>NC_142151.1:8209375-9452187 GCF_024610735.1 Ursus americanus | reverse complement strand
AAGGATCCACCTATTGTTATCTTTCCTGGCGTCCCTTCAGCATAAACTGTCTGTCTGTACTTTTTATCTTGGAGTTGTGGGTCTCAAACTTGGCTTGCCCTTGAGAATCCCCTGAAGAGATTTAAAAAATTCTGAAGTTCAATACTTATCCCAGACCAATTCAGTCAGAATCTGTGGGAGTGGCACCCAAGCATTGGTATTGTTTTAAACCTCACCTATTTCCAATATGAAGCCAAGTTTGAGAACCACTGTCTTTGATATGTGACTTAATATGTTTCCCATACTTCTGGGGCGCCTGGGTGGCTCAGTCGTTAAGCGTCTGCCTTCGGCTCAGGACGTGATCCTGGCGTTACGGGATCGAGCCCCACATCGGGCTCCTCCTCTATGAGCCTGCTTCTTCCTCTCCCACTCCCCCTGCTTGTGTTCCCTCTCTCGCTGGCTGTCTCTCTCTGTCAAATAAATAAATAAAATCTTTAAAAAATATATGTTTCCCATACTTCTTTCCTCAAGGCATGTGCTGCATCTCTATACCCTTAAATATACACACCTTTGGAAATTCCCCTTATAAGTTTGAAACCCTCTATGCTTATCTTTTCAATTTCCCTATCTCCAGTTTGTCTTCATCGTTTCTGACCGGAGATCTGTGGAGAGGTAATGATTTATATCTGATCTTGAGATCTTGACTTTATTACTTTATTAGATAACTAAGTTTCTCAATACTCTATAGTAAAATTTGTGTTCTTTCCATTGAAATGTGGTGGCACATTATCCTATATCAACTCTCCTATATATAACTCTAAGCGTTCTCCCTCCTGTTCCACTGACCTGTTTTTCTGTGCTCATATAATACTGTTGTTGCTTTCCCACAGCTTTGTGATAATCATAGTATTTGGCGGGGCATGTGCATATCTATCCATTCAAGTTTTCTGTTTATATTTGCATCAATTTTAACATCCTCTATTTGCCTAGAATTTTTTCCACTTCATCTGTTTAAAAAAATGCTTTAGCAAATAGTTACTCCAAAGAGATTTTATTATTTTGAAATCTCTATCCATAGTTATTTCTTCCTGTTTATTCTATTTTTTAAAATCAATTCTTTACTTTCTTGATGAGTCTTACTGAAATTCTGATATCTTACTAATCTTTTGGATAAATAACCTTTTAGTTACGCCAATTTCTCCATTTTTATTTTCTATTTTATGAGCTTCTCCTTTTATCTTTAGTTTTTTTCTTTCCTTTTTCCTCCCTCCTCCTTACTTCCTTCTTTCCCTCTTTTCCTCCTTTTCTCCTTTCCTCTTCCCTCTCTCTTTCCCTCCTTCCTTTTTTTTCAACTTGTTAAAAAGAATGTTTTACTTGGTTGAGTTTCTTGATAAATAAATAAATTAATTAGTTAATTGATTTTTTATGAATATATTTAAAGCAAATTATCCGGGGTAAAGCTAATTAGAGTCAAAGCTGTCCAGCTAATGGCTAATTGGTGTCAGATTGTTTTCTTAATAGTTATGTTATACAGTTCTCTTAATGACCACTTTAAGTACTTCATAAATTTTCCTTTAAGTGCATTTTAGCTTTCTTGGATAAATTTTGAGATGTATTGTAATTTAGTTTTTTTTTCTTAAAAAAAAAACATTTTGGAGCATCTAGGTGGCTCAGTCAGTTGGGCATCTGACTCTGGATTTCAGCTCAGGTCATGATGTCAGGGTCATGAGATGGAGCCCCAGTCAGACTCTACACTCAGTGGGGACCCTCTCTCTCCCTCTGCCCCCCCCCCCCATCTTGCCTGCTCTCTCTAAAATAATAAGTAAATCTTAAAAAAAAATTTTTTAATTGTCACAAAATACACATATCATAAAATTTACTCACCTTAACCATTTAAAAAAATTTTCTGTATTTATTTGAGAGAGTGAGAGAGAGACAGCACAGGCAGAGGGGAGGGGCAGAGGGAGATGGAGAAGCAAGCTCCCTGCTAAGCAGGGAGCCCATTCTGGTACTCCATTCCGGGACCCTGGGATCATGACCTGAGCTGAAGGCAGATGCTTAACTGACTGAGCCACCCAGGTACCCCCACCTTAACCATTTTTTAAAAAATGGTTTATTTATTTTAGAGCAAGAGAGAATGCACACACATGGGAGGAGCAGAGGAAGAGGTAGAGAGAATCTCAATCAGACGCTACGCTGAGCATGGAGCCCAAAACGGGGCTCAATGCCAGGACCCTGAGATCATGACCTGAGCTGGACCACTATCAACCTTCAGAATTCTTTTTATCTTCCAAAATAAAAGTTTATACTCATCAAACATTAACTTCTCCTTTCTCCCATCCCCCAACCTCTGGAAACCACTATTCTATTTTTTTCTCTAGGTATCTCACATAAGTTGAGTCAGACAGTATTTGTCTCTTTGTGACTGGCTTATTTTCACTTAGAATAATGGCCTCAAGTTTCATCCATGTTGTAGTATGTATCAGAATTTTCTTTTCTCTCTTTCTTTCCTTCCTTCTTTCTTTTTCTTTCTTTCTTTCTTTCTTTCTTTCTTTCTTTCTTTCTTTCTTTCTTTCTTTCTTTCTTTCTCCTTCCTTCCTTCTTTCTTTCTTTTCTTTTCTTTCTTTCTTTTCTTTTCCTTCCTTCCTTCCTTCCTTCCTTCCTTCCTTCCTTCCTTCCTTCTCTCTTTCTTCCTTTCTCTTTCTTTCATTCATTCATATTATTTATTAACTTAATTTTTTTTTTTAATTTTGAGAGACACAAGCAATGTTAGTACATTCTTAGTTTTTATTTCCCCCCTAGGCTCCATGTTGCTATTGTCTGTAATTAAACTTCTATATTGTTACAGATATACGTTCCTTTAAAAATTTGTTTGGTCTTAGGTTTTTTCTGAGACAAGAATAAACTTCACTAAAGGTCTTAGGTCATTTTATAAAACAATAACTTTTATTAAAATGTTTGATTCTCCCTTCTTGTATCTCTGGCAGCACTTGGCTGCATTTACTTACATATGTTTACGGGCCTCTTTACAAGTATTTTCAGTGATAGATTTATTTGGATAGAATATTCTTATAGTGTTCTTGTATAGAAAAGATTATTTGGCTGAATATAAATTTTAGATTTCAAATACTTTTTAAAAAAATAAATAAAAAATATTATTCCACTGTCTTCTTGTATCCAATGTTACTATTGAGAAACATGAGGTAAATCAGATTTTTCTTCCTTTGTAGAAGATTTGTTCTTTTTCTCTGGAATTTTTAAAAATACTCCTTCGGGGCGCCTGGGTAGCGCAGTCGTTAAAGCGTCTGCCTTCGGCTCAGGGCGTGATCCCGGTGTTCCGGGATCAAGTCCCACATCGGGCTCCTCCGCTGGGAGCCTGCTTCTTCCTCTCTCACTCGCCTGCTGTGTTCCCTCTCTCGCTGTCTCTCTGTCACATAAATAAATAAAATCTTTAAAAAATAAAAAATAAAAATAAATAAAAATACTCCTTCAATCTTTGGTATTCTTAAATTATGATAATTTTTCTTTCTTTTTTTTTTTTTTAAAGATTTTATTTATTTATTCATTCAACAGAGATAGAGACAGCCAGCGAGAGAGGGAACACAAGCAGGGGGAGTGGGAGAGGAAGAAGCAGGCTCACAGCGGAAGAGCCTGACATGGGGCTCGATCCCACAACGCCGGGATCACGCCCTGAGCCGAAGGCAGACGCTTAACCGCTGTGCCACCCAGGCGCCCCTATGATAATTTTTCTTAATACATAATTGTATCTCTAGCTTTTATTACACTATGAACCCTTTCAAAAGCCATAATTCTATTCAAAATGAAAATCTTGTGACTTATTTTCTTTGCATTAGTAAGAATTTCATTACCCAGCGGGGCGCCTGGGTGGCACAGCGGTTGAGCGTCTGCCTTCGTCTCAGGGCGTGATTCCGGCGTTATGGGATCGAGCCCCACATCAGGCTCCTCTGCTAGGAGCCTACTTCTTCCTCTCCCACTCCCCCTGCTTGTGTTCCCTCTCTTGCTGGCTGTCTCTCTCTCTGTCGAATAAATAAATAAAATCTTTAAAAAAAAAAAAAAAAGAATTTCATTACCCAGCAGCTGCATAAGTGTATCATACAGCTTTTCTCTTTTGGTGGTGCTAGTAGCCACTGGTGGGTATTTGATGACTAGATCCATTGATTCATTGGGTTCCAAGATGCTGATACTGTAATTGTATAATTTCCTTGTCATTTATCAGCTGAGATACTTTTATTAAGAGATTTTTTTCCTCTCAACTATGGTACCTATAACATTTCATCTAAGAAATGCAGGATATATTCTTGATTCTTTCAACTCACTTGCTGATTATCAACATTCATGAATTTGTTCTCAGTAATTCGCAGAAGGTAGTTAAATTAGTTCTTATAATACCATTATAAACTCATGGATTTAAAGATATTTGGTGGGTGTCAATCCATTGGGATTCTTCATATTAAAGCTCAAATAATATCACTTTTGACCAGAGAAAGACTCTTTAAGTTGACTTCTGAGTATTTTTGACACGACCCTGGAAGTATTTGAAAATTTCCTTGCTATTTGGAGTGGTTCCAGGTTCATCTTTTACATTCCTTCCCCCAGACATGAAATCATCCATTTTTATGAGAAACTTGGCTTTCTCGTAGTGGTAGATAGCATTTCAAGACCACAGTCACAGTGCTAAGGACGGTCATGACTCAGCTGGAAGAAGTTTTTTAAAATAAGTGTTTTATGCATACATGCTTTTTTTTTTTTTGGCTTTTAAAGTGGCAAGTATCTTTTATTATACGTCATTGCTAATATTGCTAATAAATAATTTGTTCTTACTAAGTACGGACATAAGCCAAATCCCAAATACATACCAAGGTATCAACTGGATACAAAAAACTTTCTTTCCTTTTGGTGAGAGAGCCCCGCACACCAGCATGAAACCTCGATAATACTACTATTTTCTGTTATCATCATTAGGCAGTTCTATCCATTACCAGTCAACTTCTAAATACAATTGTAGGAGTGAGAAAAGTAATTTGAGGAGAAAACTGTATTGATTTAGGGAGTGATAAAAACAGAAAACTACTTACAGCGAGGATCAATACTGTAGTGGACTTCTTAAAAACGGTCTTCCCCTACAGCTAAGATACGAGCTTATACTGTTCGGCCTAATAAAACATTACAGCTTAAAAAAAAAAAAAAAAAAAAAAGAATCCTCCCAAGAAACTGCATCCTTAGTCGCTGAAGAGGGTCAACGAAGAAACCCTGTTTCCCGCTCAGAGAGTGGCGGGAGCAGAAGACCCGCTGTGCTGCAGGGTGGCCGCCCGCGCACGGGGCAGAAGGAAAGGAGCAAGGGTCGATATCCCCAAACGCCTTAGCGTTGTGGCAGGCGTACTTCACCCTCGTCCTTCTTGTCTAGCGTGCTTTCTGCACTCTCTTCCGCTTCGTCCGTGCAGCAATCCGTTCCCAGTATTTGAGATACGGCCACACGAGTCTCTCATTCTGGCGTGTGTTGGTATTCCAGGCATCGCCACCGTATGTATCTTGCTGACATATGTCGGTCAGGGCAGCTGCATTTGCAGCTCAGGGGCAATTGGGACCTTGCATGCTCGGACCAGTAAGTCCTTCTCCATTTCCAGCAGCCTGCCCGAGGGAGGAGCAGTCTGCAGTACATGCTCTGTCTTTTCCATTTTAGCATCTAACCTTTCAGCATGAACCTGGCCTCCCTTTGCCAGTCGTCTTCCTTTTCCAGGAAGCTCAAGTACGCACTTCTCAAGGGCTGTTAACTGGCTCTTTTCTTGCATGACCTGAGCCCGCTCCTGTTCCAGATATTACAATGTGGGGGGTTATTTAAGTTATTCATGGGGTTATACCCCTGGGCTGGGAGTGGCCGGCCCGGGTCCCCTTGCGCCACTGTCCGCAGGTCCTGGATACATACTTTTAACTCAAATTCGGGAGTGACTTTGCAGGAGTTAAAATTGTGATGAAAATGTATTTTTATTAGCATAAGCATATTAATTCTTTCTTCGCATCTTTCTTTCTAATACTAAACTTATCCACAATGGTGGTCCCTAAATTGCTTTCTGAAAACAATTGCTTTATCATTCTTTCGTGGGAATGGTTTTCTATGACTCTGTGCAAAGAGGCCATCAGCAGGTGTAGTACCAAAAACTTTTTTTCTGGAGCGCCTGGGTGGCACAGCGGTTAAGCGTCTGCCTTCGGCTCAGGGCATGATCCTGGCGTGATGGGATCGAGCCCCACATCAGGCTCCTCTGCTATGAGCCTGCTTCTTACTCTCCCACTCCCCCTGCTTGTGTTCCCTCTCTCGCTGGCTGTCTCTATCTCTGTCGAATAAATAAATAAAATCTTTAAAACAAAAAAACAACTTTTTTTCTGGAGCATTTAAAAATACTTTATTTTCATTTCCAGTAGTTCCTCAAAAAATTACTTTAAACTCACAATTGAGGGGTTCCTGTCGTTCTTATGTAATCCTTTGTTCTCGATGCCGTGCGGCCATTCAGCTTGGGGCTAGTGAAAACCAAATTGAAGGCACCATCTCTGGGTGACCAGTCACTAGTGAGTGCTCCTTTATTCCCTAGGGAATGCATGGTTTCAGTTTCTGTCTCCATCTCCGACTGCGATTCAGAGACTGTCAAGTTGCAGAGAGTTGATACAGTTCCAGTTTGCAGGAAGCCGTGGTGAAGGTGGTGGTGGTGTTTGCTGTTAAGGTTTTTGGGGGCTTATTTCTGTGCAAAACTGTCAAAATGGGATCCTTCTTGCCTCAGGAGATGATATCATAGACATTAGACACCAAAGTGAGTGTGAAACTGGACACCTAATGAGTGTTTTCTAAAACACCAAGATCTTTCCATGCATTCTTGAATTTCAAAGTCACAGCTTTATGAAATGTGTACCATCGTCAGCATATTTTACTATTAAGAAAAAAAATAATGCCGAAGTGTGTGACTTGCCCCATATTTCCAGCAGAATCTTCGGTCCCTAGCTTGACCACCAGTCCTAATTTTATGATGCCTGCTATCTTACACAGGTGCTCACCTGCTGTGCTCTCTTAAAGCACAAGAGAGCAGAAAAGATGTGAACTGTGGGGTTAGCATATGAAAGTCCTGGAAACATTCATTCACGGTCGGGAAGCTGAACTATCACATCTAGAAAGTTGTTTTCAGAAATATTCCAGTGAAGGGGACGTTAGGCTAGGACTTAAACCCATTGTGTGTATGGGAGCTCAGGGGTTTAGATAAATCAAGATGATTAGAAACTTCTTCTAAGGCAGTGTGGCTTCTCTGAGTCGTGTTCTCTCACTACAAGTGACATTCCGAATTGTGCAGAGTCTCCTGTTAATATCATTTGTTTTCTGAGCATAAAGGAGGTGGCTAAAGTAGACTATGCTTTCAAATCCCCACATGGTCAATCTGGAATATAATGAACAGGGGTACATTTCATTTAAAAGAAATCAGATTAGCTGTGGGTTGGAGGAAGTGGGCACATTTTCAAGGTAGCTTTGTGCGCACGTATCTGCAATATACGTGATCTGCATTTCCCCCACAATTTTAGCTTGTTTCCTAAGATGATTGCTTGACTCTTCTTTATGAATTTCCTGATTAATTCAGAATGGGGTGGATTGGTTCTTGAACCACTGTAACCATCAGTGGAGCTCAGAGCTGAACTCACCAGGGTAACTGTGAGTGCTCGCTGCTTGGGAAACTCATGGCCTAACCCAGGTCTTAGGACTAAAGCTTTGGTGGTTTGTTGAAGAGAGCTCTTATAGGATGCAGTTATCACATGGGTATACCAAGAAAAAAGAGTTCACAACTCAAATTAATTTCAGAACAGTGTCTTATTCAACTTTAAGGACTTAAGTAATTATTAATTTATGTAAGAACCTGAGGACTTTACGGGACTAGAGGCATGGTGAGTCTTCAAGTGGGATATTGTAGGATATGTGGGGTTTTTCCAACTGATTTTTTGTGGTAGTTATAAGTAACTGCCACAATAGTATTTTGTGATATGTCTGTTAGGGAAACACTGATATAGGCTGCAGAGGTTAGACACCCAAGCTCGTACGGCAATACAGAATTAAATGTGTAATTCATAAAACAAACAAGCGTTGTTGATACAAACTAAGTCTAACCAAAAGCCGCATTTAATACTCATTCAGAGAACATATATTGCAAACCTTTTATGTGCAAGTTTTCTCCTAGGTAGGGATAAAGTAGTAAAAAACAGAGTTCCTTTTCACATATATATTACAGTCTAAAATAATAATAAGGCTAAATTGAAATTTTGTCATTCCTCAACTCAAAAGCCTTGGCTGGCTTTCTATCTTGCCCAGAATAACATTTAAAAGCCCTTATCATGGCCTACAAGGTATCACATGTTCTAGCCTGTCTACCTCACCGACCTTCTCCCTGCAAATGCACATCCATTGATACTGGCCTCTTATTTTACACAGTCTCAAAATTCAGAGTCTTTATCTTCAAGATGACTTAGCCTGGATCCTCCCCTCAGATATCTGCCTGGCTCAGTTTTTCTCTTCTGTGAGGTTGTTGCCCAAATGTCACCTTCACAGAGAGGCTTCCCTGAGCACCTATGCTAAGCGGTATCCCGCCATCATTCTCTATATGCTTATCCTGTTTTAATGTTTCTGCAAAGCCCTTATCATATGATATACAATGTATTTGTTTATTTACTGCTTCTTCCCATTAGAATGTGTCCACAGAGTTTGTGGGAAGAAAAGCAAAGCTTTAATGTTGGTCTAGACATATTCACTCATAACCATTTCTGGTTTACTCTGGCCAGTCCGGCCTCTGAGAAACATATTGTCCCAGGTTAGGGCTCTTTACTTGCTGAACCAAAGAGGAAACTGTGGGTTCCTGCTGAGTCATTGGATTGTTGCTATATTTTCCATCCTGTTTGCCTGTGTTGGTTTCCTCACCATTGTTGTTGGTGTTCATCTTTCCTTTCTCTGTGGCTTGCACAGACTCCTTTATTTTTTTTTAGAGTAGTTCATTTTGCTCTCCATACTAAACATGTTCTTATTCCTCGTTAGTTTTTTTTTTCTAATTATGTCAGCTAGTATTTATTCTGTTAGTCGTTTTTTGTTTGATAAAATGTCTTTTTTTTTCTCAGAGGAGTGTAACCTAGTGGGTAACTGTATGGGCTGGAGTGCCCTGTTATTACCTAGATCTGAATTCCAGTTCTAGCATACTCTATGCAGGAGCTCAGGCAAATTTTTAACTTTTCAAAGACTTGGATATATTATTTGTAAAGGGGGAAATAATAGTACTTACTTGATTGGATGGGGAGTAAGCAAGTTAATTTCTGTTCAGTGCTTAGAAGATTGGCCGGCATATCAACAAATATTAACTATTGACACTTCAGAGCTATGTTTTTAATAATGCTCCGGGGTTACAGCTAGTACAGCTGGCACTCATATTCTCCCAGGTGTGTTGCTTGGGTTATTCGTATTAACTTTTTTTTTTTTTTAGATTTTTTATTTATTTATTCGACAGAGATAGAGACAGCCAGCGAGAGAGGGAGCACAAGCAGGGGGAGTGGGAGAGGAAGAAGCAGGCTCATAGCGGAGGAGCCTGATGTGGGGCTCGATCCCAGAACGCCGGGATCACGCCCTGAGCGGAAGGCAGCCGCTTAACCGCTGTGCCACCCAGGCGCTCCGAGTATTAACTTTTTTGACCAATGTTTAAAGTATTCAAACAGCATAAATCGGTGTTTTGTTTTTATAAAATATTTTATTGTTTGAGAAATCCCTGAGGCATTTCCAGCTTTGGAAACTGTGGATATAGTTCATTTTCTTCATTAATGTGAAAAGCACACGGTTTTTGAGCTGCCATAACTGAAGTCTGTAAAACAGGGCAAATTTGTTTTACTCCCTGTTTATAATAGCTATCTTCATCAAAACCAGTATTAAGATGCCTTCATCTACATTTTCTAAATCATGATGAATGCTCTTTAGAAGCTAGTTTCAAAATATCTCGTGCTTGCTTTAGCGACAATCATTAAAATGAAGCTCGTTAGTTAGTAGACGACACCTGTTGTCCTCCTTTCAATGAGGCACATACGTACCTCTTTTCCAATCCACGGGGAGTGTATTCCTCCTTTCTAGAAGATGTAGAGAGCTGACTAATGGCTTGAGTATGCCATTGCCCTGCTAATTTGAAATTTTATAGCATTACTTCAGTTCATGGATTTCAAACATTACTCTTGCTTGGCTTTTTCTTCCCATAACTTGAGTGAACCTGCCTTTACCCCCATCGTTAAGGGCTTTTTGATCTCATTTGCATGATTTCAATTTAAGGACATCTGTGCAAGAGAAACGATTTTCCTGTGTGGTAAGAATAATGATGGTGACTACTCATGCAACATTTAACTTACACCGGTGTGGTCAATGCTAGTTTTCAAATTTCCTTAAAATAATTTGCATAATTTTATTATGACCCCCTCATTGAGGATGGGACAAAGAAAGCCTAGAATTTTGTCCTTAGGGATGATAAACTCTAAGTTTTGACATACTATGTTAGAAGTGTGTGGGTGTGTTAGGGGGACACACTACAGATACAACAAAATATTTGGATAATGAATCAAAGACAACCTGTATGGCACCTTGTTAGAATCAGTCTACACAGCATCCATACTTGTCAGCCACTTTCTTCTCCAGGCTTTCCAGCTGCATCCACCAATGTCGACCTCGTACACACTCAGTCTTGCTTAGTTTCTGAGTTAACCTGAGAAATCACAAAAGATATCAACTCCTCTAATTTGTAGGCTTGAAATTAATTTTGCTGTTGATAGACTTGATATCTACCGTGTGAGGTACATGCATTGTGTATAAATTTTGAAATTCTCTACACTATCGTCATACTGTCTGCAAATACACCCATGTTTTGGACCCATTAAATATGATTAGGTTTCTGCCTCAGTTTTTATGCCCATGACTCTGGGTTTCTGCTGAGTTTTGGGCCCTGTGCTAAAAATTTCTTAATTGACACTCAATCTTATCCTTTCTGACCCTCTCCTCTAGCTGTTCTCCAAACCTAAAAGAATGTATTATCAAGACTCTCGGTGTTGTTACTTGTTTGATTTCAACTACAACCATTGGCTTGAACATTCTCTTGCACCTGATTCGTGACTCCAGAGTTTGGCTTGTTCAGAGATTGACAATGTCTTCAACCATGGCTGAGTTAGACATGCTTTCCAGTCACTGTGTAACTGATTCCTCATTCTTAAATCCTGTGCTGTAACGCACTGAGAGGTTAGTTAGCTTTTGCCATTTTGTAATACTCTAATCTCTTGAACTAATTTATATACTCTTCCCAATTTGGGTAGTATGGAATAGCAGAAAGAATGCAAACTCTGCAATCACAAAGGTCTATTGTGAAATAAAATATGCACAAAACGATAATTCAAATAGTACAAAAGAGTTCATGAGGAAAAGCAATAGTCTCTCACATCATCCTTTCCCACTCTAATCCTGCTATACAGAGGTAAATTGTTTTAGCTGTATTCTTTCGCTTCTTTCTTTCTTTCTTTCTTTCTTTCTTTCTTTCTTTCTTTCTTTCTTTCTTTCTTCCTTCCTTCCTTCCTTCCTTCCTTCCTTCCTTCCTTCCTTCCTTCCTTCCTTCCTTCCTTTCTTTTTTCTGGTGATGTTTTCCATGACTCTGATTATCTCTATTTTTGAACATCATAATCTAGTACTCCTTGTTCCCCTAATTCTTTTTGACTTTCTTTCTATTTTCACTTTTTCTTCAAATTTTGAAGATTGAATGATGATTATTACTTTCAGTTATTAATTTATTGGTTAGTTTTTTAAAAAAAGATTTATTTCTTTATTTGAAAGAGAGAGAGCTCGGGTGGAGGGAGGCGCAGAGGGAGAGGGAGAGAATCTCAAGCAGACTCCCTGCTGAGCACAGGAGCCTGTCATGGGGCTCAATCTCACAACCCTGAGATCATGACCTGAGCTGAAACCAAGAGTTGCACGCTCAGTCAACTGACCCACCCAGGTGCCCCTGTCAGTCACATTTTTAATTTTACCTTGTCAAGGTTGTTGGCATTCACATTGTTTACTATAGTCATGATCAAAGTCCATGTTTTGTACAGAGGCTAACTCTAGTCAACAAACTTTTACATGATCATGAATCTTCTGGGCCAAAAGATGGGCTAAGATTATGTATAGATCCCATGTCTTAATTCTGATTTATTTAGAAGAGATTGCTCCTTTCACTAAGGTCAAATGGATTCTATTTCCTTAGATTCTAGAAGTTATTTTAACTCAAGTTACGTTTTAATTTGTTTCCTAATTGGACTGTACTTTCTCATACAGCCTTTCCCCCTGGTATTGCTAATTGGTTTTTCTTGGATATCCTGCTTCTGTTATGCTCTTATTTTTCAATCCTTCCTGTTAGTGTGCCTCTTATATGGCATTCAGCTTTAATCTGGTTTTCTCAGAGACCTCCTTCTGCTGCTCTGTACTGGACCCATTGCTATTCACAGTGGCCATCCAAGGACTTCCCTTCCTGGCTCTCCTGGTTACACCTCCTGTTTCTTGTATACTGTGCCTTTCTCTTTGTTGCTGTGGGCATAACTCTTTATCTACAAATTTAAGTGTGCAAATAATTTCACATTTTTAAGTAAAAATAAATCTGACTCTGAGATTCTGGTATGCCAGCCTGGTAGGAAACCCAGTCTCAGTCATCTTGGGGCTCCTTTCCCCTCCCTGCAATGGCAGGAGGATCCGGGAAGCTTATGTGTTGTCCGGTGAAAAAGAGAGGGACTCTTAATCTTCAGTGCGTTGGGGTCACCACTGCCTGTCCCATTGTTTAAGTCTGTGTGGCATCTGCATAATGGATGGCATCAGATTTTCTGTTATAACAGTCCATTTTCTCTCAGTGAACTAAACAGTTTTTCTTCTCCGAAGTCTACCCACTTTGGGGATCTCTGTCAGGATGCACAGTACAAGTCCTTAGGGTTAACGGAATGCGACAACATTTGTTCACACCTAAGTCTTTGGAAATCTCCCATCTCTTTATTTGCCTTTTAGATGAATCACTCCAAGTATCACCATCTTCTGAAAAACAAAGGGGAAAAAGGGATATCGTTCATTACCAGGAAATTTTTCTTTTTGGCCCTATACTGCATACCTTCCCTGAAGTGAGAAAACATAGGCCTGGTGACCTATTATAAGGTGTAATTTCATTATTTCTAGTACCCAGTTACAATGGTAAGTGGTCAAAGATCAATTTTCTTTCTTTCTTTTGAGGAGATCTGCATTTTTTTTCTCTCTGGAAGAGTTTAGAGCCCTTTCTTAATGCTCAATCTTTTAAAATACTTTGAGGCTGTGAGCATTAGTTTGTCATTTTGTGTATTTACTCTTCATAACATTATTTTAGAACAAAGAATGAGAAATTTCTTGTAAAATACTGAGTCTCTGTCACATTTGAAAGGGACCCTGTTTCAGCTAATTAGTGAATCATTTACTAACTACGCAACCTCCTATTGTCTCTCAATCTCCCAGCGTTGTGGGATGTGGTGGGACAAACAACTCCTCTCATCTTCTAAGTCATCCCTTCTTCCAGATGCCTTCTTTCCTTCCTCTGCAGCCCTACTCAGCACCAGACTGGGTTATGTGCTCCCATTTTTCTTCATTATTATCCACTAATTCTTTCTGGGCAGTATTCATTAAATATATAAGCATTTGTAGAAACTCTGTTTTTCCCTAATACAGTGTCAGCATTAAGAGGATGCGTAATTTGGACCTATTTTGCCCACGGCCTTTTCCCCGGTGCCTAGAAAATTCCCTGGTACATAATAGGTACACTGTGGAATTGGTGAAAGACAATGTTCCCTGTTGTATTCCCACAAACTGCAAAGTGCTTAGCACCTAGTAGATACTTTCCAAATATTCACGACCAATCAACTGATTCATTTTTATTTCCATCACCTTCCTGGCCTTGGTTTCTTCATCAGGAATTTCCCTGTTATGTTTATTTCCTATATATCTTTTTCATGTTCCAACATCAGGATGAGTCCAACCCTTTTGAATGAAAAGAATTACTTCTTTGCTAAGTTTTGGAGCAAGATTTGAGGTTGAAATGTTTCTTTCACTCTAGAGCAATAATTCATCTGTGAGATACTGTGGGACAGTCTGACAAAAGCCATTAAAGTGAAAAACTGAAGGCAAAAATGGAAACTCGTAGTGTGGAGGGGGTTGCACAACCCAAAAGAATGCACAGCTCAGGATTTTCTCAACCAATCGGCGCTGCAATAATGCACTGTGAAGTTTTGGATAGCAGATTATTCTGGGTCCCTCACTCTAACAAACCTCTCAGGCTTGCAGTCCGTAGACTCCTATCCATTTCTGGGCCTGGTTGCCACACATTGGTTTGCTTATTTGGAAGGGTTGTCTGACCAACATCGTAATGAATTTAGTAGCCTGATTTGATTTTTCATTTTCTTAAAAAAAAGATTTAATTTAATTTAATTTAATTTAATTATTTTATTTTATTTTATTTAGACCTGCGCTGAAACCAAGGGTGGACACAACTGACTGAGCCACTCAGGTGCCCCTTCATATCACTTTTTTAAAGGATGTTTGCCCTCTTTTGTTCTTGTTTTTACTTCAAAGATAAAATATTTTTTATCATGTAGGTGTTTATTGCTATGAACTTCCCTATTAAAAATGCTTTTGTTGTATCCCATGAGTTTTTGTATGTTGTATTTCTTTTTTTTTTGTATATTTCCACATTTCCATTTTCATTTGTTTCAAGACATATTTTGATTTCTAGCTTGATTTCTTTTTTTTTTAATTTCTTTTTTGACCTATTGGTTAAAACATTATTTTATGGTATGTGAAGTATGCCATAATCAAATAATAATAATGATTTCTTTAAATGAAATGGATTACATTCCCCAATCAAAAGACATAGAGTAACTCAATGAATAGTACATATACATACAGGAGCATGCTGTTTAACCTCATATATTTCCGAATTTTTCAGGTTTTTTCTTGCACCGGATTTCTAGATTTATAACATTGCTGTCAGAAAAGACACTTTCAATCTATTTAAATTTAGTAAGACTTGTTTTGTAGCCTAACATGTGATCTTTCCTAGAGGACGTCCCATGTACACTTGGGAAGAATGTGTATCGTGCGGCTCTTAGATGGAGTGTTCTGTACATGTGTGTTAGGTCCATGTGTCATTTAAGTCCAGTGTTTCCTTATTGATCTTCTGTCTGGGTGACCAACCTGCTGTTGAAAGTGGGGCATTGAAGTCTCTTACTCTTATTGTACTGCTGCTATGTCTCCCTTCAGCTCTGTTAATATTTGCCTTATATATTTCAGTGATCCTATGTTGGTTGCATAAATATTTACAAATGTTATATCCTCTTGTTGAATTGACCCTTTTATCACTTTATTTTGACTTTCGTTGCCTCTTGTTATAGTCTTTGTCTTAAAGTCTGTTTTGTCCAAGTATAGCTGCAATCTGCTCTCTCTTCATTTCCATTTGCATGAAACACCTTTTTCCATCTCTTTACTTTCAGACTGTGGGTATCCTTTTTTTTTTTTTTTTAACAATTTTTTTTTTTTAAGATTTTTATATTTATTCGACGGAGATAGAGACAGCCAGCGAGAGAGGGAACACAAGCAGGGGGAGTGGGAGAGGAAGAAGCAGGCTCACAGCGGAGGAGCCTGATGTGAGGCTCGATCCCACAACGCCGGGATCACGCCCTGAGCCGAAGGCAGACGCTTAACCGCTGTGCCACCCAGGCGCCCCCAGACTGTGGGTATCCTTAAAGCTGGAGGCTCTTAGAGGCAGCATATAATTTTGTTTTATCCATTCAGCCACTCCATGTCTTTTGATTGGATAATTTAGTCTTTTCCATTTAAAGTTGGTATTGTTATTATTAGTAGTATAAGACAGCTTAATTGTGGTATACTTTATGTACCATTAAGGTGTTTTAAGTATATGTAATTCAATGATTTTTAGTAAATTTATGGACTTGTAAAACCATCCCCACAATATAGATATAGAACTTTTTCATCACTCCAAAAAGATTCTTTGTGTCTATTTACAGTCACTCCCCATTCTCACTCCTAGTCCCAGGCAACCACTGATTTCCTCACTACCCCTGTGGATTTGCCTTTTGTGAATATTTCATTTAAAAAAATTAACAACATGTGTTCTTTTGTGTCTGACTTCTTTCTCTTCGCATAATGTTTCTGAGGTTCATTAAGGTTGTTGTATATGTCAATATTTTATACCTTTTTATTCCTAAATAAAGTTTCATTTATAAATCTAGCTCATTTTATTTATTCGTTCATGAGTTGTTAGACATTCAGATGTAGAGTAAATCTTGTTTCTTAAGGGCCTTCTTGAAATATAATTTACATACCATATATTTCAGTCATTTAAAGTACACAGGTCAATGGCTTTTTTGCATATTCACAAATTTATGCAACTTTCATCACAATTTTAGAACATATCATTACCAAAAAAAACAAAAAAACAAAAAACCCACACCTCACACCACTTAGTCATTACTCCAAAATCTATACCACCTCCCCCTGCCCTAGGCAACCACTAATCTACTTTCCGTATTTATGAATTTGCCTATGCTGGACACTTCCTATAAATGGAATCCCACAATATGGAATCCTTTGTGATTGACTCCTTTCACTTAGCATAATGTTTCTTAGATTCATCCATATTGTAGCATATAGCAGTATTTTATTCCTTTTCATTGCCAAATACTATTCTGTTGTATGGATACAACATTTCCCCCTCAGTTTTACTGAGATATAGTTGACATATACATTATGTAATTTTAAGGTATACAATGTATTGATTGGGTGCATTTATAAATAGCAAAATGATTACCACTGTACTTCAGCTACCACCTCTACTCTGTCATATTTGCCATTTTTTGTGTGTGTGGCAAAAATCTTTAAAATCTATTTTTTAGTAACATTCAAGTATATACAATAATGTTGGCAATAATCACCATGCTGTACATTAGACTGTTAATTTTACAGCTGGAGGTTTGTACCATTTGACCAATATCTCCCTATTCCCCCACTCCCCAACGCTTAGTAACCACCACTCTACTCTCTGTTCCTTAATCTGTCATTTTTTGATTCCACACATAAGTGATATCACACAGTATTTGTCTTTCTCTACCTGACTTATTTCACTTAGCCTAATGCCCTCAATGTCCACCCAAATGGTTGAAAATGGCAGGATTTACTTCTTTCTCATGTTTGAATAATATTCCACTGTATATTTATACCATATCTTCCTTATCCATTCACCCATTGATAGGCACTGGGTTTGTTTCCGTATCTTGGCTATTGTGAATAATGCTGCAATGAACATAGTGGCGCAGATATCCCTAAAATATTCTAATACATATGAAACCAGAAGTGGTATTACTGGATCATATGGTAGGTCTATCTACAATTTTTTGAGGAACCTCCACACTTTTCCATAGTGTGTGTACCAATTTGCATTCTTACCAACAGTGTACCAGGGTTCCCTTTTCTCCATACCCTTGTCAACAGTTGTTATCTCTTATCTTCTTGATATAACCTTAATTTTAACAGGTGTAAGGTGATATCTCATTGTGCTTTTTTTCCCCACTGTGCTTTTGATTTGCATTTCCCTGATAGTTAGTGATGTCGAGCACCTTTTCATCTGCTTCTCGGCTCTCTGTATGTCTTTGGATATTATTCAGTTCCTCTGCCTATTTTTAAATTGGATTGTTAGGGGTTTTTTTTGTTTTTTGTTTTTTGTGGGTTTTTTTGCTATTTATTGAGTTGTATTAATTCTTTATATTTTTTAGACATTAATTCCTTATCAGATATGTGTTTTGTAAATGTTTTCTTCCATTCTGTAGGTTACCTTTCCATTTTATTAACATATGTTTTTGCACATCTGAAAAAAAAGTTTTTTTAAAAAGCAGAAAGCTTTTTTTTTAATTTTAATTTTTAAAAAAGATTTTATTTATTTATTTTGACACAGAGAGAGGGAGCACAAGCAGGGGCAGTGGCAGGCAAGGGAGAGGGAGAGGGAGAAGCAGTTTCCCTATAGGGAGCCAGATGTAGGACTTGATCCCAGGACCCTGGGATCATGATCTGAGCCAAAGGCAGATGCTTAACCAATTGAACCACCCAGGTGCCTGAGCAGAAAGCTTTTAAATTTGATGTAGTCCCACTTATTTATCTTTGCTTTTGTTGCTTGTTCTTTTGCTCTCACATCCAGGAAATCATTGCTGACACCAATGTCAAGGAGTTTTATCCCTACGTTTTTTTCTAGGAGTTTTATAGTTTCATGTCTTCTTAAAGTTTTTAATCCATTTTTAGTTCATTTTTATTAGTCATGTAAGATAAGGGTAAGAACCACATTCTTCCACTTGTCGTTATCCACTTTTCCCAACACCATTTTGAAGTGACTATTTTATCTCCATTGAGTACTCCTGGCTCCTTTGTCAAATATTTGTTGACCATATATGCAGGAGTTTCTGGGCTTCCAGTTCTGCTCCACTGATCTATGTGTCTATTTTTATGCAGTACCACACTGTTTTCATTACTATAGCTTTGTAGTATAATTTGAAATTAGGAAGTGTTATGCTCCACTTTTGTTCTTTTTTCTCAGGGTTGCTTTGGCTATTTAGAGTCTTGTTGTGCCATACAAATTTTATTATTGTTTTTTAAAAATTTTTTTGTGGAAAATGTCATTGGGATTTTAATAAGGGTTGCATTGAATCTATAGATGGTTTTGGGTAGTACAGACATTTTAAAAATATTAATTCTCTTGTCCATGAATACAGGGTATCTTTCCATCTGTTTGTGTCCTCCTTACTATTTTTTTTTAAATCAAAGTCTTGTAGTTTTCAGTATAGTTATTTTACCTCCTTGGTTAGATTTATTCCTAATTATTTTAGTGTTTTTGATGCTATTGTGAATGGAATTGTTTTCTTTATTTCTTTTTCACATGTTTTGTTGGTGGTCTATAGAAACAAAATGATTTTCTGTATGATAATTGTATCCTGCAACTTTATTGAATACGTTGATTAGTTCTAGAAGTTTTTTGATGGAGTTCTTAGGATTTTTTGTATGTGGGATCATATATGCAAACAAAAGCAATTTTACTTCTTCCTTTTCTGTTTGGATGCCTTTGATTTCTTTTTCTTCCCTGGTTGCTCTGGCTAAGACTTCTAGTGCTATGCCGAATAGGAGTGGTGAAAGTAGGCACCTTTGTCTCGTTTCTGATCTTAGAGAAATAACTTTTACCTATTCACCATTGAGTATGATGTTAGCTGTGGTTTTGTCATATATGCCTTTGTTGTGTTGAGGTATGTTCCTTCTATACTTAATTTTTGAGAATTTTTATCATAAAAGGATGTTGTACTTTGTCAAATGCTTTTTCTGCATCTATTGAGATGATCATATGATTTTTATCTTTTATCCTATTAATATGGTATATTACATTTATTGATTTACATATGTTGAACCATCCTTATATCCCAGGTGTTATTCCCATTTAATCATGGTGAATGATTATTAAAATGTGCTGTTGAAGTTGGTTTGCTATATTTTTTGAGTATTTTGTATCTATATTCATCAGGGATAATGGTCTGTAATTTTCTTTTCTTGTAGTATCTTTATCTGGCTGTGGTATCAGATTAATGCTATCCTCATAAAATGAGTTTGGAAGTATTTCCTTCTTTTCAGTTTTTTGGGAAAGTTTTAGGATTGCCATTAATTCTTTAAATGCTTGAAAGAATTCACCAGTGAAACCATCTGGTTCTTGGCTTCTTTTTGTTGAGAGGTTTTTGATTACTGATTCAATCTCTTTATTTGAAATTGGTCTGTTCAGATTTTCTATTTCTTCATGTTTCTTTTTTTTTTTTTTTAAGATTTTATTTATTTGAGAGAGCGCATGAGCAGAGGGGAGGGGCAGAGAGAGGGAGAAGTAGGCTCCCTGCTGAGAAGGGAGCCTGATGTGGGCCTCAATCCCAGGATCCTGGGATCATGACTTGAGCTGAAGGCAGATGCCCAACAGACTGAGCTACTCAGGTGCTCCCAATTCTTCATGCTTCAATCTTTGTGGATTCCATGTTTCTAGGAATTTATTTCTTCCAGGTTATTCAGTCTGTTGGTGTATAATTTTTCATAGTAGTCTCTAATGATCCTTTGTATTTCTGTGGTATCAGCTATAGTGTCCCCTCTTTAAGTTCTGGTTTCATTTATTTGAGTACTTTCTGCATTTCTGTGTTACTCTAGCTAAAAGTTTGTCAATTTTTTAAAATCTTCTAAAAATGTCAGCTCTCAGTTTCAATGATCTTTTATATTTTTGGTCATGGAGCCTAAGTGGGGCTCAAACTCACAACCCTGAGATCAAGACCTGAGCTGAATCAAGAGTCAGACTTAACTAACTGAGTCCCCCAGGTGTCCCTGCTCAGTCTTTATTTCATGTATTTATCTGGTCTTTGTTACTTCCTTTTTGCTAATTTGGGCTTGGTTTGTTCTTTTACTAGTTCCTCGAGGTGCAAAGTGAGGTGTTTGAGCTATTTTTTGTTTCTTGAGGTAGACTGGAATCACTATAAACTTCCCTCCTAGAACTGCCTTTAGCGGCACCTGGGTGGCTCAGTCGGTTGAGTGTCTACCTTTGGCTCAGGTCATGATCCCAGGATCCAGGAATTGAGCCCCACATTGGACTCCCTGCTCAGTGGGGATTCTGCTTCTCCCTCTGCCCCTCCCCCTGCAAGTGCTCTCTCTCTCTCTCTCACTCTCTCTGAAACAAATAAATAAAATCTTTAAAAAAAGAACTGCCTTTGCAGTCTCCCATAAGTTTTGATACATTGTGCTCTCATTTTCATTTGTTTAAAGATACTTTTTCTTTCTTTCTTTCTTTGTTTCTTTCTTTCTTTCAGAGAGAGAGAGAAAGCGCATGCACACACGTGTGCATGCAACTTGTTGGGTAGGTGGGCAGAGGGAGAGGGAGAGAAAGAATCTTAAGCAGGTTCCACTCCCAGCTTGGACCTGACACCAGGCTCAATCTCCTAAGCCTGAGATCATGACCTGAGCTGAAATCAAGAGTCAGACACTTAACCAACTAAGCCACCCAGGCACCCCTCCCTTTTGACTTCTTTGTTGACCCATTCAGGATCGTGTTGTTTAGTCTCCGCATATTTACGTTTTCTCCCAGATTTCCTCTTGTTATTGATTATTAGTTTCATTGTGCTTGGAAAAGATACTTTGTATGATTTCAGTCTTCTTGAATTTGCTTAACTTGTTTTGTGACTATCATGTGATCTATCCTGAAAAATATTCCATCTGCACTTGAGAAGAATGTATATTCTACTGCTGTTGGATGGAATGATTTGGATGTGTCTGTTGGCTTCATTTGGTCTAAAGTTTGTTTCAAGTCCATTATTTCCTTATTGATTTTCTGTCTCAGTGATCTAGCTGTTGTTGAAAGCGAGGAATTGAGATCCCCTACTATTATCGTATTATTTTCTATTTCTCTCTTTAGGTCTGTTTATATTTTCTTGAAATATTATAGATGCTCTGATGTTGTGTGCATATATATTTGTTTTATCCTCTTGTATTGACCTTTTACCATTACATAATAGCTATCTTTGTTTCTGTTACCATTTTGGGCTTAAAGTTTATTTTGTCTTATTTTAGGATAGATACTTTTTTGTTTTTGCTTGCATAGAGTATCTTTTGCTATCCCTTCACTTTGAATCTCTGTATATGTTTAGAGCTGAGGTGAGTGTCTCGTAGTCAGTGTATAGTTGATCTTGTTCTTTTAACCATCCACCCACTCTATGCCTTTGGTTAGAGAATTCTATCCATTAACAATTAGAGTAATTATTGATAGGCAAGAACTTGCTAATGCCATCTTATTAATTATTTTCTGGTGTTTCATGGTTCCCTTTTTTTTCCCCCTTTCTTTATGCCTTCCTTTGCAATCAATGATTTTCTGTAGTGGTATGCTTTGTTTCCTTTCTCTTTATCTTAGTGTATCTATTTGATTTTTACTTTGTGATTCCCATGAGGTTTACATAAAACTTCTTGTAGATATAACAGTCTATTTTATGCTGATAACAATTTAACTTTGTTTGCATGCCAAAACTCCATTTTTTACTCTCCCTCTTTGTACATTTTTGATGTCAATATTTACATTTTTATTGTGTCTCCATCCATTAAGAAGTTGTTGAAGCTATAGCTATTTTTTTTTAAGATTTTTATTTATTTATTTGACAGAGATAGAGACAGCCAGCGAGAGAGGGAACACAGCCGGGGGAGTGGGAGAGGAAGAAGCAGGCTCATAGCAGAGGAGCTTGATGTGGGGCTCGATCCCATAACGCCGGGATCATGCCCTGAGCCGAAGGCAGATGCTTAACCGCTGTGCCACCCAGGCTCCCCTATTGCTATTTTTTAAATATGTATTTATTTATTTTAGAGAGAGAGAGAGCATGTGCGACAGAGGGAGAGAGAGAATCTCAAGCAGACTCCCTGCTGAGTATGGAGCCCAATGCGGGACTTGGTCCCACAACCCTGAGATCATGACCCGAGCTGAAATCAAGAGTCAGGCACTTACTTTGCCAACTGAGCCACCCGGTCACCCCTGTCTTTTTGTGATCTTAACTGTATCTTGGACACATCTTTTCACTTGATTCAGGAAACTTTCTAGAGCAGAGTTTCTCTCATGTGTTTGAAATCATGTTTGTCTTCTGGGAACACAGAATATGCCAGCTGTAGTTTATTTTTTCCTGTTCTAGGTGGGATTTATATATCTTCTAAGACTCCTAGATCCTTTTAATAAAGAACACATATTACTTTAGACAAAGATGTAGTTTCTAGGGTGGCTTTGAGAGTTTGTGGGTAAGTACTATTGCTGCTGTGGGAATACTTTTGGTTGTGACAGTGTTGAAAAATATGTGTTGTCAAATTTATAATTTTACTTCTTCCCACTTCCAACTTAACATAGCAAAGTAGTATTTCATTCAAGATCACTAAATATATTTATGTTTGTATATATATGTGTGTGTGTGTGTGTGTGTGTGTGTGTATGTATATGTATATAAACAAAGTAATATTGTAGCTTAAGGAAGAAGGCAGGTAAAGGGCCATATTTTGGAAGTTAGAATTTAAGAAGGATCTCCAAGCTGCTAGATACTTGTTTTTGTGATCTCAGGCTGCTGTAACAAAATACTGTAGATTAGTGGCTTAAACAACAGGGATTTATATCTCACAATTCTAGAGGCTGGAATGTTTGAGATCACAGTGCCAGCATGGGTGGGGGACACAAACATTCAGTCCATGATGGCACTGTAAAAGAAGTCAGGGACCCTGATGATGTCTTTATCACAGAATGTTACATTTCCTTTTCCTTTGCCTTAATCAGTTTATTTTCTCTCATCTAGGAAGATTTGGGGATTTAATCAACAGCTCTACCATCCCTTTCTCAACCCCAAAACAAAAGTTACTGTGTCTTTTACATACAATATACATACATTGTGTACATTAAAAGCTTTAGCTCAGGGGTGCCTGGCTCAGTCAGTTAAGCGTGTGACTTCGGCTCAGGTCATGATCTCAGGGTCCTGGGATCGAGCCCCACATTGAGCTCTCTGTTCAGCAGGGAGTCTGCTTCTCCCTCTCACTCTCCCTCTGTGCTCTCTCTCTTTCAAATAAATAAATAAATAAATTTTAACAAAAAGCTTTACATTATCTCTTGTCATCTTGCAACACAACTTACTCAGCTCAAAGGACTTTTTAAGGCAGAATTTACCTCAATCATGTAACTGCCTTCGAAAATATAACATCAAGAAGAAGAAGAAGAAGAAGAAGAAGAAGAAGAAGAAGAAGAAGAAGAAAGAAAGAAAGAAAGAAAGAAAGAAAGAAAGAAAGAAAGAAAGAAGAAGAAAGAAAGATGAAGGAATATTTATTAAATTTTTATTAGGCATAATTATTATTCTTTTAGGGCATTGCTAAACTTTTTGTTTGAATGAAGAAAAACAAATTGAGAAATTTCACATGACACACTAATCTAGTGATCTCAACATACTTAATGGAAATTTCTACTGGCTGTTTTTGGGTGTTGCTTTCCCAATTTCCTTTTGTCTTTGCTCTGTCTACCAGAGTGAATCAAAGGAAACTTGTCTTTGAAAAGACTTCTTCTTTTGACTTGTCTTTTATATAGGGAACTTTCTGATCTTACCAGAATAAGTAAAATTAATGTTCAATCTCAAGTATTTCTGAGGACATACTCCTTACCCACAGAAATACACACTTGGGGCAAAAATAGAAGAGGCTTCTCATTCTCCCAACCACTGGACAGCAAGAGAGTTAACCTACAATGAGACAAGAAGAACCTCAAAATAAAAGTGAGTACATTCTCTCCTCTCAGTTTTAAAGAGGCAAATGTAATTATGACTAAGATTTAAAAATACAAATTAATGGTAGTTATAGTTGTGAAGATTGAGGATGATTGCAAGGAGGAGTTAAAGGAAATGGCAATGACTTTGGTGAAGAGGAAGGTCATAGATTCAAGTATGTTGGGTAAGAGAACTTTGTGAAACATAAATTGGGCCAAGAGAAGAGATAAATTATGCAAAAGAAAAATAAGATGGAAAGAAAGAGAATAATTTGGGAAGATTCTTTTAAAGGCAAGAAGCAGAAGGAAGATAGACAAAACACATCGACTAAGGCTCACAGTTTACCTGAGGCTCTGACTTTATCCCATTTTATTCTGTACTTAAGGGTCACAATATATTTGTATTACAAGAATATTGAACAATATTCTTGAGAAATAGAACAAATGCAGAAATATATAATTTTAAAATTAATGTTTTGGTTCACCTCATCACTCCAGCATGGCAAACTTCAATGGGACCACAATGTACACTGGTCCTGAAACACACCTTTTTTTTTTTTAAAGATTTTATTTATTTATTTGACAGAGACAGACAGCCAGCGAGAGAGGGAACACAAGCAGGGGGAGTGGGAGAGGAAGAAGCAGGCTCCCAGCGGAGGAGCCTGATGTGGGGCTCGATCCCATAACGCCGGGATCACGCCCTGAGCCGAAGGCAGACGCTTAATGACTGTGCCACCCAGGCACCCCTGAAACACACCTTTTTACATAACAATATGATATATAGGATTATTTGATTCACTGTGCAGAATTCCATCATAGAGATTCACCATCATTTAGAATCTGTACTATTAATAATACACATGCAAGTATTGGTTTCTGGTTTTATTAAAAAAAACCATTGGCTTTATAAAAAGCCTTTCCATTCAAAAAAAAGTTTACATTTTTATGTATGTATGTTTTTATCAGTAAGCTCTAACACGGATTTATTCAGGAGGAAATCTTTAAGCTCTCCTCTAGATCTAAAATATTGTGGATGATCTCATATTTGGCTTGCTTCTCAGTAGAATATCTTCCCTACTTCTTATGCCGGAGAAGACAATGTATTTATCTTTCCTTTTGTCCTAGAAGGAGGCCAGCATTCCCAGTTGATCCCTTGGGCCATTGCTGTTTTTTTCATCTCAATGCTCAGTGCTTGTTTTATTGCAAATTGTTTGGGTAAGTTCTTAGCAGAAATGGAACTCTGTGGATTTCCCCCCAACAACTTTCATAAGGTTCCTCTAAGCCTTTTGTTACTTTGATTCCCCCCCACCCCCGCAACATTTCAATCCATACTGCTTTTCAGGGTCTTGAATTTAAAATTTAAAACTACATTTTTCCCCTTCTATTCTTTGATGGTACTGTCTCGTGTCAGGGAATGAAAGATGGAAGTTAAACCCTTTTCTATACATACGAAGGTTGGTGGCTGTAGTAGATCATTCCCCATTTTTGACTGAGATTACAAAGGGCTGTATCTTATCACTAAAGAGTAACCAGCAAAAACTCAACTTTCAGATGGACTGTAGTCTGGCTTTGGAAAGAAGAACAGTTGAAAGATTTGTTCTTCCTAATAGCAAGACCTTGTGTAAAGTTATTATAATTACAGTAATATAGTATAGGTGCAAGTACAGACATATAGACCAGAGGAAAGGAATAGAGAGCTTAGTTACAGATCCTGTATGTATGAACTCTTTATATAAAACAGAAGGGGATACTGCAGTTATAGGAAAGGACAATTTTGTTCAATTAATGTGCTAGAGGACCACTGATTATCCTTATTCAAAAAATGAAATTGGTCTCCTGTCTCATATCATGTACAAAACCAACCTGGCGTGGATTATTGGCCAAAATGTGAAAAGCAAATCAATAATGCTTTTTAGAAGATAAATGGAGAATATATTCATATCCTCAAGGCAGGGGATGATTTCTTAAGTCATAAAATGTGCTAGCCAATGAAGGAAATATTGACCAATTATTCTATATTAAAGTAAGAATTAGTGTGCAACGAAAATACCAAGAAAGAAAACAGCCATAGGAGAAAGTGTTTGTAATGCATATAATTGATAAAAAAAATTATTGTACAGTATATATAAACAATTCTTTCAAATCCATAGGAAAAAATCCTGACAATACAGCAGAAAAATGGGCAAAATTTTGAATAGGCACCATAGAAAAGAAAAATTGAAATGTTTAATGAACACATAAAAAATGTCAAGCTCATTAGTTTTCAGGGAAGTGAAAATTCAAACTCGCAATGAAATACCATTGCATACATACCAGGATGGCAATAATTAAAAAGTCTGGCACTATTAAATATTGATGATGATGCGGCACAACTGGACCTCCAATGAATTGTTGCCAGTGGGAGCATAACGCAGTAAAACCACTTTGGAAAACTTTGCCATTATCATAGTTGACAATATGTATATTCTATTACCAGCAGTTCCACTCCTAGGCATATGGCCCACAGAAATGTATGCTCATGTGCTCTAGGATTCATGGCCAAAAATGCCCAGAATGCTGTAGCTCATAATAGTCAAACACTGGAAGCAATGCAAATGTCTACTAGAAGAAGAATATATAAATAGATTTTAGTGCATTAAGACAATAGATCACTTTATGGCAATAAAAATGAATGGCTTATAGTTGTATGTAACAATATAAATAAATTTCAGAAATAACACTGAGCAAAAGACAGAACCAAAAGAATGCATATTTTATCACTTTATTTATAAAAAGTTCAAAAGCAGGCAAATCTGATCTGTATGGTTTACGGATATGTTATCAAGTGGTAAAATCGTGAAACAAAGCACAAAGTGATTACCTTAAAAGCCATGGCATAGTCACCTTTAAGACAGAGGAAGTGGGTTGTATTTGGGACGTGAGGGCCACCTGGGGTGTTGGCAATATTGTGTTTCTTAAGCCAGATTGTTGTTACCTGGAGTGTTCACTTCACAATAATTTGATAAACTGTACATTTGTGTTTTTCACTTTTTGCACTTGGTTATGTTTCAAAGTAAAAATATTTATGTATGTATGTATGTATTTTTGAGAGAGAAAGGGAGACAGAGTGTGCGAACAGGGTGAGCAAGGGGCAATGGGGGAGAGAGAGAGAGGGAGAGAGAGAGAGAGAGAGAATCAATCAGGCTCCATGCCCAGCACAGAGCCCAGTGTGGGGTTTGATCTCGCAGTGCTGAGACCATGACCTGAGCCAAAGTCAAGAGTTAGATGCTCAACTGACTGAGCCACCCAGGTTCCCCTTGTAGTAAAAATATTTAAAAGATAAATAAATGTATATGGTTCGTAAAACTTGGCAGAACTAACCCAGTGTTCACTACAAATCTCCAGTCTAACACAGATTCTGATAGAAAAATATGCTTAAAAGGGTATACACATAAAGGTTTGCAGAATTACTCCCATAAAGCACAAAATGGATATGATAATAAAAGTATTAATTTTTGACAATTCCTTTCAACTTATTCACCTGGAGCTGAACTAGGTAGTGAGAATAGGGGATAGTTACCTTAACTCTTAGGGGAAGAGAAGGACTGGAGTGACCAGCTCCCATTTCCCTAATTAAGTGGTTATATAGGAAACGAAAACTAACTCTTTTTGCCTTTGACAGTGACTCATCGCAACTTTCTACGCTGCAGCACAGACATGACGGTGTTCAAGTTACCAGAGTACCACACGAAGCTGACATGCACCAGAGAGAAATCAAAATCGAAAGGTAGATAGAAAAAGGCATAGGAGAATTTCTTTCTTACTTCCATTTCCATTCAGGTTCATAATTTGATTTAAAGTAATCAGTAGTAAACCAGGAGAGATTAAAACAACAGGAGTATCTGGTGCAAGAGGGAACATCAATAAACAGAAATAGATTTCTTGTGACTGTAATCAGTTGAATAACACCACATTTAGGATCCGTTTTTGGCATCCAAAACATAACATTAATTTAATTCCATTTTCTTTCGATTCAGACATATCTTAAGGATTGTTTCCTCTGCTGAGTGACTTTGTCTCTTTTATTCTGCTGGAATTTGTAAAACCCCCCATCCTTTGGGAGGATGCAGAAATGCTTGAGAATTCTAGTAGGTTCCCTACCCCGTTAGATAAAATTTCTTGTAAAAGACTTTGTTCTGGAAGCACTTCAAATATGGATGTAAATACATGCAAGGACATTGAAGAATAATGTTGTTTTCTAAGAGAATATCTTGTAATTTTCGTATAGTCATCATGCGATTCAGGTACTTTTGCTCAGAAACATTTAGAAATGTAATTTTCAGGATTTTTTAAAAGGGGGAACAGAATTATTTTGGTAACCCTGGTGTTATTTCCAAAAAATATTAACTGGATAGTTAGCAGAATAGCTATGCAATCTGTTACAGATGAAATGCTCCTTTGTAACTGATTTTCATTTCAATTTTCTCATGAGGGAGCACCTGGAATTGCTGTCCTTTTGGCTGGAGAGCCTTCCAGTCCAACTGCTATTTTCCTCTTAATGACAACAAGACATGGGGTGAGAGTGAAAGGAACTGCACCAGCATGGGGGCTCATCTGGCCACCATCAGCACAGAAGCTGAGCTGGTATGTTGGGAGGCTCCCATCCTTCTCTCTGCTGGTTTGAATCTCTTTGCAGAGAAATTTTTGCAGAGAAAGAGGAATTTCTCTGTTCCACCTCTGTGCTTTGTTTCACCTGTTTTGTCTTCCTCCCTCATTTTTCTTCATCTGGCCAACTTCTGGTCTTTCCAGATTTGATTCACGTGTTATTTCCTCCAGAAAACTACCCTGACCATCTTGCCTACTCCATCCTCCCTGTTCTAATTTGGACATACTCCTGTGGTACTTTGCGCACTGTGTGATCATGGCATTTATATCACTGTACTGATGTAATCTGTTCACTGCCCCATCTCTATCAATGACTCTACCTTGTAGAGGGCTGTAGCCGTGCTCTCCTAATCTTTGCATCTCTGAAGTCCTGCACAGTGCTAGGCACACTGGATAGGTCTTGATAAATGTTTGGTGAGTAACTGAATAAATGAATGGTTAAGCAGGACTGAAACAGCTTCTCAGGAGAAAGCATAGGAAAAATAATTAAGTTGTATGGTTGTAATTCTTTTTTTTTTTTTTAAAGATTTTATTTATTTATTTGACAGAGATAGAGACAGCCAGCGAGAGAGGGAACAGCCAGCAGGGGGAGTGGGAGAGGAAGAAGCAGGCTCATAGCGGAGGAGCCTGATGTGGGGCTCGATCCCAGAACGCCGGGATCACGCCCTGAGCCAAAGGCAGACACTTAACCGCTGTGCCACCCAGGCGCCCCTGTATGGTTGTAATTCTAACTAAAAAAATTTCCAAAGTTTAAATCAGTTCTTTTTTTTAATTATAATAGTTTTTTTTATGTTATGTTAGTCACCATACAGTATATCCTTAGTTTTTGTTGTAATGTTCCATGATTCATTATTTGCATATAACACCCAGGGCACCATAAATCAGTTCTTTAAAAACAAATGTATTTCCTCATATAATATACTTCCATACATGTACCATAACTCATATTCTACTCTTTTCTTAGGGGGGTTTCTCGGAGGATTCTGTTCCCATGGCTTTGATATCTACAGGTTCATCAACTCTTTGAAAAAAATGGAACTTAATTTAATACACACACAATCAAAGAAGACAATTTTAAAAACAAAAGTTTTTTAAAAATCTGATCCTATTAAACATTGTGTTAAGTGATTTGCAAGTATGATCTTATCTGTGAAGTAGTAGAGTTGTCCTTTTGGAGATGAGAAATCTTGGGTTTGGTGACATTAGAGTACTTACTAACATTTCACAATAAATGGCAGAGGCAGGATTTGAAAGCAGATCTGTCCGATGACAACGCTTTTGTGCTTAGCTAGTAACCTATCTGACCTTTTCTCTCTTTTCCTAACATAATAGCTATTAAATGATAAATGCAAATATACTTATAAAAATTTACATTTTTATGCAGAACTTTATTATTCAATTTTTGGATAGACGATTTTCGTATTTCCTGGGACATATAGATGAGAACCATGAAGGCCGGTGGTCGTTGGTGGACAAGACACCATTTAACCCACATAATTTGTGAGTATGTTGACTGGGGTGAAAGAGCTTTATAGGCAAAGGTGAGAAGATACCAAGCAGAATTCATTTGGGCTGGAGTATACTGTTGTAGAAATGCTTACTCAGAATAATTCTATGTGTTGAGTAACCTCTATACCAATATACTATGATACTTCTATTAGACAATGCAGCTCTAAATTTTTCACCAGAGGCATTTTCTCTGCATGTCCCCTGACCCCCACACACACACAGTCACACACACACACACACACACACTGGAGAGCCTTCCAGTCCAACTGCTATTTTCCTCTTAAATATATAAATATATATATATTTTTTCTTTCATTTCAGATTAGGGCATGAGGGTGAACCCAACAATCAGGAAGAAAATTGTGTTGTCCTCGTTAATGTTCAAGACAAATGGGCCTGGAATGATTTTCCTTGTAACTTTGAGACAAAAAGGATTTGTAAATTACCTGGAACAGCATTCAACTAGAAACCTCCAAAGGAGTCCTTGTGATGGGGATGGCAACGAAGAACCAAATAGACTAGGAAAGAATGCACCTGCATCGTTGAAACAGAGAAAACCTTCTGAGAAAATAGAACATTTTCAGTTATGATTGGCTTATTTATTTTTGTTCTATTCATTCAAGATAATGTGTTTCTGCCACGAGAGACTATAGACTCCGGGAAACAAACTGAGTGTTTTAGAGGGGAAGGGGTGGAGAATGGGCTAGCCTGGTGGTGGGTATTAAGGAGGGCACGTATTGCATGGAGCACTGGGTGTTATACACAAACAATGAATCATGGAACCCTACATCAAAAACTAATGATGTACTGTATGGTGACTAACATATCATAATAATAATAAAAAAAGATAATGTGTTTCTGTGTGGTATGGTGGCAGGAATCATCTTTTCTGTGACAATCTTTTCATTAACTTTGCTTTCTTTTTAGTATATCAGAGTATTTCCTTTTCAATTGGTGTGCATCGATTATATATCGAACAGAATGGCTCAAATGATGCAATCTCTTAGTCATTGTTTTCCTCTGCTCAGATTTTTAGCTCTTAAGATTCAAACGCGGGGTATTCCAACTGGTAGTGGTATGCCACTATTTTAGCCCCAGTTATGACAAACCCTTTAAAAGTTTTTTTTTTTAAAGATTTATTTATTTATTTGAGAGAGGGAGAGGAGGTGAGAGAGAGGAGGAGGAGGGGCACTTCTTCCCACTTCCAACTTAACATAGCAAAGTAGTATTTCATTCAAGATCACTAAATATATTTATGTTTGTATATATATGTGTGTGTGTGTGTGTGTGTGTGTATGTATATGTATATAAACAAAGTAATATTGTAGCTTAAGGAAGAAGGCAGGTAAAGGGCCATATTTTGGAAGTTAGAATTTAAGAAGGATCTCCAAGCTGCTAGATACTTGTTTTTGTGATCTCAGGCTGCTGTAACAAAATACTGTAGATTAGTGGCTTAAACAACAGGGATTTATATCTCACAATTCTAGAGGCTGGAATGTTTGAGATCACAGTGCCAGCATGGGTGGGGGACACAAACATTCAGTCCATGATGGCACTGTAAAAGAAGTCAGGGACCCTGATGATGTCTTTATCACAGAATGTCACATTTCCTTTTCCTTTGCCTTTTTTTTTTTTAAAGATTTTATTTATTTATTTGACAGAGATAGAGACAGCCAGCGAGAGAGGGAACACAAGCAGGGGGAGTGGGAGAGGAAGAAGCAGGCTCATAGCGGAGGAGCCTGATGTGGGGCTCGATCCCAGAACACCGGGATCACGCCCTGAGCCGAAGGCAGACGCTTAACCGCTGTGCCACCCAGGCGCCCCTCATCTTGCATTTTTTACTTAAAAATATAGTTTGGGGAATGTTTTGTACCTTGTTCCATATAACTAAGTAGTGTTTCATTATATTGGTATATCATAATCTGAAATAACCTTTAAGTGACAAAATATTTCCTTTATATAATAAAAATCAGCAAAATAATGGCTGTGAAAGAAACCATGAGAACAATCCCTGTTCAGATCAGAAAAGGAAGACAGTTCCAAGAGGATTTCTTTTCCTCATGAAAATATGGGACTGATAGAATGTATTTGAATTCATTGAGAGGTGATGTACAATTCTGTAGAGTTAAGGGATGCATTATTAATCAGTACATAGAAAACTAGATAAATAAAAAATGCTGCCAATATTACCTATATGAAAAGCAAAATGTGTTTAAGTATGTAATATAGTATATAATCATGATACAGTACAAGATTCAGCTGTGAATAATATTTACATATTCATAATGACATACGAGTAAAAATTTTTGATAATGAGTATGTATCATTTTCACCAAATGTATTAGAATGATTTTTCTTTAAAATATTTAGGGGCCCAAATGATAATATTTACATCTTAACAGTGGTTTACTTCGGGACTACGTTCTTGGAACTATGGATGATTACCTACTCTTTTATTTTTTGGAACTTTCTGGATTTTCTGGTTCCTAAGTATTTTTGTAAGTCCTCTTGTAAAATATTATATTTTAAAATAGTTTCAACCAGATGATCTACCGCTCAGAATATTCCAGATAAATAACCTGGGTTCTGTTGATCTTTAACCACTAAACCCTGAGCGATTGTTTCTTTTCTTGACAAACTTTGAAGACAAAGTTAATTGCATAACAAATTATAAATGTATGGTGAAATAATGCATACTAACACTTTCATATATCTTTCAATATTGAAATAAAATTTAAAATATCAAATTATAGCCAACCAATTATAGCCAACAGAGAAATAATGGTGAACAAAAGTATTTCCATATGTCTTTCACTGATGTTTATAATTTGAAAAAAGGGAATTAGAAAATAGAAGATATATGTACTGGATTACTTTTAGGTTGAATGGCCTTCAGTTTAAAGGCGTATTGGTTTCAAAACAGCATGTGGTCCCTTATACCTAAGAGGAATAAACCTTTGTAAGGAAAGAGAATATATTCTATTCACTTATTCAGTTGAATTTTCCCATTTCATAATTCCACATTCATTCCAATGTACGAATTTTGAGGGTCTCTTTATGGTGCTGTGTGGGAGAGCCAGGGTTATTAAAGGTGCTATATTATCTAAATATTCTTGAATAACCTTATCATGCAAGTAGTGGGTAGGCTGGAGATAGGAAATTGTCAAGCTCAATGTTCTCTTCGAACAACTCGGCTGTTGGACCCTAGCTGAGCAATAGCCATAACCTCAGGTGAGATTCAGTTATTCAGGGGAAGAGAATAAAGAGAAAAGAGAGTTCTTGGGGTGAACGGACTGAATAATTGTTTGGAGCTGAAGCTTAGCATGGCCTTTTCCTAGCAAGGGGCAATCAAGGCCTTTACCCAGGAAGTCCACATGTCTTTGGAGCAAGAATAAGTTTCATGACTTGAGGGAGTTTCTTACTCATTGTACAGGAAACCATAGCGAGGATACCTGCTCGGGGAGGGGTAAAAATGGTATGCAATCAAGAAAGCAAGGCAGACTTTTCAGGAGCCAGGAAGAAGAAGAATTGATCAGAGCCTAAATTCAGAGGATTGTTCAAAGTCACTTTGAAAATCCTCTTCTTGCTGGGCTCTGTACTTGCTTTATGTCCCTCTATTTTCACATCAGTATTCACAAATAAAGCAAATGTGCCCAAAGGAGCATACTTTTCCCGGCATTTGTTCGAGAACTGATAGGTAAGTTTTGAGAAGTCCTGAGACTAATATGGAGACAGATGCGCGTCAGTCAGCATCACAAATTATAACATTCAAAACGACTTATTTTTATTGGTAGTGAAAGGAGCAAAGTCCCCCTGAAGCCCCTGTGGAGTCCTCATCAAGTGCGGTACACACTTCTCTCAGGGTGCAGTTGTGTTCATGCTCTTGTGTCTCCGTATTTATGCATTTAAGTTGTGCTTTCTGCTCTTAGATAATTTTTTTGTTGCTTTAAACATTTATTTCTGGCATTTCACAAACCCGAAACATATTGAAGAAACAGGGCACATCATTCCAATTTTTCTTGGGATTCGAAGAGTCTCGGATGGTGGCACAGTCCTCCACTGTCACTATATTATTGGGCTCCCCGACATCCCAGAAGCTGAAAGAAAATAATGCAGGAGATTTAAAATCCCAGCTACAAGAAGCCAAGTGACCGACTATGTGACATGACACTTGTGTTGTATAATTTCACAACAGTTTTGTTAGTTAGGCATTATCATCTCCATTTTATTTTATTTGTTAATTTAAAAAAAGATTTTATTTATTTATTTGACAGAGAGAGAGAGAAAGCGCACAAGCAGGGGGAGTGGCAGGCAGAGAGAGAGAGAGGGAGAAGCAGACTCCCCACTGAGCAGGGAGCCCCACTTGGGGCCCGACCCCAGGATCCCAAGATCATGACCTGAGCCAAAGGCAGAAGCTTAACCAACTGAGCCACCCAGGTGCCCTATAATCTCCATTTTATTGATAAGGAAAAGGCATCCCAGAAAAGCTAAACCATTTGTCTAAGTTATGGAGTTTATAGGAGTGAAGCTGAACTGGATATTCCTGACTCTATTCTGTCCTGCTCCTTGACGGTTGTCGACCCGTAATGAGTAGCTATTGATATTCTCATGGATTTGTTCCCTTCACACTCGAATCTCATCTTCTTCCACACTGAGTTTGTATTCACTGACGTACATACTTCAGCGGCGTTACTGTGCCATAGTGAAGCAACTTTCTAAAGTCTCAGTGCATCTGGGCTGTACTCTTAGAACTGACCTTAACCTTCCTGACCTTTAGTTTCCTCAAATGCTGAGTGAACATTAATACTATTAGTGTATGTCAGCAAGGTATAATTTCGGTAAACTGAAATAATGAATGAGATAAAAACTTTGAAAGCTCCAAAGTGCTGTGCTCTAATGATGTAAGGTCATTATTAAGGAGAAAAGAGACATTATTGAGGGAGTTCCACACTCTCACTCCGTAAATCCACTTTCTCCAATCACTATTTTTGTCTCATTTACTAATTTGAGGCATAAAGCTCTGAATTTCACTCTGTCTCTGCTGCGTTCCCAATGAATTAGTCTTTAATTCTGACCCTCTCCTTCTCTTTGTCTGTTATTTCCCATTTATTCAGAGAGTCTCAGGAAGGGGGAGCACTAGCTCTTCATGTTGCTTTCGTCTACCTTCTTGCACGTCCTATCACCAAGGGTTGACCTGAAGATACCTCGTGGAACAGAAGGAGGTTCTGAGAACTCCCTTCAACAATGGTCTAACTTTGGGATTGGAGACAGTGTTAAAATTCTCCTGCAAGAAGGAAATTACCTCAGAGATTCTGAGAAAGGTGTTCCGTCTACCCATTGCCACTGACCCTCGGTCACCTGGTCTGTCAGTCCAATATAGAACTCTCTCCTTTTAGGTTTCGCAAAGAAAAGGAATTCCTATGGAAGCAACACAATAAAAAAAGATCAATTATTTCAATTTTGAACAAGTGTTGAGGGTAATTGTTATTAAGAGAAATAAAGTAGGACAGAGACTACAGATGATAGATAAGTGGCTCTGAAATTGTAGGATCATGGAGGATGATCCGATTCTTTTCGTTGTGGTAAAAATATACATACCATCGAATCAAACCTTTAACAGAGAAGGAGGTTCTCAATAACTCATTCAAAGTTTATCTACTGTTATTTGTAGCAAAATCTATTGTGTATATCCAGCGTGAAACATTATTAATCATAGCTTAAAGATAGTGGACATATCTCTGCATATCTGACAAAATCATATGATATGTTCATCAACATAATAGCCATTCTAAAATGAACTCCCAGCCCCCTTTTCCCCCTGTCTTCCTAATAAAGAAACTGAGCATGGAAATTCCCCCCCCCTTTGTTTTAAAGGAAATTCCCCCTTTTTTAAGGCTCTTCTAGTGATGAAAATAGAGTATCGACTTACAGAAATAGTAGGAATGACATGCATTTCAATACATTCATTTAACAAATAGTAATTGTGGCCCAAACACTGTATACACATATGGAGAAAGGGATAGATCCTGTGAAGAAGGTCACATTGACGCTGGAGGAGGCTGTGCTCCAACTACCTGCTCCTCCTGTGTGTTGATAACAACCAGATGAGCTCCCATGTCGGAGCAGTTTTTTAAACTTGATGCCCAGGACATGGTGTTAGTAGAAAAGAAGTAGCAGCTAGATTGAAAATGTACCCAGTCTGATGGACAGCAATTCTTGACTGAACCTAGGAGGAGAGAAGTTTCCATGAGTGTCCTAACCCAGAGGAGCATCATGTAGCATTTTGGTAAGACTTGGAACAAGATTATATATATAAGAGCATAGGGAGTCTATTTCTGAGATATTTCTAAATTCCCTATTTTATATATTTTTTTCTCCTTTACCTCATTCGGAAGCAAGTGAGGAATGAAAAGAGAATTCATTCCTGGAGATAGTACCTTCCACTTCTAGATTTTCTGTTGAGACATACCTCAAATTTACTCTAAAAGTTTTCTATAATGTCCCCAGGATTTCCTGTCCTGATGCTAATTGCATTTCCAAAGTTCTAGAACTGTCTTTTTACCAATTCCTCAGCATTCTCATATAGTACGGGCAAGATTTTACATCTTGTTTTTGAAAAACAAAACATCATCCAACTACTTTACTTGTCCCCAAATCAGTCTAGAAGCCAAAAAAAAAAAAAAAAGTGTTGATATAGGGGACCCTGGTTGGTTCAGTTGGTTAAGCGTCTGCCTTTGGCTCAGGTCATGATCCCAGGGTCCTGGGACCAAGCTCCACATCAGGCTCTCTGCTCAGGGGGGAGTCTACTTCTCCTTCTGCCCCTCCCCGACGTTCATGCTTGTGCTCTCTGTCTGTCTGCAATAAATGAATAAAATATTTTTTAAAAAGTGTTGATATATAAATGTTGATGTTCAAATTTGAGGACTATTATACCCGATCCATCACTGGAGCAGGAGAAGTCCATGAACGCCTCATGTAGCTGGAACTTATTCTCATCACAGAGTTGAAAGACACGATATGTCACTGTAAGGAAAGGGGCAGAGTTAATGTTCATTACTCTTGATAAAAAATAAATTTTATCATTTTGTATTTATAACAAAAGTACCAATAATCGTCATGGTTTCTTTTTCTTTCCTTCTTCTTCTTCTTTTTCTATTTGTCCTTCTACACAGAAAGTCACCGAGATTTACTTACTCAAGAAAGAACAAAGAATTCACATTTCATGGTTTTCCTGACTTATGAAGAAGAATGTATTATTTCAGGTCCAAAGGCTCAGAGAAAACAAATGTGTTTTCACTCTCTCTTATGCCAACCCTCCCTACCCTTCTTCCAAAAAACTATTTTTTCATGCCTCTGGCTAGGATCCCATAGAGAAGTTTATCCTAATGATACGAGTACAAAGGGGAAGACTCAAGGCCAGCAAGGAGACGAAAACTGTCTATCATGAAAAATGTGTCAGAGGTCGCTGAAATTTGGTAACTGTTCTGTACTAGTTGGGGTTCTAGTTGAGCAATAACCTGGAGATAAATAGGGAAGAAAGTGGAACAGAAATACCCTTTGAGGGGGAAGAGAACCCACAGGCAAGAAAGATTTTACCCCTAATATTCACCAGGGAGATTAAACTTGACCTTTTGAACTCACCAACACATCTGGTGATGAAACAGGTGCTGAGCAGTAGCATGGAGACCCCAGCAACAGTCCATAAGAGCACTTGGGAAGACAAGCATCCTTTCTCTGTAGAGAGAAATATGCAAACACGGTCAATCTTCCCCTAGCAAGATACAAAAGAGATTCTTATTCAACCACTTATTTCCTTCCACTTGCACTGTTCTATATGGAGTAATTCTCAAACTTCAGCATGCATCAGAATCATCTGAACAGTGTGTTGAAACACAGATGATGGCACATCACCTCTAGAGTTAATTCATTAGACATGGTATGGAGCCAACAAGTTCCCAGAAGCTGCTGAAGCTATTGGTCTGGAAACCATCTTTTGGAACCACTAGAATAAGCCATTGCTAATCTTAAGATTCATGAACTGAGACAGATAGGCAATTTTTCCTTCCTAAGTCTCCCAGGTTTTTCCCCTTCTATTCCTATCTTGGTCTTTCCTTTTCTCCCTTTTATCCTCTCTGTTTTTCTTGTCTCTCTCCTGCTTTCCTCTTTTCGATATCTCATTTCCCAAGCCCTTTGTAAATCAATTCAGATAAAACATGAGCCATCCTCTAGTAGCTCCTCTCTCCCTCCCTCCAGATACACATTTTACAGACAGGGAAAGTAGGTTCCAGAGAAGTGAGGTGACTTGCCCAACATGACACAGGGAAAGGGTGGGCAGAGCAGTCTGATTCAGCTCTCCCTGGAATCCAGACCAGCGATCCTCAGTAGAGCATACAGTCTCTAACCACTGCCTCAGCTTCCTCTCTTGTGTTCTGTCTCTGTCTCCCTTCTTTTGCTCTGGTGGAGACTTTTCTATTGTCCCTTCCCTCAAAATATTTACCCCCTCTTCCCAAAAGAAAGATCTATGAGAGAAAGGGAGAGTTGCAAATTTTACCTGTGCCTTGTGATGTAGATGGTTGGGATGAATTCATTCTCTCTCTCTCTCTCTCTCTCTCTTTCTCTTCTTCTCTCATCAGCTTCTGAGTCCAGGAGAATTTTGTTGGTAAGATTCAAGGAAAACAAATCTTTTTCTGTTTTTTAGGAACTGTGACCCTAAGGCCTCATAATATTAATGTGTTCTGTGGCTTTGTGTTTCAGTCAGGGTTTCCTTTCTTGCATAAGGAGGACAAGGGGCTTTACGAGTTGACACATCTGTCTCCTTACTTTAGGAAACAACTAAATGGGGAAATGGTGAAGTGGTTAATCATCAACAGAAATGGGCTGAGCGTGTGAGCACATCAGGGGTTTAAAAATACAGTTTTAATTTGGTGGATAAAATTTCTCTACTTTCTTCCAGGCCTCACTCATCCTTCAGTCTGCCCTTGACATTTGTGGGGCCCTCCTCTGCACTTCCAATTTCAGTCCTTGCCACCACACGTTTGTTAACTGGAAAGGGGACAGACTCCAAATCTTCACACTTGGCACAGAGCTGGGCGTATAGTATTTGCATTTACAACTTAGCCATGTGAGTTCCTTTTCCTATTTTATGTTTGTTTTTTCTTCCTCCTTCACTCGCATCTCTTGAACCTTCTGGGTTTCTCTCATGCTGTGTATGTTGCATTATGAGTTTATATCTCTTCTGTCAAAGTGCTTACCACCAGGCCATCTCACAGGTCCACCCCAGTGGAACTGCCTCACGTGGTAGGACTACTTTGAAATTCAGATCCATTCCTTATGTCCAAACACAGCTTCTGGAGCCTTTGAGACGCAGCAGGTAGTTTCATTCTATTCTTTCAAATTATTTGGGGGTTTTTGTTTTATACTAGGGCCTATATTTGGAGAAATAAATGGAAATGTCAGAAGAAGCGATTTCAATTAGACATGAAAAGATAATGCTTCTCTGGAAGGTTAGATAGATGTAGTAGTGTTCCAATCCCTTTCTTAAAAATACTTAAGAACAAGATCAAACTGGACTCTATTGGTTAAAATTCACAAGGATCAGGAGGCATTAGTAATATATATATATGAACTGGTAATCCCCATGCCAATGACGCAGACTTCATATCTCAGAAAATACCCTTGTTCTCAAAGGGACTTTTTATTGTTTTCACGTATTGCTCAATTTCCTCGGCATTCTCTATTTTATAGTTATATAGATTTATTAAAGAAAATTTAAGGGGTGCCTGCGTGGCTCAGTCATTAAGTGTCTGCCTTCGGCTCAGGGCGTGATCCCAGGGTCCTGGGATCGAGCCCCACGTCAGGCTCCCTGCTCTGCTGGGAGCCTACTTCTTCCTCTCCCACTCCCCCTGCTTGTGTTCCCTCTCTCGCTGGCTGTCTCTCTCTCTAGCAAATAAATAAATAAAATCTTAAAAAAAAAAGAAAATTTAAAAATTCTACATGTATACATTATAAAATATTTGCATCTCTAACATGGGTCTTATGAGCAAATGGTTTTTGACCAGTAAAAAAATATTACCTAGTGGATGAGTTAAATGAATTATTAAGTGATGAATCATAATGACCATAGTCAATTATTTGTAATGATCAATCAGTAATGACCAATATCAATAAATAATCATATGTTAGTATTTTTATAAATATGCAATTAACTAATATTACTAATTAACAGATTAATATCTTAATACCAGTCAAAATACATATATGTTTTTATCCTTTGTTTTATCACCTTTTCCAAATTATAAATGTATTATTTGTATGGTTAACAATATGAGAAGAATGTTGCAAGTAAAAGATCTCCCATCTGTTCTAAGTGCGCTCTTCTAAAGTCAACCATGCTTGGGGCGCTTGGGTGGCTCAGTTGGTTAAGCGTCTGCCTTCGGCTCAGGTCATGATCCCGGAGTCCTGGAATTGAGCCTGGCACCAGGCTCCTTGCTCAGTGGGGAGCCTGCTTCTCTCTCTGCCTGCTGTTCCCCCTGCTTGTGCTCTCTCTCCCTAATTCAGATAAATTAAAAAAAAAAAAAACGTCAACCATGCTTAATGATTTCTTGTATATATCTTGAGACATTTTCCAAGTTTATATATTCCACGTTTGAGTTTATATAATACATTGCTTACTCATTTTTAGTCAAATAAGATCATACCTGAAATACTTTTATGTTTTAAAAAATCACTTTTATATTCATCAATGTATTTGGGTATCTATCTTAACTCTATTGTTTAAACTTTCCTGTAATTTATAAATGGGCACAATTAATTTCTAGTTTTTCCATCCTCTAACACAAGAGGTAATGGCTACCTTTATACATATTTGCAGGTGCACACTTTTTGGCTCAATGGTACATGCCAAATATTAAACATCATTATTTGGCTTGAGCGTTCATCATAGAATAACATTCTGGGCTATAACCAGAAATATAAAACTTTGTCTGAAGGCAATTTTCATTGCAATTAAATATTAAAACCTTATTAGATAAGCATAACACAATGACATTACATTTGGGAGCATTAATTACTCAACAGAGCAGCTGGTACATGACTCTTGTGATCGGTATGCTGCTATTTTTTCATACGGTACAAACTTCCTCTTCACTGTGAGAGAATAGAGAACAAGATATTTTTGAATACTTTACTCTTCTCAAATCCCTTCTTATTCCTATTCCTTAACAACAAGAATTTCTTTCTGTATCATATATGATTTTCCATGAATTTTGTTAAGTAAGATTTTGGGATTTTTCTCCCTTATGAAATTTCAAGCTGGCAAAACTGATATTCTGCTGATAATTCATCTGTGTAAGATGTGAAAAATTCTCATGTAGAATTTAACTTAAAAGACTTGTAGTCTAAATGGAAGTTAAGTAACAAAACAAATGATTTCTCTCATTTTTAAAGATTATTATGTCTAACGGAGGTATTCTGTGAAGATTAAAATTATGCTATAATTAATTTCTGTTACATTTGTATTCCTATCTCAAATTTTATAAATGTATGTGAAGCATATTATTTAAATTTTTGTGAATAATTTTATTAAAACTATGCAGACATTGTACTCTTTTTTCTTCTGAGATGTATTTATTTATTTTAGAGCGAGAGCTAGCATGAGCAGGGGGTTCATGGAGAGGGAGAGAGAGAATCTGAAGCAGACTCCACACTGAGTGTGGAGCCCAACACGGGTGTCCATCCCCAGCCCTTGAGATCATGACCTGAGCCGTAACTAAGTATCAGACACTTAACCAACTGAGCCACCCAGGTGCCCCGGCACTCTTTTTAAATATTTGTAGTCACTACCAATTTTCTTATTTATTTTTGTAATTTACAAATAAACAGCTTTAAAACAGAGATGGTAAGAATATAACTACTTGAAATGGCTGTGATGATGATTAAATCAGATCAGAATGCACATTCCTTAAGGAATTTACTTGACATGCAGGTCCTAAGCCCTCAGTTAAGTTTGTCTGTAGCCTCCCCTCCCTTCCAGTTTGGATCTGTTTGGAGCAGACTGGGAAGAGGGCACTACAGGCCTGTTGGGGACTGAGTCAGAGATGAGCTAAGTCACAGGAATGGCATGTAAAACACACGAAGGAAACAAGCATCTTTCATTGAAGTCCTAATGAAATCTATTTGTGGGACAAGAACAAGTTATTCATCTGCTTTTTACCCAGGCTCGTCCCAATTTGATGCTACTGCCTTTGGTTCTAAAAATTCTGCTTTAGGTTTCAGTCAGCTCTCACTGTATTTTGGCAGCTGAAAATCAAATCTCTTTCCTCTGGCAATAGAAACTCCCCATCAAACTGTCTTTGATACGTTGATAATGTTTCCCTTATGCTTCTCATACATCTCGATAAAGGAAAGTATTAGTTTCTATCACAAATTCAATTATCATCTCAGTTTCTAATCAACAGTGGCTTTTAATGTTTGAGGAGATTTGCTCTGTGAGCTCTACATATTTGCAAAGAGAAAGGCAGAGGCATCGGGAATGAAGAATATTAGAGCTCAATGCAATGATCTAATTTAATACATTCATTACATACAAGATACTGTGTCCCAAATAAGAGAGATTATTTGCTGGAGATCATGGAAATATTGAGTGGCAGAACAAGGTGTAAGACTCAGATCTCTCGTATCAGTGGTTAGTGCTGTTTTTTCCTATTTCCTGCCTGCCTCCTTACTACCGAGTAGGTTTTCTCCCAATGGCAGTTGAGAAAATAAAGCGGCCTTTCCACGGTTTGCCATCAAAAGACCACAAACCCTGGATTTAAAGAGCAGTCATGGAATTCTGACAGCCTTTTCTCTGAATTTACAAAGTAGTGCAAAGGAAAATGCACATTCTCTACATATTTGTAATTCCACATATGAATTAAACAATTCATAAATTTATATTGAGCTATAATTTACATATAACATTGTATAAGTTGAAGGTATGCAACATGTTATGCTGATTTGATACATTTGTATATTACAATATGATTACCACTGTAGCACTAGCTAACACCTCCATCGCATCATATAATTATTATTTCTTTGGAGCGGAAGTAAGATCTGGTCTCTTAGCAACTTGGAAGTTTATTTTATAATATAATATTGTTGATTATAATCTCCATGCTCAGTATTAAAACTTCACGAGTTATTTCTCTACTAGCAGCAAGTTTGTACCCTTACATAACATCTTCCCAAATATTTAATGAAGCATCAGCAATGTGGATGGGATGGAAGGACCTGTTCATGAGGGTATTATCATAGTAATTCAAGTAGGAAAAAGGAACAGTAGTGCAAGAAATACCTCCACAGCTACCATCTAACTGTACTAATCATTTGTTATTTACTATATGTCACTCACTGGGTTAAGCTGTTTATCTCGTTCAATAATCACAACAATCAATAATGAGGTCCTATTATTAATCTCATTTCAATGATGAGTAAATTAAACCAAGTTAGAGAGGTTGAAGGACATGCTCCATGCATTAAGATGTAAGAAATAAAGTCACAATTTTTTTTTAAATATTTTATTTATTTATTTGACAGAGATAGAGACAGCCAGCGAGAGAGGGAACACAAGCAGGGGGAGTGGGAGAGGAAGAAGCAGGCTCATAGCGGAGGAGCCTGATGTGGGGCTCGATCCCATAACGCCGGGATCACGCCCTGAGCCGAAGGCAGACGCCCAACTGCTGTGCCACCCAGGCGCCCCATAAAGTCACAATTTGAACCCATAAAAATTTTTTTAAAAAATGACCTTTTTAATAACTATTTAATATTAAATAATTTTTAAATGAAATTCTTGATATTTGACTTTGTATACAAATTAAACAGCTTTTTCAAAACCATTATTGTAGCGTTTTATTCTTGATAATATATATAGATTTGTATTTCATCACACTGAAAGGGGTTTCAACAAATAGATCATGTAGAGATTTTTAAATTCAATTTATATGTCTGCTGCTTGATTAAACTTAAATAAATATGTAAGCATTAACAATGAATCCAAAGGAGCACAAAGGTTCATTGGTTAAATAAGATGACTCCCTATGTGGGTATATGACCAATGATCACACACGATTCAAAGAATGCTAATAATGACATTGATGATACAATGTGGGAAGACTGGCCTCTGCTGCAGGACACTCTGCAGATTTTGCTGGAGGATCTTCGAGGAAGAAGATGGGCAGGGAACCCACAGAAAATTCAAGGCTCAGGCACCGCTGTAAAGTTTTTGCAGGTCTCCTGTTTGGGTAAAACCCATTACAACCAAATCATTGTGAGTTTGCTCCTTGGTGAGTCAGAAACACCAGGTGGACTTGTTGCACAAATGAAACTTCATTTGCAGCAAATGAGATCACAGGGAATAACTTCCAAAGCCATGGCTCCCCCAAGCAAGGGTGAATGGGTTCCTTTTATTTAGGGTTTGGACGAATATTTAGATAGGGAAACCTTGTCACCGAATATGGAGGTGGGCATAAGGCCATGCGTTTACCTTAAGGAAACATGCCTATACAGACATTGTATGTTATGTAAATGAGGCTTGTGGTCCTCCCTGGGTGGAGGTTTTAGTGTTATAATGAAGTAAAGGTAATTGTCAGTCTTTCCAGAAGTCACTCCATGGTCATCTGCGAGGCACGAGTGGGGTTTACTTTCGAACTGGTCTGGGTGGTCTAGGCTGGCTGGAGGTCTTGTCAGGGCAGTCACTTCGTTTGAGGGGTGGTTTCGGTTTCCATTTGCCTGACTGAAGAGATAAACTGGAAAGAAGAGCTTAAGGTAAAATGTGGGACAATGGTCAGTGAGTACAAGCAGGTGGGCAGTAAAGGCCAGGTCTTGGGGTCCAGCTGGTGACACCATGTTGTCCCAGAAGCTGTGATTGACAAGTTGCAAGCCTACCCAACCCCCAAGAATGTGAAAGAGGTGCAAGGCTTTGTAGGACAGCAGAGCTGTGGAGGACTTTTCTTCCCACCTGGCACTGTCCCCCCATCCCTTATGTCAGTCACCTGGTGAAGAAAGAGCACATGCGCGGCCAGGAATCTGAGATATAAGGTGCCTTCGAGAAAGCCTAAGTGCTAGAGAGGCATGTTAAGTCTCTGGGCATCTCTCAAGCAGGGCTAGCATTGGGGTTAGATGTGTCTGTGACTGCGGGAGGTATGGGTCAGGCACTGTGGCGGAGGCAACGGAAGGGGAGAGTGCCCCTTGGATTTTGGTCCCAGCTCTGGAAGGGGGCAGAAACCCAGTGTAGTCCCATGGAGCAGCAGCTCCTCACAGAGTACACAGTGCTCCTCCAGGGAGAGCCTCCCACGAAGGAACAGCAGATTGTGTTGAGAACTTCTCTGCCTGTTAAGGGGGTGGGTTGAGAATGTTCCATTGACCCACCTCGGCCATGGCTTAAACCCCTGCTTTGAATAAGTGACATGTCTCTTTGTAGCGGAGGAGCACCCTGTCCACCAGCCCACTGTCTCTAGAAAGGTGGGTGTTATGAGGGCTTGTGGAGTATGCAGATCCTGCAGATACCCCCTCCCCTGTTTCTACGGTGGCCCCTGTAGCCTGCAAAGAGGGGGCAAAGGAAATTCTTGCAGATGCTTGGTGTACAGATGGGTCTAGTGAAGGAAGTCCACCCACAGGGACTGCTGTCGCTATTCCACCCGATGACGGACACCATCTGCATGGAAACAGGAACAAACTGTAAAGGCCGTGGGTTGAGCTCAGAGCAGTCTCAGTGATGATCACCATGTGCCCTGGCTGTTAACCCTTTGCATTGACAGTTGTGCTGCTCTAAAGGGATTAACACTATGATTTGGACAATAGGAACCCAAGGGGTGGATGATTATGAATAAGCCCTTATGGGGTCAGGCTATGTGGAGGGACATTTGGGTCCATCTGCAAAAGCCTGAGTGGCCCTCACTGTTTCTCATGTCCCAGTTCAGAAGGCACTGACACCCCCCGCCCCCCAGTCAGGAAGCTGAGACCTTCGCTCAGGTGTGAACCTTTGCTACTGACCCTCCAGGAGATACGGTGGATTGGATGCACAGAAAGAGTGGCCATCACAGTGCCATCATGTCACCCAGGATAGCGTATTGCTGGGAGTGCTGGACTGCCCCTGAAGGACAGTGACTTGGTTAATGCAGTAAGAGTGTGTGTCTTGTGTGTTCTAAACCAGGCCCAGGACAACTGCCAGAAGGTGGCGGGGGTCATTCACCAGAGTTCCCGGCTGGTGAGGGACTGGCAAATTGATTATAGTGGCCCCCTCCCACTGAATGAGGGTTCTAACTATGCCCTGGTTTTGTGGACGCTGCATCTGGCCTAACCCAGGGTTCCCCCTGCTCCCATGCCAACCAGGCTGTCACCATCAGGGGATTGAAGAGACTGGGTACCATACCCTCATCGAATAGTGATTGGGGGTCACATTTCAAACATCATGATATGTAGGACTGGGCAAAAGAATGACATTGAATGGACGTTCCATCTCCTTTATAACCCACAAGCAGTGGGGGTGGTAGGATGATCTTACAAAAATGCAAATCTGATATTATTCCTATAATTTAAATCCAACAAGAGCTCTCTACACATCTTTTAAAATAAAGTTCAGACTTGTTATTATGGCCCACAGGCTGTTCATTAGCAGCGTGTCATTTCAGTATGCTTCTCAAACATTTCCACACACACTTGCAACAGTATGGTTACTGCTCCTGCTTCTCCTCCCCCCACCCGGAAGTCAGATTGCTTATGTTCTTTCTCTTGGATTCTCAAGTGCTTAGTATTCATGTTTAAAAAATACATAACAAACAAGAGGGAGAATGAATGGAGGTGGGTGCCAAACCCATTAAGTTTCTATAATGATCGTAAAGAAGTCCTTGTTCTTAAAAACAGCTGGTTTATATCATTCTTTTGGAAGAGAGATTAACGGCATAAAAATGAACAATTTTTAAAATATTTTTGGTAAAATTTTTGGGGAGCGCATATCCACAATTGAATTTGTAATTGTTTTTCTAATATAAATTGTGCTGTATATAATCGTTCTTCAGAGTGAATGAGGTCAAACCTTAATGGATGAAACTTCACCCTTCCTTGTGCTTGTTTTGCAATTTCTTCAAAACATTTACCTCTAAAGTTTCTTCCTCTCATTGTTATTTTTTACTGTAAGCTGTTAATGATAAATAATGATAAATCTGTTGTAAAACTGCTATCATAACCAAGTTACAACTTTCAAGAAAGCACTCACTGTAATAAAGATACTCAATAAATGTTAGGACTCTTTATTTCCTAGGTTTTCTGTAATTGAAGCCCAGAATCCTCGGAATGTATTTGCTCTTCCTTTCATACATTATCAAATACATTTTTTATATGGCCTGTGTTTTTCCCTAAATATCACTTTACTTTCTAAATTCTTGCTCTCCCGTTGTTCAATTCAACTCACTCTTTCTGGATATTTTGGATTCAGACGTGTCCTAGATGATTTCTCTCCAGTTAAGGAAGGTCCTTATTTTTTCGGTGTTATGGTCTAATGAATGTAATTGCGTTTATTTACCTCGGAATTTAAATATGGTCTGTTCAAGACGTATTTGCTTTACACATGTATTTGGGGAACGACTGATAGGCTATAACAAGTCAGACTGTATCTCATTCAGATGTGTATGAAGTGACCCACATTCAAATAAATGGAGAAATCACTGCCTCCCCAAAATTATGACCTTTTTTTCTTTGTTGTTGTTCCATGGAGATCTGCTAGGAGCTGTTCTGGTCTTCTGGTCATTAGTTTTCATGTCCTCACTACTCTGATTTTAGGACTGTTTAGCCAACATGGAGACACACCCATTGTTAGAGAAAGTAACTGAAATCTCAGTTACATCCGTCTTGTTTCCTTACTGCTTTGCTTCCTGTGCTCTTTGACTTGCACTGGTTGGCCTCGCTCAGTCACCTTCATCTTGAGATAAACGTTCTTTTTGGAGTTATATTTTCTGTGGTTATTTCTGCTGTTTTAGCAAAGATCTTCATTGTGGTGGTGGCCTTCAAAGCCATAAAACCAGGAAACACTACAAAGGTGGTTGGTGCCCCAATTTTCCAATGCTGTAGTTTATAGTGGTTCCCTCATCCAAGTACATGTCTGCATAATCTGGCTGGGAACTTCTCCCTCTTTCCCTAACGTTGACACCCAATCAATTTGGTAAAATCATCCTTCAATGTAGCAAGGGATCCATGCCTTCTACTGTGTTCTGGGTAACTTGGGCTTTCTAGCACTTCTGAGCTTGACTATTGCTTTTCTGGCTCTAAGGCTACCAGACAGTTTCAATAAGCCCCAAATAATCACTTTCAGCATGCTGGTTTTCTGTAGTGTGTGGATTGCTTTCATACCCACCTATCTGAGCACCAAAAGCAAAACCATGGCGACTTTGGAAACCTTTTCAAGCTTGGCTTCCAGTGGTGGTTTATTGGGTTGCATATTTCTTCCCAAAGGCTATGTGATCCTACTAAGATCAGGTAGGAATTAAAGGAAAACATTACTTGAATATTTTCCTCCCCAAAAGTAAAAGGAATTAGTGTTTAAGTGGCACCATTGACACAAAATGAACAATAATATGGAAATAAAGTTCCGAAGTATGGCATGAAATAAATGCATTTCATCAAAACAATGGCAGTTGCTTTTTAATCAAGTGACACTGTCGTCCCTGTGGGCAGCAAGCCATGGTGAAAAAAGCCCTGGGGTCAGATAGAGCAACGTTCAATTTTAACACCCCTACAGGCTGACTCTGACTTCCAGTTTATCCAATTAACATTTCTTTGAATCACATTTTTCTCATCTTTAAGCAATATGTAGCAGGTGAATAAGGGTTATGGTGACAATTAAATAAAATCATCCATGTGAAAATATAATGGGTACTCAAAAATATGCTTCCTTTCTGTTAGCTATCTTTTCTTATTTCAATAAAAATGAAATTTGAAGGCATTTTAAGTTCTGGTGTTAGAAAACTAGTGATATCTAGTTGTCCGTCATTAAACTGCTCATAAACCCAAAACAAGATGAAATTTGAGCTTTGGGCAGTCTGAATGTGCTTCCATACACCCAGGTGACATATGGATCCAAGATTAGGGAGAACACTGAGGGGAACAGTGCTTATTGTTGAACCTGCTAACACAGGAATGGGGAAATTTGACCGACTGTGAGAGAGAAGAACGTCCTTTATGGGAGAGGGTTGCTTTTGTTTTTTTTTTGTTTTTTAAAGATTTTGTTTATTTATTCGACAGAGATAGAGACAGCCAGCGAGAGAGGGAACACAAGCAGGGGGAGTGGGAGAGGAAGAAGCAGGCTCATAGCAGAGGAGCCTGATGTGGGGCTCGATCCCACAACGCCGGGATCACGCCCTGAGCCGAAGGCAGACGCTTAACCGCTGTGCCACCCAGGCGCCCCTCCCTTACAATTTCTTAAACAATATTTTCCAGTTGTGAGATATGTAAGGGTTTAGATGAGAATCAAGACAACGAGGTTTCCATCCAGGAATGTAAGATTAACAACCGTAATTAGAAACACCTGGATGAACTACAGAACAGTTCTCTCTAGGAGTTGTAGTTTTTCAGTTATTTATTTTTTTCTGCCAAGGGAATTCTGTACAGACCATTTCTGATTATTCAGTAACAGATCAATCCCTCATATAAGTCTTCTTTTTTAATATAGTTTTAAAAGATTTTGTTTATTTATTTGAGAGAGAAAGAACGAGAGCACAGAGGGAGAAGGAGAGGGAGAAGCAGATTCCCTGCTGAGCAGAGAGCCTGATGCAGGGCTTAATCCCAGGACCCTAAGATCATGACCTGAGCTGAAGGCAGCACTTACCTGACTGAGCCACCCAGGCTCCCCCATTTAAGTCTTTAAAGGCAAAAGGCCGAGTGGACTGGGAAGGGAGTACACTGGTCCTCCTCTGTTAGCTCTCCTCAATTGCCAGGTCGGCACCTGCGTGTACATATAGACAAGTGTCACAAACTTGATTTCTGGAGCTTAAGCTGGAGTTTGCTATCGTGGTCAGCGTCCCTGCTAAGGCATGGCGGCCATGCTCCAAGTAATAGAAGCATTGGAAATAACTGATGCTCAGAAATTGTTACATCAGGCGAGTGTTTTTTAGAGCAGGAGTTATATGTCTTTCAAAGTTCTGGAGCTTGAGAGGAATTGTGTTTGCACATAATATTGAACACAGTACAACCATAAGATGAAGGAACATTGAATTAAAGGTATTCTTAGCTTGATTCCATTCTCAATCGTCAACCCTCTTTTCTCTTTCTGTAACAAAATAGATTTTTTGGTAAGATTTATGTATATATCTTAGAGAGAGTGTTGGGGGGGGTGCAGAGGGAGAGGGAGAGAGATCTCAAGCAAACTCCCCACTGGACAGGGAGTCCAACTCTAGGCTTGATCTCACGACCCTGAGGTCATGACGTGCACTGAAATCAAGAGCCATCAGGTGCCTCACAAAATAGATTTCTAACTAAAATTAAGAGAGGTTTACCACTTTGGTTATATTGAACTGAGTTGTTTCTATTTGGCCATAAATTTGTAAGAAAGGGAAGGAATATTCCATTGAATCTGCTTTGATGTGAAGAGGCAAATTATTCTCCTAGTTTATTACCTGATAATAATGGAAAAGATTTGTTGTAGAAGTTGTGTTGGAAAGTTTCTACACCTATATTATGCATCCATTCACTGGAACTTACTGGTTAAAGAGGAATAAGCTTAGTTTTAAAAAACTGGAAGAAAGATCAGCACAATTATGACAACGTAAGGCCACGATTTCTAGAGCAAATCTTTCTGTGTTGGGGCCGTATATCAGGCACTGAACTGTAAGGAATTGATGGAAGGAATAAATGTCTTCAGAGACATTTCCATCTAAATGGTAGAAATTTTTTGACCTTCTTGCAGGAGCATAACCAAGTGTTTAAGTGAATATTTATCAAATATGTATTTCTTTTTTTCTTTTTAAGATTTTATTTATTTATTTGACAGAAAGAGTGAGAGAGCACAAGCAGGGGGAGTGGCAGGCAGAGGGAGAAGCAGGTTTCCCACTGAGCAGGGAGCCCGATGAAGGACTTGATCCGAAGACCCTGGGATCATGACCTGAGCTGAAGGCAGACGCTTAACCGACTGAGCCACCCAGGCACCCCATTATCAAATATGTATTTCAAACCAAATGTTCACAAGTGGAAATGGACTGTAAGGGAGGTATACTGTGCAGCAATTGAGGTATGGCTAATGCCGAATACCTCATCATCCAATGGTCCTTTACAAAATATCTAAATTTATTATTTTGTAATATATTACACTTAAAAGTATAGATAATGTCCAAGTACTGTTTAAAGAATTTTTTATTATATATGGCCTTTTTATGACCACCTTGCTAAAGAAGTATTAATACCAGGGTGCCTGCATGGCTCAGTCGGCTAAGCATTTGCCTTTGGCTCAGGGTCCTGGGATCAAGTCCCACGTGGCGCTCCCTGCTAAGCGAGGAGCCTGCTTCTCCCCCCCTTCCCCATCCCCCCTACCCCCCCCCCCCCCGCTTGTGCTCTCTCTCTCTCCCTTTCTCTCAAATAAATAAAATCTTTAAAAAAGGGGCGCCTGGGTGGTGTAGTCGTTAAGCATCTGCCTTCAGCCAGGGCGTGATCCTGGTGTTCTGGGATCGAGCCCCACATCAGGCTCCTCCGCTAGGGGCCTGCTTCTTCCTCTCCCACTCCCCCTGCTTGTGTTCCCTCTCTCGCTGGCTGTCTCTCTCTGTCAAATTAATAAATAAAATCTTTTTTAAAAAATCTTAAAAAGAAAGATGAAGAAGAAGAAGAAGACGACGAAGGAGAAGGAGGAGAAGGAGAAGAAGGAGAAGAAGAAGAAGAAGAATGATTAGTACCTATGAAGGTCCCTGGATGTCGGCGTCTGGATGTTGGTCCCTGGATGTCCTTTCCCAGGCCACATTCTGCCCCCTGCAGTTCTCTTGAGCGAAGTGCTACTCTAAATTTGGTGTTCATTTCCTTGCTTTGTTTGAAAATAGCTTTCCATCCCCAAACAACATCTTGTCGAATTTTGGTTGCTTTTCAACTTTATATAAGTGTATCGTATTGTATATATTCTGTAATTTGCTATATTTCAAAAGCCTGTTTTAAGGATTTATACCCGTAGTCATACGTGACATAGTTTTATTTCATCCTTTGTCCAGGCTGCATGTTGTATTTTGCTATGTAAGAACATAATATAAACTAGTGAATTCTCCTCAAAGCAGCTATTTGGACTATTTCCCTTTTTTGCCTTATTGCAAATGATGCTGTTTCTTCTATTCTTGTACAAATCTGTTCATATGTGTACTATTTCTCTAGAAGTGGAATTTCTGTGTCATAGGGTATTTCTTTGCTAGGAAATATCAAATTACTTTCTAAATTCTATTTTTAAATTCTAAATTTGAACTTTCAACAGCTGTTTATATAAGCTCCCACTGGTCCACATCTTTACCAATGCTTGGTCATTGTCAGGCTGTTAATTTTGTCATTTTGAGATTGTGAAGTGGTATTTCATTTTGTCTTATAATTCCCGGATTCATAATGAAATTGTCATTTTACTTCCGCTCTTTGGAATTCCACAATTTCACAATGACATGACTAAGTGTTGGATTTCTTTTTTTAATCATGTCTTGGATATTCTGGTCTTTCTAAATATGTAGAGTAACTTTTACTATTTTAGGAAAATTCTCAGACGTTTAAAAAAGTATTTTGTCTTTCCTAGTCTCTATCTCCTCTCCTTCGGGATATATATAATAGTCTTATTCTATGCCTCTTAAACTCCATTTTATATTTTTCGATGTCCCTTAAACTCTATTTTCTGTTTTTCATCAAAGAGAAAAATTATTTATCTTCATAAAGTGCCTTCCGCATTTAAGGATCTCGACAAAATTTAATATCCATTCTTCACATGAACACTTGGTAAAGTATAACCTGGTCATCCCTAAAGCCAGCTTTTAACTTCGTGGGGAGACACTATGATATTTCCACTAAGGTCAAGAACAAGGCAAGAAGACTCACTTATTTCCATTACTATTTACTATTATATTGGAAGTATGGGCCAGTGCAATTTTTTAAAAAGGAAAATAACTAGAAACCTAGCAATTGGAAAAGAAGATATGAAACCAACACTATAAGCAGATAATATGGGAATATACCTGAAACATTTAGAGAATCAAGGATGCAAACAATGAAACAAGTTTAGTAAGAGAGCAGAATTAAAATGAGCATACGAAATTAATGCGTGTACAGACATAACCAGGCAGAAGAGAAAACCCTATTAACAATAGCAACAGATGAGATACAATTCCTTTATTAATGTTTAGTTTTTGTATTTCATCAGTAGTAGAATAAAATTACTTTAGTAATAGATTTAAATTTCTGGCACAACCAATACTTCCTTGGAAATGGTTGAAATGGGCTTTGAAGCCTTGATGGGCACAGATGGTAAAAGAACAGGATGCACAGAGGCTAGGGGAGAAATCAAAGCATGTTTCAGCAAAGCAAGATAAATTGTTGAGAAAGAGTCAGGAATCGTCATCCTGGCAGCTAGAGCCCTGACTTAAAGAGTTCTATTCCAAAACCAAACACATCTGCTTTTCTTCTGTAACGCCAAGACCTGAACACTTCAGTCTTTTGTTTTGACAAACTTCTACCCAGCGATTCAACGTTTTGTATGGAACAATTGTCTAACCCACTGTGTTGTTTTTTGTTGCTTTGTTTCACCATTTTATTACCCCATCTCAAGTTTACATAAAACACCTAAAGAATCCACAATCAGTTAAGAAAAATAATCTCGAAGGTAAACATTAGCAAACACAGCATGCTGCGGTTTCTCCCAGATGCGTAGATTTTATTTGGGAGGAGAGCCCGTGATAGGCCATTAGAGAAGAAGAAAAAATACCTGGAACAGCTAAAACAATTACACAGTGTAATGGTTTCATTGTGATCATTTCACAGACTCCCATCTGTGACTGAATCTGCTACTACTTAAAGAGGGCCAGCCTAGGAAACAAAACATCTGGACCAAAATCATGGCTGAAATACCATCATGGCTGAAATCATGGCTGAAATAGGCATTACCTATCCCTCACACTTTCTTTTCACTTGACAAGGCTTTATGAAGGGATATTGCCTTCCTTAAATATTTCTGAAACAAGATTATTACCATAAATATCTATGCTATCCATCTCCTTCTATAATGGAAAATTATAATATAGATAAATAATTTCAGATTAGTTCTGTTAAAATATTTTTCCTCTGATAATTTAGAAAACGAGCCTCGTTTCATATCTACCTTGGTGGTGGTGGTGGAGGGTCAACATTGAGCTCTTTTTCATCTTTGTAATTCCTTTAGTTCTTATCACTGTATTTTTAAGGAGGTTCTTCCCAGGCCATGTCTTTGGCAGCCCAGTCATACAAATATCTTACACTGTTCTCCTTAAGAGTTTTGAAATCATCTTTACTCAGCACTAACACCATAAAATGGCACTGAGTTCTATATTAATGTTCAAGAATAACATACAAAAAGATTGAACTCTTCAGGGTAAAAAAAAAAGCATAGTTTTTTTATTTTGTTCTGTGGGTGGATTCATAAATGGAGAAGAACTTGAGACACGTCATGGTGGGAGCGGTATTCCAGGGTTCCGACCTCAAGCCAATTATTCAATATAACTATGAAATGTCAACATCTTCTAAGAATGATCTAGTTCTTCCTCTGTTTCCCAAATTCATGCAAAGAGGAAATTGGGACCTCTGCTGTCCGTTAACTCCAGCCAGACTTTTCACAGTATGCGTTTCATCTGCTAAATATTAGCTTTCATCTACTCACTGGGTGAGTAGCACATGGGTGCTTAGGTCCTGGCATTTTTCTGGATGTACCCCTCAACATTAGTCTGCCCTGGCTTAGTTGCATAAATAACCAAACACATCTGGAGCTTTTTCTATTGTTTTTGTGTTATTCTGCTTGAAAACAAAAGAGTTTAAGGATGAATAAAATAAGGTACCTACACTTACATAGTTCACATTATAACAGAGAAGAGTCCATTGAGGATATGCTAAGGGGTTATGAAATGGGTTCTTACCCACATCTATACACACACACACACACACACACACACACACACACACACACACAGAGCTGCGAGTTATCATTTCTTCTTTCAATAAACATTTATTGATGCAGGTGTTATTCTAGGTTCTAGGAATACTGAAGTGACAAAGCAGACAAAAATCCTTGACTTTATGGTAGATATTTTCTAGTAAGTGGAGAAACAATTAACTGCATCACAAACATTTTAAGTAAAATACGTAGTACATTAAAAGATGATAAATAATATGGAGAAAAAATAAAACGGAAAGGAGACAGGAAATTCTTTCTGGAAGAGAGTTGACATTTTAAATAAGGTGGTCAAGGAAAGCCTCATTGAGAAGGGGATAATCAAGCAGCATTTGAAAGAAGTGGGACAGCAAGCCATGAAGGTGTCTGGGGAAGAGAGGCAGAGGCAATAGAGCAACAGCAAGAGTAAGAGGCAGGAGGTGAGTGGGTGAGGCGCAGAGGGCAGCAGATGAGGTCAGAGAGGTCATGGTCATGGAGCTCAGGATCTTTGAGAGCCTTGTTCTCCTTTTAAGGATTCTCTCTGGCGTTATTCTGACTTTGGAAAGAAGCCACTGGAGCTTTTGCAAAGAGCGGTGTTATATTGTGAGTTACCTTTTCACAAGATCACTTCAGCTACTGCATTGAGGGGAAAAAAGACAAATCAGGGAAATTTTTTATACTAACAATAATAATTATAATCCCAATGAAAGATGATGCCATCTTAGGTCCAGAGGATAAAGATGATAAGAAGTCTTAAAATTCCAGATATATCTTGAGGGATAAACCGGTGGGAGTGCTGATGGATTGGTATGAATTATCAGGGAAAGTAGGAGTTAAGGATAACCCCAGCAGTCCAGATCAAAGCCTGGCAGGTGACATTTAGAAAATCAACCTCCCTGGCTGTAGAATGTGCCTCTGTCCAGTCCTGTTAAATGGACATGAACATTTGAATTTGACTGATGAATGCAGCACAATAACATCTGGATTTTCTAAATTTTATTGGTTATGTGAGCTTCCCAGCCAGAGTAAATTCTGCTGTGAGTTTTTTGGACAGGGGCCTGTTTGATGGGATCGATGAAACCCAGCATTACAGGGTTGTGGTGTCTTATAGTGGAGATCTCCTTTCTCTCAAGGTCACTAAGGCCCCAGTTTGTCATGAAATAGCTCCATTTCCCTTTCACATTTGTCTTGTTGAGCTGCATTTCTTACCTGCTTATGGAGACAAGAAATGGAAAATCTGAATTTCATAGACCAAAGTAGTTCTTAACTTTGGTTTGGTATTTTTAACTCTATGTAATTCTGAATACATGAATTATTCACCGAGTCAATAAGTATCCATTGGATGGCTACCATGTGCCAAGTAATGTTTTAAGAATTATGAACGCTATGTGATTGAACAAGATAAAGTAAACGATGAGAAGAGGATAAATTGTAAATGCAGGGAAAATACTTTCTTATAAATGATTTGGTATATCAAGTCTCATTCCTGAGGTAATCATGCCCTCTTGTGGCTCTAGACTGCTGTCAAACCAGTCCTTCATTTCTTTTGGAATTCAGGGTGCTTATTAGGAAATGCCATGACATATTTCCATGTTAACATTAAATTATAACATAGAAATTCACATTACGTAAACTTTCAACTTACTCTATACTCTAGGATATAGATTTCCAAGAAAAAAATTTACTTTTAATCCAGTTTTTTCTTTTCTGTTGGGAAAATAACATCATTAATTTGGTGATAGAACATCTGTGCGTGTGTGTGTGTGCGTGTGCGCGTGCGTGTGTGTGTGCGTGTGTGCTTGCGTGTGTGTGCGCGTGTGCGTGCGTGTGTGTGCGTAGTTTATTCATGGTACTTATATAGTGTAAAGTCACTAAGAACACAGGATCAGTGAATATTGAACCGCTGCTCTCAGAAAAAATATAGAGTTCGGTGTCTATTTTTGTCAACTCATCAGTACATCTATGTCATGTATTTTCTGTTTAAAGACACTGTATTAAATATATATTGTTGGTTCATTAACATTATAAGATTCACTAAAGCCAATAGCACCATAGCTCATGCCTGAAGGAAGTTTATCAGACACACGTACTTTCTCCATTAGGCACATCACAGCCTTCCTGTTCTTGTGAACAGCAGACAGCACATCAGCATCAGCCCTGCATGTGGGGAGCATTTTATTTTATTTATTTTATTTTATTTTTAAAGGTTTATTTATTTATTTATTTATTTATTTATTTATTTATTTGAAAGAGAGATAGTGAGAGAGAGAGAGCGTGAGCAGAAGCAGGGGGAGGGGTAGTATAGGGAGAAGCAGGCTCCCCGCTGAGCAGGGAGCCCAACATGGGGCTCGATCCCAGCACCCTGGGATCATGACCTAAGCCGAAAGCAGGTGCTTAACCAACTGGGTCACCCAGGTGCCCCCGTGGGGAGCATTTTAAACAGTGAACTCAGCAACAGAAAAGCATAGAACACACACAAAAAACCTCTTGCCCTAAATGTACCACAAAAAGGACAATTGTTTAGTGTACGGAAAGAGAGGCAAGAAGGCGGAGAATCGGCTTGCTTGCCCTCTGCTGGGAACACATGCCTCAGGCAACTCAAATTGTTGTCACTCTGTGCATGTCCATGAATGACCACGGAAGTCTCACAGAGCATTGATTTTAAGGGAGCAAGTACATTTTAGCAAATAAGTGAATTTACAGATACACGAGTAATGAAGGTCAGTGGTACACGTGATCCTTTCTGAGAGATTTAGGAATCTGAGGTTAGGAAAAAGCTCAAGAATAGCTATGTTTTTTTACCCTACCAAACAAAACAATATAAAATTTTTAAAAAGTTACACTCTTATTCTTAAATAGAGTCAAAGGACCAATTGAAGTGATAATTGTCTTCATCTCTACTTTGAAGAAAAGACCATACCTTGGGTCTTGTATTTAATTTATCTCTGCACACTTTCAGAAGAGTATTGGCCGGGTGGATGTCTGTGCTATATTGTTCATTCCCAAAAATGCAACTTGAAGGTAAAGATAATTCAACTGTAACAAATTTGAGAAAAAAAAATATGTTGCTGTTAGCATATAGAAAGAATCACTCATAACTCATGTTAATAATATTTGTTATTTTTGGTGGTTAAGATAAAGAAGAGGATAATATCTTGAGCCAAACTCTCTAAATCGGAATCTCAATTCAGCCACTAACTAACATGTGTGACTTTTCCAATAACCTAACCCCTCTGCGCATTAACATCTCCATCTATAAAATGAATATAATAGGGCACCTGGGTGGCTCAATCAGTTAAGCGTCTGCCTTTGGCTCAGGTCATGATGCCAGGGTCCTGGAATCGAGTCTCGCATCGGGCTCCCTGCTCGGCCGGGAGTCTGTTTCTCCTTCTGCTCCCTCTCCCCTCGCTCGTGCTCTCTTTCTCTCTCTCAAGAATAAATAAATAAAATCTTTCAAAAAACCCCAAGTATAATATGTCTATCTCTATAGCCAGTTTTCTCCTTAAAATATTTGGCAAATTGTGAACCTTGCCAGGGCAAGATACTGTAAAATAAGCCAAAGACTTCTGAAAAGTAGAACAGAGTTTTTGTAGCCTACTGATGTTAAAGAGACAAAGATTTGATTCTAGAGCTCACCAAACAGGTCTCTAGAGAACATACTCTATGTTGAAAGCCCTGGAGGGCTATCTCAGGAACAGGGTGAATAGACAGAGGCTGTACCTTAGCAAAAATGAAATCTATACTCAACTCAGCTCAGCATCTTGTTAGGACTGAAGTGTTCTAACTTCACTCTATTCTGCCTACCAGAGAAAAAGATATGATATGGAGCCTCTCTAGTTTTCATATGGCTGAAATGACTGAAAACAAAGATAAAAGGTCCAATAAACACAGGTGATCCCCAGGTGATCAGAATATTGGAGTTAACAGATAAAAACTTTAAAATGGGCATGATCTAGATAGTTAAGTAAATTGAAGAAAAGAGGGGGAAATTGAAAACATTTCCCTGAAAGATGGAAATTCTAGTACGAGAAGAACACAATACCTTCAACGAGGAACTCTAGGGCTGGTTTTAAGAACAAATTAAACACAGTAAAAGGACAGTCAGCTGAAAGCCACATCAATACAACATATCCAAAATGGAGGACAGAGAGAAAAAAAGAAGAAAACACAAAAAGAAGTTTGAGAGACACGTTGAACATAGTGGAAAATCCAACATGACTTACTTTGGAGTTCAAGAAGCAAAAAGAGAAAAAATCAGGGAGAAGCAATTTTTGTAAAGAAAATAGTTAAGAATTTCCTCCAAATTATGAAGTCAACTAATGGATACATTTGAGAAGTTCTAAAATTCTCCAACAGGATAAACAAAAATAAAACTATTCTTAGCAGGGTGCCTGGATGGCTCAGTAGGTGAAGCATACGACTCTTGATTTCGGCTCAGGTCATGATCTCAGGGTCCTGAGATGGAGACCCGTGTCAGGCTCCACGGTCAATGTAGAGTCTGCTTCTCCCTCTTTGTCCCCCCACTTCCTCTCTCTCCCTCTCATAAATAAATAAATAAATAAACAAACAAACAAATAAATAAATAAATAAAATCTTTTTAAAAACAGTAATAGATTCACAAATGGAATGACAGAAATTAAAATGACTGTGTTTGAAATACAGAAAACACCGTAAGGTGACTATCACAATAACGTTGAGTAAGAGCTCAGACACTAACTATTATATAGCAGGCATGACTGCATGTATATAAAGTTTCAAAACGGGCCAAAATACTCTGCAGTGTAGAGTCAGCACAAATGGTTACCCTGGGGAGAAAGAGGTCTCTGAGGACGCCAGGTGGCTTCGGTGGTGGTGACATTTTTGCATTCTTACCTGCATATTGGTTACATAGGTGTGTTGATTTCATGAAAATCCATCCATCTGTACACTTGTGACAAACTTTTTGTGTTTCTATTGATAGTTCAATAAAACTTTTGCTTACAAAATTGTGCTTATCATTCATCAGTTTGTTGGGAATATTACTTCCTTTAACACAAGTTCTCAGAACACTGTTTACATGTTTACTAGTATGTGTTATTTTTGAACATCATTATCACTTGTGCTGCCTTTGTGTACTTTCATATTATTTTACTTGTAACAAAGGGCGGGTACTACTTTTGTGACTCCAAAAAACCAATAAATCAAAAAATTATTTTCGAGCATATAGATTGATTTCTTCTTCCTTCCTTCCTTCTTCCTCCCTCCCCCCTTTCTTTCTCTCTTTCTTTCCCCTTTTTTAAGAGAGAGAGAGAGCATGTATGAACAGGGGACAGGGGCAGAGAAAATCTGAAACAGACTCCATGCTGAGGGCAGAGCCTAATGCGGGGCTCGATCTCACCACCCTGAGGTCATGACCCAAGTGGAAATCAAGAGTCAGATGCTTTGCCCACTAACTCACCTAGGCGCCCCTAGATTGATTTCTTGAACAGAAATTTTATCTTCATCACAAGCGTAACTTTATATGTTTCAATGTCATCTTAGTTTCTGAAATAATAATGCTATATATTTGACATTGTCTTGCAGCCCAGAGACTGTAAACCTCAGTTCCTTCTAAGAACTGACAGGGCTAATGATACATTTTTTATTGGGATGCTATAGGAGTAAATAAAGTAATTTGTGTAAAACCTCAATATATCTCATTATTAATGTTGACACTAATATCATAGTCATGTTTTTACGTAATTTTGAAACTTCCAAGTACTTTCACAAGTCTTTTCCCATTCAATCCTTGAGTCATTCCTAGGAGATGTGATTATATATATTTTACAAAGATGGAAATTAAATTATATTTATTTAAGAATGCAGTACAGTGATTATAGACACTAATAATATCATATTACAGTCATCAAACTTGGTGAGAGTCTAGATCTTAATTGTTCTAGCCACAAAAAAGAAATTATTTATTTTTATTTTTTTAAAGATTTTATTTATTTATTCGACAGAGATAGAGACAGCCAGCGAGAGAGGGAACACAAGCAGGGGGAGTGGGAGAGGAAGAAGCAGGCTCCTAGCGGAGGAGCCTGATGTGGGGCTCGATCCTAGAATGCCGGGATCACACCCTGAGCCGAAGGCAGACGCTTAACCGCTGTGCCACCCAGGCGCCCCACAAAAAAGAAATTATTATTACGCAAAGTGATAGAAGTGCTTTGGCCACAATGCCAATCATATTAGAGTATATAAAATGTATCAAAGCAACATGTTGCACACGTTAAATTAGCACAGTATGTCAAATATATTTCATTAAAAAAAGAAACCATCCAAAAAAAAAGAATGCTCAACTGGGTATTGGCAAAATTTTAACAAGAAGCTAAGTATCTAGATTCCTTGGTAAGCATGTTCTCATTACTCCACCTGACATACTTAGAACTCAGTTTGAACCCAAGGAGTTGGCTTTGCAACAATTTTTTACTTTTTAAATTTTTCTTTTGTTATGGTAATTAATGCTACTAACTTTCCATCAAAGACTCCTTTACAGCAGATTTCTTTCCCCAGGATTTTTTTCATATTCTAAAATTTGAGAATACAGTGTAATTTCACTGACCATGGGAGAAATACAATTGACCTTTGAACAACGTAGGGGTTAGGGGTGGTGACCCCCTGTCCAATGGAAAATCCATGTATAACTTTTGACTCCCCAAAATCTTAACTACTACTACTATTGATTGAAAGCCTTACTAGTAACATAAATAGTTCATTAACATATATTTTGTGTTATATGTATAATATACTGTATTCTTACAATAAAGTAAGTTAGAGAAAGAAAATGTGATTAAGAAAATCACAAAGAATATGCACTTCCAGTACTGTATTGTATTTATTTAAGAAATCCACATATAAGTGGATCTGTGCAGTTCAAATCTATGTTGTTCAAGAGTGAGTTGTATTTCCAAGTTTCCATTACAAAATGAACCATTATTCTTTTGCCCACAAATTGTTTTGAAGACTTAGGGCAATTTGTAGAGTAGGTGAACTTTTCCCTTTTTCTCTTCTTTCAGTCCCTCTCATGTATTTTTCAAGATGTCCAGTTATTTTGTGATGCCCTGATTTCTCCTTTCATAGTGGAAATGAATAATCATTATCTTTCCAAAGATATTTTTCTTAATTTTCTAATAGTGAAATGTGAGCTATTTGGCCACTGAGAAAAGTTAAAGTCTACCTGGAGCTGCTCACTGAGGCAAGCACTTACCTTGTCATGAGGACTTCAACTTTGCTTTTCCAACTGGATATTCTTTTTGCTGTGACGTGTTAGGTCATGCCCAGAAATAATGCCTAAACAGGTTTCTCTTTGAGCCTGGTTTTGTGTAAGAGAATTTTCACTAGTTTCAGGTAGTAAATTATCAATCTCAATCAATAAGCTTTTCCTCAAACTTAGATTTTGAGGATTGGGACAAGATGGGTTATCTCATGCAATAGTTTTGTTCTTGTTCGAAGAGAAAGAGAATTGGTGTTTTATGTCAACTTGTGCTTCCGGAATGGATCAACAGAAATAGTACCTAGAATGTTCTGTTTGAAATAAATTTACCAATCAACAAAATGAAATCATTTAGTCTAAAAGTGTTTGCCTACTTTTTTTTTTAATGCCCATTGGATTGACAATTTTAACTCAATTTACTACATGAGTTCATGGCTTTGGCTTGGTGACTCAAAGTTTTTAGCTTTTAACTCCTTGGACATCATGACCTATTGACTTCATTCAGCATCAAACTCTTGGCAGCAATGTGAAACTTCAGGCTTGTTGAAATTGAAGGAATCGGCTAGAATTCCCATTCACAACTCTCCCAGCCTTCTAAAGGGTTGGAATATCTCAAATGTATTTTTTATCCATTATCTCTATTCTAATTGAAAGCAGGTGCAAAGCCACAGGGCAGAAACTTCTTAAGGAATGTAATTTTCGTCGGAAGTTGAAAGGAGAAAAAGAGTAACATAAATGACATGATTAAAAGTTTTCATCGAGAACCATGGATGTCAACAGGCCCTGTGGCAGGTACCAACTCTGGCATCGATGGTCACCAAAGTGCTCGAGTATATTCTCGATCAGCCTCGGCTCTTCCCTAGGCGTAATTATGACGTTGCTAAAGTTGGTTTCAGCAGTAAACATCACTTTGTCACTGTTCCCTTTCTATTCGTTAGCGCATGGAGACTTTATTCCTGTTTTATGCCTGTCTAATGCCTCATGGATGCGCAGGCCATGCCTTTTGGGGCAACGCTCCATGGTCCAGTCCTCTACATTATTTTAAGTCAGAACTCATTAAATCAAGCTTTTGAATTAAATTAAATTAAATTAAATTAAATTAAATCAAATTAGGCTTTTACATCAGAGCCAGTTGATTGCACGTCATGTTTTTTCCAGGCTTATGTCCACTGAGTGAGCTGAGATATCCTTCACTTTTACAGACACACCAAGATATGCATGTCCCATTTCGTATAGACCTCAAAAGGCTAATTCAAGAAATTATAGGAATGTCAGTCATCCTGATAGGTTGGTAAGAAATTAAAGTTTCTCCAGTGAAGCTTATGTTGGCACATATGTATTTAAATTCTTTTTGTTAAAATCTCTTCTTATACACGGAGTTTTCCCTTTCTGCGTGCGCTCTGCATATGTGGTCTACCGAGCTGATTCTCAGTAACTGGCTTTCTACAAACCTGTATACACTTCTGCTTCCACAGAGATTTTCCAAGAATAAAAGACACACAAAAATGGAATAAGTACATCTAGCAGGACCAGTTAAAACAGGATGAAAAGCAAATTTGTACATCTCTTTCCCAGTGGTTTGGGTGAGGAAAAAGTCCTCCATTTAGACATCACGTCCGTTTTTACAACACAGTCTGGGAGGGATGAGGCAAAAGATGATTACTTTCATTTGTAAATTCCTACTTTCAGTCATACCGTCAACTGCAAACTTTCTACAATTGCACTCCTCTATTTTCTTAATTTAATTACACTGGCCTTTCACTTTTCCTCAGCAGGTTTAGCTGTGACAGTACATCAAGCATTGGTGTCCAGCAATCCCAGTAAAACTTGTCCACCACTCTCAGACCATTTTACCCATAGCAGCGCATATGATCTTGTGTCTCTGCTGGGGACCGTGCCAGGAGATTCTGGCCCATCAGTTCTTAAAAAGTTAGACATACACTTAAAAGGACTCTGCCATTCCGCTTCTAGGTATTTACCCAAGCAAAGGTAATTAAGTTGCTGGTGAGACCCTTCAATACTCACTTATCTGGCTGTAGCAAAATCTGAGGACCGCTGTTGAGATGTTGACACCAATTAATAATAGAACATCCATCAGCCTAAGTCCTTGGATAACTATGTGTAGGAGAGCTTTGTACTAACTACTCCCCCACCTGATCCTTGCTGGGTCTGTAGCGTGAGCAAGAAATACATTTTTAAAAACGATTTATATATTTATTTATTTTAGGGGGGGAGGGGCAGAGGGAGAGGAAGAGAGAGAATCTCCGCAGAGCACGGAGTGTGATGTGGGGCTCAATCGCACAACCCTGAGGTCGTGACCCTAGCCAAAATGAAGAGTCGGTCGCTTAACTGGATGAGCCACCCAGGCACCCCAAGAAATACATTTTTAAAATGGTTTTAAGCCACTGACACTTTGAGGTTCTTTGTTGCTACAGCATAGATCCTCCTGTTGAATACAGCTACTAAGCTGGAGGTTTTTCTGTCTTCTTACAGCTTTTTGCCTTGTTTTCTGAGACTTAGTCTGCTTTGCCTCCGTGTTTTTTGTTTTTCTTCTTCTTCTTCTATTTCTCTCTTCTCTCTGTTCCCATAAGCACTCCGTCATCATACCTTCCATCTTATCCTATCATGTTCCACGTATGAATGTCATCATCCTTCTGTATGAACATAGTCAGTTCCTGGGATGTCGTAACTACGTACGTCATCATGGTCTATCATTGGAGGCAAACATGGAAATGATGGCAAAGAAAGAGTTAGGGGAAAGAAAGAAATAATTTACTCACTTTATCTTACTGTAGTTTGTTAGGGGACAGGTTAGCTTCAGAGTCTATCCCCAGCCATTATTCAAAATCCATCAGTTATTGATTAAGGGTAAAAATACCTAAATATCCAAACCACTTATGAACTAATGTTGAATCAATCTACCCTAGCCCAATATACTATAATGCAGTGAGATGTATTCTCCTTAAAAGAAATAAGAAGGAATGTTTGGTAGTGAGAATAAATGCTACGCTGAAATAACAAAGACGCACATAAATACAGGGGACTAATTAAGATAGGAATTTTATTTCTCTTTAAGAGTACCAGCCTGGCATGTCTGAATTGGCCAGGTAGCCCCACTCTGGGAGGTAATTCAAAGATTCAGGTTCCCTCCACCTCAGAGCTCTACCATCTCCTCTCATCCTGTTCCGGGAGAGAATTAGAATTAATGCCCCATACATTCATCTTGTGTGATTAATTAGCTTATTTCTTATGCACATAAAGTAGTCTTAGCTACGTAGCATGCTTGGGAAAATTGAGAAAATGATCATTCGAATAATTTTCTTTAGGGAATTCTCTGGGAACCATGTTGAGAAAGCCTGCCCTAGTGCGTTGTTCTTGTCTGCATGGTCAAAGCTGGGTCATTGCCATGTTCGTGGTCCAGCCCACAGGAAGGGAAAATAAGGAAGGTTCAGGACAAGTAATTTCCTTTTAGGAAAACAAGGTCAAATTTGTGTTTGGTCTTTCACTCAGGTATTGTCAAGTAGTCAATCATATGGCCACACTTGAGTTAAGAAAACCAGAAAATGGGGCCTCTACCTAAGTGGCCAAGTGTCAGGAAGAAAGGAAGAATGGGGTGTGTCTATCACAGGAGGACTGGATGATGTGGTTGGGTTATACACTGTGGGAAATCTCCCATTTGGAAGGAAACTTTTATTGCAATAATCTCAAACTGACACTACTCATGAGATTCTTGGCTTTTTCTCTAATCTTCTCCTTTTAACTTAACCTAGTAGTCATGTCCTAGAATAACATTTTGGCTTTATTACAAGCCCTATTATATTTTTCTTTACAGTTTTATTGAGATATAATAGACATACAACACTGTATAAATTTAAGATGTACAGAATAATGATTTGACTTACATATATTGTGAAATGACCGTAATAAGTTCAGTTAACATCCATCTTCTCATATGGATACCAAAAAAAAAAAAAATGTTTTTCTCCTTGTGAGAACTCTTGGAATTTACTCTTTTAAAACTTTATATATACCATACAGCAGTATTAACTATAGTCATCATGTTGTACATTATATTCCTAATATTTTTTATATTATAACTGGAAGTTTGTGCCTTTTGACCACCTTCATCCAATTCCCTTTGCACCCACCACCAACCTCTGACAACCACAAATCTGGTATCTTTTTCTATATCTTTCTATATCTTTTCTATCTCTGGTATCTTTCCCTCTCTCTTTCTCTTTTTTTGGATTCCAGATGTGAGATCATTCAGTATTTGTCTTTCTGTGTCTGACTTATTTCACTTAGCATAATGCCCTCAAGTTCATCCATGTTGTCGTAAAAAGCAGAATTCCTTCTGTTCATAGCTGAAGAGTAGCGTATGTGTACACACACACACACACACACATGCACGCACACACACATAATATATATCACATTTTACTTATTCATTTATCCCTTGATGGACTTACATTGTTTCCATGTCTTGGCCATGGTAAATAATGCTGCAGTGAACGTAGGGGTGCAGATATCTTTTCAAGTTAGCGTTTTCATTTTCTTCAGATAAATGCCCTGAAGTGGAATTGCTGGATCATAGGGGTAGTTCAACTTTTAATTTTTCAACTAACCTCCATACTGTTTCCATAGTGGCTGCACCAATTTACACTTCTACCGACAGTGCACAAAGATTCCTTTTTTCCACGTCTTTGCCAGCATTTCTTAACTCTTGTCTATTTGATGACAGCCATTCTAACAGACAAGAGGTGATACAGTGATTTGGATTTGCATTTCCCTAATGATTAGCAAGGTTGAGCACTTTTTCATGTACCTGTTAGGCACTCATATATCTTTTCTGGAGAAATGCCTATTCAGGTCCTTTGCCCATTTTAAATTGGATTACTTATTTTTACTTGAGTTGTACGAGTTCTTTATATATTTTGGATATTAACCCCTTTATCAGTTATATTACTTGCAAATATTTTTCCCCCATTCCTTAGGTTGTCTTTTCACTTTCATTGTATCTTTTGCTGTGCAGAAGCTTTTTAGTTTGACATTAAATCCCACTTGTTCATTTTTTATTTTGTAGTTTGCATTTTAGGTGTCATTCCCCAAAAATAATAGCCAGGACCCAAGTCAAGGAGTTTTTCTCCTATGTTTTCTTCTAGGAGTTTTATGGTTTCTGGTCTTACATTTAAGTCTTTAACACATTTGGAGTTAATATTTCTTTATTCAGACAAGTTTAAAAATCCTACTGATAGGGGCTCCTGGGTGGTGCAGTCAGTTGAGTCTCTGACTCTTGGTTTCGGCTCAGGTCCTGATCTCTGGGTTGTGGGATTGCACCTCATGTCAGGCTCTGTGCACAGTGCGGAGTCTGCTTGGGATTCTCTCCCTCTCACTCTGCCCCTCCCCCCCACTCACACACACACACACACACACACACACTCTCTCTCTCTCTCTCTCTCTAAAAATTAAATAAATAAAATCTTTTAAAAATCCTACTGATACATTTGGGAAGATAGGCTAAATGGCAGTTTCCAGAAAGCTAGTTGCTGTTGAATGCCATTATCTTTATCATCATCTAACATATATTTTACTAACTGATTTTGATGGTTAGTTATGTCTCCCAACTAGAATAAAAACTTCAGGAAGGCAGAGATTATTGTGTCGTTGTTGTCATTGCTCACTACTAAGCGTCCCCAATGCTCAGAACAAAGTTTTGATAATAACTAATGGTTGTATAATATTTACCATGTGCTTTGTAACTAGGATGGCTACGCGATTTATATTCCAAACTGGGACTCTTTTTAGATTGAACGGGAGGCCCTATTAATAATTATGCTAGGACAACAGAAAAAATCAAGAGTGTCCCAGGCAAAGTAGGATTCACAGTTACTCTGTGTGTAAGTGTTCTACACAGCCTGTGTGTGTGTTTTACAGATATTTCCTCATTTGCTCTTCATTACAATACTTCAGGGTATTAGTATTCTTATCCCCATCTTTCAGATGAAATATAGACCACTGTTATCTCCATTTTACAAATGAGGAAACTATGGCGTAGAAAGACCAAATAATTTTTTCAGGGGGGGAGAGGGAGGGAGAGAATCTCAAGCACACTCCCCACTGAACAAGGAGCCCGAGGTGGGGCTCGGTTCCATGACCTGAAGATCATGACCTGATCAAGAGTCAGATGCTTAACCAACTGAGCCCCCCAGGTGCCCCATAAGGACTAAATAACTTAGTTGACTTCACAACGAGTATATTAAGCCATGGTGTAAACCCAGGTCGTCTGGTCTCAGGGCTTATGATCACTCTGTTTTATTAACTTGAAAAGTGTTTGTGGCTTAATGAATGAACTGGCCACACTCTTTCATATCCTTTGTAGTTTCAAGTTCTCTCCATCAGGACACTCTGGAGAGAGATTAGTCAGTCTTTTTTCCCATAATGAAGCCCATAATTCAGTGACTCGTGGATAGCTTTGTCCAAATGAAAGAAAAACCTGGAAGCAGTTTGAAGCTTCGTGTGAGATGGTGTACTCATATATTAATTTATTCCAATGTAAGAAATATATTCTGGCTATGAGAAAGTATAAAAACAGATACAAATTAATTGAAAACAATTTTACTTTACTATATAATACGTTGTTAGTTTTTTGTATAGCATTGACTAGAATTACTTCTAAAGGAATATGAAGTCTGTTCTATGTGACATTTCTAAGAGCAGGTGCACTGATTATTTTGGTATATAATTGACTTGGGAAGACATGGAAATCAGGTAAAGTAAGGAAAATCTATTATTTTTTCGCTCTTGAGGCTAAATATAATTTAAGATTATTATTACTGATTTCCTGAAGAAAATTTCCTTCAAAACTGTTTAGTTCTGTTTCTCAGCCTGTGTCCAAATCTCTCTGTAATGAAAATATTAACACTCACATTCAATAGCATTGTTTTGGTTTATTTGTTTGCTCCTTTGTTTTTGCTGCCCAATACACAAAATTATGTGTGCCTAGGATTATCAGAAAACCTAAATCTAGATCAGGGGAAAGGACAAGACCCTGATGTTTAATACCCCTTTTCAACTAGAGACCATGAATGTTAATTTTCTAATATTTTTATTTGAATTCTGTTTTCAGCTTTTTCTAGAACTCTGAAAGCACATAGAAACACATAATGGGCAACAGTTTTAGTCAACTTTACTCACCTAGGGATCTTCGAGGAGACATAAAAGAAAACATGGGAATTTTCACAATAGTTCCAACGGAAGAGGGACAATGTGGCAAATTTTGGAAAGTCCATGAACTTTGGAGTCAGACCCTACATTTAGGCTGTGTAATCTAACTTGTTTTTCTCATGAAGCCTCTCTTTCTTCACCTATAAAAAAGATGGTAAAAAAGCATGCTGTTGACCTTAGCAGAACGATCAAGGTTAATATCACCAGTAATACATATCCGCATCAAGTGCCCCTTGATATGATGCTCTGGGAAGCACATTACCTTTGTAGCGTCCCCCCTAAGAGCACAGGACGTCCCTTTCATAATGAGAAATCACCACAGAAGCCCACCCTGAGGCACATGGTACAAAATAACAGATGGGCACCCTTCCCAAGTGTCCAAGTTGTGGAGACAAAGAAGAACTGAGGAATAGTTAGAGGTTAGAAGAAACCAAGGAGACAGGACAAAACTAATCCTGGGTTGGGTCCTAAAGCAGAGAAGCAATGGAAAAACTAGTGAAATTTGGTTAAATTTTGAATTTAGTTAATACTATTATACCAATATTACGTTGTAGCATCATTTCTTTTGATAAATACTTGATGGTTCTGTAAGATATTAACATAAGGAGAAGTTGGGTAAAGGGTATACGGGAACACTGTGCTGTTTTCACAATTTATTTTAAAAAGTCTAAAGTTACTGTTTTAAAAAGCCTATCATGAGACTTTTAGAATAAAATGTTCTGGGAAATCTGTAGTTTGATTTTTATTTTCACTCTTCTTAGCTGAGTTTGTTACATTAGTGACCTTGCCAAGCTCTCTTGTCCACAGTAACTTGTCAGAGTTACTTTTTACTTCTTTTTAACTTTTCCTAATTTATTCAGTCTCTGGGCCAGGCAATAATCTGAACTGCCAGGGGCCTTGGTTTTGTTGATAATCCAACCGAGAGTGCAATCTCACAGCTCAAAACTCTTCTGAAATCTCAGGCTTAATGAGGACGTCCACCCGCCCCTGGACGTTTGCGTGATTCCAAACATATTTTCACCTCTTGCCTTGGTACTAATTGGAGGCAGGTGCAGAACCAGAGGCCATTAACTTCTCAAGGACCCTAATTTCTGGTTGAGAGTGAAAGAGAAGTGAGAACAGTGCTAATGAATGGACTCCAGCTTCTCATCAGAACAATAAAAAACAGGAACCCCTTTAGAAGATGCTGTCTTCAGCATCAGGTCTCGGTATGGCAACAGGAGTGTGCTTGGCACGATTACGAAGTTACTAAAGTTTGTTACAGCAACACCTGCCCCTGTCATTTTTCTGCTTGTCCTTACCTGATGTTTCAACCCATACCCTCATGCCCGTTCTTTGCTAGACACCCCCTAGGACCTCTGGTTGATCACCACAGGTCAACTTAAGGCGTATCTGTTTCTTGTAGTTGTATCACATCTGGTCTCCCTGCCTAATTCTGCCTCCGTAACTTCATACGGCTTTGTTAGAGATTAACCAGGACTTCCTTTTGTATTTTCTGGCGTTGTGTTTCAGAGAAGTCTCGAAGGCCCAAATAAGTGGTTTTAATGGTAGGATGTAATTTCCTCGGACATGTTGGTTGAGGCAGAAAGTTTTGATCCTGTCAGTATTTAAAAGCGATCTTTCCTAGGAATGTAAGAGCTGGAATGTCAAAGATTTGTAATGCTTGTCTATGTAATTGATCACGTGAAGATTAGCCTGATTTTCCACGTGCTGAGAGGACACTGCACTGTCCAAAATGTTTTGTCCAATGATATGAACTTAGATTCTGATCTTATATAATTTATCATTTATCAAGATCCAAGGATTTAATTCCAATTGTTAACATAGCCCAGATATTTCTAATTTATGTTTTTTCACTGCTTAAAGATGGTAGGTCCAGATACTTCAAAATAAATTATCTGGGGAGTGCCTGGGTGGCACCTGGGTGGCTCGGTCGGTTGAGCATCAGACTCGGTTTTGGCTCAGGTTGTGATTCAAGGTCGTGAGATCCGGCCCTGTTCCCAGCTTTGTGCTCAGCTTAGAGTCTGCTTGAGACCCTCTCTTCCTCTCTCTCTGTGCCCCCGCCCCTCACAAAAAAAATCTTTAAAAATAAAAAAAATAAAATAAATTGGTAAGTAATGAGGACACATAGAATTCTGCTGAGAGTTTCTTGCCTTTTCTGACTCTTACAAATCTGAATGCAAACTACTTAAAAAATTAGAATTTTAGATAAACAATACATATTTTTTGCTAATCTGGTTCAATCCTATCATTTTACACATAAAGAAACAAAAAGAATAAGTAATTTACCTAATCACATAGTTTGTATTCTAGATGTAACTAGAATCTAGAACTTATGGGTGGCCAGATGTTCTTTCCACCATAGCTTATTATTTTTTTATTAAAAAGTTTTAACATCTTTATTAGGTATAATAGATATACAAAGAACTACACATGTTTAATGTGTACAATTTGATTTTGGACATATGCAAACACCCATGGTGCCATTGCCACAATTAAAAGACATCTCTCACGTCTCCCAAGTTTCCTTGTGCTCCTGTGTGTGTGTGTGTGTGGCAAGCACACTTAACATAGATCGACCCTCTTAAAAATTTTCGAAGTGTATAATATTATATAGTTAACTAAACTATATTTGTCGCACAGATCTCCAGAATTTATTTATGTAGTGTAACTGAAACTTTATACCCATTGAACAACAATTCCCCATTTCTTCTACTTTGTAGCCCTTGGCAACCACTATTATATTCTGTGCTGCTATGAGTTTAACTATTTTAGATATCTTACATAAGTCAAATCACACAGTATTTTTCCTTGTGTGATTGGCCTATGTCACATAGTATAATGTTTTCTGGGCTCATCTACGTTGTCACAAATGGCAGGATTTGTTTCTTTTTTAAGGCTTATTAATATTCCATTGTGTATATACCACACTTTCTTTAGCCATTCATCCATCAATGAACACTTGGTTTGTTTCCATATCTTAGCTATTGTGAATAATGCTGCTATGAGTATGGGGGGGTGCAGATATTTGAGATCTTGATTTCAATTCTGGGTACATACCCAGAATTGAGATTGCAGGAGCACATGGTAGTTCTATTTTTTAGTGTTTTGTTTTTGTTTTTTTTTTCCGTAGAATAGTATCTTTATTTGTGTAAAGGTATGAAATTTTGGGGTTTTTTTTATTACCGTATAATGTATTATTTATTTCAGGGAACACAGGTCTGTGATTCATAAGTCTTATGTAATACCCAGTGCCCATTACAACACATGCCCTCCCCAATGTCCAACACCCAGTTACCCTATCCCCTCACCCTCCTCTCCTCCGGCAACCCTCAGTTTGTTTCCTATGCTGAAGAGTCTCTTATGATTGGTCTCCCTCTCTGGTTTCATCTTCTTTCATTTTTTTCCTCTCTTCCCCTATGATCCTCTGCCTTGTTTCTTAAATTCCACATATCAGTGAGATCATATGATAATTGTCTTTCTCTAAATGACTTATTTCACTTAGCATAATACCCTCTAGTTCTATCCATGTCATTGCAAATAGCAAGATTTCATTTTTAATGGCTGCATAACATTCCACTGTATACATATACCACCACTTTTTATCCATTGGGTTTTTTTCTTACACATTTAGTTTTATTGTAACAAAGCAACTTGTACACTTTTAATGTTTAAAATTGAGCATTATCTTTCCTTTCCAGCAAAACAAAAAGAAAATTTAAAATAAGCAGGAACAAAATTACAATAGAGAATGTCAATTCCAAATAAGATCTTACAGGTTCTGCTGATTCTCCCATCAAGGGTCAGGGCTCAAGTCATCATTAGGAGAGAGTTTTATTTTAAAAGTGTCATCTTAAATTGCAAGGATGTCTGTTAAACATCACAGTTAAATATATCAAAGGAAAAGCCATGTTGTCAAAATGCCCACCTAATCCACCCATACAACCCACCCTTTGCTAACCTTCTATAATCCTATTATAAAACGTTTTTTCTTTTTTTTTTTTTTAACAAAAGAATGTAGGCAGGCACGTGTTGGTAAATGCTACTGTCCATATTCACAGAGAGACACAGTTTACTCCCTGAGCCCAATATACAGAGAAAGGAGGGAAAAACAGCTAGAATTCTATGTACTACTACACAGGGGCCTAGCACCCTCCAGCTTTCAGCAGAGCTAAGGGAGCAGAAGGTTCTTCTTTTTTCCCATAGAGCATGGTGGTGGTGATTCCATAAAGTTTTTGTTGAGACAAGAAGGGATAAAAATGAATTTGGAATAGAAAGGGGTAGAGATTCTTTTCCCACTGTATTCTGCTCAAGATATTTTCCCCCGAAATAAGTTGAGAACTATGGCATAAAGGGAGAGAATGGAGACTTCAAACAACAGGATGAATGAGCAGGAAAAAGAAAAAGAGACTGCAACTTGTTCCCAGGGACTGGAGAAAACTAAAAAAGGAAGGTTGAAATCCATCAGTGTTCCATTAGTCATCTTTTCCTTCATCCTCCTCTCCTTCCTCCCCCTCATCATCACCTTCTCTTCTTCATTTCATCCTTATCTCCTCCTTCACCAATATCTTCCAATCCTTCTCCTTCTCCTTTCTTCACTTTCTTCTCCTTCTCCTCCTTCTCCTCTTCTTCTTCCTCCTCCTCCTCCTCCTCTTCCTCCTCCTCCTCCCCTTTCTTCTTCTCCTCCCTCTTCTCCTTCTCCTTCCTTATCATCCATATTGGGAACCAAGTAGTAATGTAATGGATTTGGCCAAATATCATCTTTGATGACCTCTCCTAACTCATCTGCACCTGCATCAGAATGGTCAGTAAACCAGGTGAAGAAGATCTCTGGTTCTTCATGCTGTCTCTTCCTGCTGGCTTTATTCTGTGTTTGACTTGAATGTTTTGTCAAATTCTTTCCAGATTTCCATTTGATTTCAGTGGACTTTGAAGATGGATCACCACTCTCATTCAGATGAAATTCTTTGGGGAGAACTTTATTTTCAAAGTAAGGGTTTTCATCAAAATAAAAATCTATTCTGTAACCTGATTTAATATCTTCAAATTCTGTCACTTCAACTCTTGTCAACTAATGCAATACCTCTTCGTCCTCTTCCCCAAGCAGCAGACACTTGTGGATGGTTGACAAAAGTTGTTACCCAAAAATTGGGGATTTTGTCAATTGATTCCAACCTCTTCTGAAAAACAATGGTTGGTGAAGTTTCTTATATTTCTGTTCTACTTTCAAAATCTCACTGGCTTGTTCATGAAGTCTATTTCATTTTGTACTTCATCAATATGTTTGATTGCTTCTTGCTGTTTTTTTTTTTTTTTTTTTTCTCCCTTTGGCAAGCGCTGAGAGGTCCACGTCTCCTCTGGCTTGCGGGCAGGAGGCAGTCTCGGTTTCTTCCTTTAAGGCAGGAACGAAGACTGGCGTTTGGCGGCCATGCCGTGAGGAAACTCCAGGAAACCAGGAGAGCTGCACGTCTGGAAGAAGCTCTGATTACTCTATTTTTAGTGTTTTGAAGAACCTCCCTCTTTTTTCCCCATAATGGCTGTGCCAATTTACATTCCCATCAGTAGTGTACAAGTGTTCCAATTTCTCTAAAACTTGCTGTCTTTTCTTTTTAATAGTTATCCTAATGGATGCAAGAAGCAGGAAGGATAAAGTTTAGAACACATCTCCACAGACTAGGAGTAAGACCTTGCCCAGAACACTTCGATGTGCAGTGTCACCCCCCACTGTGAAGTTGTAGTCACCTGAGTCTGTGGAGTCTGGGAGGTGGTGCAGGAGTGTGACTGGCCACGCGAGAAAGGAGTCTGCTGGCTATAGGTCAGTGGTGGAGCAGGCGAGTCCTTATCTCGAGGTGGTGGGTTTGAGCCCCACGTTGGGTGTAGAGATTATTTAAAAAAGAAAAGAAAAAAGAAAGAAGCAGGTTAATGTTGTTGGATTTGGGGATCTATTTATTAAATGACATTGTATTGTGCCATTTAATGAAGGCAGAATATTATTACAAATGATGGAAATTATTTATTTGAGAATTTACTTTTGCTAAGGACCCTTCAAACACTATGTATAGTGGCTGGCACTGTTGGTTTCCTACACAAGAGACTTTCCATTCCCATTCTTTTTTTTCTTTTTTTTTTTTGCTGGCACAATGAGCCTTCTAAGAAAGAGGCTGAAAAGGCCAGATACTTTCATTCACAGTCTCCCTTGTAAGTATGACTAGGCATGTGGCAGTGTATCGTAAGAATTAGCACTTACCTACACCTTCTACATGTCTGACACTCTTCTAAGGTCTTTACATATGCTACATAATTTAATCCTCATGCCAACTTTCAGTGTGAATGTTACTGTTTCTATTTTACAGGTGACAAACTAAGACACAGAGAGGCTAAGTAACTTTCCCTGGTTGCACAGTTAGTGCCAGAGTCAGGATTTGATCTCAGGTAGTGTACCTGTAGACTCCACTCTTACTGAGTACAGTACTCAGGAAGGAGACAAAGGGGGAAGACCAGCTAGTGGAAATTCTGGACAAGTGTTTTCTCCTTTCCCCAAACAGATGTAAGGGAAGGCTGCTGTCCTCCTCACTTCCTGGTTTTGAAGACAGAGATGTTGAGGGCATGGCACTTGGAGCCGCCACACCGTCTTGCAGCCGTGAGTGGTAGCGCTGAGGACACAGGAAGAAGCCAGAGTGGAAAGATGTGAAGCATTTTGACCTCAACAAGCCACTCACTGAACCCTTAGACTATCTCAGATTAAAGTTGTTATATGGGATAAATATTAACTCCTGGTTTTTAAAAAAGATTTTATTTATTTATTTGAGAGAGAGAGTAGGCAAAAGCGGGGGGAGGGGAAGAGGGAGAGGGAGAAGGAGGCTCTCTGCTGAGCAGGAAGCCTGATGTGGGGCTCAATCCCAGAACCCTGGGATCATGACCTGAGCTGAAGGCAGAAGCCCAACTGACTGAGTCACCCAGGCACCCTGATTTTTAAAATCTATTTGAGTTAGGTATTCTAACAACTAAAATAAGGCAATGCATACTCATATATTTTTTCATTTAATTCTCAACCCAACTTTGAAAAAGAAATATTTTTTATTACCCCCCTCTCCCCCATTGAGCCTGAGCAAGTTTAATTTACTTAATTTACACAGCTGTTGATTGGGTGAAGCCAGGATTCAAAGGACAGCAGTCTCTTAAACAGCATACCATCCTGCCCTCTGTCAATGTCCTCCATCCATTGACCACCATGAACATACCTGTTAAAGAAGTTGCATTTATCTTTCTTTGCGGGGAGGGGAAATGCACACCACCATGTGGTGCTTCATATGGGGATGTTAGAAATTATTCATTATAGGATTTGAGCTTGTGTTGGGTGGTTTCAGGGAGAGTTTAAGGAAGTAGTGCTTTGCTCTGGATTGGATGCTGTCAGGAAATGAAGATAATTGTCTGATTGGGTACTTTAAGAAATCTTTTCTGGAAGGAAGGAAAACTAGAGAGGGGCTAAAGTTTTATTTAGTAAAGAAGAAGCAGTCATTCTTATTAACCAGTATAGGGGATGCGTGGTCATTTTTGTGGTTTGAACAGTGTGGTTTTTGTGGTTATGCTTTTATGCTTTTGTTGTGTGTTCATGATTGTGGAGTGGTCTTGTTTTTATCTTGACCCATCACGGCCTTGTCTAATGTTAATATTTTGTGAAATTTCTTATGTTCGACAGGAGAAAAACCAAGGCTGTTTTCCTCTTCTTCATTTCTTTATCTATTTTCATAGACTATAGTTTTTTTTTTCCTCAAGGTGATTCTTTCAAGCAATTTAATTATTATTATAAGGTGTTTTTTAAATTTTTGTTTTGTTTTACTGCTTTTAATACTTTGGTGAACATCTTTCTAAAAATATTATTTATTTTCACTCTTTCTTTCTTAATCAGACTATACTGAACATAATTTGACATTTTTGTTTGAAGATTTTATTTATTTATTTGATAGAAAGAGAGCACACTAAGGGGGAGCGGCAGAGGGAGAGGGAGAAACAGGCTGTCCGATGAGCAGGGAGCCTCATGTGGGGCAGACGCTTAACTGACTGAACCATCCAGGTGCCCCTATTTCACATTTTTTAACCACTCAGAATCATCATTATAAATGGCATTTGCTGTATAGCGTTGGAACAATAATGAAATGGGATGTTGATGTGTATATGATTGTTTGCTCCTTCACGATTTAATTTCAGACTGAAGCAGTTGTATCTTTTGATTTATCACTATTGATGGCTTTCTCTTCATTGATATCACTTCTTGGAGTTCTTGCTCCCTTCAACATCTTCAGACTTACTATGTCTAATCCATTGTGGAGGACTTGAAAACTATATGACCAATTACGTCTGAAATTAACATTATACCTGATTAGAAACCATAAACAAATAGAGTTCATGGAGTTTGTAAGATTGAAAACAGCTATGTGGTTGATCATGGCACTCTAGACATTGGAGTCATGCCAGACAATACCTTTTGAAGTAAGATTCTGATGAATACATTGTTTGTAGTGGTGAGTCCAAGGAGCAAACCAAGCCAAAGGAGGATTTACTCCAGGAAGCCAAAGGCAGTGTAGGTGAGACTGAGAACCAGAAACAGGGGAGTCAAAAATCCAGAGAAAGCAGGATATCACTGAGAAAATGGAGCTTTACCCAAAATTCAAGACATGAAGCAGTAGTGGAAATGAGATGATGAGCACATGGGTAGGGAGAGTTAGAAGCTGGGCAGGATAAAATGTAAGGATCAGGTATAGAAAATGAGTTCACAACTGGAGCTGTGAATGACCATTCATCCCTGCTCTATAGTTTCACATGGAATTTGGAACACATTTTGGGTCAAATATAAAAGCTTAAATAAGTTTTGTTGCCCAGAGTCCATAGTCTCTCATGGTTCATTCCCCCTTCTGTTTACCTCCCACCTTCTTCTTCCCTTTCTTCTCCTACTGATCTTTCTACTTCTTATGTTCCATGAATGAGTGAAACCATATGATATGGACTCTGGGAAACAAACTGAGGGCTTCAGAGGGGAGGCGGGTGGGGGAATGGGGTAGACTGGTGATGGGTATTAAGGAGGGCGTGTATTGCTTGGTGCACTGGGTGTTATATGCAAGTAATGAATCATGGAACTTTACATCAAAAACTAGGGATGGACTGTATGGTGACTAACATAATATAATAAAAAATTATTATAAAAAAAAGAAGCTGTGGACTCTGAGAAACAAACTGAGGGCTTCAGAGGGGAGAGGGGTAGGGGATTGGGAGAGGCTGGTGATGGGTATTAAGGAGGGCACATATTGCATGGTGCACTGGGTGTTATACGCAAATAATGAATCATGAAACGTTGCATCAAAAACTGGGGATGTACTGTATGGTGACTAATATAACAAAATAAAAATTATTAAAAAAATAAGTTTTGTTGGTTCTGAGAAGCAGGACTCACTATAAATCATGGAAGTGAAGAGAAGTAAGCCAGAGTTTTGTTTTGTTTTGTTTTTCTCTTGATTTTGTAGTCTAAGTTTGGTCGGGAAGAAGATTGGCATGACGGAAAGTTGAAATAAGTGAAAGCAGAAGTTTACTGTCTAGGGAGTTTTATCCTTTCATTAACTTTTCCCCTAAAATATTTAATATTTTCTGCCAAACAGCAATAGAGAGATAATATATAGCAGTGGTTAAGAGCTAGGCCTCTAGCATAGGATGTCTTGGATCCAAATTCAGTTTCTAATAGGTTAGCTATAAAAACTCAGCAAATTGCTAAAACAGAATTGAGAATACAGAAATGGGCCTATCCAAATATGGTCAACTGAGCTTTGACAAATCAACAAAGACAATGCAATGAAGAAAGAATAGTCATTTCAACAAATGCTTCTGGATTTTTCATATGTAAACAAAAATCCCAACAACCTAGCTCTACAGATTTTATACCGTCCACAAAAATTAACTCAAAATACATGGCATTCTCATATATTGTTGGTGAGAATCAAAATGGTATAATCACTTTGGAAAGCAGTTTGGCAATTTATTATAAATCCGTATATTAATAGTCATATTTCTTGGGCAGAGCCAAATTTCTTGGGCAAATACTTTTGAATGGGATTGTGGAGTCATACATGGAGACATATTATAAATGTGTGACTCCACAATCCCATTCAAAAGTATATGCCCAAGAAAAATGAAAATTTATGCTCACACAAAAATCTATACATGAGGCCTAATAGTAACTCTAGTGGCTTTTTCACAATGGCCTACTTTGGATATAATTCAAAATGTCCTTCGCTGGTGACTGGATAAACAACATGTGGCAGTTCCTGTGACGGAATATTATTTAGGCATGAAAAGGTACTAACTTGAGACATACAAGGTTGTAGATGAATCCTAAATGCATTATGCTAAGTAGAAGAAGCTCAACTCAATAGTGTATATTTTGTGCATTTCACTTATATGACATTATGCAAAAGACAAAACTATAGGTATGGAACACGGATAAGTAATTGTCAGGTGTTTTGGGTGAGGGAGAAGTTAACTCAAAGTGACAGCATGAGGGGAATATCTGGGCTAATGCAACTGTTCTGTATCTTGGCTATGGTGGTAGTTACTCCATTCTACGCATTTGTCAAAATTCAGAACGGTACATCAGAAGAGTGAAGTTGACTGTATGTATATTAAAATAAATAAATAAAACAACATAAAAAAGCAATTAGTTCCCATATACGTCCTTTTCCATGCCATGTAAGTGTAACTTGGCTCCTAAGATCTCAATCTTCGTATTCTAAATTGGTCTAAGGAACTTGAAAAATTATTTCCTCTTCTAATACTTCTTTATATAATATACTGGTATTTCTTTTTTAAAAAAATGTTTATTTATTTATCTATCTATTTATTTATTTATTTATAATTTAAATTCAATTAGCCAACATATAGTAACATCATTAGTTTTTGATGTAGTGTTCAATGATTCATTTGTTGTGTGTAACACCCAGTTCTCATCACATCACATGCCCTCCTTAATGCCCATCACCCATTTACCCCATCTCTCCACCCACCTCCCTTTCTGCAACCCGCAGTTTGTTTCCCAGAGTCCAGAGTCTCTCATGGTTCGTCTCCCTCTCTGATTTCTTCCCATTCAGTTTTCCCTCCCTTCCCCTATGGTCCTTTGCACTATTCCTTATATTCCATATATGAGCGAAACCATATGATAATTTTCTTTTTCTGACTGACTTATTTAACTTAGCCTAATCCTCTCCAGTTCCATCCATGTTGATCCAAATGGTGGGTATTCATCCTTTCTGATGGCTGAGTAATATTCTATTGTATATATGTACCACATCCTCTTTATCCATTCGTTGAAGGGCATCTTGGCTCCTTCCACAGTTTGGCTATTGTGGAGATTGCTGCTATGAACATTGGGGTGCAGGTGCCCCTTCTTTTCATCATGTCTGTATCTTTGGGGTAAATAACCAGTAGTGCAATTTCTGGGTCGTAGGATAGCTCTATTTTTAACTTCTTTGTTTTGTTTTGTTTTGTTTTAATGTTTTTTTATTATATTATGTTAGTCACCATACAGTACATCCCTGGTTTCTGATGTAAAGTTCAGTGATTCATTAGTTGCGTATAACACCCAGTGCACCATGCAATACGTGCCCTCCTTACTACCCATCACCAGTCTATCCCATTCCCCCATCTGTCTCCCCTCTGAAGCCCTCAGTTTGTTTCTCAGAGTCCACAGTCTCTCATGCCTCATTCCCCCTTCTGATTACCCCCCCCCTTTCTAAGTCAAGCAGAGAAAGACAATTATCATATGATTTCTTTCATCTATGGAACATAAGAACTAAGAAGATCAGTAGGGGAAGAAAGGGATATTTTTAACTTCTTGAAACTCCATACTGTTTTTCAGAGTGGCTGTATTTTACTGGTATTTCTAAAGCTATTTTTATTATAAGGACAACAGTTATATTTCATTTAAGAATTTTACCTACAAATAATTATTCAACATGTACAATGTGTTTTAGCCTTACATGTAAATTAGGAAGGAAATTAGACACATTCCCTCTTGCAAAAAGGTTGTATCTTAGTCGATGGTAAAGGCAAATAGCAATACATTGTTGCAAGTGCCATGACTAGGTAAGAACACAGACTCACAGAATGAGATCTCTTAATTCAGACATGGAAGAGCAAAGAAGTCCTCCTGCAGGGGCTGACATCTAAACCGAACCAGGTCATTAGTGGAAGTTAGGTAAACGAAGAGAACGGGAGCTCTGTGAAAATGATCACAGTTGGAAAGTAAAGCTTGTGTGAAGGCTGCGAGGTCAAGAACAGCATTGCATTATAAGGCACTCTAACAATTGGCTGGAGCATGAAGTGTGGATGCGTTGGGAGGTCATAGTCAAAAATGACAGTGGGTTGCTAAACAAAAAGCTAACAAAGGAGAATTTTGTAAAAAATTTTCAAGGAGTTTAAGCTTTTTCTTAGGACAATGAGGAGCCAAAGCATGGAAGTGGCAACAGTATGGAGAATGGGAGGGGGCCAACATTAGACAGCTATTATTGAGATCAAGTGAGATATAATCCTGTAATAGTAAAGAGTGAGGGTGATGATGGAGAAAATTGGACAGATATTAGACCTGAGGAGAACTTACCTATACATAGCAAATTAAGTCACAAATTGTAGACCTCTGGGATCGGCTAAAGCATAATAAATAAGTAGCATGACAGGAGGAGCTTGAGGGGAGGGGCATACCCATCACCAGACGTGAACCCTGCGTATTTACTTCATTGACTCTGGGTGGAGTTCAAGACATGTTAAAAGGGATTCTCAGGCCGCCATCCTAGTGCCACATGTCAATGCCTGACTATAAATACATATAGTCACACAACACCATCTAATCTCATCTCGGTGCTGTTTATTTTTTGGTGAGCCACCTTGGTTTATCAGGAACCATTTGCCTTGCTCATTGAAGGTCTATCTATTTTCCCGGGCCCCAAATGTATCCATACACCACTAGCAGCTGTTCTGTGGCTGCATTTACAACTTAAGTCTTCTGTCCGTGGAGAATCTTCAATGGTTCGATAAAGAGTTTCCTTCTCAGATTTAATCACTTCATTTTTATTAAGATTTTATTTATTTGTCAGAGAGAGACAGAGCACAAGCAGGAGGAGCAGCAGGCAGAGGGAGAAGCAGGCTCCCCGCTGAGCAAGGAGCCTGCTGTGGGACTAGATCCCAGGACTCTGGGATCATGACCTGAGCTGGAGACAACACTTAACTGACTGAGCCATCCAGGTGCCCCAAATTTAATCATTTCTACATATCTTCGTTCAGCTTGCTGAAACTAAGCCAGTAGTTGGTAATAATGAAATAAAGTACCAAAGGGGAAAAGATACCGAGCAAATCCAGAAATATATTTGCTGCTTTTCTTTTCTTTCCTTGTCCTTAATATGCGTCTGAAATGAAATCATTTACTTTGAAGCTCTGAGAACACACTATTTCCCTTTTTTTCATATTCATTTGTATTTTCTACTTAGGCAAAATATTTGGTATGACCCTCCTTGAAACATCTGCACTGAAGTTCACTTAGGTAGGAAACCCTGCAAGATATTAAGAACACTGTCCATAGTAGCGACTGTTCTAATGTACTAAAGAAGCCATCTTCTTCATCTTTCATTTTGCACTTTGTCCCTCCCTCTAAAATTCTACTATGTAAATTCTCTTAACCTTGAGCTGAAATTACTAACCAACAAAACGGAAAAGAATAGTCCTTAAAATTTCGCTGTGGACAGGATATCAAAACTCCTAGGGTGAAATGCCCTCACCTTCCTCCCTTGGAAATATCCTGAAACCTATTTTTTCTTTGGGAAATATTGAATATCCAGATGAGAAGAAAGCAGGCTTGTCCCATCTCCAAGTTTATTTTTCTAGGATAAAAATGTTTTGGGAATGTGAAATAAGGATCAAGTATGTATTTTTGTTTGTTTCTTTTGGTATCTTGGTATTGGACTGCTATGAGCCTCTTCTGCGATTATTCCGTGTTTTGTCATCAGTGCTGATCATCAGGGCTACTGGCAGGATTTTATGGAGCCGCTGTATTTCTCAGGCAGATTTACATCCCATGAGTAGGTATATGTTAATGGTGTACAGGAAGAACATAATACAAAACATCATGATAACCACTGAGAGTGTAGCCAGAAGTATGATGGACATCATCTTTTCCTGTGTCCCCAACAGCACACATGCATAAGGCCCATGACACATGTGGGTACTGCACCGAATGGGTTTTTTAATCAGTGGTATGTGATAGTGAATGAGAATGACCAAGAAGATCACCTGTATGGACAGCTGCGTGAGAAAGTAGACAAGATACATTGCCAACAGTGGCTTTTCCCGAGATAAGTCAAAAATCTCGTCTTCCTTTGTCTCTACATCGTCTGCGTTGCTGTCAGTGTCTTTGGGCTCCTTTTCCAAAGATTCCTTCTTAAATATCTTGTTTTGTTTATGCACAGTCTGAGAGACAAAAAACTCCATCACAAAAAAGATGGAGGAAAAGGCAAAGCCAACCACATACCAAACACCTAACACAGGCCTGGTGAAGTGCTTCTCATAGCATTCGGCCAGACAGGCTTTGGAGATGTTTCCATGGCACTGGAAGTCTTGATCCAGGTGAAGCCAGGTGTTTTGCACTACATACACAACTGAAATATAAAGAAAAGTAATGCTGAACCACAGTGCTCGCCCTATGTAGAAGTTGGTGGGGTCTTTGCTCATCTTCAGTATGATAGGTGCCATACCCCAAAATTTAGTACTGTCAGCCATCTTGGAATCTAGGAAGACAAAAGCAAAGTTGCGTCAGGGGGAAGGAATGGCTGTGTTTTAGTCCTTTTGTACAATCTCTGCTGTTTTCCTATTAGGTGCTCTCTGTGTGGGTACTCAACGGTCTTAGGTGAGAGGACAACTCCAAAGAAAGAGTGTTCAAAATAAATATATACCCACTGAATAATCTTTCCTGTTATTTCATTTGCTAACTTCTTCTCATTTTCCCTTACCAATCTCTCTTCCCAACCCCATTGCATTTTCCAACCTCTTCCCACAGTTTATTAAATCCTCTGTATAGCTATCCTGTTTGCTCTCATCATAAACTGTGGCATTTACTTTTTTAAAATAATCTATGTACCAACCTGTGTCAACAGTACAGTTCCAACTGTCATAGAACTCCCACAGCTATCTTCAGATAAGTGCTTAAAGGTAAGTCTTCGTCACTTCTCCCTGAGATGTACCTATCTGCTGGATTAACTGAACGCACTAGTGTCATTTTAGGCTCTTCCTGAGGCTGACTTTCCCAAAGCCCATTACCAATTTCAAAATCTGTTTCTGATTAACCAGTCAAGATGCATGGATTGCCTTTTACAGGGAGAGCAGCTTTAATTTCTTATTTGCGTTATATGCTGCTGCTCATTTGAAATTTTTATTGATTCACAGAAACTTGGAGCATCAAACACAATTCTGAGGATAGAAAAATGAATGAGGTAGTTCTTGCCTTTAATTACTGATCTGATTTGCATTTCCTTGGTGATTAGTGATATTGAGTATATACTTCAATACTAAAAGTAAAAATGTACTTTAATAAATAAAATTCTGATGGTGTGAAGAGTGCTTTTCTTCCAATAAGTTTATTGTGACCTCCGTGGTTTCTGTAATTCACTCTCTCTCCTACGAAGACATTTTCAGAACAAATTATTATTATAATACTCGAACAGTCCACACTTGCTTCAGCCTTCCCTACCAAAATGGCTGAGATTTTGGGAGTCCTGCGTCATAGTTGAACTTCTTCCTTTATTCCATCTTGTTTTCACACCCTTGACACTTGGCTTCCTTTCAGAGACATTAATCCTTAATAAATATTTTGCACCCTCAACTCTGTCTGGAAAAGCCAACCAACAATACTCCTTTTCAGATATTGGGAGCCCGAGAGACAAGCCATACAGACAGTAGGGCTTTTCTTTATCCACTGGATCACAGTTACTACAAAGCCAACAATTATGTAGAAAACACTGTGCTTAATCCTTGCCCTGGAACTCTCTGAAAAAACTCTCACAAGGAGAAGTGACAGGCTTGTTTCAATTACCTCACAGGGATTACGATGGAGCCTGAAGCCATCCCTGTTCTACGAAGGACCTGCTGGATTGTTGGTGCTGGCTGCTGCTCGAGTCAGGAGAAGGGAACGCGTTGAAATTAAAAGTGGAGGGGGACTCTGGGAAACAAACTAAGGACTGCAGAAGGGAGGGGGTGGGGGTTTGGGGTAACTGGGTGATGGATATTAAGGAGGGCATGTGCTGTGATGAGCACTGGGTGTTATACACAACTGATGAATCGTTGAACACTACATCAAAACTAATGATGTACTATATGTTGGCTAACTAAATGTAATAATAATTTTTTTAAAAAGTGGAGGGAGGATGGGATGCATTCAGACAGAAGTATTCCCTCCTAACTTTTAAGGTTATTTAAAATTATTTTCCTAGTTTCTTGAATAGCTTTTTAGTACACTTTGAATTAATTTTTTAAGTGTAAATGTATACAAAAAGCACACACCATTATCAAACGGTATATAGAACTTTCAATGTAAAGTTAACATCAGATAAGTACACAAGTCATATCGTTCGGTTCTATGAATTTTACAGAATGAATACACTCAAGTCATTATCATTCAGATCGAGAAAAGAAAAGTACAAACATCCCAAAAGCCCCATTTGTACATTCATTCAATTACCATTCTCCATTGTGCAACCAGTATCTCAATATCTAACAATACAGTTTGCTAGCTCTGGAAATATAAATGAATCTTAAACTATGTAATCTTTCATGCCTGGATTTTTGTAGTTGTTTTTGCTGTTGTTGTTTTATATATTGTTTATGAGATCCACCTATAGTACTGTTGAGTGTAGTTGTGGTTCTTTCCTTCTCTTTTGCTGTAGAGTATTCCTCTGTGTGAATATACCACGTTTTATTGATTCATTTTAATGTTGGTGATTTTCAAGTTGGGACTTTTGTAAGTGGTGTCATTATGAGGATTTTGTACATGTATTTTGATATATTAGTTACACTCCCACAACATGAGAGATCTGTCTCGTTTGCATATTCGCCCACACTTGGCATTGTTAGGTGTTTTTCATTTTAGCTATTCTGGTTAGGTCTGTAGTTGTACTGCATATGGATTTAGTTTTCATTTCCCTCAATAATGCTCATTGGCCACTTGAATATTGTCTTTTGTGAAGTGCTTATTCAAGTCTTTTGCCCATTTTTCTCTAGTAAGTTACGTGTCTTTTCCTTCTTGAATTAGAGAAGTCCTTTATGTGTTCTGGACATGAGTCCTTTATAGATATGTGAATTGGAAATATCTTCTCCCACTGTGAGGGATGCTTTTCCATTCTCTTAATAGTATTATTTAATGGATAGACGTTTTTCATCTTAATATTGTGGAAATTTATATTTATTTCCTTTCAAGTTAGTGGTGTGTTTGTCCTATTTAAGAAACAACTTACTCCAATATCATGAAAATGCTCTTTTCTACTGAAAATTTTATTGTTTTACCTTTTTAAAATACCTTGTACCAAGGCAAAATACAGTAAAACTCTCCCCTTTCTAGTGGATAGTTCTGCAAGTATTTACAGAAGCATATAGTTGTATAACCCCCACCAAAATCAAGATACAGGACTGTTTCACTACAACAAAAATGGCCCTGTGCCCCTTTGTAATTGACTCCTCTTCTGCCATGCCTTCTGTTTTCTGTCTCTATGGTTTTATCTTTTCCAGAATGTCATTGAAGTCGATTCATACAAAATACAACCTTGTGAATCTAACTTCTTTTCATGTGGCATATACATTTGCGATTCATCCATATATCTTAGCACGTATAGGTAGTTCCTTTTCGTTGCTGCATAGTATTTCATTGTATGGATATACTATGACTTGTTTATTCATCAGCCATTTGAGGGATATTTGGGTTCTTTCCGTTGGGGATAGTTACGTGTAAAATCTCTATAAACAATCACGGACAGGTTTTTGTATGAGCAATAAGTTGTCATTTCATTTGAGTAAATATCTAGAAGTAAATATCTAGGTCATGTGGTTCATTTATATTTATAAGAAACTGCCAAATTGTTTTTCAAATGGTGGTACATTTTGCCTTTGATTTCTTTTTGTTTTTTTAAGATTTTATTTATTTGACAGAGAGACAGCCAGCCGGAGAGGGAACACAGCAGGGGAGTGGGAGAGGAAGAAGCAGGCTCTCAGCAGAGGAGCCCAATGTGGGACTCGATCCCGGAACTCCGAGATCACGCCCTGAGCCGAAGACAGACGCCTAACGACTACGCCACCCAGGCGCCCCTTTGCCTTTGATTTCTAGTTGCTCTTCATCCTTGTCAGCATGTGGCATTGTCAAGTTTTTGTTGTTGTTGTTGTTGTTTTGCTTTTTTTAGCCTATCTTATCAGTGTGTGTTGATACCTAATTGTGCTTTGCATTTCTCTGACTAATGATGTCAAATCTGTCTTCATGTGCTCATTTTCCATTTGTACATTTGTATGTCTTCTTTGGGGGAAGTGGCTGTTCAAATCTTTTTGAACCTTTTTAATTGTTTTTTTAATTGAGTTATCAGAGTTCTTTATCTTGGATACAAGTTTATTATTAGATATATGATGTGCAATTATTTTCTAGAAATCATTGTTTTTTTTAATAATAATATTTTTTATTATATTATGTTAGTCACCATACAGAAAAGTTTTTTTTTGTTTGTTTGTTTGTTTTATTTTATTTTATTTTATTTTTTATTAATAATGATTTTTTATTATATTATGTTAGTCACCATACAGTACATCCCCGGTTTTCGACGTAAGGCTCGATGATTCATTAGTTGTGTATAACACCCAGTGCACCATGCAATATGTGCCCTCCTTACTACCCATCACCGGTCTATCCCATTCCCCCACCCCCCTCCCCTCTGTAGCCCTCAGTTTGTTTCTCATAGTCCATAGTCTCTCATGTTTCATTCCCCCTTCTGATTACCCCCCCTTTCTTTATCCCTTTCTTCCCCTACTGATCATTCTAGTTCTTATGTTCCATAGATGAGAGAAATCACATGATACTTGTCTTTCTCTGCTTGACTTATTTCACTAAGCATTATCTCCTCCAGTGCCGTCCATGTTGTAGCAAATGTTGAGAACTCATTCTTTCTGATTGCTGAGTAATATTCCATTGTATATATGGACCACAACTTCTTAATCCAGTCATCTGTTGCAGGGCATCTCGGCTCCTTCCACGATTTAGCTATTGTGGACATTGCTGCTATGAACATTGGGGTGCATATGGCCCTTCTCTTCACTACGTCTGTATCTTTGGGGTAAACACCCAGTAGTGCAATGGCTGGATCATAGGGTAGCTCAATTTTTAACTTTTTAAGGGACCTCCACACGGTTTTCCAGAGTGGCTGTACCAACTTGCATTCCCACCAACAATGTAGGAGGGATCCCCTTTCTCCACATCCTCTCCAACAATTGTTGTTTCTTGCCTTGTCTATTTTTGCCATTCTAACTCGCGTAAGGTGGTATCTCAGTGTGGTTTTGATTTGAATTTCCTTGATGGCTAATGATTTTGAACATTTTTTCATGTGTCTGTTAGCCATTTGTATGTCTTCATTGGAAAAGTGTCTGTTCATATCTTCTGCCCATTTTTTGATTTGTTTATTTGTTTCTCGTGTATTGAGTTTGAGAAGTTCTTTGTAGATCTTGGATACCAGTCCTTTATCTGTAGTGTCATTTGCAAATATATTCTCCCATTCCGTGGGCTGCCTCTTAGTTTTTCTGACTGTTTCCTTGGCTGTGCAGAAACTTTTAATCTTGATGAAGTCCCATAAATTCATTTTATCTTTTGTTTCTCTTGCCTTTGGGGATGTGTCATGAAAAAGGTTGCTTTGGCCGATGTCGTAGAGGTTGCTGCCTATGTTCTCCTCTAGGATTTTGATGGATTCCTGTCTCACATCGAGGTCTTTCATCCATTTGGAGTTTATTTTTGTGTATGGTGTGAGATAGTGGTCAAGTTTCATTCTTTTGCATGTAGCTGTCCAATTTTCCCAGCACCATTTATTGAAGAGACTGTCTTTTTCCCACCGGATGTTTTTTCCTGCTTTATCAAATATTAGTTGCCCAAAGAGCTGAGGGTCCATTTCTGGGCTCTCTATTCTGTTCCATTGGTCTATGTGTCTGTTTTTGTGCCAGTACCATGCTGTCTTTGTGATCACAGCTTTGTAGTACAGCTCGAAATCCGGCATTGTGATGCCCCCAGCTTTGTTTTTCCTTTTCAACAGTTCCTTGGAGATTCGGGGTCTTTTCTGGTTCCATACAAATTTAAGGACTATTTGTTCCAGTTCTTTGAAAAACGTTCTCGGTATTTTGATCGGGATAGCATTGAAAGTGTAGATTGCTCTGGGTAGCATGGACATTTTAACTATGTTAATTCTTCCGATCCATGAGCATGGAATATCTTTCCATCTTTGTATGTCTTCCTCAATGTCTTTTAAGAGTGATTTATAGTTTCTAGAATAAAGGTCCTTTACATCTCTGGTTAAGTTAATTCCAAGGTAACGTATGGTTTTTGGTGCTATTGTAAATGGGATGGATTCCCTGATTTCTCTTTCTTCGTTCTCGTTATTCGTGTACAGAAATGCAACTGATTTCTGAGCATTGATTTTGTATCCCGCCACGTTACTGAATTGCTCTATAACTTCTAATAGTTTGGGAGTGGCTTCTTTTGGGTTTTCCATATAGAGTATCATGTCGTCTGCGAAGAGAGACATTTTGACTTCTTCTTTGCCGATTTGAATACCTTTGATCCCTTTTTGTTGTCTGATTGCTGTTGCAAGGACTTCTAGTACTATGTTGAATAATAGTGGCGAGAGTGGGCATCCTTGTCGTGTTCCTGATCTTAAGGGAAAGGCTTCCAGCTTTTCCCCATTGAGAATAATATTTGCAGTAGGCTTTTCATAGATGGCTTTTATGAGATTGAGAAATGTACCTTCTATTCCTACACTCTGAAGGGTTTTAATCAGGAAAGGATGCTGTATTTTGTCAAATGCTTTTTCGGCATCGATTGAGAGGATCATATGGTTCTTGAGTCTTTTCTTGTTGATATGATGTATCACGCTGATTGATTTGCGAATATTGAACCACGCTTGCATCCCAGGTATGAATCCCACTTGATCGTGGTGGATAATCCTTTTAATGAACTGTTGGATTCTATTAGCAAGTATCTTGTTGAAAAGTTTTTGATGAAAAGTTCCATGATTCATTACTTGCGTATAACACCCAGTGCACCATGCAGTACGTGCCCTCCTTACTACCCATCACCAGCCTATCCCATTCCCCCACCCCCCTCCCCTCTGAAGCCCTCAGTTTGTTTCCCAGAGTCCATAGTCTCTCATGGTTCATTCCCCCTTCTGTTTACCCCCCTTTCTTCTTCCCTTTCTTCTCCTACTGATCATCCTAGTTCTTATGTTCCATAAATGAGTGAAACCATATGATAATTGTCTTTCTCTGCTTGACTTATTTCACTTAGCATTATCTCGTCCAGTCCCGTCCATGTTGCAGCAAATGTTGAGAAGTCGTTCTTTTTGATGGCTGAGAAATCAATGTTCTTTCAATCTTTTAATAGTGTCTTCTGAAGAACTAAAGTTCTTATTTTTGATGAGATCCAGCTTACCAATTTGTTCTATTATTTTTTTAAAAGATTTTATTTATTTATTTGAGAAAGGGAGAGAGAGCGCGCATGAGCGGGGGGGGGATGGAGAGGGACAAGCAGACTCTGCTGAGCAGGAAGCCCAATGAGGGGCTCCATCCCGGGACCCCAAGATCGTGACCTGATCGGAAGGGAGATGCTTAACTGACGGATCCACCCAGGCTCCCCAGCAAACTGGTCTATTATTAGTGGTACGTTTGGTGTCATGTCTAAGAACTCCTTGTGTAGTCAAGGTAACAATGATTTTTGTCTAATTTCCTTGTTGCCAATGTTAGTGATGCAAAGTCTGCTGTCAATATGATTCTACTTCCTTTGAGTATCATCTGTTTTCCTGCTGCGAAGGCTAAGTGAAGATTCATGTTTTTGCTAAATTCTGGACACTTCTTGTCTGTTGTCATCATGACTGTTGCTTATCTTCTGTTCTCTCATTTAATATTTCTATAAATGCTATTAGACGGATATCTCTCATGGTTATTTTTATATTCTTCATCTTTGTTGTCTCCCTATCTACTGTACTTTGGGGAAATTATCTATTTATATCTCCCAAGTCAAGAAGTTTTTATTCTGAGGTGTTCATTTTTCCCTTCAAGTACTATTTTGAGGGTTTTTTCTGTTTCAACGAGGCAAATTTTTATATGACCTATGGGGTTTTTTAAATTAATGAAATATCCTTTACTCTCTCTTTGAATATCTTACTTTTAGTTATTTTATGTATCTTGTATGTTTTCTTAAAATGTTTCCTTGGGTATCAGGTGTTTCATTTGTTGCATTTATTGTCTCTCTCTCATAATATTTATTTTGTTCAGACGTTTTGTCTTTCTTGACCCTGCAATAATTTTTCATGTTAGAGTCTTTTGGACACCCTAGAGTTTCTATCTGTGAATCTGACTTCAGGATATGAATATGATTATCCTGCCATTTGCCCTTGGATTTCTTCTTGTACTAAATTTGAAGCATGCCTGGAGCTACCACTCATATGTTTCAGTAGTATTATAGATGGTATTAAGTATACATTTTGAGTATTGATTTCCTTATTTAATATCATTCTTTATGTTATCTCTCCCCAAGAATTGTATATGAATCTAGGTCTATTGAGTTCCCCTCACTGAATTTGAGTGTGGTTATAGATCTTTTAAAAAGAATTTCCTTGTGATTCTGAAAGTCTTGATGCAGAAGGGAAGATTCTATAGTGTTTATCTAGTTCACCGTCTTCAAATGGAGATCGGCAACATTTTTCTGCTTTTGAAAATCATACAGAAGCTTCCCAATGAAAAACAAGGAGATAATCCCTGCATTTTGGCATGAATATTTTATATCCTAATTCCCCCACTGTTGATCACTGCCTAGTTCTGGGGATTTGTGTCAATAACAATAACAAACAGTAAGCTATTGTTTCTTTGTGTTCTCATCTCAAACCCCTTTTTTCCCCTTATTTTACCATATATTTTAAGGCTGTCTTGTATATTTATTTCTTTATAATTGTTAAGTTTCAAAAACCTTTCAGTTACAGATGTTTGGTGAAGTTCCTCAATAAACTAATAAGAAGAAACGAGATATGGCTAACCGTTTATGGTTTTTTTTTTTTTTCATTTTCTCAGGAGATAGAGAAAAGTTATAGAAAATTATTAAATTTAGGATTACGTGACAAACTTAATAGATCTCTTTCTACAATAGGCTGACTCCAGGGATCATTCTTTTGATGTTATGTAAATGGGATTGTTTTCTCAACTTTGTTTTTGGATTTTTTCAATATTAATGTATAGAAATTCAACAGATTTTTTAAAATATTTTTATTTAAATTCTAGTTAATTAACATACAGTGTAATATTAGTTTTGGGTGTACAATATAGTGACTTGACACATCCAAACATCACCTGGTGCTCATCAGACAAGCACACTCCTTAATCCCCATCACCTATTTCACCCATCCCCCCACCCACCTCTTCTCTGGTAACCATCAGTTTGTTCTCTATAGTTAAGAATCTGTTTCTTGGTCTGCCTCTCTTTTTTTCCCTTTTGCTCATTTGTTTTGTTTCTTAAATTCCACATGTGACTAAGATCATACAGTATTTGTCTTTCTCTGACTTACTTATTTCTCTCAATATAATACTCTCTAGCTCCATCTGTGTTGTTGCAAATGGGAGGACTTTATTCTTTTTCATGGCTGAGTAATATTCCATTGTATATATACCACAACTTCTTTATCCATTCATCACTCAGGGGACATTTAGGCTGCTTCCATAATTTGGTTAATGTAGATAAAGCTGCTATAAACATCAAGGAGCATGTGTCCCTTCAAATCAATATTTTTATAACCTTTGGGTAAATACCCAGTAGAGCAATTGCTGGATCATAAGGTAGTTCTATTTTCAACTTTTTGAGGAACCTGCATACTGTTTTCCAGAGTGGCTGCACCAGTTTGCACTCCCACCAACAGTGCAAGAGTGTTCCCCTTTCTCCACACCCTTGCCAACCCCTGTTGTTTCTTGTGTTCTTTATTTTAGCCATTCTGACAGGTATGAGGTGATATCTCATTGTGGTTTTGATTTGTATTTCCCTGATGATCAGTAATTTTAAACATCTGTTCAGGTCTCTGTTGGCCATCTGTATGTCTGATTTTAGTGTGCTGATTTCGTATCCTGCAACACTGTAAATTTGTTTCTTAGCTCAAATAGGTTTTTTTTCTGGTGTATTCATTATGATTTTCTACATATAAAATCATGTTATCTGAAAATAGAGATAGTTTTACTTTTTCATTTCTGAATTAGATGCCTTTATTTCTTTTTTATTGAGTAATTGCTCTGGCTAAAAATTCCAGTCAAATGTTGAATAGAAGTGGTGAAAGCAGACATCCGTGTCTTGTTCCTGATCATAGGGGGAAATTTTTCATTCTTTCACCACTGAGTATAATGTTAGCTGTGGGATTTTTATAAATACACCCTGTAAGCTGAGAACATTATCTTCTTTTTTTTTTTAAGATTTTATTTTTATTTATGTGACAGAGAGACAGCCAGCGAGAGAGGGAACACAGCAGGGAAGTGGGAGAGGAAGAAGCAGGCTCCCAGCGGAGAAGCCCGATGTGGGACTCGATCCCGGAACGCTGGGATCACACCCTGAGCAGAAGGCAGACGCTTAACCGCTGTGCCACCCAGGCGCCCCAGAACATTATCTTCTATTCATATTTGATTGAGTGTTTTTATTATGAAAGGTGGCAGATTTTGTCAAATTCTTTTTCCGCATCTGTTGACACAATCATAGATGTAATCTATCAATGTAATACATCATATAGTGTTGTGATGTATTACATTAACTTACTTTCTTATTTTGAACCGCACTTACATTCCTGGAATAAATACCACTTGGGCATAATGTAGAATACTTTTAATATGCTATTAGATTCAGTCTGCTAGTATTTTACAAAGGACTTTTGCATCTAAATTCATAAAAGATATTAGTCTGCAGATCCTGTTAATTCTTCTTTAAATGTTTGATAGAATTTACCAGTGAAGTCATCTGGTCTTGACCTTTTATTTGTTGAAAAGTTTTGATTTCTGATTAAATCTCTTGTTATAAATCTATTGAAATTTTCTATATATTTTTTAGTCAGTTTTGTTAGTTTGTGAGTTTCTAGAATTTTGCCTATTTCATCTGGGTTATGTAATTTGCTACAGTACAGTTGTTCGTAGCATTCTATTTTAATTATTTTTATTCCTATCAGGCCATTAGTAATATTCCTACTTTCAATTCTAATTTTAGTAATTTGAGTCTTCTCTTTTTTCTTTAGTCTAGCTAAACATTTGTTAATTTTGTTGATATTCTCAAGGAACCAAATTTTTGTTTCATGAATTTTATCTATTGCTTTTCTTTTTAAAAGCCATTTTATTGAGGTGTAACTGACATACAAAAAGTTGTACATATTTACTGTATGTAAAAACTCATTAAGTTTGGAAATAAGTCCATACCCATAAAAGCACCACACTGTATACCCATAAAATCACTACAATCTATGCTATAAATATATCCATTCCCTCCAAAAGCTTTGCTTTGTCTTCTTTATTTATTATTATTCTTATTTTCTTGTGATAAGAGCACTTAACATCTACCCTCAGCAAATTTTTAAGTATATAACATAATATTATTTACTATAGAATTTCCTTTATTTAAGGCTGAATAATATTCCACTGTATGAATAGACCACATTTTCTTTATCCATTTATTTGTCAATGGATATTTAGGTTGCTTCATTTCTTTTGGGTATATTTCCAGAAGTGAGATTAGTGAATCACATGGTAATTCTATTTTTAATTTTTTGAGAAAACTTTATATTGTTTTCCACAGTAGCTGCACCAATTTATATTCCCACCAATGGTGGACAAGTGTTCCCTTTCCTCCATATCAACACTTTTCATCTTTTGTTTTTTGATAATAGCTACTCTAACAGGCATGAATTGATCATTGTGGTTTTCATTTGCGTTTTTCTGATGATAAATAATGTTGAGAACCTTTTCATTTATCTCTCAGCCACTTGTATGTCTTTTTTGGAAAAATGTCTATTCGGTTCTTTTGTCTATTTTAAACCTCTTGAGTTGTAGGACTTCCTTATGTATTTTGAATATAACTCTTTATGAGATATATGCCTTGCAAATGTTTTCTCCCACTCTGTAGGTTGCCTTTTCATTTTGTGCAGAAGCTTCTTAGTTTGATGTAATTCCACTTGTCCATTTTTGCTTTTGTTGTTTGTTTTTGGTCATATTGCCAAGGCCAAAGTCAGGAAAATGTTTTGTCTGCTTTCTTCCAGGAGTTTTTATGGTTTGGGCCTTATGCTTAAAATCTTTAATTCATTTTGAGTTAATTTTTTAAAAAAGATTTTATTTATTTATTTGACAGAGAAACATGAGCAGGGGGGAGGGGCAGATGGAGAGGGAGAGGGAGAAGTAGGCTCTCCACTGAGCAGGGAGCCCAACATGGGGCTTAATCCCAGGACCTTGGAATCATGACCTGAGCCAAAGGCAGATGCTTAACCAACTGAGCCGCTCAGGAGCCCCATTTTGAATTAATTTTTGAGAGTGGCGTAAGATAGGGGTCCAATTTCATTCTTTTGCATGTGGATGTCTGGTTTTCCTAATACCTTTAATTGAAGAGGCTATCCTTTTCCATGTGTATCCTTGGTGTCCTTGTCAAAGATCAGTTGACTGTAAATGTGTTGATTTATTTCTGTGCTCTTTATTCTGTTCTATAGCTCTGTGTATCTATTTTTATGCCAGTGTCATACTGTTTTGATTATTGTACCTTTAACGTATTTTGATACCAGGAAGAGTGATGCCTCCAGCTTTGTTCTTTCTCAAGATTGATTTGGCTATTTGGAGTGTTTTTGGTTCTAAATGAATTTGATAGGGGTTACATTGAATCTGTAGATGACTTTGGGTAGTGTGGACATTTTAGCGATATTAGTTCTTCCAATTCATGAACACAGTATATCTTTCCATTTATTTGTACCTGTTTAAATTGTTTTCATCAAAGTTTTATAGTTTTAGGTGTACATGTCTTTCACCACCTTTGTTAAGGTTATTCCTAAGCATTTAATTCTTTTTGATGTTAATGTAAATTGGATTTTTAAATTTCTTTTCGGACAGTTCATTGTCAGTGAATAAAAAACTCTACTGATTTTTGTATGTTGATTTGAAGTGATGAGAATGATTATCCTTGCTTTACTTCAGATCTGGTTAGCTTCTGGCTTTTCATCGTTGACTATGATGTTAGATATAGGCTTTTTATATATGGCCTTTATTGTTTTAGGTAAGTTCTTTCCGCATCTAAGTTGTTGGGAGTTTTTATCACAAAAGGGTATTAAATTTTGTCAAACGCATTTTTGGCATCTGTCAGAACGATCATGTGGCATTAGTCCTTTATTCTATTATTGTGGTATAACATATCGATTGATCTGCGTATGTTGAATCATTCTTGCATCCTATGGATAAATTCTACTAGGTCATGGTGTATGATCCTTTCAATGTGCTGTTGAATTTGTTTTCCTAGTATTTTGTTGAGGGTTTTTGCATATGTTCATTATGGATATTGCCCTGGTCTTCTTTTGTTGTAGTGTCTTTGTCTGTATTAAGGTGATGCTGGCCTTATAAAATGAGTTTGGAAGTTTGAATGGTTTATGACATAGTCGTATTAATTAAGTATGTGGTAAAATTCACCGGTGAAGCTTTTGCTCTTTGCCCCTGGCTTTTCTTATTGTTGGGAGGTTTCTGATTACTAGTTCAATCTTTGTGTTTGTTATTGATCTTTGAAGTTGTCTATTTCTTCTTAACTCAGTCTTGGTAGATTGTACATTTCTGACATAGTTCTTCTTCACTATTGTATTGACCAGTCTGGATCTTTTGATTTTTCATATATGCTGTAGAATCAGTTTGTCAATATCCACAAAGTAACTTGCTGGGATGACGTTTGGGATTGCATTGAATCTATAGATCAATTTTGGAAGAACCAGTATCTTAACAATATTGAATTTTCCTGTGCATGGACATGAAATATATCTCCATTTATTTAGGTATTTTAAAATTTTTGTTCCATGTTTTTCTTTTTTTCAGTTTTGGAAGTTCTCATTGATGTATTTTTAAGATCAGTTATTCTTTCTTTGGCCATGTCTAGTTCTGATGAACCCACCAAAGGCATTTCATTTCTGTTAGTGTTTTTGATTTTTAAGTCCCTTTTGAATTTTTCTTAGAATTTCTATCTTGTGTCTTACATTACTTTTTTTCATGTCTTACATTACACATGTATTCTTGAATGTTGTCCAGTTTTTCATTATAGCCCTTGCATATTTTTCCTAGTTATTTTAATTCTCAGTCTAATGATTCTAAAATTTCTGCCATAGCTAAATCTGGCTTGATGAATTGCTTTGTCTCTCAGACTGTACTTTTTGCTTTTTAACATGACTTGTAATTTTTGTTGTTGTTGAAAGTGTGACAAGATGTATCACATAAAAGGAACTGAAGTAGATAGGCCTTTAGTGTAAAGTTTTAAGTTTACCTGTCTAGGAGTTATGCTGTATTTACTGTTTGCTGTAGTGCAGTGTTGGAAGCTAAGATTTCCCCTAGTGTCCTTATCATTATCTCCCCTGTTGCCTTTGGGTTTTCTTAGAAACTTCTAAACTAGGGTTTGAGGCTTGCAGTTGTTTGGTTTTTTAAAAAGATATATTTCTTTCTTTCTAGAGAAATAGTGGTGGGGAGGGGAAAAGGGAAAGGGGGAGTCTTAAGCAGACTCTACACTGAGCATGGAGCCTGATGTGGGGCTCCATCTCATGACCCTGAGATCATGACCTGAGCTGAAACCAACAATTGGACACTTAACTGACTCTGCCACCCGGGCTCCCAAGGCTTGCAGTTGTTTTAGCCGTAATCCCCAGTTATTCTACAGGAGCCCGACTGATGTGTGGTGAGCTGTGGAGAGAAGGGAAGCATTCTATAGTGCTATGACTAGGTCTTAGTCTTTCGGTGAGAATCGAAGTCAAAGGGAGCTAGAGTTGGATATTTCTTTTTCCCTAGTCCACTTGGGCTTTAATAAAACTCTAGTAGATTAGGCTTGAGTAAAATAGTTTCCCTTGAGCAGACTTCGTGAATGACAATGGAGAGCTCTGTGCATATTTCAACATGGTTACTTTTCCCCTCCCCCTGCTATGAGCACAAGACGATTTTTCTTTGATCTTTAAAGTAAGATTCCTACAGAGCTCCTTAAGTTTCAGTTCAAGAAAGCTCCTTCAAAACTGATAACTCTCAGATTTTTTAACTCTCAAACTAGTCTATACTGAGCTTTGAGCATTTCTTTTTTTTTTTTTTTTTTTTTATTTATTCGACAGAGAGAGACAGCCAGCGAGAGAGAGAACACAAGCAGGGGGAGTGGGAGAGGAAGAAGCAGGCTCCCAGCGGAAGAGCCTGATGTGGGACTCGATCCGGTAACGCCGGGATCACGCCCTGAGCCGAAGGCAGACGATTAACCGCTGTGCCACCCAGGCGCCCCTGAGCTTTGAGCATTTCATCAATTACAGTTTAAAGTGTTTAATATTGGCTTCAATTGCCGGCTTTTGATTCTGGACTTTTGTTTCTGGTCAGTTGTGATTCTCTGTATCTGTCTGTCAGACTCTTCAGGTTGGGGGACAGCAGTTTGCCCTGCGACTTCAATTCTCTGATGACGTTTAGGAAGAGCTGTTGATTTTCTGATTTTTTCTTATCGTAAGGACAAGAGTGATATCTTCTAAGCTTCTCCTATATCATACCATAAACTGGAAAGGTCCTTACACAATGTATTTTTTAAAAATAAATATGAAACTTCAATGTGCAGTTTACATGTTATAGCTTCATAAATTCATAATTATACCTTACCTGTTTGACGGACTCTTTTATAATACATGTTAAGCATTTTGTGTATATTCATTCTATCAAGAAATATTTGTTTGCTATCTACTATCGCCAGGTACTGCATATGCAATTATGGGAAAATGGAATGATGTGGTCTTTATCTTCATGATACCCTACTGTCTCACTTTTTTAAATTAATAAGAATATTTAATTTTCACACATAATAGGAACTGTAGAAATGGACAAATCCAGAATTATGAGGTGGTTCAATAGTATGAGGACATTTAATTTGAATTTCTGCTATTTTCTTGACCTTGGCCTCATGGTTGTAAGACAGATGTTTCTCCAAGGCTCATATCTTATTTAAAGAGAATTCTCAAGGAAGGAATGGGGAAAATGCGGAAAGGGGGGATAATCGCCTTTAAAAAAATTTTCTTTATTATATTATGTTAGTCAGGGATAATCCCTTTAAATTAACTATTTTCTTTCACATAAACACAGACTCAAGGGGTTTAATTGCAATAAATATCCAGGTGAGGCTAAAGAGTCATTATTTTAGTATAATCAATGTGGGTATCTCCATTATAATTTCATGAAACCTACATGTCTTAACGATAGTATCAAATGTTCCCAGTTGCAAAAAAGGAATCTGATTAAAAATATTCAAATAAGTGCACAAACAAAGATATAGCCAAAGATGGTGGCAACAAGACAAAAGGTACTTAGTGGGGAACATAGTAATGAAATACCTCAAACTCTTTGACTGACACATGAAAATCAAATTTAACATGTAAGAGAATATGCTGTCTCTAAATTAAGTATAGGTAAAGTTAAACCCAGTGACATACTTTGTCCAACCAAACGCTAGATGAAAAAACCTGTACTGGGGCGCCTGGGTGGCACAGCGGTTAAAGCGTCTGCCTTCGGCTCAGGGCGTGATCCTGGAGTTCCGGGATCGAGCCCCACATCAGGCTCCTCTGCTATGAGCCTGCTTCTTCCTCTCCCACTCCCCCTGCTTGTGTTCCCTCTCTCACTGGCTGTCTCTATCTCTGTCAAATAAATAAATAAAATCTTTAAAAAAAAAAAAAAGAAAAGAAAAAACCTGTATGTCAAAATACTGTAATATATAAGTACAGTGGAATATTATTCAGTCATAAAAAAGAAGTTATGATATGGATGAGCCTTGAAAGCATCATGCTAAGTAAAACAAGCCAGATACAAATGAACAATATTTTTAATTTCACTTATATGAGGTATCTAGACTAGGCAAACGCACAGAGATGGAAAGTAGAACAGAAGTTACAAGGGACTCAGGCGCAGGGTTCCAGGAGCCACTGCTTATATAGTGCAGAGTTTCTGTTTGGAATGATGAAAAGGTTTTTGAAATAGAGATGATGGTTACATAACACTGTGAGGGCACTTAACTGAATGGTGCACTGAATTATACCCTTAAAATATCATTAAAATGGTACACCTCATGTTATATATATTTTGCCACAATAAAAAAAGAAAAAAATTTAAAGAATCTAGGAAAAATATTAAAGGGATTGTTAGGAGCAAAAAAACCAACTAAACATGGGAATTAAGTCTGAAGAATTGCTTTAACTAGGGTTATAAAACTATGTGAATATAACAAATAATCCTTGAAAGAGAAATGGAAAACCTAAAGAAAAATTAGTGATCATAACAACAATAATATGATTCTAAAATTATTTTAGACACCAAGTATGCAACAAGGTAAAGAGGAAAGAGGGGAAGCAAAATATTGAAAATTTTTAAGTGTTCAGACTGTTTTTTCATTATTGATGTTGCAAAAGTCAGTTTGAAACCCTTCCCCTAGAGAAGTAGCATTTTTCTTTTTTATCATTTGACCATAGGGCCTTAAACCCAGTGTGTACAGTGGCCGTAAGACAAAATTGGGGTGAATATCAATGGCATAAAATGCTCATATTCAGCACAGTCTTTCCCAACTCACTCCTTGGCACACAACCAGAGTTACACTTTTTTTTCTTTAAGATTGTACTTACTTATTTGTCAGAGAGAGAGAGAGAGCACAAGCAGGGGGAGAGGCAGGCAGAGGGAGAAGCAGTCTCCTCTCCATGCAAGGAACCCTATGTGGAACTCGATCTCAGGACCCTAGAATCACGACCTGAGCTGAAGGCAGATGCTTAAAAGCCACCCAGGTGTCCCGAACCAAAGCTACACTTTAATGTTCGTCTAATTTGTCTCAGTCAATGTGGTAAGCATTTTATAATCATTGCCTCATTTAACTTAACAGCATTTCTATAAGGCAGGAATAATATGGAGGGGCATCAATATGGGGTAAGGCCAACTCATTGTCATCTCTCATTGAGACACAGATATGGAACAGTTTAAGGTTAGAGAGAGAGGAGGAAGGAAACGAGTTACCCTCTCTGGTAAATCAAGTTTTTGTAGGTCTAGAAGAGTAAAGAAAGAGGTAAGCAAGCTGAATAAACTAAATTCGAGATATGAACTAACAGGAATCTGACCTATTTGAAAGAGAGAGGTGGTGGGAACTACATAAGAGGACAAGATGCAACAAATGGAAACATTAAAGAGTAACATAAGTGAGGACCTAGGAAAAGAACAAAGAAATCCTAGAGAGAGGAAAGGTAAGAAGCAACAGGGGTTTGCTAAATTAGGATGTGTGAATTTCACTGATAGGCATCAAGAAAGAAAGATACGGTTGCATGCACACACACACACACACACACACACACACACACACAATCCCAGTAAAGTCTTAGCTAACAGAAAGACTAAGCGTGCACTTAGGGTACCATCAAATTAATGCAACTGGGGGAAATTTTTCATATTCTAAATATAGAAAAAACCATTGAAGGAGTAATTGTTGGGAAATAATCTAGAATCTTGTTGGGCTTCCTTACGTATTTTTATTTTGAAGTATGTATATGAAACAGCACCATCATGTCTTCAGACCTTGGAACAGCCTGAAGGTCTTGATCTTGGTCCTGTGTCCTACACAGCTCTCGCTACCATCCCTTTTCTGCCCTCCTTGTCTGTGTAAGGACCAGTAGTGTTCAAGTCAGGTCAGTTGAATCGTGTTCCACAACATAGTCTTATGAGTGAAAACTGACCTGGAAAATTAACAGTCCTTTAACCCAAAGTCATAGCCTTCCAAATCATATGAGCCTTTGTGAACACATTGTAACCCTCATTTTGATTGCTGTAACTCAGAGTTGCCCACTTTTACTTCCTTTCCCTGTTTAGGAAGAGGTCATAGTTCTTACATTGACTACATTTCCTCATTCCTTCCAGATTTACTTCCTCTTCATGATTACTTTCTCCTTCCCTTGCTAACCCTAGAGACAGTAGCCAGGGAAGGCGGACTGTGGAAGGAAGAAGAGCATGGCAAGAGGTGAAAAATTCAACCACAAATTCTCCTAAGTAATAAACTCAGCATTTCCTCTCGCACTTAGTTTCGCTGATTCCAGAAGGACTTACCCGGTAATCCTGCTGACACACATATTCTTCTGTCTCCCCTTGCTTTCCTCCTGTTCTGCTTTCCCATATCTTTCTTAGCCACTTCTATTGCTTCTTTCTGAAATAATTTTGGGCATTGTGTGTGAGTATATATTTTTAAAAACATTTAATAACTAAAACATTCTGCTGTCCTCACACATGACAGATGAGTTGATTGAGTAGAACTATTGGGTCATCAATATTTTAACAATGCATTAGTCTATATTCATCGTCACCTGTTGCAGAAAATAAGTCTGGGGGGCACCTGGGGGGCGCAGTCGTTAAGCGTCTGCCTTCGGCTCAGGGCATGATTCTGGTGTTTGGGGATCGAGTCCCACATCGGCTCCTCCGCTGGGAGCCTGCTTCTTCCTCTTCCACTCCCCTGATGTGTTCCCTCTCGCGCTGGCTGTCTCTCTGTCACATAAATAAATAAAATCTTAAAAAGAAAAGAAAAGAAAAAAGTCTGGGGTCAGTGTCGTTCTGTTCCTTTAGTGTATGGGCTACCTATCTTTCCCCTTGTAGTTAAAACATGTTGCTGAAATAATATGTGTGATTCTCTTTTTATTATTTATTTCCCAAAATACAATGATCAATTTTAATCTACATATTTCATTGTCTTTTTCTCTTTAGAAACCTTTTGTTACTCCAATTACATATTTGATACATATTTTCTTTTGTCCCATCTATCGTGATACTTAGAAAAGACCTTTACTTCCTAGGTTGTATTTCCACTCTCCGTCTCCTATAGATCATTTTTGTCCTTCTCCTCAATCATCTACTTGAGTTTCTCAGATTTAGCTTCCCCTTAGTTTCTCAGATTTAGCTTCCTCTTATAAATTTATTTTTCTATACTGTTAATTACCTTCTTTACTTCCTGCCATACAGATTTTAATTACAATGTAACATCTTTAATGTTCTGCAAGCCTTGCTAACCTCACCAAGCCATCACCCCAACTCTTCCTATTATAATATGATGCTATCATGCTCTCTACCCATGTTTGATTGTTTATACCTCTTAAAGGCTACAGTATGTGGAAACCTATTGAGGATGACAAAATAATTTCTCAGGAGTTGCTTTTCCTCCATGTCGATACTCCTTGTCTTACCCAATAATCCTTCGTAGCATAAGGCTGATTTTTTTGTTGTTCATTCAATATAGAAGTTACAAATGTGTGTTACTCATGTTTACTTCTGCATATCTGTATGTTAATTTGTATTCTGTGACTTTACTGAGTTCATTTATTAGTTTTACTAGTTTTTTGGTGATTGAGGGTGCTCTCTCTATAGTATTATGTCATCCACAAATAGTGACGTAGAAGTTTTACTTCTTCCTTTCAATATGGATGCCTCTTGAGCTGTGGATCTTGACGAACATTTATATAAGTAAAATCCTTTGACCAGTATCTACATTTTAAAAAAAATCTTCCCGGGGCACCTGGGTGGCACAGCGGTTAAGCGTCTGCCTTCAGCTCAGGGCGTGATCCCGGTGTTCTGGGATCGAGCCCCACATCAGGCTCCTCCGCTATGAGCCTGCTTCTTCCTCTCCCACTCCCCCTGCTTGTGTTCCCTCTCTCGCTGGCTGTCTCTATCTCTGTCGAATAAATAAATAAAAATCTTAAAAAAATAAAATAAAATAAAAATTAAAAAATTCTTCCCAATTTTCAGTTTAAGGACAAATAACAGAAACATTAAGAGAAAAAAGAGGAGACTGATTATGTCACCCTTTACACAAATTAATATGTTTGCTCTTGGACATATTGTTCAGAACTCTTACTTTATTCTAATGTCTTCTTGATAACCTGTGGGACCAGAAATATACTTACAAGCACTGGATAGATCTAGGCAGTTCTAATATCTTGAAACCAAGGACATATGCTGTTCATACATGTTTTTTCTAGTTCTCTCTAGACATCATCAGGTAAGTTATTGTTAATTAAAAAGGCAAAAAAATAAATGTGGAAAAGAAACCATATTGTATCAAGTTCAGTTGGATGAAACGAAAGCAAATTGTGAGTATAAACTGCTTTTTCACAAAGAACTCTAGAAAGGGAAAAGCAGGAGTTGAAAGTCCATGCTGAAGAACACTGGGAAACTCAAACATGAAAAGCTGAAGATGTCAAGTATAACATGAGTAAGCTCCCAGGGATGAAATCCAGCCAGATTTGGAGCGAAGAGTTTATATTACAGAAGATGTGGAGAAAGACCAAGATCAAGAACAGGAGAAGGGTCAGTGTGGGATTATCTCTAACACGTAATTCACTAGCTGTTGTGTACACAGAGTATGATTGTTTTGACTAGCTTAAAGAGCAAATAAAATGTTAAGCAGATAATAATTTTCAAGGGTATCATAAATGTGTAAGGGCATTTATAATATCACTTAGTTGAGAAAAATAATGTAGATTCAATATGGGAGTAATATAGGCCAGTTGTAAACCATAAACCTTTGATGTTAGATAGTTTAACCATGGCAATGGTTGGTGTAAAGAGAAAAATACCCAGTTTCTGGCTGGTAGTAAAACAGTATGAAGACAATATCTTGCTTCTGTCTCCTACATATTGGTTGTAAAGCAGGACCCCTAGTCTTGAAGCACTCAAGAATTTGGAGAGGTAATCAAGATAGTGTAAGTGAGGCATAAGTAGAGCATATGAAACAAATGATTGGCATTGGCACATGACAAAAGCTGTCACAAGGCTGGAGCAAAGTAGAAGTCCAACTGCTAGAATTGAGGGGAAAAAATCAGAGTATGACGGAATCAAAGCCAGCTATTAGTCAATAAGCAGCCTACAATGAACTATTCATATGCAAAAAGCATGTATCATATTATACCAACATGCACACTTCATATGTTCAGTGTAAATGATGAGTTTGCAAATGTGTAGCTTAACTTTCTGCTCAGTATGCTAGAATATTAAGTGAAAATAATCTGAGAATGAGGGCAATATTGAATGAGGGCCAGGAGCATGAAGGAGTCAGTAGACATTTCGCTCAGTAGTTTTGAGGGGGGGAAAAATCACATATGAGGGATGAAGAACTTTCTAGAAAGGCTAAAAAATAATAGTAGAAGAATTTGAAACCCAGGGAGTCCTGGCACTCTATCACAAAGGATAGTTGGGTATAGATGGCCATTCTCCATAAACTACAACAGAAAACTAGACAATTACTGTGAGTTCAGTCTAATTCTCTATCATTACTACCTTAGGTATCTCCTTTTGAGTAAATTCTGACAAAAGTTGTATTCTCTTTATAAAGATACATATTTCTTTTTTTATTTTTTAAAGATTTATTTATTCATTGGAGATAGAGAGAGAGAGGGGAGGGGCAAAGGGAGAAGGAAAGAGAGAATCTTCAACACACTCACTGCTGAGTATAGAGCCAGGCACAGGGCTCCATCTCACGACCCTGAGTTCATGACCTGTGCCAAAATCAAGACCCAGATCCTTAACCGATTGAGCCACTCAGGTGCCTCAAGATATGTATTTCTTATTCACTTAATATAATATATATTTTTTAATTTCCAAAAGAAGTTGCAAATGTTAATATTGTCTAATGATAGATTTCAAAAAATAATAAAATATTTTCACAGATTAGTATTTTCCCTCTAATATAATCCAAAAAATATTTTTATATTATATATTATTTTCCAGCTGTATTGAAATATAATTGGCATACATCACTGTGTAAGTTTAAGTGCACAACATAATGGTTTGAATTACATATACTGTGAAATGATTATCCCAGTAAGTTTAGTTAGCACCCATTAGCTCATATAGATACGATAAAAAGAAAAATTTTTAAATTGTTTTTCTTTGTGACAAGAACTCTTAGGACTCTTAACAACCTTCACATATATTGTACAGCAAAGTGAGCTACTGTCACTTTTCATGTCACACATTACATCCCTTGTACTTATTTATTTTGTAAATGAAGGTTTGTACCTTTTGACCACCTTTCTCCAGGAAATATTTTAAAATCATCTGTTCCTGTGACTAAATTCATGTGAACTACATCAAGTTCTAAAAAATATAGGGCCATCCGTAGCTAAAATTTTCCAATCCCTAGTGGTTATAATTTAAAATTTTTGGTATCTAGAATGATTTTGACCATATCCAAATAATTCATAATTCATCACTGTTAACTATGTGTCAGGTCAAATCCATCACAGGCCCTTTGTTCCAATTTCTTGAAGGCTTCCAAACTGTTCCCTTTAAAGTGTAAAATAGTTTAATGAGAATTACTAAATTTTCCACAATAGAAATTGAAATAACCTGTTATCTCATTTACTGATGTGAATTTTTTTTTTACTACTGTAACAAACCCCAGCGACTGGCTAACCAGTGGTGGGCAATAATTGCACTATTCCCTATTTCCTGACGTTTATATTCATAAAATGTTGGAAATTAAAATGGATCTTATATAAGATTGAGTTCAGTAGTTTTCAGACTGGAGTACCTGTATCTTTTGTGATATTTCCAAAGGTTCTGCTGACAAAGATAACAAAGGAAATCATTGTCTGGATCTTCAATTTCATATGTACTTGGCTAAAGCTTCTCTTTTCCAAACTCCCCCATCATAATTGCTTTTCTCTATAAAAGAAAGATATTTTTTTTCTTGATTTTTTTGTAATGCACTTTCCTGGGGTGTTGTAAGCCCCAGTGTGTCAATTAACATAAAATGAAATACTGGTACTTTTTAGAAAGGGAATTACTGTACTTATAGATGACAAATAGATTTGAAACTTAGAATATTTCCGTTTCTTTGCTATCAATAAAATTGAAGGGATATTGATTAGAGTGGTTAGCTGAGTCATCATTAATAATAATTGATGATAGTTCCTTGTATAATTTTTGGTATGTAACTCAAAAGGAGTTCCACAAATCAAATGGCATTGCTGTAACAAAACTTTTTCTATTCCTATTTCCATATTTATCTGAACAAGATTTCTCAGTACTTTGATTTATAAAAATTCTGGGAGAATATATGCTGAGTCCTATAGATTATGGTAATATATAACATTAATTATGAATACATGTTATAATTTTTTAAACTCAAATTCATTTCATTAAGAGAGGATTTTTAATAAAATTGCCTTTTTATGTTTAATAATTATACACCAACAGTTCAATGTAATTATGTTGCTTTGGTCGTTTCTATACTAATAAAAATTGTAATCATAACTAAATCCACAATAATTTTTGTCACCTAAATACAAATTAAAATAAAATTGCAAGTGGAAGTTTAAAAAGTTACAGACTTTTCTCCTCCAGGCTGGAATCAGCCATTTATCTAAAGTGCCCTGTTTCTTTATGTGGAAGATGGTAGGTAGAGACCAAAATCTCGACACTAAATGAGCTTATTGCCTCTAGGATGTCACTGCTTTTAGGCTGTCTAAGGCCTCAGAACTACTCACATGCACACACACACACTCCCCTATACCTATGTCTCTTTTTTTCTGTGAAAAACTATGAATTTATACTGATCTCTCCATTTCTAATCCAATAGCCCAGGATTCATTCTAACTGCTTTCATTCCATATTTGTAATTCTCTACTCTCATAGTGGAAAATCTGTCTCCCAGTATATTTGCTTGATTCTAGAATACACAAAAGCCTTAACCAAAGCTTCAGAGTCGACCTCATCAATAGTGAACAAATTGACATTCTTCATCCATTATATAATGCATTGAGGAGAATTTTGTAAATGCCTAACTCTGATTCTTCTGAATTCATTGTTATCACAATTTTTATTAGTGCACAAACAAGACAAAATAATCATAATAAAATATTGGTAAATAATTATTAAACACAAACAGTACAATTTTAGGGGAAAAAAGCCTCTCAATTAAATGGATTGGACTTTAAAAATGATAGCATGTATCCTAATTGAGTGTTAATTATAAAATATCAGAAAAACCCAAATTGAGAGGTCTTTTAAAATAACTGCCATGCACTTTTCAAAACTATTAATATATTCAAAGACAAAGAAACATTGTTGAACTATTTCAGATTAAAGAAGACCAAAAAGACATGGTAACTATATAAAATGATACTGCATAGTAGACCAGGTGGTAGTCAGGGGAGTGGGGTGGAAAAGAGAATATTTACATATTCTCAAAGTATCTTTCTCCACATTACTTAAGCACAAAAGGAAAAATTATAAATTTATACAATGGAAAAACCTGTAGACATCACTTAACCAAATGATCAAAGCAACACATGGTCTGGGCTTTTCTTGTGCTATAGAAGATATTATTGAGGAAATTAGCAAAATATGATTAAGGTTTGTAGATTAAATGAGAGTATTGTTCTCATGTTAATGTCTTGACACTTTAAATTTCTCCTGATTTTCATAACTGTACTGTGGTTATGGAAGAGAATGTCATTATTTTTAGAAAACACAAAGAAACAGGAAATACTTGCCTGTTTTAAGGAACCATTTAGGAGAAAATGAACATCATGTCTTAACTCTCAGATAGTTGAGAAAATAAAATCTGTATGAGAGAGTATATATAATTGAAAACATGTAAATGTACATTCATTCTCTAATCTAAGGCCAAAGTTACTCCTTTTTCTATTGGTTTTATGGACTGTAGTTGTGCCTCCTTATTCTTGAATAATCTTACATCAATAAAGCATTGTGTAAGATAACCAGTTTAAGATTATTTCAAATAGAATCAGAGCTTAAACACATTTTTCAAGTAATTTGTATGTAGGCTCTGCCTAGATTTTTAGGATTTTTGCTAATCTTTTAAAATTCTTATTAGCAACTCACTTTCTCCAAATCTCTATAGAAACGATTTCTTCATTTAATTCATATTCTATCCATTAGTGAAATTTTTATTTAACTACATAGAGGACAATGCCTGTAAGGGTGCAGGGCCTAAAATATCTCAACTAATGATGGTTCTTTAGTAAATACTTTTGAAAGGAGGTCCCAAGGGATATGATTAATGTCACTAATTTCTTTTTTCTTTTTTAAGATTTTATTTATTTGATAGAGAGAGACAGCCAGCGAGAGAGGGAACACTGCAGGGGGAGTGGGAGAGGAAGAAGCAGGCTCCTAGGGGAGAAGCCTGATGTGGGGCTCAATCCCAGAACGCCGGGATCACGCCCTGAGCCGAAGGCAGACGCTTAATGACTGCACCACCCAGGTGCCCCAAATGTCACTAATTTCTAAATTAAACTGATGATGTCCTAAAAAGTGGTTTAAGGTGCAGTGCTACATGGCTCTTCCTGTTACCCCAACCAAGTGTTAGTACCAATGAATGGCATTAGTTGTTGAATGCAGTGGGCAGACTGTTATGAGTTATACTAATGACAATATCTGGCACTAACTGGTTAAGAAAAAGTCATAATTGACTCATATTAGTCCACTCAAAAATTGTACCAAGTGGTTTACTAAGTGCTTGGAATATATCAGAGAGTGAATTCCTTCCCCATATAGAGCACATATTCAGATGTGTCTAGTTGGGAAGGGGAAAGACTGATACCCAGGAAAAGAAATAGGCCAAATAAATAAATTATATTGTATGTCAGAAAGTAAAAATTTTATAGACAAAAAGAAAAATAAATACAGCAGTGGAGATATGATAAGGAATTATTTTTTTCAAATGATTATGGGAAAGACTCACTGAGAAGCCCAGTTGAGATTTGAAGAAGTTGAAGGAATTTAATGTTGTAGACAAAGGAAACAACTAGGTGCAACTGCTAACAATTCTTTTCTAACATCTAAGTCAAATTCTGTATTTGGTAGTCAACATAATGGATGTCATTTATCTTGATCAGAAAAGCTGTCACAGAATTATTACAATGATTTATTTTTGTTCAACATAAAGTCTCTTTAAGCTTTCCATCACATTTTTTCCTTTTTTAAAAGTTTTTATTTAAAATATAGCCATTCCATACTTCCATAAAGCAACCGGTGCTCGTGACAAGGAGTGCCCTCTTTAATCCCCATCACCTATTTCATCCTCCCACCCATCTCCCCTCTGGTCACCATCAGTTTGTTCTATACAGGTAAGCTTGTCTGTTTCTTGGTTAGCCGCTCTCTCTTTTTTTCCCTTTGCTTGTTTGCTTCGTTTCTTAAATGCCACATATGAATGAAATCATATGGTATTTGAGATATCTTCAAATGATATATTCATCACATTTTTGCTTTTCTAATGTTTTTTTATTATATTATATTATATTATATTATATTATATTATATTATATTAGTCACCATACGGTACATCCCTGGTTTCTGATGTAAAGTTCAATGATTCATTAGTTGCATATAACACCATGAAATACGTGCCCTCCTTTCTACCCATCACCAGCCTATCCCATTCCCCCACCCCCCTCCCCTCTGAAGCCCTCAGTTTGTTTCTCAGAGTCCATAGTCTCTCATGCTTCATTCTCCCTTCTGATTACCCCCCTTTCTATATCCCTTTCTTCCCCTACCGATCTTCCTAGTTCTTATGTTCCATAGATGAGAGAAATCATATAATTGTCTTTCTCTGCTTGACTTATTTCACTTAGCATTATCTCCTCTAGTGCCATCCATGTTGCAGCAAATGTTGAGAACTCGTTCTTTCTGATAGCTAAGTAATATTCCATTGTATATATGGACCACAACTTCTTTTTTTTTTTTTAAGATTTTATTTATTTATTCGACAAAGAGAGAGACACCCAGCGAGAGAGGGAACACAAGCAGGGGGAGTGGGAGAGGAAGAAGCAGGCTCATAGCAGAAGAGCCTGATGTGGGGCTCGATCCCATAACGCCGGGATCACGCCCCGAGCCGAAGGCAGACGCTTAACCGCTGTGCCACCCAGGCGCCCCCGGACCACAACTTCTTAATCCAGTCATCTGTTGAAGGGCATCTCGGTTCCTTCCACGATTTAGCTATTGTGGACAATGCTGTTATGAACATTGGGGTGCATATGGCCCTTCTCTTCACTACGTCTGTATCTTTGGGGTAAATACCCAGTAGTGCAATGGCTGGGTCATAGGGTAGCTCAATTTTTAACTTTTTAAGGGACCTCCACACTGTTTTCCAGAGTGGCTGTACCAACTTGCATTCCCACCAACAATGTAGAAGGGATCCCCTTTCTCCACATCCTCTCCAACAATTGTTGTTTCTTGCCTTGTCAATTTTTGCCATTCTAACTGGCGTAAGGTGGTATCTTAGTGTGGTTTTGATTTGAATTTCCCTGATGGCTAATGATTTTGAACATTTTTTCATGTGTCTGTTAGCCATTTGTATGTCATCATTGGAAAAGTGTCTGTTCATATCTTCTGCCCATTTTATGATTTATTTGTTTCTCACGTATTGAGTTTGAGAAGTTCTTTGTAGTTCTTGGATACCAGTCTTTTATCTGTAGCATCATTTGCAAATATATTCTCCCATTCCGTGGGCTGCCTCTTAGTTTTTTTCACTGTTTTCTTGGCTGTGCAGAAGCTTTTTATCTTGATGAAGTCCCACAAGTTCATTTTATCTTTTGTTTCTCTTGCCTTTGAAGATGTGTCATGAAAAAGGTTGCTGTGGCCGATGTCATAGAGGTTGCTGCCTATGTTCTCCTCTAGGATTTTGATGGATTCCTGTCTCACATTGAGTCTTTCATCCATTTGGAGTTTATCTTTGTGTATGGTGTGAGATAGTGGTCAAGTTTCATTCTTTTGCATGTAGCTGTCCAATTTTCCCAGCACCATTTATTGAAGAGACTTTTTTCCACTGGATGTTTCCTGCCTTGTCAAAGATTAGTTACCCAAAGAGCCGAGGGTCCATTTCTGGGTTCTCTATTCTGTTCCATTGGTCTATGTGTCTGTTTTTGTGCCAGTACCATGCTGTCTTTGTGATCACAGCTTTGTAGTACAGCTTGAAATCCGGCAACGTGATGCCCCCAGCTTTGTTTTTCCTTTTCAACAGTTCCTTGGCAATTCGGGGCCTTTTCTGGTTCCACACAAATTTAAGGGCTGTTTGTTCCAGTTCTTTGAAAAATGTCATTGGTATTTTGATCAGGATGGCATTGAAAGTGTAGATTGCTCTGGGTAGCATAGACATTTTAACTATGTTTATTCTTCCGATCCATGAGCATGGAATATTTTTCCATCTTTTTGTGTCTTCTTCAATGTCTTTCAAGAGTGATTTGTAGTTTCTAGAATATAGGTCCTTAACGTCTCTGGTTAATTCTGAGATAACATATGGTTTTGGGTGCTATTGTAAATGGGATGGATTCCCTAATTTCTCTTTCTTCAGTCTCATTATTCGTGTATAGAAATGCAATTGATTTCTGAGCATTGATTTTGTATCCCACCACACTACTGAATTGCTCTATAACTTCTAATAGTTTGGGAGTGGATTCTTTTGGGTTTTCCATATAGAGTATCATGTCATCTGCGAAGAGAGACATTTTGACTTCTTTTTTGCCGATTTGGATACCTTTTATCCCTTTTTTTGTTGTCTGATTGCTGTTGCAAGGACTTCTAGTACTATGTTGAATAATAGCGGCGAGAGTGGGCATCCTTGTCGTGTTCCTGATCTTAAGGAAAAGGCTTCCAGCTTTTCCCCATTGAGAATGATATTTGCTGTAGGCTTTTCATAGATGGTTTTTATGAGATTGAGGAATATAACCTCTATCCCTACACTCTGAAGGGTTTTACTCAGGAAAGGATGCTGTATTTTGTCAAATGCTTTTTCTGCATCTATTGAGAGGATCATATGAATGTTTCTTTCTGGATAAAATCTAAGACCCCAATCTATTTGCGAATGTTGAACCATACTTGCATCCCAGGGATGAATCCCACTTGGTCATGATGGATAATCCTTTTAATGTACTGTTGGATTCTATTAGCCAGGATCTTGTTGAGGATTTTGCCGTCCATATTCATTAGGGAAATTGGTCTGTAATTCTCCTTTTTGATGGGGTCTTTGCCTGGTTTGGGGATCAAGGCAATATTGGCCTCATAGAATGAGTTTGGTAGCTTTCTTTCTGTTTCTATTTTTTGAAATAGCTTTAGGAGAATAGGTATTATTTCTTCTTTGAATGTTTGGTAGAATTCCTCAGGAAAACCATCCTGGAGTTTTGTTTTTTGGAAGGTTGTTTATCACTGACTCAATCTCTTCATAACTAATTGGCCTGTTTAAAAAATCAATTTCTTCCTGTTTCAGTCTTAGTAGTTTATAGGTTTCCAGGAAGGCCTCCATCTCTTCCAGGTTGCTTAATTTATTGGCATAAAGCTGTTGATAAAAGTTTCTAATAATCCTTCCAATTTCATTGGTGTTGGTTGTGACCTCTCCTTTTTCATTCATAATTTAATTAATTTGGGTCCTTTCTCTATTCTTTTGGATAAGTCTTGCCAGTGGCCTGTCAATTTTATTAATTCTCTCAAAGAACCAGCTTCCAGTTCTGTTGATCTGCTGCTACTGTACTCCTGGTTTCTAATTCATTGATTTCTGCTCTAATCATGGTCAACTGCTTCCTCGTGCGTGGATTAGGCCTGTCCCTCTGTTGCTGTTCCAGCTTCTTGAGGTGAGAATATAAAAACTGCATTTTAGATTTTTCTATTCTTTTGAGTGAGGCTTGGATGGCTATGTATTTCCCCCTTAGGACTGCCTTTGCAGTATCCCATAGGTTTTGGACCATTGTGTTTTCATTCTCGTTGGTCTCCATAAATTGTTTAAATTGATTTTTGATTTTCTGGTTTATCGAATCATTCCTGAGCAGGATGGTTCTTAGTCTCCAAGTGTTTGAGTTTCTTCCAAATTTTTCCTTGTGCTGAGTTGCAGTTTCAAAGCACTGTGGTCTGGGAATATGCAGGGAATAATTTCAGTCTTTTGGTATCGGTTGAGACCTGTTTTGTGTCCCAGAACATGGTCTGTTCTTGAGAATGTTCCATGGGCATTAGAATAGAATGAGTATTCTTTGGTTCTGGGGTGTACTGTTCTATATATATCTATGAGGTCCAACTTGTCGAGTATTGCATTCAAAGCCCTTGTTTCTTTGTTGATTTTTTGCATGGGTGTTCTGTCTATTTCTGATAGTGGAGCGTTGAGGTCCCTGATTAAAGTATTTTTATCTATATGTCTCTTTATTCTGGTTAAGTTAGCTTGTGTATCTTGCTGCTCCCCTGTTGGGGGCATATATATTTATAATTGTCATATCCACTTGTTGGATACATCCTTTAAGAATAATATAGTGCCCTTCTGTGTCTCTAGCTATAGTCTTTAGTTTAAAATCCAATCTGTCTGATATGAGAATTGCTACCCCAGCTTTCTTTTGAGGTCCATTGGCATGAAAGATGGTATTCCATCCCTTTACTTTCAGTCCGAATGTATCTTTAGGCTCAAAATGAGTCTCTTGTAGACAGCAAATGGATGGGTCATGTCTTTTTATCCAATCTGCAACCCTGTGGCATTTATGGGAGCATTTAGGCCATTTATATTGAAACTGAATATTGAGAGATATGACTTTAATGATGCCATGTTGCCAGTAAACTCTTTGTTTCTATCGATTGTGACTTTCTGTTCTGTATCACTCTTGGGGCCTTTTTACCTTTATAGAACCCCCTTAATATCTCCTGTAGGGCTGGTTTCATGGTTACAAAATTGGTCAATGACTGGCGATTCTGGAAGGTCTTTATTTCTCCATCAATTCTGAATGACAGCCTTGCTGGATAAAGGATCCTTGGCTGCATGTTTTTCTCTGAAAGAGCTTTAAAAATGCCCCCCAACCCTTTCTCTCATTCCAGGTCTGTGTAGACAGGTCTGACGTAATTCTGATACCTTTGCCTTGGTACGTGAGAAATTTCTTTGACCTGTCCACTTTCAATACTGTATCCTTGGATCTAATATTTGCGAATTGCCCTATGACGTGACGTGGCGTAGGTTTGTCGTGGTGGAGCTTGGGAGGGGTCCTCTCTGCCTCTTGGACACGAATGTTTGTTTCCCTTGCTAAATTAGGGAAGTTTTCAGCTACAATTTGTTCAAATATCTCTTCTAGACCTCTGTTTTTCTCCACCCCCTCAGGGATGCTGATGATTCTGACATTGGAACGTTTCATTGAGTCAGTAATCTCCCATAACCTACATTCTTGCGTGTAGATTTTTTTGAGTCCAGATTCTATTTTAGCTTTCTCTTCTACTAACCCATCCTCCAATTCAGTGATACGTTCTTCTGCATCATTCACCTTGGCCGTCAGAGCCTCTAGTTTTGCCTGCATTTGGCTCATAGAATTTTTAATTTCTGCCAGATTCGCTCTCATTTCCACCCTTAGAGATTCTATATTCTCATTAACATTTTCGTTAATACTTTTTTCAAGTCTACACATCATCTTGACCATTGTTACTCTGAATTCCATTTCTGATAATTTGGTTATATCCATATCCATTAGTTCTGTGGCAGAGGCCACAGACTCATTGTCTTTTCTTTGCTGGGGGGATTTCTCCTTCTCGTCATTCTGATGAGGAGAGGTTGCGGGGCTGTCCAGAGCCCAAATTATTGACCGGGACCCAGGCCGTGCGCCCTTGTTTTATAGGGATCTTAGGGATGTGGGCTCCTTGATTTTTCAGCCTGCCTTCTGGGGGAGGGGCCTGCCGCACCGATACTCAGGCAACCCTGTTTGGGTAGAGCCTCCGTGTCCCCTGCGAGGGGGGATGGGGATGGGCACGCTGTGAGCCGGTACTTCCAGGCTTTTGTTCTCTGGCGGCCTTCCCTGGCGGTTTGCTGTGCCTCTTCTGAGAGTCAGAGCAGCAGTGGCCAATTCTCAGCCTCTGTCTCAGAACAGAGGGATCACGGACCGTTCTCCACTGATGTTCTGGCCACTTTAACTCCGTTACTGTTGGTGCTGCTCAAACCTGCAGCGTCCCGGCATGTGCGCCCCACACCCGGCGTCCCTGCCCTCACTTCCAGGGCCGGCGCGTCTCTGTCCTTTGTGTTTCTAACACCGCCAGCCACCAGCCACCCTGTGCGTTCCCGGAGCTCCCGGTCTCAGTCTGGATCCAGTGAGCGCACCGGAGCTCCGTTTCAGTCTGGCGGCGCACGTTCCCTGGCTCCGGTCTCGGTCTGCTCTCTCACAGGTGCCGGTCCTCGAGTCTACCCGCTCCCCCATGCAGGTGGCTGCTGCTTCCTGGCGCCTGAACGCAGCGGCTCCTTCCCCCTTCCTCTTATCTTCCAATATCTGTGCGTGGTTTCACGGTTCCCTGCTTCGTACCTCAATACTCAGCACTGGAGATGTTCATTTGTAGAGATCCAGATGCATCTTCCTGCGTCTCAGGCTGGTTCCGTGGATGTTCAGGCTGGTCTGGTACCTATCCAACTCGACTCAGGGGACCAGCTGAAAAAGGGGTCCCCTACTGCTCCGCCATCTTAACTGCAACTCCCACATTTTTGCTTTTTATCAACTTTTTTTCCTAACAGAGAGAGAACGCGAATGTGAGGTGAGGGAAGGGCAGAGGGAGAGAGCGAGAATCCCAGGCAGGCTCCTTATCTGCATGACTACTATTGATGCAGTTTCAGATTAAGCAGAGGACAGAGTTTTCTTGACCCTGTTGATGTTAAGAGATGCTAATCCATGCTCTTAAAGTACCCGTATACACTGGCCATTCAAACCTATGCCACACTCTGTTGTAGTTGTTGATTTTCTTGTTTATGGCACCTTGTTCATCTATGAATTCATACCATCTCTCCCAGAGACTAGCATCTACTGGATGATTAGTAAATATTTCCTAAGTAAGTGATTGAAGAAATAAATAAATCAGGGAACCACATACTGTTTAAAAAAAAATACTCCCTTACTTTTAACGTACAAATGAAATATATATCAGTCATAAATAAAGTATAATTCAATTTTTGATTACTTCTGAACTTTTATTACATGCATAACTCTGTGTGTGCAAATATTTTCAAACATTTGTAAAATGTAAACATAATATAATATTCTGTGTCTTGATTTTCTCACTTATAAAATAGCATGGATTTTACAGCTCTGCAGAAAAAAAATGTGCCATGTTATTCTTGACAGCTACGTAGTGTTCCACTGAATGGGTGTTCTATTTTTTTTTTTTTTTTTAGTGCGAGAGAGAGCGTGAGTGGGGAGGGGCAGAGGGAGAAAGAGAGAGAATCTGAAGCAGGTTCCACATAGCACAGAGCCTGACATAGGGCTCAATCCCACAACCCTGAAATCATGACCTGAGCCAAAATCAAGAATCGGATGCTTAACTGACTGACCCACCCAGGCACCCCTAGATGTCCTCAATTTTGCTGACAACTTTCTCCTCTACTGGGAACGTGCTTGTTTCAAAAATTTCGCTATGCTAAATAACTCTGAATATTTATAGTGGTGTACTTGTCCACTTTCTTCCTTAAAATCTATGTCTGTACGTGAAATCCTAAATTTCTTGGACTCAAGGATTTAATAGTAAACACATGGGGGGGGAGTCTATGTTGTGTACATTTTGTACCGAATTCTTATTATGGCATAAAAGGCTGAGGTTTTCAGCAAATAACTGGGTGTGATGTTCCTGGTTTCTGCAAACAGCTGCTTTCAAAAAGGGAAGAACATTACACTCCTAAAAAAATCCATTTATGAAAAAATTCAACTCTATGCTGACAAAATACAAGGCAATTGTACAAGGGTGAACATAGAGCTCATATACCACTGTTGGAATTCAACAGGAAGACTAAGGGCAGTTCTCACCTTTTTTTGCTCTTTTTTTTCTAGAGAGAATTAGAGAAAAGATTCGTTTAACCAAAAATAGTAACAACATCCTCATACCAAGAGAGCTAACAATAAGAAAAAATCCTCATACCTCAGAACCCCACCAAGTTATAATTTGTCCATTTGTACTGGCACTTTTCTAAGGATTTAAGTTTTGCTAGGAATGTAGATTTTCCCTTCTTTACAACTCTTTCAGCCTAAATGAAAGTTCTGGTCATTGGAACTGTGTTCTTCATGATGGGAAGTCATTGTGAAATTTTCTTTCCCTTTACTTTAAGGATTTGGGAATCTTTTAAATTTTTTTATTTTTAATTTTAATTTTTTAAAGATTTTTATTTATTTATTTGACAGATAGAGAGCACAAGTAGACAGAGCGGCAGGCAGAAGGAGAGGGAGAAGCAGGCTGTCTGCCGAGCATGAAGCCTCATGCAGGCTCGATCCCAGGACTCTGGGATCATGACCTGAGCCCAAGGCAGATGCTTAACCTACTGAGCCACCCAGGCGCCCCTGGGGATCTTTTTTTATAAAGAGTTCAAAAGGTGTTCTAACTTTGAGGAGGATATATTTAAATGGAAAGGAAAATAGGCTTGGAGTCAAAATGTCAGTTTCAATCCTTATTCTTCTACATAATAACCAAGTTGCGTAAGCCATTTAATTTATAAGCCTTGGTATTCTTATCTGCAAGATGAAGAAATTATTGTTTCACAAGATATTTGGCAAGATTAAACGAGGCAACCTGCCTGCAAGTATACAACACATCACCTGAGTAAAGAATGGGTCATCTACAATTGTTAGCAGACAAGATTGGCTTGATTTTCACTAAACCTTAGTTTCCTTCTCTTTGTTCATTACACGTCAGAATTCAGTATTTCCTATTCCCCTTTGTCCCTGGGAATGTTTTGCTTCCTCATGTTCAATATCTGATTTTTTAAAAGATTTATTTGCTTATTTTAGAGAAAGAGAGAGAACACATGCGGGACGGGCAAAGGGAGAGGGAGAGAGAGAATCTCAAGCAGAATCCCCAGCATGACCCTGAGATCATGACCTGAGCCAGAAACCAAAAGTTGGCAGCTTAACTGACTGCCCCACCCAGGAGCCCCTCAACATCTGATTTTTTAATGTGAATTTTTCTTAATTTTAAAAGAAAAAGTCTAATTCTTTCCAATTTTGATACCCATTTTCCAGACCTTATCATTTTGCAGGAAGTGAACAGACTTCTGCAATGTCTGTTTTGTCTCCTGGATATCCTCTTCGGCAACCCACGCACACTGACGATCCTGCTTTCTCGCACATGTACGGCATCAGCATATTTTAATGACCAAGGGAAGTGCCCTCATTCCTGCATTCCTGCCTGATGGATGGCTACAGCTGGTTTCCACCCCGCCTCCGAGTCTATGTTTCTGGTGTTAATACTCAAAGGAACACTTTTGCCCTGTCCTGTGTCCTAAGCGGTCTCTCTTACTTGGTCAGACTGCTATTTTCCCCCACTTAGTTATTCCTGATCCTTCACTATTTATTGGACCTAATTTTAAAATGACTTACTTTATATCCTGCTTTTTTTCTTTTAGCTTTACATCATAGTTGCCTGCACTGAAAATTAACTTATTATTGTGTGCAAGTTTGGCTGTGAAATAATGCAGCTGGAAAGCCAAAGCACCTAGCTCAAAGGACACGTTTGGAAATGCAGTGAAACCCCACCATTTGGTACAGTCTCCAGGGGCAACTTCTAATGTAATAATATCCTCAGATTTAAATGTTTTTAATTTTCTTTCACTTTATTACTTATTTACTCCTATCATTTAAAATAGGGTTATCTCACGTTATCTATTTAAAACAGGGTTTTAAAAACCTATTTAAAATAGGGTTATCTCAGAGTTTGTTTTGAAGACTTAAGTACCAAGAGCAGAGTTAATAGACCCTCCTTTTAAAAAAAAAAAAAAAAGTTCTCATATGATTTTGTATATAAATCTTACGACATTGTGGGGCACCTGGGTGTCTCAGTCCATCGAGAAGCCAACTCTTGATTTTGGCTCAGGTCATGAGGTCAGGGGCATGGGATCGAGCCCTGAGTTGGCCTGTCCACACTGTGCAGGCAGTCTGCTTCAGATTCTCTCTCCCTCTCCCCTCCCCCTCCCCATCTTTCTCTCTCTCTAAAATAAATAAATAAATCTTAAAAATCTTTAAAAAGATAAACATTAAAGATTTAATAAATCTTTTAAAAAAATCTTAGGACATTGTAATTAGCTAAACTCTAGATTAGACTGAAAATTCTTTGAGGGTAGGGACCATGCCTGTTTTATTCCTCGAACTTACCACAGCTGCTGGCATGGACCAAGCTGCATGAACCAAGTTACGGAATGAATGTGCTAAAAGATCCATTAAATGGAAATTTTCTCCATGGTATACTCAGACATCATCTTAGAACAAGACTCAAATGAGGGATTGTATAAAAAAATGTTAAACAGAATACTTTGAAACTAAAATATATTCTTTTATTAATTTATTCAGGAAAAATATTTTCATGTAGTGCTTAATGTTATGTGCCAGGCTCAAACAAATTTCTGATATATGAGTGGCTCTTAACTCTATCCTATGACTAGTTTTGTAGAACTAAATTTTTTAAAAGACTTATTTATTTAAGAGAGAGAGCACATGCATGCAAGTGCACAGGGGGGAGGGGCAGAGGAAGAGGGAGGGAGAGAATCTCAAACAGGCACTGCTGAGCATGGAGCCAGACTTAGGGCTGGATACCAACATTTAACTGACTGAGGCCAGGCACCCCTAAATCTTGTTTTTGATAATTTTGTTCTGGCGTTTACATTCTACATGTCTATTGATATTTTCTCTCACAATTTTCTTTACAGATCTTGATGACACAGTTTTACCTTCCTCTGTATTTTATCCCAAAGTCCTGACTTTTTTAGAACTGAGCTTTTCTTTACTGTCCCTGAGTTTCACGTGCTATTAGCTACTTATTTGGTAAAGGAATTTCTGTTAGATTATTAATAGATATTAATGAGTTTATTTGTTATTACTCTGTGACATAATATTTGTATTTTTACCTCAGAATCAGCTCATTACCTTTTCCCCCATAATATTTCCTGATTCAGATAAAGTTTTCCCCAGGTAAAATTGCTTTGTACACATTTTAGCTTTATGTATGAAAAGGTAAAATTTGACACATATTTCAAAAATTGTTTTATCCAGATGGTTAAATGTTATAAATATCGTCTCACCTAAAGGTGAAGTTTTTACTATCTGCAAGTATCCTAGTAAAAACTACTGACTTTTTAAAATTTTTTATATTATTTTACTTTTTCCTCAACAACACAAGCCCCCAAGGACTTTTTTTAAAAATTTAAATTCAGTTAATTAACATAGAGTGTATTATTAGTTTCAGAAGCAAGTTCAGTGATTCATCAGTTGCATATAACACCCAGTGCTCATTACATCAAGTGCCCTCCTTAATGCCCGTCACCCAGTTTATACCTTCTCTCTACCCCCTCCCTTCCAGCAAACCTATAGTCTGTTTCCATGTAATTAAGAGTCTCTTATGGTTTGTCTCCCTCTCTGATTTCATCTTGTTTATTTTTCCCTCCCTTCCCTTATGCTCCTGTTTTGTTTCTTAAATTCCACATGCGTGAGATCATATGATTATTGTCTTTCTCTGATTGACTTATTTTGCTTAGCATAGTACCCTCTAGTTCCATCCAACTTTTTAAAAACTATAAACACAAAGTAAGTTGTAGGAAACTTTTGGTAAAAAAAGTGACTAGAAGCTAAAAGTCAGGTTTGATTGGACAACTTTTGAAAGAGGGTCAAAGAAAAGAAAAAGAAAATTAAAAATCTGTGGAACCATTTTTCTAAATTAAAAATAGTAGACAGGAAAAAAATATATATAAAATAGAATGTTTCTATATGCTGAGAAGTAAGATATAGAGTGCTATAGAACTAAGTAGAAACCTCAAATATGCATGCGGATTTTAAAGATGTCTTTTTTAGGATGCAAGTGGCTGGAATGATCTTCCAGGACTGTGGCAAATAACAGAATTCATGCTTCTCCATCCTCCTCTTACCAGTTCAACCTAGCAGACCAAGAATTCAAATTCCTGTTCACGGTGATTCCATTTACGTCTCAGCATAAATACTCTCATTTCTACAAGGTCCCACTGGAGCTCCACGTGGGCTGTGGCGTTAGGACCCATATCAGCGCAACTATGTGGGGCCTTTCATCCGTTCCAGGTGGTGGTTTTTCTCCTTACTTGTCTGATGAGAAGTTTAAAATTATCTTCCCTGTAACTGTGCCCATACAAGTTGAACTTTTTGACATTCCTTCAAGACACATACTATTCCCCTTTCTGAAACCACTAACCCTTGAGTCTCCTTTCAGCCACACTGTGCATGTTGCTGGAAATTGCAGTGGTTAGTTAAGAGTGAGGCAAGAACTTGTCATCTCTAGCATTTCTTTAGAATGTTTTCACAGGGACTGGAGATTATTTATGCAATGGGCTTTTTTTTTTTTTTTTTAAGTGGGATGGAAAGAATGGGAAGTCGCCTTTTCTTGGTAGAATTGCAGTGTAATTGCTTCTGGAATTAGTAATAATGATGAATTGTTACACAATGATGGGGAAGTTCTGAGTGGGTGACCCAGAGAGACACTGAGGCTGGATTTTGTTCTGCTCCCAATGCTCATCTTGCTTATCTCCCCTGGCTGTGATCACTGCTGGAAAAAATTGAGCAGATAGAAATCATTTTAAATAATAATTTCAATCCTCATCTGGGCCTCCTGTTTTGTTATGCACTCACTCTCCCACAATCTGTGCTATGTCACGTGTTCATATTTCTCACACAAAAATGAAATTACTTCACTGAAATTCTACATCAATTCATTATTGACCTCTACATCACAAATCCAAAAAACTCTTTTTAGTCATCTCATTTGATATGTCAAATCATTTGACACATGGATTGTTTTCTTTTTGTGTTCCTAACATTTTCTTGACTATAGGGCCTCACTCTCCAAGATTTTCTCAACGTATCTGAGCATTCCTTCTCTGTTTCTCTGGGAAACTGTTTTTTTTCCTCTGTCCCATCATTCCACATTGGAGCTTTTTGGATGTTCATCACTACCCATGCTCTCGGGGTAAGTGATTTTTTTGATTTTTACATCTTCAATTGCCAGCTAAACACTTTGAAACTTACATCTCCAGCCTAGTTTGCTTCTCTACAATTCTTAATTGGGTGTATATTGCTTTCTCATTGCTTCCTCCTGGATGTTTCAAAGAGACTTCAACTGTCACATGCCCACTTGTAACTCACTGCCTTGCTTTCCAATCTTCCTCCGGAATTCCTTAACATAGTTAATGGCAACCTTATGGGTTGTTCAATCCATCATCTTGAATCCTCTCAAGCCTCATCATCAACCATCACAGTTTAACTTTTAGACTACCAGTGTGTATTTCACCCATGTCCACTTGTTTTCTTCTTCCTCTTTTCTTGGATCTCAGGTAGAGACAGACGAATCAGTGATAATCCTTTGGCTATGGCACCTTGTCATTATTGGTACATATATACACCTTATTTATTTATTTAGTCAGTCAGTCAGTCATTTTTTAAAAAAGGTTTTATTTACTTATTTGATAGAGAAAGAGCACAAGTAGGCAGAGTGGTAGGCAGAGAGAGAGGGAGAAGCAGGCTCCCCATTGAGCAGGGAGCCAAATATGGGGCTTGATCCCAGGACTCTGGGATCATGATCTGAGCTGAAGGCAGATATTTAACCAACTGAGCCACCCAGGTGCCCCTAGTCGGTCATTCCACTATAGGAATAATTGAACACAGATGAACTCACCACCGCATCCCATCATCCACACCATATGTCACTCTTATTGAACACTGTAAGAGTCTCCTATCTGGCGTTATTACATCTACTTTTGCCGTTTTGTGAGCTCTTTTTATAACATAGCCAGAGTAATTGTTGAAAATGGAAATCTGATCATATTACTACTCATTCGCAACCACTCAACATCTTCTTTATGCCCTTAATGAAAAATTCTTAACATGGCCTGAAGATCTCTTTTATGAGATTTGTTTCTGCCCCGCCTCTGAACTCATCAAATGCTAATGTCATCCTGTTTCTTTACTGCGATTATCCTGGATTGTTAGTCCCTACAGTGCATCAGTCTATTTCTTACCTCCTGAACTCTCAAAATGCTTTTCCTTCTGCCTTGAAAATCTTCTACTTTTCCATTGTTGCTGTCTAACTGATCCTTTGGAGCTCAACTTAAAGAACACTGTTCCTGGGTGTCATACAAATCCTTCAGAATTGTTTGCAAAATGTTAAGTCTCCTTGCTATGTTCCTGACCTCCATCTTATATAGAATACTCTATTAGCTTGTTTCTGTCTATCATTCCCCCTAGACTGTATGCTCAATGAGATTAGAAGCCTTGAATGAATTAATTTCTAATGCATTCCAAGAAACTAGCAAAGTACTTGACACAAATAACATTTAAATATATTTGTTTATTAAATGCAAAAACAGAAAATATGGAGTAGAAGTCATATTAGACTGAGTTCAGTTAGATGAAAGGAAAGCAAATTGTGAGTAAAAACTGCTTTTTAATAAATAAATTATAAAAGGGAAAAGTTTGAGTTGCAAGTCTATGCTAAAGAACACCGGGAAACTCAAATATCAAATGCTGAGGGTATTGAGTACAACATGAAATCTAAGCTCCCGGGGATAAAATCAGAGGCCGGATTGAGAGCAAAAATTTTCTATTACAGGAGATTGGAGAAAGAGCAAGAAAAGATTGTGAACAAGGAGAAAAGTCAGTGTGAGATTATCCATAACTTGTAATTCAAAAGCTGTTCTGTACATAGGGTGCAGTTGTGTTTGACTAGCTTAAAGAACAAAATAAAGGGTAGGAAAATGATAGTTTTCAGGAGGCCAAAAATCTATAGCAGCATTTATAATGTTACTTTTAGAGAAAAACAATTTAGACTCAATGGAAGAGTAATACAGGCTAGTTAAAAACCATAAAACTATGATATTAGATAGCTTAGCCATGGCAACTCTTGGAGTAAAGAGAAAGATATCCAATCCCTGGCTGGTAGTAAAGCAGTATGAAAACTATATCTTGCTTCTGTCTTCTACATACTGCTTGAAGCCCTCATTGATTTGGAGATGTAATCAAGATAGTAAGTGAAGCATAAATAGAGCATCTGAAACAAATTACTGGAATTACTTTGGTACATGACAAAGGCTGTCACAAGGCCAGAGCAAAGCAGAAGTCCAATTACTAGAATTGGAGAAAAAATACCAGAGTATGATGGAATCAAAGCCAGCTATTAGTCAGTAAGCAGCCTGTGACGAGCTACTCATCTGCAACATGCACACTTCATATGTTCAATGTAATTGATGAGTTTGCAAACGCGTAGTTTAAACTTGTGCTCAGTATGCTAGAGTGTTAAGCAAAAATAATCTGAGAACAAGGGCAATATTAAGTGAGGGCCAAGAGCACAGAGGAGTCAGAAGACATTGCACTCTGGGGTTTTGAGGGGAAAAATCAGATGTAAGGGGTGAAGAACTTTGCAGAAAGCCTTAAAAATAATAACTGAAGAATCTGAAACCAAAGGAGTTTGGGCACTCTGTCACAAAGGGTGGAGACAACCATTCTCCATAAACTGCAACAAAGACTAGACAATTAATGTGACTGCTTATTCAGTAATTGGTAGAACCTAAGGAAAGAAAAAGCTGAATTTGAGCTTGCTTAGCTCTCTGGAGACGGTATCTTAGACACATTAGGAAGAGAATACAGATATTGTCTATGGGTGGCTGGTGGAAGACAAAGGAGAAAGCATGAATTTGTTTCTGATTTGTATAATCATACTATAAAACTGCAATTTATATGTAGAGATTTTAAGCACAGCAGTAAAGCTCATTTCATTTTAAACCACGAGGTGAAGCTAATGACTTCATTAACAGTAGAAGGGACACAATGACAGTATGGGCACAGTGGCTTTGCTAATAAGCCCCAACTCTGTTTCAAAATTCAAAAGGAGTTCCAAAATCTGGTACCACCCTCCTTCTCTATTTCTCTTCCTTCTTCCATACTGCACAGGCCCATATAAAAATGTCACAGATTTCCTACCAAATTATATTCTAATTTCTAGATCTACCGACATTTATTACATATCTAGTTCCCCCAAACCTGACTCTCACCGGAGGGTTTGCCCTGCCCCATGAATTGTTGTAAACATGGAAGATGGGGCTGCCTTCTCCCTTTCCTTGATCTTCTACTAATAATGGCTCACTAAAATTTTCTAAACAACTGTATTGAGGTACAATTTATATACACTAAGCTGTACATGCTTAAAGTATTCAATTTTTTAATTTTTTTTAAGTTTTTTTTTAAGATTTTATTTATTCATTTGACAGAGAGAGAGACAGCCAGCGAGAGAGGGAACACAAGCAGGGGGAGTGGGAGAGGAAGAAGCAGGCTCCTAGCGGAGGAGCCTGATGTGGGGCTCGATCCCAGAACGCTGGGATCACGCCCTGAGCCGAAGGCAGACGCTTAACGACTGCGCCACCCAGGCGCCCCCGATTTTTTAGTTTTGATATAGGTGTATACCTGAAGCCATCAACACAATGGAGACAATGAACATATGACTTGCCCCAAAAAGTTTCATCATAATTACTCTCTATTGTAACCCCCCCTTGCCACCCTTCCAGTCACAATAGATTGATTTGCATTTTCCAGAATTCTATGGAAATAGAATCACAAAGTATGATTCATTCCTGCTGTAGCATGTGTCAATAGTTCATTTCACTGCTTGTTAACCCATTCACCAGTTGAAAGACCTTTAGTTTGTTTCTAGATTTTGTCTATTACAAATAAAGCTGGCATCTTCATGTACAAGTCATTAAATGGACATATGTTACCATTTCTCTTAAGTGAAAACTGGAGAACTTGTTTAATTAAAAAGAAACCTGTCAAACTGATTTTAAAAGAGGTTGCATCATTTAATTTCCCGTTAAGACTGTATGACCGCTCCAGTTCCTCAGCATTCTCAACAACATGTGCTGGAGCCAGTCTTTGTAGTTTTGCACATTCTAATAGGTATGTAAGTTGTATCTCATTGTGGATTTCTCACTTGCATTTCCCTAAGGACTAATAATGTTGAGAATCACTCCATGTGCTTATTCGCCATCCTGTACATTCCTTGGTGAAGTGTCTGTACGTAATTCTTGTATTATTTTTTAAATAAGGCTGTTTTCATAGTATTAAGTTTTGAGATTCTTTATAAATTGTGAATGTAAGTCCTTTATCAAATACATGATTTGCAAGTATTTTCTCTCTCAGTCTGTGCCTTGGCTTTCCTTCTTTCGTGACTTTGAAGAGCAGAATTTTTAAATTTTGAGGCTATCCAGTTTATCAAATTGTTATTATATGACTCATGCTTTTGGTATTAGAAAATCTTTGTGGAACCTAAGGTCATAGAGATTTTTCTCCTCTGTTCTCTTTGAAAAGTTTTGTAGTTTTAGGTCTTCGATTTATGTTTCTGATCCATTTTGAGTTAATTTTTATACTATATGATGTAAGGATTGAAATTCATCTTACTTCACTAATTGGGAGCTGGCAAGAACCAATGATAAAACAAAGCAAAACCAAAAACAAAGCAAGGGGTCCCAGTTGGGCCAGGAGGAGGGTACAGGGAAAGACATGATGGGGACAAAAAAAAAGAAAAGAAATTCACTAAAGAAAATCTTTTATCTGTAAGTCAGACCCTGAACAACCCTTCTCATCCCCTCAAAATTTGTAAATCTCAATGCTCTAAAACTCAAAGAGTACTTATTACTGAAAACCTAATATCCCTCCCTAAAAAGACTTCCAAAAAAGTAGTAGCCTACTGTAGTGATTTTGTTAGTGCTGAGGACAAGCTTGCTTTAAAGGCCACTATGATTTTAGAGGCTGGCTGGGTTTCTTCAACCCTATATCTCACCTTCAGAAGTACCTCTTATGGAAAGGACCCCATGTCAGAATAATTGAATCTCTCCCAGACCCACAAAATAGAGCAACAAAGAGCACCCCCCCCCAAAAAAAATCAGACTTTCCTTTAATAGATAAGGAATCTCAGGTTCCACAACACAACCTACATATGCAAAGTGCAAATTTCTGGGACTTCTCTCACTGACACAGAGCCCTGTCCTATTATGTTCAGAGAAACTGTGTAGAGAGCAGCCCCCTCCCTGTTGGGAGCCTGCTTCCAAGCAAATGAGCACCACTGCGAACTAACTAGATGAAGGTGTTGGGAGGGGACTGAAGTGCCAGGGTCACAGGGGAGGAAGGTGAATCCTTCCTCTCCAAGACCCAGCAGGGAATAGAGGATATGGGTGTAAGTGAGAGAGGTAGGCATGCAGTTTTAACAGCTCATCCTGCTAAGGGGTCTAAAGTGCCAAGTCAAGCTGCGGGTGGCCTCCAGAGATTAGAACCGTATGCTAGATTGGGGTAAGTGTGCTGCAGTGGGAGGAAGCCAGAACCATAGGGTAGCAGTGAAGAAGGGGTTTAGAGGACAGTAATATATTATCAAGAGCAAAAAGCTGACCTAGAACACATCAGAGTTGCAGGTTGGAGAGGAATCTGCCGGTTCTCTTCTTTTTCTAAGGTGACAATTGGTGTCATTTATTTGTCTGTCTTTTTAAATGTAAGAGTTTAGTGTTATAAATTTCCCCTAACGTAGTGTTTTAGTGACATCCCACAAAGTTTGATGTGTTTTGTTTTCATTTTTATTTATTCTGAAATATTTTTTAATTTCCTTTTTGATTTCTTCTTTGACCATTGGATTATTAAAAGTGAGCTATTTAGTTTCCAGATATTTAAAGTTTCCTAAGATATTTTTGTTATTGATTTCTAATCGCAGTCCTTTTTTTTTTTTAAAGATTTATTTATTTTAGAGAGAGAGTGAGAGCAGGGGGAAAGGGAAACAAGCAGACTCACTGCTGAGAGGGGAGCCTGACCTAGGGCTGGATCCCAGGACCCTGAGATCATGACCTGAGCCAAAATCAAGAGTCAGACATTTAACCAGCTGAGCCACCCAGGAGCCCCTAATTTCATTCCATTGTGATCAGAGAAGATATTTTGTATGATTTGAATTACTCTGAATGTGTTGAGAATTTTTATATGTCCAGAAATATCATTTTAGGAAATGTTTTTGCATGCACTTGAAAAGAATGTATATTCTCTTGTTATGAATAAACTGTTCTCTACATGTTTATCAGGTTAAGTTGATAATTTTGTTTAATTCTACTATCTTCTTACTGATTCTCTGCCTAGTTGTTCTATCAATTATTGAGAGAGAGAGAGAGAGAGAGAGAGAGAGAGAGAAGTCTCCTACCATAATTATGGATTTGCTATTTCTTCTTGCAGTTCTATAACTTTTTGCTTCATGGGTTTTGAAGCTCTCATGTTAATTTCATAAGCATTTAGGATTGATATGCACTCTTGATAAATGGACTCATTTACCATTATGAAGTGGTTTTCTTTGTCACTGGAAATCTTTTTTGCTCTGAAATCCACATTCGCTGATTTTAATATAGCCACTCTGCCTTTCTTTCCATTGATGTTAGCATGGCATATCTTTTTTCATAATTTTACTTTTAGCCTATTCTTTTCTTTATATTATTTAGGCATCGTATAGTTGACTTGTGCTTTTTAATTCAAGCTGCTGATCTCTGCCTTTTAGTTGGGTATGCCTAGACCATTTACATTTAACGTAATTATAAATACAGTTGAGTCCAAATCTATTATCTTATTCTTTGTTTTCTGTTTGTCCAATCTATTCTTCATTCCTTTTTTCTCTCTTTATGGCTTCTTTTGGATTAAATACCTTTAATGCTTACCCAACTGCAACACCCAGGCGCACCAAGATGTTTTGTGTTTTACGTTTTGTCTTGGTAGCAATACTGAGGATGATTGGAGGCAGGGGTGGTAATAGAAAGGAGGGCAAGAGTAAAATGCAGCAAAAGTAGAATATTATTTTTTAAAACTACTGAGAGCATAAGAAAAGCCTAATTGAAAAAAAAAAAATAGTAGGGGAATGGAAGGAATAGACCAGTGCAAAATTCAAAAGATAAAAATCTTAGTGAGCAAAAAATTTCTGCTTCCATTAAAAATGAAGAAAAAGGAAGTGCATTTATTCTCCCACCAAAAATTACTGCAAAACAGACAAAATAGGTGAAATGACAATTTTCAAGACACTGAATATCAGGCAACAAAGGACAGTGACCCATGAGAGGTGATAAACTAACAAGTTAAGTCCCATGATTACTCTGGTTTACTGCCTTGAGAGAGTTTCCATGCCAAGGAATATGCCTTTATAATATAAAGTTCAAATTCTTTAACATGGTACAGGATGCCCTTCTTCATGTAAACTTCATGTTGCAGTTTACCTCTGCAACAATAACAGCATTATCAATCACATTTGTCATGGTAACAAAAAATATGTATTATCAAGTGCCTACCCTTTGGCAAGGGCTGGTGGATGTCTTGTTGAAAAAGAAGACACGTTTCCTATCCTTGGTGTTTTAAGACCAGCAAGTGAGATGAACAATAAATAATTATGAAAAGTATGAGTTATAATCTTCAAAGCACAGGTTACCATGAGTGCAAATTTTCCTGAATAATTCAAGGTTAAGTTTATTTTTCCTAGTGAAGTGGTGTTTAACGAAGATACAAAAGCTCGATGAGTAAGGATTAGCTCCAGAAAGACAGTGGCGGGAAGCAGTACACACGGAAGGAATGAATGTACACACGGAAGGACCAATGTAAGAGATTAGTCATGTCTAAGAAATGGAAAGAAGCCAGTGTGCCCTTGTTGACCAGATTGTAGTGAGTATCTCCTTGCAATACTGGAGATGCTTCTTTAACTCCCCTGTTCTGGCCCACCACTAATACCTGAGAATATTTATGCCATCACAGACCATCAAATTTCCATGTTTTCACATGGCTGTATTGTTTTGTATGTGTCATTTCTTATGCCTTAAATCCTTTTATCTTTTTCTTTGGGGCAAAGCCCTTCTCATATTTTAGGACACAATTTAAGCATCTTCTCACAGAAAAGAGTTCTCTGTACTGTTCATTCCTCTCTCCCGGTTGATATGACCATTTTTTCCCTCTGATTTTTCACTCTGTGCTTTGAACCTCTGTTTATTATTGCTAACGTATATGTTTCCTCTCACTTGAATTTGAGTTATTTAAACCTAAAATAATGTCTTGTAAATGTGTATATATGATTTGTGAAATCTGTAATGGTCATGGCTAATTTTATTGCAGCTCTCCATCTCATTAGAAAAAAAAAAAGCAAGTTCTGTCTGTAGACAGTCTACAGAAAATTATTCATTCGGCACATTTGATTATAGTCATAGTATTACAAGTGATTATAATGGTAAGGCATTATTTAATTATGATTTGCTCATTTCACTTTAGTTTTTCTACATCACTACATAATTGTCATTTCTGTTTCTATTAGTCCAAAACAAAATACTGAAATCAAAATATTCATTTCAATAGCAATAGGACATGAGTTAATATTTCCCCTTAATTTTTGTAAATCTGTAGTAAATGTTTCTCAATTTCTTTTGGCCATTTCATGTCCCATAGTGAAGAAAACATGAGTATGAAAGGGAACCTCAGTTTATGAATGACTTCCCTTTTTTCATTGACTGACTCCACCTCCATTATGTAGCCTTTCTGGGTTTTTTTTTTCGGTTTGTTTTGTTTTGTTTTGTGGAAGTGAGGTGATTTTTAGAAGTCTTAGTGGTCCTCCTCTTTAGCAGAACATTTCCAAGGAATAATACAAGAAGATATAGATATCATTAAAACCTTGGACTGGACAAACTCAGAATGGTCCCCCATGGAAACTCTGGATCTGCTGGTAAACATTTCTCATTTATTCTCATTTACCTTTTAATGTAGTATAAAGTTAGCAGTCAGTGGATCTTATTTAATAGTGATTGGCATTGGGAGAGTAAGGAAGGGGAAATGGGCATTAAGCTTTAATGGCAGTAACTCGTATCTGCCATAGATTCAAAATTGAAGATGGGGGATAAAGATTTGGCATAAAAAAAAAAAGATTAGATTTGGCAACAATTTTGTAAAACTGCTGAGGTAAAATTAAGAAAGGAGCTGAAATGAACTGAATTGAATTGAGTAGGAAAACAACAATTGTTAGAAAACATAAATAGACCATACAGGAATGAATATTGATTGCAAGTTGATCACTGAGGGAAATTTAGAATAACATTCCTGAGTGTTGAAATCTACTTCATGATTTATATGGAGATGTTAAATTCATTTAGCATTTTAATTTTTTTTCAAAGTTTTTTTTTTTTAAAAAACATTTTGTTTATTTATTTGAGAGAGAGAGGGAGCACAAGCAGAAGCAGAGGGAGAGGGAGAAGCAGACTCTGCTGAGCAGGGAGCCCGATTCGGGACTCGATCCCAGGACCCCAGCATCATGACCTGAGCCATAGGCCGATGCTTAACTGAGCCACTGAGGGACCCGTTATTCAAAGCTTTTTAATCACAGTATAGCATACCACATGAAAGCACACGTCCTAAGCACACAGTTCAGTGACTTATCCCAAAGTGCATGCTTCAGTGTGGCTAACCAATGCATTCTTGCCTTTACATGAGTGTCGGGTTAGAGTAAGAATAAGGAGTAAGAGTAATAAAAGCTTTAGAGCTTTATGCTCTATCTAGGGATAAAATCCAGTATTTTGGTTTTTCAGATATATTCCATCAATGTTCAGCTACTGTTTAGCAGGTACTGTGCCAGGTACTGGTGAAGTAGTGTTGAGCCTGATATATAGAATCCATTCCCTCCTGGAAATTACCACCTAACCATCTGGGTCCAGTGGGCTTGGAGACGGGGACCTCAGTAGCTGACTATCATTCTGTGGCCCTGCTAAGCTTTTTTGATGCTTTTTCAGTTTTCCAGGTTTTACGGTCTGCTCTTGAAATTCTTTTCCATCTGCAACTTGCTCCTAATTCCTCACCCCTAGGTTGCCTCTAAACATGAACATTTCCGAAGCTATTTCACTGAGAATATGTGATCCTGGGTATGAATGTTTCCTGTCCACCTTGCCATTTAGAAGGATGGGTTCTTTGTCTTGGTTTGACTTTCCTTGTTAACCTCAAATCTCTGAAACCATCTCTCTTCTCCAAAGTCTCTTTTTGGGAAGGCAATACTTTTGTCTTTTTCTTTCTTTCTTTCTTTCTTTTTTTCCCACCACAGACTGTAGAAGATGTTTCGCCCTCTTGAGGTCCTCCACTGTGGCTGTGGTCTTAGTTCTCAGTGCCTGTTTGATCACCAGTTCTCTAGGTGAGTGCTTTGTCAAATGCAAATAATTCTCCTGAAGGTTCTGCAGCATCTCAAAACATGCTGCATGATTTCAAAGGATCAGATATTAAAAGCACAAAATAAGATCCTAATCATGTGACACCAAAATATGAACAAAATAGCATGGTTTCCCAAAAAATAAAATAAACTTTCACAGGAAAAAAATGTGCATTTTGCTTAAAGATTTAAAATAATATCTACCTAAAAAATAGGAAACAATACAGAGAAGAAAAATACCTCAGAATTACTGAGATGAAATGGAATTTGAAGAACGCTTTAATAAATTCGATTGTCAAAATTTACCTTAAAATGTATTGAGGGAGGCCAGATAGATATCAGTGAGACCATAGGTTCCTATGTTAGTTAAAGTAATCGTAGGATGGCAGCTGAGACATTGGGGGTGGGGGGTGGTTTGGCAGAGGGAGAGAGATTTTTTTCATGATGGGAGATAAATATCTCCATCTCAACTTCCATTTAAGTAGAAAAGTTTCAGCCAGATTTCAACTAGTATTTTAAGAATTCTTGGTGTTTTCCATATATATGTATAATGGGCATTAAATTCCTTAAGGCTAGTCTTTGCATCCTCATCATGAGTGAGCCTTCTTTCTATCAATCTTAAGAATTTGGAGAAACTTACATAGCTCATACGTATAAAATTTTGTAATATATTACTTACATAGTAAACTCTCTGTGGAGATTATATAAATTGACATTATAAAAAATCTCACACTTGCGTTACTTAGCTTAACTGGTTTTATGTCCTTTCTTCATCTGAAGCCTGTGATGCTGATATATGTAGTTGCATTCCCATGAAATAGCATCCTTCTATTGTATCATGGATGAGTCTGGAATGTTTCTCAAATCTGGCTTTGAAAAATAAATAAGTAATCTAAGGAATAATAATTCTCCACTCGTTCTTTGGATCCCGAACAATCGTTGCCTTTTTGCATCGTTGCAGGGGGAGCCGAGAAGGAGCTGAGGCTAGCAGATGGTGAAGACAAGTGCGCCGGGAGAGTGGAGGTGAAAGTCCAGGAGGAATGGGGAACTGTGTGTAATAATGGCTGGGGCATGGATGAGGTCTCCGTGATTTGCAGGCAGCTGGGATGTCCCACTGCTATCAAAGCCACTGGATGGGCTAATTCCAGGGCAGGCTCTGGACGCATTTGGATGGATCACGTTTCTTGTCGAGGGAATGAATCTGCTCTCTGGGACTGCAAACATGATGGATGGGGAAAGCATAACTGTACTCATCAACAGGATATTGGAGTCACCTGCTCAGGTAGGATTTGTGAAAGTCAAAGCCTCGACATGAAATGTTTTGTGGGGGGAAACTATGTAGATGGGTTAAAAATGAAAAGGAACCAGTTTTCTGTAAGTCATCTACTCATATATAAAATCACCCAATCCGTTGCTAAAAGACCAGAAGATGCATGACAAGCTCCATTAAAAAATCGAAAAAGATTCTGAATACCACAATCAATGAGGAAGTGACCAGCCTCAATTTTATAGTCAGTAATCTTACTGTAAGTCTCTACTCCTACATAAAAGTATCATGATATCTAAGTGAATTCTTTGTCCTTTTTCTCAGTAACATGCTGCTTTTGTGCATTGACCTTTTTGTCCATTCACTGATAATGAACTTACTGAAGTGAGAAATAAATATTCCTAGAACTAATCCTTTGTTGGAAGAAGGATGTTTTGCCAAGTATAATTGCTTTTTCCAGTGCATAATGTTATTTATTTCATTTAATGGTGGTTTGTTGTGGGGTTTTTTAAGATTTATTTATTTATTTTATTTGATTGAGAGAGAGAGAGAGAGGTGGGGGAAGGGCAGAGGGAGAAGGAGAGAGAGAGAATAGAGAACAAATCCTCAAACAGACTCCCTGCTGATCACAGAGCTCAACACAGGGCTCGATCCCAGGACCATGAGATCATGACCTGAGCTGAAATCAAGAGTCAGATGCCTAACCAACTGAGCCACCCAGGTGCCCCAGGTGGTTTTGATTTATGAAACATTTCATAAATTTTATCTCAGTTACCCTTACAATAACTCAGAAAGTTCTGTGTCAGACCTTTCTGCTGTAAATCCCAAGGTCATATTTATGACCCAATTCAGATTCTTGGGCTTCCCATTTCTCCTTGTTCATTTCACTGGCCTCTCTCTGAGCCTCTTTCTTAAAGACCATCTCCTCCATGGGACTGATTTTTAGAAAGGACTAATCTCTCCCCAAGCATCGCGGTGTATTGGGAACAACACAGGCTAGTATCTAGGAAAAGTGCAGGATTCAATTCCAACTCAGAAGCTCATGAATGTTATTTTGATTAAGTTGTAAAATTTTTCTAAACTTCAGTTTCTGAAAACTCAGTGCTTTAATACACGTAGAGCTCTACTTTTTCCTTCTTCCTTCCATCCTTGCACTCTTCCTCCTCTTCCTTCTCCTCCTCCTCTTCCTCCGTCTTCTTCTCTTTTACTGTTAATCATTACAGGGGAAAGAAAGGGAATAACAATAGTAACATCTACACGGAGCATCTACAGCAAAGTTAAAAACCGTAATAAATCTTGCCAGGCTCAGGGAGCGTTTGTGGCTCGGTCGGTTGAGCATCAGACTCTTGATTTTGGCTCAGGTCATGATCTTGGGGTGGTGGGATCGAGCCCCGGTCTGGCTCCATGCTCAGCGCAGAGTCTGCTTGTCCCTCTCCCTCTGCTCCCCCCCCACTCTCTCGCTCTCAAATAAATGACTACATAAAATCTTTAAAAAATTCTTGCCAGGCTCCTACTATAATTATTGCAGCCTACAGAGCTATTTAAGCTCAGACATCAATGTAGCACTTTTAACTCTTGTTTTCTGTTTTTTCATAGTTCAGGATAGAATTAATCAAATTTGCTTATCGAAGTTTATATAGCAAATGCACCAACTGGTGCATGCCTAGGCCCCCAAGGGCTCCCTAGTTTCATGAGGTTTCAGAGGCTGTATTTCTGAGATTTCCCCACCCTGACTAATGCTCAGTCCTCAGAGCCTCTACTCTTGGGAGGTTTTGTTATTATCACACTCTCAGGGACAATAGAGTATAACAGGAGAATGAACGCTGGTGTTAGACTGCTTTTTCTTTTCACCTTCTGGCTCTACTATTTTCTAGGCATATGATCCTGTGACAGTTAGGCAAACTGAGAATGCTTATTGGTGAAGTAAGGATAGTGGGAATAACACATAATGCTCAATGTTGTGAAGATTGATAGCACAGGTGATACACTGAGAACATCAGATGTATATTTTAATTGTGAACTATTATTTTTATGATTATTAATTGTCCGGAACAAAAAATCCTGTTAAGTAGAGGCCTCTGCCTGGTATTTAGAGCTTTTAAAAGTGAATCCCTTTCTCAAAAAGAGAGCCCCTAAACATTTTGTTCAAGCTCAAAGAGTTTTTGTTTTTTACATGTCCCCAGATTTCATCCCAAATCTCCTTTTCTTGGGTATTTTAATCCTCATAGAAAATCTAGAGAAGAGTGTATAGAGAGAATTTCCTTTATGAAAAACTGTTCTTTGCTAAAAATGTACCAGATGCTTTGGGGGAGGGGAAGCTTTGATTCAAACAGGAGATTGGTAAGAAATGAGTCATTTTGATTTATTTTTTCCTAAATTCTTATTAATTTGGTATACCATAGGATGCTTTTGCAAACTACTGTGCATGCTTAGGCATTTTTATTTTTCCCTTTTTCCTGTTTTCTAATTTTATATTTGACTTCAGATAATTCTTCATGCTCTGAACTGTAGATAATAGAGAAAGATTAAAATAAAGATTTTAAATGTTCAACAAATGACCAGTTTGCCATTTTTGCTACTTTGTTGGACGAGTTCATTTTATTTTCTCTAGTTTTTAAAATAAGTGCTTTAAGTCAAATTAATCAGTTTCTATATAAAAGAATGCTTACTTTGTCTTAGCAATGGAAGGAAATAAAAACAAAACAGAAAGCAAATTTTAAACTATAAAACATTTTCCTTGGTAAGTAGGTATAGATGAAAGTCCTAGTTGTTAGCTGGTCTTTAAAAGATTAAAATTCCCTAATATGTAAAGATGGGCAGCACCCAAAAGGAGGCACCATTTTCAAGGACAGCATCACATCTCGAGCGTCTAGAGGAATCTTATTTCCTAAAGTCACTTCTGAATGAAATATCACTTCTGAACTCTAGTCTTTTTTCTGCTCTAGATGGATCCAATTTGGAGATAAGGCTGATGAATGGAGGAAACCAGTGTTCTGGAAGAATAGAGGTCAAGTTCCAAGGACAGTGGGGAACAGTGTGTGATGATAACTTCAACATAGATCATGCTTCTGTGGTTTGTAAACAGCTCGAATGTGGAAGTGCTGTCAGTTTCTCTGGTTCAGCTAATTTTGGAGAAGGTTCTGGGCCAATCTGGTTTGATGATCTTGTATGCAGTGGAAATGAGTCAGCTCTCTGGAACTGCAAGCACGAAGGATGGGGAAAGCATAACTGTGATCACTCTGAGGATGTTGGAGTGATTTGCTTGGGTAAGGACTGATCCGAGTTTGTTCTGTTCTTTCTGAGAAGCAAAAAGAAAGGGGGTAAGAGCCTGAAAAAGTCTGAACTGAAAAACAGAATGAGGACTGCTTCCTCAATCACCTTCTTATGACCTAATTTCAGGTTCCGCCTCTGATACTTGTGGAGATTTTACCTGAACTGAAATGAGAATAACTAGGTTAGGGAAGAAGGATGAACAGTGAAACTGAGATCCCAGTCATAAGGATAGAAGGAGGTGTTCAGAGAATAATCCAATCCTCCCTCTTCCCCCCAACACCCCAAAAAAGAGAAGAAAGAAAAAAGAGAAAAAGAAAAAAAAAACAGCTTGACTAGCAAATTGTACTTTTAGGATGAATTTTAAAAACAAATCACACTTCTTATCATCCTCTCCCTGCAAAGAGTTTAAGCCACCCCTTCCCAAAATATTAGTTCAAATTCACAGAATCAAGTGATAAAAAAATAGTTTGGTTTTCTATGAAAACCTCATTTATGCTAGTGTTATGGTGTGAACAGACTCTGTGTCTAGAGACTTCCATGTTCCATGTCTGTTCAGGGCACAAGGACAGTGGATTTTTGTGTGCAGGGATGATGCCCCTTTTTTCACTTGAGTTCTTAGTTTGAAGCAGACCTAGTAGGTCCTGAACCCCAGGGAACTTTCAGAAAAACAGAGTAAAAGTGTCCCTGTATTCACCAGATATCTTTTTTTTTTTTTTACTAATGACAAAAACTCAATTCAAATTTTAACTAACTAACTAACTAACTTTAAGGAAAGAGGATGCTGACTAAGAAAACTGGGGAATCCAGAGGTCCCGTTGGCTTCAGGCACAGCTGGATTCAAACACTGAAATAATGCCATGGGGGTTCTGGCTCTTTTTCTATTTCTTACATTGGCCCTTTGTTGTTGTTGGACAACATGACCATCTATTGTTTGAACTACAAAGAATGGGATTCCTACAGAAGAGATGGAATTTGTTAGATGAAGAAAGCAAGAGGGATTGGGGATTGAAAAATGCACAGGAGTTACCTTCCATTCTCCTTTACCCACCAAAATCTTTCTAGGTCCCCAATCAGCACATTTCTTCTCAATGCTGAGGACTCACAGTAAATAGTATTGTGGCAACAAACGCTAAAACTTCCAGAAGAAAGGGGCAACTTATTTATTACAAGAAATTGCTCAGGATCAAGCTCTGACTGGGGGAGGTTCTTTGAAGAATATCGATTGGGGGAGGTGAAAGTGGTAATGATGAGGTCCCCTTTTCTCTTTGCTTGCTTTTAGACTAAGGAAGTGGTCACAAAGGGACCAGGCATATAACGCAAACCAGGTAGTTATAGATAGGTAATGAGTCAGAGGTAAAAGTCAGTGTTGAGTCATGGGCAAACCGGAGTGTGTGCATATCACCTAAACACATGCAAATATATATTTAACAAGAAAAAACAATCAATTCCAATAAAAACTCCGTGATAGTCAAACAAATCTCTAGATAAAATATGGCCTCTGGATCTCCTGTTAGTAACTTTTTCCTTTTTTTTTTTTTTTTTAAGATTTCATTTATTTATTTGAGAGAGGGAGAGAGAGTGGGGGAAGCAGCAGGCAGAAAAAGAGCAGACTCCCCGTTGAGCAGGGTGCCCAATGCGGGGCTTGATCCCAGGACCCCGAGACACGACCTGAGCCGAAGTCAGAGGCTACCCAGGCACCAAAGGAACTCTTTTTATAGCACATACTCTCTGTACTGAAAAGTCGTGTCTTCTTTTTCTAAAAAAGTTCTTATTGAAGCATCATTGACATAAATGTTATATTAGTTTCAGATGTACAACATATTGGTTTGACAATTCTGTGAATTACTTGCTGTTCACCACAATAAGCATGGTCACCATTTGTCTCCGTACAAAGTTATTACAGTGTTATTGACTATATTCCCTATGCTATACTTTTCATCTCTCTGACTTACTTATTTTATAACTGGAAGTTTGTACCTCTTGATCCCCTTTATCTATTTCATCCATCCCCTTGCCCACCTCACCTCTGGCAACCACCCGTTTGCTCTCTATAGTTAAGAGTCTGTTCATTTGTTTTGTTTTTTAGATTGCACATATAAATGGAATCATTTGATATTTGCCTTTCTTTCTCTGACTTAATTCGTTTAGCATTATACCCTATAGGTCCATCCATGTTGTTACAAATGGCAAGATCTCATTCTTTTTTAAGGTTGAGTAATATTCCATTCTCTTCCATATCCTGACTATTGTAAATAATCCTGCCATAAACATAGAAGCACATATGTTTTTTCAAATTAGCGTTTTCATTTTCCTTGGGGAAATCACCGGTAGTGGAATTACTGGATCATATGGTATTTCCATTTTTAATTTTTTTATTAAGTTCTTAATTTTAATTCCAGTGTAGTTAAAATATAGTATCATATTAGTTTCAAGTGTACAAATTGGTGATTCAACAACTCTATACATTACTCAGTGTTCATCATGATGAGTGTACTCTTAATCCCCTTCACCTATTTCACTCATCCTCCCACCCACCTCCCCTCTGGTAACCATTAGTTCTGTGTAGTTAAGAGTCTGCTTCTTTGTCTCTCTCTCTCTTTTTTTCCTTTGCTCATTTGTTTTGTTTCCTAAATTCCACATATATATGAAATCATGTGGTATTTGTCTTTCTCTGACTGACTTATTTTACTTATAGTATTATACTGTCTAGCTCCATCCATGTTATTGCAAATGGTAAGATTTTATTCTTTTTATGGCTGAATAATATTCTGTCATATATATACCACACCTTCTTTAGCTATTCATCTATTGCTGGACACTTGAGCTGCTTCCATAATTTGGCTATCATAAATAATGCTGCTATATACATAGGAGTTCATACATACATCCCTTCAAATTAGGGTTTTGTATTTTGGGGGAAAGTATCCAGCAGTGAAATTCCTGGATCATAGGTAGTACTATTAGGAATTTTTTGAGGAACCGCCATATTGGTTTCCATGGTGGCTGCATCGGTTTGCATTCCCACCAACAGTGCAAGAGGCTTCCCCTTTCTTGGCATCTTTGTCAAGACTTGTTATTTCTTATCTTTTTGATACTAGCTATTCTGAAAAGTCCTGTCTTCTTGCCCACACCCCTCTTTCTTCATCTTTAATGATTTTCAGTGGTATTATATCACTGTTTTCTCTGTGTCTACTTGTAGTCCCCCCTTATTCTTGTTTGGTTGTCATGATTTGCTTTGTGTCCCTCTTACAGATGGAGCAGATCTCAGCCTGAGACTGGTAGATGGAGTCACTGAATGTTCAGGAAGACTAGAAGTAAAATTCCAAGGGGAATGGGGGACAGTGTGTGATGATGGCTGGGATAGTAACGACGCTGCTGTGGTGTGTAAGCAATTGGGATGCCCAACTGCCGTCACCGCCACGGGTCGAGTGAACGCCAGTGAGGGAACTGGACACATTTGGCTTGACAGTGTTTCCTGTCACGGACACGAATCTGCTCTCTGGCAGTGTAGACACCATGAATGGGGAAAGCATTACTGCAATCATAATGAAGATGCTGGTGTGACATGTTCTGGTAAGTTAAAATAAAAAGAAAAACAGAGAAGGAAGGACCTGTGTTTTTTAGGAGTAAGAATGGGTGTGAGATGGGAGAGACAGAAATAATTAATAATTTCCTTATTGTAAGGAATCTTAAACACATTCTTTTTTTTCTTTCTTAAAAGATTTTATCTATCTATCTTCTATCTATCTACCTATTTATATCTATTTATTTAGAGAGCATGAGCAGGGGGAGAGGCAGAGGGAGAGGGAGAGAGTGAATCCTCAAGCAGACTCCATACTGAGCTGATAGCCTGACCTGGGGCTCAATCCCACAACCCCAAGATCAGGATCCAAAGATCACAACCCTGAGATCACAACCTGAACCAAAACCAAGAGTTGGACATTCAACCGACTGAGCCACTCAAGCATCTGCGTTCTTTATTTGACTAATTTGGAGGGTTGTCTGACTATTTTCTGTAGTAATTATTCAGGCTGCTGTTAGGGGCCACATTTCAGATTCTTAAATCTACATGGATCTCTGAGACATAAAATGTTCTGTCTTTTTAAAAAATCTCCAACTTGTTCATATTTTTCTGCCATTGACAATTTCTACTAACCCTTGCAACTATAATCCTGTTTCTACCGAATTCATGGCCTCTACTGGCTGTTAAAAAAAGCCAGAAGATGGAGAAGTCATCATTTCCAATGCCTCAGTATCTGGGAAGGAAGATAAAAAATCTATTCTTTGGGAGCTAACCTCCATATGTATCTATGTACTAAGTTTATGTTTCTTTTGCAGATGGATCCGATCTGGAGCTGAGACTTGTCGGTGGAGGCAGTCGCTGTGCTGGGACAGTGGAGGTGGAAATTCAGAAACTGATAGGGAAAGTATGTGACAGAGGCTGGGGACTGAAAGAAGCCGACGTGGTTTGCAGGCAGTTGGGATGTGGATCTGCTCTCAAAACGTCCTATCAGATTTATTCCAAAGTTAAGACAACAGACACATGGCTGTTTTTAAGCAGCTGTGTTGGAAATGAAACTTCTCTTTGGGACTGCAAGAACTGGCAGTGGGGTGGACTTAGCTGTGATCACTATGAAGAAGCTAAAGTTACCTGCTCAGGTAAGACTTTCAATTGACATGTTAAGAAGTTGGATTCCAAGAGTATAAATTTCCAGTAAGATCCTTGAAACTGATGAGAAACATTGGTCCTTATGACTATATCTCCCTCAAGAAATGTCTAGTTCACAAGTGCCCTCCTTAATCTCATCTGCCCCACCTCCCCTCTGGTAGCCATATTTTGTTTTCTACAATTAAGAGTCTGTTTCTTGGTTTGCCTCTCTCTCTCTTCTTTTTCCTATGCTTGTTCATTAAGAAACAAAGCAAAACAATTGAATCATTTTTAAATCCATGGAAGTATGAAAGATTAAGAAGTATTAAAATTGAAGGTAGAACTTAAATACGTCTTTCATGGGAATGTCTTCAAATGATTTTAATAATATGTTGGATAAGCTGGCATGACTGAACCTTAGGCTCTATCTTTCTTTTTTTTTTTTAATTTGTTATTGTTATGTTAGTCACCATACAGTACATCATTAGTTTCCATGATTAGTTTCCATAGATTACATTTCATGATGTAGTGTTCCATGATTCATTGTTTGCGTATAACACCCAGTGCTCCGTGCAATATGTACCCGCCTTAATACCCATCACCAGCCCAGCCCAACCCCCAACCCCTCCCCTCTGAAACCCTCAGTTTGTTTCCCAGAGTCCATAGTCTCTTGCGGTTCATTCCCCCTTCTGTTTACCCCTCCCTTCATTCTTCCCTTCCTTCTCCTACCGATCTCACTGTTATTCTTTTGTTCCACAAATGAGTGAAACCATATGATAATTGTCTTTCTCTGTTTGACTTATTTCACTTAGCATAATCTCCTCCAGTCTAGTCCATGTTGCTGCAAATGTTGGGTAATCGTTCTTTCTGATGGCTTAATATTCCATTGTATATATGGACCACATCTTCTTTATCCATTCGTCTGTTGAAGGGTATCTCAGCTCCTTCCACAGTTTGGCTATTGTGGACATTCCTGCTATGAACATTGGGGTGCATATGGCCCTTCTCTTCACTACATCTCTATCTTTGGGGTAAATACCCAGTAGTGCAATTGCTGGGTCATAGGGTAGCTCTATTTTTAACTTTTTGAGGGACCTCCACACTGATTTTTCCAAAGTGGCTGTACCAACTTGCATTCCCACCAATAGTGTAAGAGGGTTCCCCTTACTCCACATCCTCTCCAACATTTGTTGTTTCCTGCCTTGTCAATTTTTGCCATTCTAACTGGCATAAGGTGGTATCTCAATGTGGTTTTGATTTGAATTTCCCTGATGGCTAATGATTTTGAACATTTTTTCATGTGTCTGTTAGCCATTTGTATGTCTTCATTGGAAAAGTGTCTGTTCATATCTTCTGTCCATTTTTTGATTTGATTATTTGTTTTTATCTGTGTAAGAATTTCTTCTTTCTGAATGTTTCTGTGTATTTCACTGTAACCTCTTTTAGCAGTTCCAAAGTGAGCTGTGAGTTGGCCAGGTATAAGGAAAATCTCTAGTATTTAATGCTAATCACATTTATACAAACACTAACATTGTTGAAAAGTGATGCCTTTTTAACAACTGTAAGGTAACATATTGACATAACTATTACTGATATAGTAAAAGAAAGACTTCAGGGAAAGAGACATAAGAGCAAAACCATTAGCCATGTAGAGATGTAGTCATATGGAGCTGCATGTCCACTAACCAATGGCTTTACTCCAGATACATCCTAATCTAGATGTGCTCCCATGTGCATTACCTGATGTTACAAATTGTGTCTAATTACATAGAAATTATCCTCTGATTGGAAAAAGACAATCTTTAAAGATACAAATTTGAATATACATAACTGCTTTCAACCGTCGTCTTTTCTTTTCTAAAGAGGTTTCTTGATTCGACAATATATTCACATAGTGCACACTTTGTTTTTGTGTGTGTGTGTTTTCGTGTGTGTTTGTGCTTTTTTTTTGTTGTTGCTGTTGTTCACACTTTGAAATGAAAGTGTAAGCTCTTCCTGAAAGATATCCCCACCTGTCCAGTCCTACTCTTCACAGACAACTTACATGACTGGGGTATTTATATATTCTTTAGGAGATATTTTATGTAAATACAAAAAAAATCCATATATAAGTTTCACCTCATTTTGTTTGTTCAAATGTTGGCATATTATATATAATATTGTTCTGTACCATAGTATTCACTTAGTAAAATATCTTGACCATTTCATATCAATATTTATTTATTTTTTTTTTATTAATAATGATTTTTTATTATATTATGTTAGTCACCATACAGTACATCCCCGGTTTTCGATGTAAGGCTCGATGATTCATTAGTTGTGTATAACACCCAGTGCACCATGCAATATGTGCCCTCCTTACTACCCATCACCGGTCTATCCCATTCCCCCACCCCCCTCCCCTCTGTAGCCCTCAGTTTGTTTCTCATAGTCCATAGTCTCTCATGTTTCATTCCCCCTTCTGATTACCCCCCCTTTCTTTATCCCTTTCTTCCCCTACTGATCATTCTAGTTCTTATGTTCCATAGATGAGAGAAATCATATGATAGTTGTCTTTCTCTGCTTGACTTATTTCACTAAGCATTATCTCCTCCAGTGCTGTCCATGTTGTAGCAAATGTTGAGAACTCATTCTTTCTGATTGCTGAGTAATATTCCATTGTATATATGGACCACAACTTCTTAATCCAGTCATCTGTTGCAGGGCATCTCGGCTCCTTCCACGATTTAGCTATTGTGGACATTGCTGCTATGAACATTGGGGTGCATATGGCCCTTCTCTTCACTACGTCTGTATCTTTGGGGTAAACACCCAGTAGTGCAATGGCTGGATCATAGGGTAGCTCAATTTTTAACTTTTCATATCAATATTTAAAGACCTTTCTGAAATTACTTCTCTACCCATGACATCTCTCTTCTTATCATTTATTACTGTGTGACTTTATTTATACTTTTGATTCCTTTTATTAGATAAAATTAGCTTGGTTTTGCTTTTTTTTAATGAACCAGCATTTGGATTTTTTAAGATTAATACTATTTTCATTTTCTAATTCATTATAATTTGTTTTTCTTTCTATTAATTCCTTTATGATTTCTGACTGATTTAACTTCTTGAGTTCAGTGTTTAAATAATGTTGATTCTTTCCTAGTTATTAATATAAATATGTGAGGTTGTAGGTTTTCCACTGAGTATACCGGTGACTGTATCATATAATTGACTAACTGATGCTCTGTGAATCTGGGACATAGATCTTCCTGTGACTGTAATGTGGTCATTATGAATTGTTCTTTTTAGTATTACAAAGTTTCCCCTTTTCTGTGGTTGAATGATTTTTCTTCTGAATCAAACTTGTCTGATAGTAATATCACAACTATTGCTTTATTTATTTTCTATTCTTTTATTTTCAACCTTTATGAATCATTTGTATTCATCATAGAATTCAGGTTAATTTTAAAAGCATAAATACATAAATACAAGCATCACTTTTTTCATCATTGAATTCAGATTTATTTTAGAAAGAATATTATTTATTTAGAAAGAAATTGGATTACTTTTTAGAGATGAGAGGCATATTTGACCTTAACTTAGTCATATTATGCACTTCCATGTTGTCATATTATGTATACATAATATTTATTGTCAACATGTATCATGCTACAACTAACCATGAGCTGTATTTCTCTACATAATTTTTGGGGGGAAACTTTGTGTTTGGGCATATGTAAGTATAATTGCATGTCTGATCATTTCCTTCTAAATATTTTCCTATTAATTGTATTTTATATTAGTTAGTGTGAAGTTTAGCAGCATCCAAAAGAAAGCCAAATAAGAGTGGATAAAGAAAAAGTTTACTTCTTTCTCACTAAAATAAGTCAAATAGGTAAGCAGTTTATGGTAATTTGGGTGTTTCTGTGGGCACCAAGAAGTACCTAGAGTTGTTTTTCTGTGGTAATTATCAAATCCTATTGGTCAAGAATGGTAAGTTGCCCTGGAACTGAGTGAGTTCCCTGGTAAGCCAACCTGATAGGCCAGGTTCTGCCCTCTGAGAAACTGTTCTCTGTCCATTGTCCTTCCTGGGCCCAGGTGCTATTCTCAGGGCAGATCCTTCTACTGCGTGCTCTCCACAGTCATACCTGAGTGCGGTTTTGGGGGCTGCACACCTTTCACAACCCACTTTCTGCTGACATTGTCTCGGGGACCCTTGGATTGCTTTACAGATTGAATTATTATTGGCTGATGTCAGCTGTCCTCAAAGTCAGCGAAACAATTCTCTCCAAACTTAGTACCCTTCTAGTTGATTTTCTTTCATCTAATGCCACCTGAAGGTAACCAGAGTCAGGGAATATATTTACAGACTTCGATCTATGCTGTGACCAGCCCCTTCCTCTTAATTTATTGCCTGATGCCCTGAGGTCATTTAAAACTTGAGGTATGGGAGGAAAAGCAAGACCAAAGTCCTGTCTTTGCTGGTAGGCTCATGGATGTTGTATATGGAGTGTCAATTCTATTTTCTGTTAAGCCTACAGTTTTATCACCACCCCAGTTTGGGGGGTAGGATACTTAGGGTTTGGTTTGGTTTTTTTTTTTTTTTCGATCCTGCAAGTTCCAAATTATAGGTCTCTCAATTCATTATGTAGTAGCTACAGGCAGAACGTGCCTTCCTTACAAAATTGGTATTTTTCCTTCCATTTGTTTCTTGCAGTCTGGCTACTTCAAGTCTAAGTTCATCTCTCTCTTGTAACGGCTGAAAGTGGCAGAGGATTTATGTCATGCCAGCATTCTGATCTTTTTTTTCAGTTTTTTTGTTCTCCGAGTATGTTCTCTGATTTTTCAGCTTCAGAGAGCACATGGTTTTCTTTCCAAGGTGACATTTATCCGAATACCTTACCGTGAATAATAAGACATTAGCTTTCCAGTCTATAATATCTGAGTTATTATATATTTTATCCCTCCATTCCATTCAACTGCATCCAAAATTTAGGTTTTATTACTACACCACTTCAGTTTTGGTAACATTCTGAATTATTTAGGATTCTATTCAACTGCATATTATAGAAATCCCAAATAGTGTACATTTGAAGCTGAAGGTGGGCCCTTCTGTTTATAGAACTATATTTTTATTTGCTACGTATGCCATGTGTGCTCTTTGCCTTCTTTTGTAAACTCTTTTGTTATATTGTGCAGTTTTAGAAGCTCTTCTACTTACATGGGCACATAGGTTTTAGCACTCTTTTTGCTTTGCTAGAAATAGAATTTATAATTTTGTTTCTTTTTTGAAAGATTTATTTATTTATGAGAGAGGGCACACACAAGTAGGGGGAGGGGAAAAGAGAGAGGATCCCAAGCAGACTTCCCACTGAGCAGGGAGCCAGAAGGGGGGCCTGATCCATTGACCCATGAGATCATGACCTGAGCCAAAACCAAGAGTTGGTCACTTAACTGACTGAGCCACCTCGCCGCCCCTGAAATTTTGTCTCCTGATTTCTTGATACTTTCAGAAGATTTCCGGGGAGGGGGAAATCATGGAAATATCTCTGTGCCTGCCAAGTTCAAACTACAAATTCCATTATCTGTTTAAATTCTTAGAATTAGTTTTGTAGAGCACAGGGCTTTAAGGCTGAAAAGGGCCAAAGAACTCAATAAAGCAGGAAGATTAGAAAGATAAAGCAGCAATTTCTCTCTGATGGGAAGTTTTGATAAACCAGCCACAAATGGGTCCAAGAAAATTCACTACAAAATTACTTTGAATCCCAGACATGTTGTTGGTGATGGCATGCGTAGGTGCCACAGAGAACATCTGAACTTAGCAAACAGTTCATATGAGTTGTGCTGTATTTACTGAGGTGTTTAAGATTAATTTTTATTTTAGAGAGACGGAGAGAGAGCACAGTGTGGGGGAGGGGCAGAAGGAGAGGGAGAGAGACGCCCACGCAGACTAAGCACTGAGCACAGAGCCTGACTCGGGGCTTGATTCCAGGACCCTGAGATCACAACCTGAGCCGAAACCAAGAATCGGATGCTTAACCGACTGTGCCACCCAGGTGCCTCTGTATTTACTAAGGTTTGAGAAACAGTTTTGGTCCTAGAATGACTTCTACTTCTTCAGAGTCTGGAAAGGAATTAATGATTAAAAAGTGTTAATGCTTCTTTAAGTCATATTGTGGATTTTACCTATTACTAAACAAAAGGAAGTAATTCTAATGAATTCTTTCTTCTATTTGTTCTTCATGTCTTCATTTATCCACTTCTAGAGAAAGAAATACAAATTTAGTTACTTATTCCAGGGGAAAGTTTAAATTATTGATCAAAGGAGCTAAATCCAGGTACAAAAATCAAATTAATGGGTTTAACATTAAAATGCAGTCACAGGTTTAGCAGGGAAGAAATCTCTTAAAGGAGTAAATCTTGACTATTATAACCATATACACAGAGTAAATGATATAAGGAAGCCAACTCATGGTGTAGAGTAATGTGTTACTAACAGATTCATGAAAAAAAAAAAAAGCTAGAATGGAATCTCCAAGTCATTTCTGCATGGAAGAATTTCCCTCTGCCCTGGATTCAAATGTTTTACGACAAAGGAAACGTTTGGTTTCATGTTTTGGTTTGTTTTGGCACCGGCTGGGTTTTATTTTGTTCGAGTTGGATCCAGATAAGAGAGTAAGAGGTTACAAGAAAGCTGACTTTGGCTCATTCATTGCCTTTGTTTAAAGGTTTATATCTCTCCCAAAGTGGAATGGAATCATATGCATACTAGGTAATGATATCTTAGAGGAATTTCATGCTCAGATAATGAAATAGTAAGAAGAAGTTAAGGACGCAACTCAAGAGTCTTTCATTATTTGTGGGGGAGAGGTATTATTTGCTTAAAACTCGGAGCTGTTTTTAGAAAGCAAGGTTTTCTTCAACTCACGTTTGGGAAGAAACTAGCTTTGTACTGATTTAACGGGCAAGTGGTGAAATTTTAATGTGCTGGGGTATTTTATACTGCTACTATAGAGAATATAGTCAGATCCGAAACATTTTCGGAAACTGGCAAGTGCTGATAGGATATCTGTGTCACGCTGAGAGTAATATCAAAGGAATTAGTGCTCTTTGACAGCAGGCATTTCTAAAAGATGTATGTCCTTTAGAAGGTCTTTCAAATGCGCTTCCTTTTTTTTAAAAATTAATTAAAGGAAATAGTTTGTGTCTTCCAAATAATTTGGATCATCTCTGAGTATGTTAAAACAAACTTTTATCTTGATGATTGTACTCCTCAACTTGGCAAAAAGTGTCCTTAAAACCCGAGCTCCATTTCTTTAGCTTTATTTCTGGTGTGCCTTTTCTTTACATGTTACATCCCATCCATGCTAAATTATTCATAATTCCTCAATTACACCACATTTCATGACTGCGTCCTTTATTTCTTATATTTTATTTATTTATTTTTTAGAGAGGGAGAGCCGGGGAGGGACAGAGGGAGAGAAAGACTCTTAAGCAGGCTCCACATCCAGCACAGAGCCTGTCGCAGGGCTCAGTCTCACAACCCTGAGATCATGATCTGAGCTGAAATCAAGAGGACACTTAACCGACTGAGCCACCCAGGCGCCCCTACGACTGTATCCTTTAAATGTGTATTTACACATCACTTACTTGGCAAACTCCTTATCTTTTTAATTCAAAACTCAGATTGAATTTATAGCACTCTCTATAGTTTTCTTGCAAAGCCTCAAATAGAGATGATGACTCCTTCATTTATTAGTTTTGTATCTAACATATATTTTTAGTTTTGGACTCATTTTTTTAAATATTTTATTTGAGAGAGAGAGCACAAACGGGGGGAAAGGGCAGAGGGTGAAGCAGACTCCCCATGAGCAGGGAGCCTGACGGGGAGCTCAATCCCAGGACTCCAAGATCATGACCTAAGCCGAAGGCAGATGCTTAACTGACTGAGCCGCCCAGGCGCCCCTGGACTCATCATTATTTGAACATGTATTATCTTCTGCTCACCTGTGCATTTTTGAGGGAGAGGGTGATCAATGAGAAATTAAGCAGCCTTGAAAAGAAGGAGCTTTTTCCCAGGTACATAGGTTGGGAAATGCATTGTAAGTGGTGAGAAAAGTGTTGGCAGAGGCGCAGAAGCCTGGCATGACCAGGCTTAAGGTTGGAGCATCAGGTACAATTGATAAAGTAATAGACATGAAAACCTAAAAGGTGACATCATCAAGTATTTTAAAGTATGCTAAGAAATTACTGTTTATCATTTCTCTTTAATTGTCATAGATGGGTGACATTGGAGAATCTACCAAGCTCTCTGTGCTTCAATTTCCTTAAAAGAAAAGTGGTAGTTATCGTACTACCTGCTCCACAGGAATTACACAGCAAGTGACCAATACATGTTAACTGCGGTGGTTATGATTACTATTAGTAGTAGTAGTAGTATCTATTTTCACTGATGAACTGAACTGTTTCAGACTTTTGAGCCCACCCAAATGCCTAAAACATTTGGTGAAAGGATAAATTACTGCATAAATAGTAAAGAAACATTGAACTGCCTTGAAGACAATCGTGTGAAAATACTTAAAATGTAATAATATATCTGTAGGCATGACATAGATTTATTAGAAAGAGAGCTTAGAAACAAGATTGGAGGGGGGTGGGGGAATGGGATAGACTGGTGGTGGGTAGTAAGGAGGGCACGTATTGCATGGTGCACTGGGTGTTATACACAACTAATGAATCATGGAACTTTACATCAGAAACCGGGGATGTACTGTATGGTGACTAACATAATATAATAAAAAAACATTAAAAAAAAAAGAAACAAGATTGCTTAGGAAACCATTGCAAGGGTCTACCTGACATATGATGACCAAAAAAAAAAGACAAATTACATTAAAACAGTAGCAACAGGGGTGCCTGGGTGGCTCAGTCAGTTAAGCATCCGACTCTTGGCTCAGGTCATGATCTCAGGGTCCTGAGATTGAGCCCTGTGCCAGGCGCCAGCTCAGCGAGGAGTCTGCTTGAGATTCTCTCCCTCTCCCTCTGCCCCACCCCCTGCTCGCACTCTCTCTTCCTCTCTCTCCGGGTTTCTCTCTAAAACTAATGAATCATCGAACTTTACATCAGAAACCAGGGATGTACTGTATGGTGACTAACACAATATAATAAAAAAATTAAAATAAAAAAAAGAAGACAATCAATAAAAACAGCTTACAAGAAAAAAAAATTAAATAAATCTTAAAAGAAAAAGTGGTAGCAACAAATAAGGAGGAGACATATCCTGGAGGACTGCCAGGTCTTAGTGATTTTCCACACGAACAGTGTGTTGAGAGGATCAGGAGCCTAGGTTTTGGAACGTGCTGCCTGCTTTCAAATCCTGGCCCTTCGGCAACTCCCTATGTGACTGCAGCAAATTACTACACCTCTCTGCTTTATTTTCCTTGTCTGTAAAATTGGAATGATATTAATAATCATCCCCTGAGGAGATTGTAAAGATTAGGTGAAATAATGTTTGTTCCATGTTTAGTAAAGTGCCATAAATAACATAGGTGCTCATTTAATGTTTGCTACTGTCATTATCAGTACCATTATTTATGAGATAAAGAAGTGGTTTGACTTTTAAGTGATTCTAACTTGGTCTGGATATCATTAGTTGAGTAAAGAATACTGTGGTCCTGTCAGTAAAATAATGTATTCAATTTTGAACACCTTATGTCCAAGTAGATATGTTTATGAATATAAATTTAAAGAGAAACATAAAGATGAAAACATATTTATTGGCAGTTAAGAGAAGGTGAGGGAGTTGAGGACAGAATTTTGGCCAGGGAACGCATGAAAGGTTCTGGTAAAGCACTGTCAGACGGGTAGGAGGAAAAAACAGGAGAAAGGAGTATCTCATGTGTCAAGTGTAACGTGGGAAGAAGAAATCCCATGTTCAGTTCGAAAACAGGAAGTATAGTGCAACACTTTATATAAAACCATTCAAAAAGGTTGGGGCCAACACCAGACTGTGGTGGGTAGAGAAATGAATATAAGACTAAAAAATAAAAAAAGAAGATACATATCACCTACAGTCTTCAGTGTTGCAAATAATATACACAAAATATTAAAAGAAAAGAGTTATCATGCTTCTAGGAATGGTTGATGCCAAGAAACAAAGTTCTAAAATTCTCTCAGATGAATTGGTCCAGTGAGGAATGGGGAGATCTAGAATTTGCCATCCCCAACTCCAGGCAGAAAAGCCAAGGGGAACAAGTATGGAAAATCATTAAACACCCCAGCCTCCCCTCTCCACTCCCATCATGAAGGAAAAATCTGGGAATCATGTCATTTCTCACTGAAATAGTATCATTTTTCAGCCCACAGGGAACCCAGACTCATTGGAGGAGAAGTTCCCTGCTCTGGTCGTGTTGAAGTGAAACATGGCGACAGGTGGGGCACCGTCTGTGACTCTGACTTCTCTCTGGAAGCTGCCAGTGTGCTGTGCACAGAGTTACAGTGTGGCACAGTCATCTCCATCCTAGGGGGAGCTCACTTTGGAGAAGGCAATGGACAGATCTGGGCTGAAGAATTCCAGTGTGAAGGGCAGGAATCCCATCTTTCACTCTGCTCAGTAGCCTCCCGGCCAGATGGGACTTGTAGCCACAGCAGGGATGTTGGAGTCGTCTGCTCAAGTGAGACCCAGAAAACATGTTCAAATTGTTCCCATACTGTGAAGAGGGTGGGGTTAGGTAATTGCAGACATCTTTTTAAAAGCCCTATTTCCTTCCAGGATACACAGAAATCCGCTTGGTGAATGGCAAGACCCGATGTGAGGGAAGAGTGGAGCTCAAGATACTTGGGAACTGGGGATCCCTCTGCAACTCTCACTGGGACATGGAAGATGCCCACGTTTTCTGCCAGCAGCTCAAATGTGGAGTTGCCCTTTCTACCCCAGGAGGGGCGCATTTTGGGAAAGGAAGTGATCAGATCTGGAGGCACATGTTTCACTGCACTGGGACTGAGCAGCACATGGGAGATTGTCCTGTAACTGCTCTGGGTGCATCGCCATGTTCACCTGGGCAAGTGGCCTCTGTAATCTGCTCAGGTGAGAGGATGACAGACAGCAAATGATGAGCCTTTCTCATGGTGGCGTGCCTTCAGAGCAGGTGTACCTATAGGGATGAAGAACAAAAGTCAAAGGGCATGATCTATTTTAGGGATCATGAAAAGTGTGCCAGAATATTAACCTCATGTGTCTTTTTAGAGGAAAAGTAAACTTAATTTTCACAAAACTCATAATTACCTACCTGGTGCTTACCACATACTGGCCCTTCTCAAAGTGCTTGATTCATTTCCAGCCTAGTTGACCTACCACCTTCCCCTCTCTCTAAAGCTGTTTGTTCTCGGCTCATCTGTCTCACACTCTGTTGGATCTCCCTTCCTCACCCTACATTTTTTGTATCTTGTATGACTGAGCAGTTTGGTGTTTGCAGGAAATCAGAGTCAGACGTTATCCCCATGCAACTCATCATCTCCGGACACAACGAGGGCTACCACTCCAGAAGAAAGTGGCATTACTTGCATAGGTGAGAATCAGTGACCAATCTATAAAAATGACCTCAGTCCTCACGAATGTGTTTTATTAATATTTTATTTTCCCTTTCCAGGGAGTGGTCAACTTCGCCTGGTAGATGGAGGTGGTCGCTGTGCTGGGAGAATTGAGATCTACCATGAGGGCTCCTGGGGCACCATCTGTGATGACAGCTGGGACCTGAGTGATGCCCACGTGGTGTGCAGACAGCTGGGCTGTGGAATGGCCATTAATGCCACTGGCTCTGCTCATTTCGGGGAAGGAACAGGGCCCATCTGGCTGGATGAGGTGAACTGCAACGGAAAAGAATCGCGTATTTGGCAGTGCCGTTCGCATGGCTGGGGGCAGCACAATTGCAGGCATAAGGAGGATGCAGGAGTTATCTGCTCAGGTAAGTTCTGTGCAGAAGCTCTGGTCACAATTACTTAAGGAAGGACTGAGAAGGAGCCAAGTGGAGTGAGGGATATTAAACAGAGAAAATTCCCTGAAAAGCAGGTTTAGAGGGAACTCTTGCTTGAGTCATGGTCCCAAAGTGTGGATTTGATTACTTAATGCTACCCCATGTGCAAGGTAGTATAATATCAGAAAGGGAAAAATACAGAAATAGGCTTGCATATCATGAACATGACAACAAAACTAAGATCGAGAACTTCTTTTATGAATATATATGGAGCTACATTCAGCACACCACTTGATACCACTGTATAAAGGGACAAGAAGAAATAAATCCAGCACTACATTCTACAGGGCAAAAGATAATTACCATACCCAAGGAATTTTTCATGATAGGCAAATGAAATGTACTTGTCATAGGAGCAAAAATTGTCATAAGAGGCCACTGCCTTTATTCTGTATACATGGCAAGCTTTAGAAACTATTGTGAAGTTGAAAACTGTACTCAGTTGTAATATATTGGGAAAAAACAGAACTATGACTCAGTTACTTAGGGAAGTGAAAAATTCTATATGCCAGAGGTGATTTGATATCATTCACATTTAATGACATAACTGGTAGAGTACATACACAGCCAACTGTGAAGAGTCAGAAAAGGAAATATTTCATTTTAACGTAATGTACACAACATTGGTTTTAGTGTCTGAGTATCTCACCAAATGTTAACTATCAAGAGAGCCACAAAAAAATATATATATATATATACATACATATATATATATATATATATATATATATGTAAATGAAATGTTTCTTGAGGCTAAAACAGTAGTAATTTAGGGAGAAAAATCCAAACTATATGACTGATATGAAAGGCTCTGAGCCCTTGATTAAGATTTAGAAATCAATTTAGAATCATTAGTGGTCTTCTAAAGAGGTCCCTAAGCACAAACCCAATACTAGAACACCATAAGCTATTTATAGAATTATACTATATTTACTGTAGAAATACTACATTTTATCAAAATCTACTAAATCATCCACAAGTTACTAAAGAATTGCTAGTATTTGACGTAGTATACCTATTTTTAAAACCATTCTCACCTTAGAGTAAAGGGAAGGGAGCCCTGTGAATCTTCAGAGAAGATGTGAAACTACTAACTCTGTATTTCATCCCAGAGTTCATGTCTCTGAGACTGATCGATGAAACCAACAGACACAGCTGTGCAGGGCGCCTGGAAGTTTTTTACAATGGAGCTTGGGGCAGCGTTGGCAAGAGTGGTATGTCTGCAACCACCGTGGAGGTGGTATGCAGGCAGCTGGGCTGTGCAGACAGAGGAGACATCATCCCTGCAGCTTTAGACAAGCCAACGTCCAGGCACATATGGGTGGACAATGTCCAGTGTCCAAAAGGACCCGACATGCTATGGCAGTGCCCATCTGCTCCATGGAAACAGAGAGTGGCCAGCCCTTCAGAGGAGACGTGGATCACATGTGCCGGTGAGTATCTGCTGGCTGGTATGAGAATTTCATTTTGTAATTCCACTATCATCTTCTGATCTCATTAAGTAGGAATGAATAACCTCTGCTACCTATTCTACCCAGATGGTGTAATTGATTTCATTTAATTTGGCTTATAGGTATTCGGGATCATGGATTAGTTGTCCAAAAAGCATTACACTCCTCATGGTCTTCTTGAAAGTTTTATTTAATTGCTTTCTCTGAGAACACATGAGGAGCAGAAAATATAAAATTCGGTAGTTGACTATTGAATGGTCTACCTTACCGTTCCCACTTTTCTTTCAAATACTATCTCACTTTACTAACAGAAGAAGGAAAGCAGTCAAAAAGATCAATCCTGAACTATTTTGCCATCCTCCATCTTCTTACACTGGAAGAGGTTTTTTTATGTACCTGGAAATCTCCTAAATCTTTATTCTTTGAGAGAAGCTAACACTATACAGTGTTAACTTTGTTTATTTAACATTTCCTGAGTCACACTAACGTTCTTTTTTTTTTTTTAATGATTTTATTTATTTATTTGAGAGAGAGGGAGGGAGGGCAAGCACGAGAGAGAGAGCTCGTGCACCAGCAGGGGGAGAGGCAGAGGGAAAGGGAGAAACAGGCTCCCCACTGATTAGGGATCCCAATGCAGGACTCGATCACAAGACTCTGGGATCATGACCTGAGCCGAAGGCAGACCCCTAACCAGCTGAGTCACCCAGGTGCTCCCACACTAATGTTCTTATGTCCAGGATGAAATACACTCAGTTTACTGAAAGGATATAGGCTTTCATAAGGGATAAATTTTGTTAAAAATATATTTTTAATTGCACATTAAATAAGCAAGTATTAAATAGAGATTTAAAAAGAATTTCAAGTCTTTCTTTTCCTCTGTGACCTCTTAGATGTTTTTATGTTCTCAGAAGTGATCTAGGTGTCTGTGATTTTTTCAGACAAGATAAGACTTCAAGAAGGAACCTCTAATTGTTCTGGACGTGTGGAGCTCTGGCATGGAGGTTCCTGGGGGACAGTGTGTGATGACTCCTGGGACCTCAAAGATGCACAGGTGGTGTGTCGACAGCTGGGCTGTGGCCCAGCTCTAGAGGCACTAAAAGAGGCAGCGTTTGGTCAGGGGACTGGGCCCATATGGCTCAATGAAGTGACGTGCAAAGGAAATGAGTCTTCCTTGTGGGATTGTCCTGCCAGACCCTGGGGGCACAGTGACTGTGGGCACAAGGAAGATGCTGCTGTGAGGTGCTCAGGTGAGTGCCAGGAGCCTGGAGTAAGCTTGGAATCTCGGGCAGCAGCAAGGGGGTGAGCAGTGAGGTGCTTTGTGTCAAGACTGGGCACCGCAACACGGGATCCGGTGGGGAGAGAATGATGATGTTTCAATCCGAAGGAACGATGAGAACATTTGTTGTTATACATTGGTCTCACCAAGGAAAAGCATTTGACTTATATGTGTCTTGGTACAGAAGGAATAAGGACAAGGGAACCCTAGTTTTAGGTGGGAAGGAGTAGTTTACTTGGTTGAGAGGCACCAGTGGCTCATATAAAAAAATAGAAAATTTTGTTCTACACATTACTCCCCAAATTGAGGCTCCTTCTCTTTCCTCCTACAGAAATTGCCATGGCCCAGAGATCATCAAATGCTGGAGGTATATCATGGGGTTTATGAGCATGGGTCCAATTATCTGCATTATTTAGAATCTTTTTTGTTAAGAGACTTTGGGTCAAAAGTCATTCGGAGGATTGGGAAACTTACTTCAGCCATCCTGTATCTAAGAGAGGGATGGTAACAGGGACTTTAGCCTGTTAGCTAAGACATCATCTCTTGTGATACTTACTTGCACTTAGGTCACACGTCCATTGTTATATTTGGGATCCTTGGCGTCATCGTGTTGACCTTTCTCGTTGCTCTCCTCTTGTGGACTCAGAGGCGAAGACAGCAACAGCGGCTTACAGGTCTGAGCCAAGTTATGGTCTTTCTAATGTCTCTATGGGATAAGAAGGTTCTTGGATACAATACATATTATCTGAAATATATATACATATTAAAAGCAAGTGTACGCATATTAGACTCAAGCATCAAACAGCCAAAAGGTTGGAACCCAGAAGAGGTTTAAGCAGTTTCTCCAAAAGAGGGAATAAGATTTCAGAGGAGAAAGGGGTTTTGGTTCATTGATGATTCCTGTACTCTAGCTGCATGTTTAATTGGGACATTATAGAATTGGTAGTTTAGAATGAATGTGCTTATATGGTTTAGGAGGAATGCTTTATTGCCCAAATATTTATTTGCTCTTACTATATACCTAGTAGTCATTTTACTGTTCTTTTAAGCAATATACTAGGCTCTGAAGTTATAGACATCAATAGTCAAGTGTTTTGGTCCCCATGGAATTTCAAGTCTAGCAGAAGAGATAGATATGCAAACAATAAGGTACTACGTAGTATTGCACGTTCATGTGACTAAGGAACACAAGTGGCGCAGAGAAGACAGTAATTAACTAGGGGAGGGGCAGGGGGAGAATTGGAGTCTTCTAAAAGGCTTTTGAGACGTTTTGAAAACCAAATTCAAAGAATTAGGTAAGGTGCATTATAGGGAAAGAGAAAAATATGTACAAGTGTGGAGAAGCTTAAGGGATGGCCACCTGCCATTTCGAGGGGAAGTAAAAGTTGAGTTCAAGGAGAGAAGCTACTGATAAGGTTGTAGAAGGATGAGGAGCAAAGGATGAATCATGTACTTCATGGTAAGAAGATGACTAGTCAAAGAGTATTATGTGGTGGGGGAGGGTGAAATAGTCCAGCTGTGTTTTGGAAAGTTCTGTTTGATGACGGGATATGTGAGAGGTTGTAGGAAGACCACATTATTGACAGGGGTAGCATTTTGAAATAGTTGACATAAAAGATGAAAAGGACTTGATAGCGTGGAGAAGAGAGGACGGATAGATTTCAGAGAGATCTTTTTTTTAAAGCTCCCATGAATTAGCAAAGACTGCTGCCTGCTTAGGGGAAGAAACTGGGGTATCATATGATGGCAGTAGAGATGGTTTTGCCTCAGCCTACTGCATTTGAGTTTGTAGCATTATAAGGGAAAAGCTTGGTAGTAGAAGGGATGGAAACAAGACAAGGGCATGGATAAAGATTGAGTACGTGTGCACTGCTGGGAAAAAGCACCGGTAGTGAGGGCAAGTTTTATTATGATCAGCTGATCCCTAACCTAGGACCTCTGTTGTCAGTTTCTTTGAGAGGAGAGAATTCTGTCCACCAAGTTCAATACCGGGAGATGAATTCTTGCCTGAAAGCAGATGATCTGGACGTGCTGACTTCCTCAGGTCCGTGGGGTCTTTGAGGGTCTACAGCCCTGCGGTTCTGATCAGTAGCTACAATTGCAGCTGAGGCATTGTACTTTGCATAGCAGTGGAAAGAAATCTCAAACATGTAATAGGAAGCTTATGAAGCATATAGGGAAGAAAGGCAGGAATGATCTACAAAGTGACTCTTAGAGAACGTAAAACTGCAATCTTGTTGTCTGGCTTAGAGGTCTGTGATTATTTCTGGTGGAGGTACAAAGAACCATGCAAGTCGAATATTATGACTTGGACCTCATCTTATTGATACAAATTAATCTAAAAGCATTCACTTTTCACATCTCTTTCACAATTCTTACATCCTGCTCCTTTCCTTTCTCTAACTTGATATTTATAATATTTTCCCCTAAAAATCTAAAAGCTTGAACTTCCTACATCTTTTTCCCATAGAAGCCATCACCGTTTCCCATTACATCATACGGCTTTCTTTGTCCTCCAACTTCTGTTTTTAGCACCAATGCACTAATTCTGCCTCTGAGCAGCGTAATTCTGCTGGGTTGGAAGAAATAGCCCAACACTCACTTACTCCACGAAGGCTCAACGCCTTCTCTGTATTCCTTACCTTCTGAGAAGGGCCTGCCACACTTCTTCAATCCCAGGGACTTGGTATTTGCTGCAATTATGTCGGGAAAACATATTTAAGGCATGGAAAAGACTTCCTGTGCCCCGTAAGTCACACGTTTGCCTTCCTAATTGTGGGCAATGCGTTTAAATGTTCAAAGAGATTCTAAGGCACTTGAGGGGAGGTCTAATTTATTTCCCAGTAATTATTTTCTTCCTTTTAGAAAATCCCAGTGAGTCAGATGATTTTAATGATGCTGGGCTAATTTCTGTGTCTAAATCTCTTCCTGTTTCTGGATGAAAAAGAAGACCATCCTGAGGTACACTGAAAAGGAAAATGGGAATTACAACCCAAGAAGGTGAGTGAGGAGAAATTATTCAGTGTTGTTCAAAACAGGTACATTTTTTTGAAAATTGAGTATTCCTCTGGTATTATAAAAAAAAAAAAGAATGTATATACCCACATTTCCATACATAAGTATATATATTTACATATGTATGTATATCCATATTCAGAATATATAACAGCTCTTTATAAATGTGACTCTAATCCAACTCTTAGTTATATATTATTATTTTTAAAGATTTATTTACTTATTTGAGACAGAGAGAGAGAGAGAGAGAAAGGGGGAGACGCAGAGGGGGAGGGAGAGGGAGAGAATCCCAAGCAGACTTCTGGCTGAATGGGGATCCAGACTCAGGGCTTGATCCCACGACCCTGAGATCATGACCTGAGCTGAAATCAAGAGTCAGATGCTCAACTGACTGAGCCACCCAGGCATCCCAACTCTTAGTTACATATTCTAAACAATAACAATGGTACTTCATGGAGCTAAGGAGAAACTGGGTACATTTATATGATTAAATCTTTTCAGTATCTTGTAACGGTCATTTTGGGAAAAAGAAAAGACTTATGTCAACACTTATGACAACACTATGTTATGGTAAAGGTAGTATAAGATGCCATAAGAACATGGAAAGTTTTCCTAAGAAATTGGAGGAGATTCTGAAGATGTGCTATTCAAGGCAAACATCAAATGATTGAAAGACAGACAATTTTAGGGCAAGGACATAGCGGGTACAAAATATGGAGGCATAGAAAAGAACCACATCTTTGGAGAATGTTAATAAGTTTCTCATTCAAAAATATGTATTGAACTGGGGTGCCTGGCTGGCTCGGTCAGTAGAGCATGCATCTCTTGCTCTCAGGGCTGTAAGTTTGAGCCCCACATTGGGTGTAGAGATTACATAAAATTAAAAACCTTAAAAAATATGTATTTATCATATTTATGGTGACAAATGGTGTTCTGAGCACTGAAGACACATAAATAAAAGATACTACTGACAAAGACATGATTGTTTAATGTAAATCTCAAGAGAGAAGAAGTGGTGAGAATCTAAGCTGAAAAGGCTGCATAGAGCCCTATCATGAATGGCCTTGTCTGCTGTATTTCACATTCGTATTTTATTTTAGGGACTGTTAGGGAGACAGTGGGCTTTGAAAGATTAAGCTGGGGCAAGACACAGTCAGATTTGCATTTTATAATTTGCTTTCATGCAGAAAGTATAACAGAAGAAAATAGTGAATAGACAAGAAATTTGTTAAGTTATACATCAAAAGGAAAAGATGGTGAAATGAGATAGTGAATATATTTTCCATTAAAAAAAAATTGGGGGAGGACTATATATTTAGAAATGATATATGCCAAAGTATGGTTTTTTTGGTGGATATAAGAAATACAGATTGAGACACAGGATTAAAGATGGAACTCTTAAAAGTATATAAATGTAAAGTGTTAAATCATATATTTACACATACACTCATAGAAGGTAATAAATTGGGAGCGCCTGGGTGGCACAGCAGTTAAGCGTCTGCCTTCAGCTCAGGGCGTGATCCCGGTGTTATGGGATCGAGCCCCACATCAGGCTCCTCCGCTATGAGACTGCTTCTTCCTCTCCCACTCCCCCTGCTGTGTTCCCTCTCTCGCTGGCTGTCTCTATCTCTGTTAAATAAATAAATAAAATATTAAAAAAAAAAAGAAGGTAATAAATTGTATATAGCATGAAAGGGATAAATATACATATATATGCATCTTAATATATATCTTAACAATTGTTAAAGGATAGCATCTGATGGATCATCATTGGGCAAAGCTATGAAAAGACAGCTCACACAGAATGAATTTCAAGTGACGAATAGACATTTATAAATGCTCAAATTCACCAGTATGTCCAGGCAATTCAAATTACAACTAACACTGAGATGTCACTTTATGTAAATCAGACCACCAAAAATTTAAAACGACACCAATATTTATCGCTGGTGGAAATAACAGAGAAAAATCATAATTTCAAATATTGTTATTGGAAATGGGAGGTGTGGTAGCCTTTGCAGAAAGCCATCTGGAAATGTCTATGGAACACTTTTTAAATGTTCCACAGATCCTTTCATGCAAAATTCTACCCCTGAGAATTTCTTCCGGACAGATAAAGCCACTGGTGTATAAGGACTTATAATGTTCCTTTTTACAGCATTGTTGGTAGGGGCAAAAAGCTGGAAATGGAATGAATGTCAGTGAGGTAATGGCTAGAAAAGTATGGTACGGCCGACTGAAAAAGGAAAATTCATCCACAAAAATGCAGTATTATTCCTTTATGTGCTCATGTTATCAAATATAATTAAACGTTTACACCTATAAGATTATATGTGTCTATACATATATAGAAACATTAAAAATCGAACTTTGTGAGATTAGAACTACAATAGACATGATTTATAATCTTAAACGTATGAATATTATTCCGATGTAATGAATAAGGATTAAACTACTTTTTCCTTGAAGAGGAGTCACTGCTGAGTCACTGCTTCAGAATCATGTGGGGGTACTTTTGAAAATGGCATTTTGGGGTGCCTTCCTAGTTCTACAAAATAGAAATAATTCCTATGAACGCTGAAGTTTGCAAATCATTGCATTCAAGTTTTCTGTTCAGGGAAGTAGTATGCTTTTTAATACATGTGAGTTTGTGTGTGTGTTTGGAGTGCACACGTGTGTGTGTTGTAACACATTATATTACATTATAACGTAATTCTTCTGTGCAAGCGTGTATGAAGAGGAAAATAGCAGTTTTTCCATTTATGATTTCAGTTCATCCTTTAAGATCCCATGATGAAGATCTGAACTATGGAATGGAGCAAGAATACACCTCGTTCACTGAAGACTACAATACAGTCCTTTGTCTCCTGGTGTCCCAAAGACTGCTGCTGAATTTATAAAAGTTAAATTGGTGAATGTGACTATTACAAGCTGTTTATAAGACCTTCAAGGGGATTAAATAAAAAGGAATATTGCTGATTTGAATGTCTTAACTTCCTGCTCTTGATTTTATGAATTTCTGAGTAGGCTTTCTGACTTTCAAAGGGTTTCATAAATATAACATGATGTCTTTTCATTTGACCATGTTTCCATTTGCCTATATGTGTTTTCTACTTTGGTTAATATAATAATTTTCTTCTTATTACCAAATCAAAACAAAATGTTTTTCTTTAGTTTTTTTTTTTAAGAAAGGGAAAGTTAATGATTATTGAAAGGTTAATAATATATTGTTACCTCTACAAGGCATGAATCTCATTGGTTCTTAATTGCTTTTTGTTATTGTAATTCTTGTCGCTGACAAAATACGCACAGCAATGCCTGGTAAAGGTACAAAGACTCAATGATTCACTTGCTTGCTCCTTAAAACTGAAATGAATGTGTAAATTACATCTTTTCTATATAAATGTAAATTGTAATGAAAATTCATATTTTATTAAAAATCACATATCCATATTATATATTAACATAGATGATAACTTTTTTAAAGATTTTACTTATTTATTTGAGAGAGAAGGAGCAGGGAGAAGGGCAAAGGGAGAGGGAGAAGCAGACTGCCCATCTAGTGGGGAAACTGACATGGGGCTTGATCCTGGGATCATGACCTGAGCTGAAGGTGGACACTTAACCGACTGAGCTACCCAGGCGCCCCAGAAGATAACATTTAAGGAAAGACTTATAGGGGCCTCTGGGTGGCTCAGTCCTTAAGCGTCTGCCTTCAGCATGATCCTGGCGTTCTGGGATCGAGCCCCACATCAGGCTCCTCCGCTGGGAGTCTGCTTCTTCCTCTCCCACTCCCCCTGCTTGTGTTCCCTCTCTCACTGGCTGTCTCTCTCTCTCTGTCGAATAAATAAATAAAATCTTAAAAAAAAAAAGGAAAGACTTATAACAATTCAACACTAAGCTTAGAGTCTGTTGTTAAATATCCCACTGTTAGATGCCAGTTGATTTTTAGCCTTTTCTCAGTATTCTGGTATTGCCTACACTCTTTTCTGGCACTTAGGGCTTCAAGCCACTATCTTGTAGAACCATGAAATTTGGCTCACTTCCCATTTCTTTCCTTCCTCTTGTCAATTTCAGATATATCTTTGACATAAATTAATTAAATAATTTAATCATTTACTCTTTTATTCAACAATATTTACTAAGCACCTACTATTTGTCAGGCATTGCACATTAAATACCCAATTATATGCCATGCACTATTCCCCTAATTACAGGTCAGGTACTATATATATATATATATATATATATATATATATATATAATCAAATTATAGGATACATTTGTAGGAACCCTACCTATATAATAATTAACATAAATATTTATGTATATGTTTTAAAATAATATATAATATGAATAGAATTTCTACCTATACTTAGATTTATTTTACCAAAATTATGTATAAGACCTCAATTGTTAAAACACTTTCTTATTAACACACTAGTAGGAGGTGAAAGAAAATTGTGATGGTACTTTCAGAATTTTCACAATTTTTTGAGAGAGTATTAATAGTAATGCATCCTCCCTCTTCTGTTGCTCAACATGTCCCCCGGATGGTGAAATTCTACTCCATGTAATAATAGTTAACATATGGTACTTACTATGCACCAGAGACTACTTTAAATGTTTTATATGAGTTAACAAGTAAATCCTCAAATAATTCGAAATGGGTTGTAATACCCATTTTAGATTTGGGAAAACTGAAGGACAGAGAAGTTAAATAACTTGCCTAAAAAGCATGCAACTAGCAAGTGACTGAGCTGAAATTTGAAACCAGATACTCTGGTTCTAGAGGCCATGCTCTTAACCATCATATATATCATATATACCAACTTTCAAAGTGAAATTCAGTTTATATGGGGTGAAGACATTTCTAAATTTCATTGTCTTATACCACTTAAGTGTAATTTGTGATACTGATACTGTTTGTAGAGAACCCGTTTGCTTTGATGAAACAGGGCAAGAATAGAGTATAGGCCACCTCAACAGAGGAAAGGACCAAATCTATATTAGCAAACTGCCCTCTCAACTTTTGCCTATGTCTCTCTGCTCCAAGTCTAGCTTTCTCAAGATGCTCAAATCCTCTCATTTTTCGTGTCTTTATTTTTTGGCCACTTGGATCACCTAGTTAAAAAATAATATTCTTTGAATTTTAAAAATAGCAAGAGAAAAGAAAGCTGTTATATACAAAGGGAAACCTCATAAGTCTATCAGCTGATTTTTCAGCACAAACTTTGCAGGCCAGAGGAAAGAGGCACGATATATTCAACATGTACGGCCAAAAATACTCTATCCAGCAAGGCTATCATTCAGAATAGAAGGAGAGATAAAGACTTTCCCAGGCAAACAAAAGCTAAAGGAATTCATTACCACGAATCTAGCCCTACAAGAAATGTTAAAGGGGAGTCTTTAAGTGGAAAAGAAAGGTCACAAGTAGGAGTAAGAAAAGCAGGAAGCGGGGCGCCTGGGTGGCACAGTGGTTAAGTGTCTGCCTTCAGCTCAGGGCGTGATCCCAGCGTTCTGGGATCGAGCCCCACATCAGGCTCCTCCGCTATGAGCCTGCTTCTTCCTCTCCCACTCCCCCTGCTTGTGTTCCCTCTCTCGCTGGCTGTCTCTCTCTGTTAAATAAATAAATAAATAAATAAATAAATAAATAAATAAAATCTTAAAAAAAAAAAAAAGAAAAGCAGGAAGCACAAAAGTAGTAAAATTAAGTATACTTATAAAAATCAGTCAAGAGATTCACAAAATAAAATGATGCAAAATATGACACCATACACCTAAAACGTGGTGGGTCAGGGAGTAAAGAATGAGTTCAAATGTAAATGATCATCAACTTAATATAGGCTGTTATATGCATAAGATGTTCTATGCAAACTGAGTGGTAACCACAAATCAAAAACCAGCAAGAGATATGCAAAAAAACGCAGAGAAAAGAATCCAAGTCTATCACTAAAGAAAACTAGCAAACCATGAGAGAAGAGATCAAGAAAACAAAGAAACAGAGAACTACAAAAACAACTACAAAACAAGTAACAAATGACAATAAGAACATACCTATCAATAATTAGTTTGAATGTAAATGGAATAAATGCTCCTATCCAAAGACATAGGGTGATGAAATGGATAAAGAAAAAAGATACATCTATATCCTGCCCAAGAGACTCATTTCAGACCTAAGGACACATGCAGATTGAAAGTGAAAGAATGGGAAAGCATTTATCATGCAAGTGGAAGTGAAAAGAAAGCTGGGGTAGCAATACTTATATTGGACAAAATAGAGTTTAAAAATACTGTAACAGGAGACAAAGAGGGACACTACATAATCATAAAAGGGCAATCCAACAAGAAGATATAACAATTGCAAATATTTATGCACTGGACATGGGAGCACTGAAATACATAAAGCAGCTAATAACAAGCATAAAGGAAGTAACTGATAGTAATACAATAATAGTAGGGGATTTTAACACCCCACTTACATTAATGGATAATCATCCAAACAGAAAATCGACAAGGAAACAGTAGCTTTTAATAACACATTGGACCAAATGGATCTAACAGATATCTTCAGAACAATTCATCCCCAAAACAGCAGAATACACATTCTTTTCAAGTGCACGTGAAACATTCTCCAGAATAGATCACATATTAGGCCACAAAACAAGACTCAAAAAGGTTGAAGTCATACTATGCATCTTTTCTGACCACAATGCCATGAAACTAGAAATCAACCACAAGAAAAAAATCTGGAAAGAACACAAATGCATGGAGGTTAAAAACATGCTACTAAACAATGAGTGGATAAACCAAGAAATCAAAGAGGGAATAAAAAAATACATGGAGACAAATAAAAATGAAAACATAACAGTTCAAAATCTTTGGAATGCGGCAAAAGAAAGGGAAATTTGTAGCAATACAAGCCTTTCTCAAGAAGCAAGAAAAATCTCAAATAAGAAAATCTAATTTTGTACCTAAAGGAGCTAGAAAAGGAACTAACCAAACCCCAAACCAGTAGAAAGAAGAAAATAATAAAGATCAAATCAGAAAGAAATGAAATGGAAACTAAAAAAAAAAAAAAAAAACAGATCGATGGAACATGGTTCTTTGAAAAGATCAACAGAATTGATAAACCTTTAGCCGGATTCATCATAAAACAAACAAACAAACAAACAAACAACAACAAAACACACAGAGAGAACTCAATAAACAAAATCAAAACTGAAAGGGGAGAAATAACAACTGATGCCACAGAAATACAAAAGATTATAAGAGAATATTATGGAAAATTATATGCCGGGGTGCCTGGGTGGCGCAGTTGTTAAGCATCTGCCTTTGGCTCGGGGCGTGATCCCAGCATTCTGGGATCAAGCCCCACATCGGGCTCCTCCGCTGGGAGCCTGCTTTTTCATCTCCCACTCCCCCTGCTTGTGTTCCCTCTCTCACTGGCTGTCTCTGTCAAATAAATAAATAAAATCTTAAAAAAAAAAAAAAGAAAATTATATGCCAACAAACTGCACAACTTAGAAGAAATAGATCAATTCCTGGGAACATATAACCTCCCAAAACTAAAGAAGAAATAGAAAATTTGAACAGGCGAATTACCAGCAATGAAGTTGAATCAGCAATCAAAAAACTCCCAAGAAGCAAAAAAAGTCCAAGACCAGATGGCTTCACAGGCAAATTCTACCAAACATTTAAAGAAGAGTTAATGCCTATCCTTAAATTTTTCCAAAAAATAGAAGATAAAGGAAAATTTCCAAATTCATTCTTTGAGGCCAGCATTATCCTGACACCAAAGCCATGCAAAGAAACCATAAAAAAAGAGAACTACAGGCCAACATCTCTGATAACCATAGATGCAAAAATCCTCAACAAAATATTAGCAAACCAAATCCGACAATACATTTAAAACACCATTTGCCATGATCCAGTGGGATTTATTTCCAGGATGACAGTGTGGTTCAATATTTGCAAATCAATCAACATGATAGATCACATCAACAAGAGAAAGGATAAAAATCATATTATCATCTCAGTAGATATAGAAAAAGTATAGGACAAAGTAAAACATCCATTGATGATGAAAGCCCTCAACGAAGTAAGTTTAGAGGGAACATATATCAACATAATAAAATATTATTTTTCATAATAATATATGAAAAAATCACAGCTAACATCATACTGAGTGGTGAAAAACTGAGGGCTTTTCCTCTAAGATCAGGAACAAGACAAGGATGTCTACCCTCCCCACTTTTATTCAACACAGTACTGGAAGTCCTAGCCACAGAATCAGACAACATAAAGAAATAAAAGGCATCCAAATTGGTGAGGAAGGAATAAAACTTTCACTATTTGCAGAAGTCATTTTACCACGTATAGAAAACTAGAGACTCTACCAAAAAAACTACTAGAGGGGCGCCTGGGTGGCACAGTCGTTAAGCGTTAGCCTTCGGCTCAGGGCATGATCCCAGCGTTATGGGATCGAGCCCCACATCAGACTCCTCCTCTAGGAGCTTGCTTCTTCCTCTCACACTCCCCCTGCTGTGTTCCCTCTCTTACTGGCTGTCTCTCTGTCAAATATATAAATAAAATCTTTTAAAAAAAACACAAAAAAACCCCAAAAAACTACTAGAACTGATAAATAAATTTAGTAAGGTCTCAGGATACAAAATCAATATACAGAAATCTGTTGAGGGGCGCCTGGGTGGCACAGTGGTTGGGCGTCTGCCTTCGGCTCAGGGCATGATCCTGGCATTATGGGATCGAGCCCCACATCAAGCTCCTCCACTATGAGCCTGCTTCTTCTCCCACTCCCCCTGCTTGTGTTCCCTCTCTCGCTGGCTGTTCCTATCTCTGTCACATAAATAAATAAAATCTTAAAAAAAAAAAAAGAAATCTGTTGAATTTTTTTTTTTTTAAGATTTTATTTATTTATGTGACAGAGAGACAGCCAGTGAGAGAGGGAACACAGCAGGGGAGAGGGAGAGGAAGAAGCAGGCTCCCAGCCGAGGAGCCCAATGCAGGACTTGATCCCAGAATGCCGGGATCACGCCCTGAGCCGAAGGCAGATGCCCAACAGCTGCACTACCCAGGAGCCCCGAAATCTGTTGAATTTTATACACTAATAGTGAAGTAGTAGAAAAAGAAAATAAGAAAACAACCCCATTTACAATTGTACCAAAAATAATAAAATACCTAGGAATAAACTTAACCCAGGAAATGAAAGACCTGTACTCTGAAAACTATAAAACATTGATGAAAGAAATTGACGATGACACAAAGAAATGGAAAGACATTCCCTGCTAATGGATTGAAGAACAAATATTGCTAAAATGTCCATACTACCTAAAACAATCTACGCATTTACTGCAATCCCTATGAAAATACCACCAGCATTTTTTACAGAGCTAGAACAAATAATCTTCAAATTTGTATGGAACCACAAAAGACCCCAAATAACCAAAGCAATCTTTAAAAGAAGAACAAACTAGAGGTATCACAATTCCAGACCTCAAGATATACTGCAAAGCTATTGTAATTCGAACAGTGTGGTTCTGGCACAAAAACAGACCCATGGATCAGTGGAACAGAATAGAGAGCCCAGAAATAAGCCACAATTATATGGTCAATTAATATTTGACAAAAGAGTCAATAATATGCAATGGGAAAAAGACAGTGTCTTCAACAAATGGTGTTGGGAAAACTGGACAGTTATGTGCAAAAGAACGCAACTGGACCACTTTCTTACACCACACACAAAAATAAATTCAAACTGGATTAAAGACCATTTAATGTGAGACATGAAACCATAAAAATCCTAGAAGAGAGAACAGACAGTAACTTCTCTGACATCAACCAAAACAACATTTTTCTAGATATGTCACCCGAGGCAAGGGAAACAAAAGCAAAAATAAATTATTGAGACTACATCAAAATAAAAAAGTTTCTGCACAACAAAGGAAATAATCAAGAAAACAAAAAGACAACCTACTGAATGGGGAAGATATTTGAAAATGACATATCTGATAAGGATTAGTATCCAAAATATTTAAAGAACTTATACTCAAAAGACACACAAAAATGGATAATCCAATTAAAAATGGGAAGAAGACATAAACAGACATTTTTCCAAAGAAGACTTCCAGATGGCCAACAGACACATGAACAGATGCTCAACATCACTCATCTCTGGGAAATGCAAATCGAAACCACAACGAGATATCACCTCAAGCCTGTCAGAATGGCTAAAATCAGAAATACAAGAAACAAGTGTTGGTGAAGATGTAGAGAAAAAAGAACCTTCCTGCACTGTTGGTGGGAATGCAAGCTGGTACAGCCACTATGGAAAACAATATGGAGACTTCTCAAAAAATTAAAAACAGAACTACCATACAATTCAGTAATTCCACTAATGGGTATTTACCCAAAGAATAGGGAAACACTAAATCATGTGACTTTTTCTCCAGCTGACTTCAACTTTCTCACCCTTTTTCTCTCCTTTCTCAACTGAACACAGTATACAAGGTACAGTAGTGTGTGTGTGTGTGTGTGTGTGTGTGTGTGTGTGTGTTCATCTTGTTCGGTGTTCTTTAAGTATGATGGACCTGTGGTTTGGTGTCTATCATTAATTCTTGACCATAATTTCTTCTGCCCCATTCCATCACCATTTTCTTCCTGGTATTCCAATTACAAGTATGTGGCACTGTTACATATTGTCCCACAGCTTTTGAATGTCCTGTTCTATCTTTGTTCAGTCTTTGTTGTGGATTCTTCCCCAAATGTTCCCCAATTAAGTCTTCAAGTAATCATGCCTCGTGTAATCCCCTCCCCTTGTGGGTGGGCTGGACCTAATAACTTGCTTCTAAAGAAAAAAATATGGCAAAAATGCTGAGATGTCACTTTGATAACTGTGATTCCATCTTTCTGGTATTCTCTCTTTCTTGTTGCAAGAGTTCAGACTCTCTTTCTCTATGAAGAGGTCGATACAGCAAGGAGCTAAATGCAGCTTCTGTCTAAGCAAGAAAGAGTGTGCCTCGAATACAACATCCCATAACACACTGAATCCTGCTGACCACCTTATTAGTGACTGTGTTAGTCTGCTTGGGCTGTGTAACAATAGATGGGGTGCCTTAAACACCTGAAATTTATTTTCTCACATTTCACGAGACTGAAGTCCATGATCAAGGTGTTGGTAAATTTGCTGTGTAGTGAGAGCTCTTCCTGCCTTGCAGATGGTTACCTTCTCATCAAGTTCTCACGCAGCCTTTCCTCTGTGTGCATGCAAAAGAGAGCTCTCCGGGGTCTCCTCTTCTTTGTATAGGGACACCAATCCTATTGGTTTGGGGCCCCACCCTTGTAACCTCATTTAACCTTAATTATCTCCCTAAAGGCCCTCCAAATGCAGTCACATTGTAAGTTAGAGCTTCAACCTATAAATTTTGGGGGGGGACGCAATTCAGTCCATAACAGTGACCATGGAAGCAGATCTTCCCTCAAATCTTTAAGTGAAACCACAGCCCCAGTTGACGACTGGATTACAGCCTTATGAGAGAGTTTAAAAGCAGAATACCCAGCTACTGCCAAAGGAGAAGGTTGTCGCATTCATTGTATCTGCTCATTGTAAATGCGAGAAAGAGACTCAAATCTTTAGCTCAGGAACTGCTACCAAGCATCTGAGGGAGGTAACTTTGGGAGACTGGAAATGGAGGAAGCCCAAAAGAGTAGCAGATTTGTTGTGAAGGCAAGTATCAGTACATATGTTTTGTCAAAGAATAGCAATAACCAGGTTTTCGTTGTTCTATGTTTTTAGTTCTCACTTCTGTAAGATCAAAGTTCACCCATTTACCAGCAAGAGTTTACTCTGGAGTGTGTCAGCAGGAAAATGTCAAAGAAGTGAAAATGTTTCCAGTCATCCTGTATTTTGAAAATTTCAGGAAGTTGTGGCTGAGAAACAAGGTACCAGACCAAGTTTCGGTACCCTCCCTTTGTATTCTCCATTTTCTTGATCATATGACCTTGTGCTGGATCATAAATTATATTTCTCCAATACTTACTTCATCTCCAGCTTTTCCAGAAAATGTTCTTCCCGTTTTTCTTCTGACCATTTCTGGCTTGGGCATTTACCGTTGCTCTGAGAAGAGGAAACAATGTCAGAGGTATAGCTATCTCCTACCTAGCAAGCACTGAGATTTAATTAGTCTTCCTCTTTTCTTTTTCTTCTTTTTTCTTTCTTTTTTTTTCAAGTAGGCTCCATGCCCAGCCTAGAGCCCAATGGAGGACTTGAATTCACAACCCTGATACCAAGACCTGAGCTGAGGTAAAGAGTCAGATGCTTAGGGGCGCCTGGGTAGATCAGTCAGTTAAGCGTCTGCCTTCTGCTCAGGTCATGATCCTGGAATCCTGGCATCTAGCACTGCAGTGGGCTCCCTGCTCAGCGAGGAGTCTGCTTCTCCCTCTGCCCCTCACCCTGCTCGTGCTCTCCATCTCCTACTCTCTCTCTCTCAAATAGATAAATAAAATCTTTAAAAAAAAAAAGTCAGATGCTTAACTGACTAAATCACCCAGGTACCCCATTGTAGTATAATTTTATTTCACCTTTGTTATGTGGTCTGTCATGTATCTAGGTTGACAAGGAAGGGACAAGGAACGACAAAGCTTTTGAATTTAGCAATGGAAATTTATAAGGGCTAAGTTATTTAAAGTCTTTATTTTCTTATGTCTCATTTTAATTTCTTTATGTTAACTTCATTTTTTTAAAAGGATTTATTTATTTTATTTTTAGAGAGAGAGAGCATGAGCAGGAGGGGAAGAGGGAGAAAGAGAGAGAATCTCAAGCAGACTCCATGCTGAGTGTGGAGCCTAATGCAGGGCTCGATCCCAGGACTCTGAGATCATGACCTGAGCCGAAACCAAGAGTCAGATGCTCAACCAACTGTGCCACCCAGGCACCCTTAGCTTCATTTTTACTAATCAGCCTACTCCATAGAGAAGTATGGTATGAAAAATCCTGACAAGTACACTGATGGACTTGTTGGCTTTTCCTTGGACCTGTCACTATAATCAGGGAGGCATGGGCTTATAAGAAGATGTGAGCTCTAACTAGTACATATTGAACATGAGGGAGAAAAAGAAATTTTCCCAAAGAAGCAGCATAGGATGTATAAGCCCATTAGAACAACAACAATCACTATGAGCTGCGAAACTACTCCTGCTGCTTTCCACCAAATATTTTAAATCATTTAAATTGATGTTTTCCAAACTCATTTGATGACTAAACGTTATTTTCTTTCACATGATCATTCACATTAAAAATCTAATTTTCCAAGGACTCCATTTTAAACATGTTCATAGATTATAGAATATTTTCAAATGTGTTTATCCATGCTCATGTTGAAAGCAAAACTTTCATAGAAAATCTGGCTGGGGGCTCCTGGGTGGCTCAGTCGGTTAAGTGTCTGCCTTTGGCTCAGGTCATGATCTCAGGGGCCTGAGATTGAGCCTTGTGTCAGGCTCCATGCTCAGTGGGGCATCTGCTTCTTCCTCTCCCTCTGCAACCCCCCCACTCGTATGCTTGCACTCTCTCTCTCTCTCTCTCTAATAAACAAATAAAATCTGAAAGAAAGAAAGAAAGAAAGAAAGAAAGAAAGAAAGAAAGAAAGAAAGAAAGAAGAAAGAAAGAGAAAAAGAAAGAAAGAAAAGAAAGAAAAGGAAAAGAAAAGAAAAGAAAAAAAGAAAAGAAAAGAAAAGAAAAGAAAAGAAAAGAAAAGAAAAGAAAAGAAAAGAAAAGAAAAGAAAAGAAAAAAGAAAAGTAAGGAAGGAAATCTGGCTGTGAGTCTTGTAATTTCCATCTGAGCCCTTTACCATAGCCAGTTGTAATATGTACACTAAAGTGAATAAACCTGGGGACATAGTTTACTTTTTAAGTAAAATCCACATTAATCTTTTCACATAACAAATGAAAGTTTTTGAAAGTTTAGGGTGGCAGTTTGTAGTTCCCCTTACTCTGTGAGAGCTCTCAGGCAGCTTCTGTAACTTCCTTTGCTGTCCCATATCTTAAAGCGACGAGGAAGTAACAAGGGAAACACAACCTCAGCTTTTATAATGACTTCTTCTTTCAAGTACCGGGAACTTAATTTTACAATCTTCTTATTTCTGATGAACAGATCTGTTTTTACATCATTAGCACACCTCTGAGACATGTGTAACAGAGGATCCAGGAATTATGTCTTTTTTTATATATTAAAAAACATTTTTTAAAGATTTTATGTATTTATTTGAGAGAGAGAGAGAGCAGGGACGAGGGGCAGGCAGGGAGGGACAGCAGACTCCACACTGAGCATAGGGCCTGACACGGGGCTTGATCCCATGACCCTGAGATCATGACCTGAGCCGAAATCAAGAGTCGGAGGCTTAACCGACTAAACCACCCAGGTGCCCCCAGGAATTATTACTTAAGACTTAGGAAGAGATAGTCTCATAATGATGCAACCTCAAAACTCTTGGCATATTGGTAAGGGGTTACTTATATTTTGCCTTGCCATTTGGAAGAGAGTGGATATGGTAGGGGTATGTATGTCGACAGATAGATGTAATATTATGCAGTAAGGACAAAAATAGAGAGGAAATGAGAAATATAAAAAACGTTGGAAGTTTTGTGGTGCTTAGTACAGCAGCAATATTGGAGGCAAAATCTGAATCCAAGGAAAGAGAAATCACTAATAAAGTCAAGAAAAAAAAATGATAAAAGCCATGGATTAGAAGTCATACAAGGATATGAAGTTGTAAAAATGAAAATAAGGCTTCAATGAGAAATGCATATTTATTGTTACCAAATGCTAAGCACTGTAGTAAATGCTTTACATCATTGCAATTTAATTCTCATAAGTAACCTGGGATTTAAGTATTATCGTTCCCATTGTTAAATAGAAAATGAAGGTTTATAAAGACTCTGTGATCTATGTAAGGTCATATAGTAAATTTCAAAATGTAATTTGAATTGAGGACCAGCTAAGTCCAAACACTTGATCTTTCTGCTATAAATTTTAGTAAAGAAAAATAAAAAGAGATTCTAAGGTGGAAAACAAAGAGCAAGTCTTTAACGGACTCTAAAGACTAAGAATGGACACAGGAAAATATGGCTAGGAAGTATTTCAGAGTACATTTGAAATTAGTGATAACCTTTAAACTTACATGTCATAAACATTTAGTGCAAAAAAAAAAAAAAGAATGGCAAAGGGTCACGGGTCTGGAAGGGGTTTTCTGCTGTATCTGAGACTTGAGGCCTAAACTGTGTAAGGCTTTTGGAAATGCAATGCTACTTCTGTTGGTGCAGTGCCCACACCACACTGAGGTGTCAATTTAATATTTTGTGACTATTTTGCTTGTGCCTGAAGACCAGCAAGTTTCTAGAAAATCTGCAGAATGCCTGACTTTTTAAAAAAGACATCTTTTTTGCGAAAGACTTACTATAGTTCAAGAGCCACAGCCAGCTCCCATCTAGAAAGTTCGACTTAGTGAATTACAGTTCTTCCCAATTCATGTGTGTTACTTACAGGTTTATTTTATTTAAACTTGAACATGCTGCGTCTCATGTATTTAATTAGAAAATGAATAAGAAAGCTGAAAATGTTGAATTTGGTAGGATGGCATTAGGTCTAGGGAGGGTCACAAGTTCTGGCTACAATACTTTACTAGTTGTCCCTCCTGTCTAGTCTTCATTACTATGCTATTTGCTCATTTCTCCTCGGTTCTTGCATGTTGGTATCAGCTTACTAAGTAGACTCCTTCTCCAATGTTGTGCATTACCCTTATAAATTTATATCTATTCCTGTAAATCCCAATGATTAATCCTCCCATCTGTATTTATTTTTTTAAGATTTTATTTATTTATTTATTTGAGAAAGAGCAAGAGTGAGAGAGCACAAGTGGGGGGAGGGGCAGCAGCAGAGGCAGAAGGAGAAGCAGGCTCCCCACTGAGCAAGGAGCCCAACACTGAACTCCATCCCAGGACCATGGGATCATGACCTGAACAGAAGGCAGACGCTTAACCAACTGAGCCACCCGGCGCTCCTCCCATCTGCATCTAAAATAATCTTTCTAAAGTGCTAATTTTATAGAGCATACCCTGAATAAATTATTTAAAGTCTCCAAATGACTTGTGGAATAAGGTCTTGACCCCTTTAGTTGTTATGCTGTTTCTGCCTATTTCAACTTGTTCTTTTCCCACAAACTGCTGTCAACTTTACTAGTTGCGAAACTGAGAACAAACAGGAAAGGGAGAGAGTAGATGAAATAGTGAAATGCTCCTTTGAGATACAATTGACATATCGTGTAAATTTAAGGAGTACAACTGCTGATTTGATACAATTATTTATGGCAAAACGATTACCACCATAACATTAGCTAACACCTCCGTCATGTCACATAGTTACCATTTGTTTTTTGGGGGGAGAACATTTAAGATCTACTCTCTTCCCAATTTCAAATTCATAGTATAGTATTAACTAGTTAGACCTGAATTTATTCATCTAAAAAAATCTGAGGGAAAGAAAAGGAAAGAAAAGAAAAGGAAGGAAGGAAGGAAGGAAGGAAGGAAGGAAGGAAGGGGAAGGGAGGCAAGGAGGGAAGGAAGGAAGGAAAAGAAAGAAAGGAGGGAGGGAAAGAAAGGAAGGAAGAATGGAAGAAAGAAACAGCGGCTATTAAATTAAAAAGAAATAGTGAGATGCAAGCAAAGGGGCTAGCTTTGGTAAATCATCACGATGTCCATCAGCAGTTCTCATTACAGTGAACTACAAAGGTTGTGCTGCTTGTACATTCCAGTCAAAAACCACACAGTAGAGGGGCGCCTGGGTAGCGCAGTCCTTAAGCGTCTGCCTTCGGCTCAGGGTGTGATCCCGGCGTTATGGGATCGAGCCCCACATCAGGCTCCTCTGCTATGAGCCTGCTTCTTCCTCTCCCACTCCCCTGCTGTGTTCCCTCTCTCGCTGGCTGTCTCTCTGTCACATAAATAAATAAAATCTTAAAAAAAAAAAAAAACAACAACCACACAGTAGAATGCAGGGGAAAATACTGATTCATCCTTCTTTGTCCACAATAAAACAGCAAGTCTGGTGCATACCGCAATAAATGAGTAAATGAATAAACAAAGTGGGGTGATAAAGTCTGGAGGAGAAGCATGGTAATAAAACTAGAGAGAAGGTAAACCAAAGAGTTGAGAAATAAAAATAAGTAGCCCTGAGAATACTAATTAAACCACTCCCAAAAGCATCAAAATAGATTTGGACACACATGCAAACTTTTACCATCATATGCTAAAATATCCTGAACCCTTTGGTGGTTTCCATCACAAGATCTAATCCTATGACATTTTCCTAGGATAAAAGAAGTTTTGTGCCATTTCCTTTGGAAGAAAGTTCTTTACTGCCTCTACCTTGTTATGTGTTTAAATCTCTGAAGTCATCTAGCATATCCCAGAGAGACATGGAGTTCCATCTTGCTCTATTTGGTTTCTACAGGTTTTGACGGATGCCAGGCTCAACAGAATCTTTTGCCCACTGTGGTCATGTGTATCCTGCTCCTGAATTCCTGTTTTCTCACCAGTTGTTTCAGTGAGTTCTAGAGGATGACTGCTTTTGGGTCTACATTCCCTCACCCTGCCTTCCCCCTAATCACTACCCACAACACTTATTTTGAGGTCAATAGAATATGTGTAATTTAGGGAGTCTCATTGAAAAAATATACATATTTAACATAGTGAATTTTTAAAAATTAGAAAAAGTTAGAACAAATATAGAAATCAAAGAGAATAAACATGATAAAGAAAACATACGTAATATTAACACCAAGAGAAAAACACACCTAAGAATTTGAAAACCAATTTGTGATATATTTTTATATTAATATATACTATTTTAGGGGCACCTGGGTGACTCAGTCAGTTAAGCGCCTGCCTTCGGCTCAGGTCATGATCTCAGGGTCCTGAGATCGAGCCCCGTGTTGGGTTCCCTGCTCAGCGGGGAGTCCCCTTCTCCCTCTCCTTCTGCCCCTCCCCCTCGCTGGTGTTCTCTCTCTCTCTCAAATAAATAAAAAAATCTTTAAAAATATATACATAATATTTTAAAGAAAATTAGTATTATACCTGTATAGTTCTTTAACATTTTTATTACATCGCATATTCACTTATGATACAAAATGTTATTGGTTGTGTATGTTTCCATCACTTGGAAACATTCAAATAGATTTAAATAAGACTCTAGGAATGATTATTGAAGTTATTTAATTTTTATATTGTAATTAGTAATTTTGCAAATAAATTGTTTTATACATCTAATACAGAAATTATCCTTTTTAAATTTTTTCATGTTTTTTAAAGATTTTATTTATATATTTGACAGAGGGAGAGTGAGAGCGCAAGCAGGTGGTCGGCAGGCAGAGGGAGAAGCAGACTCCTCACTGAGCAGGGAGCCCAGCATTGGCTTGGATCCCAAGACCCTGAGATCATGATCTGAGCCGAAGGCAGATGCTTAACCGTCTGAGCCACACAGACAGGCCTATATTTTTCATATTTTTGATAATTTTAATTAATGTCCAAGTTGTAGACTGAATGGCATTTATTGTTTTAAATTAACATTTTAAACGTTATTGACATTGAATCATGGTATTCAGATGCTTATTTACTTTAATTAAGTGCTTATTCATGTATTTTTATGCAATTTCGTGCAAAATTGTTTTTTCACGCATTTGTAATATTTCTGTTTTACATTAGAATAGTGTGAGATTTATTTTAATTTAAATTCAATTAGCCAACACACAGTACATCATTAGTTTCAGATGTGATGTTCAATGATTCATCAGTTGCATAGAACACCCCGTGCTCATCACATCACGTGCCCTCCGTAATGCCCATCCCCCAGTTACCCCAACCCCCCACCCGCTTCCTTTCCTCAACCCTCAGCATGTTTCCCAGAGTCAAGAGTCTCTCAGGGTTTGTCTCCCTCTCTGATTTCTTCCCATTCAGTTTTCCCTCCCTTCCCCTATGGCTATCTGCACTATTTCTTATATTCTACATATGAGTGAAACCATGTGATAATTGTCTTTCTTTGACTGAATTATTTCACTTAGCATAATACCCTCCAGTTCCATCCACGTTGATGTAAATGGTAAGTACTCATCTTTTCTGATGGTTGAGGGTAATATTCTGTTGTATATATAAACCGCATCTTCTTTATCCATTCATCTGTTGAAAGACAATTCGTCTCCTTCCACAGTTTGGCTGTTGTGGACATTGTTGCTATGAACATTGGGGTGCAGGCCCCTTCATTTCACTGTATCTGTATCTTTGCGGTAAATACCTAGTAGTGTAATTGCTGGGTCATAAGGTAGTTCTATTTTTAACTTCTTGAGAAAACTCCATACTGTGAATAGTATGAGATCTTTATATTTATTTCAAAGTAGTATTGCTTCTTGTCATATATGTTGCAACTATTTTCAGTAATTTATTTTTTATTTTATTTTTTTTAAAGATTTTATTTATTTATTTGAGAGAGAGAGAGTGAGCAGGAGAGAGCACAAGTGGGGGAGAGGGAAAAGCAGGATCCTTGCAGAGCAGGGAGCAGGGAGCCTGTCGTGGGTTTCAATCCCAGCACTCTGGGATCATGACCTGAGCTGAAGGCAGCTGCTTAACCTACTGAGCCACCCAGGTGCCCCTAATTTATTTGTTTTTAAAAATGCTTTAAATTCCTTTCTGTTTAATATAGTATTTCATTAGACAAAAATGTTAATTACATGTACACAATTTATTAACCTGAATGTACATAAGCCCACCATTCAACTAGGAAACTGGATCTTTAGTAACCTCTTTTTTCTACCTGTTTTCCTCTTCTATTCTGAATTGCGTGTTTCTTATTACCTTGCCTACTAGTTTAAAATATATAGATATATATGCATAATATATATATAATAATGTGTTGTTTAGTTTTGCTTGTTTTTTTAAGCTTTATAAAATATCAAACTGCATTTAGTGTTCTGAGATTGCTTTACTTTTTCAGTATCGTATTTCTTTTTTTTTTTAAGATTTTTTATTTATTTATTCGACAGAGATAGAGACAGCCAGTGAGAGAGGGAACACAAGCAGGGGGAGTGGGAGAGGAAGAAGCAGGCTCATAGCGGAGGAGCCTGATGTGGGGCTCGATCCCAGAACACCGGGATCACGCCCTGAGCCGAAGGCAGACGCTTAACCGCTGTGCCACCCAGGCGCCCCCAGTATCGTATTTCTGAACTCCATTTCTGTCATTGCAAAAGCTATAGTTAATTTAGTCTTCACTCATGTAGGATATATTTTCTTGTATAAATAAAATTCCCAGTGAATTTATCCATTAGCTTGTCAATAGTCTTTTGGATTATTTATTACTACTATGAAATATGATGGTATAAATATTCTAAATATAAATATGCTGGTATAAACATGTCTCTGGTGCATATTTGTAGAAGTTTATCCAAAATCTACAGGTAAGAGTGAAATTATCAGATGTTTTGTTTTCTTCTGAGGTGTCTGTTAAGTGACTTGCTCATATTTTTATAAACATATGTATTTTAAAAATATAATCTAGATACTAGTCCATAATCTTAATTTATGCTGCAAATATATTCCTCAAGTTTGTGACTTTTCTTTTCACTTTTTAAATGATGTCTTTTGAACAGCAGTTCTTAGTTTATCAATCATTTTTTTTAGAAGTTTTTATTTAGAGAGAGAGTAAGAGAGAGCACGAGCGGTGGGGGGGGGGGGGTGTCAGAGGGAGAAGCAGATTCAGGACCCTGGGATCATGACCTGAGCCAAAGGCAGACACTTAACCAACTGAGCCACCCAGGTGCCCCAGTTTTTCAATCATTTTAATAATCAGAACTCTTTGCATCTTGCTTAAGAAAAAATTATTTACCCAAGTCAAATGAATATTGCTTTTTAATCCTCTAAATATTATAAAGTATTGCTTTTCACATGTCTGCAAACTTCCAAATTAGTTTTTTTTAAGAAGACTTATTTATTTTAGAGAGAGAGAGAGCATGATGGGAGGGGGAGGAGCAGAGGGAGAGAATCTCAAGCAGACTCCACCCTGAGCATGGAATCCAACTTGAGGCTCAATCTCATGACCCTGAGATCACAATCTGAGCTGAAACCAAGAGTCAGACATTTAACTGACTGTGCCACTCAGGTGCCCCCCAAATTAGATTTTTTAACTCATGAAATAAGATACTGATCTAATTTCTTTTTTTTCGAGTAAGTAATCAATTTTCTTCACATAATTTATTGTACCAACTTCTTTTGTGTTAATTTGAAATGCTATCTATATTATACATTATAGTTTCATATAGTGTGAGACTTTCAGAGGCAGTCCATTTTCTTCCAATTAACCAGTTGTCTATCCCTACACCAATACTCCACTGTTTTAATTACTTTTGCTTTCTAGTAAGTTTTCATATATGCTAGGCTGGGTACATCATATTAATTCTTTTTATTTAGAAACATCTTGCCAACACTTACTCTTTTACTTTTCCACATAAATGTTGAAATCTGCTTGACAAATTCCTAAAATCACACGTTGGTATCCTCACTGATACTGAATTTATAGGCTACTTGGGGAAGAATTACAAATTTTACAATATGGATGCTTTTTTGTTACTGAATATGCCATATATGGCCCATTCAGGTGTTTCTGTCTCTCAATAATGCTATGTAATTCTCTGGATATGGCTCTTTCTTACTTTTGTCAGATTAATTCTTTGGTATCAATAATTATATTGCTATCATAAATGGTACCTATTTTCAATTATATTCACTGACTGATACTAAAACAGAGAAATGCAATTTTTGTTGCTGTTATTATTATTTTGGTATATTGATTCTAGCCAACGCCACACACAGCCTTTCTGATTATGTCTAAAAATGTGTTGGACATATATTTGTAAGGAAAAAATTGTAACTGAAATAAAGATAATTCAGTTTCTTTCTCTAAAATTCTTAAGCTTTTAATTTGTTTTTCTTGGTTTGTTGACAGGCCAAAATTTCCAGTATAATGTTATGTAGAAACAATGAAAACAGACATTTTTTTTCCTGTTGGCGATTTATTTTTTTTTTTAAAGATTTTATTTATTATTTGACAGAGAGAGAGAGTACAAGCAGGGGAAGAGGCAGGTAGAAGGAAAGGGAGAAGTAGGGAGCCCAATGTGGGGCTTGATCCCAAGACCCTGAGACTGAGACCTGAGCCAAAGGCAAACACTTAACTGACTAAACCACCCAGGTGCCCCTCCTGTTTGTGATTTAAAGGGAATGCTTCCAACGTTCTCTTTTTAAGATTACTATTGCTATATGTTTTTGCCAGATACCACTCAGAAGGAGGGAGTTTATTTCTATTCCTAGTTTATGAAAAGTTTTTATCAAATTATTTTACTACATCATTGAAATGATTAAATGGATTTTTTGGCCCTGAATCTATTATGTGGTTCATGATAATTATAGATTTTTCTATTTCAAATCAAACTTAATTGTGGGTAAACCTAAGGTTTATTGACTTTTTAAATATTTTTGCTGAATTAAGTATGCTAATTTTTAATATAGTTTTTAATTTTTATTTTGAAAGAGTAAAAACACAAAAAAGTAAGAGAGAGACAACTCAAGACATAAGGTAGCCTTTTTACAACCTAACTTCAGAAGTGACTTTCCATTATTTCTGTTCTATTCTGTTAATTAGAAGTAAATCACCAAAGGGAAGAGATTTACATAAGTACATGGAGACCTGGAAGCCAGGTATTTGGGAACCACCATAGAGTCTGTCTATTACAAATTGACACTTGTCCCGCAGTGGTTCATGTTTCTTTCACATGCAGAATGTATTTGTCTGGCTTATTTCAGTTGGCATAATGTCCTCAGTTTCACTTAGCATAATGTCCTTGAGGTTCATCCATGTTATCATAAATGGTAGGATCTTCATCTTTTTTAAGGTTGAATACCATTCATATATAAAATAATATTCATATATATTCATAATGTATATATATAAGCATCTTTATCCATTTATATGTTGATGAACAGATTCTCATGTTGTATCATTCCTTGGCTACTGTGAATAAAGCGATTATTCGCATTATTCTCTTGTGAATAATGGGATCTGCAATGAACATGGCGGCAGATATCTCTTCCAGATACTGATTTAATAATATTCTTTGGATACTGTGGGACATTAATAAATATTTGTTAATGGTTAGTTTCATGGAAAAAAAAGATTTTTATCTCAATAAAGCTGCTTACAATGTAAATAATAATAATTAATAATAATAATAATAATAATGTTCGAATATACACTCAGAAAAGAGACTGCTAGATCACGTGGGAGTTCTATTATTAGTTTTTTGAGGAACCTCTACACGGTTTCCATAATGGCTGTACCAATTTACATTCTTACAGAGTACAAAGGTTGCTTTTTCTCCACATCCTTATGAATACCTGTTATTTTGTCATTTTGATAATAGCCATCCAAACAGGTGGGGAATGACATCTCCTTGTGGTTTTGATTTGCATTTCCCTGTTACTTTATGATGATGAACACCTTTTCATACACCTGTTGGCCTTTGTATGTCTTCTTTGGAAAAGAAGTTGATCCATATTCTTTGCCCATTTTTTTTTAAAGATTTTATTTATTTATTTGACAGAGAGACAGCCAGCGAGAGAGGGAACACAAGCAGGGGGAGTGGGAGAGGAAGAAGCAGGCTCACAGTGGAGGAGCCCGATGTGGGGCTCGATCCCATAACGCCAGGATCACGCCCTGAGCCGAAGGCAGACGCTTAACCCGCTGTGCCACCCAGGCGCCCCTCTTTGCCCATTTTTAACTGGTTTTTGTTTTGTTTTTGTTTTGCTATTTGGTTGTATGAATTCCTTATATATTTGGATATTAACCCCTTGTCAGATATATAGTTTGCAAATGATACCAAAATAATCTCCCAATTCATAGGTTGCTTTTTCATTTTGTTGACTTTTTCCTTTGTTGGGCAGAGGCTTTTTAGTTTGATATAATTTTACTTGTTCATTTTTTTATTTTATTACCTGAGCTTTTGGTGTCATATCCAAAAAAAAAAAAAAAAAATCATTGCCAAGACAATGTTTGTTTTCTTCTAGGAGGTTCACAGTTGCAGGTCTTATTTTTAGATCTTTAATCTACTTTTGGTTGATTTTTGCATATGGTGTCAGATAAGGGTCTAATTTCAATTTTTTTTTTGCATGTAAATATCTGGTTCTGCTAACACCATTCAAATATTTAAAAAGACTGTTCTTTCCCCATTGTATATTCTTGGCTACTTGCATGAAACTTAGTTGACTATATATGTTTGGGTTTATTTCTTTGTTTCTGGGCTCCCTATTCTATTCCACTGGTCTGTATGTCTGTTTTTATGCAAATACTATATGTTTTGATTATTAACTATGGCTTTGTAATATAGTTGGAAAACAGGAAGTGTGATGCTCCAGCTTTTTTTTTTCCCCCTCAAGATTGCTTTGGCTATGGAATCTTATGGTTCCATACAAATCGTAGGATCGTTTTCCTATTTCTGTGACAAATGCCATTGGACTTTCGGTACAAATTGCACCAAATCTATAGACCGTTTTGGTTAGTACGCACAGTTTACCAATATTCATTCCTCTGGTCCATAAACATGAGTATCTTCATATTTATCTGTGCCTTCCTCAACTCCTTTCATCAAAGTTTTATACTTTTTAGTGGTACAAATCTCTCACTCCTTTGTTAAATTTATTCCTAAAGCATGTTATTATTTTGGATGCCATCAAAAATGGGATGTCATAAATGTTTTCTTAATTTTCTTTGCAGCTAGGTCATTGTAAAAGAATGTAAAGAAACACAGCTAGTACTTGTATGTTGATTTTGTATCCTGAGACCTTACTGGATTTATTTGTTAACACTGACACGGTTGTTTTGTGGAGTCTATAGGGTTTTCTACGTAAAAGATCATGTCATCTGCACACAGAGATTATTTTAATTCTTCTTTTCCAATTTGAATATCTTTTATTTATTTTTCCAGTCTGATTGCTCTTGCTGTACTTTCAACTATGTTGACTAGAAGTGGTGAGAGTGGATACACTTGCCTTCTTCTGGATCTTAGAGGCAAAGCTTCCAGCTCCCCTCCCTCCACACACACTCACAGATTATGATGTTAACTGTGGGTTTTTCATAAACCGCCTTTACTGTGCTGAAGAAATTTCCTTTTTACCTATTGTGTTGCAAGTTTTCATCAGGAATGATGTGGTTTGGAGTGGTGAGGTTCAGAGTCAATGGCCAAGAAAGAATTCTTGAGACATCTTTGATGCTAAAAAAAAAAAAAGTGGTTTTATTAAAGCATGGGGACAGGGCCCATAGTCAGAAAGAGCTGCACTGGGGTTGTGGGGAGTGGCTGATTATATAAGATGTTCTATCCTATGGAGAGGAGGGTGATGTTTGGGCTACAGGAAATTGAGTCTATAGGTTTCTGGAGGCTGCTTTTTTATTGTAAATTATTAAGACAGCTGCAAACTGGAGTCCTGCATGACTGTGATCTCTATCAAGTTAACTATGCGGTCCATATATACAATGGACCATGTATACAATATATACAATATTACTCAGCCATTGGAAAGAATGATTACCCAACATTTGCATCAACATGGATGGGACTGGGGAGATTATGCTAAGTGAAATAAGTCAAGCAGAGAAAGACAATTATCATATAGTTTCACTTATTTGTGGAACATAAGGAATAGCAGGGAGGACATTAGGAGAAGGAAGGGAAGAATGAAGGGGGGGAAACGGAGGGGGAGATGAACCATGAGAGACTATGGACTCCAGGAAACAAACTGAGGGTTTCAGAGGGGCGGGGGTTGGGGGGGGTGGAGGGATGGGCTAGCCCAGTGAAGGGTATTAAGGAGGGCACGTATTGCATGGAACACTGGGTGTTATAAGCAAACAATGAATCATGGAACACTACATCAAAAACTAATAATTCATAATTTAAATTCAAAATTTAAAAAAAGTTAACTACTTGTTCTTGCCTTTCCTTTGTTCTAGGGCATCCAGGAGGGCCTGAGGAATGTCACTTATATTCCCCCTGGGGGGGGGGGTTGTGCAATGTTAGTTTGTGCTTTGCCCTCAGCTTGCTGTCTGCTTCCTCGTCACTTAATATCACTGAACTGTATATTTAAAAATGGTAAAAATGTCACACATGTACACACAAAAAGAGGAAAAAGAAAAAGAAAAAACCCTTAGGACTCCATAAATAATAGATCAAGTTTGGTTTTCAACTTTGGTTTTCAAAACCAAAGACAGACTATAACGGTTGTGGTGGTGAATTTTGTTGTTGTTGCTGTTGTTTTTCTTCCTAGACTTCTAGCCCATCTTTCTGGCCAAATGACCAGGAAGGAGAATCAGGGAGCATGGGAGAATCTTTTGTTTTCTTAATTTTTTGCTCTCCTGGCCCTGCCCCTAGGCCGGCTTCAAAGGCATAGCTATTAGTGTTGTTAACTTCCAGTATTTCTTTCTTACTTTTCCATTTCCAGAATTCCATTTCTGCTTATGTTACCCACATGCTCTTACAGGTTGTCTGCTTTTTCCATTTGAGCCATTAACATATTAATCATAGTTATTTTACTTTTTTAAAGATTTATTTATTTATTTTGAGAGAGAGAGAGAGCATGTGAGTGGGGGGAGGGGCAGAGGGAGAGACTCCTCAAGCAGACTCCCCATTGACCACAGGGCCCAAGGCAGGGCGGGATCACAGGACCCTGAGAACATGATCAGAGCTGAAGTTGACAGTTGATTGCTTAACCCACTGAGCCACCCAAGCGCCCCAATCATAGTTATATTAAGTTCCTGGTCTGATCATTGTAATCTCCCTGCCATAATTTGAGTCTCATTCTAATGCTTGCTCTGTCTTTTCAAACTGTATCTTTATCTTTCATTGTGCCTTGTAATCTTTTCTTGAAAGCCAGACATGAAGAGCTGGGTAAAAGGAACTGAGGTAAATAAGCCTTTAGTGTAAGGTTTTATGTTTATCTAGCTAGGGGTTACACTGTGTTTACAGTGAGCTATAAACTATAGGTGTCAGAGGCTAAAATTTCCACTGGTGGTGGTGGTGCCATCCATGTCTTTGGGGCTCCTTAGTGACTTCTTCACCAACAATGTCTCAGATGTGCAGCTCTTTGTGTTGTAATGGCTTGTTACTATCAGTAGAGTGATGCAGTGGTAATGTGGGGGCAGGGAAAGGGAAGCGTTCTGCAGGCCTATGATCTGGTCTCAACTTCTTAGTGAGCCTGTGCTCCCAGCCTGTGGCCTTCAGATGTGCTTCTCAGGTATTTTTCCCCACTTAGGTGAGACAGGAAGGCCAGAAGGGGCTGAAGTTGCATATTCCCTGCCCACAGTTCCTTTAGTCTCCTGGTAAAATTCCAGTCCATTAAGTTCTGATTAAATAGTTTCCTTTAAGGGCAGATCTTGTTTAAAAAAAAAAATTTTTTTATTAAAAAAAACAAACAAACCTGAATGTTCCAGGTATATTTCAAAATGGTTACTTTTCCTTTTTTCCTGCTGGAATCACAAGCGGATTTTTCTCGCATCTTCACTGTGAGAAGCTGCTATAGGTCTTAAAGGTAAAACTCACAGAAGGGTGGGACCTCTGAGTTTGTCCACACTGAGCCTCCGGCAACTTGTCAAAAGCAGTTTGTGTGTTCCCTTACCATGACTCACTCCCACAGAGCTTTCTGCTCGTGGGCTTCTGTTCCAGTAAGTCGTACTCTGTCTCTACCTGCCAGTCTTTAATTCTGGGGGCCGCAGTTTGCCCCGTGACCTCAAGGCTCTGGCAAATCTAGGAGAAGTTGGTGGTTTTCAATGTGTTCAGCTTTTTTCTTGTATGGATAGGAATGATGAGCTCCAAGGTTCTTACGTATCAGATGGGAAGCCTGAAGTTCAGACAGTGGCTCTTAATAGATCTGATGAGGGAACAGAAGGCAAGCTGAGGAGAAAGCAGAAGCTGACACCCTGCAAACCCCCCCCCCCGCCCCCCCGCCCTACCCCCCCTCACCCCTCCGCCGCCTGCCCCCAGGATGTATGCAACATTCCTCAGACACTCCTGGCTGCCCTAAAGCTAAGGAAAGGAAAAAAACAAATAGTTAACTAACAGAGATCACAATCCTGCAAGACCTGAGTCTCCCTCAGTTTACACATGTCCTAGTGATTTACAAGGAAGAAGCTTTCTTATCAATAGTCTAATATCCGGAGACCCATAATTCAGCTTCCTGAAGCCCTAACATTACCATCCCCTCCATAAAGTTGAGGGAAGCTGAGGCAGAAGGAAATGTAAATAAAACGGAATTTCTTTTGGACCTGCAGCCCATTGATAAGGACGCGTGATAGGAGGAAAGTACTGTGAACAGCCTTGGCTTGACAACAGCAAGGCCTCCAATATCCTGCGAGTCTTCTTTGACATATGAAAGTGCTTTCTCAGCCTCCCTTTCTCCTCACCTCCCCCAACCCCATAGTATCTAATCAGCCACCCCTCACAACTGCATTGCAGCTCTTTCTGCCCACGGGTCCTGTCCCCGTGCTTTACTAAACCACCATTTTGCACCAAAGACACCTCAAGAATTCTTTCCTGGTCGTCGGCTCCGGACTCCACCCCACTGAACCTCACCTATATCCCACAACCTCATCAGATCCACTAATAGTCAACCTTACTAATATTTAGTTGCCTAAATTTCTCCATCCATGGACAATTCTCCATCGCTCTTGATTCTGCTATGAATGGGACTGTGATATATATATATTATATATATATATATCACAGTCCTAGGCCTTCAAGACGTTGAGAGCAAATCTGATCATCTAATTATAACTGCAATTTTATTGATGACACTGGCTTAATGGTTTACCCTTTTAAATTTGATAATTAAATGTTTTACCTCAAAACAGTATCTAAGCATGCTCGTCAGTTATGTGATAAGCATTCCTTGCTGTGTTGTATTTTCCCAGCTGCTCAAAGACTGCCCCTAACAGCTCCTTTCTCCGTAGGGAGGTGTTTTCCTACTAGGTAATATAGATAATTTTGCCTTTCTTTCAGATGGCACTTGCACCCATGATTGTGAAGATGCTGGCCACATAGCTCTGCTTGCTGGAAGTTCCTCCTGCCTTGGAAGCTGCCAAATGACTTGGGGCTTCCAAAAGCCCGCTAAGTAATTGGAGAAGCATTACTGAATCGCCGAAACTCAGCACACAGGTCTCCTACTGTCACAGAATTCAGTGTACTTTTTTTTCCTATCTTTACGTTACCATGTATAGCATGGGACTGGCTTCCTCAGTCTGTTAAACAAAGTATCCTTCTGGAAAAGAGTATGCGTGATGAGGAAGTTGTTCTTATAGAAAGCTTACAGAATTTATCAGGACTGTTTCTGAGCACTGGCTGAAGTTGTGGATAGTCTGTCACTAAGGAAGAGGACAATTAGATCTCAGCTTCGAACAGTGCTCATTAATAACTTCCATTCCTAGGATTTCTGTTTATATTTATTACACAAAGTAGGATAGTCACACTTCATTCTCTTAAGTACAACACATATTCAGGGCATTTATTTATTTATTTTTAATGCTTTTTTTATTCTATTATGTTAGTCACCATACAGTACATCCCCAGTTTCCGATGTAAAGTTCGATGATTCATTAGTTGCGTATAACACCCAGTGCACCATGCAATACGTGCCCTCCTTAGTACCCATCACCAGCCTATTCCATTCCCCCACCCCCTCCCCTCTGAGGCCCTCAGTTTGTTTCTCATAGTCCATAGTCTCTCATGTTTCATTCCCCCTTCTGATTACCCCCCCTTTCGTTATCCCTTTCTTCTCCTACCGATCTTCCTAGTTCTTATGTTCCATAGATGAGAGAAATCATATGATAATTGTCTTTCTCTGCTTGACTTATTTCACTTAGCATTATCTCCTCCAGTGCCGTCCATGTTGCAGCAAATGTTGAGAATTCGTTCTTTCTGATAGCTGAGTAATATTCCATTGTATATATGGACCACAACTTCTTAATCCAGTCATCTGTTGAAGTGCATCTCGGTTCCTTCCATGATTTAGCTATTGTGGACAATGCTGCTATGAACATTGGGGTGCATATGGCCCTTCTCTTCACTACGTCTGTCTCTTTGGGGTAAATACCCAGTAGTGCAATGGCTGGGTCATAGGGTAGCTCAATTTTTAACTTTTTAAGGGACCTCCACACTGTTTTCCAGAGTGGCTGTACCAACTTGCATTCCCACCAACAATGTAGGAAGGATCCCCTTTCTCCACATCCTCTCCAACAATTGTTGTTTCTTGCCTTGTCTATTTTTGCCATTCTAACTGGCATAAGGTGGTATCTCAGTGTGGTTTTGATTTGAATTTCCCTGATGGCTAATGATTTTGAACATTTTTTCATGTGTCTGTTAGCCATTTGTATGTCTTCATTGGAAAAGTGTCTGTTCATATCTTCTGCCCATTTTTTGATTTGTTTATTTGTTTCTCGTGTATTGAGTACACGATTCAGAGCATTTAAATTGCCCTTTATTGTTTTACTCTCCAGTGCCTAACACACGATACATGCTCAATCTCTGTTGAATGTACGTGGCTTTGACTGATGCAAAAACATTAGCATAATAAACAAGCTCTAAAGATTTAGAAAAATAGGGGCGCCTGGGTGGCTCAGTTGGATAAGCATCTGCCTTCGGCTCAGGATCAAGTCCCCAGATCAAGTCCCCAGATTAAGTCCCCAGATCGAGTCCCCAGATCAAGTCCCCAGATCGAGTCCCCTGACCAAGTCCCACATTGGGCTCCCTGCTCTGCAGGGAGCCTGCTTCTCCCTCTCCCTCTGCTGCTTCTCCTGCTTGTGCTGTCTTTCTCTTTCTCTCAAATAAATAAATACAATCTTTAAAAAAAAAAGATGTATAAAAACAAGCACTCATTATATGATGATGTCATATATATTATATTTATACACATATATATTTAAAGGGCAATTCTAAAACACCTACCAGTGCCAAGACAATGAGAAAAGAAAGTCAAAGTCAACCTAGAGTTCTGGCATGAAAAGAGCAGTGTTTTCTTTCGAGTTCTAAGATCATCACTTATTAGAATTACAGCTTGCTGATGATTCTTGTTAAAGTGTCAAGAAATCAAAAAGTTTAACAAGGTCTGATCACTCATTGCCTACACCCAGAGTAGAGTGGGTGGTCCAGGCATGGTGGAGAAAGGAATTGAACTTGTGGAAGGCACACACTAGAAAGCACAATGCTTTATAAATAGCATTGAGAAAACTTTCTAATTCCCAGCATGGGTAAACTAGCAATTCTGAAAAGATCTTTCCTGTGTCATCCAGAGTCAATTCTGAATGTTTTTATGGGAACAAATAAATACCAGGGTACAGACATAAGTCATACCTCCTGATTTTTAGTATGGAATATTCAGGCATAAAACTATAGAATATTCAGCATAATACTATTCCAAATTTGACCCAAGCATTCAAGTGAATGAGCTTGTGTTTCTCTTTTTCTTCCTCTTAAAAATATATTAAATTACCAAAATAAGAGAAAAATGTTAGAAAAAACAGAGGCAAGGGGCACCTGGGTGACTCAGTCCATTGGGCATCTGACTCTTGGTTTTGGCTCAGGTCGTGATCACAGAGTCTTGGGATTGAGCCCTGCATCAGGCTCCACACTGAGCATGAGTCTGCTCGGGTTTCTCTCTCCTTCTCCCTCTGTCCCTCCCCTCACCCCTCTCTAGAATACATAAATAAATCTTTTTAAAAAAAGAAGAAAAATTAGAGGGGAAGTACATGAAAACCATTGAGATGGTAACTAGCCCAGACATGTTGTAGTGGTCACCATTGTAAGTAATACCAGGACCTAATAGTATTTATGGTTGCAACCTCCTTACTACCCCTATGCCATTCCTTAGTTATTGATGATGATATTAATTTCTCTATCTGGAAAAGTTCAGTGAAAAGCTTAAAATAAAATGTATTCTTAAAGCATGTACCTTATGTTTCCATCTATATGATGTGAAGAACAAAGGATTAAGTCTAGATTATTGTAAATCAGTTTTAATAATCAGTAATTTGTATTAGCACAATTATTCTTTGCAAATAGGTACTACAAATATAATTTTTAACATACTTAAAATTAAGTTTCTATGTTAGTGAACATTTTCCTTCAACAGTCCTGTTTAGTTTAGCATTGTACTTAGTCTATTAATGTGCTAAGGCTGCCATTACAATATACCACAGACCGAGTGGTTTAAACAACAGAAATGTATTTTCTCACAATTCTGTAGGCTAGAAGTCCAAGATAAAGGTGTCATCAGGTTTAGTTTCTTGTGAAGCCTCTTGTTGGCTCTTAGATGACCACCATCTCTCTGTGTCCTCACATGTTCACCCCTTGAACTGTGTGTGTTTATGCCCTCATCTTCCTTTCTTGTAAGGATATCGGTTGAATTGGATTAGGACTCACCCAAATGACCTCATTTTCCTCAATTACCTCTTTAAAGTCCTTACCTCCAAATACAGGCATATTCTGAGGTACTGGGGGTTAGGCCTTCAACATATGAGTTTTGGGGGACACGATTCAGCCCATGACACTTAGCATGTTAGTTATCATATGAAACAAAGGAACATCTTTGCCCTGTCTCAATCTCATTAATCATAAATTCAGAGTTATTAGAGTGCAAACTAAAGACTTTTTGAAGATTAATTTCCAGAAGCATTTCAAAAGCAAAACCATATACAGCTTTACCTTCCTTTTTCACTCTGATGATATTTAACTGTTTCTTTGTCAAATAAGTTGTTTTCACATTCTGGGACTCCGAATTCCAGATTAACTATCGAGGCAAGAAGAAAATTGCTTAAGGTCTGGGCATAGAAGGTAATATTAGGATATAACACCAGCTAAATCTGTCCTAAGTGATCAATTCTTTGTGGGGTGTGTGTGGGTGTGTGTTTGTGTGTTTATCTTCATATATGCAAGCAGACTTTACTTAGACTAGGAACTTATTGGGGCACCTGGGTGCCTCAGTCAGTTAAGCATCTGACTTCAGCTCAGGTCATGATCTCAGGGTCCTGGGATCAAGCACCTCATAGGCTCTGTGCTCAGTGGGAAGTCTGCTTCTCCCTCTCCTTCTGCCCCTCCCCCAGCTCTTGCTCTCTCACTCTCTCTCTCTCTCTATCATAAATAAATTAATAAAATCTTCTAGAATAGGAACTTATTGTCTCTTCTTTTATAATTTCACATCAACCTCCAAGTGTCTTTGAAAGAGATAGTAACTTTTGAATGAAGAAGCCAACTTACCCTATAGAAACCTGGTCCAAACAATATTTACTGAGCAAAAAAAGAACAGCTAAATTGATAAAGACTGGTGATAATAAAAGTTAAATTACATGTATCACTGTTATGGACTAAATGTTTGTCACCCTTTCCCCCACCCCAACATATTCATATATTGAAATCTTAACTCCCAACATGGTAGCATTAGGAAGTAGGACCTTTGGCAAGGAATTAGTGCTCTTATAAGGATCACAGAGAGCTCTCTCACTCTTCACCATGTGAGGATGCAGTGAGAGATTAGCAATCTACAACCTGAAAGAAGGCCTTCCTCAGAACCCAACCACACTGTCACCTGGATCTCAGACTTCCAACCTCCAGAACTTGAGAAATAAATTTCTCTTTTTATAGGGCCACCCAGTCTATTGTATTCTGATATAGTAGCCTGAACTGACTAAGACAATCGCTAAGACTTCTACTATAATAAATTGAACAATGAAAACCATTATTTGACATCAACTAATGGCTATTGCTATGGTTCAGGTGTGTTTAGTTCCATAGAGAATTGAAAGTAGAAAGCACCATTTTCAAAATTGAGTATCAGACTCATCATTTTTATTTTTATCCCCACTAGGGTTATTCATGACGGCTTTGGCCAATTGCTCTTCCTTCTAGTTTATCTTCCTTGGATTTTGAGCATATTGTTCTTCCTATAGGAATTATAATAAATTACAATCTCAAAAGTGAAATAATTTTGGAAAAAGCAATAGGCTTCATGGAGCTCTTATAAGGGAAGTAATAGAGAAAAGGAAGACTAGGATATGATAAGGGAAATTTTTATTTTTTATTTTTTTAAGTTTATTTATTTTTAGGACTCTCTATGCCCAATGTGGGGCTTGAACTCACAATCCTGAACTCACGACCCCAAGATCAAGAGTCCCTTGCTCTTCCAACTGAGACAGCAGGTGCCCTGAAAAGGAAATTTTAAATCTTTAAGCCACCAAACAGCTTTTGTTCATTTAGGGTCTCTGCTCTCAAGAGGTTGGGGATATTATAAATCAGGACACTTTGGTCCATGAATCTGATCAAAGAGAATAATTAGCCCAGTTCTAAGAGAAGCTTGTTTTGAGAGCTTCTTATCAAGAGAGAGCAAGATCCTAGTCCCTCAGATTTGTTGTAATTATGTTTGCATGTATTATGTTTGCAGTAAATATTATGAAGAAATGTAATAGAGAGTTTAAATATTAAAATTTAACCGTGACCTATTAAGATATGTTTAATTAATATTTTGTTCTTCAGTAAAAGGTTTCCTATATAAAATTGCTGAGATAGCCCTATTTCTGTTTATGGAAACTTTAGTTCTTTTATTAGAAAATTAATACATGTTTCATAAAAACTATGGAAAATATTAAAAGGACATTAATAAATACTAATAATTCTACCATTGTGAGATAATTACTGTTAATGTTTTAGAAGGTTTTGTCAGTCTTTTGTTTATCCGTGTCTGGAATATAAGTGAATGTATATTGTTCATCTATGTAAGATAAAGATTCTTAACTCTTACTACATAATTTTTCTTTGAACTTCCATTAATTCTAGCATAAATCATATTTGTTCTTGTACATGGTAAGTCGTATTTCTCTTGCTGTTTTTGAGATTTTTCTCTTTGTTTTTTAGCAGTTTGATTGTGATATGTGAAGGTGAGGAGTTCTTTATACATTCCCCTCTTTCTTCTTAGCAAGATCATTAGTGATATACCATACTCCATCCCCTTCTTATAAGTAATATGATTTTTAGTGTACGCATCAGCATTTATTACAACTGGGTGTGATTACGTGACTGAGTCTCACCAATGAAATGTGGGCCATTTCCATGCATTGTCCACGCTCTTTCCCCTTTCCACTGAGTGAAAACAGATGACTGACCATCCAATGGGTGGAGAAGCCAGAGGATGGGAAGAAGTCCCATTATCAGAAGCACCAAGTAAGTCTGCTATGTGAGTGAAAAACTAATTTTGTTTTTAAGCTTTATACATTTTTTGGTTCTCTTTGATCCAACAGTCTTGAGGTAAACAATAAGTGAAAAAGAAATATCTGAGAAAGAGGAAAGGTACAGGACATTTATAGGGGAAGAGCATTCAGTGAAAGGAATAGTGAACACTGGTATGAATTGAGGTGGGGAAAAAAAGAAATTGAGTAAAGGACTCCAGTGGCCAGATAATAATAATGATAATTATATATATATACATATATATATATATATGTGTATATATATGTATATATATAATATATACATATTATATACATTTATAGGGGAAGAGCATTCAGTGAAAGGAATAGTGAACACTGGTATGAATTGAAGGGGGGAAAAAAAGAAATTGAGTAAAGGACTCCAGTGGCCAGATAATAATAATGATAATTATATATATATATATATATATGTATATGTATATGTATATATATATATATATATACATATATACTGCTGGTATTTAAGCTACATGTTAGGTACATTGAGTCTGATTGTGGTGGTCTTTGTCTATTATGTTTAAAATTGTGGTGTTTTATTTTTTTATTATTTTTTTTTTTAAAGATTTATTTATTTATTTATTTGACAGAGATAGAGACAGCCAGTGAGAGAGGGAACACAAGCAGGGGGAGTGGGAGAGGAAGAAGCAGGCTCATAGAGGAGGAGCCTGACGTGGGGCTCGAACCCGGAACGCCGGGATCACGCCCTGAGCCGAAGGCAGACGCTTTAACCGCTGTGCCACCCAGGCGCCCCATAAAATTGTGGTGTTTTAAACACTGGGTCAACAGTTCTTGTGATATACTAAACACCACGAACAGAAGAATGTACAGTTATAGTAAAGGCCAGGCAGCTCTAACAAAGAGGCCAAAAAATATGGTGATTAATGAGCAAAGAAGTTGATTCTCTCTAAGGGAAATGTGCAGCAGCAAGAGTTGGCCTCTACTCTACTCTACCCCTAAGATTCCTGGCTAGAAAAGCTGTTCTCCTTACTCTACATAGGGCTTCTAAGGTGACCTCAGTTGGTTACATTTCCTATTCAGGAACAGAGAAAACATTCCCCTTTTAGCCAATGACATGGATTTAACATGGATCGTTTCTTAGTATTCTGTTGGTTAACATTTAGTCACATAGCTACTCCTTGCTGCAGGGGAAGTTAAGAAACATAGCCCCTTGCTGAAAAGCCATGTACCCAGGAAGAAGAAAGCACAGATTTTGGGAGTGAGCAAAGAGTCTTTATCTTTATGTGCTTCTTAAAATGTGCTTCTTCAAAATTACAGAGATTACACCAGGGAATCTTTATTCTTTTTCAGTTTGGAAGTTGATGCAATGAATGCCACAGTATTAAAAGCACTAATATAGTTGATGAAGGACCAACAGAGACCTTTTTTTTTTTTTAGGATTTTATATATTTGACAGAGAGAGAGAGACAGCCAGTGAGAGAGGGAACACAAGCAGGGGGAGTGGGAGAAGAAGAAGCAGGCTCCCAGCAGAAGAGCCTGATGCGGGGCTTGATCCCAGAACACCGGGATCACACCCTAAGCCAAAGACAGATGCTTGACGACTGAGCCACCCAGGCGCCCCCAACAGAGACCTTTATACAAAGAAAAGACATGTTGAAACATGACGTTTAGGCTACATATGATGAAATGTGGAGCCTAATAGCATGAAAAGGGGACCGATTACTTCCATAATCTGAATTGTGGAGCAGTTATAATTGCACAGGCAAACAATATAATGCTTCAGGACTACTACAGAGATATTACCTGTGGTCAAGAGAGGTGGACAGAGAGGAAGAGCAAAGAAACAGTAGGACTTGGTAGACAAATGTATGTGGTAGGTGAGGTTGAAGGAGAATTGTGTGCTTATGTGGAAGAGAGATAAAATTAGTTTAACTTGGTAGTAGAAGAGTAATATTTGGGGGCCAGAAAGCTTAGGGAAGAATAAGAAAAGCTGCAACAGTCCTTTCCCCACACATCTATCCATGAAACAATATTCTGTTTTAGGAGAGGGGAGGAGAAGGGCACTTGTGCAAGAAAGTGATGTAATCTGGGCAAAACACTTCAGAATATTTACGTGATTTGGCTATGAAATCATTTTGGGTAGAGGGAGGAGGGCTCAACTCTGGTCCTGGACTCAGTGTCTGTCTATTCTGATAAAAACCATGAACATTTCTTTACCTATGAGAGTGAAACCACATGTTGCATTGAGAAAACAAATAACACAGGTCATTCACATAGGACAACAGAAGTGTACTTGGGATTTTGATTTATTAAAAGAAACGAGATGAAAGAGGATAGATGTTTCGCAAACAATTCTTGTAACACAGCACTTTTCTGAGAATATCTAAGTGTTTATTATCAATTTCATTTCAGAACAAACAGATAATGAGGGTCAGAAAAGCCCTCTCCTGTCTGAGACATGACATCACAGAGGATCCCTGACAAGTTCAGCCACTGTCAAACTGATGTCACGGAGCAGACTTCCTGGGTTCTGTCTCCTACCACCTTCACAGTGAATGAGTGATCTTGTCTCATTCCAGCTTCCTCCCCTCTCAGAGCTTCTCTCCCATGAGGCTGAAGAGGACGGCCTGAAACAGAAGGAACGCTCCTTGGCTAAGGCTTACTGCAGCAAAATGACAGAACCCTATTTAGACAGACACAATTTTGAGAGACTCAGATTGCAAATATTTCAGAACATCAACAAATATCTCACAGCATTTATATCAGGATGGAAGTATGTGGCTCATGGGCCATAGTATGGTAAATAATTACGATAAGAGATTATAGCCAGACAGCAGCTATAGAACTATCTCCCCAGCTGCATAATCAGTAAGAACATGAGGGTGAAGATGCAAACATTTCACTTCACAAAATATGAATAAATTCACAAGGAATGGAAGGTAGGAAAACACAGCTCCAGATCTCTCATTCCTGTCCTGATTTGCCAATATTTCCATGTGGATAACCCCAGCCTTGTTTATCCCCAGATAGGAGTGATTACTTGAGCTTCATGAATAAAAGTCCCCAAAAACCATGCAACTCTCATCTTTTCCATTCAACTAGGAGGAAAAGAGAGTTTCTTTCTTTTTTTTTTTTTAAGACTTTATTTATTTATTTGACAGAGACAGAGACAGGCAGTGAGAGAGGGAACACAAGCAGGGGGAGTGGGAAAGGAAGAAGCAGGCTCATAGCAGAGGACCCTGATGTGGGGCTTGATCCCACAACGCCGGGATCACGCCCTGAGCCGAAGGCAGACGCTTAACCGCTGTGCCACCCAGGTGCCCTGGAAAAGAGAGTTTCTAATCTGTAATTGGAAAGATTGGAGCTTATAATTTCTGTGATTCTTCCTATCTCTAACTTTCTATGTGTGAATAAGAAAATTTGTGAGAATGTTCTCCTAAAATCTGATGTCTATTGAAACTACATATTGGGAAAGTCTTGACCAAAATTACAAGGGTCAAACGTATCACAAATGTGCCAATATTTTAACATTTAAACTGATTACCCATACTTCATCATACCGAGAGTTAGCACAAAAAATCATGATACTCCGAAGAGCTAACATTTGAATTTAGGAATGTGTGCATCAGTGACCAAGAATGTGGGCAGGAGAGAAGGAAAACCACTGAACCCAAGCTTTACCCAGGCTCTGTGAGGATAAAGGGGAATGACAGTATGCCTTGCAAAGGGCAAAGCTGATGTTTAAAAGAGTTAGGAGCCCACTCAGATTCTGAACTCCCAGATAGAAGAGTTGCACAAATTTAAACTTTCTTTGACCACTTCCAAGAGGCCCTGGATGATAAAGCTTTGTCTCTTCATCCCCCCATGAGGGCGATACCCCTCTCCGTTGCTATAATAGAAAAAGTTCTAGACAAAGCCACCCATTTGACTCTTTTGAAATTATCACTTGGGATATTACTGTTCTACTTTGTGCTCTACAGGCAAACGAGGGTCTCAAGAACAGTAGCAGAGTGATGGAGTGGAACACAAATTGGGAAAGTGGAGACATTTATACAAATAACTGAGAGCTACAGTGACTTCATGTGAAATTTGGGGCAATTCACTTAACTTCTCCAACCACAATAATAAATTATATATTCTCATTTATATAATGGAAATGTTGGGATAGATATTGTGGTTGTTTACAATTAAACCACATACTTTGGTTATGTTGGGGATGTGACAAATACAAATACATGGTCTACCATTCTTCCCTTGAGTTGATCAAAAAAAGTTCTCAAATCCAATCATTTATCCAGCCAAAAATTTATCTCCCACATGTTTTACTTACCTCAAAGCAACACAATAACCTTTTACATACCAGACTTTTCAATTTTTTTGAGGGAAACTTGGTCGGAGCATTGGTAGAACATGTAACATTCATATGGAAGGTAGGATGGTAGGATATGGTGGATGCAGAGAACCCAAGAATCTAGTGTGTACTCTGCCTGTGATGCCGTGAAGAGTCATAGAACAGCACAAGGGAAGAAAGAACTGACCCCACCTGGAAGGGCAGGCCGCCTCATATACACAGTCTATGGGTACAATGGTCAACAGAGGATTAAAATGATTTTTTATTTTTCTCTAAGGGTCTCATCTCCACAGATGTCAGGATCCTTCTATCTTTATTCCTATTTCAAAATCAAATTTGTAACTGCTGCCTGGTTATAAATCTTTCATTTCCTTTCACTATCTAGCACATAATAAGGAAATTTCATCACTGAGTCAATTAAAAGGGACCTTTAATAGAAAAAGAAACATCACAGAAATAAACAAAAGGGAGAAATGTTTCCATTCACAGGAATTAATGACAGCTCAGAATGAAAACTCAGTTTGGTGAATGTTCTCACCAGAAAGAAGTCTCTGAGGACTTAGTCTTACTGAGAGGAAAGGGAGATCATTTGCAGAACATGAGGGGACTGTCTCACTGAGACCAGATTTGTACATGTCTAGCATGTGGGCTTTGGAACTCACCAGAACTGCCAGCTTTTTCTTTAAATAAATAAATAAATAAATAACTACAGTGTTTGAAACTTTAAGACTAATGATCTAAGATACTAATGTAGACAGTTAAAGGAGAAAAATGTGGAGTTGTTGACATTTAAATATATACGAAGATTTTATAGAAAGACAATAATAATAGTTCAATGGAACCTCTTTTTAATTTGATATTTAGGATTATTTTTTCAATGGAGTGGTAATTGAGGAGTGAACAACTTTCTTCTTTTTTTTTTAATTTTTTTTATTATATTACGTTAGTTACCATACAGTACATCCCTGGTTTCTGATGTAAAGTTCGATGATTCATTAGTTGCGTATAACACCCAGTGCACCATGCAATATGTGCACTCCTTACTACCACATGCTAGACATGTACAAATCTGGTCTCAGTGAGACAGTCCCCTCATGTTCTGCAAATGATCTCCCTTTCCTCACCAGTCTATCCCATTCCCCCATCCCCCTCCCCTCTGAAGCTCTCAGTTTGTTTCTCAGAGTCCATAGTCTCTCATGCTTCATTCCCCCTTCTGATTAACCCCCCTTTCTTTATCCCTTTCTTCTTCTACTGATCTTCCTAGTTCTTATGTTCCATAGATGAGAGAAACCATGACAATGTATATCTCTTAATAAATACATCAGGCATATCACCACTCAGGGAGCATTTTGGAAGAGCAATAGTTTCCTGGGAAGGATATTAAGACTAGATCACTGGTGCAGCACACATGAAGATACATAGGTTTACCTAACCAGGATTTGGGGAAAATAAATGGAAAGCTATTGTGATTGTGGTGTGCTTGTAGAAAGGTGAGAAAGTCATGGTTTCCCCCCTTGGAATCAACGTCACAGGGTGAGATCTCATCCTGGGCAATTGTTAAGCCCTCCTGACCCAGCAGCCTGAAGAATCCCTGTGGAGAAGAGAAAAAGTTGCAGCTAAGGTGTATTGTCATGTAAGCACTATGTTCTCTTTTTTTTTTTTTAATAATGATTTTTTATTATATTATGTTAGTCACCATACAGTACATCCCCGGTTTTCGATGTAAGGCTCGATGATTCATTAGTTGTGTATAACACCCAGTGCACCATGTAATATGTGCCCTCCTTACTACCCATCACCGGCCTATCCCATTCCCCCACCCCCCTCCCCTCTGTAGCCCGCAGTTTGTTTCTCATAGTCCATAGTCTCTCATGTTTCATTCCCCCTTCTGATTACCCCCCCTTTCTTTATCCCTTTCTTCCCCTACTGATCATTCTAGTTCTTATGTTCCATAGATGAGAGAAATCATATGATAGTTGTCTTTCTCTGCTTGACTTATTTCACTTAGCATTATCTCCTCCAGTGCCGTCCATGTTGTAGCAAATGTTGAGAACTCGTTCTTTCTGATTGCTGAGTAATATTCCATTGTATATATGGACCACAACTTCTTAATCCAGTCATCTGTTGAAGTGCATCTCGGCTCCTTCCATGATTTAGCTATTGTGGACATTGCTGCTATGAACATTGGGGTGCATATGGCCCTTCTCTTCACTATGTCTGTATCTTTGGGGTAAACACCCAGTAGTGCAATGGCTGGATCATAGGGTAGCTCAATTTTTAACTTTTTAAGGGACCTCCACCCTGTTTTCCAGAGTGGCTGTACCAACTTGCATTCCCACCAACAATGTAGGAGGGATCCCCTTTCTCCACATCCTCTCCAACAATTGTTGTTTCTTGCCTTGTCTATTTTTGCCATTCTAACTGGCGTAAGGTGGTATCTCAGTGTGGTTTTGATTTGAATTTCCCTGATGGCTAATGATTTTGAACATTTTTTCATGTGTCTGTTAGCCATTTGTATGTCTTCATTGGAAAAGTGTCTGTTCATATCTTCTGCCCATTTTTTGATTTGTTTATTTGTTTCTCGTGTATTGAGTTTGAGAAGTTCTTTGTAGATCTTGGATACCAGTCCTTTATCTGTAGTGTCATTTGCAAATATATTCTCCCATTCCGTGGGCTGCCTCTTAGTTTTTCTGACTGTTTCCTTGGCTGTGCAGAAACTTTTAATCTTGATGAAGTCCCATAAATTCATTTTATCTTTTGTTTCTCTTGCCTTTGGGGATGTATCATGAAAAAGGTTGCTTTGGCCGATGTCGTAGAGGTTGCTGCCTATGTTCTCCTCTAGAATTTTGATGGATTCCTGTCTCACATCGAGGTCTTTCATCCATTTGGAGTTTATTTTTGTGTATGGTGTGAGATAGTGGTCAAGTTTCATTCTTTTGCATGTAGCTGTCCAATTTTCCCAGCACCATTTATTGAAGAGACTGTCTTTTTCCCACTGGATGTTTTTTCCTGCTTTATCAAATATTAGTTGCCCAAAGAGCTGAGGGTCCATTTCTGGGCTCTCTATTCTGTTCCATTGGTCTATGTGTCTGTTTTTGTGCCAGTACCATGCTGTCTTTGTGATCACAGCTTTGTAGTACAGCTCGAAATCCGGCATTGTGATGCCCCCAGCTTTGTTTTTCCTTTTCAACAGTTCCTTGGAGATTCGGGGTCTTTTCTGGTTCCATACAAATTTAAGGACTATTTGTTCCAGTTCTTTGAAAAACGTTCTCGGTATTTTGATCGGGATAGCATTGAAAGTGTAGATTGCTCTGGGTAGCATGGACATTTTCACTATGTTAATTCTTCCGATCCATGAGCATGGAATATCTTTCCATCTTTTTATGTCTTCCTCAATGTCTTTTAAGAGTGATTTATAGTTTCTAGAATAAAGGTCCTTTATGTCTCTGGTTAAGTTAATTCCAAGGTAACGTATGGTTTTTGGTGCTATTGTAAATGGGATGGATTCCCTAATTTCTCTTTCTTCGTTCTCGTTATTCGTGTACAGAAATGCAACTGATTTCTGAGCATTGATTTTGTATCCCGCCACGTTACTGAATTGCTCAATAACTTCTAATAGTTTGGGAGTGGCTTCTTTTGGGTTTTCCATATAGAGTATCATGTCATCTGCGAAGAGAGACATTTTGACTTCTTCTTTGCCGATTTGAATACCTTTGATCCCTTTTTGTTGTCTGATTGCTGTTGCAAGGACTTCTAGTACTATGTTGAATAATAGTGGCGAGAGTGGGCATCCTTGTCGAGTTCCTGATCTTAAGGGAAAGGCTTCCAGCTTTTCCCCATTGAGAATAATATTTGCAGTAGGCTTCTCATAGATGGCTTTTATGAGATTGAGAAATGTACCTTCTATTCCTACACTCTGAAGGGTTTTAATCAGGAAAGGATGCTGTATTTTGTCAAATGCTTTTTCAGCATCGATTGAGAGGATCATATGGTTCTTGAGTCTTTTCTTGTTGATATGATGTATCACACTGATTGATTTGCGAATATTGAACCACGCTTGCATCCCAGGTATGAATCCCACTTGATCGTGGTGGATAATCCTTTTAATGAACTGTTGGATTCTATTAGCAAGTATCTTGTTGAGGATTTTGGCGTCCATATTCATTAGGGAGATCGGTCTGTAATTCTCCTTTTTGAGGGGGTCTTTGCCTGGTTTGGGGATCAAGGTAATATTGGCCTCATAGAATGAGTTTGGTAGCTTTCCTTCTGTTTCTATTTTTTGAAATAGCTTTAGGAGAATAGGTATTATTTCTTCTTTGAATGTTTTGTAGAATTCCCCAGGAAAACCGTCCGGGCCTGGAGTTTTGTTATTTGGAAGGTTGTTTATCACTGACTCAATTTCTTCATAATTAATTGGCCTGTTTAAGAAATCAATTTCTTCCTGTTTCAATCTTGGTAGTTTATAGGTTTCCAGGAAGGATTTCATCTCTTCCAGATTGCTTAGTTTATTGGCATATAGCTGTTGATAAAAATTTCTAATAATCCTTCCAATTTCAATGGTGTTCGTCGTGACCTCTCCTTTTTCATTCATAATTTTAATAATCTGGGTCCTTTCTCTTTTCTTTCGGATAAGTCTTGCCAGTGGTTTGTCAATTTTATTGATTCTCTCCAAGAACCAGCTTCTAGTCCTGTTGATCTGCTCTACTGTACTTCTGGTTTCTGCTTGATTGATTTCAGCTCTAATTTTGGTCAACTGCTTCCTCGTGCGTGGATTAGGCCTGTCCCTCTGTTGCTGTTCCAGCTTCTTGAGGTGAGAATATAAAAACTGCATTTTAGATTTTTCTATTCTTTTGAGTGAGGCGTGGATGGCTATGTATTTCCCCCTAAGCACTACGTTTTCTGCTGAATATAAGCAGAGAGCTGCTCTTTGCCCTGGATAGGCAACTGAGCTGCATAACTTCCCACCAGTTCCTCCCCATTCCTGCCCTCTTGTATGCTCTCCCTGAACAGCAGGGCCTGGAAGATTGAGAACTACATTTCCCACAAGACTGGACAGGTGGCATCTGGGCTAGGTTCCACCATGCTAGGTTTTCCCATTTATGGAGATTTCGTTTTGTAGGGGCCTTTCCACTTGCCCTGAAAATTGCTAGCTTCGGTTTTTGCAGCAGGGTGGCCTTTAGCAGTGGTTTCCTGGGGTTTTTGAAACTTCATGATGAAGATTTTGTAAGCACATAATTTCCTGTAGTAAACCACTTCCTGCTGTAAATACCTAGAGGGCTTTCTGTTTGATGTCTAATTTTAGAGCACTGGGTCTCCTTAAATTCATTTAATCCTGGGAAGGATTACATTTTGGGGAGCAGGGCAATAGGGCCTTAGAGTTGTATTCTCTCATTCCAAAGTAGTGAAACATGAAGAATGAAATATTTGCAAGAAATTTGTTGGGCGGATAGAAAAAAAAGAGACAGTGAAAGGAATTACACTCAGTAGGAAATAATCAGAAATTTAGGAATCAGAAATAGGAAAGACATGTATAAGTCAAGAAAAATTATTCAAAACTTTTTTAAGCAATCAGGATATTTTTAAAGAATCGATAAAATTACTAATGTATAAAAGAGAATAAAATGGAAAAAAAGAAATGTGCCCCTAGAAACTGCAGAAGCATTTGTGGAGGAAAAAAGAATATACCAAGAGACTCCCCCTCCAAAGAAATAGATCCAAACACAAAAAAACAAATACCCCCGTGGCCATTTTGAATAGCGTCTTAATAGATATCCATAGAGTTTTATCAAATCAACGTGAATTGGGATTTAACAGTTCTTTATCAGAAGTTATTGTAAGTATTAGACAATGAAGAGACTTTTCCAGACAATTTTAACTTCCTGTTCAGTGTAGAAATCCCTCACATAACAGTTCTGACAGGTAGTGCCAGACTTTTCTTTAGCATTTCTACTGACAGGAATTCCTTTCACCTCAAACAACCTATTCTATGTCTCCAACTTAGATATTGCTCCCACCATTTTCCCTCCTCTCTCTTCTCCCTTCCTTTTCCCCACTCCTCCTCCCTCCTTCTCTGTCCTTCCGCCACATCCTTCCCTCCTCCTTCTCCTTCTCTCCTCAGTCCGTTATACACTTCTCCAACTAGAGAGTTCCACATTGATGCTTTAAAGACCCATCATGACAAAGATGATTAAAAGAGAACAGAGAGGAAGAGTGGGTCAGTAGGTAAGAATGAGGAAATAATGTGGAGGAACTTAGGTGAAAATAGTTTCACTTGATAATAAAGCATTTGGTGGTGTGGGGCGCCTGGGTGGCTCAGTCGTTAAGCATCTGCCTTCGGCTCAGGGCGTGGTCCCGGCATTGTGGGATCAAGCCCCACATCGAGCCCCACATCGGGCTCCTCCGCTGGGAGCCTGCTTCTTCCTCTCCCACTCCCCCTGCTTGTGTTCCCTCTCTCGCTGGCTCTCTCTCTGTCAAATAAATAAATAAAATCTTAAAAAAAAAAAAAAAGCATTTGGTGGGGGACATGAAGCTGTGGGTAGAAAGAGAAAATCTATACCAATTCCTTCCCTATGCATCTGTCTTCATGAATCTATATTCTACTGTAAAATATGAAAGGAGCATGGCACTTATATAAGAAAACAATCTGGACAAAACACTTCAGAGTGTTCAGATGATTAGCCATGTGATAATCTTGGGTAGAGAGAGGAAGGACTAAGCCATGGTCCTGGATTAAGTGTTTGCCTAGTCTAATAGGGACCCTGAGCTTTTCTTCCCCTGAAAGAATGACTCTACTTGTTGCCTTAGGAAAATAAGATAGCATAAGTCATTCACCTAGGATTTCACCTGGAAGTGGGAAATTTGTTTGGGATTTGGATTGACTATAAGCAACTGAATGTAAGAAGCTGTACGTTCAACAAAAAATTCCTGGTAATGTAGAACTTTTCTGAGAGTCTCAAAATATTTATTATCTTTTTTTTTTCTTCAGTATAAACATACATAAGGAGGGTCTAAGAAGCCTTCTCATGTCTGGGATATGTCACAGGTGATTCCTTACAGGCTCAGCCACTCTCAAACTGATGGTCCAGGGGTACAGATCTCAACCTCAGAACCCCTGGGCTCTCTTGCTACCCTCACAAGGAGTGAGGGATCTCTTCCTATCCCATCTTCCTTCCTTCCCAGAACTTCTCTCCTTGGTGACTCCAGAGGACAGCCTGGAACAAGAAGAAAATTGTTTGATTATACCTGTTACCCAGCAGATTGCAACTCCCATTTTGGACAGCGGAATAAAAGAGATGCAGATTATAAAATTTTCTGTACATCAATAAACCCTCAGAAAAATCCTGTTAGATAATCCTGTTAGATAAAGTATAGATAAAAGTATAGATAAAAATCCTGTTAGATAAGTATGTAAGAAATGTTTTAAGCTCCAAAGATTTGTTCCTCAGTGACCAACCTTTTCTTGTGCTTTGGCCTGATTCTTAAAATACCCATGCAGAAATCCCACCTACTAATAAAGCTATATAATGTTACCATTATATAATAGTTACATCATTATATAATAATTGTTGTAATAATTATATAACGGGATATGTTACATGAGCTATAAAAGTCAATCCTCACCAAATAGCCCACAACTTTCACCTTACGTACAGAGAGAAAACAAATTTTAACATTCATATTGAGGGAATGATATGGTGGACACGAAGAACTCAATGATGTCTAAGTTGAAGGACCCAAAAACCAAGAATCCAGTGTGTTATCTCTCTGTAATTTCAAAAAGGAGTCACAGAATAGCACGGAGGAGAGAAGAGCTAACCTTACCTGGAGAGGCAAGTATACAATTTGTAGGAATTATGGTCACCTGGTGGTCAGAATGTTCCCCAGAACAATGGACTTTTAGTCTCCTCAGACTGTTTGTATGATTCTATCCCTACAAAGTTCTTCTGCACTTACCCCTATCACAAAGGCAACTTTATAACAAATGCCTGGAGAAGAGTTACCTAATGTTTTCATGGGCATGAACATATGGTAGCTTTGTAACTGAATCACTTGAGAACCCTGATAAGAGGAGAAACACCACAAGTATAGCTGAGAAAAGAGAAATTTTCCACCTATACGAGAGCCTAGATTATGAAGTTAATGAGGGCTCAGAACCAAACTTCCACTTGAAAAAATGTTCTCCCCAGAAAGAAGACAGAATTATTAAGCTAAACAGAATGTGAGAGGGTTGCCTCACTAGACTAGATTTGAGTGTGGAGTTCTCAGCCATCTAGCACATGGGCCGTGGAAGTAACTAGAACTGCCCAGCTTATGGACTTAATGAACCCAGAGGTGAAGGGCAAAGAATACTCACCTGGCCTTCCCAGCTGGTCCATCTTTATCTCATTTTCTTTATCCTTACGCACAGCATTATGCAGAGAATATCTGCATCTAAGCAAGACTAAGACAAAGCATGGTGAGTCAGAGACCATCTGAAAATTCCTTCACATATCCCCAGATTCCCCAGGGTTTACTATATCCTTATACCTGGGCCTTATGTCAACTCAGGCAAGGTCCTAATACCTCCCCATGCTCCACAGATGTACCACAAATGGGCTGCCTAGTCCAGTCCTGACCTATGTCCCTTGGGTACTTCCATCATATATAAGATTATTATTTCTAAAACCTTTAGCCCTGGGTCATTAAGACCTTGAAGATCAGATAAGAGCAGACTTTGTTTCCATGTTCCCCACCTTATAATGTATACATTCTCCTCCCTCCATACACACACTCTCTCATACAGTTCCCCTGTGCCCTAAGGTTCTCCATGGTACTTACATTTCTTTATGTGTTGGTCTATCTCAAGTAAAAAGGGAGAGAACATGACAAAGAGAAAAAATACAAAAAGCATAGCAAACAGGGCATAGAGCCAAGGAACACCATTTGGGAATAAACTGGCCCCTGGTTCAACCTCCGCCATTGAGATCTGAGAGAGGACATGGAATTCTCTGCCCCAGCTCTCTCACCTCCTAGGTGATCAAGGGTGATGAAGTCACAGCTTAGGGCACAATAGGAGTGGTGAGGATCTGGATGCGGATTGGCCAAGCCTCATTCTATACACATTGTATAGAAACAAGGACTCTGGAGGAGTTTCACTTGTATTGCAGCTCTGTTGAACCAGAAATACTAGACTATCAGGCCAGACCAACAGGAAGGTAGATTTCTTCACAGATATTCAGAATGTGTGGTTCACTGCATGGGAGCCATATCCATTCACAAAATGAAGGAACTGCTTCCCTAGACTTCACAGCTCTAGAGTTAGTCTTTGTCAGGGAACAATGTCTAAGTCGAAAGACCACATTTTCCTGAGGACAGATTTCAGATCCTTCCCCAGAAGCTCTGAAATACCCTGTCTTTGTGTGCTCATCATGACAGGACTGTGTGTCACATGGATCATGGGAACCTCTCCCCAGTTGTGTCAACGGGAGAGAAGAGTTTATCTTCTAAGATGGGGGTTATGTTCTTCTAAATTAAACAGAATTATCAGGCAGCAGGATTTCTCTGAATATCACTATTATTTCAATATCTGCTAATTCCTAAGCTACTACACAAATCCATCGAGCATGTTTCAAAGAACTTAGATCAATCAATTCTCCCCCATTCAAAAGAGCACCTAACAGCAAAAGTTGTCTCATGCTTCAAGCCACTCTCCCCAGAGATTCCCAGTCCCTGCCACACCCAACACCCCATCCCGGCACCACTTCCCCTGCACACAAGGATCTCAGATCCTGGTCTGAACTCCACTTTCTCGATCTCTAACATGACCAGTGCACACCCACTAACAAGATGCCGGTGTGCCTCCACAGTCTTTGCCAGCTCCCAAGACCTGTATGGACCATCTCCAGGAGACTTCATGACTAATCTCTATCTGCCATGAGTATGTGCTTCCTCTCAAGGTCCACAAACTCCCTCTTGTTCATCCAGAACAACAGACAGAAGTCATTGACACCATGACACTGCCTAAGAACAAACAGTGTCCAGTGCTGGCTTGGAGAAGAAACACGAGGCCTTAATACTGCCCTCTGGGGGCTTCTCACCCAGCTCAGGAAATAAAACCTCAGGCCGAAAAGGAAAGGGTCATTATGGGCTGGGAAAATTGGGGGATCCTTTAAAGAACATGAGAGAAGAAAAATAGCTATTAAACAAATGGAACTAACAGGAAATGATCTCCTGAGAGTCAAAATGACTTCCTGGTTTCAAGGAGCATAAACAGGGAACCAAAATGCCTAAGACCTTTTATTGGCTTCATTTCTGGTTGAGTCTCAGAAACTAAAATTCTTCAACCCAAGCTTTTTTAAAACTTACCAGGATTAGAATTAATGTCTAGAAGCTGAAACAAAAAAAAAAATGTTGGTACTATTTTACTGTTACCATTACTAATTACCACACTAAAATCTACATGATGATGTTATTTTGTTTGTGTTGATGCCCTCACACAGGAAGGCTCATGAGCCTTTGGACAGCTTTTCTCATCAGAGACATTGCAGTGGTCAGTAAGGACAGCCTTTGTTGGCTATCGTTTAAGGCTTGCTAGGTGAATTTAATAAGGGCCTCTGTGTGCGTTATAACATTCTATAGGCCAATGGAAGGAACAAAGACACAGCAAAACGATCGCACCAGTGGGAAGACAAAATGTTCCCCCCTTGCCCTGAGGAGAGGGAGGTTCGCAGCTTTAGAAACGTGACGTGGTTGTACAAACCATACATGTTGGCTGGGGGAGGCAGCACTGCCAGGTGTGAGAAGGACTGGGGTGGGATAGGCCAGACCAGGACCCCACCTACTCCCCTCTTCCAGTGGTGTATGTTCCATTCCCAGTATAGTGCATTTTAACAGATCCAGCTTGCAGCAGGGTAATGGGATCCCAGCAGACTGAGTAGTTCCCCTTCACCCAGGGGAACGAAGTAGCTCACCCACCCTGGTGGGACATCCTAAGTGCAAATTCCAGTAGATAAGCCCTTTTCCAGGTGTGTTGGAGCATGGTGTCCTCAGCAGCATAGCACATCGATCCTCAGTGAGAGTCAGAGCAGTGGCTGTCTCTCGTGAATTTCACACCTTCACGATATTAGGTGCTTCAGCCAGGGTTCCCTGTCTGGCATATGGGACAAATAGGCCCTACCGGTTGGTCATTACCCACACTGCTTGTGGGTAATAGGGAATATGAAACCTCCATTCAATACCTGACCTTTGAAATGTGACCCCCAATCACGATCTCCTCGATGAGGTATCCATGCATGGTACTCAGTTTTTCTAATCCCCTGATGATGGCAGCTTGGTGCATATGGCAGTAGAGAAAGTTTGGGCTGGGTCAGACACAGTGTCCACACAAACCAAAGAATGTTTAGAATCCTCATTCAGCGGGAGAAGGCTAATGTAATCAATTTACCAGTCTTTCACCCGCTGGGAACTCTTCTCCTTTTGTAAAATTTTGATTGGGAAAGATACTTGGTGTGATTTCAATCATCTTAGATTTACTAACACTTACTTGTGATGTATGATCTACTCTGGAAAGTGTGCCATGTACTATTGAGAAGAATGTGTCTATGCTGCCATTGGATGGTATGTTCTGCATATATTTTTAGACCCTTTTTGTCTAAAGTACAGTTCAAGTCCATTATTTCCTTATTGATTTTTTCATCTGGATAATCTATCCATTGTTCAAATCCCTATTATGTTGTCCCTTCAGATCTGTATGTGCTTAAATATTTAGGTGCTCTGATGTGAGGTGCATGTATATTTCTGATTATTATAACCTCTTGGTGAATTGACCACTTATCATTTATGATGACCTTGTCTGTTTCTTACTACAATTTTTGCTAATAGTCTATTTTGTCTGATATAAGCATAGCTACCTGCTCTCTTTTGGTTTCCATTTGTATGGAACACCTTTTTCCATCCCTTCACTTTCAGCCTGTGTATATCCTTAAAACTGAAGTGAGTCTCTTGTAGGCAATATGTAGTCGGGCCTTGTTTTTTAATCCATCCAGCCACTCTGCTTGGCTGAGTCTACTACTGAAACTTTCTATCGAGTTCTTCAGTGTAATCATTATGTTCTTTAACTTTAGAATTTCTGTTTTTAATTTCTATTTCTTTGTTGAACTTCTTTTGTTCATGCATTGTTTTTCTAATTTTGTTTACTTGTTTATCTGTGTTTTCTTGTGGTTCATGAATTTCTTTAAGAAGCTTTCTCTGAATTCTTTCAACTAGCTGGAATTTAAATAAAAACTTGGAAAAAAATAAATTCTCTGAATTCTTAGTAAGACAGTTTATAGATCTCCATATCTTTAATTTCAGTCATTGGAGCTCAATTTATACCCTACAACCCAGCACTTCCTCTTGTGAGAATTCCTAAAAAAAATAGCTATCATCAACTTGGGTAATGCTTATTGATATGAACATCTTTATATAAGTGTTTGAGTAGAGGAACTCCTGTTTTTGCTTTCCCATTATCTGTCATATCCTCTCTATTTATAATAGTCAAACACTAAAAATAATTCAATGTCCAAAACACAGTAGAATAAATAAATAAATTGTGATGTAGTCTTGCATTAGAATGTTAGATAGCAATTTTTTTTTAATGTAGGTTCCACACCTCGTGTGGAGCCCAGCATGGGGCTTGAACTCACAACCCTGAGCTCAAGACCTCGGTTAAGATTAAGAGTCAGATGCTTAACCAACTAAGCCACCCATGCCCCCTAGAATATTAGATAGCAATTTCAAAGAAATTCAACTACATGTAGCACCAAACCTGAATCTCACAAGTACACTATGTTATAAAAGAAGGGAAGCAAAAGAGAATTCTCACTGTTCATACGGGTCAAAAACAGGCAAAACTAGTCTATGATGAAAAGAGGTCAATACAGTGATAGGCAGGGGAGGCAGGCATGAGAGAATTTTGTGGCACAGAAAACATTCTTTATCTAGCACACATATATATGGGTATATAGGTAAGTAACAATTCTTGAGTTGTATACTTAATATTTTTGATATTTATTCTATATAAATGTATCACTATAAAAAATAAAATTAGTATTATACTAGGCTTTTTAAATGAGCTGGGACTTTTTCCCCTCTGTTTTCTGCTGCTTCTATTTTTTGGTATAAAATAGAACTATTACTTGAGAGCTTGATGAAACTTACCAATAAAACTATGTAGGCCTTTCTTGTTAAATTCAATTTCATTGTTTCTTCTTCTGTTAGTAGCAGCTTTATTTGTATATTTTGTAAAATTGTGGCTTATATAGCATATTTCTTTCTCACTTAGGAATGATACTTTTGCTCCACATACAATCTCAAATTCAATTTTCTTGCTTAAGATACTACTTTGTCTTGGGGTGCCTGGCTGGCTCAGTCTGAGAGTATGCAGCTCTTGATCTCCGGGTTGTGAGTTCAAGCCCCACATGGGATGTAGAGATTACGTAAATAAATAAAACTTCAAAAAAAAAAAAGGTATTACTTTGTCTTATAAGTAGTGTTGCTATTGAGAAGTTTAGAGTCAATCTGATTCTTGTTCCTTGGCAGATAATGTGCTCTTTCTTCCAGAAATTCTATTTTGTTTTTTTTTTTTTAACTTCTCTACAGTTTATCTGGGTATGACTGTTTTTCCTTATCTTACTTCAGTGGCAATCTGCTTCCAAAATGAGACCTTACATCTTCTTTTTATTCTGTGAAATTTCTGTCTATTGATAGATTTCTTCAGCTCTTTCCTCCCCTCTAGTTTTATGTTTCTTACTTCTAGGGCCCCTGTTAAGTATATGCTGGGGCTTTTCTTCTATCCCCTATAACTCTTACCATTTTATATTTTCTACATCCTTATTCATTTCTCATGCCTTCTTGGAAATTTACTGAAATTGATATTTCAACTCAACAATTTGTTCTTCATCTATATTTACCCTATTTCATTGTTTTCTTTAACTCCTTAGCTTAGCAGCACTTTTGTACCTAATAGTAGTCATGGGCACAGTGAGTAGCTTAGATCACTGCCACAGATTGCTGTATCTATGAAATTAAAACAATTGATAAAATGAATTGTGGGAAATGCAAGATCAGAACTTGCCTCCTGTCTACACTCTCATCCCCTCCCCTGGCAGCTCTCCTCTGGGGTTGCAGGCATTGACCACCCTCTCCCCAGTCCACTGTTCTCAGGTCACCAGTTCAATCTAGGTTTCAATCTGCTCAGGGAATGGTCTCATTCTAATGTGGTTAATTCTTTGGATGCTTATTTCCCTTTTATCTATTATTTCTCCAGAGTTGATTTTGGGAATTGGCAGCCCCTGTTTGTTTTATCATTTTGGCAGTAATAGGATCCATGGTATATAAAGCAAATTGTCCCATTGAAGAAGAAATATTTTGAGAAGATAATACAACTATTTGTCATTTTTTAGCCAAACTACTAAATATTGTTAATTAATAAATCAAGTTAGGGGCGCCGGGGTGGCTGAGTCATTTAAGCATCTGACTGGATTTCTGCTCAGGTCATGATCTCAGGGTTGTGAGACTGAGGCCTGTGACAGACTCCACACTGGGTGTGGAGACTGCTTAAGATTCTCTCTCTCTTTCTCCCCCCTCCCCCTCCCCCACCGCCACTCACATAAACACACTCTCTCTCTTAAAAAGGAAAAAAAAAAAAAGATGAGGTCAAATTTGGCAATTATTTACATCTTTCACCAGGCTATTTTTCCTCCTCACCACCCCCCTTAACACTAAATTTCAGCAAATGCTGATTACTTAAGCTTTTGATAGTAGTGTTTTGGAGGAGGAAGAATCAGCAAAATGTCCTCATTTGGTGAAATGGGACAGAGTGCAGGAACGCATAGTGCCTGGCTGGAGGAGATTTAATAAACACATGCCTCCCTGGATGAGACTAGTTGAAAAGCAAAGGAGTGTCTGGGAAACTGGGCCCTTTAACATTTGCAGGCTGGAAACAGCTGGATCCTCGCTGAGGCTCAGTGTAAATTCAGGGAGTAAATGCTTGGCTTAAGAGAGACTTTTATCTTTAAAGGTCACACACTCCATGCACACCCTGTCTGCACACCAGTCACGAGCACGGCTTGTTCAATTCACATGATACTCCCTATACCACTGTCTTGAGTATTATAGCTTCACATTCCTTCTTGTTTTTCTTATTCCCTTGTTGTATTAATAACATTCACAATAAAGGTAGAGGCAGAGCCCGGCTTGAGACCTTTCGCCACTAGAACGTCTGGTCCCCAGGCCCTCTCCTTTCTCCCACTTAAGTGTTTGGAGTAATCTTTTCATTTGTGCCTCAGGGTTTGCTGTTCAAACCTGAGAAGAGAAGATAAGAGGCATAAGGAAGAAAGGAAGAAAACAGAGATGAAGAATTCAACAAAATGACACTTTGAGGAAGTAGGAGTTAGAAGGATGGTAGCCCAATCATATTCGAGAACCATTAGCAATATTAGGGACAGTATGCAGAGCTAATGATTCAAATCACTTCGTTTCTTATTTTCCAAAGGCCTAGAGAACTTGGGCATGTTGTATGTAGATGGTCTATCTGTCCCCATCAGATGTGTGAGCTCTCATGATTTTCTCAGGAACCTCAGGTGATGAGTAAGCCTGACCCTAATCTTTATCACATGTGATCCTGTTGACTTTAATAGAGCAGGTCGGAAATAAAGGACTTCATTCTTTTCCCCTTCGATGGATAGGCACACATTCATATGGAATTAGGGAATTTGGGGATGAAAGTAGGTACTTTTTCCTTGTAAGCATTTATCATTGGACTTTCCAGTACTCCTAGCTTGACTGTAAAGGGTTACTTCATTTCTTCAGAGCAAGTAGTTCAGAGATAGTGGTGTCAAGAATAATTTTACAGAAACAGTATACTACCACCTGTAACAACTATTTTCCAAGATGTCATGCCCCTGTTCTCACTTCCCCAGGCTATGGAAAAAGATCAGAAATTACATATCTCTGGGTGAATATTGGGAATGCCAGAAGCTGGATTAGGGTGAGGTTTAGTGATGGTTGATTAGGAGTTGGGCCATTCTTATTCCCTCAGCATGTTATAGCCATCACCATGGGGATAGTCTTCTCAATTCATATCCTAGAAGATACGCCACCTGTGGGGTAACTTGAACCAATTTACATTTTCAAAGACCACTGTACTTGAGAACACAAAAAAATAATATTTATTTTAATTAAACGTGTGTGTGCTATACCCAATAACTCAATCATGGAAAGGCATATTGGGTTTGGAAGCAAGTTGAAGTATCTTCATAGTCAAAGTCACAAAGTTAACATAAAAACATTCTGCTTCTGAGCGACTTTTGTGCTTTACTATTCCAATTATGCCTCTGAGAAGTTTTTAGATTTATTTATTTTTACTAAGAAATTTCTGAAACACCCACATGAAATCAAATTCTCCCCGTGAAATCAAATTCCAGAGTCCATGGGGGAGGGACTGAAATTATGTAAGAAAAGGTGATGTAACTAGGATAGAACATTTCTGGAATATTCACATGTTTTTACTGTGATGTCATCTTGAGGAAAGAACCCTCAGATCTGGAGCTGGATTCAGCATTTTCCTCAGTCTGACCATAGATCATTCAGCTAGCATTTCACTCAGGAGAAGAAAATGTATTTGGATTAAAGCAACTAGGGTATGAATTCTATAAAAGTTTGTGTTAAAGTCTCTAGATATTCACAAAGATTTCTTGATAACAGAACTGGTCTGAAAGAACAATTTATATAGAAATGGAACACAAGTCGGCACTATCCTATCTGGATAGAGACAGTGATATTTTCTGGACCTCTAGTCTGGACCGAAATGTAACAGGAGTTTCAATACAGGCATATTTGTTCTTCAAATGACATCCCAGTGGCTCTAAGCTCAGCATTCTCACATTGAAGCTCATCTTCATTTAGGAGTTTCTCCTTTCCCAGACCTTCATCCCACGAAGATTGTGAAAACCAACCTGCAAGAGCAAATTTAGGGCCTGTTTATAATTATTATAACTCGGAGACTAAACAGAGCCCCCTAGAGGCATCGGAATCATGGGCAAGAGGAAAACAACATCCCTGGGGACCCAGATTGAGATAATTTCTTTTTTTTTTTTTTAAGATTTTATTTATTTATTTGATAGAGAGAGAGACAGCCAGCGAGAGAAGGAACACAGGTAGGGGGAGTGGGAGAGGAAGAAGCAGGCTCCCAGAGGAGGAGCCTGATGTGGGGCTCAATCCCAGGACCCTGGGATCACACCCTGAGCCCAAGGCAGATGCTTAAGGACTGAGCCACCCAGGCACCCCCAGATTGAGATAATTTCTGCACAACATAAAACACATCAGGGAAATCATCAGATACAAACTTTGATTTCAGATCATGGTCTAGGAAATACCTGTAATAGAGACTAAAGAACTCTGTGAAGAGTCAGTCAGTATAAACTCAGTTGATATTAACAGCAGAGACAGGAAACTGAAGAAAGGAATGTTAAGTATCCTACTTTTCCTGATTAGATTGGGCTGAATCACAGGAATTTGGTGACAGCAAGGTACAACTCTATTACCACCTATCCCCTGAGGTCACTTAGGGACCAGATCCTGATTCCCCAAATGTCCACAGGATAATCCCAGTCTTTTCTGAAGGTCCTCAGATGGGCATAGCTGCTTCAGCTTCTACTGTTTTTCTCCTCCCCAGGAGCCCCACCACCTTCACACAGGCTGTGGTAGCAGATGCTCCCATTGCGACTTCCAACTCTGAAATTGTATGGATCCAGCTTCATGGACACGTGACTCCTTGCTCGGGAAGGCCCTGTGCTTGGCCTGCTTTCACCATCTTCAAATTCTTAATAATTTTTGAACAAGGAATCCCACATTTTCATTTCCCATTGGGCCCTGAAAATTATGAAACCAGTCCTGCCATGGGTCTTAAGGAAATATGGAGTAGTTCCTGCCCTTCACCCAAAACCTGTCTCCAAGAAAACACATAATTTATCAGAGTAATCTTAATATATTAGCAGCCATAGAATATCAAGAGGCAGTCTAACAAAAACAGGTAGTTTTGCCATTTAAATTACAATTTCACGTTGTCACATTTTGAATTACCCCAAAAAATCTTTTGGTAATCTATGTGATTGTTGTGATTGGGAAAATAGGATCACGGCATCAAAAAATACATGCGTGGCTGTAACTACAGGAAAGTCTCTTTCACCGAATCCAATCTATTCCCATCCTCCTTAAAGATACCAAGAAATAACTGAAATTACTTGGAAAGCTAATTATGGTTCTAAATAAATATTTTTCTATTTGTCTATAAGGGATTATTTTTGCACTTGTCTGTGATGGACTGTTCTTTGGGTTACATAATTTGTGGGGCCTAGTGCAAAGCAAAATACAGATCCTCTTGTTCAAACACTATCAAGAACTTCAAGATGGCAACAGGAGGACAACAAACTGAGAGTGAGGTCCTTCTTAGTGCAGGGAGCTGGGCAATTGCACAGAACACATGCCCATTGAGGTGACCCCAAGCAGGCCCATCTCATCCGTTCCACATAAATAAGTCTCGGGAAGAATTTCAGGCACAGAAAACCCTTCATTTTTGTACCTGTATTCTAAACCATCTGTCTCTTGTCCTGTAATAGCAGGCTAGGGCCTCTGGTGGAGCATATAGGTAGACCGGACCTACGATCAGGAATCAGGATACAGTCATTCTGGATCTAACAGTGACTTCTTGCATGACTTGGGAGAAAGTCACATCTTATCTACTTTCAGTTACTTTATCTATATAGTAGTATTTGACTACACAATTCCTACGATCCTTTCAAGTACCAATAATCCAGAGTCTATAATTAAAGACATTCTGGATAATTGGTAGACATATCAGCTTAAAAATTTGGCAGCATTATTCCCATAAAACACCAAAATGTTCACCAAATCCTAATACATTTCAGTAAAATGATATTTCTCAGTTGTCTCCCACCTTGAAGCTTTACAGTGTTTTGTTGAACCAGATATCTTGGTTTAGGAAATACAGTCACATTACCTACATATGAACATATGCCTGAAACTATCAGAACAGCTATGTAAACATAGCTCCCTAAGATCATGAGGCAGTTACTGAAGTGTTAGGGAAAAAGCAGTTTAAACGAGCTAGAGAAACAGTCATTCAGTTCCTCAGAGAATGGTCCCCAGGAAACCAAACTTCCCCTTCAGAGGACTGAGGTTGTAATCTCTCAAAGCTCTATTCCCCCTTCAGTGTCTCTTCCAAGCAGACCTTCCTACCCTCACCCCAATCCCAAGACCAGATTGGCCTGCCTTGCCTATACCATCTCCAAAACTAACTTTGTCTTCATGCTCTTTGGCACATGGTGGCAGCGTGGCCACAGAATTATCTGCCAGCTAAGAAACTTTCCAAGAACAGACATGAAAGGATAAACTCACACATGTGAAAGCTAAGTAATGGTTCAGAACAGAACCTCAGGCTTGAAATAATTTCTTTCCAGAGAGAAGACTGAGTGTTCACTGGGGGTCAGAGAGATCTGCTGATCGCCTCAGAGTGTGGAGAAAGGTATGGTTCTGAGGAGGGACACAGGAATGCCCTGTGTAGATGCTGTACCCACAGATGCTGTGAGTCACCCCAGATGGTGACTGATGGCCAGAACATGCTAGAGAGGGCAAGGACATCCACCTGACTCCAGCCATTTCTCCTCCTTAGTTTCATGGTCATCTACGTCCTCACATGCAGCCTCACACACATAATATTTACAAGCAGTCAAGATTGAAACAAAGGTTCTGAGTCAGAAACTCACACCCTAAAACACCTTCATATAGAGCCATCTGTGAAGTCTCTGAGGCTGCTCTCAGCTCATCAGAGCCCCTTCCTTGATCATGCTTTATGGGCATATCCTGGTCCAGTCCTAACTTGTGTACCTATCCCTGGTGCTGAACTCAATGCTGGCATATATGATTCCATATTTCCTTGGCTTTCCTAGTTCAAGTTCATTGAAACTCAGAGTCCAGAGCAGTACAAGTATCATTTTCCAGAAAAGTGTAATAAGGACAAGAGGCAGCTTCAGTATCCCACGTCACAATGGGTCCCTTCTTGTCCACTGCCCACAAGCTCTTCTCATCCTTATCTCCTTTTTAGAGCTTACCTTGGCACTTTATTTTCTTTCTGCATTGCTGAATCACCAGGAAAATGAGAAAAAGGAAGATGCAAGGTCCAAAGATGAAACTGAGGATACCTGTCACAAAGAAGATTCCAGGGCCAGGATTTGAGCCTGAATTGGACTCTGAAAAAAACATATCCTCGGGATGGGGAAGGACATGGGGAAATCCTGCCCCTACTGTCACCTGTTGGGTTTTCAGGATGGTGAAGTCATAGCCGAGGCACAATGGGAGATTGTGAGAGCCTGGTAGGTACTGGCCCAGCCTTTGCCCTTCAGGAGGCTCAACCCCATCCAATACCACCCTGTGAAGTTACATGAGAGAATGCTAAAGAATAGCGGGAAGCTTCACAAACTACCACAGATTCATAGGTTCAGAAATGCTACATCCAACCTGCTTTCCACGGATAGAGCTCACCCATATCAGAGCAGGGAGAAAGAAAGCTCAGAGCACTCTTGTTAAGGATGAGAATATTCCCAAAGCAAATAAGACCCACATGCATGGCAAGTGGTTTGTTTTCCCAAATTTTCTGTCCTAAGTCAAGGCAAGGAAGGCAAAATTTTCCCAAAAAGGGACTCCTGATCCTTTTCTGAAAGGTCAAAGTTTCCTCAGGGCTCATCTAATCTTGTCAAAAATGTGTGCACCAAAGAGAATCTTAGAATAGCTCTGTCAGATGGGACAAAAAGAAGGGAATACTGTACCCAAGGGAATATGAGGCAGATTTCCCCTGTTGTCTGGACAATAAAAAAAAGAGCTTAAGGTTGTCCAATTATCACCAGGACAACCACCCTCACACCTTCACCCTGTTCCTGGGATGCCCTAGGTCCTCCTTGTCCAAAAGTATCTAGAGAAATCCATCAATTTAGGCACAGAGCCTCACCTGGTATAAGAAGCCTTATAGTTCCATTGAAGCACTTTCAGAAAGAACATTTTTACATTCCTACCATGTTTCCTAAGGCCGCCATAACAAATTGCCACAAACTGGGTAACAACAAAAATTCATTCTCTCACAGTTCTGGAGACTAGAAGTCCAAAATCAAGGTGTCAGCAGGGTTATGCTCTCTCAGCATCAGTATTAGGGGAGGATCCTGCTTTGCCTAGTCTCTGGTGGCTTTGGAAATTTCTGGCATTCTTTGGCAGTTCCCCTCTTCCTGATGATTGGGATCATTTACCCCAAAAATGACATTATTGTTTTCTCGCTAATTGATAATTTGTCATGCATATCCTGATGTAATTGGAAAGCAGCCATAGCTTAAAGTTTAATGCGATGCTTACCGTGACCCCTGGTGAAATCATTTTTCCTTCTTGGAACCAGAGCTTCTAAATCCACAAAGCCTAGACTTGGAAGATAGAAATCCAAAATAACTCAAGGGGACCCCAGGGAATGAAGGTAAGCATTGCCACTCTTGTTCCCACTGATTCTTGGATCCATGTATTCTTTCCTGTTGGTTATATCATGGGTAACTATATAATAGTAACTGATTTTGAGAAAATATATTGTAGTGTGGATGGTGGGCCCCATCCTTCAGGATATCACCTCCAAGCTGGTTTTCAGCTATACCTTCAATAGGCATCTCCATCACTCTGTCAGTGGATAGGTGATAAGGCCCTTGGATCCCACAGTCACATAACCTCTGTCAAGTCTCCTTTGTCATAAAATGGAGCCCTTGATTTGAAGCAATGTGGTACAATATCTGACCTTAATGAGTTAAACACTTTATAGGACTCCAAATAGTGGTGCTGGTGGAAATCCTGCAGGATTTCTTGATACCCTAAATAGAAAAGGACATTACTAGAAAAGGGAACTACAGGCCAATATCCTGACGAATACAGATGAAAAATTCTCAACAAAATACTAGCAAACCAAATTCAGCAGCACATTAAAAGGATCCTTCACCATGAACAAGTGGGGTTTATCCTTGGGATGCAAGGATGGTCAATACCCCCAAATCAGTCAATATGAAGTATTGCATAATAGAATGAAAGAAAAGAATCATATGATCATCTCAAGAGATGCAGAAATAGCATTTGATGAAATTTAACACCCATTTATAATAAAAATTTTTAACAAATCAGGCATAGAAAGAGCATAGCTCAACATAATAAAAACCATATATGACAAGCCTTCAGCTAACATCATACTCAATTGTGAGTCTCTAGATCAGGAACAAGACATGGGTGCCCACTCTCACCACTTCTATTCAACATAATACTGGAAGTCCTAGCTAGAGCAATCCAAGCAAGAAAAGGAAATAAAAGATATTCAAATCTGAGGGGAAAAAATAAAATTATCTCTTTTTGCAGATGACATGATTTTTATATAGAAAATCCTAAAGACTCAATTGAAAAGTGGTTACATCTAATCAATGAGTTCACTAAAGTTGTAATATCCAAAATCAACATGCAAAAAGTAGTAGTCCCTATATATTAACAGTGAATTTCCAAAAAAATAAAGAAATGGATTCTATTTATTTCCCATTTCTATTCTATTCTATTTTTCTATTCTTTACTCTGAAAACTATAGGACATTGATTAAAGAAATGAAGAAAACACAAACAAGTAAAAAGATCTCCTGTGTTCATAGATTGGAAGCATTAATATTGTTAAAATATTCGTACTACTCAAAGCCATCTTTAGATTAAACACAATCCTTATCAAAATCCCAATGGCATTTTCACAGAAATAGAAAAAACAATCCTAAGATTCACATGAAACCGCAAAAGATCCCAATTGACAAAGCAATTATAAGAAAGAAGAACAAAGCACATCACACTTCCTGATTTCAAACTATATTACAATACTATAGTAATTTAAACAGTATGGTACTGTTATATAAATAGACACAAGGGGCTCCTGGGTGATTCAGTAGGTTGAGCATCTGCCTTCAGCTCAAATCATGATCCCAGGGTCCTGGGATCCAGCCCCACATCAGGCTCCCTGCTCGGCATGGAGTCTGCTTTTCCCTCTCGGTCTACCCCTCCCGCCTCGTGCACGTGCTCTCTCTCTCTCTCTGGCTCGAGTTCTGGCCTTCTTGAGCTCCCTCAAATAAATTTTAAAAATCTTTTTAAAAAACGAAAAATAAAAATAGACACACAGTCCATTGGAACAGAATGTAGAGCCCAGAAATGTATTTCTACACATATGGTCAACTAATACTTGACAAGGGAGCTAAGAAAACTCAATGGGGAAAGGATTGTCTCTTCCACAATGGTGTTGGGAATACTGAACACACGCAGAAAAGTGAATTTGGATCTCTGTCTTATATCAATCAAAACTTAACTCAAAATGAATTGAAAACTTTGACACAAGGCTGATAGAGTGAAACTCCTAGAAGAAAAAAATGGGAAAGAAGTTCCTTGACATTGGTCTTGTCAATCAATGATTTTTTTTTTTAAATATGACATCAAAAGCACAAGCAACAAGAGCAAAAATCAAGAAGTGAAACTACATGGTAAGAGGGCATTATGCTAAGTGAGAGTCAGAGAGAAAGACAAATACTGTATGATATCACTCTATGTGGAGCCAAAAAAACAAATTCCTATAAGCAGAGAATACAGTGGTGCCTACCAGAGGCTATGAGTTGGGAGAATTGGGAAGATGTAGTTTAAGGGTATAAACTTGCAACCAGTAGATAAGTCCTGGAGAACTCATGCACTGCATAGTAGTTATAGACAACAATACTTTGTTATAAACCTTAAAGTTGCTAAGGATTAGATCTTAATTGTTCCCACCACAAAAAAATGATAATTATGTGATGTGATAGAGATATTACCTAATGTTAAGGTAGTAATCCTATTGCAATATACAAATGTATCAAATCAATACATTGCACACCTTAAATGTACACAATATGTCAATTATATCTCAAAAAATACCTTTTTAAAAAAGTGAAAACATGGTACTTGTTTTGTTGATAGCAAGGGTGCAATAAGCAAGTTGTGTAAAACTGACTTCATTTCCAAACACTGTAACGACACCCATCTTATTTATATACTCAGAGACCTGGAAAGAATATGAAAGTAGACTAACTAGTTTATATGAAAATGAACAGAAGAAAGAGGGGGAACCATAGAGAGAGAAATGTTGGAAAGAGGACCTAAGAGTAGGAGGGCAAGTACCTTCTAACCACTGAAGACTAGATTGTCAGGAACAGAGTGCCACAGTGTAAAATAGGGATTCATTTTATAACTGATTTGTAATCTGTAGGAGAACACCATGTCCTGGAGAACACATTTATTCCTAGGTGGTATGTCTACACTGGCCATGGTAATGTTGGGGACAAAAGTTTCTCTGTGATGTGATGTAAAGGAAAGACATACTTCATACCTGTTCCCCTCAGGAACCCTGGATCTTTACAAGGCTTTCGCTTACCAACCAGAAATGAGAGGAAAGCCCATGCTAAGACCCAATAATCATGTTCCTTTGATGACCACCTCAACTTTTTTCCTTTTCCTGAGAATTTTTGTATCCTTCCATTCCCAATTTTCTACTCATCTGACTTTTTGTTCTGTTGGATACTTCTCATTTCTTTGAAGCTACAATATGTTGGTCATTTGACATTGGAGACCTAGGCTTAATTAAACCAAAAGATCATCTTTTCTTGGGTCATATGTGGCAGAACTGATGCCAAAACCGTGCATTTGACTATTAATTCCACCAGCTGAGCTGAACCAGCCATTGAGCCAGGCCCCTGAGATGGAGAAAAGAAAGAAATATATATATATATTTGATAGAGTTTTTCTGTAGCAGCTTTAGAGACAAAATGGCACCTAATGTTGGGAAACCTTGTATCTCATATAAGGAGATATTTAAGATTAGCATGCAATTGGTGCTTGTATTTCAGAATGCTTTCTTTTTATATAGTCTCTGATGGAAGAGAAGATATTAAACAGCATTTCTGCTGGTTTCCAGAAAATAATGATGCCAGGGATGGGACTATATAATTCCCTTCCTGCTGTAGAAGCCCCACTGAGGAGCAGGAGGACAGGAGGATCCCTTGTATGGTTTGAAGAGGCTGACGCTGTTACCTGAAGGCATGAGGATCTAAATAACCATGAATGGATTCTGATTTCTACAAGGAATCGCTTTTCTACTCTTCAGTGTCCTCACTAGGACGAAGCTCAAGGTAAGCGTAGCCTCACTTCTTAAAATCAGTACAGCTATTGGATTCACTCAAAGACTCTGGGGAGATGATCTCTGGCACTGCAAAGACAATGCCTTTTTATCGACCATTTGGTTCTGACTTAATGTAATCTTTAGTGACAATGAATGCTGATTTTTCTCTTGTGAGGAGGGACTCTGTTTTTCAAGTTCAGCAGTGAGATGTCGCAGACATATAAAGTTCGTTTTCTGAATTGGCCCCAATCACCTAAAAGCTCAGATCATTTCCAGGGGTTCTTGTACTGGATTATGGCTGAGAGACTACATCAGGCTGGATCTCTGATCTGTCCTTCCTATACTCTGCTACCCTTTAGACTATGGGCATGTGCGTGGTGGAGGGGGCCATGTGGAGTGGAGGAATCAGGTGAAGGGGAGTCTGAAGTGTATGTGAAGGCTAAATGTGTAAGCAGGAATATGTCTGCCTAGTGAAAGTTAATTTTCTTAGATAAGAGTCCATAGAACTTACATTCTCTAAGCCAGATTGCTGGATTTGGTGGTGGAGGTGGTAGTGGTGATGATGATATGTGTGTATGTGTATATGATAGGGCAGATATGGAAACTTTTCTGCCTATAAAGAAAGTCCTCCTGGGGTGGCCTGGGTGGCTCATTTGGTTAAGTGTCTCAGGTCATGATCTCAGGGTCCTGGGATCGAGTCCCGAGTCAGGCTCCCTGCTCAGTGGAGAGCCTGCTTCTGAACCCTCTCCTCCCAGCTCCTGCTCTCTCTCACTATCTCTGTCTCTCTCTCAAATAAATAAATAAAATCATTTTTTAAAAAAAGAAAGTCTTCCCAATATGAACTATAGTTATACTCCCAGATAACCCTGCACTTGCAATATAAGCCTAACTTTGACTCTTTTTCTTTCCCACAAACCTATAGCTCAGATGTTTTTCTGCTTTACTGTGATCTTTCCCCAGCACTGGATTCTTGCCAGAACTTTCTCTTCCTGCCTGTGATGTTTTCCCTTCTTACCTCTTGGACTGATCATCCTCCAGCCTCGTTGTGCACCAGAGAAAAGTGATGCCAAATGCAGGTGCTCTTAGATGGACTGGTATTAGCATAGAAGGCAGAAGAGGGATCTGGCCTTAGAGACTTCAGGATGTGCCTCTTTGGTCAATTTTCCCCTGCCCTAGTGAAGTATACAAGCTTATTTTGTGACATCCTAATGGATCTACTATTTAGAAAGAACTTGTGCTTATTAATGTCCTTTGGCAAATTTTCTCCCTTGTAGCTTCCTCAGATCCTATATGAAATCTTGTCTCCATTGGGCCCCTGACTCAGGAGAATGCAAGGTATCAGGGCTTAAGCTCCTGAGATGAGAACAATCTAATCACATGGCTTTAGATTCTTTCTAAACATACATCTCCGCTTTAATAGAGGACACATCCATACACACACACACACACACACACACACACACACACACACACTCATAATCGGGTCATAAAGTTCCTGTACGCCATTTTATATACACTTTCAAAATTAACAATGTATTTTAAAATTCTTTCTGTCCTATTAGAACAGTGATGTTCTATGTTATTTGTATGGTTGCCAGTATTTCCCTGTATTATTGAATCATAACTTATTTATCTAATCCCATTTGTTGTATATTTATGCTTTCAATTACAATGCTGTGATAAGGTTTTTATGAACCTAATACATTGATTCTACATTGACCTAATAGAGAAGTCATTATTATTTTCTCGACATAACCATTCTGAAGGCCTCTGATATGTATTGCCTAATAGCCCATCAGAATAGTTTTCAGTAGCTTTAATTTTCAATAACATTAACTGAGAGCATTCTCTTCTTCATAACCTTGCCACAGTGCGTTATATCATGTTTTTTATCCTTATTGACCCTATACACACAAATATTATCTTCTTTCTTATCTTGTAGCCCTAAAATGTCTGTCATACCATTTCTATTTTTTCTCTATAATGCTTTTCATTTTCTTATTTAATCATAGGGATTCTTTATAAACTAACATCATTTACTACTTGTCTTACATATTTTCAAAATATTTTCCCCAATTTTGGCATATTAATATTTCTAGAGTTATAAATGTGTTGCAGGGGCAGGTTATGTGATCAAATCTATTTGTTTTTGAAAGAGAGCAAGTATGAACAGAGACGGGCAGAAGAAGAGGAAGAGAGAGAATCTTAAGCATGCTCCATGCCCAGCGCAGAGCCCAATGCAGGACTCGATCTCACAGATCATGATCTGAGCAGAAATCAAGAGTTGCCCACTTAACTGACTGAGCAACCCAGGCACCTCTAGGATTTCTGCCTTTAATGCAAAGCTTCAGATGATATTCTTTATCCCACAATTACTTTTAATCAAATCTTATTTTCCATAAAGAATTGTATAGTTTCAGTAGAGAACATTCAAAACTTTATTGTGTCTGAATTTATTTTACTGTGTGTAATGATGTATCAATTGCACCAAAGAGGAGTTACATTTTAGGTATTTTAGATATGTGATGTATGAACTTATGAACTAATTATTTCTTAATATGCAGTATTTATTACCACAAACCATTATCATTAATTTGTATTTCCTATATTATTTTACTGATTAACAAGAATTTAAAGGAACTTGGGGTGCCTGGGTGGCACAGTCGTTAAGCATCTGCCTTGGGCTCAGGACATGATCCTGGTGCTCTGGGATGGAGCCCCACGTCAGGCTCCTCCGCTGGGAGCCTGCTTCTTCCTTTCCCACTCCACCTGCTTGTGTTCCCTCTCTCACTGGCTGTCTCTCTCTGTCAAATACATAAATAAAATCTTTAAAAAAAGAAAGAATTTAAAGGAAATATATTTTACTGGATTTTATCCACCCATTCTTTCAATAAATATTTATCAAGCCCCTATACATAGTACTTATAAAAGGCTCTCAACGCACACGTGTTGAATGAATGCATACAGTGTGGCAGGCACTGTCCTAATAGCAGAAAAACAGAGGTGAATAAGACATGCAAAGTCTTGGGTGCCTGGGTGGCACAGCGGTTAAGCGTCTGCCTTCGGCTCAGGGCGTGACCCCGGCGTTCCGGGGTCGAGCCCCACGTCAGGCTCCTCCGCTATGAGCCTGCTTCTTCCTCTCCCACTCCCCCTGCTTGTGTTCCCTCTCTCGCTGGCTGTCTCTATCTCTGTCTAATAAATAAATAAAATTAAAAAAAAAAAGACATGCAAAGTCTTTCCTCTTGTGGAGCGTGTGTGTGTGTGTGTGTGTGTATGCATGCGTATGTCTGTGTTTTATTTATTATGGAATGTGGAAAGTGATAAACAAGTAAACAGATAAAATAATTTCAGGTGGTGATAAAGGCTACGATTTAGTTAGTGTCTCAGTAACTCAGCCTGTTAGACTAAGTACAAAGACTCTTATTTTCACTTGTCATTTGGGCTGAGCCAAGCACTCTAGATAACCTTGTTTGGGGCAGGACCACCCCCAGCTGTCCCTGATCTAGCACTTCCCCCTTGTCTGTTTCCCCAGGAGTGAGACCCAAGAGCTGTCCAACTGCTGCCCCCTGCACAGGTACATCAGCCCCTCCTGCCTCCCCTGTTGGCCCCCAAGGGCTCCTTCCTTCCCAGCAGGGGCAGTAACAGAAGGTGCTGCTGCCTTTTCAGACAAAGAGAAGCTCCGACTGAGGGGAGGAGACACGATGTGCTCAGGGCAAGTGGAGGTTTGGCACAAGGGCTCCTGGGGCACAGTGTGTGATGACTCCTGGAGCCTGGCAGAGGCCAAGGTGGTGTGTCAGCAGTTGGGCTGTGGCTCTGCCCTGGAGGCCCTGCAGAAGGCAGCATTAGGGCCGGGAAATGGGAGCAACTGGCTGGATGAGGCGCAGTGCATGGGCAGGGAGTCCTCCCTGTGGGATTGTAGTATGGATCCCTGAGTGCAGAGCAACTGCAAGCAGGAGACAATGCTGGAATGAGGTGCACTAGTGAATGGAAGGACCAGGGTATTGGACTAGGATCCAAGGACACGTGGCTTGTATCCAGAAGTACTTCCTGGACTAACTTTATATTGTGCTCTGGCTCCAGAAGAGGTTATTGCCTGATCTGCTGGGATCTGGGAGAGAACAATATGCCATTGATGTAAGTGCAACCCTATGGCTTTTCTAGGCCAACTCAACACAGTGATCCCACTCTCCTTCTCTTCTCTCCAGGTGAGAGGACAACAGTTCCCCCCACTCACAGAAGTAAGTGGTACTTCTGCTCTGAGCCATATGATGGAGGGGACACCCATATTTTCAAGGACCTGCACTATGGAATCTACATATTTGTGGAAAAATTAACCATGTCAGTGTAAGAAAGGCCTAATGATCAGGTGTTTATAGTCCTATTAAGTTGTGGTGGCTGTAATGCTCCAAAGATTTACCAGCTTTCATTTTATAAAAATCCCTTAGAATCAGATTCACAAGAGAGCTGACACAGCTCAGGGCAGGACCTACGTGGATCACAGCTTGAGATTCAGGCAGATCCATTGTCTCTGAATGGCGACTTCATGGTCTTGAGGACTCAGGAGGTGACTGGGGCAAGGGGGATTCCCTTGGTCTTATGATCCTCTCTAAAATCTCATGGCCCTCTTTTCTCCTCAGGCGCCAGTTTAGGCTAAGCTCCTATCCTTGGCATTTTCTCCCTACCTGGGATCCTCTCTGTATCATCCTGGGGGACCTTTTATCCTTGGTCCTTATCATACGGGTGATTGAGTTACACAGATGGAGAGCAGAGCACCAAGGTGGACCTTAGGGATGCTAAATGATCTGGAAAGTAGTGGGAAGATTATTAAGCCAGTTGTGATATCAAGAAAAGTGCACAAGTATTGGTTTCCATCCTCATTATCTAGCAAAACTCCACCTTTTCTACGATAGACTTCAAGATTTGAAAGACTTGAATCCTTGGTCCTGGGTTGTACATAAAATCTCTCAAATATGACTTTGTATGTGAACATGTTAGTGGAAACTGAAAAATCAGTAGAAGCTGAAAACTTGTAGTAGCCCCTTTCTATTTTGGCTTTGTTGACACCATGCATCAGAAGTAAAATATAATAATCCTCGTGGGAGTACTTTATCCCACCATTGACATCATTACTTCCCTGTAACAAATGGCCATGTATATTACACTGAGAGAAACCTTGAGCACGCCCTGCCAAAAATTATGACAACTGCAAAAGTGATTGTAGGTTAGAACCCCTGACAACATCCGGAGCCATCAATTAAGTCCTAATGGGTTGGGCTCAGCTCATAACCAGGTCACTACTCTCAGTTCTTCTATTATTAGTTCAGTAACCCCTCCACACATTCACTATGTGATGGAATGTTTTGGAGACATAATCTTTCCTTGGCAACTGCTATAGGATAGCTCTATCTTGAAGAATCACATTTGCATTGTAAATAGAAACCAGATCAAAGGAATCTTGGAGCGATATGTTTTCAGAGAAGAAGCCCACAGGTCTCAAATTATTCCTCTAATAGTTCAATCATGTCAAACCCCTCCATCCAGATCTATAAAACCCATGGAGCTGATAGTTCCTGATTTATCTATCTATATTCCTTCTGGATCTCCTCTGACTGGGTCTCTTCTTTGCCTTCTTGTCACTTGGATGTAGGTCTGTGGGTTAGTGCCAATTTGTCCTTTATCAACATGCAGTAAAGAAAGATATCAGTGATTTAATTCACTTAGAAGGCTTTATAATTGGACAGACAGGAAATGGCAATGTCCTGAAGAAATAAGAAGTGATGGAGAGGAAAGACGGAATTTAAAAAGAGATAATAACCAACTAGATATGAGAGAAGAGTGAGAAGGAATCTGTATGGGTTTGAGTAATAAATGGAAAAAGTAACCTAGGGAATAAGAGATGAAATAGGAAGAGATAGTTATGGAGAATTGGATTTTTAATTATTTTTTTTTGAGAGAGTGAGCAAAAGCATGAACATGGGGGTGGGTGGGTAGAGGGAGAGGAGAGAGAGAATCCAGCAGGCTCCACTCTCAGCTCAGCGCTGAGCCCAAGGCAGGGCTGGATCTCATAACCATGGGATCATGACCTGAGCCAAAAGCAAGAGACACTTAACTGACTGAGCCATCCAGGTGCCCCGAATTGGATTTTTAATTGGTCCGTGAAAATTTGGGCAGAATAGGGAAAGCTATATCCATCCTCTCCCCTAGCCAACCTCCCATCCTCGACTTGGAAATTCCTACCCACGTGTGGTGCCTAGGAATTATTTAAAAATGGATGATACCGCATCACAAGGAAGAGCATACATGAATGTTCAGGATTGGTTTTTTCCCATGAGTTCATCTTGGTAAGAATGAGGGTATGAGTATGGACCAAGTTTAGAGTTCCTTGTCTAAGAAAGAGAGACTTGAATATTTATGAACCCAGGCAAAGTAAGGCCTTGAGTAGCCTATAGTGGAGGTAAGAAAACAGGCCAATATACTCACCTTGTATTTCCTTGGAGGGAAACTGTGAATCGAGATAAAATTTGCTAAATAATCAACAAAGAAAAAGTACTTTATTCAGAATATTTGATTTTAAGTAATTTCATATAATACAATTATAAGTCAACACTGCTCTATTGCAATACAGGCAATTAGAAAATCTGAGGCCTTATCTCATTTTTAATGCAACATCATGGGAAAACCATGGTGGATGTTCCCAGGGCATTTAGTTCAACGTCATCATACCCAGGGTCCACTTCTTCCCCCTGGAGCAGCCAGGGACTAGCTGCTTCTTTCCCAGAACCAGCTACCCCTCTAGAGAACTGTACAGAAGAGCCTGAAACAGTAAAAAGAAGTTTGATTAGAACTGGGACAACAGGACAGGACAGTGCCCCATGGTGGAAGCAAGTCAAGTAAATCGTGATGACAAAGCATTAAGTAATGTTCAAGGAGCTCAGACAATTTAATATAGTTACAGCAAAGATATATCAAGGTTATCCTATCAGGATCTAGTCCATCTGGGTCTCTGGGAAACACTGTTATCACAGGAGATCTATGGCCAACACAGGGGCTCTATGAAGACATGTTTCTCAGCAAAGAGATTGCCCAGGAATCGTAAGAAGGGACATGAAAATTTCTCCTTTCACAATTGACAGGTCTGAATTCAGAACGAGAAGGACACGGAAGACCTGGAGAAATCTCAGGTCCTCACTGACAATCCAGCTCTGCTCTTGACAGCCTTGACTTGTGCTCCCGAATGCCCACAAAAACAATCATAGGATCTTTCCATTGTTGCCACCTCCTCAAGGTCATGTGGGCCCTCAGATGGAGAAATACTCTTCTCTGGAGAATGAGTGTCTTCATTTGACCACTGAAATGTCTGGAACAGATTGGCCCTTAACTGCCCAAAAATTCAGACTATAATCCACCACCATGGTTTAATTTTCAAGGCTACCATATATCATAGGCTTGTACATATTAGTGTTAACATATGATTGCAGTGCGTCTCAAATTATCAAATGACTCACAATTTCCAGTATTGAAATATTTCTTAAATATTTAAACGCCTTTCACATATGAGACAGCACAAAAATGTTATCAGAACAGTTGTTCCAGTTTTGGACTTTGTAAACTAATCTATGTCTTAATGCAAGCATCTCAAAGATGAAGTTATGGAGACACAGATACCAAGAATACAGAGTGATTCTTCCCCCTCAGGGAATGTGACAGCACGAAAGAAAGGACAATGGTCAAAGGATATGAGATCATCTGAATTTTGAATCTATAGGAAGGATCAGCAATGAGGAGCTCAAATTCACCCTTTCCAGGACAGAGACAAAAGATTACGAGAGATCAACTAACCCCACTCACCTGTCTGAGAGGCCGTCACCCCGTTCTCCTCTTCTGGGGGCACTTCCCCCTTGCTCATCCAGGAGGCAGGAGGAGCCACAGGCACTGGTACCTCTTCAGCACTATCATAATCCTCACTAGGGGCCTCAGTCCTCTGAGCTGGGGATTTTAAGGGCAGACAAGGGGGTCAGATGAAACCACAGTAAATGGGTTTGCCTAGGCAGTATCTAAAATCTCTTCTGCCGCAGAGGTTCTGATGGCTGCTAAACGGAGGTGCTATATGCTCTGTGTTTTAACAGGTCTTTTCCAAGGTCACATATTTCATTTTGATGTGTCCATAAATCAGAAAAATAATCCAAGCATCTCAATACTTCCTGATTAAAACTACATATTTCAGAGAAACCCTTATAAAACTACATATTTCAGAGAAACCCTACACCAATGTGTCTTACTAAAATATTTGGTCAGTTACACTTTCCAGATGTTATTTTTGAAAACAATGTTTTTCTGTTGCAAGTGAATGAGGATGGTTCTGTGCACAGCCAGCCCAGCTTCACCACGAGGCACATCAGAGCAACCAGAGAAGGAGTCCCAGTCAAAGGAAGACTGTCCCTCTTGAATCTCACCTCTGTGAAGGGAAGTCCCGTGCCCCCAGTACCCAGCCAAGGCAGATTCACCCCTACTACCTGGAGCAGATCGAAAGTCACTATTGTCCTCACCATCTCCAGTGTAATATGGCAGTTTAGTCACAGAGTCATCTGACAGGGCCCCTAATGTGGAGAAAAATGTCACAAAATAAACAGAACACACCCTCTCACACCCATGGGCTGTGGTTATGCTGAAAAGAAATGCTAGAGCACATGTGACTCCTGTAGTATAAAGAGAAGGCTCAGAGCTCACAGGGGCTCAGCAAGAACCCATCCTGCAGCCTTTGGAGGGGCTGCTTCTGTGAGCCTGGGGTACATACGGGGTCTGCAGATTCTGAGAAGCCTTGACTCACAGACAGCAGGGGGAGCTGACAACTAGAGGGTCCAGGAGGGCAAAGCAAGGATACACACCGGTGCTGCCCAGCAGATCTTCCTTCGTTGTCACAAGATAATCAATCTCCTCATACACAGCTTCATCGAGAACATCTTCGAAACTGGATAAGGCTGAGCAAACCACCAGCAAGTGAGAGACTGCCCCCTGAGTTCATCCCTGAACCAACAAGCTAATCATTCTCCCCAGTGCTCACACATGGAAAAAACCTCAGGGCTTCCAGGACTCCTGTAGAGTCTCCTCATACCCCATGTACCATGTCCACCTCTCTCCCCAGTCTGACCCTGTATCCACAGCTCAGCCCCTATTCTTTCTTGTCTCACAGAGAAGCCATGACTTCTAAGTGTTCAATCCTAAGAGCCTCTCTAGATTCAGCCTTTAGATTTCATGTGGGGCAGATGGAGTTTTTCAAACACGCTCCACCCCCCCAACACACCTGGCCCCATCTCCTGCCTCCACACACTTTCTGTGTTACCTGTACCCCCTGTAGCCCACCTCTGTGCTTTGCTCTCCATCTGTACGTCTGAGTCACCAGGATGACGAGGACCAGGAAGAGAAGGGCCCCCAGGATGAGGCAGAGCATCTCTGACAGGGAGAAGTTGCCACGGACAAGATTTGGGCCTGGTCTGGTCCCTAAGGAGAATAAAGCCAATAGGATTTGGAGAAGGGCGTGGGCCCAGGGAAACTCCTCTAGTGTTTCCAGAGCTCCCTGGACAAGTCCCAGCCTCAGACATAACAGGATTGACTGCGACCCTGGTGGGCACTCCCCCGGGTCTGGTTCTGAGATAAATTGAACTCCACTCCAGTAAGGTCCAAGGGAGAGCTGGGCCAAGTCACACAACTGCAGCCCCCGTTCTTCAGGCTTCCCCAGACCAGAGCATCAGGCAACTCCTGGGATAGGCATCCAGCTGCAGAAGAGTGACCCTCATCGTCAAATAGGTAAACCTTAGATTCTGTAACACAAGAACCAGCCTCCCTTGCCGAAGGGCAAGGCAAATTTGAAGGGAAGAAGGGAAGCTTCCCCAAGGAAAATGCCCTAAGACCTCCCCACCAGGGATGGCTCCTCAGGATCTTTCCTTTTCTGAGCTGGCTGTCAGATTCCACAGAACAGGTCCCAAGAATCTGAATATTCTCCCCTGCCCACAGATCATGGCCCCGTACCTGCTGTAGTGGGCAGCAAGAGTCTTCTTCCACCTAGAGAGGAACAGGAGTTTGCAGTACAGGAATTGGTCAGAGTGCAGGGCAGCCCATTTTCCCTACTTGAGCCCTGAAATCACCCCTCAGTTACCACAACATCAATGTAGAGACCACCCCCTCTCCTAGATCCAGGGCTGACAGCACCTAGATGCTTTCTGAATGCAAACTTCCCATTTTACTCTAGCCCACCCCATTGCCCCACCCTTGCTCCAGCTCAACCAGAGCCACTCACCAGAGCACCGCACTCCAGCATCCTCCTCATGCTTGCAGTTGTTCTGCCCCCAGGGTTCCGCAGCACAATCCCACAGTGAGGACTCCCTGCCCATGCACTGCACCTCATCCAGCCAGATGCTTCCATTTCCCGGCCCAAACGCTGCCTCCTGCAGGGCCTCCAGGGCAGAGCCACAGCCCAACTGCTGACACACCACCTCAGCCTCTGCCAGGCTCCAGGAGTCATCACACACTGTGCCCCAGGAGCCCTCGTGCCAAACCTCCACTCGCCCTGAGCACATCGTGTCTCCTCCCCTCAGTCGGAGCTTCTCTTTGTCTGAAAAGGCAGCAGCACCTTCTGTTACTGCCCCTGCTGGGAAGGAAGGAGCCCTTGGGGGCCAACAGGGGAGGCAGGAGGGGCTGATGTACCTGTGCAGGGGGCAGCAGTTGGACAGCTCTTGGGTCTCGCTCCTGGGGAAACAGACAAGGGGGAAGTGCTAGATCAGGGACAGCTGGGGGTGGTCCTGCCCCAAACAAGGTTATCTAAAGTGCTTGGCTCAGCCCAAATGACAAGTGAAAATAAGAGGCTTCGTAGTTAATCTAATGAGCTGAGTTACTGAGACACTCACTAAGTCATAGCCATTATCACCACCTGAAATTATTTCATCTGTTTACTTGTTTATCACTTTCCACATTCCACAATAAATAAAACACAGACATGTGCGTGCATACACACACACACACACACACACACAAGCTCCACGAGAGGAAAGACCTTGCACATCTTATTCATCTCTGTGTTTCTGCTATTAGGACAGTACCTGGTATATTGTATGCATTCATTCAACAAGTACGCATTGAGAAACTTTTCTAAATATTATGTATAGGGGCTTGATAAATATTTATTGAATGATTGGGTGAATAAAATCCAGTAAAACATAATTCCTTTAAATTCTTGCTAATAAGTAAGATAATAAAGGAAATACAAATTGATATTAATAGTTTGTGGTAATAATAGTGGATATCTTGTTAATGTCCAGAATCACAGAAATAATTTGTATTCAATATTCCATTTATATTTTTAATGGGAAATTATATAACAGATTATAAACTTTTATTATCTATTTTTCAGTATGACATGTGCACAAGCAAAGATTACTATATTAAGAGGATACTTTTTTTTTAAGATTTTATTTATTTATTTGACAGAGAGAGAGACAGCCAGAGAGAGAGAGGAAACACAGGGGGAGTGGGAGAGGAAGAAGCAGACTCCCAGCAGAGGAGCCTGATGTGGGGCTCGATCCCAGGACTCTGGGATCATGCCCTGAGCCGAAGGCAGACGCTTAACGACTGAGCCACCCAGGCACCCCTAAGAGGATACTTTTGGTAAAGAACTGGAATAGGAGGATTCAGAGAAAAATGGTTAAGTAGACAAATGGCTAAGTCGTAAGACAGAAATGTTGCATGATACTCAAATATACTGACAAAAACTACATGGAGAGAGGACACAGATAACAAACATGGGATAAAAAGAAAACCACATGAAAAGCGAAACCAAAGGAAAAACAGAAATTTGAATCAATACAAGAAAACAGAAGTATACATGGTACTTGTCATAAAATATCAGAATTGGCATATCCTTTCCATATCATCCTATCCAACTTTCTACCCTATGAACATTTCAGCAAATGATGACAGGACCTCATTTGGGTAGCTGTTCCTTTTCAGGACTGGAGACTTCAGTATCACTCAACTCATCATGTGTGATTGTAGAAAATTATCATCAATATAAGGTCTTATAGTTTAATATCCCTTTGGCTTTCCACAGGAACAAGAAAAGAATGTGAGGAAAGAGAAGCAAGGAAGGGAGTGAGCCTCTGCCTTTGAAATATCTATCACCACACTCTCCCTTGGTTGTGGATTTCAGGCAACTCCTGGAGTATCCAAGATATACCTGAGCTGGCAGGGAAGGGGGAGGGGAGACCAAGGAACTGGAAAAGAATGTTCGGGGAAGGGAAAACACTGTGAAAATGAAAAAAAGTAAGGGAGGGAGGGAAGGAAGAAGGCAGAGAGGAAGGAAGGGATAGAGGGAAGGAGAAAGAAACCACGAGAAAAGCAACTGTTACACTTATTTCAGAGTTCAATATTTTAGCATGAGACATGAGTTTTCTAAGTTTATTGATTTGGGAGCTTCTATATTATTTGGCTTTAGTTCAATGCTCCAGTTTTTAAAAAATCCAAGCATTTTCTATCTAGATATGAAGAAGACAATCGAAAAGAGTTAGTTCTCAGAAGTAATTTGTCAATATCTATTGAAATTTGTGAGTATATTCTTTGATCTAATAAAATCAACATGCAGAGTAATCCTATAGTACAAAACTCACCTGTATGTATAAATACTTGTACAAAAATATTTATCGTGGGAGAGGGAGGAGAATCACCATGAGCTGCTCTAGGATGAAGGTTATAAGGAGGCAGGTTTATATTGTTTATAAAGGGAGAAAATCAAAACCAATCAGACTATTGGTAAATAGGTAAATGGTTACATGAACTGGACTAGCTATCTCTGATGAATGAAATCTTATACCATTGATTTACAAATGAGTTAGATCTACCTGGAGGAATATCCATGATATATTAAGCAATAGAAGCCAATATAACAGTAATGTGTGTGATATAATTCCAATTTGGTAAAATCAAATAACAAGACACCATCAGCATAAACCCTTTAAGGGTATATGAGTTTGGATATGTTTCAATGAAAATGGATGATTTTTGAAAGCAGTACTTACCAGTCCATTAATCCTGTTTACAGCAGGAGGGTACAAATAGACAAGGAGTCATGGGATATGATTAATTTCTCTCTATATAGTTTTATGTATGTGTTCCCTGCTTATGATAAGTAAGCAGAGTTTTTGTAGTTTAAATGAACAAGAAAGGACCTGGTCTCTCTGTAAACATAAAAGAAACTGGTAGAAAGGACACAATTTCCCTAGTGCCAAGCTTGGTACAACCCCAGCAGGAGCAGGTGTCACTGATTAAGGAAAGAAACGCAGAGACAGGCAAAAAAATGGATATAAGGGAAGGTGTAGGCCATCCCACCATAACTCCAGTGTTCTTTTACTTGACAGTATTGTTCATTCTCTGAGGGACCATCACAAGTTGAGATACCTTTATGCTGCTTGTAATTAGAATGGACCCAAATCTGCCTCCTTGTAGCCCCCATCCATCAGCTGGCATCCTGCCTCCTGCATCAGCTAGTTCATGGTGATTCTTCTTCTTCTTCCATGGCAAAGTCCTTCAAAGGTCAACAATCAAGTTACATTTATTCTGGCATTTCTACTAATTAGCCTAATTACAGACTTCCTATGACATGGTTTCCAGTTGTTTTTGCACTAGAGACATATAACCCCAGACAATGAAGTGTTCCAGTGTCACTTCTGAACATAGGTCAACCTATTTTGCAACAACAAATTAATCCAATTGGTAATTAAAATAAATCTATTTCCAGCATCGAATACCACATTTCAGCACCTTACTTCTCACTCTTTGCCCTTCACAGTTTCTCAAAAGTGTTGTATACATTTCTAACCATCACCTTATTGATAATTTTATTTAGGGTTTCTACCCCACCTCAAAAATGTTCTCATTCAACAGTCAATAACATACAATACCCTAAATCTGTTAGGTATTTTTCAACTCAAGTGTTCTTGAAGCCTCAGTAGAATTTAACATATATAACCATCCCCCTTTCCTTGAAAAACACGGTATTGTTTGGGTTCTTATTTCTCTGTCTGCTCTGCATCAGACTCCATGTCAGTTCACAGAGTGTACTAGCTTTTAAAAGTTAGTGTTCCTTGAGGCCTGTCCTAAGAGCATTTATATTCCCAGTGAACTCAACCACTCCCATCTAACAATCAATGAGGTGGAGTGACTGTCAAGAGACAAAAAAAAAAAAAATGAGAAGGAAAGAGAAGTGAACGTGCTGAACACTGCTGAAAGCTCATGAACACTGGAGAGAGAAAAGTCTGCTACATTTCATTACCCTACCAATTCAGAGCAATTGTGGGCCCTAACACTTAACTAGATGAGTTTAGAATAGTAGAAGAGGGAAAATTGTGAAGACCATGAGTGGTTACTGACCATACTTTCAGAAACCTGGCTGCGAAGGAGAGAGAAGAGGGATGGGCAGTAGTGAGGAAGTCAAGGAAAACTGTTTGTTCAGGTATTTTTCAAGATGTGAGACACACAAACCCATGTATACATTCATAAGAATAAACCAGGAGACGGGGGGAGTCGATGGTGCAAGGCAGAGGGAATAGAAGTGAAGAGTTGGACAAGTGCAGTTAGGATCCACAGTCTGAGCAGAAGAGCTGGCCTAATACAAGGACTGACGCCACTGATCCAGGAGGCCAAGTAAGTACACAATGTGCCCAGAGACCACAGGTAAGTAGATTTAGTGAAAGCGAGATGAGGAGTTTGCAGCTGACTACTCTAATTTCTCAGTGAGGTAACAGGCAAGATCATGATTTGAGACAGATGGTGGAGATCAGGTGTTGACAAAGTGAGGAGAGCAGAAAATATGTAAAATACAACTTTAAAGATAGGCAAGCACCATATTGAAGTGGTACATCAGAACTCAGATACACAGTGGAACACCCATTAGAGATTGTGTCCTTGATTTCAAAAGCAGACTAGCAACTTGACTACATGTTATTTTCCCGCCTTTGTCTTAGTCCAGTGCAGACAAGAAGTACTCAGGTAGTTGACTTTAACCAGGTCTGGAGTTTGCCAGGTGAGGTTGACAAAGAGGGGGTGAGGGAGTTGAATAAATTAAAGGAGAATGATTATAATGTTGGATCATATTATCTAATCTGGCTAAGAAAAAAATGTGCAGACATGAGGAGAGAAGAAAGGCAAGAAAAACTAATAGGGGAAAAGACTGGGCATCTCCGTGAGGACAAGAAATTATTTGAAACCAAGCATTCTGGGTTAAGAGCCACAAGGATAAGAGGCATTGATCAGAGAATGGAATAAAGAAATCAAGATTTTGAGTTGTACAGTTATTGGTGGTCAGTGGTGTATACATAGGCAGAGAGAGGATGGAAGGAAAGGTGCTTAGAAATAAAGAAGTCAATGAACTGAGAGGCCAGGATGTTGTCTCAGATGTGTTTAAGGAGGTCGAAGTAAGTACCAGTGGTTCCTGAAGTAAGACAGAGATGAGGATCCTGGTGAGCCTGGTGCTGCAGTCTTCAGTGGACAAGGTAAAGTGACCAGAAGGTTAGGATGATGACAGCAACAAGTGGAAGTACTGAGTGGTATTGCCTCATGGCGTGGATTTCAAGTAGCTGGATGTTGACAAGAGGGCCAGAAGAGGAATTGTTGAAAATGACAACTGAGAGCAAGAAGTATACTTATTCCAGGTCTCATCCCAGAGAAATGTGTATTGAGGAAAAAAAAAAAAAAAAGAGCCTCCAGTTGACCCAGAAATCAGTGTTTTCAGGGAAAAGTCAGGTTTTGATCAGAACACGAAAATGAAGGGAACTTTGAGGGTTTAAGAGAGTTTGAAGATGATGGGTTCCAAATTCCAGCAGGTTCTGCAGAACAATTGGGAGAGTGAGATGAGGGGGACAGATTAAGCACATTGTAGTTAATGAAAGGCCCAGAGGATACAGAATCAGTCCCGAAAACTGATATCCTGAGGGCCTCTTAGAAGGGAGAAATTGAAGCAGAAAGTCATGGGGACATGAGGCCACTGACTTCTCAGCAGTTCTCCATGATGAGGTAAACAAATTCCTCTTTAATAGGACTATTTCCCTTGGTCCTGCCTCAGAGAGGTCTCTAGTTCTGCTCATCATTCCAGGAGAACCCTGCGTCCCTCTCCCTCACCCTTTTCTGCTCTGGCCATGATGGGATTTTCTCAGTGCCTCAAGGATGCCATGCTTCCTCCCACCTCAGTATGTACACTGACCCAAGTGATCGTTCCCCCTTTTCCTCTGAGGAACTCTTTTCACCCTTCAGCTTTCCATCTAAGTATGATTTCTTCTTTTACCCCAATTCCACACTTCCACAGCACTTTCTAACTCTTCACGAAATTTCTGCCTAATGAGAATTTTCAACACTGGACAGTAAGCTCTGTGATGGTGGAGACTACATTTTCTTCTCTTCTCCATCCACCTGCCTGCAGCATAAATTTGGGCCTACAAGGCACTCAGTTACTATCTACCAACAGACTGACTGGAGAACCAGTCTGATTGGTGTCGACTGGTGTCTAGCATTCCAGAGTAAAATACCATTAGCTTAAGAGACAAAACAATCAGGGTTGATTCCTTACTTGGCCCCTTATTTACTTTAACAGGCTGGGATATCACTTAACTATTCCTAATTAACAATTGCCTAGAAAGTTTATCGGGTATTGCTTATGTTCAACGCAATCCTTCTGGTATTTACCATGTCAACTGCTATTGACACCAGTTTCCTTATTTTTTCCTATGAAACAAGATTGGAACATGTAAATTAAATAATCATCCAAACTTCATGTTGTAGTCTTATCTTAAACTCATCCCTTAGATTTGAAGATATAAATCTCACTAACAACATCCTACTGGACTGGGAGAGACACATAGAAACAGACAGTAAGTTACCTGCACATGAGACATAAGCTTCCTCTCTTGAAGAGCATGAGTTGTGTCTCCAGGGGTCAGAAGGACATTGCCAGAGAAAGGAATCAGTTTTCTGACATTGGATTCGATCCACCCACCGAAGTCTAGAACCTTCCCTGGGAACTATGGAAGAATTGAGGGTCCCACTGTCTCCACAGCCAAGCTGCCGACAGATGATGGACAAGGTGATGTCTGCCATGAGGCTATGGCAGACACTACCCCAGGTCCCGTTGTAGAAAACTTCCAGCCATCCAGCACACTCCTCGTCCTCGCTCACCATCCGGAGCTTCAGGAAGTCTAAATTGAAACGAGAGAGAGGGGGGAAACAGTCCACGGTAAACATTCCACTCAACAATCTTGATTTTTTTCTCCATGCCAGTGATTATGAACACTCATCACTGACTGCCAAAGAAGCACCCACTAGGTGGCAAGACTGAAACTGATCTCCCTTTTACCTGATTTTGTGTGTTTGTGTCTGTGTTTCTATGTCCTCCATACAATGTAGTAGAATATGAACCGAGAGGAATGCCCACCTGGGCACTCTGCACAGAGGGAAAACTGAATCCTGTTTCCTGACAAAACTCCTGACAGAGTGTGCGAAAGGAAGTGTGAAAAGTGGGGTGGTAGGCAGAATAATGGCCCCCCCAAAGGTGTTGTATAAATATGTTACTTTACGTGGCAAAGGAGACTTTACAGATGCAATTAAGATAAGGACCTTGGGATGGTGAGATTAACCTGGAGTAGTGTGGATTAATCAGGTGAGCCCATCCTTAGACCTACTCTCCTTAAAAATGGGAAATCTTTCCCAGCTCCAGTCAGAGGGAAACACGACTGCAGAAGAATGGTCAGAGGGAGGCAATGCTGTCAGCCTGAAAAGAAAGAAAGGGAGCTACCTGCGAGCCAGTGAATGCACTTGGCCTTAAGAAACTAGACAAGACAGGAAAAAGGAATCTCCCCCGGAGCCTCCAGAAAGAATGCAGCCTGTTGACACCTTGATTTTAGCCCAGTGAGACCCTTGTTGGACTTCTAACATAAAAAACTGTAAATTAATAAATTTGTGTTGTTTCTACCACTAATTCCGTGGTAATGCATTTCGACAGTAGTAGGATTTCAAGACTTTACCACCATAGAGAACTGAAGAGAAGGCCCTGCTTTCAAATGGAAACTGTAGGAAATGGCTCTATCAGGAGCTCTTGCCGAGAAGAAAGGACCTGAACCTCAGCTGCCACAGGAGGAAAAGAAAGCACCTAATCTTCATATGGAGAAAGACAGGCAGTGTGGAAGGAAGTCTTCTTCTTCTCTGGCCCTTTCAGCAACACCACTCAGGGCTCAGACTCCCCTCCTCCAGAGCCCCCACCTCCTCACCCAACCTGTGGACAGCACGTGGGCAGACCTGAGCAGATGACCCCTGCATCTTCCTTGTGTCTGCAGTCGTGCTGCCCCCAGCCCCGGGAAGGGCACTTCCAAATGTGGGACTCCTTTCCTGTGCATTTCAGGTCGTCCAGCCAGATACGGTCTGATCCCTCCCCGAAGTGAGCAGACACCGTGGCATTGAGGGCTTCTCCGCAGCCCAGCTGTCTGCACACCACGTGGGCATCGCTCAGGTCCCAGCTGTCATCACAGATAGTGCCCCAGGAGCCCTGGTGAAGGATCTCCACTCTGCCGGCGCAGGGACTGCCGCCGTCCACCAGGCGGAGCTGTCTGCGATCTGAGGAGAGAATCATGCCATGGGAACATTTCACGGGAAATCAGAAGGGCTTTCTGGTCCCCTGGGACCCCTCACCTGAGCAGGTGGCAGCACTCTCCTGTGAGGCTGCAGAGCCTGCGGATTCAGACACAGAGTCGTTGCACTGGGGCAGCACCTGGGTTTGGTTTCCTGCAGAAACAGCATGGTCAGAGGGTTAGTAGGGTTGAAGAACAGGAAACTGAATTAGACTCAAGAGTAACCTAGTGCTGGGGTCTATAACACAGCAGTAATGTTACCATAATTTTAGATTTCACCTCTTTATGGAAAGTTCTGCTTCTGACAATGCCAAATTTGTTTCAAGCCAAGTGCTACACTTGAATGGATTTTTGGAAGTGGGGAAGTATCAGTACTGCTTGAAAGTGGTGAAGAGCTACCCAGGCAGTGAGAATTTTTGGAGCCTTGCTCTAAGAGAAAAGTAAAGGGCAGAAGTGAGCCACTTTCCCTTTGAGGCCATTGTCAATTCAAAGATTATAGCTAAGAGGCTGAAAAGTTCAGCAGAGGTTTTGCCAGACTCATAGGACTCAGAGGGTACAAAGTATAATTCAGGGTCGGCCAAGGAGGAGACACCCTGATAACCAGAGCCTTTGTACCATAGAAGGAAAAGTGAAGTAAAAGTAGATTATGCGTCAGAGGGATAGATGCCCAGTGTCTAATTGCTTCAGTCCCCTTAAATAAGGTGATCTGCCCAAAAACAGGTGACAGGAGGACGCAAAATAAAATCCTTTCTGCAGGATTTCTGTAATTTTTCATCTAAGATGTCTGTCAATCAAAAATACCCGGGAATAGGGGTGCCCGGCTGGCTCAGTCTGTAGGACATGCAACGCTTGATCTCAGGGCTGTGAGTTTGAGACCCAGGTTGGAGGTAGAGATTACATTAAAATAAATTAAAAATTAAAATCTAAAAAAAAAATACTCAGGCATAAAAGAAAAGAGATTTGACAAAAATCCAGGAGGATAAAGAGGCCCTGGAAAAAAATTTACAGGGCATCCAGTTATTGGAGTAACCTGACAAGGAGTTTAAATTATCATGATTGAAATGTTCAGGGAATTAAACAAGGTAGAATTTTGAAAGGGAAATATTAACAAGAAATCAAATAAAAATTCTAGAAGTGAAGAAGTCACTATTTGAAATAAGAACTCAAAAGGTGAGTATAATAGCCCATTAGATCAGCACAAGATAGAAATAGTAAAAAGGAAAATGAGAAGGAAAGACACAAAATGAAGCCCAGAAAGACCAAAAAGTGGAAAATATAAGCAAGGACATAAAGACATGCTGAAAAGCTCTAACATTCGTATTTACTAAGTCCTAGATACATAAAGGCACAGTGGACTTCATTGTAAGCAATGGAATGCAGTGAATATAATATTAAGTACTTGACTTTCAAAAACTAGGTCAGATGTGTATTAAGGAGGGCACGTACTGCATGGTGCACTGGGTGTTATACTCAAGTAATGAATCATGGAACTTTACATCAAAAACTAGGGATGTACTGTATGGTGACTAACATAATATAATAAAAAAAATTATTAACAAAAAAATTTAAAAAAAAATCTAGGTCAGAAAAGTCAGGCAGCCTCCCCTGAACTCACTTAGGACGTTTGCTTCCGGGGAAATCTACCCTGAGGAGACTGTCGTGCTGGAGAGACTTCTCATATGCAGGTGCTCAGGTCAACAATCCACCTGAACATTCCAGCTGCCAGACGTGTCAATGAACCATCCTGGATTCCCTGCTCGGTAGAGTCTACAGATGACTTCAGTCTCAGCTGATACCTGAATGCAACCTCAAGAGAGACCCCAAGAGACAACTGCTGATCCAAGCCCTTCCCAAATCCCTTATTCAGGAAATAACAGGCAAAAATAAAAAGGATTTTTAAGCTGCTAAGTTTGGGGGGAAATTTTGTTATGCAGCAATAGGAACCAGAAAACTTACACTTACCATAATACTAAGTATTTACTGAAGACAAATGAAACGCTTGTCTTCAAAAGGACTTGTATATGCATGCTCGTGGTATCTTTATCCATAATAGCCCAAAACTGTGATGCCACCTGAAGGTGACATTGCCTTTGGAACACGGAGGCAGAAGCTGGATGGGCTGGGGCAATGCTGTCAATGGGGACTTAAAGGGCATAAGGAAAATGTGACTGGAAGCTGGAGGGGAAATGAGCAGTGATCTGTGTTATTTAAATTAAAGTGGTTGCTGTAAGTGACTAGATTTGGAAGTAATTTGTAATGCAATAGTAACCAGAAAATACCTTCAGTCTCAGTAACTAAGAGCACACAAGCAAAATCAGTAAGTAAATATTTATTTACCTCAAACCCACAGAATACACATTATTCCCAGGATATACAGATCATTTAGCAAGGCTGATGACGTGTTATTTTAAAAAATGAGATCGAGGGGCGCCTGGGTGGCTCAGTCATTAAGCGTCTGCCTTCAGCTCAGGGCGTGATCCCGGCGTTATGGGATCGAGCCCCACATCAGGCTCCTCTGCTGGAAGCCTGCTTCTTCCTCTCCCACTCCCCCTGCTTGTGTTCCCTCTCTCACTGGCTGTCTCTCTCCCTGTCAAATAAATAAATAAAATCTTAAAAAAAAAAAAACACCTCCCCCCCAAAAAAATGAGATCTAAAAAATTTTCAAAGGGCTGAAATAAAAATATGTTTTTTGAAAAAAACATATTTTTTGACCAAAGCAGAATTAAGCTAGAAACACATGATTCATACTGTGCAACAAGGTAAGGAAGATTGGTGTTCAGTGATTGACTTTGCTAATATTTTAGGTTTCTACTTTGAAAACAGCCAAATTCCAATTTGCATTCAGGCAGGATGGGATCTAATCCCAATTTATCATGCTTCCACAAGATTTAACTCTCCTCATTATGGCCACAACTCAAATTGGAAAGAGAGTCTACATAATAATTGGCCTGTATTCTTTAAAATGTTGATGTCATGTAATACAAAGCGAGATTCAGGAAGTGAAAAAGCGAGAAGGAAGATTAGAGAAGACTAACACAATATGACAAGTGAATGCAGAATATTTCCTTAAACTCTTTTTTTTTGTTGTGAAGTATGCATTTGGGACACCTGGGAAATTCAGAATCAGGCATATGGATTAGATAACAGAATTATAACAATAGTAATCGATCAAGAGATGAATGGATAAAGAAGATGTGCCATGTATATAATGTAATATAACAGTCAGCCATAAGAAAGAAGGAAATCCTGCCATTTGAGACAACATGGATGGAAAAGGAGGGCATTACACTGAGATAAACCAGAAAGAGAAAGACAGGTATTACATGATATCATTTTTGTGTAGAATCTAAAAAAAATCAAAATCAGTATGATGCTAAGTGAAACGAGTCAGTCAGAGAAAGACGAATACCATATGATTTCACTCCTATGTAGAATTTCAGAAACAAAACAGATGAGCAAAGGGGAAGGAGAAAAAAAGAGAGAGAGAGGGAGCAAACCATAAGACTCTTAACTATAGAGAACAAACAGGATTGATGGAGGGAGGTGGGCAGGGCGATGAGCTAAACAGGTGATGGGCATTAAGGAGGTCACCTGTGATGAGCACTGGGTATTGTGATGAATCACTGAATTCTAATCCTGAAACCAATATTACACTATATGTTAACTAACTAGAATGTAAATAAAAATTTGAAAGAAAAACAAAATCAGAATTACAGAAATGTGGACGAGAATAACTGTTGGCAGAGGCTGTGCGGTGAGGGAAATAGGGAAAGTTTTGTAAAAATGTATAGACTTCCAGTTATAACATAAATCTGTTTTGAGGGTCTCATGCATAACATAGTGACTATAGTTGATAACACTGTATTGTATAATTGAAATTTGCTGTAAGAGTCAAATTAATGTTCTCATACACACAAAAAAAAGATCAATTTTTGAAGTCATCGCTGTGTTAAGTAACTAGAAGGGGGGGGAATCCTGTTACAATGTTTATGTATTTCCAATCACCTCATTGTATACTTCAAATGTCTTAAAATGTTGTCAGTTATACCTCAATAAAGCTGAAATTTAAAAATTTTTTGGCTAAAAAAATGATTACATTTTGATTGAGATTGGAGTTAATCTACAGATGAACTTTGTAAGTTTTATTTCTGTTGTAAGTTTATTTCTGTTGTAAGTTTTTTTTTTTAATGATTTTTTATTATATTATGTTAGTCACCATTCAGTACATCCCCGGTTTCCGATGTAAGGCTCAATGATTCATTAGTTGTGTATAACATCCAGTGCACCATGCAATACGTGATCTCCTTACTACCCATCACCGGTCTATCCCATTCCCCCACCCCCCTCCCCTCTGAGGCCCTCAGTTTGTTTCTCATAGTCCATAGTCTCTCATGTTTCATTCCCCCTTCTGATTACCCCCCCTTTCTTTATTCCTTTCTTCCCCTACCGAGCATCCTAATTCTTATGTTCCATAGATGAGAGAAATCATATGATAGTTGTCTTTCTCTGCTTGACTTATTTCACTTAGCATTATCTCCTCCAGTGCCGTCCATGTTGTAGCAAATGTTGAGAACTTGTTCTTTCTGATAGCTGAGTAATATTCCATTGTATATATGGACCACATCTTCTTAATCCAGTCATCTGTTGAAGGGCATCTCGGCTCCTTCCACGATTTAGCTATTGTGGACATTGCTGCTATGAACATTGGGGTGCATATGGCCCTTCTCTTCACTACGTCTGTATCTTTGGGGTAAACACCCAGTAGTGCATGGCTGGATCATAGGGTAGCTCAATTTTTAACTTTTTAAGGGACCTCCACACTGTTTTCCAGAGTGGCTGTACCAACTTGCATTCCCACCAACAATGTAGGAGGGATCCCCTTTCTCCACATCTTCTCCAACAATTGTTTCTTGCCTTGTCTATTTTTGCCATTCTAACTGGCGTAAGGTGGTATCTCAGTGTGGTTTTGATTTGAATTTCCTTGATGGCTAATGATTTTGAATATTTTTTCATGTGTCTGTTAGCCATTTGTAGGTCTTCATTGGAAAAGTGTCTGTTCATATCTTCTGCCCATTTTTTTATTTGTTTATTTGATTCTCATGTATTGAGTTTGAGAAGTTCTTTGTAAATCTTGGATACCAGTCCTTTATCTGTAGTGTCATTTGCAAATATATTCTCCCATTCCGTGGGCTGCCTCTTAGTTTTTCTGACTGTTTCCTTGGCTGTGCAGAAACTTTTAATCTTGATGAAGTCCCATAAATTCATTTTATCTTTTGTTTCTCTTGCCTTTGGGGATGTATCATGAAAAAGTTTGCTTTGGCCAATGTCGTAGAGGTTGCTGCCTATGTTCTCCTCTAGAATTTTGATGGACTCCTGTCTCACATCGAGGTCTTTCATCCATTTGGAGTTTATTTTTGTGTATGGTGTGAGAGAGTGGTCAAGTTTCATTCTTTTGCATGTAGCTGTCCAATTTTCCCAGCACCATTTATTGAAGAGACTGTCTTTTTCCCACTGGATGTTTTTTCCTGCTTTATCAAATATTAGCTGCCCAAAGAGCCGAGGGTCCATTTCTGGGCTCTCTATTCTGTTCCATTGGTCTATGTGTCTGTTTTTGTGCCAGTACCATGCTGTCTTTGTGATCACAGCAAGCGTGGTTCAATATTCACAAATCAATCAGCGTGATACATCATATCAACAAGAAAAGACTCAGGAACCATATGATCCTCTCAATCGATGCCGAAAAAGCATTTGACAAAATACAGCATCCTTTCCTGATTAAAACCCTTCAGAGTGTAGGAATAGAAGGTACATTTCTCAATCTCATAAAAGCCATCTATGAAAAGCCAACTGCAAATATTATTCTCAATGGGGAAAAGCTGGAAGCCTTTCCCTTAAGATCAGGAACTCGACAAGGATGCCCACTCTCGCCACTATTATTCAACATAGTACTAGAAGTCCTTGCAACAGCAATCAGACGACAAAAAGGGATCAAAGGTATTCAAATCGGCAAAGAAGAAGTCAAAATGTCTCTCTTCGCAGATGACATGATACTCTATATGGAAAACCCAAAAGAATCCACTCCTAAACTATTAGAAGGTATAGAGCAATTCAGTAACGTGGCGGGATACAAAATCAAAGCTCAGAAATCAGTTGCATTTCTATACACGAATAACGAGAACGAAGAAAGAGAAATTAGGGAATCCATCCCATTTACAATAGCACCAAAAACCATACGTTACCTTGGAATTAACTTAACCAGAGACGTAAAGGACCTGTATTCTAGAAACTATAAATCACTCTTGAAAGACATTGAGGAAGACATAAAAAGATGGAAAGATATTCCATGCTCATGGATTGGAAGAATTAACATAGTGAAAATGTCCATGCTACCCAGAGCAATCTACACTTTCAATGCTATCCCGATCAAAATACCGAGGACATTTTTCAAAGAACTGGAACAAATAGTCCTTAAATTTGTATGGAAACAGAAAAGGCCCCGAATCTCCAAGGAACTGTTGAAAAGGAAAAACAAAGCTGGGGGCATCACGATGCCAGATTTCGATCTGTTATAAGTTTTATTTCTTCCTTTTTAGTTCTTATACTTTTTTTTTTGACTTCTAGTAAATTGTTGGATAAACATGGTAATAGATATTAATATCATGTCTCTAATCCCAGGGAAAAGTATTTCAATATTTCACCATTAGTGTGAAATTTGCTCTGGATTTTTGTTGTATGATCCTTAACAGACTGAAGAGAGTTCCTTCTATTTTCAATATGCTAAGAGATGTCATCCTGCATAGTTATTTAATCTTTCTAAATGCCTTCCCACATCTGATGAAAAGATTATGTGGTTCTCTTTTGGTTTAGTTTTGTTAATTGATATGTCTTATACTAACTGCATTTCTACAACAAACTCTGATTGTGGCATATTGGTTTTTGTACAACTCTGGATGCGATTTGCTAACATTTACTTCATGAATTCTGAATCCATATAGAAAAATTGGTCTGTAATTCACATTCTTTTAACATCCCAGTTGGGGGGTGCCTGGGTGGCACAGTTGTTAAGCGTCTGCCTTTGGCTCAGGGCGTGATCCCGGCATTCTGGGATCGAGCCCCACATCGGGCTCCTCCGCTGGGAGTCTGCTTCTTCCCTCCCACTCCCCCTGCTTGTGTTCCCTCTCTCGCTGGCTGTCTCTCTCTGTCAAATAAATAAAGAAAATCTTTTTTAAAAAAATAACATCCCAGTCTGATTTTTTTTATATTTGTGGTCCTTTCTGATATTTACATGATTCTTGCAACTTTTCTCTAAGTTTGTGTTTATTTAAAAATAAAAAGTTTAATACATAGGAAAAAAAGAATTAACACCCAATTAACACCCAATCTCCCAAAGAATTAAAAAAGAGAGAGAATAATTCCTACCCCACTTATAAGAGTTGGAAAAGTATATCTGTAGAAGGTGGTAAGCTCAGGAACCTCTTATGCCACCATCTTGGACTAGACCATCAAGCTTTTTTTGGTGAAAAATGACAAGCTAATTCTAAAATTTATATGGAAAAGACCAAGAATGATCAACACACTTGAGAAGAAAAACAACCAAGTTAGAGGTGTAACTTTACCACATATCAAGACATACTACAAAGTTATAGTAATTACGGAACTGTCAGAATAGATGACAATAAAATAGAAGAGATTAGAGTCCAGAAAAAGACTCAGACATAATGTAGACTCATTATGACAAAGGTGGCACTGCAGTGGGGAAAAGTGTCTTTATGGGAAAGGATTCTGAGTCTTTTCGATATCCATATAAAAATATGAAATTTGATGCCTATCACATATGAAAATCAATTCCAGGACTATACAATTATATGTGAAATAAAGATAACTAGACCATTGAGGAATATCTTCAGGATCTTAGGGTAGACAAAGTTGTCTTCAAAAGGACATAAGAAGCACTATATGCAGATCTAGGAGTTAAGATGGCAGAGGAGTAGGGGTCCCTTTTTTCAGCTGGTCCACTGAAGCGAGCTGGATAGGTACCAGACCATCCTGAACACCCACGGAATCAGCCGCGCACAGATATCGGAAGATAAACGGAAGGGGGAGGGAGCCGCCGCGTTTGGGCACCGGGAAGCGGTAGCCACTTGCATGGAGGAGTGGGCAGACTCCCGGACCGGCACCCGCGACAGAGCAGACTGAGACCGTGAGCCGGGGAACGTGCACCACCAGACTGAAACGGAGCTCTGGTGCGCTTACTGGAACCAGACTGAGACCAGGAGCTCCAAGCGCGCAGGGGTGGCTGGCGGCTGGTGGCTGGCGGTGTTAGAAACACAAAGGACAGAGACATGCCAGCCCTGGAAGCGAGGGCTGGGAGGCTGGGAATGGGGCGCACATCCCGGGATGCTGCAGGGTTGAGCAGCACCAACAGAAACAGAGCTAAAGCGGCCAGAACATCAGTGGAGACTGGTCCACGATCCCTCTGTTCTGAGACAGAGACTGAGAATCGGCCACTGCTGCTCTGACTCTCAGAAGAGGCACAGCAAACCACCAGGGAAAGCCGCCAGAGAAGAAAAGCCTGGAAATACCGGCTCACAGCCTGCCCACCCCCATCCCCCTCGCAGGGGACACGGAGACTCTACCCAAACAGGGTTGCCTGAGTATCGGTGCGGCAGGCCCCTCCCCAAGGAGGCAGGCTGAAAAATCAAGAAGCCCACATCCCTAAGGTCCCTTAAAAACAAGTGCACACTGCCTGTGCACAAGTCCAACCCTGCAGCCTCTCCTCATCAGACTGACGAGAAGGAGATATCCCCCCCAGCAAAGAAAAGACAATGAGTCTGTGGCCTCTGCCACAGAACTAATGGATATGGATATAACCAAATTATCAGAAATGGAGTTCAGAGTAACAATGGTCAAGATGATGTGTAGACTTGAATAAAGTATTAACGGAAATGTTAATGAGAATATAGAATCTCTAAGGGCAGAAATGAGAGCGAATCTGGCAGAAATTAAAAATTCTATGAGCCAAATGCAGTCAAAACTAGAGGCTCTGACGGCCAGGGTGAATGAGGCAGAAGAACATATTGGCAAATTGGAGGATGGGTTAGTAGAAGAGAAAGCTAAAATAGAAACTTGGCTCAAAACAGTCCAATCTCAAGAATGTAGGTTATGGGAGATTACTGACTCAATTAAACGTTCCAATGTCAGAATCATTGGCATCCCCAAGGGGTTGGATAAAAACAGAGGTCTGGAAGAGATATTTGAGAAATTGTAGCTGAAAACGTCCCTAATCTAGCAAAGGAAACAAACATTTGTGTCCAAAAGGCAGAGAGGACCCCTCCCAAGCTCAACCACGACAAACCTATGCCACGTCACGTCATGGTGCAATTTGCAAATATTAGATCCAAGGATACAGTATTGAAAGTGGCCAGGGCAAAGAAATTTCTCACGTACCAAGGCAAAGGTATCAGAATTATGTCAGACCAGTCTACACAGACCTGGAATGAGAGAAAGGGTTGGGGGGCATTTTTAAAGCTCTTTCAGAGAAAAACAGGCAGCCAAGGATCCTTTATCCAGCAAGGCTGTCATTCAGAATTGATGGAGAAATAAAAACCTTCCAGAATCACCAGTCATTGACCAATTTCATAACCACAAAACCAGCCCTACAGGAGATATTAAGGGGAGTTCTATAAAAGTAAAAAGGCCCCAAGAGTGATACAGAACAGAAAGTCACAATCGATAGAAACAAAGACTGTACTGGCAACATGGCATCATTAAAGTCATATCTCTCAATAATCAGTCTCAATGTAAATGGCCTAAATGCTCCCATAAATGACACAGGGTTGCAGTTCGATAAAAAGACATGACCCATCCATTTGCTGTCTACAAGAAACTCATTTTGAACCTAAAGATACATCTAGACTGAAAGTAAAGGGATGGAATACCATCTTTCACACCAATGGACCTCAAAAGAAAGCTGGGGTAGCAATTCTCATATCAGACAGATTGGATTTTAAACTAAAGACTATAGTTAGAGATACAGAAGGGCACTATATTATTCTTAAAGGATATATCCAACAAGTGGATATGACAATTATAAATATATATGACCCCAACAGGGGAGCAGCAAGATACACAAGCCAACTCTTAACCAGAATAAAGAGACATATAGATAAAAATACATTAATAGTAGGGGACCTCAAAACACCACTATCAGCAATAGACAGATCACCTAAGCAGAAAATAAACAAAGAAACAAGAGCTTTGAATGCAATACTAGATGAGTTGGACCTCATAGATATATATATAGAATACTACAGCCCAGAACCAAAGAATACTCATTCTATTCTAATGCCCATGGAACATTCTCAAAAATAGACCATGTTCTGGGTCACAAAACAGGTCTCAACTGATACCAAAAGACTGAAATTATTCCCTGCATATTCTCAGACCACAACGCTTTAAAATTGGAACTCAACCACAAAAAAAAATTTGGAAGAAACTCAAACACTTGGAGACTAAGAACCATCCTGCACAGGAATGATTCGATAAACCAGGAAATCAAAAATCAGTTTAAACAATTTATGGAGACCAACGAGAATGAAAACACAATGGTCCAAAACCTATGGGACACTGCAAAGGCATTCCTAAGGGGAAAATACATAGCCATCCAAGCCTCACTCAAAAGAATAGAAAAATCTAAAATGCAGTTTTTATATTCTCACCTCAAGAAGCTGGAACAGCAACAGAGGGACAGGCCTAATCCACGCACAAGAAAGCAGTTGACCAAGATTAGAGCAGAAATCAATGAATTAGAAACCAGGAGCACAGTAGAACAGATCAACAGAACTAGAAGCTGGTTCTTTGAAAGAATAAATAAAATTGACAAACCATTGGCAAGACTTACCCAAAAGAATAGAGAAAGGACCCAAATTAATTAAATTATGAATGAAAAAGGAGAGGTCACAACCAACACCAATTAAATAGGAAGGATTATTAGAAACTTTTATCAACAGCTTTATGCCAATAAATTGAGCAATCTGGAAGAGATGGAGGCCTTCCTGGAAACCTATAAACTACCAAGATTGAAACAGGAAGAAATTGATTTTTTAAACAGGCCAATTAGTTACGAAGAGATTGAGTCAGTGATAAACAACCTTCCAAAAAACAAAACTCCAGGGCCTGATGGATTTCCCGGGGAATTCTACCAAACATTCAAAGAAGAAATAATACCTATTCTCCTAAAGCTATTTCAAAAAATAGAAACAGAAGGAAAGCTACCAAACTCATTCTATGAGGCCAATATTACCTTGATCCCCAAACCAGGCAAAGACCCCATCAAAAAGGAGAATTACAGACCGATTTCCCTAATGAATATGGACGCCAAAATTCTCAACAAGATCCTTGCTAATAGAATCCAACAGTACATTAAAACGATTATCCATCATGACCAAGTGGAATTCATCCCTGGGATGCAAGCGTGGTTCAACATTCGCAAATCTATCAGTGTGATAGATTATATCAACAAGAAAAAAGCCAAAAATCATATGATCCTTTCAATAGATGCAGAAAAAGCATTTGACAATACACAGCATCCTTTCCTGATTAAAACCCTTCAGAGTGCAGGGATAGATGGTACATTCCTCAATCTCATACAATCATCTATGAAAAGCCTACAGCAAATATCATTCTCAATGAGGAAAAGCTGGAAGCCTTTCCCTTAAGGTCAGGAACACAACAAGGATGCCCACTCTCGCCATTATTATTCAACATAGTACTAGAAGTCCTTGCAACAGCAATCAGACAACAAAAAGGGATAAAAGGTATCCAAATCGGCAAAGAAATCAAACTGTCTCTCTTCACAGATGACATGATACTCTATATGGAAAACCCAAAAGAATCCACTCCCAAACTACTAGAAGTTATAGAGCAATTTCAGTAATGTGGCGGGATACAAAATCAATGCTCAGAAATCAGTCACATTTCTATACACGAACAATGAGACTGAAGAAAGAGAAATTAGGGAATCCATCCCATTTACAATAGCACCAGAAATCATACATTACCTTGGAATTAACTTAACCAGAAACGTAAAGGATCTATATTCTAGAAACTACAAATCACTCTTGAAAGACATTGAGGAAGACACAAAAAGATGGAAAAATATTCCATGCTCATGGATCAGAAGAATTAACATAGCTAAAATGTCCATGCTACCCAGAGCAATCTACACTTTCAATGCTATCCCAATGAAAATACCAATGACATTTTTCAAAGAACTGGAACAAACAGCCCTTAAATTTGTGTGGAACCAGAAAAGGCCCCGAATCGCCAAGGAACTGTTGAAAAGGAAAAACAAAGCTGGGGGCATCACAATGCCAGATTTCGAGCTGTACTACAAAGCTGTGATCACAAAGACAGCATGGTACTGGCACAAAAACAGACACATAGACCAATGGAACAGAATAGAGAGCCCAGAAATGGACCCTCGGCTCTTTGGGCAACTAATCTTTGACAAAGCAGGAAACATCCAGTGGAAAAAAGACAGTCTCTTCAATAAATGGTGCTGGGAAAATTGGACAACTACATGCAAAAGAATGAAACTTGACCACTCTCTCACACCATACACAAAGATAAACTCTAAATGGATGAAAGACCTCAATGTGAGACAGGAATCCATCAAAGTCCTAGAGGAGAACATAGGCAACAACCTCTACGACATCGGCCACAGCAACCTTTTCCATGACACATCTCCAAAGGCAAGAGAAACAAAAGATAAAATGAACTTGTGGGACTTCATCAAAATAAAAAGCTTCTGCACAGCCAAGTAAACAGTCAAAAAAACTAAGAGGCAGCCCACGGAATGGGAGAATATATTTGCAAATGATGCTACAGATAAAAGACTGGTATCCAAAATCTACAAAGAAATTCTCAAACTCAATACGCGAGAAACAAATAAACAAATCATAAAATGGGCAGAAGATATGAACAGACACTTTTCCAATGAAGACATACAAATGGCTAACAGACACATGAAAAAATGTTCAAAATCATTAGCCATCAGGGAAATTCAAATCAAAACCGCACTAAGATACCACCTTATGCCAGTTAGAATGGCAAAAATTGACAAGGCAAGAAACAACAATTGCTGGAGAAGATGTGGAGAAAGGGGATCCCTCCTACATTGTTTGTGGGATTGCAAGTTGGTACAGCCGCTCTGGAAAACAGTGTGGAGGTCCCTTAAAAAATTAAAAATTGAGCTACCCTATGATCCAGCCATGCACTACTGGGTATTTACCCCAAATAGACAGACGTAGTGAAGAGAAGGGCCATATGCACCCCAATGTTCATAGCAGCATTGTCCACAATAGCTAAATCGTGGAAGGAACCGAGATGCCCTTCAACAGATGACTGGATTAAGAAGATGTGGTCCATATATACAATGGAATATTACTCAGCTATCAAAAAGAACTATTTCTCAACATTTGCTGCAACATGGACGGCACTGGAGAAGATAATGCTAAGTGAAATAAGTCAAGCAGAGAAAGACAATTATCATATGGTTTCTCTCATCTATGGAACATAAGAACTAGGAAGATCGGTAGGAGAAGAAAGGGATAAAGAAAGGGGGGGTAATCAGAAGGGGGAATGAAGCATGAGAGACTATGGACTATGAGAAACAAACTGAGGGCTTCAGAGGGGAGGGGGTGGGGGAATGGGATAGGCTGGTGATGGGCAGTAAGGAGGGCACGTATTGCATGGTGCACTGGGTGTTATACACAACTAATGAATCATCAAGCCTTACATCGGAAACCGGGGATGTACTGTATGGTGACTAACATAATACAATAAAAAAATATTATTATAAAAAAAAAGAAGCACTATATGCAAAAAAATAAATAAATAAAATAAAAGTTGATAAACAACCTTGTTAAAGTGAAGAACTTGGCTTATCATCAAACACCATTAAGAGAGTAAAAATGAAAGGCAAAAGTTAAACACCCAAAATAAATACATACATATTTGTACCACAGGTCACTGTCACAATTATCTATTATATCACTATTTATAATAATTGAGAACTGGAAATAAATCAAACTCCACCATCAGTTGATGCATCAATACCTGGTCACATGGTCATTCAATGGGATACATTTCAATAATAAAAATGAGTGAAGCACTTCTATAAACATCTGAATACATGAATCACAAAGAAATTAGACACAAAATGAAACATACTATATGATTTTATATGAAGTTCAAAATAGAAAAGCCTATTCAGACAGGAATGTGGGCATAGTGACTGGTAGGGTATGAATGTGGCTTCTGGGGTGCTGCTAACGATCTCCTTGTTGAGCTGGGTTGGGTTACACAGTATTCATGTTATTATGATTCATTCAACTACTCACTACTTACATACTTTCTCTGTAAATAATACTCAGATATATTTAATTAATAGTGTTAATTTTAAAAGATATCCCTCTTAACATTTCCTTGCCTTGAACTGAAAGGCAAATAAGCAATGAAAAGAACCAGTTTATCATGGAGTATCTCATTTTTAAAATAATTTTTCCGCACTCTCTGCTCTTACGGACATTTCACTCAAGGAGCATCCTGAGGACCAGTCAGCCCTTCCCTCTCGCTTACCTGAGCAGATCACTGAGGCTGTGTTTCCATGGGTACAATCAGGAATACCCAGGGCAGTCACAGGGCAATTCCACAAGAAAGACTCAGCCCCTGAGCAGTGAAATCGAGCTTTCCAAATCTCACCACCTCCTTCCACAAAGTATGCTCCTTCTGGAGTAGAGATGGCAACTCCACAGCCAAGCTGTTGACAAACAACATTGGCATTGGCCATATTCCAGTGTGAGGCGCAGAGCGTTTTCCACTGTCCAGAAATATGCATCTCTACTTGTCCCTCGCACTGAGAGATGCCATTTTTCATGAGCCGGACTTCTGTGTACACTAGTAGGAGAAGACAAGATTTCAGCCAAATCTCATGTCATTCCTACCCCAGCAGAGTATGTGACCTGGTTGAAGTTCCGCTCTGCATCTTACCTGAACAGAAAACTTGAACAGCCCCACGGTGGCAAGCACCTCCTGGACAGGACTCTTTGTGGCAAAACCGGAGCTCAGGTTCGTGCCCCTTACACTGGAATTCTTTAGGCCAGACTCTATCTGACTCTCTGAAGGACACATCCTGCAGGAAAGACACCGCTTTGCCACACCCCAGCTCTGCACAGATGACCTGGGCAGTGAGTAATGTAAAGTTGCCATCAGACAATGGAACCCAGTCTTTTCCAGAACGCACTTCTACCTGCCCTAAGCAGGGTCCATCCCCTCCAGCTAAACGTACAAATCCTAAAAGAAAAAAGAAAACCAAACCAAGTAAGTGTTCATAAATCTGGCTTGGCAATTAGAAGTGGCATGTCATGGACAATGGTATATGACCATGACATGTCATGGATAAAAGTTTTTCTTTTCCCAGGCATTGGGAATGAGGAGAGGACTTAACAGTTGGTGTCAGAGTGGGACCTGTGTGAGTGAGTTTCTGCAGACAGATTATTTGGAGTAGCTGAATACTAGGAAAAAATATTTTGGTGTTGGTTAGAGAAGTAAATTCCTCATCTGAGTCCAAGGAAACTGTGTAATGTGTAGGCATTCAAACTTGAGTACAGAGGCATAAAGAACAGAACCAACCCAGAGGGACATGGGCTACGAGAGAGTAGAGATCTATTAGTCAAAGTTAGAAAGTCATCCTGAGACTTATGGGGCTGAAACTGTGGTCAGCTTTCGGTCCCCAGAGCCAACCCTCAAGTGACTGAGGATAGGGATAACCATGAGATCTGTATCCATGAATGCATGACAGCCTATAGACAGACTGATGGCTCAATATTAGAAATACAGAATTATAACCAATCCATAGTTGTGATTCCAAATTTTATCTATCTGACAATTTTTGATAGCAAAATATTCCATGAACTTCTTAGGTGACCTACATGGGAAAGAACATGAATCTGGATGTTAAGAAACCTCAGAATCAGGGGGCACCTGGGTGGCACAGCGGTTGGGCGTCTGCCTTCGGCTCAGGGCGTGATCCCGGCGTTATGGGATCGAGCCCCATGTCAGGCTCCTCCGCTGTGAGCCTGCTTCTTCCTCTCCCACTCCCCCTGCTTGTGTTCCCTCTCTCGCTGGCTGTCTCTATCTCTGTCAAATAAATAAATAAAATCTTTAAAAAAAAAAAAAAAGAAAGAAACCTCAGAGTCAGGAGAGGAGGGGCACGGTACTAGCCGTCTCTCTTGAAACCCTAGGATATAAGAAGAGCCACTTTCCAATTCATGAACGAAAGATAACCTTTCCATTTATTTGTATATTCTTTCACTTTCTTCATCAATGTTTTACATATTTTTAATTTTTAAAAGAGTAAGCATTAAAAATATGCAGCAATTAGACAGATGATTGAATTAGCTGACAAAGTCTTTTAACCATTTATATAAATGTGCTTAATGAAACATAAAGCAGCTTTTTAAAAACTAGAAAAAAACAAGTGGAACTTCTAAAATTGAAAAATACAATATCTGGAATGAAAAATTATCTAGATTAATTTAAGAGATTAGACCCTGCAGAATAAAAGAATTAGGAAATTAAACATAGAACAGTAGAAGCTTTCTCTTTGAAGCACGGAGAGAGAAAAGGTAGAAAAATCGCCTGGTAAAATGCGTTTCAAAACTGAATGAAGATTAAAATGTTTTCAGATAAATAAAAAATAAAATTTGAGGCCACCTGAACTGCATTGCACAAAAATGTTACGGAAAGTTCAAGCTACAGGAAAATAGTAAGAGATGAAAATGTGGGTCTACCCAAAGCTATGAAGTCTGCTGTAAATGATAAGTCTGTGGGTAAATATAAAAACGTTGTCTCATTTTTAAAATAATAGAATACTTCAGGCAAATATAATAGCAATGTGTTACAAGATTTATAATATATTTATAAGTGAAATGTATGACAACAATGGCACAAATGACAAGAGGAGGGAAATGGAAGTATTCCATGTAAGGTCTTACATTATATATTGTGATATAATATCACTTGAAGGTAAAATATGATTACAGAGTAATAATTTCAACATTATGGTAAACTCTAAGCAAAGCAATATATCTAATAAAATAGAATACTTAAAATACTCAAAGATTAAAATAGGAACAAAGAATGCATAAGGCAAATAGCAAGTTAGTAGACTTAAACCCAAGCATATCAATAATTACATTAAATTGAAATAATTTAAATACTCCAAATAAAAGCAAGATAATCATACTGAATAGAAGTAAGACACCACTTCAATTATATCTCAATAAAACTAGGGAAAAAGTAAGACACACCATATGCTGTCCACAAAAACAGATAAACATTGAATATAAACACAGAAACAGGGGTGTCTGGGTGGCTCAGTCAGTTAAGCATCTGACTCTTGATTTCAGCTCAGGTCATCATCTCAGGGTTATGAGATCAAGCCCCTCATCTGACTTCATGCTGAGCTTGGGGCCTGCTTGAGATTCTCTCCCTCTCATCCTCTGCACCTCCCCCCAAAATAAAATTAAAATAAAAAAAATAAACACAGAAACATATTTAAAGTGTCAGAAAAGATAAACCAAGCAAGCACTAATCAAAGAAAGCTGTTGTTATCTATGTTAATATCAGACAAACTAAGACTATAGGACAGGAATATATTCAAAAATAAAGAAGAGGGGCGCCTGGGTTGCTCAGTTGTTAAGCGTCTGCCTTCGGCTCAGGGCGTGATCCTGGCGTTACGGGATCGAGCCCCACATCAGGCTCCTCCGCTAGAAGCCTGCTTCTTCCTCTCCCATTCCCCCTGCTTGTGTTCCTTCTCTCACTGGCTGTCTCTCTCTGTCAAATAAATAAATAAAATCTTTTTTTAAAAAATAAATAAAGAAAGAAAAAACATTTCACGATGATAAAATACAAAAGAAATCATGTAATATCAAAATTAGTGGGATACAGCTAAGGCAGTGCTTAGAAGAAAATCTAGAGCCTTGACACTTCCTTGATGCATATATTAGAATACAAAAGAAAAACTAAATATAAATTATCTAAGATTCCAACTCAGGAATCTACAAAAATAACAGCAAATCATAACCAAAAGAGAAGAATGTAAACTAAGAACCCAAATCAACGAAGTAGAAAACAAATACAACAAAGAAAATCAACAGAGGTCATTGGCAATTCTTTTTAAAAGAATAATAAAACTGATAATCTTCTAGTAGACCTGATCAAGAAAAAATGAGAAAATACACAAATTAACAATATCAGAGAAGAAAAGGGGATTATCATTATGGATCCTATCAATATGTAAAAGATAATAAGGTATGAACAAATTTTGTCCTAATTTGAAAATTTTATTTATAATAGGATGAGTCCTTGGAAACTAATTACTTGAAAAACACAATCTATCAAAAACTAATACAAAAATAAATGGAAAATGAGTATTCCCAAATTTGTTAAAGAAACAGAACTCATATTATGTTGGGGCACCTGGGTGGTCCAGTTGGTTAAGTGTCTGCCTTTGGCTCAGGGCTCAGGTCGTGGTCCCGGGGTCCTGGGATCAAGCACATTGCTTCTCCCTCTCCCTCTGCCCTTCCCCTCTGGCTTGTACTTGCTCTCTCTCTCTCATTCTCTCTCTCTCAAATAAATAAATAAAATCTTTAAAAAAATAGAACTCATATTTAAAAACTTCCCACAAAGAAAATTGCAAACCTCAAATAGCCACGGAGCTCAAAAACAACTCCTGCATCAACATAGAGAAAGAGAGGGAAAGAAGAAATGAGAACAAGAAGTCTAAAACAGAAGCTGTGGTGAATATATGAATTAACATGGAACTTCAGTCCCCAATCTCCCCTCCTGAAGTTAATTGCATCTTCATCCCCTTCCCATTTTGTACCTCAGTACTGTAGCCCTTCTCAAGTTGTAAAGCCCCTCCCCAGTCTTTTCCCCAAACCCTCTGAAATCCCCTCTTTATTTCAAACAAGCTCCTGGATAATCCTCACAGATCGTTCTTTCTACCTCTGGATTTCTGCTAAACACGATATTTCTGACAATCTACTAGAGGCTGAAATTTCTCTTTCATATCCCTTTCCTAAAATTGAGAGAGAGAAATTCCAAGAATTCAATTTAAATTTTTGCAAAAGGCATGGTTTCTTATTCTTATCAATGCTACATCACCACCTCTTTGACTTCTCTTTACATCATTAAAACATGTTCTGGAAAATATAGAAACAGACTGGAGAGTAGAAACTGATGACAAAGAGATTAGTCAAAGAAAAATGAAACAGTTCATTAAAACATGAGAATTTAAGTTAAAGCAGTGGTAATGGTAATCAGGGAATAAAAAATAAAATCAAAGTTTAGATGTCATACCATTCTCAAACTCTTTTTATCTTTACGTGTACCTTAACTGGAATTAATATCAAAAGCAACAATTTTCTTAAGAAGTTCAAACATCACACACTCCATTTTTACTTAGATACTGATTTAACAAGATAAGTCTGGCCCCCTGTAGTGTTTCCACAACTTTATCTGCAGTTAATACCCATGATTAAGACATTGTGACAATAAGGAATGTTACCTGAAATGTCAGAAAACAAGTTTTCTTTAAAAAAATCCTAACTGAAGGTAGTAAACTCAAATGCCCCTTGATAATAATTATTTTTTTTAAATATTAATAAAGAGGATGCGAGGAAACTTTTGAGATGACAAATAGCTCTATGGCACAGATCAAGCTAACGCTTTCACAGATGTATATTTTCCTCCAAACTCATCAAGTTGTATACGTTAAATATGTACAGTTTTTCGCATGTCAATCATACCTCAATAGAGTAGCTCTCAAAAAAAGAAAATAATTGTGTTTTTAGGGACCTGAATTAGTATCATCAAAGATCCACTGAAGTTACAATTTGAGGATCACTTTTCCAGGGATCTTCTTCATGCAGATCACGACAATGCTGACTGGCTATAGGATCGTGGGGTTAGGTTGCTATAGTCCTAGTCAAATGTGCTCATGTCTCCACCTTTCTCACCAGTCCATCAGATGGATGGACCTTTTTTAAGACCCAGCTACTTACCTTAGGGAATTCACTGTGATATCTGATAATATCTTCCTCAAGTCAAGCTGTTCTGATGGCGTTAGTGACGGACCTTTTCATCAATCACTGTGATAACTACTGAAAACATCTCCGGCAAATACCGATACCACCATTCACACTCTAGGTTCATTGCTGTCTTTACTGCCTCCACTTTGGCACGTGCCAAATACGCTTGGATGGTATTGAGCACTTCTTATGTGCCACCTCAGGTTCTCTTGGCCTCACTGCCCTATTTCCTTTGCTTCAGCTATCGTATTGTAAATTTTCCAATTTCATATTTTCTGAGGCTCCTGGGTGGCTCAGTCAGTTAAACGTCTACCTTTGGCTCAGGTCATAATCCCAGAGTCCTGGGATCAAGCCCCAGGTCGGGCTCCCTGCTCAGTGGGGAGTCTGCTTCTTCTTCTTCCTCTGCCCCTCCCGCATGCTCATGCACTCTCTCTCTCTTTCATAAATAAATAAAATCTTTTTGAAATAAATAAATAATTTAATTTTTTTTTCATATTTACCTGCTGCTTCAATGTCTTCCCGAACAGGCTGTGAGCACACCACCCAGGTGACCAGGTGTACCAATGAGATAAAGCTGACATCTGCCACCAGTCCCCCTTCTTTCCCTCCCCTGACTGTGACCTAGTAACATTCAAATGTAACAATGAAATCCCCTTTTGCTTTTTGCTTGTGTACTCCACTTCGAACCCCAATATGGTCATTTACCCACAGGTCTTTACTCTCTTTCTTGGCTCTCCACCTGCTTGGTTGAACCTGCTTCCTTGGGACTTCTTCCATGTGGCCCCCTTGCAACATTAAGTGACTCCATCTCTCCATCTATCCATCTCTCTAGGACTTGTAAGAATAATAAACTTTGTTTCCCTGCACCTCTCCCATGTCCCCTCTTGCGGCTGCACCTGACTGACCATCTCACGAAAGAAAATAAAACAACTACCGTGATGAAATTTATTTCATACAGGTACAACCCAGTAGCTGTGCCTATGTGAAACATTTGACCCCACCTTCCTATCTTTTATGACACACCACAGAGATCTGAAGGGCCCAGTGATCCATAGATCTGGAACCTTCACTGTATAGGGCCAAGCAAGTCCTTATGCTTCCTTGAGCACCTAATACTTTAGGAGTCACTGTGTAACTGGAGTCTTCATCCAAGTTTGTGATCCTGTTAGTTATTCTGGGAATGAAGCCAGGGCTATTGCTGCCAGGTATCCCCTTGACAGAACAGACAGGCCTTACCTGAGCAGACTACTCCAGCATCCCAACTATGGGATGCACCTTGCTCACGGTAGTCTTGAATAGGAAAATGATCACAGTCACTGAGAGTTGACTCTGTCCCTTTACAAACAGTATTAACAAGCCAAATAGGCCCAACCCCTGATCCAAAACGAGCCGCTATAGGAGCATCAACAGCAGGTCCACATTCCAGCTGTCTGCACACCACATCTGCAGCCTTCATGTACCACTTGTAATCATACACCGTGCCCCATTCTCCTTGGTATTTCACTTCCACTCTCCCTTCACAGCGGTGGCCCCCGTTCATCAGCCTCAGCTCCATAACTGTAAGGGAGACATAGACACAGAACACAGGAGAGATTTTAGGATTTTAGTGGTATGCTGTATTTAAAAATGAGCTCTCTGGGGGAGGAAAAAAAGAAACCTCTCATGTATAGCATTTGTTGATTTGTGTGGTATAAATATTCCCTCTGTGTTTAATTTTAAGCTACCAAATGTGGCATCACTGAACATGGTGTTGGGAAGAGGTATACACAATTATTTCTCACAAGCAGGTAAGACTCAGCTCCATGCATACCATGAAGAACAGGCCTTCAGATGCCTCTAGATGCTGCCTTCACGGTAGGGATGCATAAGGCTGGTAGGGGCCCAAATTCCCCCATCTCAGTTACAGTTCATGGCTCGGAAAGTCAGTGGAGGAATATTCCCATTCCTTCTCTGTACCATAGGGAACACTCTCATCTAGCTTTGAAAGAGAGGACTGTGGTAAGTAGCCTCTAAACTGTCCTGATTATTCCTGCTTCCTGATATCCATTTTTTTTTAAGATTTTATTTATTTATGTGACAGAGATAGAGACAGCCAGCGAGAGAGGGAACACAAGCAGGGGGAGTGGGAGAGGAAGAAGCAGGCTCATAGCAGAGGAGCCCGATGTGGGGCTCGATCCTGTAACGCCGGGATCACGCCCTGAGCCAAAGGCAAATGCCCAACCGCTGTGCCACCCAGGCGCCCCCTGATATCCATTTTCTATGTAATCCTTCTCACACTTGAATGTGGCCTGAACCTAATAACATTCACATAACAATGGAATTTGGTAAAGGTGATGAGATGTCACTTAAAAAATCAGGTTTCAAGATAACTCCAGTTTCTCTTGTTGACCTGTCTTGCTCTCTCATTTGCTTGCTCTGATGAAGCCAGGTGCATATGATGAGCTGCATGTGGAGAGATTCATGACAAGAACCTGAGGGAAGACTCAGTCAAGAGCCAGCAAGGGACTGAGGCTTTCAGTTAGACAGTCCACCGGGGGCTGAATGCTGCCAATAACCAGGTAAATAAGCTTGGGTGGTATTCAATCCCATTTGAACCTTAGGATAATTGCAACCTTGTGAGAGATCATGAGTCAGAGGACCCAGATAAGCCATGCCCAGATTCCTGGCCCACAGAAGCTATGATAGTTGTTGTTTTAAGCTGCCAAGTTTGGCAGTAATTTCTTGTACAGTAATATATGGCTAACTTAGGGGTTCCCTCCAGAGTCAGAAAACAGCAACAGGGCAAGCTAGAGATTTATATAAGTGGCTTAATTGCTTCATCCAAATAAGACTTCTTCCCAAGCGACCAATTCTGTGACCTTGTCCTACGTGGAACTGGGACCTAAGCCACCTCTTTCTTTTCATATCAGTTCTTATCCAGTGAGCTAGGTTCCTGCTCTCCCATCAGGAACAGAGAAGTGGATTTCCTAAGGTCCTGGAATCATCTCCATTAGCTTTGTATTGGGGCTAGCAAAATGAAAAATTTTTTTTCTTATAATCAAAATGTGGTCCCTGGAGGTACTCAGTCACACTGCTCAGATCTATACCTGGCTCCATATGCTTCCACTCTGGAAATCAGATGTGGTGCATCAAAAAGGGAAACATCTGGGAAGATGCTAAACTAGAAAGAATCCTAGTGTGCTAGTCTGCTTAGGCAGGCTCCATAACAAAATATCACAGGCTAACTGGCTTAAAGAGAAATTTATTTTCTCACAGTTCTGGAATCTGGAAAGTCCAAGATCAAGGTGCCGGCAAGTCAGTTTTCATCCTGAGACCTCTTCTCTTGGCTTGTAAACCACTGCTGTCTCACTGTGTGCTCATGTGGCTTTTTCTCAGCATGTGTACACAGGGAGAGATGGAGACAGATCACTCTCTCTCTTCCTCTTCTTATAAGGGTTTCAACATTGAATTTTGAAGGGACACAATTCAATCCCTAGATTGAAGGGACACAGTTTCAACACTGAATTTTGAAGGGACACAATTCAATCCCTAGCACCTGAGGAGGTCCATTCCAGGAAGGAAATAAAGGTAAATGGGAAGAAGGTAAAGGAGATAATAGAAGAAGGGAGACATCCTGGGGAGCTTACTCAGTTTTATTTTTAAGTCTAACATTAAGGTAAGAGTAGAAGATTGAAATGGGATCCTAAAAGTACATGAGAAACTACTATTATTAACAGTAAAATCATCAAAATAATAATTAATAATAATAATAAAATCATCAAAGGACACCTGGGTGGCTCAGTCAGTGGAGTGTCTGACTCTTGATTTCAGCCAGGTCACAATCTCAGTGTCATGAAATCAAGACCCACATCAGGCGCTGTGCTGGGTATGGAGCCTGCTTAAGATTGTCTCTCTCTCTCTCTCTCTCTGCCTCTGCCCCTCCTCACTTCAAATAAATAAATAAATCTTTTTAAATTAATAATAATAAAATAATCAATTGAGAGGCAGGTCCTGTGCTAAATGCTGTAAACACAGAAAATAATTAAACAACGTTCTTGGGGCGCCTGGGTGGCACAGCAGTTAAGCGTCTGCCTTCGGATCAGGGCGTGATCCCGGCGTTGTGGGATCGAGCCCCACGTCAGGCTCCTCCGCTAGGAGCCTGCTTCTTCCTCTCCCACTCCCCCTGCTTGTGTTCCCTCTCTCTCTGGCTGTCTCTAACTCTTCAAAAAAATAAAAATTAAAAAAAAAATCTTAAACAACGTTCTTGCCTTCAGGTAGCTGGTATCTAGTTGGTGACACAGCAAGCAGATGATTTCATTACTGTGAAAAGTTCCAGGAGACTTTCTTTTTTTTTTATGATTTTATTTATTTATTTGACAGAGAGAAACAGCCAGCGAGAGAGGGAACACAAGCAGGGGGAGTGGGAGAGGAAGAAGCAGGCTCCTAGCGGAGGAGCCTGACGTGGGGCTCGATCCCATAATGCCAGGATCACGCCCTGAGCCGAAGGCAGATGCTTAACGACTGCGCCCCCCAGGCACCCCCCCAGGAGATTTTCTTAGTAATAGTAAGCTTGGTTATTTGAATTTATCTCTTCTGCTGAAAATAAATAAAATAAAAAGTGGAATAAAACATACTAAAAATGATCTTCAGAGATTAAAGACCTGATAAGATAAGAAGGAAAAATCAGGTCAAATCTGAAGGGAAAATGGGAATTCATTGAGACACAGGAGCATGGAACGTGCTTTTGCCTGACAGCAATAGCCTATTCAGGAAAATGGGGTGTTTTTACAACCTTTGATGGTGAGGAGGCACAAATCAAATCCCAAACCTATATGTAGATGAGACATCTAACAGAAGAGAGTCTCCACAATAAGCTGGGATATCAGTTGAAATAGACATGCCCTTGTATAAAATTACATTTCAAGTTTGAATCTCTAGATTATCTAGATAATATCAATTTTGCACTTGTATTGAGGTAGCCCACTATTAAAAGTGCCATATCATCACAGGAAAATTAAAATAAGATCCTCACAGAGGAAATTACCTTCATGCTAGGCCTCAAAATACTTCTATAAAGAATTTTCATAAATAAAATGGCCAGTACATTGTCCAGAATAGACAAATACACAAAGAAACAAACCGTTAACAATAACCAAGAGAAACTCCTGAAACAGATAGACACTTCCGATATTAGATATGTTAGATGTTGGCTCTATAAACACCACGTATACCATATTCAAAGAAATAAAGAAATAGGGAATCTTAGGGATGCTTCAAGGAACTAAGAAAAAATGCATAGAAAAAACTATAAAACCCAAATGAACTTCTATGAATGAAAAATATATTTGTTGAAATTAAAATGTTTTCATCAGATTAAATTCAGGTGAAGAGAATTATTGAAGTGAACAATAAGTTAGAAGAAATTATCTAGAATGCTGCACAGAGAAACAAGAGAATAAAAATACAGAAAAGAGGATCAGAGACATAAAGTGGAGTGAGAAGGTTTACAGCAAGTTAAATTGAAATATGGGAAGGAAGAGAGGGAGACAGAGAGAGACACACACAGAGGGGGGAAAAAAGAGCATTGAGCAGAACCAATATTTGAAAAATATTGGTTAAGAATTTTCCAGAACTCATGAAAGATACTAATCCTTAAACTGAATAAGCCCAAGAAAACTCAAACAAGCCATATAAAAAGAAATTTATATGTAGACACATCTTGAATGTGGTGGACATGACTAGCGTTCAGCAATATTTCAAGTTTTCTCTGTGCACATGGAGATATCAACACTTCCTTGCCTGTTTGTAGTTAAGCATGAGTCTGTGATCTGTTGTACTGAATTAAGTATGAGAACAAGTGATGTGTGGCCCTTCCAGATAGAAACATCTAAAAGCCACTACATGCATCAACCACAGTAAATCCTACAGCATCATGTTAAACTGGTGCCATAAGAGAGGGAGCCATTCAACAACTTAAGAAGTTGAATAATCATAAGCAGAGGTCCTGCCAAACTGAAACAAATGTGTAGTGTAAGAATAAATAAATTTTGTTTATTTAATTTTCTGAAATTTGGCTTATTTGTTACTACGACATAATCTAATTATTCTTGTTAAAATGATGAGAAACAGCAGAAAACTGACAAAGAAAAAAATGTCAAGGCAGAATTGGTACACATTACCTCCAATTGAGCAACATCTATACTAACATTTAAGTCCCCGAAACAAGAGATACCAGTACAAAGTAAAGAAGCCCTAGATTATCCAAAAGAGAAACAACTTTTCAACCTAAATTTCTATACTCAAGAACATTCTAAGTGACATCAGCAAAATGGCAATGTAGGAAACACCAGACTCCATCCCCCACACCCCACAGAATCATCAGTAATTGGATAGCTTTCCATGAACAAAGGCACTCTGGGAAAGCTTGGAAGTCCACTTCAGAAATTTTAGCAATATGACGACTGCACATTTTGCCAGCATCATCCTATCCCTCAAGCCAGTACTGCTCAGGACAAAGAAAGAACTCCCTATCTAGAAAGAATTCCCTTCCAGTCCTACATCTGCCTACCCTGGCCCCCAGCCACAAGCCCTAGAGTCACTGTTGAGGACTCCAACAGCCCTTGCAGCCACTGCAGACACCCTATGGTGCTTGTCAAGGTCCATACAGTTGTTAACGCTGTGGACCTCAGCAACCTGAGCTGAAGAGACATCATGCTCCCCAGACCCAGTGCTGCCACACACCCATGCCCTGGGCACTCTGCATCACTAGATCCAGGTCACAGCATGCTAGAGTGTGCCCTCACACACAGGTGGAGGTCTTCTACTACCAAAGTCAGTCTATAAAATCTGGAGGAGGGTACTGCTTCTACAAATGCACAGACACCTGTGCAGGGCTACAGGCATCAAGAAGAATCAAGGTGAAAGGATTCCACCAAAGGAATACAGTAAACCTCAACTACATGGTCCCAAAGAAATGGAGACATAGGCATTACCCAACAAAAAATTCAAAGTAAATGTTCTAAAGATACTCAGAGAATTACAAGAAAGCATATATAAACAATATAATAATATTAAGAAAACAATACACAAACAAAATGAGAATTTCAACAAAGAAATAAAAACTTTTGAGAACGAAACAGAAATTTTGCAGTTGAAGAATATAATTACTGAAATGAAGAATTCAATAAAGAGCTTCAACGGCAGTCTTAACAAAACAGAGGAAAGAATCCATGAGTTAAAGGACAAATCAATTGAAATTATCCAATTAGATGAGCAAAAGATAAAGCATAAAAAGGAATGAAGGAATAAAGAAAGCCTATCAGATTTATAGGACACCATCAAAAAAACAAAATAAAACAAAACAAAAAAACAAAAAACAAAAAAACAAAAAAAACTATGTACTAATCACCAGAGCCACAGAAGAAGGGAGAGAGAATGGGTAGAACGTTTATTTAAAGAAAGAATACCTGAGAAGTTCCCAAAGTGGGGAAGAGATTTAGACATCCAAGTTCATAAAGCTAATAGGTCACTGCAAAATTTCAATCCAAAATCATCTCATTCTAGACAAACTATAATAAAAGTGCCTAAAATCAAACATAAGGAGAGAATTTTAAAAGCATCAAGAGAAAAAAAAATTCAATACAAGGAAATCCATATGATAATCAGTAGATTTCCTAGCAAAGACCTTGCAAGCCAGGAGAGAATTATATGGTATATTCTAAGTGCTAAAAATAAAAAACTTCCAATCAAGAATACTTTACCCAGCATGTTGTCCTTCAGAAATGATGGAAAGAGAAAGACTTTTGCTAACAAATAGAAGCTAAGAAAATTCATCACCAATAGATTTGCATTACAAAAAACACTGAAATGAGTTCTTCAAGCTGAAATGAAAAGACTTTAATTAGTAACATGAGAATATATGAAAATATATAACACACTGGTAAAGCATGTAGTCAGATTCAGAATACTCTAACACTATAATATGGTGATGTATTAACTACTTAATTCTAGCATAAAGGTTAAAGGATACAAATATAAAAAATAACTATAACTAAGGGATGCCTGGGTGGCTCCGTTGATTAAGTGTGTGACTCATGATTTCAGCTCAGGTCATGATCTCAAGGTTGTGAGATCAAGACCCACATCAGGTCTGGGCTGGGTGTGGAGCCTGCTTAAGATTTTCTCTCCCACTCCCTCAGCTCCTTCCCTACTCGTGATCGCTTCTCTCTCTCTCTCTCTCTCTCTCTCTCTCTCTCTCTCTCTCTCTCTCTCCAATAAAACAACAAGAAAAAACTTTAGCTAAAACAATTTGTTAATGCATACACAATATAAAATGATGTAAGTTATAACATCAAAAACATAAAAGGGAGGGGCGCCTGGGTGGCACAATCGTTAAGCATCTGCCTTCGGCTCAGGGCGTGATCCCGGCGTTCTGGGATCGAGCCCCACATCAGGCTCCTCAGCTAGGAGCCTGCTTCTTCCTCTCCCACTCCCCCTGCTTGTGTTCCCTCTCTCGCTGGCTGTCTCTTAACGCTTCAAAAAAATAAAAATAAAATCTTAAAAAAAAAAAAACATAAAAGGGAAAGTGCAAAAGGGTAGAGTTTCTATATGAGATAGAAGTTAAATTGTTATCAGCATAAAATAGACTGTTTTATATTAAGATGTTTTATGTAAGCCTTGTGGTAACCACAAAGAGAAAACCCATAGGAGATTCACAAGAGATAAAGATAAGCGTCAAAGCATACCACTATGAAAAATCATCAATTTACAAAGGAAGGCAGCAAGAGGACGAAAGGAACAAGAGAACTACAAAACAGCCAGAAAACAATTAATAAGATGGCATTAGTTAAGTCCTACAGATTAATAATTCTTCTAAATGTAAATGGACTGCACTCCCCAGTGAAAAGACATAGAGTACCTGAAAGGCTAAAAACAAAAAGACCAGATATATGCTGCCTACAAGATGCTAACCTCAGTTCTAGCACACACACAAAATGAAAGTGAAAGGATTGAAGAAAGATGGTCCTTGGAAATGGAAACCAAAAGAAAGCAAGGGTAGCCATATTTTTAACAGACAAAATAGACTTTAGTCAAAAGCCGTAAAAGAGACAAATAAGGCCATTATATAATGATAAAGTGGTCAATTCATCCAGAGGATGTAACAGTTGTAAATATATGCTTCCAACATTGGAGCACTAAGTATATGAAGTAAATACTAATAGACCCAGAGAGAGAAATAGACAACAATCAAATAATAAGTAGAGTTCTTCAATATACCATTCCAACAATGGGTGGACCATCCATGCAGAAAATCAACAAGGAAACATTAGACTTGAACCATACTTTAAACCAAATGAATCTAAGAGACATAAACAGAAAATTCCATCCAACAGAAGCAGAACATATTCTTCCCAAGCACACAGGGAAAATTCTCCAGAGTAAATCACATGATAGGCAACAAAACAGCTCAACCAATTTAAGAAGACTAAAATCGTGACAACTATCTCTTCCAATCACAATGGTATGAAACTAAAAATCAATAACAGGGGGTGCCTGGGTGGCTCAGTCATTAACCATCTGCCTTCTGCTCAGGGTGTGATCCCAGGGTCCTGGGATTGAGCCCCGCATCAGGCTCCCTGCTCTGCTGGGAGCCTGCTTCTTCCTCTCCCACTCCCCCTGCTTGTGTTCCCTCTCTCACGGGCTGTCTCTCTCTCTGTCAAATAAATAAAGAAAATCTTTTAAAAAATCAATAAAAGGAAGAAAGTTGGAAAATTTTACAATATTGTGGATATTAAACAACCAGTGAGTCAAAGAAAAACTTGAAGGGGTATTCAAAAAAATTTCTTGAAACAATAAAAAATGGAAACACAGTAAATTAAAACCTATGGAATACTCAAGCAGTTCTAGGAGAGAAATTAATAGCAATAAATGCTTACATTACAAATAAAGATCTGAAATTGAAAACCTAAGCTTATACCTCAAATAACTAAGCCAAACAAAGCCAAGTTAGCATCAGAAGGAAGGAAATAACAAAGATCAGAGCAGAAATAAATGAAATACAGGCCAGAGAAACAACAGAAAAGATTAACAAAAGAGCTGGTATTTTGAAAAGATAAACAAAATTGACAAAACTTCAACTGACTAAGAAAACAGAAGACATGCATAAATAAAATTATAAATGAAAGAAGAGACATTACAACTGATACTACCACAGAAAACCCAGAGATCAAAAGAGACTCGTGTGAATAATCATACCCCAATAAATTCAATGACTTAGAAAATGTACAAATGCCTAGCGACATACAACTTACCAAGAAGAAATCATGAAGAAATACTCAGCCATCAGGAAGGATGAATACCTACCATTTGCATCAACATGGATGGAACTGGGGAGAATTATGCTAAGTGAAATAAGTCAAGCAGAGAAAGACAATTATATGGTTTCACTCATATCTGGAATATAAGGAATAGCACAGAGGACTACAGGGGAAGCGGGGGAACACTGAATGGGAAGAAATCGGAGAGGGAGAGAAACCATGAGAGACTCTGAACTCCAGGAAACAAATTGAGGGTTGCAAATGGGAGGGGGTGGGAGGATGGAGTTACTGGGTGATGGGCATTAAGGAGAGCACGTGATGTGATGAGCACTGGGTGTTATAGGCAACTAATGAATCATTGAACACTACATCAAAAACTAATGATGTACACTATATGTTGGCTAATTGAACTTAATAAAAAAAATAGAAATTTTCAAGTTAATAAAAAGCAAGGAAATTGAATCAGTAATCAAAACTTCCCAAAAAGGAAAAGCCCAGAACCAGATATTTCACTTATTTCCACCAAAAAGTAAAGAATTAAAGGCAATCCTCTGAAACCGTTCTAAAAAAATTAAAGGGAAAGGAACACCCCAAACTCATTTTATGATGCCTGCAATACTCTCACACCAAAGCCACATAAGACAAGAAAAACTCCTGATAAAAATAGATGCAAAAATTATCAACAAAATATTAGCAAATCAAATTCAAAAACATTTTATTTTTTAATTAATTAATCTTTTTAAACTCAAGCATAATTAACATACAATGTTATATTAGTTTCAGCTGTACATGATAATGATGCAACAATTCTATAACATTTTTAAATGCTTGCCCTAAAAACACTTTTAATCTTTTTCACCTATTTCACCCATCCCCACCTATCTCCCCTCTGGCAACCACCATCTTGTTCTCTATATTTAAGATTCTGGGTTTTTTGTTTGCCTTTTTTTTTCTTTGTTCATTTGTTTTGAAATTCCACATGAGTGAAATCACACGATATTTGTCTTTCTCTGACTGATTTATTTCGCTTACGATTTTCCCTCTAGATCCATCCATGTTGTTGCAAATGTCAAGATCTCATTCTTTTTTATGGCTGAGTAATATTCCATTATAATATATATATTTATATATATTTATAATATGTATTCATACATATATATAATTCATATATATATATATATATACATATATATATATATATATACCACATCTTCTTTATCCATTCATCTATCAGTAGACACTTGGGTTGCTTCCATAGTTTAGCTATTGTAAATAATGTTGCAATAAATGTGGGGGTGCATATATCTTTTTGAATTAGTGTTTTCATTTTATTTGGGTAAATATCCAACAGTGGAATTACTGGATCATATGGTAATTTTATTTTTAATGTTTTGAGGAACCTACATACTGTTTTCCACAGTAGCTGCATCAGTTGCATTCCACAATATGCACAGGGGTTCCATTTTCTCCACATCTTTGCTAACACTTATTATTCCTTGTGTTTTGATTTTAGCCATTCTAATTAGTGAGAGGTGATATCTCATTGTGATTTTTATTTGCATTTCCCTTATGATTAGTGACGTTGAGTATCTTTTCATGTGTCTGTTGGTCATCTGTATGCTTTGTTGGAAAAATGTCTTTATGTTCTATCCATTTTTTATCTGGATTATTTGGGGTTTTTTGTTTTTGATATTGTTGTATAAGTTCTTAATATATGGAAATCAATAGCATTTAAAAGGATAATTAACCATGACCAAGTAAGATTTGTCCCTAGGATGCAAGGATATTATATTTCACTGTAAGCAAAGCAATAAATGTGACATATAGCATATATAGAACAAAAGATAAAAATCACTTGATCAGGGGCGCCTGGGTGGCACAGCGGTTAAGCGTCTGCCTTCGGCTCAGGGCGTGATCCCGGCGTTACGGGATCGAGCCCCACGTCAGGCTCCTCCACTATGAGGCTGCTTCTTCCTCTCCCACTCCCCCTGCTTGTGTTCCCTCTCTCGCTGGCTGTCTCTATCTCTGTCAAATAAATAAATTAAAAAATCTTAAAAAAAAAAATCACTTGATCATCTCAGTAGATGCAGAAAAAGCACTTCACAAAATACAACATCCTTTCATGGTAAGAAAAACAATAAAAAATTTGGGAACATATGAAAGAACATAAAAACATAATAAAGGCTATATATGACAAACCCACAGTCAACATCATACTCAACAGGAACTATCTTACAAAGAATTATGAATAATTCTCTTAAAGAAGTTCAGTGAACTACAAGATCACACAGACAGGCAACTAAGTAAAATCACAAAAACAGTACATGACAAATGAGAAGTTCAACAAAGAAATAGAAATCATGAATAAAAACCAAACAGAAGCCCTAGAACTGAAGACTACAATGACTGGACTGAAGAATTCAATAGCTTCAACAGCAGACTTGACCATACAAAAGAAAGAATACATGAACTTGAAGATATATCATTTGAAATTATCCAGTCAGGGGAGCAAAAAAGAAAAAAGAATGAAAAAGAGTGAAGGAAGCCTTTGACTCATAGGACACCACCAAACAATAACAACAACAACAATGTAGGAATTATGGGAATCCCAGAAGGAGAATAGAAGGAGAGAGAAAGTCTATTTAAAGTGATAATGGCGGAAAACATCCCAAACATGACTAGAGAAATGGACATCCAGACTGAGGACGTCCAAAGGACACCAAAAAGGGCTACAACAAGACGCATTATAATTAAATTCTCAAAGACAAAGAGAATTTTGAGAGCAGCAAGAGAAAACTGACTCATCACATACAAGGGAGCCCCCATAACACTAAAAGAAGATTTCTCAGCAAAAACTTTGCAGCCCAGGGAGTGGCATAATATATTCAACATATTGAAAGAAAAAAATGTCAACCAAAAATACTATACCTAACAAAGATGTCCTTCATAACTAAAGAACAGATACTTCCCCAAACAAAAGCTGAGCAAGTTCACTGCCACTAAGAACTGCCTTATAAGAAATACTAAAGGGTGTTCTTCAAGCTGAAATAAATGGAGGCTAATTAATGTTGTAAAAAGTTGTGAATGTGTAAAACCACCATTAAAGGTAAATAATCAAAGTCAGATTCTCTAATATTGTAAAGATGGTGTGTAAATCACTTGTAATTTTAGTTTAGAAGTTTAAAAACAGCATATTAAGTTTGTTATTGAATACACAATATGAAAAAGATATAAGTTGTAACATGAATAAACTAGAATTTGAAGGGAAGAAAAGCACAAGTAAAAAAGTTGCTGTAGGGGCGCCTGGGTGGCACAGCAGTTAGGCGTCTGCCTTCGGCTCAGGGCGTGATCCCAGCGTTATGGGATCGAGCCCCACGTCAGGCTCCTCCGCTATGAGCCTGCTTCTTCCTCTCCCACTCCCCCTGCTTGTGTTCCCTCTCTCGCTGGCTGTCTCTATCCTGTTGAATAAATAAAATAATAAAATCTTTAAAAAAAAAAGTTGCTGTATACTATTGAAGTTAAGTTATTATCAGCATAAAATAGAATGTTATAACTATAAGATATTTTATGTAAACTTCATTTTAATCACAAAGGAAAAACCTATAATAGATACACAAAAGATTATGATAAAGGAGTCAGAGTATACTGCCATAAACACTCACCAAATCACCAAGAAAGATGAGAAAGCAAAGAACAAAATGATCTACAAAACAGAAAATAACATGATGGCAGTAGTAAGCCCTTTACTTATCAATAATTACTCTAAACATAAATGAATTAAATTCTCCAATCAAAAGACATAGAATGGCTGAATGGATTTCTTTTTAAAGCAAGATCCAGTGAGATGCTGCCTACAAGAGATTCGCTTTAGCTTTAAGAACACAAATAGACTGAGGGTGTGGAGATGGAAAAAGATATTTCTGGCAAATGCTAACCAGAAGAGAGCAGGGGTAGCTATACTTAGACAAAAGAGACTTTAAGTTTAAAATGGTTGAAAGATTCAAACAAAAGGTGTTAAACGATGATAAACGGGTCAATTCATAGAGATATAACAATTGTAAATATTTATCCACCCACAATCAAAGCATCTAAATATATGGAGCAAAAACTAAGAGTACTGAAAAGAAGGAAACACCAATATAATAATAGTTGGCTACTATAATATGCCACTTCCAACAATGTGTACATCATACAAAGAATAATGGGAAGATCAAGAAGGAAAAAGCAAATTTGAACAACACTATAAACTAAATGGACTAACAGATATGTACAGAATATTCCACCCAAGAGCAGCAGATGACACATTCTTAAGTGCACACAGAACATTTTCTAGGATAGATCATATGTTAGGCCACAAAACAAGTCTCAACAAATTCAAGAATACAGAGATAATATCAAATATTATTTCTGAACACAGTGGTATGAAACTAGAAATCAACAAGAGAAAGAAAGCTGGAAAATTCACAAATATGTGGGAATTAAACAACACACTCCTGAACAACCAATGGATCAAATATGAAAAAAAATGTCTTGGGACAAACAAAAGTGGAAATACACATACCAACACTTATGGGATACAGCAAAGCATTTCTAGAAAGGAAATTCATAGTTATGAATGCATATATTAAGAAAAATAAATCTCAAATAAACAACCTATCGTTACACTTTCAAGACCCTGAAATAAAGAACAATTTAAGCCTAAAGATAGCAAAGGGCAAAAAACAAAAAAGATTAGAGCAGAAATTAATGAAATCAAGAATAAGAAAACAATACAAAAGGTTAATAAAACTAAGAGATGATTCTTTGAAATTATTTTTTAAATGACAAAACCTTAGCTAGATTAATCAAGAAAAAGAAAGAGAAGAGACAAAATTATAAATGAAAGGTCATTACAACAGATCGTAAGAGACTGTATGAACAATTATATGCCAACAAATTGGATAACCCAAAAGAAATGGATAAATTTCTAAAACCATTCAAGCTACCAAGACTAAATCATGAGGAAATAAAAAATCTCAACAGATCAATAATGAGTAAGAAGATTGAATCGGTATTTTAAAACTTCCCCAAAACAACAACAACAATAAAGGCCAGGAACAGATGGCTTCACTGATGAATTCTACCAAACATTTAAAGAAAAATTAACATTAATCCTTCTTAATCTCTTCCATGAACTAGAAGAGGAAAGGGTGGCTCAGTCAGTTGAACATCCAACTCTTGGTTTCAGATCAGGTCATGATCTCACAGTTGGGGGAATTAAGCCCTGAATCAGGCTCCACGCTCAGTGTGGAGTCTGCTTCAGATTCTTTCTCCCTCTCCCTTCCCCTCTGCCCATATCCTTCCTCTCTCTCTCTCTCTCCCTCTCTCTCTCTCTCAAATAAATGAATAAAATCTTTTTTAAAAGTTGAGGAGGAAAGAACACTCCCCAAATCATTTTACATTGTCAGCATAAACATGACACTGAAGCTACATAAGGACGCTACAAAAAAAGAAAGGTGTAGGCCAACGTCTCCAATGAACATAAATATAAAAATTCTCAAGAAAATATTAACAAACCAAATTGAACAGTACGTTGAAAGGATCATATACCATGATGAAGTGGGATTTATTACTGAGATCCAAGAATGGTTCAACGCATCAAATCAACAAATATAATACACCACATGTAGAGGATGAAAGATAAAAATCATATGGTCATCTCAATAGATGTCGAAAAGGTGACAAAATTCAACATCCTTAAATGATCAAATCTCTCCGAAAATTCAATATAGAAGAAACACACCTCCACATAATATAAGCCATATATAAGAAGCCCACTTAATATCATACTCAATGGCGAAAGTTTGAAAGCTTTTCCTCTAAGATCGAGAACAAGTAAGGGTGTCCACTCTCACCACTTCTATTCCACATAGTACAGCAAGTCCCAACCAGAGCAATCAGGCAAGAAAAAGAAGTAAAACATCCAAAGCACAAAGGAAGAAGTAATACTGTCAACATTTGCAGATGGCTCTACATATGGAAAATCCTAAAGACTCAACCAAAAAGCATATCTAATCAAAGAGTTCAGTAAAGTCGCCGGATACAAAATCAACATGTAGAAATCAGTGGTGTGTCTATACAAAAACAAGGAAATATCTAAAAAAGAAATTTTAAAAACCCACTTCATTTATAATAGCATCAAAAGAAGAAAACTCTTAGGAATAAACTTAACCAAGGAGTTGAAAGTTCTGGACATTGAAAACTAAAAGACTTTGATTTTAAAAAATTGAAGAAGGGGCTCCTGGGTGGCACAGCGGTTAAGCATCTGCCTTCAGCTCAGGCCGTGATCCTGGCGTTATGGGATTGAGCCCCACATCAGGCTCCTCCGCTATGAGCCTGCTTCTTCCTCTCCCACTCCCCCTGCTTGTGTTCCCTCTCTCGCTGGCTGTCTCTATCTCTGTCAAATAAATAAATAAAATCTTTTTTAAAAAATTGAAGAAGACACAAATAAATGTAAAGATATACTTTGTTCATGTTCGGAAGAATTAATGTTGTTAAAATATCCATGCTACCCATAATCATCTATAGATTCAATGCAATTCCTATCAATTCCAATCATATTTTTCACAGAAATAGAAAAAAAAATCTTAAATCTGTATGGAACCACAAAGACACTAAGCAGCCAAAGCAATCTTGAGAAAAATAAACAAAGCTGAAAGTATCACTTTCAAACTATACAACAAAACTACGGTATGATACTGGCATGAAAATAGACACAAAAACCAATGGAAAAGCATCAAGAGCCTAGAAATAAGCACATGCAATGTGGTCAACTAATACTTGACAAGAAAGTCAAGAACACTCAAAGGGGAAAGGACAGTATCTTCAATAAATAGTGTTGGAAAGACTGAATGTTTACACGCATAGAATGAAATTGGACCACTATCTTACACCACACACAAAAATTAACTCAGAATGAACTAAAAACTTAAAGCTAATAACTGCCACTATAAAACTCCTGGAAGAAAATATAAGGGGAAATCTTGACATTGGTCTTGACAAAGATTTTATGGCTATGACACCAAAAGCACAAGCAAAAAAAGCAAAAAGAAACAAGTAGGACTATGCTCAACTAAAAAGCTTCTGTAGAGCAAAAGAAATGATCACCAAAATAGAAAGGCAACATATGGAATGTGAGGAAATATTTGCAAGCCATCTATCTGATAAGGGGTTAATATCCAAAATATATAAGGAACTCATACAAATCAATAGGAAAGAAGAAAGAAAGAAAGAAAGAAAGAAAGAAAGAAAGAAAGAAAGAAAGAAAGAAAGAAAGAAAGAAAGAAAAAGAAAGGAAGGAAGGAAGGAAGGAAGGAGAGGGGAAGAAAGAAAAAAAGGAAAGGAAAGGAAAGGAAAGGAAAGGAAGAAAGAAAGAAGAAAGAAAGAAAGAAAGAAAGAAAGAAAGAAAGAAAGAAAGAAAGAAAGAAAGAAAGAAGAGAGAGGGAAAGAGGGAGGAAGGAAGAAGGGAGGCAGGAAAGGGAAAGGGAAAGGAAAGGAAAGGAAAGAAGAAGGGAGGGAGGGAGAGAGAAAGGAAGGAAGGAAGGCAGGAAGGAAGGAAGAAAATAACCTAATTTAATTAAACCAAAAGAGACTCTTAACTATAGAGAACAAACTTAGGGTTGCTGGAGGGAGGTGAGTGGGGGATGGGCTAAATGGGCACTAAGGAGGGCACTTGTGATGAGCACTGGGTGCTGTACCTAAGTGATGAATCACTAAATTCTACTCCTGAAACCAATATTACACTGTATGTTAGCTAACAAGAATTTAACTTTGAAAAAAATTTTTTTGATGTTATTTATTTATTTGGCAGAGAGCGAGAGAGCGCAAGCAGGGGAACAGCAAGGGACAGAGGGAGAAGGAGAAGCAGGTTCCCCGTTGAGCAGGGATCCTGATGCGGAGATCAATCCCAGGACCCCTGGATCACGACCCGAGCCAAGGCAGACGCTTAACCATCTAAGTCACCCAGGCGCCGTAAAAAAGTATTTTAAGTATTTAAAAAATGGGCAAAGAACTTGAATAGACTTTTTTCCAAAGAGACATACAAAGGGCCAACAAGTACATGAAAAGGTGCTCAACATTACTAATCATCAGGGAAATGCAAATAAAACCATAATGAGAAAACCACAACCTCACACATATTAGAATAGCTATTATCAAAAAGACAGGAGATAATGAATGTTGGCGAGAATATAGAGAAAGGGGAACCCTTGTGCACTGTTGGTGGGAATGTAAATTGGTGCAGCCACTATGGAAAACAGAGTTTGTTATAAATTATAAATTCTTGTTTTGGTGCCCAGCCACACTGGACTGTTCACTTCAGGGGCCGGGGAACACCTCCTTCGTCCTCGCTAGGGCCTCTGCACCTAAAGAACATCGACTTAAAACCCCACCAGCCCACCATAAACCCAGTAGACATTTGTGAAATTAAAGTCTAAATAAATCCAAAAAGGATACAATGGAAAGGCCATCGTGTGATTTAGCATGTTTTTAAGTGGCATTCAAATCAGTGAAAAAAGACAAAAACAGAATTCAGGAAATAATACTGGAAAAATAAAACAATGTTAGATATCACTTCATATCATTCAGTAAAATAACTTACGCATTTATCCAGTATTGACATATATTTTTTCAGACTTTTTAAAAGATTGTTTATTTAGAGAGAGAGAGAGACCAGGCAAGCAGGGAGAGAGGCAGAGAGAGAGGAAGAGAGAGAATTTCAAGCAGACTCAGTGCTGAGCGCAGAGCCTGACTTGGGGCTCAATCCCAGGACCCCGAGATCATGACCTGAGCCAAAATCAAGAGGCAGACGCTCAACTGACTGAACCACCCAAACACCCCTCTAGCATTGACATCTATTTAACTATATTCACAAAATTATTAGAATAAAGATGAAATAATTTATTTAAAATTGAAGCGGAGAAGAGCTTTCTTAACAAGGCTCTGAAAGTAGGGGGGGAAAAGGAAATTTTTACAGATTTGACTATCAACATTAGACCTTTCCATGCATCTCAAAGCATAGGAACAATAAAATGAAAATAAACCGGGGAAAAGATTTGCAGCCTGTAAATGGAAAAATTCAATAGGGACAATTGTGGACCCAAGTTGTCTGGGTTCAAATCCTGCCTCTACTACTTACACCTGTCTCACAAGTGATTGAACTTTGCTTCGCCTCAGTTTTCTGATCTGTTTTTTGAGATAAAAATATCGTTTGCCTTGTAGGGTTGTGGTGCATTCGTTGAGTTCACAGAAGTGGCTGGTAATCTTAGTCACAGCCATCGTGGTAGTAACAGTATAAAGAGCTCCAACATAAATCATGACAAAAGGACAAACATCCCAAGTTTAAAAGGACAGACGTCATTAGCAAGAAATTCACAAATGAAGGGTTAAATTAGCTAATATATACCAGTTTTTGCTTATGAAACTGGCCCAGTTTCTAAAACCTGGTAAAAAGCCAATGTTGGTGAGGAGCTGGAAACTCTCTCATACAATGTTGGTGGGAATAAAATTTAGTGCAAACATTCTGGTGGGCAATGGCTCTTCATGTACAAAAGCTCTGAAAGTATTCACGGCCCATAAAGCAGCAATTCCACTTTTAGAATGTTATGAAGAAAAACGATCATGAAGTGATTTACATTTAAAAACAAGGAAGTTCAGAACATGTTTCATAAAAGCCGAAACACTGAAAACAACTAACTGATCAAAGCGGGTGATTAGGCGAGTATATTGCGTTTTGGTCATATGATGAAATAATTGGAAACAATTAAAATTTTCCATAATAGCCCTGTAACAGACCACATTTTTTAAGACTACCATAAAACATTCTTAGTGTGTAAAAGAAGAATAACAAGGTGTCCAAAATATATTGTTAATTTTTAAAAACAGTTTATAAAATAATAAATACTGAATTGTCCAATCTTTGAGGGTCTATGTTTCTGTGTAATGGCATAAACTGTGTTTCAAAGGATAATCTTTTGCCAATGCCCATCATGGATTTCGCAGTGGAGACTCCTGTAATATGTGCCCAACTCAGAAATTATCAAATGCTCCAAAAGGCCAGGACTATTGTTTTACAAAGAGCAAGGCCCAATGTTGTATGAAACAGAATAAATTTTTAGTAGGATACGCTGAATGGTATTGGTTCTGGGAAAATAAAAAGAATGCTTGCTTTGGTGAAATGTTCTTGCAACTTAAGTTACTACTGAAGAAATTTCCTATAGTTTTTCTAGTAAGAAGAGGGGGCCTTATATGAGAACACTCATTGTCTCTCACTCTCGTGGGATCAAAACCTTCATCTACACCTCGGAGTCATCAAGAGAAGAATCTGCATTATCATCTGGCCAACACTCATGGAGCGGAAACTTGGAGGGGTGGGGATTCCTTGAGGAGAATCAGGGAGGGGCTGAGAGACTGAGCTCCAGAAGGAAGACAATGAGCACTGAGAGCAGTCAGAGCTGTAAGCAGTCTCACCCCGGACCGGCACCCAGATCTGAAAGACTGCTTCCTCCAGGCAGAAGGCTAGGGTTTTCGCAGCCCCATCCTCGATGCCTGCCGTCCTCTGAGTCCAAGGCTCAGTGGAAACCAGCTTGCAGAGGGGGGATAGAAGAATGCAGGAGAGACAAAATGCACCCTCCAGAATTCAGAACGGACCAGTCCAGGATCCCAGTAAGTCAGGAAATGAGCCACGAGCACTGGGCCAGGGACTCAGGAGACTTAAAAGAACTGTGCTGCACATCAGTTGACCTCTGTTAACAAGAGGCCTCTCGTCATGGCTGCAGGTTGCTCTGCTCTACGACAGACACTTGGTAGGAATAGGTGAGGCCAGGAGGAAAAGACTCTCACAGAATCCATTGAGGGGCCAACACCACAGTCAAGCAGAGAGAAGGCGGTGGGACTGAAGGCGAGGAACCAGAGAGGAGAGGCAGGTGTGAGATTATCTATGATCTGGTTACATACGGGACATGGCACTCCCGACAGTGTGGGCACTGTGTGCTTCACAGAGCAACCGACTCAGTCACTTCTCAGCAGCCCTGTTCCTCCCGCACAGACAGCCCTCACATGCTCCCCATACCCCCCTCACACCCACTCTACAGACAGACACACAAGCACATCGCTTACAGTCACATAAACATATCAAACATGGAAACCCTGATGGGGTAATCCTCTGCAAAGTGGACAAATGCAGTATGCAAGGACCCCAGAGACACAGCTGAGGTCAGTCTCTGGTCCTTCCCATACACAGGGAGCTACCGGGACTAACCAAACACTCCCTGAAAACAAGGGAGACATGGAAGCTGACTGACACTGACTCATCTCAGTCTGGGTTCGATATCATTTCTCTACAAAATCTGCCACTATGATCAGTTGACACCCCCTAGGCGAAGACCCAATATTCGCAGTCAATGCGGTTCCTTTTTGGTCAAAAACACTGGTTTACACTGAGGCTTTGGCTCCCTGATGTCAGAAACCTTTCTCTTCACCCCTTACTATTGATCCCAGGAAACTCACTTTGAGCAGCCACCATGGTGCTGAGGAGGAAACAGAGTCCCTGAAGAGAGAGATTCAAAGCCATCCTGACCCCCATGTCATCAAGGTCACAGTCCCAGCTGCAAAATAATGCTGCAAGGAGGTATCAGGACACCAACAAAGGTCTACAGTAATGGGAGGGGAGAAGATAAACACATCCTCTGACATCCTCCCTACTGAGAGCCAATAGAGACTGACTTTACCATGTAAGATGCGATCGGAGACTTCATCTACCACTTTCTGAAGCTCAAACACCAATTAGATTCTGAATCTCCAAAATCTCCTTATATGAACAACATGGCCTTTTGACATCATGCTTCCTTAGGTCTCTGAGAACCAGGCCTGCATGATGGGGGCTGAAGTAGAAAAGTTACATCAAAAAGCAGGAGTGGCTTTCTCTCCCCTAAGGGTCCTGGCTGCTGATGGCAGGCTGAAATCTTTGAGGGTCAGAGTGCCGCGATCAGTTACCATTTGGCCCGGAAGTGGAAGTTTTTGGTGCAATCAAGCATTGTTCTTCTCTGTGACTTAGCTCATGGCTGAAACAGAGAACCACAAGGAAGTGAAGTACAAGAATAATTATCAAATAAGCCAGCAGAAAATGAGGACCAGCAGCATAGGAATTCACAGGTGAATGGGGAGGGGTGAGGTGGGAATCAAGTGGAGGAAGTGTGATTATTGGTCTTTCTTCCCTTCTCAGAACAGTCTGGAGACTGGCGACCTGGAGCACAGAGGAGCTCATAATAACAAGGGGCTTTCACAGAATCTAACTTTTCCCCTTCAGGGATCTTTCTTAGCCTTTAAAACCACGGTGTCCTGCCTACACCTGCCCCCCGAGGCTTAATTCTCCTTTACCAAGATGAGGAGGGGCTATAATCTACAGGGTATTTAAAAACCTGGTCTGCTAGAAAGCCGGGCTGGTGCTAAGGGCTCAAAGTCCATGGCCTCTCTGTCCCCGCCACCCCTTCGTCATTCCAGAACCATCGTTGGGCATCCCTCACTTTCCTGTCTGCTCCAGCCAAATGACTGATCCACTTGTACCATTTTTCTTCCTGCATCCACCCCCGGATGCACACACACCTTTCTGGAATCTCTCTAAAACCCTAGTTTGGTGTAGTGTGAAGATGAACCCCATCATATCCTTGCTATCCCTAATACACTTATTCACTCTCTTTTCATTTTTAATGGTTTTACTGTTAGTCACACCAGGGAAAGAAACAAGGGGAGACAGAACCAACAAGCACTCAGAAGATATGAGTGCTACTGAGGTAAAATTTGTGAGTTACTGGCATCGTGCATACCACACCATCAGCTAGCATTTACTAACATCCTCTCCACACCATCACGTGTAAACACTGTGCCACAGGCTCAGAATAAGACAATGAACAGACAGACACTGTCCCTGCACTCACGGAGCTCACAGTCTAGCTGGTGGTCAAAGATGTTATACAGACTAAGCATATATGAAATTGTTTCACAACAGATGTGAAAAATGTATAATGAAAAAATCCCATGCGTGATGAGGGTTACAACATGGAGGTTGTGGGGAAGCCAACTCTCCCCAGAGGAAGCTTCTCTTTGGAAGGGATATTTCAGCTGACACAAATGAAGGAGTTGGAGTTTGCCAGGAAAGTCAAGTCCCTCAACTCAAGCCTCGTGGCCCCTCTCTAGAATCTCCCATGGCTGGTAACCACTCCCTTCCAGATTCAGAATGTTTACATACTGAAATTCTGTTCTTCTAGATCTTGCTTTTATTTCAACCACACCTGTCCTTCACCTCAACCCCTCTCCTCCCTTGAATCTCTTGCCCTACTTGAGATAGAATGGACTAAGAGTTGGAGAAAGAATTAAAGATTAGATCACCAAGAGGCGTATTTCAGTTGACTGGGGCATAAAGATGTAGAGCCAGGCCCCAGGGGGTTCAGAGTTTGAAAGAACTAAGCTGATATTATGGATTCGTGAGGAACAGTGAACAAGAGCAAGAAGGACAGCGACACTACCATTTTCTTCAAATGTGTAACATGCCACAAAGAGCAATGCTACTTAACTGGCCCTACTATGTTCATGTTTTATGGTGAAACATGACTTCCCGTAGAGCCATGTTTTTGTGCAGTCACAGGAGTGGAGTTTCAGGAAGCTCCAGCCAGTAGGAGCCAAAGTTTGGGAGAAAACACATGAAACTCTCAGGCTGAGGCAGAAACTACTACAGAGGACAAAGACAGCTATAAAATCTGAACAGTCTGTCTAGAATTAAAAAAATAGATAACCAATGGAAATCCATCTGATGGAAGAACTGCAAACTACCCCCTACAACTTGCAGATTCACAGCAGAATGAACTCAAACTGATCCACTGGTATTACTCATTATCAGTAGATACCACTATTAAGAGAAGCTATGCCTTCATCTATCTGGCAGGCATCAAGACAAAAGAAAAGGAAGCTTCCTATCAAGCAGGGTTTCAAATTCACTGCTTCTCTTCCCTTCAGCATTATATGATGCTATTTCGAAATCATACAGAATTTTTGCACCCCAGCCAACAGGTTGACAACTCTACCCTCTTGCTCCAGCTCACACTCCATTGATTATTTTGTCCTCCCTGTCACCCACAGAGTATGAGTGGCACCCTAATACTGTACCCCCTCTGTTCAAAGAGTCCTCTTAACTTCAGACCCAAGGTTCATCATCTCAGTACCCCCTATACAAGCAGCTCTGAACCTTGAGCCCATTGCTGGTTCTTTCATGCACCAGTATCTGGCAGTGAACACAGAGGTCAGCCTACATCCTCCAGGATTAAACAGTTACTTCCTGTACCACCAGTTCTAGCTGGACCCCTCCTCAACACTCCACTGCTCCCCACAGCTGCCTCTCAATCTTTACTAACTGGTATGAACTGCTATTAATCCAGAAGCTTCTAAAGCCACTGAGACAGGCCTGCAGGGGTTCATGGTCAAGCCTGAATCAAAGGCAGAAAGACTCACGGGCAGTCAGGCAGCAGTCCTAGCCTTTCTCCCCCACTGGCCCACAGAGGTAGGGTAGGCCCTAACACCTTCACTCCCATCGAGCATAGAAAGTCCCAATTACTCACTTCCATGTTCAGCCATTTTTCCTTGGCAGCCATTTCCTCTACACAGTCAGGAGAGGAATATAGTAAGGCTACGACATCAGCTTTAGTGGTAAATGTGAAACTTCTCAGGACTTGATAAATATTCCTGTTCAGGGTTAGTTCACATCTTAGATGGGATACAGACGGTCCACACGGCCCTCAGAACATTCTGGTCCTTACCTACTGCTGTGGAGTAGAAGGCACTGGGTTAGGCACATGTCCTCATTTGGTTCTTTAAGGGATTGAGATCTAGAACAGGAGCAGAGAGACAGGCCTTGACCTGAAAGGAAATGACTCTGGTCTTGGAGACAAGGGACAAGAGTCATCCGACTAAGCATTGGTGCTACCACCAAGGATGAGCAAAGGGAGAAGACAATGTATAATAATAATAATAATAATAATAATAATAATAATAATAATAATGTATTATATCGTGGTCTGATTACTTCTCTCAGTGAAATAGAAGACAAAACTACAGGAAGGAAGGAAGTGGTTAGTAAAATGTTTAGAGAGGGAAGCAAGTTTGCAATTGCACCTGATGAGAATTGCATTATTATTATTCAAATTGCATTATTTCATTTATCTGATAGAACACTGAGCTTCCAGAGTTAGAAACCCAGAAACCCACCTGTTGACAAAACAAGTACAAAATTTATTGAAAAGGCCCGAAGCAGTTCATTGAGCCATTGAACCAACGGAAGAGTCTCTGGGGATGGAAGCTGAGAACAACCACTGCCAGGAGTCTCTGCATTGACCTGTCCTGTTCTTGTCTGCTTGCATTCTTTTCTACTGCAGACCAGCTCTATCCCATTCTTACCTCAAGAGGCAAAGGGGTCTCTCCTTCTAGCTGCAGTTTGACAAACCCAGACGAGGACACTGGATGGCCTAGCTTAAGTCTTATGCCCATCCCTAGACCAGGAGCTGGGCTCAGAAGGATGAGCTACTCTCTCTGGCTCAGCCTGCATCAGGTGCTCAGGCTTTGGAGTGCATTTCCAAAAGTTAAGAGGGGTAAGAAAAGACAAGGGGATGGATAGGGGCATGCTGTGTACAATAAAATGCCAAAGTTCCTCTTTTGGGTTCTTGGACTCAATTCTAACAGGGGGCAGTAGAGGGAAGGGCTTCCCCCATAACACCAAGCAATTCTGCAACATTAGCAGGGTGTCTAAGAATTCAACTCAAGGGGTGCCTGGGTGGCTCAGTCGTTTAAGTGTCTGCCTTCAGCTCAAGTTATGATCCCAGGGTCCTAGATTCAAGCCCCGGATCGATCTCGCTGCTTGGCGGGGAAACTCCTTCTCCCTCTCCCTCTTTCTCCTGCTCCCCTTGCTATGTTCTCTCTCTCCTCTCTGTCAAATGGATTAAAAAAAGAAGAAGAAGAAGAATTCCACTCAATTCTGACACTATCTACCCAGAGAGAGCATCGGATTCCTTAGGTTAAGGGTTTAGCCCTACAAGACTGTCACCGCCCCCCCCCACACACACACACACATACACACTCAGGTGCCGGTCCCAAGCCCAGGTTGTTACCTGTACTCCTGACAGACCAGCTACAGATGGAGATTTACATGAACTCCTCACCAGGTTGGTTTAATTTGCTAGAGCAGCTCACAGAACTCAGAGGAACATTTTACTTACTAGATCACCAGTTTATTACAAAAGGATACAACTCAGGAACAGCCAGGTGGAAGAGGTGCATGGAGCAAGGGATGGGGGAAGGGATGCAGAGCTTCCATGCCTTCTCCGGACAGGCCACTCTCCTTGCACCTCCATGTGTTCACCAGCCCAGAAGTTCTCTGAACCCAGTTCTTTTAGGTTCGTAAAACTAATATAGGAAAACCTCACTAAAATGGAGTTGGGAGGTTCAGCAGGGGGAGCTTTCATGCCCTACCACTAGGAGTCAACTGCAGACCCAATAGGAAGAACAGACCTTGCACTTAGATATTACTTTATTACCCCAACAGAAAAAGGAAGGCTTCCTCCTCCCCCAGCAACCCAGCCAATGAGAGACAGTCACAACCCATCCAATGAAAATCCACTATACTTAGAATCCCCAGTTTACTCCAAAGGACCTTTTGTTAATAACATCCTCACGACTTCACATCTTCCTCTGTAAAAGAGCATTCCTCTCCTATGGCAGGCTTGCCTATGGTTTTGCCAAAGGTTCCTTGTCCCAGAGTATGATTTTCTGTTATTCCTGAATAAACCATCTTTTGCTAGTAAAATAACTGGCAATTTTGTTTCTTTAAGGATAACAGGTTTTATGAAGACGTCATTACATAGTCATGATTGATTATATCATTGGCCATTGGTGATTGATTCAACCTCCAGCTCCTCTCCTCTCCCCAGATGTCAGGGGATGGAACTGAAAGTTCCAACCCTCTAAACATAATGGTTGTCTCCCCTGGAAACCAGCACCCATCCCTAAGTGCTTACCCAAAGCCACCTCATTAACATAATGAAATATGCCTTTATCACTTTATATCACTTATCCCAAGGGTTGTGGGAGCTTTGAGCCTGAAACTGTAGATGAAAAACAAATATATATCAAAAATATATATTTGGTCATCTGAATGACGAAATATATATTTCTTATAAATCAGATTATCATGGTTACCTAATGGAAAAGTTGAATGAATCCTGGTAAAGACCATGTCATTAAGAAAGAAGATTAGTCAGCCATGGAAGATAAGTGGAATATTGAGCAAACACAACTGATGAAGAAATGAAAATATTTTTTTACTTTACTCATTTCTTAAAATTAATTCAGAGGAAAAGTTTTCCCTGCCCCCATGGCAGGTCCCAGGACTTCTCACTACTAAATAATGGGCATTCCAAGGTCACTTTAAGTCACCAAACACAAGATCAGTGCAGTAATAAGACCGTATCCAGACAGAACTCCCCTTAGACTCAGTCCGGAGGATCTTGCACTTTATAGGACACTACTCTGGCGGTCCCCTAGCCAGCCCCTTTCTGCTGGGAAGAGAGTCCATGGGCTAAGTGAATATCCTCACCAAGACAGAGTCATTGCCATCCCCTACTAGACCACCTCTGGGTTCTCAGAACCAGGAATTCCCTGCCCAAATGGAGCCCAGCCTGCTCCTAGACCTGCATCAACCTCTTCCCGACACATCCTCCTAAGAGTGAACAACGAGTAAGCAACTCTGGCCCTGAGAAGCCCTAGTGTTTGCTATGGAAGTAGGGGCACAGTTTAGACCAGGACTCCTCAAAGTATGGATCACCCACAGGCTATATCAGCATCACGTGCTCACTGGCTAGAAATGAAAATTCTCAGGCCACACCCAGACCTACTAAATCAGAATCTGGTTGTCACAAACTTTCCAGGTTATTCTCATGCACATCAAGATTTGAGAAGCCCCGGGTTATATGGAGCAAGGACATATAAGCTGGACTGAACATACTTGCTCACAGGCCAGGCCCCTTGCTGTGTGGATATGTGGGAAATAGAAGAGCAGGACAAGCCTCAGTCTGGCTCTCGCCACAAGGCCATGTTCTAAACCTAGCTTTCAGGCCTCAGGTTTCTCTGAGGGGATAGGAGACCCCAGGACCTTTTGGGCAAAGGATGCCTGCCCTGGACTGAGGAAAAATATCTGGCTACAGCACTGAGGCACCAAAAATGTCCAAATCCTTCTTCAGAAAATCTTTCTGCCTTGACACTAGGATCTCTTTCATATCCGTAATCTGCTTAATGGGGCCAAGTGCCATGGAACCAAATCTAATATATCACCTTTGCAAATTCTGTATTTAGATGTCTGGCTTCAGAATTTCAGATCTATTACATTTTGATGTCTCGGTGGCAATTCCAGTTTTAACATTCTACTCCAGAAGCATAAGAGGGCTATCAAAAACAAACAGTGGCTATGCCTATGCAGAGCTCATTGAAGCCAGAGGATGCCCTTATTGGCCAATATGATGGTCTGGTCTCCTGAAACTCATCTGACATTGTCTTGTTGGAATGGAAGTGCCACCCATCTTTGTTGGAAAGATAGATTTGTCGGCTTGCAGAGCTTGAGGCCATTAAACCTTCCAACTAAATATCCAGCTTCCCCTGTTCATGAACTAGGTTTTTCAATCATCTCATGCCAACCCCTCTCCCACCCCGAAGGTTACAGGTAGAAGATGCTTTTGTCATATTCTGGTAACATCCGGCCAATCTGACAAGTTGCATTTCCCAGTGTAAATTAATAAAAATGGTATTCTGATTTAAATTTTAAATTGTTTTCTGAAAAGTTGCAGTCAGTACACACATCTTCTTGAAAATAAAGACACATTAACAGTTAGCTCTCTTAATGGTAATAATTTATGTATGAGTAATTATCAACGAGGAAAAAGAAGAAAAGAATGAGGATAAGGAGGAAGATGAAAAAGAAAATTCCACATATTCATTTTCATCTAATTAATGTTATCATAAAAATCTTTTCACATAGGGGCGCCTGGGTGGCACAGCGGTTAAGTGTCTGCCTTCTGCTCAGGGCGTGATCCCAGCGTTCTGGGATCGAGCCCCACATCAGGCTCCTCTGCTATGAGCCTGCTTCTTCCTCTCCCACGTCCCCTGCTTGTGTTCCCTCTCTCGCTGGCTGTCTCTATCTCTGTCAAGTAAATAAATAAAATCTTTAAAAAAAAAAAATCTTTTCACATAGATTTGTCCACATCTCAGATTATTTATGTGTAATAACGTCCAGAAAGGGAATATTATTATTTTTATGATATTTGTAGAAGAGCAATTTACTATTAGTTAAATGACAAAAATATTGTTTCTTACCATACTGCTGTTGAAGTACCTAGAAATCCTTCCATTCTTCTCTGAATCACCGAACATTCCTGAAGGAGGAAAAAGCAAAAAATAAATTTATCACCTTCATCCCACTCCTCATCTAAGTCATTATCTCTTCTAAGAGTGGCTGGAATGGGAAGTATCCCAGGGACAGGAGATCTGTCAGTGACCGCCCCCCAACGCCCAAGGTACACTAGCCACTGTCCTTTCACCTAGACATGCAATCTTTACATGCCTTTGCTGGGTTCTGGGCTTCTGAGTTGCAAACACTTAAATGATTAATTTTTACAAAGACATGTTGAAGTCAAAATGTAATCCACTCCCTGTATCAGTGTACTTGTCCAACGTGTGAGAACATCAGCTTCTACTGGGGTGCCGAGGTTCCTGGTTGCAAGTGGGCCGGTTTCAGGATCGCCACAAGATGGCAGAGCTGGGAATGACAAGTTCCTGGAAACAGGGAGCCAAGTCCAAAGTAATTACTTGTTTTTCAAAAAGATCACAATATCTATTTCATATTCAAATGTTCTAGAATGGTCTATCAACTAAGATCTCAAAGTTCCATTGTTTGAACTCTGAAAGAAATTAATGAAGATAGAAACATAGAAACTAAAGTAAAGAAATGGATTAGATATATGGTATGATTGATGATGCTGGTAACGGTGATAGATAGATGATGAGAGATAGATGATAGATAGATGATAGATGATAGATAGATCATAGATAGATAGATAGATAGATAGATACATACATACATACATACATACATACATACATACATAGACAGATGATAGATAACCAGATGGATACAATATCTAGACATAAGGGGCTTTTTAACTATGCTATCCTTTTCTTTTATTGCATTTCATCTTACATGAACTCTCCCTTTCAGCTAGCCGTCAAATGATCTTCGGGTAAGAAACAGACTGTTATTACAGCACATAGAGAAAGGAGTCAATCTTCAACTCTGCCCTCCAAAATAAGATTTTTAGGTCCCAAAAAGAAAATAAATAGTTTTGAAAGACTGTGTTTTTCTAAACTTCAAATGTTTCCCTTTTGTGTATTAACAGGTTGGTTTGGTAGGACTCAGAACACAGCTGTATTATAAACCACAGCTAAAGAAGACAAAATATAATTTAAGAGAACCACTGCAGACAGAAAGGGAAAAGAGACAGTCCTTTGCTGGGGGTGGCTGCAAAGGGTAAGGGTCAAAGGAGAAGCATGTGAAACAGAAAAGAGAAGGGGGCAGATGCTGCCTGAAAGCACCAGTGACCCCCTGCCTCCTTAGACCTAAGGCCGAGAGGAAAGGTGAGGGCAAGAATGAAAGCCCAGATGGGTTAAGGAGAAAGCCAAAAGCAGATGGGGCATGTGCCCAATTTAGCCATTGCTGCCTTACTCTGGTTCCCATTGATCAGACATGTTCCCAGATGTTCCCCAAGAGAGTAGCCCTAGGGTAGGTATAGAGTGAGAAGGGCAGTTAGGAAATGCAAGATACAGTCTCCCACCTCAAAATTCAACTCTGGTAACACACACTACCATCCCATTCTTCACACCCCCTCAAGCTCAGGGTTCCCACAATGCACCCTGGCAGTACACACAAACCCACCCTGCGGTCCTCGCGCCCTGGCCCTCAACATTTAAGCACACAGATATGGAAGGAAGCATTTTGTAACATCCCCAGCCCCAGAGGCCCCCGCCCCCAGCTCAGAGACAGCTTCCTCCTCCTCCCCATCCTGCACAGGAAGTTCTCAGTGGGACAAACACTGAGGGCAGCTGTGAGTCAGTCCACAGCCTTGTCACATTCTCCACTAGAAGGACCCATCTCATCCAGGTCAGCAAATATAGGTTCTCTGTCCCTGCCATGCCCATTCTTTGTCCTTGAGACTTAGGTAAATTAAAGGGAGAAGAAAACAATTGAACACATGCACTTCTCCCCTAAATATTCTAATAGTTACTTATTAATTTCCCAAGCATCACTAACTTATCATCTCTTTCTGCCACTCCTAACTCCCATGGCTATACGTAAGCCCTGTGTTCTCCTATGCCTGTCATCTTAACACCGTCATGATAATAACTGATTATAAATCTCTGAAACAGGGTTTGATCTCAGGTGCCATAGCTAGGATGAGGCAATGATGACTGTCACTCAGGTGCCACAGCTAGGATGACTCTTACTCAGAGTCAAAGCTGTCCTCCGTCTGGTGCCAGGATTTGCCATCCCTTCCCCATTTGGAGACTTTACATCCTCACCAGAAACCATTCACCCAGACACCTGAAACACAGGATATACTTGCTGGAGTCCAACCATCCCTTCCCACAGGATGGCATAGGCATGCATTTAGTGTAACCAGTTTCATAGGGTCTCACTTCCCTCAGCACTGAGATCTCATAGAGAAGGCACCATTCTGGGCTCCAGACCCTGTTCCAGGGAATGACAGACTGGAAAGGAGGAGCTCAACTCAGGGCTGGCGGGCCGTCTCCACGTAGCACGCTGTACTCCAGAGCTTAGGGTACAGGTTGACATGAGCCTACTTGTCCTCTGATAAGATCTTTGACACATGAGGAAATATCAATGTACAGTCTCATCAAGGATGAAGGGGAGGAAAATTTGAGAGGCTACCAATCCAGCTGTGTCCCACAATGAACCTGGCAGAGTACGACGCAGTGGTCAAGGGAACAGACTCCAGAACCAGACCAGCAGACCTTCACTCACTGCTCTGCCACATGCTCTGTGTGACCTTTGTTTAAAAGAAAACCACAGGGGTGCCTGGGTGGCTCAGTCGTTAAGCGTCTGCCTTCAGCTTAGGGAGTGATCCCAGAGTCCTGAGATCGAGCCCCACATCAGACTCCCTGCCCTGCTGGGAGCCTGCTTCTTCCTCTCCCACTCCCCCTACTTGTGTTCCCTCTCTCTCTGGCTTCTCTTTCTCTCTCTTTGTCAAATAAATAAATAGAGTCTTTTTTTTTAATAAAAATTTTTTATTATGTAATGTTAGTCACCATACAGTACATCCTTAGTTTTTGATTTAGTGTTCCATGATTCATTATTTGCGTATAACACCCAGGGCTCCATGCAATAAATAAAGTCTTAAAAAAAAAAAAAAAGAGGAAAGAAAACCACAGCGGGCTGCTGGGTGGTTCAGTTGGTTAAGCATCTGCCTTCTGCTCAGGTGAAGATCCCAGGGTTCTGGGATCAAGCCAGGAGTCAGGCTCCCTGCTCAGCAGGGAGTCTGCTTCTCCCCCTCCCTCTCCCCCCAGCTCTCTTGCTCGCTCACTCTCGCTCTGCTCTCTCTTCTCAAACAAATAAAATCTTAAAAAAAGAAAAGAAGAAAGAAGAAAGAAAGAAAGAAAGAAAGAAAGAAAGAAAGAAAGAAAGAAAAGAAAAGAAACAACCACACACCCAAAATGGCATCCCTTAGGCCAAGTCCCCAAACTGGGGCTTAACAGCTACTCTAATTGCAGTCTCAACCTCCCCCTGGAAATGCAGTCTTAACCAATCAGTCAGGACTTTTCTGATCAGAGCCAATGAGTCTGCCATTGTGATTGCACACCCTCTCCATCCCTGAAAGGAAGATGTGAAAATCTGCATAAAGCCCCCTGCTCGGCCCCCTATGGGAAAGCTACCTTGCCTGGAGCAACCCTCTCCTTTTGCTAGTAACTTTCTTACCCCACCCTCCTTCCTATGAAAACCCTGTATTTTGTACAACTCCTCAGAGCTCCTCTCTTCTTGCTAGGTGGGACGCTGCCCAATTCATGAATCATCTAACAAAGCCAATTCATTCTTCAATGAATTTAGTTTTAGGGCAGCCAGGAGTGCTGAGGAATGTTGCATACATGGGAGGGGGGGGGTTGCAGGGTGTCAGCTTCTGCTTTGTCTTTAGCTTGCCTTCCGTTCCCTCATCATTTCCGCCCTGAACAATTTTGACCCTTAAATCTTTAAGGTTGTTGAAGGTGGAAGGTCTCATCTTCTGTAACTTCTTCCTGCTGGATAGGGGCGTAGAGATGTCCCTACCTATGGGTCAATATTGGTCAGTGAGGAATGTATAGGGGAGTTACAAAAGGGGAGGCAGCTGAATCACAGGATAACGTAGATGAACCTCCTTGAGTAGAAGGGATCATCTGTTAGCTGGAAGTTAGGGCAGTGAAGGAGTCTTGGCACCAGGAAGGGAGACACCGGAAATGACAAAATAAGGTTAACATTGAAAAAGAAAGAGAGATCTCAATAAAAGATCTTTGATAGTTGACCTTTGACAATTTTCCTCCAGTCCAGGAGTTTAAAACAATCACTAAAGGAAAGAGATCATTTAAAGCACCAATTTGAGTACCGATTTGTCAGGTAGAAACCCAGAAATATTTTGGCGGTAATTTGGACTGTATACATACCATTGCTTTTATGTTAGCACAAGTTTCACCTTGTGGAATTTAATGCCATTCCGCTTTGTAAAACTGCTTCATGTATTTGTATTACTTCAGAATTTAATAGATAAATGTTATCCTGAGTGTCGTTTAGGGCTTTGACCGTGTACTTAAGAGTTTCCATGTGCCAAACAACATTCTCCAGTTTCAAAGAGGTAACAAAGATAGATGCTAGGTGGTCATACCAATGAGATACAGAACATGTCCACCATGGTTTTAAATTTTGGAAGGTTGGCTGAGTTGGTAATGTTTTTCCAGTCCAATCACAAGGAAAGTGGGGTCATCCATTATCTCCACAAGCCTATGGAGTGGGGTATGCTCTGGCTCTTAGGGAGTGATTTCATCATCCTTATGAGGGAACAGAAGGCTGGCTGAAGACAAAGCAGAAGCTGACACCCTGCAACTGCCCCCCCCACCCCATGTATGCAGCATTCCTTGGCACCAAAACTGCCCTAAAACTAAGGAAAGGACCTGCAGCTCATTGATAAGGACACAGTGATAGTGTGGACAGCCTTGGCTTGACAATGGTGGGGCCTCCAGGGTCCTGCAAGTCTTCTTTGACATATGAAAGTGCTTTCTCAGCCTCCCTTTCTCCTCACCTCCCCCAACCCCATGGTATATAATCAGCCACCTCTCACAACCTGGGGCAGCAGCTCTTTCTGCCCACAGATCCTGTCCCCGTGCTTTACTAAACCACCAATTTTGCACCAAAGACGCCTCAAGAATTCTTTCTTGGTCGTCGGCTCCAGACTCCACCCCACTGAACCTCACCTATATTCCACAACCTCATCAATCCCATCCACAAAGAATTGGTCAAGGTGATATTTATACAATCGTTGGGGAATCTATCCCATTTCCCGGTTGTTCAAATAATTAAACATATGCCCATGGGGTCCTGTTATTAGCCCCACAGAATAAAAAGCATGAAGATTATCTATACATGAGCTATTGTATAGAAATAGAAAAAGCAATTTCTCTTAAGTTTACCTCAAGTTGTCTAACTTAAGCAAACATTTAAGGACAATCAGATCTAGAATTTAACATCCACAAAGATGTGTTAGTTAAACATAGTTTTTCTCTCTAAAATAACCCTCATTTCCAGAGATAGCCAAATCAGGACTAATTTATTTGCAAAACAAGTCCAATTTTAACAAGCTTGGCATAATTATTTACATAAGCTCAGCAAGAATAGTGACTGATCATATAGAACTTTTAGAATCTGCTTTGCTGGAACTTTTATAAGGAATCTCCAGGTTGAACTTCTAGTAGCCTTTCCAGGCCAGAAGCCAAGCCAAGTACTTGCCATCAGACACATCTGCGATACCTGTAGATTTGGGCAGATTCCTCTCCATGAGGTCCCTAAAGTAGCCTGAGGTTCCTGCACCTGCCAGGAAGTGACATTCTTTACTCACCTGGTGAGGCTGCTGGGAACTCTGTAAGCAAGGTATTAGGCCATTTCCAGGGGCTTTATGGCTCCAGGTTTCATAAAGTCAACCGTAGTTCCTTAAAGCTCTCTGGTCATATCTGAGTCTACGCATGTCTCTCAAATACGACATTCCAGTCAAAGCCTTGGTAAAATAACCAATGTTTCCAATGGTGTCCTGTTACAAGGAGAACAATACTTATTGAACTTATGCAAATGATTATGATTGCCATGGAAGAAAGAATACTTACTGAGACCTTTTTAATTTCAGAGGGTTCAGGTAGAGAGAAGAGTTAAATGCTTTAATTTGCTTTATTATTATTTCTGTATATTGCTGATGTCTTAAGAGAAAGTTTCCTCGATCTGGAAGAGTAAACATTAGAGAACCAGTAATGTTTTAAACAAGAGTCACAACACTATAATCTTTCGGATTATTTAGTCCCATGTTACTAATTCTTGTTTAGTTTGAATGCAGCTTTAGTTAGTTCTGGAAATTCCTACCCGTTTCAGTTTTAGGATTCTATAAAGATATTGAATACCTGTATCCGTCCTAAAAGTCCTTCATATGAACTTCCTTGAAGATGAAACTCATTTTGCAAGACAATAAGAACAATTATAAATGACAAAAACACAGAATGGACATGGTTAGAGTCTGATGAGTTTACAACATAGCTGGCAAGGAGGTCAGGTTATTTCTGTGACACATAACACTCCAATAGCCAGAATAGAGTGACGATGACCTTATATTAAAACTTTAGGAATTGTAGATTATCTCTAGAAATAATATACAAAATATACATTTGTACAAATGTAACCTAAGGCTTATCATTTGTTTAACAGTGCTTCCAGAGTAACTGAGCATAGAAAAAGGCCTATTGAGTTAAAGAGACTTCATTTACAATTTAAATGTTGGTAAAGTTTGTTAAAACCTTAAACTTATAGCACAACTTAGCTCCTTTAATATTGAGAAGTTTTAACTAAGTGATGGAAGACCTGTTAATGACAAAACATAGAAACTTTGGTTTCTGGGCAAAAAGAAAACTGTTTACATTTTCCTATCCAGAGCAAATGAACAATTCAAGAAACCTTTGTCTTTTGAACAGAGAGAAAGCAGACACATATCTTATTATACCACTGTACTTTAAAAATTCATTTCACACTTAGTCAGTCCTGACCCCACCTAAAGTTCCTTTCCAAGGATTTTCCTTCTACAGCTTTCTTTGCATTCAGATTTTATCCTATGCTATCTTACCAAACAACCATCTTATTTAGGACAATATTACCTTCAACAAAAAATGCATTCCATATTCTCCTACTTTTCTACATATAGAGTTGCTTCCCTAATTTCCATCAGCCTTCATTACATTTAGTAGAGTTTTCTTAGAAACCTTAGTCTCCAGTGAGAACTAAGTAGTAACCAACTGTAAACTGTTACACCAAAATGTTTAGATGGTAAATTTATGAATCAATTAAGCACAAAACATGTCTACCAACAGATTTAAATATCTTTAGTTTCTTTGCAATAAGAAGTCAAAAGCACAAACCTACATCCAGGAATCAATGACTTAGTACTTGACGCTATTTGGAAAAGACCTAGATGTCCAACGAATTCATCCAAGGAAACTTTAAAGATTCAAGCTACCAAAGACTTTGAAAGCTATTTTAACAATTACCCAATGAAAACTTTGAGACAGTTAACCATTATTTTAGTCATCTTTTTACTAACAACTCACAACAGAGGTAACACAAGTTTGTCTGACCTTTAGTAAACCTCGATAGAATAAGTTTTACATTTAGTGCTGATAACTTTAAAGACAGGTCTATCTTAATTAAACCAACAAACTTGACTTAGTTTAAACACTGAATTATGTTCCACCTGGGCCCACCCCAGTTTCAGTTTTTGCCTGAGACACTGGTGGGGAAATCTGGAGTGGGTAACATTAGGTCCAGGGGGTGCTCTTCTTCACTCCTTGATGGTGAGGGGAGGAGGAGGAGCCATGGTGCCAGAGGCACCCAGGATGGTACAGAAGCCGGTTATGCAGGCCGCACCCCAGGTGGTGCAGGAAGAAGGGGGAGGGGGGACAGTAGAGGCAGAGTGCTGCCAGAAGGCAGAGAAAGGGTTCCCAGTGTTAGAGCTCATCAGCTCCAACAGGAGCAGAGGCCATGTTTTCCTGCCAACAAGGAGGAACAGGTAGTCCATGTCAGGCCAGAGAAGACAGGGAATTTCCCCGAAACAAAGGGAGTTTCAGCAGTTGTTTGGGAATATTCCTTAAAGTCCCCATCCCAAAATAGACTAACCGCAGTTGGCTCCAGTTATAGTCATCAACCCAGGAAATGAGTGAGGGAGATGCCCCCACATCTGTTAGAAGAAACAGTGAGAGAAGAGAGTCAAGAGTCCCCTTTGGGGATGGCCTGTGTTTCCTCCAGCAACCTGGGCTTACTCGGAGGAGGCCTACTTAGATAATTATCATCCAATATGTCAGGAGAGAGTTTACTAGCTGACCCATTCAGGCAAACACGTTCTGCAAGAGGCCCTTAGGTCGGGGTCCTTGTGTAGAGCAGTGAAGGCCTAGGTACGAGCAATGAAGGTACCCTAGGTCCATTTGCTCTGTTCCTTACAGAAGAGATCTAACCAATAGCTCCCACTGAAGCCATGCAGTGTCACAGGAGCTCAGTCCTTTCCTAAATTTTGCAGTCCAAATTGTTTCCAATGGGTTAAAAGGTATCCCAAGGGAGAATCCTTTGGGACCCGAAGAAGCAGCGTACAGAGGCCACACTCAGAAAAGTAAAGAAGGTCCATTGCCAAATCCCGACTACTGGGTGGCATCCCACGCAGGATATGTCAGAGGTTCCCTTGTATCAAAAGCGACTGGAGGCGTCCCTCAAACAAGACATTGCTATTGATCACAATCCTGCCTTCCAGTGAAGGCATTCCTTCCATAAAAGGCCCGTAGGAGGGCGTCCCTCCCCTACCCCATCGCATCCTAGGCTGCTGATGGGTGCCTGGTGAATGGATTGAAACTACCATGCCTTGAAGGTCGTGCCGTTAAGGTCACGCCTTATTTTGTCTTGCCTTGAAAGTATTTTACCTTGCCTTGAAGAACCAGCTGTTTTTAACCCATGGGGAAAACTAGAAAAGTTTAACAAGGGGGAATTACCAAATTTTGTAGCCTAAGTAATTAGTAGAGTACACTGATGGAAAACAGTAAAGATAGAAATCCATCATGGTCTAAGTGACATTCCAACACAGGTGGTCCTTACAGCCAACTTCCCTAGGAAACGGTCCCTGGTTGGGTTTTAGTTCAATTGGGTACTGGTTTCGGCCAGCTCCGAGTGGAGGTCCCGCAGCCAGAAGCGGCTAGACCAGGGATGAGGAGGGGATCACATTAGATCAATCAGGAGGAAACCTCACACGGGAGTCTTAAGATTGGCAGCCGTGCTAGTCACTTAGGTGGCTGTCCCGTGCCCAAGACAGATGACTTTGTATAAGGACAGCAATAAAGAGAGGGCATCAGGTTTCTGGGTCTTACTACCATCCTGGCCAGGGTACTAACTTCCAGCCAAAAGGCAAGCTTTCTCCTCCCCATAGAGTAGCCATGAGCTAGAGGATTACAGCCTGAGCAGTTGACGTGAAAGTGTTCCAATAAGACCGTACTCCTTGAAGAGCCCCTGAAGTGAGAGTAAAGGAAGAGTAGAGAAAATACCAAGTTTGCACCAGAGCTCAGAGTCCGGATGTGAAGACTCAAAGCCCCACATTTGGGCACCATATGATGAGGTTGTGGAATATAGGTGAGGTTCAGTGGGGTGGAGTCCAGGGCTGATGACCAAGAAAGAATTCTTGAGGCATCTTTGGTGCAAAATTGGTGGTTTAGTAAAGCACGGGGACAGGACCCGTGGGCAGAAAGAGCTGCTGCCCCAGGTTGTGAGAGGTGGCTGATTATATACCATGGGGTTGGGGGAGGTGAGGAGAAAGGGAGGCTGAGAAAGCACTTTCATATGTCAAAGAAGACTCGCAGGACACTGGAGGCCCTGCCATGGTCAAGCCAAGGCTGTCCACCATCACTGTGTCCTTATCAATGAGCTGCAGATACCTTCATATGTCAAAGAAGACTTGCAGGATATTGGAGGCCCCACCACCATCAAGCCAAGGCTGTCCACACTATCACTGTGTCCTTATCAATGAGTTGCAGGTCCTTTCCTTAGTTTTAGGGCAGCCAGGAGTGCTGAGGAGTGTTGCATACATGGCGGTGGGGGAGGGGGGGACTGTAGGGTGTCAGCTTCTGCTTTGTCTTCAGCTTGCTTCCATTCCCTCATCAGTAGTACATGGGAGTAGTGGAGAAGTAGTATCAGGGCACCCCCCCCCCCAGGAATCACAGAACTTTAGAATGTGCAATTAAATTCTTTTACCCCCAGCCTGTCAAAAATCCATCATGGAACCACATGCACTGGTGGCTCGATGGCATACTGAGAACTGGTGGCCCCCCCATTCGTGCGGCTCTGCGGTTCACCCCTCTCTTCTGTGCTCCCATTCTACTGATCATGAAATTGTATCTTAGTATCTACAACCCTTTCTCTTTTTTTTTAAAGATTTTATTTAGTTATTTGAGAGAGAGAGAGAGCAAGTACAAGTGCGGGGCAGAGGGAGAGGGAGAAACAGCCTCCCCGCTGAGCAGGGAGCCCAGTGCAGGGCTCGATCCCAGCATCCCGGGATCATGACCTGAGCAGAAAGCAGACTGACTGAGCCACCCAGGAGCCCTGCATCTACAACTTTTTCATTAACTCTTTATTTACCTATTCATTTTATCTCCTATCTTCCAATGTTCGGGGTGTTAGCTCTGCATCTAATTCACCTCTATCTCCTCAATGCCTGGCTATTAAACAATCCCAAATTATACCTATTCCAGTGGCACTCAGGAAGGTGTTTTATACAAACCATCTCAACTAAAAAGAACTGTTTCAAGAATATCATTCACCTCGGGGCGCCTGGGTGGCACAGCGGTTAAGCGTCTGCCTTCGGCTCAGGGCGTGATCCCGGCGATCTGGGATCGAACCCCACATCAGGCTCTTCTGCTATGAGCCTGCTTCTTCCTCTCCCACTCCCCCTGCTTGTGTTCCGTCTCTCGCTGGCTGTCTCTATCTCTGTCGAATAAATAAATAAAATCTTTAAAAAAAAAAAAAAAAGAATATCATTCACCTCAATGTCATGAGAGCTTCACATCACAATGCAAATTACATCACTTGATAGAATGATCATCCAGTAGCCGTAAAGGCTATTCTATTAATATATTTCATACAATACCATTAAATGGTATGAGCAAGGGTTCAAAACAACACAATGCTTCTGCAATGAATACAGTCAATTCCAAGTTCCAGAAACCAATGCATCCCCATTCGCACAGCAGTGATGAGACCGCCAGTTGCAAAAAACAGATGCTACAGGTTTCTCTCTGTACCCCCAAGATACAGAAGACAAACGGCAGCACATTGACAGGTGAAGACCATGAAGCCTCTTACTCTAGTTTCAATCAGATAGGGCTAAGTCGGCAGGATGTTACCTATTTATCATTTGACACATTTCCAATTAAAACCACACACGACTGTAACAGGAAGAAAATTTGGTTATAAAAAATATTAATTCAGCATCTTCTATGTTGAATACAAAATATAGAGGTAAGGAGCAGAAAGAATTTTTTTTACCTAAGATACCTGTTTGATTGGCCTTATGGATTGTAAAACAATGCAACATGTTACAACAGTATTGTGTTATCATTCCCAGTTGGCCCATGAGAAAATGGCTTAAGAGGTTAAGTAGTATCTTTTCTAGAAAGTTAATATTAAACATTCTTACATGAGGGAGAGTTCGTCAAAAGCTATCAGAAATAGAGTGACCAAGATGCAAAATATTCCCACTAAGATATAAAATATTCCTTATGAAAAAAATAAAATAAAATATCCCTTATGAATTAAAAAAGATCTATGCAACATTAAAAAAAATTATTAATTGACTTTTTTTACCCAAGCATTGGAGATCCACCTCACCATTCTGTGTTCTCCATATGGATGGTGCAAGGGTTAGGAAAGGCTCCTTTAGCAAAGCCCATTTCGTTTCAAGGGACCAGAGGCATGAGTGTGCTCAGGGCCAGCCCATGCTTGTGCAGCCTGTTGCAGTCTATGGCTAGCAACGCCTAGCAAAGAGCTTCGCACTGAAGAGGCCTCATTCACGTCTCCACAAATCCAGCGCATGATGCCCAGAAACCAGATCAGATCAACCTATTAAATCAAGACAAGCAGAGACTAAGTGGAGAACGAGGACCCTTTCTCCACTGCCATTAGGGTAATAAGAAGCCCCCTGGTCCAGACACCACCTTTGGAAGGAGAAAGAGAGGAAATTCATCCCTGAAAAAAAGAAACTCCAACCCAGAGTCTCAATCTAGAATTGACAATTTATTGCACTGAACCCGAGCAAACTTAAACAACACATTTTAAATAAGAGAGTTAACTTTATGGAAATTTGTAATCCACACAAACACCCCTTGCCAGTGAGCAAGATAAAATCAGTTACAAAAATAGAAAACACTACATTTGTGCTTATTTGAGCTCTAGAGGACGTTCTCTAGTTCACTAAAGAGAGGTAATTCCCAAATCTTCCCAAGTTTTTTTCATCTTATTTTTTTTCATCATGATAGGTGTACTCTTTGATCCCCACCCCCTACTTCCCCAGAGCACACACCTCCCCTCTGATAACCAGCAGTGTGTTCTCTGTGGTTAAGAGTCTGTTTCTTGGTTTGTCTCTCTCTTTTTTTCCTCCTTGGCTCACTTGTTTTGTTCCTGAAATTCTGCATATGAGTGAGAGCATATGTTATTCGCCTGGAGTTTTCTGACTGACGCATTTCACACAGCAATATATTCTCTAGTTGTTGCAAATGGCAAGATTTCATTGTTTTTATGGCTGAGTAATATTCCACTGTGTATACATGCCACACCTTCTTTATCCATTCTTCTATCCGTGGACACTTGAGCCGCTTCCATAATTGGACTATTGTAAATAACGCTGCTATCAACATAGGGGTGCATGCATCCCTTTGAATTACTGTTTTTGTATTTTTTGGGTAAATACCCAGTACTGTGATTCCTGGATCATAGGCTAGTTCTATTTATAATTTTTTGAGGAACCTCCATCCTGTTTTCCAGAGTGGCTGCACCAGTCTGCATTTCCACCAACAGTGCATGAGGGCTCCTTTTTCTCCACATCCTCACCAACACTTCTTGTTTCTTGTGTTTTCGATATTTGCCATTCTGACAGGTGGGAGGTGATATCTCACTGTAGCTTTTGTTTTGTTGGGGTTTTTTTTTCTTCTTCTTCTTTTTTCTTTTTTCTTTTCTTTTTTCTTTTTTTCTTCTTTCTTTTTTCTTTCTTTTTTTCTTTTTTTCCTTTAAGTAAGCTCTATACCGAACATGGGTCTTGAACTCACAACCTCCACATCAAGAGTCGCATGATGTACCTACCCACTGAGCCAGCCATGTGCCCCTCTCACTGTAGTCGTGATTTGCATTTCCCTGATGACGAGTCATATTGAGCATCTTTTCAATGTCTGCCGGCCATCTTTATATCTTCTTTGGAGAAATTTCTGTTCATGTCTCCTGCCCGTTTTTAATTGGATTATTTGTTTTCAGGTTATTGAGTTGTAACAGTTCTTTACATATTTTGGATACTAATCCTTTATCTGATACGTCATTTACAAATATCTTCTCCCCTTCAGTATGTTGCCTTTCATTTTTGTTGATTGTTTCCTTTGCTGTGCAGAAACTTTGTGCTTTGATATAGTCGCAACAGTTTGTTTTTGCTTTTATTTCCCTTGACTCAGGAGACATATGTAGAAAAATATTGCTATGGCTGATGTCAGAGAGATTACTGCCTGTGCTCTCTTCAAGGATTTTTATGGTTTCAGGTCTCACATTTAGGTCTTTCCTGAATTTATAAATGTTCTGAGCTATCATCTCTGTGAAGCATTTTCTGATCCTTCCAGCCAGAAATCACTGCTGTGTCTACTTAATCTGTACAAATGTGCTTACTGTCTCCACATCGGAAACTTCCTGAAAGCAGGGACTGTGTCTTATTCTTCAATGTCTCTTTAGGGCCAAGTAAAGGTGCATGGTAAGAGCTTAATAAATATTGGATAAAGAAACGGAGTGGCACCTGGGGACTCAATTAAGTGTCTGCCTTTGGCTCAGGTCATGATCCCAGGGTCCTCGGATGGAGCCCCACATTTGGCTCCCTGCTCAGAGGGAAGTCTGCTTCTCCTTCTCCTTCTGCCCCTCCCCCTGCTTGTGCACTCGCGCTCTCTCTCTCTCTCTCTCTCTCTCTATCAAATAAACAAATAATAAAATCCTTAAAAAAAAAGAAGAAAGAAACAAAGAAAGAAAGAAAGAAAGAAAGAAAGAAAGAAAGAAAGAAAGAAAGAAAGAAATGGATGCATGAACAAAGGATGAAAAAAACCCTGCAGTTCATAACTCCTGGGGTTCATGGAAGCTAGGAAACAGAGAAGACAAAAATCTGACTAATCACATTCAGCACAGACTAAAGTGGAATCAGATATAAAATATCTTCAACACCCACTCAGGGGGAAGTTCAAATGTGTTTGATTTCTGCACAGAGCTGTACCTCACAAGCTTCTCCAAGAAAAGACTGACAGCATTGCTATCAAAAGTTTGATTGAAGGGTGTGGCATAGGCAGCAACATACCCATCAAATATTCCCTTTCCTAGGTGCTAATGACTAGTTCTGGCCAATGAAATGCAGCTAGGTATCACATGTGCCCCTTCCCAGTGGAGGCAGTGAGAAGCCCAAGGATAACTCTCTAGTCTCTCACTTTCTTGCCCCAGGAACTGCATGTTCCAGATGGGACATCGACAAGATGGCAGAGCCTCAGTCGGCCTGGGTCCCAGAGTTACTAAGGAGAGCAGAGCCCTCCACTGACCACAAATCTGTAGCATGGTGATAAATAAATCTGTGTGTGTGTATGTGAACTACGGAGATTGCTGTGTTAACTTGTTGCACGGCATAGTGTGTAGTCTATTCTGACTGATGTCAAGGAGAAAGAAGACTTGGAAAGAAGATGGAATCTGCCACATAGAGAAGATGTTTCTTCATAGTTTCCTGCGTCCAGGCCTCGTCCTGGGTATTCCTTCCAAGCTGCTCTCTCAGATCTCAGTGTGTTCCTCTGCGGGACTCTGCTGGTTCCCAGTTACCGCTTCTGATTCCCTGACAACCAGATCAAAACCCCCCTTTTAAGAGCAAGTGGACCTGGCTGCATCTCCTTTCTCCTTTTACCTCAGTCTGTGCTCACAGTCACACTCCCATTTCCCTGCTTTCACCTCTCACCATCTTGACCTTAATCCTTAACCATCTCTCCTTTCCTCCAGGTTAGTCAGTCCATCACCTTTGACTTTATTTTCATCCATCCACATTCCCCTACTAAGGAAAAGGCGGGGTGTGCTTTAAACCTCTTCCACTGCTTCTTGGTTTCCTGAGCGAACCTGACTCCTGGGTGTAGTGTTCCATGCTCAGGCTTTAATTACCTTCGTGGCCTTTGGGTAAGAAATAACTTCCCCCTTGGGGCGCCTGGGTGGCGCAGTCGTGAAGCGTCTGCCTTAGGCTCAGAGCATGATCCTGGCGTTCTGGGATCGAGCCCCACATCAGGCTCCTCTGCTGGGAGCCTGCTTCTTCCTCTCCCACCCCCCCTGCTTGTGTTCCCTCTCTCGCTGGCTGTCTCTCTCTCTCTGTGTCAAATAAATAAATAAATAAAATCTTTAAAAAAGAAAAGAAATAACTTCCCCAAATTGCTTCTTTTCCTCAACCCGAGAAAAATGGCACATTCAAAATATATGCCCTTGTGAGCACAGCGCTGGGGCCCCTCCCAGGGCCTGGGAAGGGCCCATACATTGGGAGGCCAGGAAGTTCGGCTTTATTAGCGTCGTGACTAATCCATCTCTGGCCAGAGCCCCGGTAATTAACCAGTCCAGAGCAATCTGAGTTCTTGTGGGTGGTGATTCCTGAGCCCCTTAAATCCAAGGTTAGTGCTAGCACAGTTTGCTCTCCAACCCAGAAGTCAGTTCAAAACCAAATAAAGAAGAGCAGAATCTGAGCATCTGAGCCGTCTGTGGCCGGCACGCAGACCTCAAAGCTAGATGCTCCCACATGGGTGCTCAGTTGCACACGGAGCTTTGGTGCAGCTTAAAGTCCTGACCGCAGACCTGCTTGGAAACACTGAAAATACAGCCACATTGCTTCTTCCTTTTCACATCTAAAAAGTCTGCAAACAGGTTCTCTTTCCTTTATCTTTGAATCCTTCCCCATCTGGGCATGCTAACTAAGGCCCCTGCAGGCTACAGACAGCTACTGAGGTCCTGCAGACCCAAAGGTTGGGGTAAAGCCTATATTCCCTATTTTGCCTCCCAGCTACTGCTACCAGAGTGCCTGAAATTTTTAATTCATTTATTTATGTGCCACTTACTCTTCTAAACTAGATTTGGAGGGGAGTGGCTCTGTATTTCCAATGTCTATAACTTACTAGATGCTTAACTAATGTTTATTGAATGAATAACAGTATGCTGGACACTTAAGAGAAATGATCTTGTGTCAAAAGAGCTATTTTTGAGAATATTACTTAGGTAATTGATGTTTTAGCTTCAAGGGCATAAGTTTCAGCCGTTAACGAATTCTTTTCAAGAACAGAAGCAGCTTATCACCCACGAATGTATCATTAGCAGCAAATGCTGTCAGTCTCTCTGTCTCCAAAGATACATAGGACAAACCACAACATACTAACAGGTGGAAACTTATTACATCTTAATCAGACACCACGGAAGAGAAAGGGTATTTACATATGTATTTATCATTCGGTTGTTTTTCAAGTAAAACCACACAGGAATATCACAGGAAGAAGAGTACTACTAAAAAGGTTCTGTGATACTGTTTATTGATATAAGGTAGAGATTAGAAGTAGTAGAGGAGAAAGCCCGTCAAAATGCTCACATCAAACAACATACATTTTTTAAACCCAGTTGTAGTCCTCAAAGGAGAAAGAAGGAAGATCCCTGAATGAGATGGTTAAGATCATGGAAAGTCCTTTGGCACCCCCTGCTGTTGGTCCAGGGTTGGCAATACCAAATGGTTTGGATTCCCTAGATAGCTGACGTTTTTTCTTCTTCTTACGGAAACATCTGCATATGATGTTTTCTTCTTCTGTTGGGTCATTTATTCAACCAAAGAGATTGAGATTATTTGGTTCTTTTTTAAACAAACAAACAAACAAACAAACAAAAAAGTGTTGCCTTGAACTAGCTGTTTAAACTGAGAAGAAGCAAAAGGCAGAGAATGAGGACCCAAGGATGAGTTCACCTCCCTTTGTATCTTGGGTGTGACTTGTGCTTTCTTCTAACGTGATCCAAACAACGCAGGGTAACTTGAGCTGAGAACCAGCAGAACGTAAAAGAATTTCAAATATGTAATGGTGGTAGTAGTCGTTGTTGCTACATAGTAGTGGCTGCCAGATGTTGTTAGTGGAGTCAGCACAGGAATTTTTTAGCTGATAAAGCCTGTGTAGTCCAACTTAAAGGAAAAGTGGTTTAAACTCTGTCCTCTTGGAGGCACCTGGGTGGCTCGGTCGGTTAAGTGTCTGGTTCTTGGTTTCCTTCGGGTCATGGTTTCAGGGTCATGAGATCGAGTCCTACAACAGGCTCCACACTCAGTGGGGAGTCTGCTGGAGATTCTTTCTCCCTTTCTGTCTACCCCGCCCCCCCTCTAATAAATAAATAAACCTTTAAACTCTGTCCTCTTGGAAATTTTGGCAATTATTTGAAAATTTTATCGACTTAGATAGATATTAACCCAACTGGAGACAAACACGTTCTTTCTTTGTGACATTTGAGATTAAGCCATCCAGCAGGGATCAGGGGACAAGAGTTCCCAGGCTACCAGAAAAGTTTGGCTAGAGTAGAGCTTAGAGGAGAAACAAAAAGATAGGGCCCCAGTGGCAGCCCTTCATCCAGACAAGGGACCTACTACCTTAGAAGATAGAATAAATGTGTGATTTGCTGGAAACCCTAGAACAAGCTGTTTCAGGTGTTTCATTCTGAGATTGGGGATGGGGTTTTCCCCCTGATTCAATTATGTCTTTTCTTTTCCTTTCTTTGAAATACAAGGCTATCATGAATATCTAGTGACCAAACTTCAGTAATTGTCATCTTTCATTTGAACAAGTGAAGGTTTGCTTTCCCATATGAATGCCCAAGAAAACTGAAAGATGGTGAGTAAAGAGCCCAAGACAATTTCAGGACCCCAAGGGAACGCCAGCCTTTGATTCAGAAGCAGTGTCTGCTGTATATTTTTGGAGAAAAGAAATAGGTAAATTGAATAAAACCAGCCAGAAGAAACTTTGGAGATTCCAGGGCTAAATTCCCTTCAAATACATTATTACAAATTGAAAGATATTTTTTGAAAACCTTCTTGTTGGGATCCTAAGATCTTAAAACCCAAAACTAGAAGTTATGATGGCAAAAATAAATATAAGAACTAAATTTTAATACAAGTTCCCTTGGGTTAAAGAAACTGGTGTATGAATTTCAGATAAACAAGGTTTCTATATACATTCCTCCAATTTTCCCCACAGTATGAAATAAAACAGCAAATGTGGCATTATAGTTTATGTAAGACTGGATTTTGCTTTCTAAAAGGCTAGATTAAATGAAACCTACTAAATTATGTCCACTTGCCTTAGAGATAAAGTCGTTACCTCTGCCATTATTTAACAGTATGTAAATGTGCGTGTATATATATATATGCAAATGAATGTTTAAATACTTCTATGTAATTACTATTTAAATGTAATAATTGAGATAATTAGTATCTTTATATAAGGGTTTTCTTAATCTTAGTCATTAGTACAAATTATGTAGACTGCAAAGTTACCTTTACATCCACAATCTGAGTAAAATTTTAAGTTGCCACATTTCTCTGATAAATTCATTATCAACGGTAATTATATTGTTCACTGAAGCTAGCTTCGATATCATTTCTAAAATCCCAAAATGACTTTAGAACTTTGGAATAATACAATATGGTAATAATTAGTGAAGAATCTATATTTATTTAAAGATTTCTAAAGTCATTAAATTCAATACCTATTCATGTTTTTTTTTAAATGCAACAATCACAATTTTAAAAAAAATCTCTTAGCAAGTGAAGCCTCTGTAAATTGATAAATTGTTTTTACCAAAAAAAAAAAATTACAGCAAAATCATTCTTGTGAAAAATAGGAAGCATTGAATGTACAAGCAAGAACACATTTTTTTTCAGTGACACTTTTTCTTGCTTAAAAATTTTTTCTTTTTCTGCTTTTGAAACGAGTTCTCAATTACGAAATATCAAGCTACACTCAAAACTGCCAGCCACTGGCACACCGCGGAGAAGCTCACAAGAAAGGACAGATAGCAGCGTCAGGTGGCAAGAGGTGGGAAGTGATCCAAGCAGTGGTTAGAAATGTTCATAGGAAACTGGACCTATCCAACGGGTCATGCCTTAATGTTAGCACAGGTTAGACTAGTCACTACCTTGGTGGGTGGCCTCAGTGTGTTTGGGTTCAGATTTCATACGGCAATACAATTTCTTCCAGTTAAGAGTTCTTGGCTTGCAGCAATCACAGGGTGCCTGGAGGGCCCCACACAAGTCTATGAGTTTTTCGAAATGCTGTCGTAGACCTGATAGATGTCCTGAGAGACTTCAGCAGCTCTACACTTCAGCGACAGCATATAATTTGAGTTTCCTGGCTGGATACGTAACTCAGCCAAAATCCAAATACCATCAGTGAGCTTCAGGGATTGGTACAGCGCATCCTGCCCTTCCAAGTTCCTCTTGGCAATAATATAAACATTGTTGTATTGCAATTTGCTGGGAACAGTGTCAGCATTTAAATGACATTCCTTAATCTGCAACTGAAGTTCATTTTCACTGGGAATATCCTTCCATGTGGCAAGGAAGACCCGGTGCTTCATTTTGCCGTCTTCTACAAAAAGCGCATTGAGTGGGATGAGGCAGCTGAAGTAGAAGACATAGATATAGTTTTTCACAGGCACCTGCAGGTTATACAGAGGTTCCGTCTTCATGACTGGGCCCAAAGTGTTGAGAGGCAGGGAGCCATCTATGCTCTGGTTTGGCATCAGCGGTGCATGGATGGCCAGAGGAGTGCTGGGGATGACCCCGAAGCTATTCTTGTTAAACCGGATTGCAAAATGTGTCACGTGCTGCAGAGTTTTGTTGGTGAAGTTCATGCCCATATAAATGTGCCCTTGGTGGTGAGTAAATGTTCCAGAAATCTCCAAGCCTTTACTTTTACTGCAGGCAGCCAGACAGCCTTGGGAGCCACATATCCACCAGGTGCCATGGCTATTCCCGTGGAGAGTTCACACAGGTCATTCAGACCACTGCTGATCACAGCAGGAGTAGGTGAGGGGGCAAAGGTTGAAGGCACTGCTGAGGGGATGAAGGATCGTCCCACCAGACTATCTAGTCCTCCTCCCAAGACTTTTTTTAAGATTTTATTTTTTAAAGATTTTATAAATGTATTTGAGCGAGAGAGAGGGTGCACAAGCAGCGGAGGAGGGGTGGGGGGGCAGAGGGAGAGGGAGAAGCAGACTCCCCGCTACTCCCTGCTGAGCAGGGGGGGGACTCAGGGCTCAGTCCCAGGACCCTGGCATCATGACCTGAGCTGAAGGCAGACACTTAACTGACTGAGCCACCCAGGCACCCCTTTAGGATTTTATTTTTAAGTAAACTCTAACCCAATGTGGGGCTTGAACTTACAACCCCCAAATCAAGAGTCACATGATCTACTGACTGAGCCAGCCAGGTGCCCCAAGAATGAACTCTTTTATTTAATATTCTACTGGAGGCTCTAGGTAGTACAGTATGATAAGAAGGTAATCACAAGGATTGAAGAGGAAGAAATAAAAAGGTCACTGGTTTTCTATGATATGATCATGTATGATCTAAAAGAATATACTGTCAGATTAATTAAACGTATTGATTTCATAAGAAAATTTGATAACTGGATATAAGTTCACTATACAAAAAAAATCAACTGCATTTTCATACACCAGAAATAAACAATTTTAATGCATAATTTAATAAAGACAATAACAATAGCCATAATAAACACAAGTACCTAGAAACGAATCTAACAATTCTAAAACCTTACATTAAAACAATAACAAAGATCTACGTAAAACTGAAAGTTTTAGTTCTGTAAGTTTTACAGAAGAATCATTGTAAAGATCTCAGCTCTCCCAAAATTCGTCTACAAATTAAATGCAATCCCAATTAAAATCTCAATAGGCTTTTTTGTGGAACTTTATAAACTCTTAACTCTTACATATAAATGCTATATGTAGGGGCGCCCTGGGTGGCACAGTGGTTAAGCGTCTGCCTTCGGCTCAGGGCGTAATCCCGGCGATCTGGGATCGAGCCCCACATCAGGCTCTTCCACTATGAGCCTGCTTCTTCCTCTCCCACTCCCCCTCCTTGTGTTCCCTCTCTTGCTGGCTGTCTCTATCTCTGTCAAATAAATAAATAAAATCTTTAAAAAATAAATAAATAAATAAATAAATAAATAAATAAATGTTATATGTAATGTTATATAATATATATATAATATATATATAAATAATATATAAATAAATAAAATATAATATATATAATAAATACATATAAAATAAATATATATGAGCAAAGTCTCAAGACTTTGTTTTTAAAAACTTAAAATGAACAAACTGAGAGAAGAGACTTTCTCTGAAAGAAACAAAGACTATGACGAAGTTAGATAACGAAGACAAGCAGTTTTGGCATAGGGATAAATAAAAAGATAAATGAAACTGAATAGAAAGGCAGAAGTAGATCCATATGTATGTGGGCTCTGGAGAGATGACTAGAGGAAGCATTATAAATCACCAGAAAAAAGAAATTGTTCAATGCATGGTTCTGGAGTGCTACAGTAATTAATTTTCCAAATGGGAAAAAAAATTAATTGGGTCTTTACCTCACACAATATGTGAAAAAATCAATTTGAGATGGGTTAAAGTTTTAAATGTGAAAATCAAAGCATTAACATTTACGGAATAATATATAGGATATTTCTAGACGTTGAGGTAGGCAAGGACTTTTTTTATTTACACACAGAAAGCACTACTCATCTTTCTAAGAGTGAGAAATTCAACTACACTAAAGTTAAGAACTTCTGTTAATCAAAAAATACCAGAAAGTTAGTGAAAAGACAAGCCACAGACAGGGGAGAAGTTTTTCGTAATACATGTGGAGTAGTCTCCAGAATATACAAAGATCTTCTTTAAAATCAGAAATAAAAAAGATAAGCCAATGGGAAATTGTGCAATAAACATAAATTAGGCAATTCACAGAAGGGGAAATGTGAATGGCCAATAAACATGGAAGGATGCTCAATTTCTTTATTAATCAGAGAAATGCAAATTAAAATCACAGTGCAATACCATTTCAAAATCACTGTAATGTAAAAATTAAAGTCTAACAATACCGAGTGAGAGAACAAGTTGGAATCCAACAGTACTAAGTGTGGGAGTGATATAGATCAACAGGAATTCTTATACACACGGACAGGTGTATATGATGGAATGGAAATTGGCACACTCACTTTTGAAACAATTCAGCATTACCTTATAAATTAAACACTCAACAATTCTACTCCTTGGCATATACCCAAAAATCGCTTGCACATATGCACGAGGAGACAGCTACAAGAATACTTGAGCAATGATTTGTTGCTTATAGCCAAAAGTAGAAACAACTAAAGTGTTAATCAACAAAAGTTTGAACAAATAATTTGTGGTATACTTGTAAACTGCAGCTGTATGCTGAAATATGAATGAATGTGAAATACAATGTTAAATGAATAAAAGCAGATCCCAGGAAATTACAACAGACTCATACCATTTTTAGAAAACTTGAAAATAATCACACTATTGTTTAGGGAAGCATGCATGAGTGCTAAAAAGTATTTTTATAAAAAGGATAGTGGTTCCTTCTGAGGCAAAGTCAAGGAGAGAAAACAGAGGAGAAGCACAGAGTTTCAATGTTACTGATAACATTCTGGTTGTGATATTGAAGGGAATGAATTTCATTATTGTGCTTTGTAAATTACATGTTAAATGTGTTCTTTGTATCGAATGTTATATAATAAATGATTTTAAACAATGAACAAGAAAGTTTCAGTTACAACTTAGTAACTGATGGGATGTGGGAGTGAGGGGGAGTTGGGAACTAAGGTTTCCAGTCTGGGGAACTGAAGGGAGGTGATGGTTTTCATAATAACTAATTGTATTAGTCAGGAAAAGCTAAATGTTGAAAAAGAAAAACATCACATTAGACCCTTTATGAGAAGGACTTGGACTAAGACTCCATTTGTGTCTGGCTTTCATTCACTCCCCAGTATACCAACCAGGGTCATAACAGCATTTAAGTCCCCTGAAAATCTGAGTATTCTCCTTTCCCTAGTATACGATCACCCTGGTATATGGCCGTAGGTCCCTTGAGAGAGGATCTGGGGAATATTTATTGAATATACTTGTGGTGGCATTGCAAGGTTCCTTTTTAAAGGGAACTATCCTCTCTTTCAATTAATAACTGACACAGATCTGGAACCTGAGGAAGGGATCATGATTTTCCATTGTCATAGCTGACGTGAGTCCTCTGCAGTACTTCCATTGGCTACCCACCTCTTACTCTTAGGAACACCATATGCTATTAATCTTCACCATAGTTTCCTAGGAGTTAAGGGAATCCCCTGATTCCCACCCAACTTCACCATCTACTGTGGTAATTATGCCCACCTTCCTCTCATGCTTAAGTGCTTCCCTACAGCCTCTGCTGTTCTAGAATCCTATTGTTCTACTGATACTAGGAAACCAAGTCTTTTTTTTTTTTTTAAGATTTATGTATGTATGTGTGTATTTATTTATTTATTTATTAGGCAGAGAGAGACGGAACACAGGCAGGGGGAGTGGGAGAGGAAGAAGCAGTCTCCCAGCAGAGGAGTCTGATGTGGGGCTCGATCCCAGAACTCCGGGATCACGCCCTGAGCCGAAGGCAGACGCTTAACGACTGCGCCACCCAGGCGCCCCTAGGAAACCAAGTCTTATACAGGACTCAGTATAGCTTTTCAATCAAGTCTTGAGCCCAGGGACCATTTTCTATTATTCATTTATTGATTGAATTTATTCTTCTTTTGGAAGTCGTCTGAATTCTGTATATTAGATTTCCTAGATCTGTCCTCCTAATCCCATCTTTCCCTCGTTTTCATTTCTATGGGGTTTTTTAATTTTTTAAATTTTTTAATTTTTATTTCTATGTTTTTATAGGTATCCATAATTTTTGTATTTTCAGACCATTAATTTAGTTCTCAGCGGTGATCATCCTCTGTTTCTGTTTCCCTGTTGCATTTTTACTTAGAAAATCACATCTACTGGTTCTAGGAAGTCCTTTTGTACTCTATTGGCATTTTCTTGAGAATTCCCGTGTGTGTGTGTGTGTGTGTGTGTGTGTGTGTGTGTGTGTGTGGTGTGTGTTGTCACTGAGGTTCTCTTCTGATTCTCTCATCATTCGGCCATGGGCTATGGTTGAGTTCTACCCCAATACTTTCCTCGTCCCCACCCTGTGTAAACAAAAGCAGGACCGTCACAGGTGCCCCACGCCAGGCACCAGAAAGCACTTCATCCAGATACAGTGTCCCCTGCCATGCCACTGGTGGTCAAGGCAATCACTGCTCAGTCATAGCGCGGTTCCCTGCCACCATCACTGTCTCTATGGTGCTGTTCTCTTCTGGCACAAAGCACCAGGAGCCCCTCACTGATTACTGGTAAGCTGTGCTGCCAAGCCGCAGCTTGCAAAGAGCTCTTCCCCACACCGCACAGCTGCTGACACCGAGCCCCGGCACCAAAGAGTCTCTCTGCAGGACATACAGCCCATCCCTCGCAGAGGTCCCTCTCCAGGAGCTGTTCTCCCTTCCGTAGGAAAGGCAGCCGAACAAGGTCTCTGACTCACTCCCTCCATAGTTTTGCTCTGAAAGAGAGTACACTCTTCAGAGTCTCTCCTAAAGGGGTGCCTTAGTGGCTCAGTGGGTTGAGCGTCCAATTCTTGATTTCAGCTCAGGTCATGATACCAGGGTGGTGAGGTCAAGCTCCCTGTCATGCTCTGTGTGGGGCTCTGTGCTGGGCGTGGAGCCTGCTTGGGATTCTCTCCCTCTCCCTCTGCCTCTGCCCCTCCCACCCTCACTTGCGATAGATAGATGATAGATAGATAGATAGATAGATAGATAGATAGATAGATAGATAGATAATAGAGATAGATAGATAGATAGATGATAGATAGATAGATAGATAGATAGATAGATAGATAGATAGATAGATGATAGATAGAACATTTGTTTCAGTGACGAGGGGCTGCAAACGAAGGACATGCACAAACATGAAGCTATCGCAATAATCCAGGAGACATGATATGGCCCTAAACAAAAGTAATAGCAAAAATAAAGAGACCAGAGGACGCTTGTGAGCTATATTGAGGAGGGAGACCCTGTGGGACTTGGTGACTGAAGAAGTATTACAGGACAATAAGGAGTCATCCGGATCCATTCACTGTTTTCTCCCATGATGTCACCAAGAATATACAATACGAGGAGCAATTTTAGAAGGAAATTCCTGCTCTGAATGTGTTGAGTTTAAGGTAGCTGGGGACATCCAAATGGAAGAGATGGAACATAACTGAGCAACGTAGGTAAGGCCCAGGATGAGATTTAGGTTAAATTGTCATCGACATTTAAATGGTAATAACAGCCACTGGGGTAAATGAAGCCAACAAAGAGTCCTATAAAGCCAGGTAAGCAGGTAAAGAACATTTAAGGAGCAGATAGACACAGAGGCACATAAAGGAGAATAATAAGACAGAATCTTAGAAGAGAAAAAAAAAAAAGAGAAACAGGGGAGAGGATTTAAAAGAAAGAGTCATCATCAATGCAGGCCAATGAGTACAGCCATATAGACTGCACACTGCACAACGCCGGCTAGCATCATTCACATGGACTACATTAATGGCACCCCCAAGATACACAGTGTACCGTCTGCACAAGCAGGTGTGGCAGAACTGCCTTAGGATGAAACGCCACACTTTGGTCAAGTAAGATCAGAAATGCCCGTTGGCTTTGACGATGAATGGAAGTCATGGTGACCTGGGCAAAGCGTTTCAGTGGTGGGGCGAGGGCAGCAAAGAGTGCAGAGAGAGATTGAATGGAATGGACCCGGAGGCAGTAAGCGTGACCAACGCCCCGGAGAAACTTGGCCAGGAGGAAGGAGGAAGACACTACTGGGGGCGGGTTTGTGGCCAAGAAAGGGTTGTTTTGTTTGGTTGATCGGTCAGCGGATCAGTTAGGTTTTTACTTGGTTTAGGATGGGAAAGAGTTGAGCAGGGTTACTGGATGAAAAAAAAGGGCCGGTAGGGAGGGAGAAATTAAAGATAAAGTCTAGATAAGCAATTCTGCTAAGACCGAAAGTTAAAAACCAGAATAAGGGATTATTCTTGAAGAGGCAGACAGTAGTTGTTCCCCCGAAACGCAGCAGGAAAGGAGGAAGGACCCAAAGGACACAAGCAGAGATAAACTCGTAGGGGGCAGGTGAGAACATTTATACAGCGTTTTCCTGATGACCTTGCAGGGTCTCTGCGGAGCGAAAAGAGAGGGAGTTGCCACGTAGAAAGTTGCCAAGTACGGCCTCTGAGTACAAAGAGGGTATTTAATAGCTCCTGTGCAAAAAGAATAACCTAAACCCAGTTCAAGGTTTTAAAGAAAGGGTCTAGGAGCACCCGGCTGGCTCAGTCAGTAGAGTGTGCAACTCTTGATCTTGGGATTGTGAGTTCGAGCCCCACCCTGGGTGTAGAGATCACTTAGAAATAAAAAATTCTAGGGGCCCCTGGGTGGCTCAGTCGTTCAGCGTCTGCCTTTGGCTCAGGGCATGATCCCAGGGTTCTGGGATCGAACCCTGTGTCAGACTCCCTGCTGAGCAGGGAGTCTGCTTCTCCGTCTCCCTTTGCCCCTCCCCCTGCTTGTGCTCACTCCCTCTCTGTCAGATAAATAAAATCTTTAAAGAAAAAAAAGAGGGGCGCCTGGGTAGCACAGTCGTTAAGCGTCTGCCTTCGGCTCAGGGCGTGATCCCGCGAGTCCCACATCGGGCTTCTCCGCTGGGAGCCTGCTTCTTCCTCTCCCACTCCCTTGCTGTGTTCCCTCTCTCGCTGGCTGGCTCTCTGTCACATAAATAAATAAAATCTTTAAAAAAATAATAAAAATAAAGAAAAAAAAAGAAGAAAGAAACATACTCTTACCATACGATTCAGCAATCATGCTACTTGGTATTTACCCAAAGGACATGAAAACTTTTGTCCAAACAAAACCCTGCACATGAATGTTTATAGCAGCTTTATTCGTAATTGCCAAAACTTGGGAGCAACCAAGATGCCCTTCAGCATGACTGGATAAACAAACTGAGATACATCCAGACAATGGAACATTATTCAGTGCTAAAACAAACAAAACAAAACAAAACAAAACAAAACAAAACAAAACAAAACCCCTATCGAGCCATGAAAAGACATGGAGGAACCTTGAATGCATATTGCTAAGTGAAAGAAGTCAATCTGAAAAGACTGCGGATGGTATGATTCCAACTCTACAGCATTCAGGAAAAGGCGAAACTATGGAGACAATTAAAAGGTCAGACTTGGGGGTGGGGGAGACACAAAAGAGCAGAGCACAGAGGATTTTCAGGGCAGCGAAAGTACTCAGTGTGATACAACAATGATGGATATAGTCCTTATGCGTTTCCCTAAACCCATAGAGTGCACAACACCAAGAGTGAACCCTAAAGTAAACTATGGACTTTGGATGATTATGATGTGTCAACATAGGTTCATCCTTGGTAACAAAACAAAAAAAAAAAAAAAAAAAGTCCTCCTCTGGTAGGCGATGTTGTTATGGGGCGGGCCGTGCCAGTGAGGGAGCAGAGCGCACGTGGGAAATCTCTGCACCTTTCTATCAGTTCTGTTGTAAACCTAAAACTGCTTTAAAATTTTTTTAATGCAATTTAAATTAAAAAAAAGTAATTTTTTAAATTAAAAAAACAAAGAAAATGTAGAGGAACCTCGAGGAGGCCCTCAGGGCCCGTGCAAGCTGCAGTTGGAGAAGAGGCTGCCTGGCGTGCTTTGCCTGCTTGTCCACTCGGTTGATAGGATTGTGGAGTTGGCCCATCAGCCGCAAGGCTCTGGGGCCATGAACTCAATTTCCCTCACCGACCAAGAAGGCTTTAACCATTCAGCTCCTATCAGACTGCCTATAGAGGGAGAATGCCCTGGTCTTCCTGAAATGAACACACAGATCATAGGCCAGTTACACATCTTCCCGGAAAAAGAAAACCTTGGGTTAAAAGTTAAGTTGTTTCTTTAAAGTTGCAGACCTCCAAGTCATTTTTTGTTTTTGTGTTTTAACAAGGTCACCCTTAACAGATTTGTATCCTACAGGGCAAACAGCTGCTTCAAGGGATCCTGCGTGCCTGGTAATCAGTGTCTCAGTGTCTCCTGGAGCCTTCCACCTCTTTTATTTACATTCTCCCTTTAGGCAAACCTGCCCAGTCCCAGGGCTTTTTTTTTTTTTTTTTTTAAGATTTTATTTATTTATTTGACAGAGAGACAGACAGCCAGCGAGAGAGGGAACACAAGCAGGGGGAGTGGGAGAGGAAGAAGCAGGCTCCCAGCAGAGGAGCCCGATGCGGGTCTTGATCTCAGGACTCCGGGATCATGCCCTGAGCTGAAGGCAGACTTAATGATTGAGCCACCCAGGCGCCCCAGTCCCAGGGCTTTAAACGCCATCTCTGTAAACAAGACTCTGAAATTTAAGCATGTAGCCCTGACTTCTCCCCCTGAGACTTATATATCCGCTATATCTACTTGGTATCTATTTTTGGAGAGATCTCGACCTCCAATCTAATGTGTTCAGTATGGAGCTTCATATTTGCCTTTCCAAACCTGCTCTGCCCACTGTTTCCCCTTCTCAGTTAAGGGCACCACCGTTCTTGGAATTGCTCAGGCCAAAAGCCTAGAAGTCATCTTTCATCTCTTTCCCTCGCCCCCCATCCAACCCAGCGGCAAGTCCTACAGTTGTACCTACAAAATATATACTGGATTTGCGCAACTTCCTCCCTCTGCATTCTATCCATCCAGCCCTCCCCTGCACTCCCTCTCCACCCTAACTAAGCCACCAACGTCTCTCAGTGGCCTTACTGCCTAACTGGTCCACCTGCTTCAGCGCCAACCCACCCCAGCCTCCTCTACCCTGATCCATTCTTTACCCTGCAGCCAGAATGGTCTTTTAACACGTAATCACATCACTTTTCTGTTTTAACTCTCCAGTGATTTCCTGGGAACTTAAAATTTAGACTCTTCACCGTAATTGAAAAGAGCCTTCCTGCCAGGCTCCTGCCCACCCCTCTACCCTCTGTCCTACCACTGCTCCTCTCCTCTACACTGCAGCCTTCTTCCGTTAGGGTGCACAGAGAGAGCTCTTTTACCCTCGGATCCCAGCCTTCATATTTGCCCCCTGGGACCTGGGCCAAGCTTCCACCGGAGCCTCCGCGGCGCTGGCTCCTCCCGGACACTCAGCTCACCTCAGGAGAAAGGCCTTTCCTGAACACACAGTGTTGCCCCGCAAGCCCTCCCCTTTACTCTCTAGTGCAATGTGCCATTTTGATTTCACAGAACGTAAAACTAACTGGCATTTTCTTTTTAACTTGTATATTCTGTCAACCCATATGTAAGCCATGAGAACAGAGAGCCCTTGTCTGCCTTGAGAATGGCATCCCTGGTGCCCGAACAGCACCTGGCACATGCTAGGAGCTCAATAACCATCACCTGGATTTGATTTGCGTTCAAGAGCTGCCCAGCCCTGGCCATGCAAGAAAAGCATCCTCTTGGACACCTTCGTGCCACCAAAGGCAGGCAGAGCAGGTAAACCTGGAGACTTCAATGAAACCAGAAGTTAGCTCGACTCTCCAGCCAGGAGTTTCTCCTTGTATCTACACATTGTAGAAACTGCTGCCTCAGCCTGCCCAGCCCACAGCCAGGCCTGTGGCTTTGCCTGCCTGCCCTTCAGAGCCCAGGACACAGCTGTCCCAAGATCACCCAGGTGGTGACAACAGATGCCCTTCTCTTCCCCCCACGTGTTTTGTTGGGTTTTTCTATGAAAGTATTACCCATGCACTAAGAAAAATTGAAAATTACAGAGAAGTATGACAAAGCAGGAGAAAAATCACTTATGATCACATTTTTAGCATAATGGGATATTTCCCTAGTCTCTTTTTAATGCATGGTTTTCTTCAGATAGCCTAGAAATAGTTTGCTAACCTTTTCTTTCTCATTATGTGTGTTAGCATTTATTGTCATTGGAAATTGTTCCATAAATAGAATTAAATAGCTAAATACTTCGCTCTCTGGATAATTTACTGAACCAATTCTCTTTTAGACATTTTTGTTTTTGTTGTTCAATTCTAACATGAGTATGGACCTTTATCTCCAAATATAAGTACTTGTTTCTATTTTAAAATTTTTCCCCAGGATAGGGGCACCCAGTGGCTCAGTGGACTAAGCATCTGACTCTTGATTTCAGTTCAGGTCACGATCTCAGGGTTGTGAAATCAAGCCTCATGTTGGGCTCCGTGGTGAGCGTGGAGCCTGCTTAAGATTCTCTCTCTCCGGGGCGCCTGGGTGGCACAGCGGTTAAGCGTCTGCCTTCAGCTCAGGGCGTGATCCCGGCATTACGGGATCGAGCCCCACGTCAGGCTCCTCTGCTGGGAGCCTGCTTCTTCCTCTCCCACTCCCCCTGCTTGTGTTCCCTCTCTCGCTGGCTGTATCTATCTCTGTCAAATAAATAAATAAAGTCTTTAAAAAAAAAAAAAAAGATTCTCTCTCTCCCTCTCCTTCCGCCCCTCCCTCCTGCTCGTGCACTCTCTCGCTCTCAAATAAAGAAAAAAAATTCCCCAGGATCAGTACCCATCTTTATATGGCTCTTGATATAGTTCCTAATAAAACCTGGGAGAGCCAGATAAAAACCTTTGGAAAGCATAAGCACTGGAAAAACTACCATAATCCTCCCATGTAATTCAGAATGAAAACAATACCAATTTTATCACAGCCCATATTTCCCTTTAGAGTATTATCACAAGTAGGAAAAATGCATGATTGTTAACCAGTGGTCTCTCCTGCTAAACTTTAAGTTCCGTGAATGCAAGGATCTTGTCCATCTTATTCACAGTACCAGGCATATATTAGGTGCTCAATATTACTGGATGGATGGATGGATGGATAATCAATACACCAATGAGAATTTGAGAGACAAAGAGAGAAGAGGAAAACCGTTAAATACCAATCCTCCAAACACCAACCCACCTCCCATACCCCAACTTCATGAAGCCTGGCAACAGAACTCACACCCATGTCAGTTCCATTTATTCTTCATACAAATTTTATTCATACAGTTTTATTTTTAAATCATTTACACATATTCATACAAAGAAAAATAAATTTCAGGATGGAACCTTGGGACCATGGTAGTTTAAAAAAAATCTCTCTGATCATTAGCTACTGAAGACAAGGCAAGAGGCTTAGCAGTCATTTCTGGGGGTTAGTGTATCTCCCATGCAGGGGACAGTTGAGAAGAATCCAAGCTGCTCCCTCAATCTTCACCTTGTGGAGGTAATATGGGGGAAAGGGATTTTTCAATGGTTTCCCCTAGAAACATTTCAAGAAGTAAAACAAAAGGCTTATGGTAACACTTAACTGCCTCTTTGCTAGGAATTTGGCAAGGCTGTCATTTCTGAACCAACTTTCTAGAAGAGTTAGCTCAATTCCTACTCGCAGGCCTCTCTAAGAGGAGGGCTGGCTGCACTCACCACACCCCCAGCCCACCTGCTCTGTCCTCCCACCAAAGACCCCAAAACAGAGCCCTTGATGTGACCCCATCTGGTCGCTTCTAGGCTCATTCCACAAATACGCCATCTCCCTGCTGCACACACAAACACTCTCTGTACAACTGACCCCGGCAACTCCTAAGGACCCCTCAGTGATGATGCCAGCAGTACCGCATGCAGCACTGTACCCAGAGAAGCTGAACTACGGCCAGGAGAGGTCCAGGAGCAACGGAACTATGAGCACCTCTATCAAAACTCAGCTCTGCTGAGCCAAAGCAAAATTTCAACCCAACAGGCCAACTCCTAACATCCCACCCCAGACACGGTCGTCACAGAGGTGCACAGAAGAAACTGCCACACACAGCTGCCCAAGAAGCTGTACTGTCATCAGCTCCCGGTAAGTGCAGGGAAGGACAGACATCATAACTGTGGTAGACCCTATCAGAAATGGCAGCTGATGACAAGTTACCCTATATCTTTGGGTCCTACCCAAAAAGCAGCACCAAGAAAGGCCATGATGAGCAGAGAGATCTGTGGCTGGATGTATAACCCCTGAATTACCAAGGGACTCAGAGACAACACAGCTCACCTGCCTACAGCGATGTAGGAAGCACACAGACTACCCACCCCTACACTGAGGCAGCTCCTGAGAGGCCACGCCACTTGCGGTCATCAGCCCACCCCCTTAACAGGCCCATTTGGGGAGAGGGAGTCACATCCAGAGCAGGGACCCTCCAAGCAGACACTCACAGGGCAGCCCATCCCACTGTCACTGGGGCAGGCCAAACATAGCTAGGAGGGTGGGCAGATCCCGGGCATCAGCCGCCCCATAGGCATCACTCTGGCCTAACATAGACAATGCCAAACGCAGGGTGCTCCAGATATTCTCCGACATGGCGCCCCCTTCACCCCGAGGGCCCCGGCTTTTCCTCTGCATGTTCAGGGCCTCCAAAAAGTGTTCCACAGCCTCCCTGTCGGGAAGAAGAATGAGAGCTGGTGAGCAAAACATTACTGGAAGGAGGCAGGTCAGCTGGCATGGGGAGAAAGCTGGGGCTGGTGAGTCAAACAGAGGATCAGAGATGAGGAGCTAGGGTCAAAGGCAGGGAAAAGGGTTCATTCGTTAATTACTCAATAGATGTTCTCACCGGTGAGCTCCGAGGTTGATGCAGCTGATGCCCAAGTTGTAACGGGACCGTATATAGCCAGGCTGTAGCTCAAGGGCCCGACGGTACGCAGCTACCGCTTCTTCACTCTGGTTTCCGTTGGCCAGGGTGGCCCCTAGCTTATTCCACAGCAAATAGTCCTAGAACACGGATGGAGAAGGGTTAGACACAAGAGCCAGGCTCAGATCCAATTCTGCCCATTTCTCCCCGGGTCACAATTCTGTTTAGCTAACGCATGTTACTATCCCTTCCTTTCTCCTCAACTGTTCATTGCGTGACACACTGTAACTGCTCTCGTCTCACGCAGACTCCCTGACGTCTAGTCCAGATGACCCTACACTCCCAGCCTTCTTTGCCCAATTCTCCCCAGACAATCAGTATATGGAACAGAAGCTCCCGTGACTCTGAAGGTCCCAACAAAGGATCCTTCAATAAGACGCAATCATGTCCTATTTCTATTCCTCCCCTGAGGCTCACATTGGGACGAACGCTGAGGGCAGCTGTGAAACAGTCCACCGCCTTGTCATACTCCCCACTCAGGTTGAAAAGGACTCCCAAGCCACACTGCACATCCGGGTCAATGGATGTAGGGTCCAGGCGCACAGCAGCCAGGAAGAGCTCTTTCACTTCAAGAAACAGGGAGCTGGATAAATAGGAAAGAAAAAAAAAAAAATACAAAAATAGGTGGATGAATGTGTCTATATTCCTACCCTTCCAAAATAATTCCTTAATTAGTCACTCATATCCCAAGATTCATCTACCTATCAGTCATCCTCCTACTCTCAAATTTCACTTTAGTAACATGTTTTTCTATTTCATCCCAGCACTGCACCACAGAATGCAGACCTCCTTCAAGTGCATCCTGGGTTTTCCATCCCACTCTGAGGTCCCTGAGTCTCGATCCATCCCAGCTTCCAAAAGGTTACCATCTGTCACCCCATGAATCCTTCACTCACTCTGACAACAGAGACCCCAGGATGCGCTTGCTGGGGCCCTGCCCTGGCCCCCCAGCCCCTTCTTCACCACGCACGACCAGGTGGGTGTAGGCCGGCGTGTAGCGCAGCCAGTCTCGCAGAGTTTCACAGGCCTGTCGCTGCAAGGACTCGTTGGTGAAGCTCACAGCCAGTGCCATCAGTGCTGTCCGGTTATCAGGCTTTAGCTCCAGACACCTGTTTGGACAGAGGTGGGCAGAGCTGGTATCCACAGTGACACTGAAATGTAGTCATGGAATGCAGTCATGATGGCCTCGCCCGCCAGCTCCCTCAGATTAAAGATACGGAGGAACGCTCTACATGGGAGTTATTGAAAAAAAAAATTACAGATATGAGAAGGGGAATGTCTTAGCAACCAAGGAACCAGTGAGGGTCCCACATATAAAATTAAAAGCTGATGAAGGAATAGAACCAGATATCTCCAATTCACTCCAAACCTGAAGAGTTTCACACAAGAAAACACTCTTGCTAGTGACCAAAAAGAAGATAAGGATCTCGGGCTGGAACCCTATCATTCTAAGCTATTTATAGAGCCCGAGAACCACCTCACCCCACCTTTCAGGTACTCACTTCCGCAGTGCACTGATGGCTAACAGTTCTTGTTCATTCTCCGCCTGGGTGGTACCCAGATACTGCCAAGCCTAGAGAGAAGGTGCCAGATTCCATTACTCCTACATTCACCTTTCCAACCTCCCTTCCTCTGGCTTCCCCCACTCAGCGTCTCACTCTTACTACCCACCCCAGGCCATCACCCAGGCCCTAATCCATCTGCACTACTCTGGGGGGCTTCCCTCAAAACTGATGGAAGCAGTCTTTCCTATGAGGTCCGAGTAATGAGTCACTCACTTCCATGTGCTTGGGATCCTGCTGCACGGCCGCCTCAAAGAGCAGCACGGCATTTGGCAGGTCCCCCTCCTGAAGTCGCCGCAGCCCCTCCTCAAAAGGCTGGGGGTGGTCACGCAGGGGGTTCTCCTCCTCAAACTGGTAGCCCTGGAGGGAAAGGAAGCCAAGTGAAAACCTAACAAAGAGCCATCACAGTCAAAGCAGCAGGAATGGGAGATGACAACCAAGACAGAGGTGGAGAAGTTGAAGGCCTCCAGAAAGGTATCTCAATTGAATGCCGGCAAATTTTCCATATTAGAAAGGAGATCATCTACGACTACAGTCAATCCACTCAGTATCCTGCTCATGCCGCTAGCTCCTGAAAAGCTAAGCAAGTCTACAAACTCTGCTCTATGTTGGGAATAAGCTAATTTTAGGAAGCCCTTAAAGGCCTGTATTTCCACATCCTTGATTCTCACCACTGGACAGAACACATTTCTTACAGGATCTGCTGAAGATAAGCAGATCTTATGAGATCTTACAAGATAAGCTCTCCTTAGCTATTCAAAGGGCACTTCTTATTTTCCGGCAACAGTGTGAAAATGAATAATGGAAATGCAATGTGGAGTCAGAGGCCCGACCACTCAGATGCCACTCTCACCTAGCTCACAGAGTCACCGTGTGCATTGACTGGATGTTCAGGCGCTTTGAAAATTTTAGTTGTTCGCTAATTTCACTCTTAAAACTCACTAATATTAATCTCTACCTGATAATAAATGAAAGCTAAATCCCAAAATCCCGACGGCAGAAAATGCTTCAGAAAGATACTGTTCTCTTCTCACTGAGGATTTCTCATTTGAGGAAAGAATTATGATGCTACATGCAAAGCCCTGTCTGCTGGTATTTCATGTTAGGCGAAGAGGTAACAAGGTAAAATGGGAGTCACCGGTAAGCTGCATGACTTGAGACAAGCAAATAAAATGTCCTTTTGGGGGAGTAAATGGTTACCAACACAAACACCACACCAGAATGAAAACAAGACGCAAAATATCAGGCAGAGCCCTTCTCAATGTAGCTAAGGACACATACGAGTGAAACCATACATAATACGGACATGAGAGAGGCCCTTTTTCACTATTACTGTGGAACTGCTAAAGAACTGGAAACACTTAAATCTTCGTAGTCAAGTTCTAAACCATGATAAGTCATCAGATGTAAATTATTTATAACGAACTGAAATTACATAATTACAACGGAAGTCTAAAAAACAAGACATGTTATAGGAGATGGATTACAAATAATTGTATTAAAAGTATATTCACATTGAGAATAGGTAATGTGCCTGGGATATCTCTGTACAATACGAAAACTTTGAAGGTAGAAAATGACCCTAGACCAGGAATCAGCAAGCCTTTTCTGTAAAGGGCCAGAAAATAAATATTTTGTCACAACTACTCAACTCCACCTTTGGAGAGAGAAAGGAGCCACAGACAGGTAAGCAAACAAGTATGACTGTGTTCCAATAAAACTTGATTTATAGACACCAAAACTTGAATTTTATTTAATCTCCACATGTCACAAAATAGTACTTTTCATTTTTTTTTCAACCATTTAAAAATGTTAAAACCACTATCAGCTCACCGGCCAGGCAAAAACAGGTGGCAGGCCAGATTTACCTGCGGGCCACAGTCTGCTGACCCCTACCCTAGACTACAGGTTTCCACTAAATAAATCACCAACCCGCCCCCGCCCCCCGCATTCAACTTCAACTCCTATCTATCATCGATCCACGTTTTAAGCCACCCTGAGGGAAACAGAGATCACTGTCATCTATAACACAATTTCTTAATGAAATTAATGCCTGCCTCTCAGAGCTATTGAGAGCATCAAATGAGAATATTCGCCCAGGTCTTACTATCAAAAAACATAAAATACTATTCATAAAATAGGTATTATCCTGGAAAGACAATGTAATACGTCAAGGCCATCAGGTTGCAACCACAGGGTTCTTTACGTGCCCTCTCGTCTGTGCTGTCTAGCCTCCTTGCCATTTTATCAATTGCTGATCAGAGAGGAATTTTCACATTTAGAATATTTGCAGAAATGGGAACAAGAATATGCTGGAAGAAGCTTCAACAGCCCACCAAAGAATGCAGCATGAGCTTATGATCGCTGTTGCAACCGAAAAGTCTAATCTGAGCCAGTCATTAGGTCTGATCCACTGTGTGGTCTACTTCGAAATCTCACAGGATCATGCGGCAGAAACAGGATCACTACTAAGAGTCTGTCCCATCACAGAAACTTCTCCTTTATGCTAAAAGGATACACTATCTGCTTGAGCTACAGATGTTAAGCTGTCTTGAAAATTTAAGGACCATCCAGTAAAAAATAGTATTTTCAGAGACCCATGAATTTATAGGACAATCAGGGTCAGAGTCACATTTAAAAACAAAGAAAAAAGCACTACTGACATATAATTCAGTAACAGTTAGCATAAAGCCAGATAAAACCTGAACTGTTCATTACTGGTGAATAACAAAGTATAGCACATTTCTGTGGAACATTAATGCAAATATTTCTAGTCCTAAATCTGCAATATCTCAAGGTATCAATGATATCAAATAGGGTTCAAGAATCTAAAAACATTACTTTCAAGTTTTGAATTAAAAACTTTATTCAAGGGGCGCCTGGGTGGCACAGCGGTTAAGCGTCTGCCTTCGGCTCAGGGCGTGATCCCGGCGTTATGGGATCGAGCCCCACGTCGGGCTCCTCTGCTATGAGCCTGCTTCTTCCTCTCCCACTCCCCCTGCTTGTGTTCCCTCTCTCGCTGGCTGTTTCTATCTCTGTTGAATAAATAAATAAAATCTTTAAAAAAAAAGCTTTATTCAAAAAAATTTTTATTCCACCTAGCAAGTCATTAACATGAGTAAAAAATGCATACAAAATCAGTGCTATGTCTATATTTATCAAAAGCACAGAAATTGTCACCTAAAATTTATAATTTGCCATTTGTAAGTTGATAGAACCTATGCAACTTACCAAGTTGCTAATACAAGTTAATAAATGTATTATCTCCACGTATTTCCTTGAGTTCTTCCTCCTCAGAATTCTATAGAAGAAACTCTTATTATGGCAAAACACAGGGCAGGATCAAAGAAGAAAGCTGTTTTCTATTATATATAACAGGATAGCTCATAAAAAATCACGCTGCAATAGTAAACAAAATCCTATTTTTCCCAGTACTAAGTTTTTCATTGGCTTTCAAATGCTAGCCTTTCCAAAGTTATCTTGAACTTCACTCTTCCCTATCTTTACACACACAGCTCCCTGATGTCAAGATCTACCTAGAGCATCCTGCTTTACATCTCAGGCCCTGGTTTTAGTCCCAGAATCCTTTCCCAACCAGATGTGAGCAGAGAAGAGGTATCGCTACTCACCTCCTCAGTTCCTGTTTTGCTTCTTTCAAAACCCAACAATTCTCTCCCTTCCCCCTCATGCTTCAACTCAGAAGCTCAATTATTAATCACATCCCTAAATACCCTACAACCTCAAAGTAGATTTTTTTTCCTACAGTGACACCTCTCAAATAGCATATGCTTCTAAGTCTATGCTATATACAAAATTAGATCATCTTTGACCAATGACTTACTGGGAAATGTTCCTAACATTTTATTTAATATAATTCTTTGCAAACACTCTAAATTGGCACAAGTGGTCAGTACTTAGAGGAACAGATCCAAATTTAAGATAAATTTGTGAGTTAAAAAAAGTAAATAGGTATTAAGGTGTAGAGACAGAGAGACAGTCTACCAATTACCACTCTCTACCAAAGGAGTTACCGATCTCCTCAAAAATGTTCTCAATCAACCTCCAAAGCAGCGCTCCTTCATCTGTGTTCTGAATGCATCATGTGCAAATCTCTGTCACAGGTATTATGTCACCATCTTATCGTTATTTGACAAGGACAGTCTATTATTATTAATCTGTATGTCCTAGGAATAAAGCATTACCCTCAATTACTGAAGAAGAGTGGGACAAGGGAATGATTCAGACTTCCTTTCATAGAAAGGGGCCCAAGGAAGTAATTACTTGAAAGTAAGTACCCTTCAAATTCAGGATTAGAGGAGAAACAACACAACAAGGAAACCCTGCAATCTGAGAACCGAGTTCTTACCTTATCGTAGGAAGCAGATGTGAGGTCATCATAGTCAGAAAGCCAGGGGTGAGCCTCAGCGTCCCGTTTCGCCATCTCCTCCAACTCTGCCTGTAACTTGTCCCAGAAATCGACATCAGACTGTAAGGAAGGGAAGGCAGGTAGAAAAGGAGATCCATCATGTTCGCCTCACCCCACCCTCAGCGCCACTAGGATGGATTCCCTAAGGCGGTAAATCTTAACTTTCAAAGCGTCCAAGAGCCTCTGAAGAGTTTTTTTAAATGCAAATTCCTAGATGCTACCCCCAGATTCTGATTCTGCAGTGGGAGGTGATGCCCTGGGATCTGCATTTTTGACAGTTACCCACCCTGCCCCCAGCAGTTCTGACACAGTGGGTCCAAGAACACTATGGCATACAATGTTCATCATCTGTGATATTAAAACACCAACTCTCCAGTGGAGTGAGTTCCCTTGAGGTGTCTGCTCCTGTGCTATCTGCTCTCACCTCTATAGCAGACTTGGCTCGTTCAAACTCCATATCAAGGGCAGCTGTGTTTACTGGTCTTGTGAACTGGTCAACCCAAGCCTCAGATGTACCCTGTGACAAAGAAGGATGATCATACCACCACCAACTTTCTGGTGACACCCACTCAGCACCAGCAACCTGGACACTTCTGAGAAGATTCTCAGAATCTCTTTCCCACCCACTCAGGACCTGGATGCTACCAAGACAAGCTGGCAATAAAATCCCTTCCCCGTCCGGGACCACTAACACTGAACCCAAGGCCTGGGGCACCAGCCGGCTCTGAAGTGGGACTAGGAAGTGACGACGTCCTACCTGCTGCTGTATAAACTCTGCTGCCCACTGTTCTGCCTGAGCTCGGCCCGACCCTGCACCGGACTCCAGGGACACCTGCCCCTCGCCAATCTGCCGCACGAATTTCAGGAACTGGGGCACAGAGACACACATAGGCCACTTGGGAGAGGACTTTCAGGTGTGCACTCTCAACCATGCCCAAGAGAAGCCTGCACTTACCCCTCCCCCTGACCATCTCTAGCTGCAGACGAGATTTGCTAAAGACCCTGAAAAATGTCAAGAGCAAAAAGAAAGGGATTTCTGGCCTTAAAGATTTGTGAAGACACAGAAAAGCGAAAGGGTTAGTATGCAAGGAAATGAGGGAAAGAATGTTGGAAGGAAGAAGCAGGAACCTAAGTCTCTGTTCTCCAGACAGGAAGGAACAGACTTCAGATCTTATTTCCTTCTCTTTAAACTGGGGTAAGAGAAGCTAGATTCTTGACTTCCAAGACCAGCTCTGCTGGGCAAAGCAGCAGTGGGATGTGGCTCACCTCGGAGTTGGCCAATTTGGGGTCATCCATCTTGGCCACAAAGTCACTGGCTGTGTGCTGCAGGTCCTCCTCAGGATGATATTCATCGTACCTGGAACAGGTAAGGACACACTCGTTCCACACACTAGTCTACCACCACCTTCCCCACACTATTCCGTACTCCCAGCCCATGGCAATCACAGTACCTGGGGGAGGGGGGAAAGGGGAGGAGGGAAAGACTCTGCTCTCTCACTGAGGACCTACAAATTCCAATTCACATTAAAAAAGGACACTTGCACGGAAGTGGCAAAGCACTAATTACATTCTTTTATCTTTCCCATTCCCAAACCTCTGTTTATAGAGAGAAGGAATACAGTAGCAGCCTCCAAAGTAAAGAGGGAACAGGGTGCATAAGGTAAAGTTACGAACTTCCGGTTAGGACATTTAGAATTCTTAACTCAATTATATCTGAGACAAATTTCTAGGGGTAATAACATAAGCGAGAACCTTACCACAGAAAATGAAGGGGCTGCAAGTCAGTTTGAGAATGTGGATGGAGAAAGTGAGGGAGGCTGGGAAAACTATCTAGTACTCCTTTCACAGGGATCCATCCAGAAAGAAGTAGCTAGACTCACCAGCGATCTGTGGTTGCTGTTCCCTCAGGCTCTCCCAGCCACAGCTTCTCCTCTGACTGTTCCAGATATTCCTCAGCCCAGCGGGCAGGGGACACAGACAAAGGATCTGCAAGGAGCAGAGGTGGAGAAATCACACAGGGCTCAGTGAGGATCAGGGAAAGGGAGAGTACAACTGACCCTCTCTTATCCAAGCCAAAGCAGATGAGATCCTACTGAATCCCTCAGAGACTCCTGGTCAAAAGAAAACACTACCGAATTCTCAATATGCAACCCACTCCCAAGGGGCCTGGGGTGGAAGTTTACGGAGCTGGAAACAAGAAAACAAATGAGGAGACGCAGGGAAGGAGTATGGACCAAACCCTTCTGCTTGAAGTGCCAGAGACTTCAATAAGAAACAGCAGGCACTCAGGGCCTCCACCTTCCTCAAAGGTACTGCAGGCAACTGGTAAGGAGCTAAGGGAGAACAGAAGAGCCCCTGCTCCTTAACCAAACCTCTGGTCCGTTCTCCATCAACAGAGTTCACCCTCTCCCAAGAAAACAATTGCAATTATATTTCATCTTAATATAACTACCTAGAGAATCTGAGAAGCAGAATGCTGGGCTAGAATTTAAAAATACATTGGTCCACTCCTCCCATTGGATGTCTGTTCAGTTTTTTCACTGAGATGTAACATGCAAACATGAAAGTACGTGCAGTGTACCAAACGTAAGTCTGCCGCTTTATTTACTTCTACCCACGAATACACTCAATCACCACCACCCAGATCAAGACACAGGTTGACAGCTCTCTCACAGGCTCCCTCAGACTGCCTCTCCCCCAGGAAGAAACACTAGTCTGACTTGTCACTTTCGATTCATTTTGAGGGCTATGTTTTTAAGTGTAATACTAGAAATTGTCTCAGAAGCTCTAGTGACAAAGGGTGCCACCACAACATCATAATAAACATACCAAGGTGACAGATCGAATGAGGGCGCTAAACTCTTTCTCCACCTCTGACTTGGTCCTGTACTGTTCTGGGGCAGGAAAAAACCCCAAACTAAAACAAAACAAAAGCATTAAGACATTGTTCAAAAGTGCCCAAAAGAATGAGTAAAACACAGAGAAGGCAGGACGTGCCGTTTTCCCTCTGCTCTGCCTTCATACCTTTCCACATCAACACTGAAGTGCCCATCCTGTCTCTGTCCCCAGTTTAAAGATCTGTCAGTGCTTTTAACACTGACAAGGCAGATTCATCCCCTCGATATTAAATATATAACAGAACTGTCTATCCTATTTACCGAGACTTTGCCTGAACAATTTCAACAAAGTCAACACAAATCTGAGAAAGTAATGTCAAAATCTGAAAAAAAAAAAAAGATCCAGACTCTCAAAATATACCTAATTATAAATAATAAATATTACTAATATAATAAAAGATGTGGCTGATGACTTTTTTTTGATCATTCGATCTCTTAACTTCAAGGACGCTCAACGTTTTTATCCAGATGCCCTCACTAGTTCTTACAGACAACATTTCTCTTTCCTTTGCCCCAACTAGACTGTTGGCTCAAGAGTGGAGACCTAGTAAGGAAATACTTGATACTTAAGTAAACCTTACAATGCCTCCTGGTCCCTTTGTCCCATTCTGTTAAAACTAGACACCCTTTCTCCTTACTCTCCAGTCAATCCTTCCTCTCAACTAGAGGATTTTGCAGAAACATACTCTGGTCGCAGTGCTCCTCAAATTATAGAGCATACTGTTTCTGTGAAATGCTCCTTTCAAGGACAAGAAGCAATGGAAAAAATACAAAGCCATGTGGACTTTAAAAGAGACATGAGGCAGATTAGAAAAAAAAACCCCAGAGGTGAGAAAAATCATCCTCAAACAGCCGTAACCTGGTATTTGGCCACACTAACCACAAACCTCAGAATTTTCTGGCATTGGGAACCTGTCAGAAGGAGTCAAAATGAAATGATGAAAAGAATTCTCTTTGGTCTTCATGCTATTTTTCAAAAAATTCTCACAGAAAATCAGATCCACTTGGATACCTGAAATTGAAACAATAAAGACCTACAGACTGGAAGGGACTACCCCAGGTCACATAAATTAGTAGAATTAGAACCAACAATCTAGATACCAAATATCCAATGCACAATGTTCTCTTACTTAGTTTCTCATTGTGTTCCTTGGCACATCTAGCCCAAGCTCCAAAATCAAAAACTCAGAACTATTTGCTAAATAACCCAATGGTAAAGAATGTAGGTTCCAGATCAGCCTACTGGGCACTCGAATACCAACACCACCATTTATTCACTGTGCAAGGCACTTAACCCTTAAGTTTCCCTTTCCTTATCTATAAAACAGAGATAATAATAGCTACCTCATAGGGACTGTTGTAAAGACCAAGTGAGATGATGCATATAGAAAGCACGGAGTAACAAGTGTTAGTTATTATTATCATGACTGTCTGCTCACAGCAAACCTGTACCGAAAGTAGAAAACATCGCAACGAGATTGTTACTCCTTTTCTTCCACAGCCTTCTCTGCGGCCATCAGGGGAGAAATACTGCCACTCCTCATTTGCTACTGCTGCCTACCACTTCTTCTAGGAACGCGCAGGCTTCTCTCTCATGATTACCGCTGGAACCTCGCACACACCACGTTAGCTGAGGCTGTCTACACTCAAACCCCTTAAAAACGTATTTCATCCCTACAGCTGAGTCACAAGATGGAGAATTATTTGGCCCAGGAGATTTAGGGGCAGAGGTGGGGGAATGGATTGCATCAAGAAATATGGCAGACTCAAAAATGAGCTTCATGTAGTGACGGAATAATTCTGTAACTCGATTGTGGTGGCAGTTACACAAATCTACACACACGATAAAACGGCATGAAACCATAAACACACACACAGAGGCATGTAAAACTGGTGCAATTTAATAAACTCTGTGGACTACACCAATGGACGTGCCTGACTTTGCTACTGTACATTACTAACAGTTATGCAAAATATTGCCACTGGGGAAGACAGCGAGAAAGATACACAGAACTTTCCTCTACACTTTTTGGCAACTTCCAGTGAAACTATCATTACTTCCAAATAAAACATTAAAACAAAAAACAAAAAAAATGAACTGTCAAGGCTCCTTTTAAACTTGAGTCTAGAAACTTAACAACAGTGATTTGAAGATAATAAGGATTTAAATATAACCTCCTTTCATTCTGAAGTCTACTTATCCATAAAGTAATAGGTAACCTATATCATCGATTAACACTAGCAGCCACAAACACTATGAGGATAATAAAAAATGAATTACTGGAAAATTAATTTCCTTTAACTTTCTCCCAAATCTCAATTCATTTGCTCAATAAATACTGAAGGTCCGGTACATATAAAGCAATATACTACTACATTTGGCATTTTTGTAAAGGCAGACCCCAAATAGCTCAAGTTCCCTTTCCAGCTCTCCATCTCCCCACCTCCATGAAGCAGGCACCGTCCCGAAAGAATGTATGAAACAGAAGAAATCTCCCAAAGACGACTTTACAAGTAAGAGACGTCCAACAGATTTTTCTAAAGTTGTTTTCCACCTAAAGGTTAAGGAAGAGTTCACTGATTGCAAGCAATTTCAGTAATTATAACAAAAATCTCATCAATCTCAATGCTTATAGTAGCAATGACTTTTTCTTCCCTGAGTTACCAAAAATGACAGATGCCCACACATTACAAAAGAAGTCTCTCTACAATAAAGAGATGGCATTTAAGTCTATGGTTTGTATGAAAAACTGAGTTTGTCTGGTGGAGGGTGTTTGTTACAACTCAGATTTTCACTTGAGGCAGGCTCCCCGAAGAAGATTCTCAATGATAGCATAATGGCTCTAAGTATGAAGCCTCGAGTCAGAAAGACAGGAGTCTGAATGTCCTCTCTGTTACTGAGTGACTTTGAACAAAGTACTTAACCTTTCCAAATCTCAGTCTCCTTATCTATAAAATGGGGAAGGAATACCTACAAGGTAAATATAACTGTGAAGACCAAATGAATTGAAGATTATAAAGTGCAAAGTACTATTAATGAAACAAAGAATATCTATTGTTCTACCTTAAACTCCAACTTAAGGGTGGGAAAGGGAGTCATGATAAAAGAGATCAACATCTTTTATTAAAGATGAGTTTTAGTTGTTAGATTTGGGGTTCTACCCTAGAAACAGAAAGCCCTATTTTAGAGAATAAAAATGATGGCGGAAGAAAACAATTAGGTGCCATTAATGATCTCAGGAATGTTCAAGATCTATGGCGATGGGAATGCCCTGAGAGTTTAGAATCTTTGTAAATTTCTCCATTTGTAGCTCTTGTTATTCTTAATTTCTTAAACTGGAAAAAGGCTAACAAATGCTTCTCTTTGAAAGCAATGAGGAAGAAGAAAGTTAAAGAGAATGCCATTCCCGCATGCCCCTAATCAGACAGGTTTGGAGAAGAATCAATCCCAAAGGACAGGATGAGCACGGACATTCTCAAAGACGGAGAACTAGGCTGGGACTCTGAAGAGCTTCGGGTGCAGGCCTGGCAGTAGAGCACCATGGTTCAGCCCACACAGGGTCTGGAATCATTCAATCCCAGAGTCAAATCCCCCAACTCCACCACTTATAAAACTGTATCACCTTGGGCAAATCACTTAATCTCAAAGCCTGTTTTCTTATCTATGTGCTGGGAATAAAAACAGTAGCTACCTCAAGAATTCTCGTGGGGATTAAACAGATAATACACTGAAAGCACTTAAAACAAAGCCTCGAACATGGTAAGTACACACTGGCTATTATTATGAGTATTTATTATTATCATCAGGATATGGTCTTTGCCCTCTAAGACCTCATACTTCAGGCCCTTGAACACAATTCCATTTTCCAAGGCCCCAACTCTGTTCAAGAGGGCTTAATACCAGAATCCCACTGGCTATGCTTAGTATTTCTTCCTGGGCGACATTGCCATCCATCTAATCTGTGAATCCTCACCACCAAACTACAATAAAGTTCCAGATAACAAAGAAGTACCTAACTCCTCGTGTTCTCCTCATCCTCTCTCCCATTCTGTCTTTATATAAAGATATAAAGAGATACATAAATATCATCTCCAAAATCTCTTATCCAGTTCAGACCCAATCCCCTCTTTCATGTAAGTTTCAATAACTCCCTATTATCACCTAAGGGAAATTAGATTCAGTGCCCTAGAGAAATGAGTCAAGAGTCCAGAAAAGCCATAGAAGAAATCGCTCTATATCCTAAGATTGAGCTGGGGGAACAGAACTTTGCCCCATATGAACCACTTTAGGTTTACCCATGACAAACCTCACCTGTAACTTCAGAGATGAATTCTTGGGACCAGTCGGTCTCATTATAATCCTGAGTTACATCTACAGCATCTCCAGCTGCAAGAAACTCCTGGGCCCAGTTCTCAGACAAGGCCAAGTCTGCCACACCAGGAGCTTAAAAGAAAGAGAGAGAACTAAGAAGAAGAAAAAAAAAGAAAGAAAAGAAATGCATATCATTCTATCATGCCTCAGGAACCCTGAGCGCACATGAAAACACTTTTTGTCCCTTTTGTCTCCTTCTGCATCTCAGTTCCCCAGTGCCTGCAGCATCCAAATATGGAACCCCCTTGGTCCTGTCTGCACAGAAAATGGTGATCTGCCCTCCCACCAGACTCTAGACCCACCTCTCTGGGGTGCCTGGCGGAAGTTTGACTGTTCAATCTCCTGCATTTCTGCCAGGAGGTCATCCATTTTGAAGGTCTGAGGGGCACGGGATACAAGTGGTGCATTCTGGTCCTGGAGAAATTCAGCCACCAGCTGCCGGGAAAAAGATGATGAACTCACGGCCCAATGACCAGGAGACACTAACATCAAATACAAGGAAAGGGAAACACAGAAACTACAGATTTGGAAATCTCAAAGAATACATTTTTAAAAACAAGCAGGAGAAGAAATAAGGCAAATCTCATTTGGTCAGGAAGCTCCAAAGAGTGAAATATCAATGAGCCACATTTAAAGTAAAAACACAATGGGCAAAACAAAAATGGGGCAGAAGAGACTGGTATGTTTACCTCATCTTCAGAAGCTACTCCCAAAGGCTTAGAGACCTAAGACAGAAAAGAAAGGGAAGCAATATGGTACAGTAATGAAATCCACACAAGCAACTCAGTTAAACAGGAGTTAAAATTCCAGCTCTAGCATTTAGAGTGACCTTTGTTTGGCAAGTCACAAAACTTCACTGAGCCCGTTTCTTCACCTACAAAATGACTGCCTTCAGCTGTATAAAGATGTACAATGCTCAGTACAGTGTTAAGTAAACACTCATTAAGTAATAACTACTATTAACCTGCAACACAACAGAAAAAGCAGTTATCCCAAAGTGTTCATCTGGCCCCTCCATCCCAGGCCACCACTCCAGTTTTCTACCTCAAGAACACTCACCGCCTCAGACGCTGGGGTTCCTGGGGGCCAAGGGCCAGGCCTCAACCCCTCCTGCCGAAGGGCCTTGTCCTGGGTGAAGTGCCCGGCCAGCTTCATGAGCGGGTTGGCACCCCCGCATTCGGCCTCCACCAGCTCCCGCATTGCCATGGTGACCGCCAGCTCACTGATGGGTAGTGAAGGTTTGGAACTGAGCTCCCGTTGCCAGATCCTTTCCCACTCCACAACTTTGCCCAAATCTGGGGGGAGGCGGGCGGACTTCTGTCCCAGGTTGTTAGCCACTCGCCACCCTCCACCCCTGTACCTTTTGCTATGGCCCCCACCTCTGCCAGGAGTCCGAGAGGGGGCCGATGCTCTCCTGCCGCCCCCCTCAAAGGCCACAGCTTTCAGCCTGGGCCTCTCCAGAGGCCTCCACGACTGCGGTCGCAGGCGGCGGCACCGGCCGGCAGCCGCCCCCCACAAAGGGGCCAGGGCCCCAAGGGACTAAGGGGGACAATTCCGCAGTTGGGCTTTACCGGGGCACTGGACGGGCAAGAAAGAGTGGGAACCCCGCCAGAGCGTAAGCCCTGTCCCCCCAAACCCCCTGTCGTCCGGCGAGCTCCGCGGGGAGCCATTCCTTCCCAAGTCACCTGAGCCCCTCCCCCCATTCGGCGGGTCCCGGCCCACCCCTCCTGCGCTCCGGACCACCCATTTCCCCCGCCCCAGTCGCAGCTCCAGCTCCGCCCCCGGGGCCCGCGAGGACTAGGGAAGACCGGAACGCTTCCGCGCGGCCCCTCGGGACCCTGCGCTCACCGTAGCGCGCCGCGCCACAAGACCGGCCGGGGCACCTGGTGCGGGCTGAAGAGGGAGGGGAGAGGAGGGGGTGGGAGGCCAGGGGCGGGGCTCGGGCTTAAAGGGGCCGTGGCGACCGCGCAGCCTTCTCTGCCCTGCGGAAAGCTGCTTGTAGGGGCGGGGCCTTAAGGCTGCGACGCAGCGTGACGGAAGGAGCTGTGAATCTTAAAGGGGAAGACCGTTTTAAAGGGGAAGTCTTTTAAAGGGGAAGTCTTGGAGCGGCGACGCTTAGAGCGTTTAAAAGGATCACCGGCTCTAGGACTGGTTGGATGGAAAGCTCAAAGAAGAATGGAGCTAGGAGGGGCTTCCTGAGCTTTGAGGGAAAGCCGAGGGAGCGTAATCCTGGATTCAGCCCATCCTGACTCTTCCCTGGCGGCACATTGTGACCCAATGGGATTTCCTCCCCTTTCTGGGCCTCAGTTTCCCCTTCTAAAAAGGGGCTGACTAGTCTTCCTAAGCCCCAAAGCAGGTAAGAGAAAGGCCCTAACACGGGAGTTGCAGGGGTCAAATCCGAGGCCTTCCCCAGCCCTCTAAGGATGTCCACTTCCAAATTGCCCCTAGAGGGACATCGTCACAGTCTCCTTGGAGACAGAAGCCTGCCCCCAATCCCTCTGCCACTTCTGCGTAGTAGGGAAAATATCACTGGATGATGACAAATTCCGGAGACTAAAATAGGGTCCAACGCATTCTGAGTCCTCAAGCTGGTAACATACAGGGAAGGTGCACAGTGAATCACTCTTCTCCCCTCCTTCCTCCTTCACCCATGGTCAAGGTCACCATGGTTGCCGTATTCCCACTGCTCCAGACTGGGAAAGCACAGACATGATCCAAGAAATGATTTTCAATCACGGAATAAGCCTCAGGCCCCACCATCTGCCGCAACATTGGCTCTGATGTCAAACTTCAAGGTCACCAGGAAATAAACCCTTATATCTCACCTGGCTCCAAGACTAAGGGAGTCCTGGTGCCACAAAGAAGGGCAGAAGGGGCTCAGGGCTGCTAGTAATTGAGCAAGGATTGGTTAGTACCAAAAGGACAGAAGCACCATCCTAGCCCAGAGTGCAGGAGAGGAGACAGGTAGACAGCAGATGGTGCCCTGGGCCAGGCTTGTTTCCTGGTTGCCCAGCAGATTTCAAAGGTGGACGCCCCAGGGGATCAGAGGGGCTTGGCTCTGTAAACTTCCCTGGCAAAGGAAAGAAGCTGCTCTGACACCTCAAGGGAACAGAATGGCAGGGCAAACCTGGAGATTGTGCAGAATTTCTCCTTTTCCTTACTTTTTCACCATCTTCCAGAACCCCCGCACCCCCTACCCTGCTCCTTTTCCCTAGAGAACACAAATCCCAGCCATCCCAGTGCATGTTCACTGTTCTCAGCTGCCACTGTAAAGAAAATAACTAGTACCTAATAAACTAAACCATGTCGAGGAGGAAGGGACGCTCTGTAAGATGTAAAGGATCCCTGGAGAGGGGAATAAACATTTAATTGAAACCATATGATATGGTAGAATTTTAGAAAATCAAGGCAGCCAGAAAGGACTTCCCAGTACCACTCAAACCATACCACACACATAGCCACCTGCTCTGCTAGGAGTTTAGTAACTGATTATCTATAACTCATTATGTGCCTGCCTCCGAGGAGATGATAATAATGATCATAACTGAGGTTTATTTGATGCTTGCTAAAACCCAGGCATTGCACTAAACACTTTATGGGCTGTACTGCTTTCATTCTTCATAATACCCCCTATGAAATAGGTATTGCCAACCCACTTTGCAGATGAGACTTACCCAAAATCACACAGCTAGAAAGTCAAAATTCAATCCAGACATAACTCCAAATACCTACCCATTATGAAACATGGCCTCCCAATCTCAGAAAAGCCCTATTTATAAGTTCCAGAGAGCTTTGTCTCCCAGGCCACAGAATTCTGCACAGAACCTGGCTTACAAGTCCAAGAGGGATTCGGGGGCTAAGAAAGGACTAATAAAGGTAGTTGGGTGTCTAACATTCAATTTATTGAAGTTCTAGATTTAAAATACTAGGTTCAACTTTAAATTATTATTCGATTCATAAAAGTAATAAGTTTTTTTAAATGAAAATTGCATTTCATACTTCAATGTTTAATTCTACTTATTTTTTTTTAAAGATTTTATTTATTTATTTGATAGAGATAGAGACAGCCAGCGAGAGAGGGAACACAAGCAGGGGGAGTGGGAGAGGAAGAAGCAGCCTCCCAGCAGAGGAGCCTGATGTGGGGCTCGATCCCATAACGCCGGGATCACGCCCTGAGCCAAAGGCAGACGCTTAACCGCTGTGCCACCCAGGCGCCCCTCTACTTATTTTTTTTAAGATTTTATTTATTTGAAGTAGAGAGAGACAGATAAAGAGAGATAAGTGGAGAGAGGGGAAGAGGGAGAGGGAAAAGCAGACTCCCCGCTGAGCAGGGATCCAGACGTGGGCTCCATCCCAGGACGCTGAGGTCATGACCCGAGCCAAAGGCAGACGCTTAGCCAACTAAGCTGCCCAGGAGCCCCAGATTCTTATTCTTTTGACTACTGGTTGATTAACTCAGGTTTAACGGGTTAAAGTTCTCCAATTTTTAGACATAGACTATATTTGCTGTGTTCCCGGCATTGTTCTAAGCATTTTTCAAGTATCAGTTTATTTCATCCTCACAATAACTTCAGAGATTTTATTTAATTATTTGTCAGAGACAGAGAGTGAGCACAAGCAGGGGGAGAAGCGGTCTCCCTGCTGAGCAAGGAGCCTGATGTGGGGCTCTATCCCAGTACCCTGGGATCATGACCTGAGCCAAAGGCGGACTTTTAACAACTGAGCCACCCAGGTGTCCCTCACAATAAGTTCATAATAGAAACTATAATTCTCCCCATTTTGCAGAAGAGAAAACCGAGGCACAGGGAGGTTAAATGACTGGCCCAAGCTCATACTAATAAGTAGCGAAGCTGTGATTGTAACCTATGCCAGGGTCATCCAACTTTATCTGTAAAGAGCCAAACAGTAAATATTATCTTTTCAGGTCACGCAGTCTCTGTCACAAACACTCAGCTCTGCTCTCTTAGCATGAAAACAGCCAAAGATAATACACAAACGAATGAGCATGGTCATGTTCCAATAACATATTTTATGGACACTGAAATTTGAGTTTTATATAATTTTCACACATCACAAAAGAATTCTTTTGATCTTTTTTTTACCATTTAAAAACGTCAAAACCATCCTTAGCTTGCAGACTTTACAGAAATAGGCAGCAGGCCTACATAATCTGGTTCCAGAGGCCATGCTCTTAAACCTTATGCTAGACTTCCCCTTTTTAAAAATAAAAATTACATTTCCTTAAATATTTTTAACTACGTGGCATTTAATATACATATATTTTAAGCATTTTGAATGCCTGACAGGGCCACCAACTCTTATCAGGCAAAACCTTTCTAGATTTATTCAACCCTGTACATCTAATAAATCAAACTTATAAATATTTATCTGATTCCCTTAGTCCTTTTAAAATCTCAAGTCTAAAATTTTACTTCCCAAATTGAAGGCTAATACATCGGATTCGCTTAAACATCAAATATTCTAATTCATAAAGTCACTTATACCTCTGGAAAGTAAATTTACTGGCTCGGGTAGGTCAAGATTACTAGGCCAAATTTGGAACCAGAGTAAAGGTCCTTAAAAGCCAGAGATTTGAGACCAACACACAAGACTTGGGAGCTACCTATTCCCAAGACAGTGCTGTCTGAATAATAAGTGAACACTCTCAGCCAAATTTTAGAGATGAGTTCCGTCTGCTGTATCATAGTCCCTGAGGCCATTTCCTTCAGCTAATATGATACCTGACTCACAGTTTTCCATTTTCCCTAGCTTTTATTGTCTCATTTAGGTGCAACCAATTGCTTTACTCAACTTCACTGGAGCAAACGAACTATTGTAGAAGTGTTGACTTCTGTATTTCTTTTTGTTGGGGGGGAGTTGGAAATGGGGAACCACCTCCTCTGGTTTGATTCTTTGGTTTTTTAATGACATAAGATGTAGTGTTATGGAACTGTCCATGCTCTGGAAATTGGAAATATATACAGTCTTTATACCTGTACGTTTGGCAGAGCTTATTGGTTATGATTTACCAGCCTTTCAGCCTCAGTACCATCACTGGCAGAGATAACTCGGGCAGAGGAAGAAAGCTACATGTGTAGTGAGACACAGCAAATCCCAAAGTTGGGCCCATCTAAATATACTTGGACAAAAATCTCAGTTTGCTTTAAGTGTTCAGAATAATGAGATGTACTCACTCAGTTGTGAAATTTAAGAAACAAAACAGAGGATCATAGGGGAAGAGAGGGAGAAATAAAATAAGACGGAATCAGAGAAGGAGACAAACCATAAGAGACTCTAAATCATAGGAAACAAACTGAGGGTTGCTGGGGAGGAGGGGGGGAGGATGGGGTAATTGGGTGATGGACATTAAGGAGGGCATGTGATGTAAAGAGCACTGGATATGATAAAAGACTGATGAATCACTGAACTCTACATCTGAAGCTAATAGTACATTATATGTTAATTAGTTGAACTTAAATTAAAAAAAAAAAAGAATAGTGAGAGCTAGATATACCTAGGTGTATTCAGCACTACCAACCAAACTTTAGGTGCAAAGCACCTAACTCCATTTCCTGGACACACAGCAGGGAATTCCCCCAGCTAGCAATAAGGACTGTAGTACATGTTCCCTCTACCCCTAAGCTTGTAGCAGAATTGTACCACCTTTAGAAATCCAGAGAAGTTTCAGAATATGTCACCCTTGCCAAAATCCAATGGGAACCTTTCCATCCTCTCCCCCTCAAAGAATGGAAGGAAGAATGAAAAGTAGTCAAGGTTTTTGACTTGGGAGTCTTTCTCCAAATGAGTTTTGCTCCTTCTTCAGGATTTTTCACCAAATATCCATAGCTTACATAGATAAGCAATGTATTTGTTTTCAGGAAAACGCAAGACTTCTGCTCTCAGAAAAATGGAGTAGGAGGCACCTGGGTGGCTCAGTCGTTAAGCGTCTGCCTTCGGCTCAGGGCGTGATCCCGGGGTTCTGGGATCGAGCCCCACGTCGGGTTCTTCCTCTGGGAGCCTGCTTCTTTCTCTCCCACTCCCCCTGCTTGTGTTCCCTCTCTCGCTAGCTGTCTCTCTCTCTCTCTCTCAAATAAATAAATAAAATCTTTAAAAAAAAAAAAAAAGAAAAATGGAGTAGACATACTTTTCTCTATTCCTACCACTAAGTACAACTAAAAACCCTGGACATTGTATGTGAAGTAAACATAAGGAGAGTCCAAAAGGTGGAAAAAAGAAAGCAGACTAGCTAGGGACCTCAAAACCCAAGAAACAACATAATAGTCAGTTTTATGGGTTTTCTTTTTGCCTCTTATATCCCACACTGGGTGCTAGAAAGGTCAGCAGCCTATTAGCACCAACATGCACAAACAAACAAACAAAAAGCGCCAATAAAAGCCCAGCTCTCTCCGGCCAAAAGACCAGGAAAGGCTTAGCCTGCAAAGACAGAATCTTCTAAACAACCACTCTGCTCCAGCAAAACATGAAATAAAAACTATGGCTCTACTCACACTCACACCAGCAAAGGCCAAGCGTTGTGAAGACCAGATCTCCACCCTCATGAGGCTACATCAAGATACCTACAAGATACCCCAATACCTACTGTGGGATGGTATCAAAGAAGGCCAGGTAGAGACCCCTTTCCCACAGGCCAGCGATGAGGCTCTCCTCCATTCCCTGCAATGTCAGGGGACACCATGTGGAGAGTTGGAATTAATACCCCTACCCAGCCCATCAGTTAAGAGAGGCCTCGGCCTCTCACGTGTCAGTGGAGGCCAAATGGAAAACCTGGGCTTCTACTTCCACATGGCAGGAGTGATATGGTGTACTTTCTTTCTTTGCAGGAGTGGTGTCCAAAAAAAGTCAGTTAAAATAGAAGTCATCAATAAGATTCAGATTCCATAACATAAAGTAAAAATGTCCTGATTCCAATATAAAATCACTCATTATATCACGAATCAAGAAGATCTCAAACTGAATGAAAAATGTCATCTAGGGTCACCCAGGTGGCGCAGTCGGTTGAGCGTCTGACTCTTGGTTTTGGCTCGAGTCATGACCTCAGGGTGGTGGGATTGAGTCTCAAGCTGGGCTCTGCGCTCAGCATGGAGTCTGCTTGAGGGTCTCCCTCCTTCTCCTCTGCCCCCCCCCAACTTGTGCGCTCTCTCTCTCTTTCTAAAATAAATAAATAAATCTTTTTTTAAAAATGTCAACCAACAGATGCCAACACCAAGATGAAAATACTGGAATTATTTTCAGGCAGCCATGATAAATATGCTTCAACAAGCAATTACAAACATACTTGGAACAAATGAAATAGAGAGAGCCTCAGCAAAGAAATAAAAGCTATCACAAAGAACCAAATGGAAATTTTAGAAATGAAAAATACCATAGCCAAAATAAAAAGCTCAGTGGATGAGCTCAACATGAGACAGGATAGGACGGTGAGTTGGGGCCAGGGGTGGGGCTGGAGATACCAGTGAACTGGAAGATAGGACAGTAGAAATTACTCAATCTGAACAACAGAGAAAAAGTACACTAGAAAAAAAGAAGAAAAAAAGAAGGAAAGAAAGAAAGATCAGAATCTGTAGAACTATAACGAAAGATCTAACATTGTGTAATCAAAGTCCCAGAAAGAGAGGAAAGAGGTGAAGGGCTGAAAAAGAGCTTAAAGAAATAACAGTCAAAATTTTCCCAAATTTGGCAGAACATATAATCCTACAGATTCAAGAACCTGAGCAAACCCCAAACGGAATTAACCCAAAGGAATATACACTAAGATACATCATAATTAAATTTCTGAAAACTAAAGACAAATTAAAAATCTTGAGAGCAGGGGCGCCTGGGTGGCACAGCGGTTAGGCATCTGCCTTTGGATCAGGGCGTGATCCCGGCGTTGTGGGATCGAGCCCCACATTGGGCTCCTCCACTATGAGCCTGCTTCTTTCTCTCCCACTCCCCCTGCTTGTGTTCCCTCTCTCGCTGGCTGTCTCTATCTCTGTCGAATAAATAAATAAAATCTTAAAAAAAAAAAAATCTTGAGAGCAGCCAGAGAAAAATGAAACCTCCCCATAGCGGAAAAAACAACAAATAATAGCAGATTTCTCATCAGAAACCAAGAAGGCCAGAAAGAAGCAGCACAATGCTTTTCAAGTGTTCAAAGAAAAGAGCTATTGGCCCAGAATCCTGTATTGTTAGGATATATTAACCCTAGTTCTCTATTGATGCTGTAAAACAGCATCACACATCTGGTGGCTTAAAACAACACAGATTTATTATTTTACAGTCTTGGAGGTCGGAAGTCTGAAATTGGTCTCATCAGGCTAAAACTGAGGTGTCAGCAGAGCTGTATTCCTTCTGGAGGCTGTAGGGAAAAATCTGTTTCCTTGTCTTTCCAGATTCTAGAGGCTACTCACGTTCTTTGGCTTATGGCTTCCTTCCTCCATCTTCAGCCAGCAAGGTTGGGCCAAGTTCTTGTCACCCTGCCATTCCTCTGGTTCTCTCCCTTCCGCCTCCCTCTTCTAAAAGTCCTCATAAGGACCTTTGTGATTATATTGGGCTCATTCAGATCATCTTAAATTCAGCTGACTAGCAATCTTAATTCATCTACAACCCATTTTTCCTAAAATAATCACAGGGTCTGGGGATTATGACATGGACCTCTTTTGGGGAACATTATTCTGCATCATACCCAGTGAAAATATCCGTCAGGAATGAAGGCAAAATCAAGACATTCTCAATGGAGGAAAAGGAAGAGAATTTGTCACCAGCAGACTTACCCTAAATGAATGGCTAAAAAAAGTTCTTTGAGCAGAAGAGAAACAATAAAATAAAAAAACATGCAAAATCATGATAAAAGAAAGAATACAGTAAGCAAAAATATGGACAAATATAATATGCTTGAGTTTTCTAAAATATGTTTGGTAGCCGAAGCATCGTTATACCACTTTTTATTTTTTGGAATAAGCATTAGGTAAAGGTATGAAATCTGGGATTTGAATCCCATCTATGAGTTGCAGTAACTTTGGCTGGACACCTCATTTTCTCATTTACACCCGGGGCAGGGATAGAATTCACTACATCTCTAAAAGGCTTCCGTCTCTAAAATCTGTGACTGTCATGCAGTGAGTAGTATCAGATGTCCTATATAAAAGCCAGACAGTTAATTCATTAAGTCAGCAAGTATGTATTGAGCTCAAATCCCTGTGCTAATTCCTTAATTCCTTTTTATTGACACTGGGCATTTACCGTGATACTTACATTACCTTTAAATCCCCTCCCAGGTTTAACCTTACCTACCCCTCTTCCCCCACCACACACAAACACTCCCTGCCCGTAGGAGCATTCTATCCCTCCCATCTTCCCAATCTGACTTCCCCTGAGACCTCATCTACATTTATTGATTCTAAAAAGTATTATTTCGAGAAAATTAGAAGACAAGCCACAGACTAGGAGAAAAAATTTGCAAAACATGTACCTGATTTAAAAAAGAAAAGAAGTGGCAGCGAAATTTTACAAACAGCTCTTAAAACTCAAGAAGAAGATAAACAGCCCCAATTAAAAAATGGGCAAAAGATCTGAACAGACATGTTACCAAAGAAGATGTACAGATGGCAAATAAGTACATGAAAAGATGTTCAACATCTTATGTCCTTAGGGAAATGCAAATTAAAATAACAATGATACCACTACACACCTACTGGAATAGCCAAAATCTAAAACTTTGACAACACTAAATGCTGGCAAGGATGTGGAGCAACAGGAACTGTCATTTCTTGCTGGGTGGGAATGCAAAATGGTACAGCCATTTGGAAGACAGTTTGGAAGTTCCTTACAAAACTAAACATACTCTTACCATACAATCCAGCAGTAGTGATCCTTGGTATTTAACCAAATGAACTGAACACTTTTGCCCACACAAAACTCTGTACATGAATGTTTATAGTGACTTTACGCATAATTGCCAAAACTTGGAAGCAACCGAGATTCCTTCAGTCGATGAATGGATAAACTGTATCCATTCATACAATGAAATATTATTCAGTGACAAAAAGAAATGTGCTAAAACTTAAAAAGAAAAAGAAATGAGGGTGTCTCAGTCAGTTAAGCATCTGACTCTTGATTTCGGCTCAGGTCATGATCTCAGGGTGGTGAGACCGAGCCCCGCTGAGCATGGAGCCTGCTTAACATGGAGCCTTCTTGGGATTCTCTTTCTCCTTCTCTCTCTGCCCCTCATCCCTACATGTGCGCGCACTTCTCTCTCTCTCTCTCTCTCAAAAATAAAAAGGGCTATCAAGCCATAAAAAAGAAATGAAGAAACCTTAAGTGAAAGAAGTCAATCTGAAAAGGCTACATACTCTATGATTCCAACTATGTAACATTCTGGAAAAAAACAAAACTCTGGAGATGGTGAAAAGACCAAAAGATCAGTAGTTTCCAACAGGGACAGGGAGGAGGGAGAGATGCATAGATGGAGCACAGGGTGAAACTATTCTGTATTATACTATAGTGGCGAGTACATGACATTGTTCAATTGTCAAAACCCATAAAGTGTACAACACAAAAAGTGAACTCCCATGTAAACTATGGACTTTAGTTGATAATAATATATCGGTATTGATTCATCAACTGTACCAAACATAACCACACTAAAGCAAAATATTAATAATAGCGGAAAGGGGGTATGACAAGATATATGTAGACTGTACTTCGTGCTCATTTTTCTGTAAAACCTGAAGCTCTTTTTCTGTAAACTTAAAACTCCTCTAAAAAATAAAGTCTATTAATTTTTTAAATTAGTAAATAGCAAAAAAATTTATTAAAAATATGGTTTTTTAAAAAGTTAAGAAAATAAACTACTAGCAAACTTAGTCAAGGGGCAAAAGGGGAAGTATAAATACACAAATTAAGAAATGACAAGGAAGAAATAATCAAAAACAAACCAGGAAATTTTTTTTAAAATTATGAGACTAAGTCCCGTACCTCTTTTGTCACAGGTTGGACTCCTTTGCAAGCTGACCTGAATGTAGAAATTCGCATGCACAAGGCTTATTGGGGAGTGCCTCTAGGATCGATATGTATGGTGGAGCAAAGAAAGCAGGACTGAGCAAAGAAAGAAGTTGAACTCCAGTGCAGTCATAGCAGTGTTCAGATAACTTGTCTTTTAGCTCTCAAGTCACCAGACCCTGAGGAATGACCTAGAGAATACTACACACCATCCAGAGATGCCTGGTTGGGACTTGGGTCTGTCCCTTGGGAAAGGGGTGAGTGTATTCCCTATATGAGAAGGAGGATGAAATGGATATTTTGCTAAAAATACCAGAAGGATGGACTGTCGTAGAGAGACTGCCAGCTAATTACAAAGCCTCATTCTTCCTCATGGGAGGAATGGGCACGCAGCCAAACTACATTTCCCAGCTTCCTTAGCTGTTAAGGCGGCCAAGTAACTAAACACTAGCTCACAGAACCGGAGCAGAAGGATAAGCACTCCTTCCAGGTCTGGCCTGAAATCCCCCCCCGTGCCACCCTCGGACTCTTGCTCTTTCCAGCTTGGTGCAGCTGTCCATGCCCAGTGACCTTGGAAATCATGTGTTGAAAACGGCAGAGGCACCAGAAGGTATTAGCCTGAGTTTCTAATTCAAAACTGATTAGCCCAAGCAAGATATCCCAGAATCTAGGACAATACATACACACCCCAGACCCACATTTTCTCAGGTCCACAGTCCCTCATCTTAAACTCTTGGAGCCAGATGTGTCTTAGTGTTCAAAACTTTGGGGATTTTAATAAGGCAAATATGGTGTGTGAATTACATACCCTTTTGCTCACCAGTATCAGGCTATGCCAGTGACTCTGAATTTAAACTCCACTGAAAGGATTTGCCAATCAACAGGTCGGTGTAGCTGTTTTAATCTTCCAATCTTCAATCTTCCAATCTTCTGATTTTGAATTGTTCCTTCATGGGCTCTACTGCAGCTTTGGGGAGCCGCCTCGCAGCTGTGCCCTGGCCGGGAGCTCTCTCGTGATATCTCTGGTCTTCTCTGGGACGTGTCTCTAACGTCTTAGATTTCTTTAGATCCCATCATTCTTTCTGATTCAACAACTGATATGAGCGCCACACACACCACATCGTTGTGAAGAGCTATAATGTCTAGTGTGTGTGGGACTATTTCCAGTTATCTGGGTTTTAATATGTAATTTATTAAAATTGTAAGTATAAAATCTAGTTTTGCTTAAATCTTTACATTCAACTTACAAATCCGGAAATTCTATTTATAAATGTGCCAAATGGTACATTTAATCACTTCCACTTGTTCTTTGATTGGTGTTTAACTCAACTTGAAGGGATTCAAATTTCCTTAACAATTACTCCCATCCACAAACTTACTAAAATTTCCATAACTGTTTTAGACCAAATTCATATGCTTAATACATTTGATTTTTTATTTTTTTTCCTCATTCACTTTACTGGCCTGACAAGGTAAGGTTAAAATCCTTACACGCAAAATCTTTCTTATACATAAGCAACTTGTAAATCTCCTTACTTAACGTACCTTGTTCAGATGTTAGATTTGTCTTAAATGTCCTAATACTGTCTATAAGCGTGAGCACTATCTTATAACTTTCAACTAAAAGTCAGAATCAACAGATACTCCAAGTTGAAAATGCAAACCTTAACTTAAATTCATACAGATTTTTAAACTTACCTTAAATTTAACATCAAAATATTATGATTTACTTCACTGTCTCTATGCCAAATTTTATACCTTCTCAGAAGATCAATTTGACTACATCAGGAAGGCCGAGGTTATTAGGTCAAAATATTAGTGCCAATAAAACAGTTAGTTATCAGACTGAAGAGCAGGACAGGAGCACTCAGGGGCGAAGGGGTTACGTGCTGTCAGAATAATTCTCACCAGTGAGCTCACTGCGCGTTCTCCTGGTAGAGCTTCCTGTGTGGAACGTAGGGCTGGGCTTTCAGTTAGACCAGCTCACAATTCACAGTGCAAATCAGGGCATCTCTTGCATGCTACCTGATCCCATCTTGGATAGATGAACCCCTACTGCACCCCACCTAGCTCTCAGCAAATTTCCCTTCGCTGATTTGGTCCTCCATTCCTTCTCTGCTTTGCTTGTCTTACCCAACGCTCTAGCCCTGTCACTGGCCTCTCTTCTAATTAAGGGGTATCAAATTCACATAGATCTTTTCCTATTCATACCCACCTGGCCTGACCTCTGAGATCGCAGGCTCCTTTCCTATGTGTCTAGCCTGTCTTCAAAGACCATAAGCCTTTCTTCCAATGAAATCTATCCCTTCCTCCAGCTTAACCAGCCTTCTATCTTTCTTTCAGTTTTCCACCTCTTCTGTTCCAGGAGTAAAACCAAATTCTCCTGTTGTTGCTATTGTTTTTCACTTGATCTTAGCCAAAAGGCCGAGAAGCGATTGTGGTGTTGTTCTCAAGCAGTTCTTCCCAACTTCTTGAGCAAACGTGATTCTTAGAGCCAGAAAACTCAAGACACAGACCTTTTTAATCACCTTCCTGAGCCTTTAGGTTTGCCGTCAGTTCAATTATTTACCTTAACAAGAAAATGGTATATCCCATATATATAATAAAGGAACCCCACTTCTTTTGAACTCTTTATTGGAAAAAAATACGCCAGCCTTAGTAGGTGAAGCTGCAGTCTGGGTCTACAAGATTCAAATTCATGGCCAAGGACTGGATAATTAACCAAAGGAGTATAAAGGATACAATTTCAGAGCCACCTTGAAATGACTGGAGGTAACTCCAGGCCTCCCCACACCCCATCCCCTTGTTGCATAACACAGTCTCTAATGACAGTAAGAGGCTGACCAGGCACAGCCCATCTGCGCCTGCACAAAGTTCACACACAAACACGCTTGGGAGTGTCATTTGCTTCCTGTGATGTGTGAGGCCCAACCTGAAAACCTGGCTGAAAAACACACCAGAACAAGAAGTTATTCCATCTACCAACACCTTGCCTAGAAAGACTTCATAGCTAAAATTCTGCCCATTTTGAAGTGAGATCAAAAGACCATCTATTGGGTGAACTAATCTCTGGTTTTCCTTTAACTGCAGCTCCAGGTCACCTTCACCCACCTGGCTCAAGGTCAGCCGCAGGAGTCGGCACCTGAAAGCCTGTGAACCCTTGACTACTAAAATCCCAGCAGTTTCTGTTGCTGAAGCCCCCACCTATTAAAAAATAACCCTGTGCCCACTTAAAACAGCCCGGTAACTATAAAAATAGTCACTGTCCTATGTGATTAGCCATAACCAGCTTCTGTAAGCTGCCAAGGTGAGAGGAACCCCAAGCGCGCCTGACTCCAAAGTATGTGTTCAAAACCACAAGGCTGGGCTTTGGATGAAAGAAACTTCAGGGATCCTGCCTTCGCCAAGACTGCATTTCTAAAGACCCCATTGCCACTGGGGCTGGGGATGGTTTTGCCCATCTCCCAATAATTAATGATAATGATAGCTAATGTAATACGCTGATTCTGAGTTACTACAGAAAGAGTTACCTTATTTAACCCTCACTCATCCTTTGAGTAAGCAATTCCCCTTGTTAGGTGATGAACAAAAGCTTAAAGAAGTTAAAGACCAAGACTGGACCCTAAGTTGCTGGGATCCGAACACAGGAACCTGACAGCAAAGCCCACCTCAACCCCTCCTCCCCACCACCTTCCCTGGCAAGAGGTGCCCCTCTGGGCTTTCAGACTTTCTCAAAGTGACAAGATGGCAGTTCAAGAATAGGGTCCTGAGCTAGAAAGTCATTGGCCCAGTGGTCTGTGAGGGGACAGCTGAACTTGCAGGAGACGAGGTAGTGTGAACAGCCCAAGCCCACCTTGCACTCGGTGCCCTGGGCCCTTGCCTAGTTGTTGGGTGGAAGTTGCATTACCCTCTCTTCACTGCTTCATGCCTTTTGGACTCTACCCTCTCTGTAGTGGAGCAGAATGAAGGAAGACTAACCCCCCTCCAGTGGCCTAAGCAAAAATCAGAGGTCTTCTCAAATGCTGCTTTGGCCAGTTAATAACCCCCCAGAGGCAGCCATACTGCAGCCCATGGGAAGAGGGCAGCATAATCCCAACCCACACACGCTTGAGGAGAAAAGACCACATGTGATGGGGGAGGGGGGGGCTGTAGAGTTGGGGTGGGAACTTCAAAATTTGGGGTCAGGTCCTGGAGACTGGATGTTTGGGATAGAGGTTCCCTTACCCTTGTGGGTTATAATCCTCACCAGGTCCCATGGGGTTCCTACTCCTTTTCTGACAGAGCCAGCTCCACCACATCCCAGAGCCTCTATCCCCCCTCCTCCTACCCACTGTTGCTAAATTTAAACCCTCATCTGTCCTTTTCCTGTAGGATGCGAGTATTTTAAGGGAGTGACAGCGTGTGCCGCAGGAGACGCAGTGACAGCAGCGCTGTGAAAATAAGCACCCCAGCTTCTCCCCTCTGTCTGTCAGATGCACCCGCCTGCTGGGGAATCACCCATCCTCCTCCTCACCTAGCCCCCTTCCCCCTGCTCTGACTCTCTCCCAGGAGGGAGCTCACTGTGAGCCCTCAGCAGGACCGTGCGTGAGGAGAGGATCCCCGGAAGGTGGAGTCCAGGAAGATAGGAGCCACAGTACCACAGAGGTCCCAGCAGAACCACAGAAGAACATAACAGACACAAGCTCATCCTTGGTTCATGCTTGCAGACAGTGCCGTGAAACACCCCAGTGTCCGAGGGACTCACCAGATGGATCAACACACAGTCCAGAGGAGCCCTGAGGTGTCATAAGTCTGGGGGATCCAGGGGACATGCTTTCAGGAGTCCCCAGGATGGAGATTAAAATCTGAAGGGAATATGAGATCTTCCATAGCCTTCCTAGAAGACCGGGAGCAAATTCGTCATTCTTGACCTCCCCCAACAAGCTCCGGGGTGGGGGCTGGTAGGGGGGAAATGGAGGCCTCCTTATTGTTGCTGATTAGTGCATCAGCCCCCAGGGTGCAGAGTGGAATCAGAGACTCTCGAAGTGGGCAGAGTGCTGTGTCCCCCTGCCCAGAAGGCACAGGTGAGTTTTCAGGTCTCTGGCCTGGTAACAGGAAGGACACACTCTGTCTTGAACTGGTGACAGCGTGGCTTTTCCCAATGGCACAGCTTTTCATCATGCACCTTTCAGCAAGCTAATCAATTTACACTGCAGAGAATGGACCTAGGGGGAAAACAGCCTCCCAATGCAGAAGGAAAGATCTGAGTTAGGCCAATGGAGATGTGTTTGCTGTTTCTAATTAACTTGAGAACAGGTAAATTGGAAACCCTGCCCAAGGCCTGGCATCCTGAGGCTTTACCAGCTGCTGTGAGGGAGGGTAGAGAGCATCCTTCTAGGAGATCTTGAGCAACAAAATAAAAACCCATTTGGACTCCTGCCTGGTGCCCTTTCTCTGCATGATTGTAGCTGGCATCTTGCCTCACTCATGACTCCTGTTTCTCGTGTTTGTGTGTGTGTGTGTGTGTGTGTGTGTGTGTGTGTGTGTAGTGGGGGGGTGTGGAGAGGACAGAGAGACGAAGAGACAGGGACAGAGAGATTGCGAGAGGGAGGGTGGGCCAGCAAGCAAGAGCAACAGTTTGAGACAGGTGGTGGCCCAAGGAGTTCAAGGTCTTCTCTAGGCCTCCAGACTCCTACTTCCACCCTCAGCCCTCATGACACATCTACCTGCCCAACTGTCATAGAGGGAGAGAGTGGTCACCAAGGGCTGAGATCTGGGGTGTCAGACACTGAGGGAGGGTGATGAGGAGAGACAGGAAAGCTTACAGCTATTCGACCTAACTGGGTATCAGTGATTCTGACTGTGGAGTCTCCGGGAATCAAATGCAGAATGATACACTTCAGAAGAAACCCGTTTGGTTCCCAAGACAGATGACCCAGGAAGACCGGAAGTCAGACCGAGGTTTGGCAGATGTTGAGAGAAAGTCTCTATGCTGTCACTTGCTCTGCATGCTGCAGATGTCTGTACATCGGGGGGCGGGGGGCGGTGGGCAAGTTCACAAGGTTGCCCTCTCCTCCACCTGCTCCCTGGAGCCAAGGCTTGAGCCAGAGGTAAATAAACACCCCAGTCTCAGCCACACTGGAGGGGCTCCAAGAGCCAACACAAGAATAATGGGATCCCCTGCATGGGAAGCTGTAGTCTCTGAGACCAGGGCCGGGTGAGGACTGGAAGGGATAGCAGGAGGGAGGAGAAGGAGGTAACTCACTCAAAACTCTCTCACACCCTTTGAGAGTGAAGGCCCTCAGATGTCTGAAGGCTCTACTGTGGAGCCGTCACCGGAGCTTCTGAGGGAGTCCGGGTCAAACAGGTAGGTAGGTCGAATACCCACTTGGTATTCCCGCAGCTGCCATGCTGGGAGGCCCCGACTATAGGAGGGGCTGCTGCGGGGCATCTGCGTGGTGCTCTGTGCACTGACCCCCCAGGCCAGAGGCCCCCAGAGCCCCTCTCCTCCTGCTAATAAAGGCTTCTCTGAGCCTGAGAGCCATGCACATCACCTCGCTCGTATTCCCGGAGCTCCTACCGTGTGCCAGGCACTGTGCGAGTTGCTGAGGATACAGCAAACCAACCGGGTGGTGGAGACAGACACGTGCCACAGTCTTGGAGGAGGGGCTGTGGCAGGGGTGTGATCAAGGGGCACCAGAGCACACACTTCCTGGAAGAGGCAACATTCCAACTGAGTCTCCAGTGATGCACGGAAGACGGCGAGGCGCACGAAGGGGAAAGGGCACACCAGGCACGGGGGAACAGCACATGCAAAGACACGGAGGCACCGGAAGAGCAGGGTGAGCTTGGAGAAGTGCCAGTGGTTTGTGCGACGGGAGCCCAGGTGCACAGAGGAGGTGGGCAGACAGGGCCAGAGAAAGAGGGAGACAGGGCCTGACCCCCTGCATGAGAAGACCTCCCAAGATGTCAGGACTTGACCCTGGCAGTGACAGGGAGGCTGGGACAGCTCTCAGTAGGAGAGTGGCATAACCAGAGCTGCACTTTAGAAAGGTCACTCAGATCCAAAGTTGAGATGGACTACAGCAAGACACCCCGGGGCAAGGAGAACAGGTGGGACGAGGCGGGTAGGAGGGAGGCTCTTGCAACAGATAGGCAACAGGCATGTCTTGAGACAGCAGCAGCAGTAGGGGAAAGGGAAAGAAAGACACATTCAAGAGATCTTAAGGGGTAAAATTCACAGGGTCTAGTCACCATTTGGACATGAGGTTAAGGGAGAGAGGAAAATGGAGACAGACTCCCAGGCTTCTGGCTTCGGTAAATGCATGAAAGAGGAAAGGGATAGGTAAGCAAGGGAGTAAGAACAGTGGGAATCCGGCAAAGGGTAGCTTCAAGGCCCCAGCTGCCTGGGTGGAGACAACAATGTGTAGTTGTACACAGGGCTGGGGAAGGGGATGTGGGAGGGAGCCACACAGGTGGTGGCGTCAACCCGCAGCTGGTAGATGAAGCCATAGGTAAGGTGAGGCACCCAGCAGGAGTCAGACTGGGCCCTGGGTGGGGTCTGGGCGGGGCCAGTGAGCTCCACCGCCCCCTCAACTGAGTTACTGAGAATCACAGACAACCACTGATGCTCCAAGCTCCTCATGGGACAGAAAGGACTTAAGACGTGGATCCCTGGTACTTCTGGGACAGGGAGAGCACCAGAAGGATGCTCCCAATACAGTTCCCTCTTCTGAAATGAGCCCATCTGTTTCCTGTTCCTTACTACCTGGGGAACGTGAACCAGAGCCTGTTTTCTCGTTACAAACAGTAGGGTAGCCTGCCCTCTCGCCCTGGACTTCCGGGCTAGAAGCTCCAGGCAGAATCTCCAAGAGACGAGGAGGGGCTGACAGGGTCTCCCCCGAAGCCCAGGCATGCGGGCGCTCCCTGAATCGTCTATGCTTTTCTTGGGGGTGCTGAAGGAAGAAGGCAGTGGGGCCAATAGTATCACATTCCCAGTGGCCTGGATTCTGGAGATTTACCTGGGGGGTGCTTTGACACCCTGCCCTCTCACTGCAGCCCCGCTCAAAAACCCCAACGGGCCCTGGGACCGGAAAGCCTGCCACCTACACAACACCCACAGGGGATCGGGCAGGCAGGAGGCGGCTCACAGAGCTTTTTCTGGTTGTTTTATTTGAAAACCCTAGGGTGTGTCCCCTCCCTCACCACACCCAACCCCCTACCCCCACCCCAGGACATGACGATGCCACACACACACAAGGCTGTGAGCTGCACACGGAACACAGGGGCTGCGCTCACAGCAACATGAAAAAATATACATTATATATAATACCTGGGCCCCCACCCCGCCACTCCGCCTGCCATCCCCACAACCTGGCCACAACCAGGTCACGTTGGAAGGGGTAGGGGCTGCAGGACCTCAGGCAAGGAGAAGAGAGGAAAGAGGACAGGAAAGGAAGGAGAGTGGGCAAGGTGAAGAAGCAGGGGTCCCCAGAGTGAAATGGAAAGAGAGAAAGGGGAGGGGACAGAAGAGAAGCTGTGAAGGCCCAGCTGAGGGAGTCCCAGGGAAGGAAGGCCTCCATGGACAGGAGAGTAGGGAAAGGTTCCCTTCGATCCCACCCCCCGCCGCTAGTGACAACCCCATCCCCCATGCAGCACATGGCTGGTGGGGGGACAGAGACCTGGGCAAGCTAAGCGGCCACTGCCTTGGGGACAGAGAAGGCAGCCCAAGTCTTTTGGGGAACTGAAGCCCAGAGGCACAGGAGAGAGGTGGGCTGGGGGTGGGGGGCAGGGGGGATGGATCCCAGCGGGGCCCATTGGGATTCGGGGATTAAAGGATGACTCATTCTGAAGAACTCTCTCTCTATTGGTCTCTTCTCTCAGAATGTCCTTGTCTCTTTTCTGGGGGTGTCTCTGTCTCACCAGCGCAGAATTCTCTGTTCAGGGAGGAGTGTAGCCTTAGTAGCGGTGTGGAGGGGTCTCAATGATGCGTCTCTCATTGCTGCTGGGGGAGTCCGCTGCCTCTGAGTCACTGCTGTCCTCGTCCTCCTGCTGGCCATCAGCAGCCCCTGCCACACAGGCCTGCCGATTCTGGTAGGACTGGATAAAGTGGGAGCAGAGAGCACGGGCTCAGTGGTCCACACACACCCCAGAGCCTCTCCTGTGGGGACCACGCTCCCTCGGGCCCCTTACCCCACACCCTCAAACCTTCCTCCTTCCCACTCAAGGCAGCTCATCCTGGAGCTTTTTGCCCAGGGCCCGGCCATGGAGATGCTCCAGCTGCATCTTGACTGTAGACTGCCCCACTTCCCAGTGCCACTCACCTCCATGGGGTTCACGATAATGGTGAGCGCTGAGTCATCCCAGAAGAGGTCAGGGTCCTTGGGGTCACTGGAGGCCTCTGGAGGCCCACCGGCCCCTGACACACGGCGGTGAAGGGAGTGGATGCGCACGAGGCCCAAGATGACCATAAGCACCAGGAAGCCCACACACACCACAATGACGAGAGTCGCTGCGCTGGGGACCACTGCAGGGACAGCGTGCAGTGAGGAGACCGCCAGGCACCCCCGCAGGGACTTGGCACAGCAGGGAGCGGGGGATGGGGGGCCCCAGGGGAAGAGGGAGTCCTGGAGTAAGAAAAGACAGGATCCCTGATGGCCCAGAAGGGGGGAATACCCTGTGCAAGCTGGAGGACGAAGAGCAGGAGATAGGGAGGAAAGTGGGGGGAAGAGCTGCTAAGGCCAAAGGGACAGAGACAGAGGGAGAGGGTGTCCCAAGCGGGGCATGGGCCAGGGGAGGAGAGCTCCCTGCCCAATGCTGTCATGAGCAACCCTGTTCTCAGCAGACACAGGTGTAAGGATTGGAGCCTACAGTCATTCTGCCCATGCCTTCCCCGCTCAGGAAGGGGTCACTCAGCCTAGGGAAGAGGTGCCTGGCGCCTGGGGGCGGGGGGGGGGGGGGGAGGAGAGAGGCAGCCACACAGGCACAATGGTGCAAGAGGAGAGAATGTCCTGCATCCTAAGAGGCGAAGCAGGCCCCAAGCCTGGCCTGGCAGCCAGAAGGAGATACTAGCGCCCCAGGCTGGGGGACAGGCCCCAGGGGCAAGCAGCAGCCCCTTCACTTACCCACCTGGACTGAGCTCATTCCTGCTCTGTGACACCTCTCCTCTCCCTGGGGGCTCAGGGCTCCTGGGCATCCGGGGCTCCTGCTCCTCCCAAGTCTCCCCCTGAGGTATACCCACCTCCCCCGCGGCCCCGTCACCCCTCTGGCCCCACAGCCTCACTTGAATGCCTCGGCTCAGGGGAGCACGGACCCTGAAGGGCAGCGAGACAGAGAAAGGCGCGTGCACGCGCACGCGGACCCTGGAGCTGATGGCGGCCAAGCAGACGTGGATGCACAAGCACGTGCCCAGGAAAAGCGTGTGGCCACACAGCTGGACGAGAGCCGCCACTGCCTGCACCCGAGCCAGGACTCTGCCAGCCTGCACCCCCGCCCACGCCAGCCACCTGGCAGCCTGCGCACAGAGCAGGAGCAAAGGGAGGCGTCTGAGGGTCTCCAGCAAGGCGTAGCAGAGCCATAGTTGCAGCGTCACCCAGCTCCCCGCCAGCTGGGCGCACCAGGCGACGCCCTGAAGGAGGATGTACACAGCGCAGACGCGGGCAGCGCGGGCCACAGAGCAAGCAGCCGCGAGCATGGCCCTGGCCACCTGTCGCGCACACACACACAGAGCCTGGAGCGGCAGGAGCAGACAAAGCAGGAGAGCCCGCAGCCCCACCGACAGCACGTGGAGGCAGCGGTCCCACATCCAGGTCCCCAGGCTGAGGGCCCGCACAGGCAGCTGGGTCACTGCACCCCACATGCGAGCACACCCTGCTCACTGTTTGTGTGCACAGCAGCTCACCCAACCACGGAGGGCTCGTGGGGCCCAGGATCCGGACAGTCCCACGGCGGAGGGATGATTACATATATGCATCCCATACACGCACACAGCCCACACACGAATCTCCCAGGCCCGAATTTCCCCACAGCCTTGAAGGCTCACACGTTGAGAGAGAGAGCAGAACATAAAGAGGCACACAGCATGGGCAGCCACGCACACAGCCTGTTGCGTTCCCCTCCTCCCCAGCCACCAGCACCTGCAGACTGCCACAAGCTCCGGGGCCAGCCAGGAGTGTGGAGAATGCCCTGCGTGAGCAGGCACGCTAACCTTGCACCTCCCTGAGGCCACCCTGATGGCTCTCTGCCAAGTTGGTCCCCATCCTGACCCGACCCATAGCTCACTTGGGGCCACTTGTCGATGAGAGCTGATCCTGCTAAACAGGGCCGGCTGGCTCCCTGGGTACTGGCTCTAGGGCAGAGATGGCTAGCTCAGCATTTCTCAACTGCCTAGGGATAGGGGAGAAGGGAAGAAGGGGACAGAGGTGCTTTTTCTGACCATCTACAGGAAATAGTCCCTCCCAGGTCTCCGTGTCAGTGGGCAAGATCCAGGAACAGGAATCCGGCCAAGAGATGGCCCCTGTGGCTGAGCCCAGGCTCCAGAAGGAGTAGAGACCCTCCCCTGACTCATAGAGGAGACCGTAGCTGGCAAACTTGCTCTAGGAGCACAGCGATGGCAAGCCGAAGTTTCTGGCTTAGCCTGGCGGGGGAAACGACAAGTTGATTGCCAGGAATAAGAAATGGCCCCAGAAAGACAAAATGCAGACCTGTATCTGCAGGCAAACAAGTAGAGTTAATTAATTTAAAATGAGCCTGGGAAGCCAGCGAGATGGCAGCATTTTTAAATTAGCGACAGACAAAAATCAAGAGTATATAAAAAGTGCAGTGAACCTTTCTTGCTGCATTAGATCCAAGCAGTTAACTCTGGCCTTGAATGACCTGAATGCCCAACATGAAGGGGTGTTTTATCAAATGGCCCCTGAGAAACTTGTTTCAGTTGGTTGTGAGGACACTGTTGAAAGCCCTGTCCACAGTCTTGCTTGGTGCCCCCTTTCTGATGAGCCTTAGGAGAAATTTCTTTCTGCTCTCAGTCCCAGGACTTTTCTTGAAATACTGGTTGGCTCTTATCATACGATTCCCATAAGTGCCCAGGTCTCCTTTTGCTTAAGCTGCAAGGAAGCTCAGAGTCCAAATTCTGGCCCACTCTGGCAACCCCAAGTATTTCAGAGTATGTGTATTTTATGGATGGACTTCATATCCACCTGCACTTTATTCTTCTTTCAGAATTGTCCTTTCCTCCCCACTCCCTAGTTCATTTTCTATGCTTACCCTATTTCCTTTTTTTTTTTTAACGTAGGCTCCACGTCCAGCATGTGCTCACCACCCTGAGATCAAGACCTGAGCTGAGACCAAGAGTCAGATGCTTAGCCACACAGGTGCCCCTGTGCTTACCCTATTTCGTTGTAGGTCTTCCTGCAAAGCTTCAGAAACTTGTAGGAAACAAAGCAGGGAAACAGTTCCCAAACTTTGCTGCACATTGGAATCACTTGGAGATCTTTAAAAACCACTGATGCCTGGCTCCCACCTCCATTGTGATTTAACTAGTATGGGGTGTAAAGTAACCTAGGCACCAAGCCTTTTTACAACTCTCCAGCCCATCCAAGGTGTATCAGAATTCAGGATGACTAGGTAAATATTGTCTTTATCATCTTGCCTCTCCCTTCTGGGACAACCTTCTCTCCCTAACCATGAACATCCCAAACCAGCTGTCCACCCCCAATTCTCAAATTCTCATTCTCTCTTCTGCTCATCCAAAATCCCTTCTACCCTTCAAGGTCCAAGCTCTGACTCTACCTGCACCATAAAACCCTCCCTAACTGTCCCAGTTCACACTGATATCTCTTTTCTGGCACTCGTAGGAGCTTCAGAGAAATGAATCCCCTATCCCACTGGAGGGGATTATGCCTCCTTCGGTTTCCCCCTGGCTGGAGCAATTCGAAATTGCAAAGTCACCACTCCATAACACCACGCCTGCAGTTGGGAGGGTTCCTGGACACTGGGGAGGTGAGCGGAAGGAACACTGTGAAGAGTCAGAGAAGGTATATGGGATGGGTTTTATGAAGTGGATCTCCTGGTATGCTCAGGAGATGTCCATCTCCAATGGCTTTAGGTGAACTATGAACTCTGCATCCTACTCAGGCCAAAATAAGGGGAAAGCAAAAGCAAGCTGCCTCTATCAATTGAAATCTCAGAGGGAAGTTTGGTTGGCCTAGACATCAGCTCAGAACAGTGAACGGGGAGGCTGGGTTTCACTCTGAGGAGGTGAAACAAGGCAACCCTCACACACCCTGGAGCACATCCAGGCAGCTTCAGGGGATGAGGGGTGAGAAACACGGCCTACCAGGCCGGCCAGTGGGACAACTGGCCACTCAGGGCACGAAGCTCTGGGGTAGTTACAACAGGTATTCCCTCCCAGCAGAGAACAAAGACTGAGAATTCACCAGGCCCAGCAGTAATGTCAATGCAAAGTAGCAGGACCCAGTATCCAACCCAGACAAGGTTGAGTGGGATGATTCCCAAGGGAAGAACTGAAGAAACAGCTAGGGAATCACTGGGGGGAGGGGTGGGAAGCTGGATCCGAGGGTCTTTTTAACAAGAACGGGTTTAGCTTGCTCACAAGTCTCTAAAGATTGTGTGAAGTTTCTATGAACCTTTGCAACTTGGTTACGCATTATGCTTCCTCTTCACCCCTACTTCCCTACTCCCTCCACTCCTACCTCCAACTGTTTTGTTATAGTGAGTAAAAGCACTTACAGAAGCCCCTGCAGTTATTTTCAGAGAGAGCACGGAAGAAGGGAGTCAGCCCCAGGGAAAGGGAACACAGGGGACTCTAGTGGTGGCCACCACTTAAGGGGAGGAAATCGGACGGAATCCCTGGGGGTACCGGGGAGCTGACCTCCGTCAAAAAAAGCCCTAGGAAGTCCTCAGGATCTCCCCCAAATTAGATGCAACTATAAAGTAATGAAAGAGGAAGGAAGGAAGGAAGGAGGGAAGGAAGGAAGGAAGGAAGGAAGGAAGGAAGGAAGGAAGGAAGGAAGGAAGGAGAAAGGGGAAGGGAAGGGAAAGGAAGGAAAGGAAAGGAAAGGAAAGGAAAGGAAAGGAAAGGAAAGGAAAGGAAAGGAAAGGAAAGGAAAGGAAAGGAAAGGAAAGGAAAGGGAAGGGAAGGGAAGGGAAGGGAAGGGAAGGGAAGGGAAGGGAAGGGAAGGAGAAAAGAAAAGAAAAGAAAAGAAAAGAAAAGAAAAGAAAAGAAAAGAAAAGAAAAGAAAAGAAAAGAAAAGAAAAGAAAAGAAAAAAGAAAAGAAAAAAAAGAAAACACAAGCAAGCATCAAACATACCTGGAGAAGGTATGGAAGTCAATGGTTAGTGCACAGGCTCTGGAATCCTGCTGCCCAGATCTGAATCCTGGCTCTTATCACTTTCTAGCTGCGTGATCTTGTATAAAGTGCTTAACCTCTGTGGGCTTCCATTCCCTTGCCTTTTTAAAGGGGATAATTCTAGTACCTATCTCATTTGTTGTTTGTAATGAGCTGGTATGTGTAAAAGCCCACGAGCATGGTGCCTAGTACACATCGATGTGTTCACTGTTCTTCTTATTAAATGTATTGATATGAGCTCTGTAACTTTCAAAGTTGTGTTTGGTGACCATGGACTTCCTCCAAGGAAGCATTTTCAGAATTCCTTCGGGAATTGCCTTCAGAGCCCAGATACACCTTTTGACTTTTTTCAAAAGTGACAAATCTGGGCCCTCTGACAGTGGGTTGTATGTCTAAAAACTTCAAATGATATCCAGAGCCAATTCTGATGAAAGTGGCTGATGAAACTGGGTAATACTGAAATGGGTCAAAAGCAAGGTGTATCCAAAATGTAATAAAAATAAATGCATCACATAAATTGGCTTTGAAAGCAACTCTAAAAGGGATTCCAAAAACCATTTTCAGCATCGTCAGAATCATCTATGCAGATTTTAATAATGTGGAAGAAAGTCATTTTATAATATTAGGTGTAAATATCAGGTTATAAAATAGTTTGATCCCAACTTTGTAAAAAGAAAAAAAAATAGGCACAGAAAAAAACTGGAACGTTAACAATGGCTCCTTCTCTGCAATGGAATCATCGTTAATTTTTCTTCTCTACACTTGCAGTGTCTAGTTGGTCTACAATTTAGCAACTCTCAAATTGGGGATTAAACCCTGCATTGCTGGTAAAAGACCAAGGCTAGGGAACAAGATTCCTCAGAAGGGCAGCTCTCCATCTAGATTTAGTACTTTACCTCGTTGAACACTTTATTTTACAAAGACTTATGACTTTATAGATAGTACATAATAATACATGTAAGAGCACCAACTCTCTCCTTGAGGATAGAAACTATTTATCATCTAATTCTTTTATGTTCCTAATAGCACTTTAGGACAGTGCTAGTACACAATAGGTGCTTCATAAATACCTGATGGCTTCACTACAGAGGATCCCCAGGTCCAGGGCTAATTTGATATTGCTGGAGGAGGACAGCAGGAACAACAAAAGCACCTAAACCCCACACCAACTTTATGATTCCGGGCATGAGTGCCCCCGGCAGTGAATGGCACGGGCTCATATTCTCCCTGAGGGAAAGTTAATGGTCCAGGGATCACAGGGATTGGCACAGAGTGGTCAGTTAAGTCAGGTAGCACAGGGAACAGAACCATAGCTCCACCAGCCTCCTCCCCTCCCAGTGGTGGAGGAGAAGATGCCTGTGCCCAGCCCACTCCCCACCACAACCCCGCCCTGCCTTGCCCGGCGTGGTCTTACATACTGGAGTTTCGGTGGGAGCTGGCCAGGCTGTGTCCGGCCATCTCAGGGGGGGGCTGGTGACCACGGTGCAGGAACTGCTGGGAGCTGAGCATGTGGCTGGGGTGGGCCACCTGGTTCATGCTGTGCAGGACGTTGACCTGGGGAGGGAGAGCTCAGTAGGCACGCGCTTCTCTGCAGGTCCCACTCCACTTCGCTAGAGCCCACCTACAAACCCTGACCCACAGCATCTTTGTCTCTGCCACCACCAGGTGGCTCCTCCGTGCTTTGATGCCCACTCCCACCAACTTTGGGTCTCAGTCCGCTCCACCCAGGCTCCTCGACAGCGGGGGAGCCGTGGAGGGAAGGAGACTCTCTGAATACCTCCACGATGAATTCATTGCTGGAGTAACGACCATTCATTTCTGAGCAGGACAGCCGGAATTTCCTGGCATAGAGGGCAGCTCCGTGTCTTAGCCGATAATGAGTCTGCCTCAAGATCTCTTCATACACAGTGATGCTCTCTACCCCTGTGGGAGGAGGAAGCAGCTCAGGGCAGGACCCTCTCTCTCAGACCAGCTGATAGCACACACAGCCACAGCATGGGTCTATCTAGTCCCACTTCCTTAGCAGAGGTGTGACTTGAGTTCTCCTGAGAGGTGTACCCCTCCACGCCTAGCCCAGCTTTGACTGACTGGGATAGGGGGATTGGGGCCCATTTCCTGCTCTGCTCTTCTCTAAAAACTCTGAGGCTTCTGGGTAGGGCTGAAGAGAAGGCAATAAGGACACCCTGCAAGACGGAGGGAGGAGGCAAGCAGGAGGGAAACAGAGAGAGTGGAAGATAAAGAAGTCCTTGGTGAGTCTCTGGAAGGGAATGGAAATAGGAGGGAACCAGTTATGACCATCTTCTCCCACCCTCCCTTATAGAGGGTCCTGCGGAGACTAGCAGGCTACCAAGCTACAAAGTCATTACCACTACTCGTTAAGATGTGGGCATGTGAGTTAAAGCTCTGCTGTGTACAAGAGATCAGAGAAGTGGAAGACATAGAGAAGATAGCTAGGACCAAACAGCTAGAAGATTAAAAGCTCATTAGGGAAGACTGAGCCACAGAAGGAATGAAACCAGGAACAGGGGAGCCAGGGTATAGAGAGAAGCAGGGAGAAAGAACCACTTGGGAGCCCAAACCCCAGCACAGCCCCTCTAGTGGCAGTCTGGAAACCAGAGGAGCTTCCAGGCTGGCAAGGTGCAAGATGGCACTTGGTCACATCCCTAGGCCTGGAAGGAGGACCCCCTGAGATTCCCAGAGACTTGATCATGGGGAGGGGTGCACACAGAAAAAGAAGACAGGCTCTCAGTCCCCACTGACCGGCGATGGTGAGGTAGGCGGACGTGTTGGTGAGCTCCAGCCCTCGCTGCTGCAAGGATGCCATGTCCAGGAGCAGGCTTTCCCGCTCGGGGTCTAGGTCATCCCCCACCAGGGAAATCTCACAGCCATCCAGGTTGTGCACGATCTCATCTGACATGCGTGTGTCTGTCACTGGATGGGAGAGAGTCAGCATATGGGTCACAGCCAAAGGGCCCACCTCATGGCCATTCTCCACCCCCCCTTCCAGGCTCAGCCCCTGAGAGTAGTCAGCATCATTTTCAAAAATGCCATTTCCCCATACTTTCCTCACACCCAGAGGCCTCCTCCTGGCTCTATGTCCTCATGTAAATGGTTCTAGGCAAGCAAATGCAAGATGCAGTCACTCGCAGGTCTAGCCCCAGATTTTCTCCCTCCCTCTGGTTCCAGACTTGGGCCATTTCTCAGGATGACATCACTCCCTGGAGTCATCCTTACCTGTACCCTGCCAACTCTCGTACTTTTTGGCCTCCACCTGGTGAGAAATGGAGCAAGTGATTTGAAGATCAGGGAACAAAGGGATCCCCTCAGGTCCCTCAAAGTCCACCGCCGGGTGGGCAAAATGAGCAGTGCCACTTAGCAGGATCTGGGGGGCATCAGGCTGAAGAACCACCACGTAGCCCTCCACTTCGGGGATGGAGACACAGGATTCTTCACTGAAGCACCTAAATGACAAGAGGGGAGAGAGGCAGCTTGTGACCCCAACACCTCCTCCCCTACAATCCATACTCTGTTTCATCCTTCTAGGCCTCCATCTCTACAACAGAGCACCCCATGTCAGGGATGGGAAGGGGGAGAGAGAGGGATAGTGTCTCTGCAGTGGCACCACTACCCCTCCATATCAAAGCTGGAGGGGAGATAGCCTTTCCTGGGAGGAAGCCACTGTGGGAAAGGATCAAGGACGGAGCAGGTGACCCTGACATACATGGCCGAGCACATCATCAATGCCCTAACCCAAGATTATGGAACATCTATCAAACTCCATTCTACGAACTGAACCTACGAAAATGTTTACACATACACAGTTCTTGACTCAGGAGATTTAAATTACAATGTGTATTCAGCAAAATGTCTGGCAGATACATGTCCAAAAATACTCAACAACAAAAGCTGGAGAGCCTCTCCAAGGATGTCCTCCTCCTTGGTGTATCTTCCATTCATTCCCTTCAATATCAGAGAAAACTACTTTGGTAGGTGAGCTAATGTGACAATCTTGGACCTGCCTCCATGGTCCCGCGTAGCCTCACTGACCTCCTAAAATACTCAGCCAGGCCAACCAACCCACAGCACAGCTGCTCGGGAAGGTGTTCCCAGGGTCACCTCCAGCCCCACGCTTTGCCGATCAATAAGAATGACACCTCGCGTTCTCATCACACTTGCTAGTTTCTGAAGCATTTGCACATATTATTTTATTCAACCTTATTTCAGTGCTGTGGACTCGGGTTAAGAAACCAAAGATGATCAAGCATCTTGGCCACACAAGAAATATGTGTCAGAGCCGAGGTCTAAACCTGTTCTTCTTATTCTAAGGTCACACTCTTTCCACACTCTTTCTGAACCACAGCTACTATTTGGGGCCTGGATTTGCACCAAATTTATTTATAAAGAAGTACCCCTTGAACAAGCAGCCCTCACAAGGCAGTTGGTAACTCAGAAGCAGGGCCAATGGTCCATAAGCTTGTGCTAACTGAGGGGGTGTTACTGAGCGCGCCCAGCTTGACCACAGGAGCCAAAAGGGGGCTCAGATACGATGAACTCAGAGCCGCTAATGTTACCAATGTCCACAACCTGCTGAGTTCCTGTGCCACAGGGAGTGAGACCTAAGAATCTGCACGGTCATTCCAAGGGGCCCAGATCAAAGCGTCTTGGAAAACGACGTCAGCTGACCCTGAAAGCACAGGCTGCAACAACCATCCCCACTGCAGCGAGCAATCCAAAGGAGATCTGAAGGGCAACAGGGGGCCGGCCCTGACCCGAAGGCACTAATGATCTGGTCCAGAGCTGAGATATGGCACACAACCTCAAAACAATGGCAAACACAGTCACCATCATGTAAGTGGAACAAACAAAAACCCACGAGAGTTTAGAGAGGCAGAGGTTATTTCTGGTTAGGATGGAACTGGGGCATTTGGCAAGGGAGGACAGGACTAGTCAAAAGAAGTAGCAACTGAGCTGCCTTTGAGGGAGGGTAGGACTTCAGCAGGCAGAAGGTAGACCCTCGAGTGGACAGTGAGGGGTATACCAAGGGGAAGAGAAGAACATGAGGCAGGAACGCTGGGGTCAGATGGTGAGGGCTTTAAGGGCAGTTTTGAGCACTGGCCAAGAGAAGGCCATTGATATCTTCTACATCGGGGAAATAGGAGGAAAATTCTGATTTACGACCACTAACCTAGCCTCTGGTGGAGGGTGAACTGAAGTTAGAATACTAGAGATGGATCCACTCGTTAGGTTATGGCAATAGGCCAGGTGAGGGATCATCAGAGCCAGGACTGGAGCCATAACAGCAGAAATGGGAAATAAGGAGACACATTCCCCGACACCTGGCACAGGCAGGATCAGGGTGACCCGGCAACTGATGGAGTGTGGAGGACAGACAGGGAGAAATCTGAGAGGACTCAGAGGTCTCAAGCCTGAATGAATCCAAGGACAGAGACACCATCACAGAAATAGAGAATTCAGGAGAGGGGCTAGTTTGGGTATCAAAGGTCATTATTTCACCTTCAGCTTGTCTGTTTGAGGTGCTGGCAGAACTTCTAGATAGAGGTTATAGCAAGCAGGTAGAAAGTCAAGGGCTAAGGGAAAAGGACAAAGTTAGACAAAAAGATGTGGTAGCCATTTATTCAGTGGTTAATGCCACAAACTAGATGGGCTTTCCAGTAAAGAGAGGAAAAAAACCTTAGGGAAAATCTGCATTGACAAATAGTTGCATAAATCTGGCTCTAAATGGACAGAGCTCTAAGAACTGAACTCTGGAATCTGGGGAAGCCACATGGACTAGGGCAAGGCTTTGTACAAGAGATAGGGAGGTTCTGTTAGGTACTTGCCTCTCCCTCTTTCACGGGTGTGCACACACACACACACACACACACCCTTCTATTTTCTCCAATGACCTCAAGGAAGTATTAGGTTAGCACTAACCCCATGGTAGCCCCATAAATGGAAAAATGAGAGCTCTCTTTCTTGACTTCATACAGAAAACAAGATGCCTTCCCCCTACTAAAAGACCAAAGTTAGGTTCCCAGCCCTTGGATAAGCCTCTTGCGTGGGCATGAAAGACAGAGGAGGAATTCAGATGAGTCCATCAGCACAGAGGAGGTCAACTCCTCCCCTACGGGACCCCCCTTGCAGAGCCCCACCCTAAGCCAAAAGTCAGCACCCTCCCTTCTGACATGGCTCCTGAGCCTGGTGAAGGGCATGAGGCAATTGCTTGATTTCTGGTGAGTTAAACCCTATAAAACTGCATGACTGCCCTTTAACAACTAGAGTTCCAGCTAGAACATAGGGAGGGGGCACACTCAGCTCTGGTCTGTGCCCACGTGACTCCAGCTACCTGTGGCCTTCAGCTCCACACCGTGACCACACCACAGGCCAGATGCGCGATTCCCAAAAGCTACTGTCCCGGCCTTGCAGAACTTAATTGTGAGACCTGAAAATCACGCGCGGTCACTCTGTAAGGTTCAGAGCTCTCTCCTCTCTACTCTTTAAACCCACCCTTGCCAGGACAGGGACAACCCAGAAATGTTTATCTTCATATCGCTTATGGAGAAACTGAGGCAGAGCAGGGGAGAAGGGAATATTGTTCAGGAATCCTGACTCCTACATTGTGTAATCCGCCCACTAGATGGCAGTATCTCCTAAAAACTGCCCTACAAACACTCTAGGGGGTGAAAATGCCTGCTTGTAATAGCGAACATCGAACATCGGTGGAATAGGCATTCTGCTAGGCGTTTGATCTGGACTGTATCATTTAGCTCTCATACCAATTCCATGAGTTAGAGTCTATTGTTATAAAAAAAAAAAAAAAGCTTCTATTGTTATCCCTGCTTTACAGCATTTGCTTGATGTGAAAAGCTAGCCCGTAATAGACAATATGTCCATAGCTATTGTGTTTTCATTACCTCTCAATTAATCTGTATTTTTAAACACCTAATATACTTACACCTTGAAATAATTTACAATTTTTCTTTTAAAGAATCAAAATTATTTACTTAGAATTCAAAGGTCAGCAAACTTTCTGTGCAGGGCCAGATGATATATATTTTTGGCTTTTGGGCCCTACAGATTCTGTCCTAACTACTCAGCTCTGCCATCATAGTGTGAACTAATATGCAAATGAATGGGAATGGCTGTGTTCTAATAAAACTTTATTTACAAAAACAGGCAGCAGGCCAGATTTGGCCCCAGAGCCATAGGTTGCCAAGGCCTGGATTTAGATCATCCTATTTGACCTTGCAAGAACTTGATGAATCAAGACTAAAGTAGGTGAAACAACTAGAGCTGTTTGCTCAAGGTCATCCAGGCAATTAGTATTGAGTCAGAATTAATGTCAGATCCCCCAGCTCCCAATACAGTACCCTGTCTGTCCCACTTTACATATCAGCATAGAGGCACAGGGAAAACTAAAACCCCAAAGTCCTAGAAGGGTGGTTGGCGGAAACAGGAATGAATCCGTTGTTTAACTCTGAGTCTAGTCCAGGCTCTTCTACAAACATTGCTATGTCAACTGAGCAGGTCAGTGGTCTCTGGGGGCCCAATCTGCCCCATCCATACAGGGAGGGGGGTGTGCCTAGCCCCGGGTGACCTCTAAGGCCAAGGAGTTCTGACACTGTCTGGCTCTGCTCTGTGATTTCCTCCCACCCCCACCCAACACTCACTTGACGGCAGTGGTGAGGCGCAGGGGCCTGACGCCAGGCGTGGCAAAGCGCAGAGTGTTCATGTAAGCCACGTGCTGCAGGGCATGGTTGAAGGTCTCCACATCATCCCCCTCCAGGGTGAGCAGGGACTGCGAGGGGTTCACGTGGACCTGGGCCCCAGACACAGACAGCTGAGAGCAGGACGGGGAGGCGGGAGAGGAAGGGAGCAGAGGAGGAGGGGTGGGCCGGGCTCGGGGGCAGGGCGCATGCCTGGAAGGACAGGGCTAGAGGAAGGGGCTATACCTTCATGCCTTTGCCCAGGCTCTCGAAATCCCTATAGTCCAGCCCCTCCCGGCATGCATAGAGGCACTCGATGACCTCGCGGCTCTCCAGGCGGCCTGAGCGCACGCTGAAACCAGCCAGGTAGCCGTGGAAGTAGTGGTGGATCGGCAAGGGGTCTCCTAGGGCAGGAACACAGGGGCGGACAGGAGGTGAGAGTGGGTGAGGGGAGACGCAGCTGGAGCAGGAAAGGGGGCAGAGAGGAAGGGCACAAGGCTGGAGGAAGAGCATGGAAGGAGAAATGTGCAAATGAAAAGGAAAGAAAAGACCTGGAAGTGAGGCTGGGGGGAGACTGGAGAAAACAGAAAGGAAGACCAGAGATAGAATAAATCCAAGAGAGGAGTAGGGTGAAAAACAGAGCAACAGAAGTGAGGAAAGCTCCCAGGAGAGGGAGAAAGGGAAGGACAGGAGTGGGACCAAAGGGAGGAAAGAAGAGCCGGCGGAGGAAAAGGAGAAGGCAAGAGGGCATGGTCACAGGGCATGCAAGGGGACCCAGGGGGACGTGTGGAGCTTCACAGATGCCCAGATCTCCCTGCGTGGGACTGCCTCCTGCCTCCCACAGTCCCATCCACTATGTGGAAAGCCAGCAAGAGAACTCTTCCACTTCCTTCTGTGGGCAAGAAGGATGCCACCAAGCTCCATCTGGCCTTACCTCTCCAAGGGAGCCCTCCCTTGCAGTACTTCGTGCAGGCTCTGCCCCCTGGTGGCGTGGGTAGCAATAACTACAAGGCTGGCTGGGTTTTGGGGTTGGGATGGAATTGGAAGCACAGCACAAAAAGTTAAGGTGAGAGCTCTCTGGTCTCCAGTTCTTTCGCACAGAGTACCTTGTGTGGTGTCTGTACTGTTGTCTCCTCCCTTTTCCTTCTCTTTGTTCTTTTCCTCTGGAGGAAAATAAAAAGTGGCAATGAGTTTAAGTTTGTGGGGACAGACTGGCAGCAAGGAAAAAGAGGTCCTCCCTGCTCTGTCCCCGCCTGTGTAGGACTGGCAACCTGTCCACCAATGTCACATCTCAATCTCTCCAGCCTCTGCTAGAGACCAACCCCCAAATATGTTGCTGAGAAAACACAAGGGCTCTGGTAACACACACACACACACACACACACACACACACACACACACACACATGCACCCATGCTCCCAGAAGGAAAAAAATGAAAGAAATAGCTTAAGGAAAACTGATGACTCTCTGACCTCCAGCAAGGGAATGTACTGTGGAAATCATCCCTTTGATGGAACAATATGGGCACTGGCCAAAGCTACACAAAGAGAGATTCTGGTGCTGCCTGCCGTGATGACTAGTTGAACAGGTTGCAGATGGTGGGGAGGGGACTGGGGGGGTTGTGATCTCCTCCACTGGAGGTCTCTCTGAGTCATCCCGTCCAACTGCAGGAAGATAAATGAAGTCAAGCTGCCCTTGCTCCTTCCCCAATAATCCTAAGCCACTAGGGGCTCCAAACTTCAGTGTCTTCATTGAGAAGCTCAAGCGGACTTACCAGTCCAGCAGGCCCCAATCATGAGAGCAGGTTCCCTTCGGGGCGGGTGGATGAGACCATTGTCATGGATGAGGGCAGGGTCAAACGAGATGCCATCGGCATAAAGTGTGACTGTGGGGAACTCCAGGTTCAAAGCATAGTGGTGCCACTCATCATCACAGACCTGGGGGGAATAAGCAGCATAAGGGCAAGAACCCTCAGTTGATTTATCTTCAGGGAACTAACATTAGGTTCTGCCCTTTCTGCTGGGAGACAGGGTACAGTCCCTCATATTCCCAGCTCTATCAGCAGGGCTACTAGTGAATTGCTGCCTACCCAGCTCAAGAAATAACATCCCTGCCCAAAATCTATCAGGCACCAACCAAGTACCCAAAATTCCACTCTTTAGGCAAATCTCTAAAACTATAAACATTCCTAAGAGAAGGAACACACTATTTTGTGAATAAATTTTTCCCCGAAAATGTATGTACGTATGGCACCGAAAGGTCTAGAGAAGTTTGTCACCCAACAATAAAACAAAGAGGCTCCCCTTGGAGGTTTCTCCTAGGATCAGTCAAGATGGAGGTGGGGGTATCAGGGGTAGAGAGTTCTCTGCCTTATCAGTTTCTATGTGCTGAAACGCCTCAAGATTCAACATTGATCCTTTTCCCTTTTCTCTATACATGCTCTTCCTAGGAGTGCCCTCATCTGTTCCCACGGGTTCAGATACCATATTTAGGCCAATAACTCCAGAATCTGCATCTCCAGCCCAGAGCTCTCCTTGGAACGCTGGGCTATCCACTTGGATGTCTCACAGGTCTCTCAAATTTAACATGTGTAAGATGAAAGTCCACACCGCTTCGCAATACGCTCACTTTTCCTGAGGCAGCATAAACACTCCACTGTCCATCCAGTTCCTCCAATGGATGACCTACAGGACACCTTTGATCCTTCTCTTTCCCTCATCTTCCACATCCAATCCATTAGCGGGGCTGCTGATCCCAGGTCCAAACAGAGCTCAAAGCTGCAGATTTCTGTGCAGTTCTCTACGTTGCCATGCATCGGTCAAGTCCTCAACCTTTACCGTGGCAACAGCCTTGTCTGGGTCCTTCCACTGTTACATCTCTTCAATACACTCCTCCCATAGTTGCCAAAGGTATCATCTTAAAATAAATCTGATCAGATCACCTCTCTGCTTTAAACCCTTCAAAAGGCTTCCTGTTTCTCATAGGACAATATCTAAATGAACTCCAGCTGACGAAGTCCACCGTAGAACCTTATCACTGCCTATCTCTCCAACCTCACGCCCAGGCTTTCCCCCTTGTTCACTGTATTCTAACCCAACTGGCCTTCTTCCCATGCTTGGAACATGCTGAGTGCTTTCTTGCCTCAGGGCTTTTGCATCAGCTCTTCCCACTACCTAAAACACTTTTTTCTCACCCGTTTCTCATCCTTTAGAACAAAACTTAAATTCCACCTCAATCAGGACTTCGCTGAATATCTGATCTAAGGTGAACTCCCCCCGCCATCGCCTTCTCCCATCCTCTACTTCAGTCCCCTGCTTGTTCTTTCAGAGAATTTTTTACAATTCACTGTTTGTATATGACTTACTTTTTAAAAATCTACCTCTCCAACTAAAATGTAAGCTCGAAGAAGGCAAAGATTTTGTTTCATCTTATACTCCATTGTATCCTCAGAACTAAGCAGAATGGTAGAGCCTTACTTGATATTTAACAAATATTTGTTGAATAAATAAGGGAAAATAAAAGAAAAGCAGAGTCATGTTACTAATATTAGCAACAAGGGATCTTGTTCTTTCGATCTTGATCTTTCGATCAAGAAGCAGCAAATGGCAGACTGTCTCTTTTAAAGAGTGCCACAGAAACCGAAAGCTTTTATAGACAGCCCTCAATTATCTAATTTGTGGATTTTCTAGACTCTTCCTTTTCCTTTCTCTTTCTTCCACGTCCTTTTTCCCGCTATTTGCTTACTTGACACTCCACTGGGGCTTGCAAGAAAAATAAAAGGAGATGGGAACTCAAATTAGTCCCCACTGGTCCCCGTGGAGAATGAATAAAGCACAGGCTGCAACTGTCACTCTAGAGAGGATTTTATACATTTTCTTGTCTATTTTTATTTGTCCTTCATAATCACAGAGAATAGTAGTGAGAATTAACATTCCTTCTGACTTATAAGGTCTATCACATCATTTAATCCTGCAACAACCCTGGGAGATAGGGCCCCATTTAATAGGCCAAGAAACTGAGATTTAGACATACCAAGGAAGATTTCATGGCTAGTGAGTTGCCATGGCCAGACTCAACCCCAATCTGCATACCCCAGAATTACTTTCTGGCTTACAACATGCTAACTGCTTGAGAGTCAGGGATATGTACTGTTAAGGTTCTAGGTAAGAAAGGGATGAAATAAAACAAAGGAGAAAAGATGTTTGGTTGGGTATGATGTTAGTAGTAATGTGTTCCCAATTTCCTTTTAATCCCAGAGAGCTTTCTGAGGAGATAAGCCTTAGAAAAGGAGAACAAGAGAATCTGGGGGTAGAATGGTCAGGAACTGAAAATGGAGCACGAAGGGGATACAGGGCAACCCAGAAAATACCAACCTCTGCCCCAGGACCCTCCTTGCCTGGAAGTAAGGTACACCCACCCAGCTCTCTCAGGAGCCTGGCACTGGCCTCACCTGCTCCAGCTTCCAGAGGAACTTGACTGGGCGGGCACTCTCAAGCAAAGGCCAGTAGAGGAAGGCAATTCTACAGCCATGGACAGTCAGTGAGTAGTGAGAGAAGCCGTCCTCTGAGGGGAGAGGACGAAGACAGGGGTCAAACACAGGACCTGAGGCAAGAACAGGTTCAAAGCACCAGAGGGAGAAAACGCGGAATTCTCATTACTCTCAGGTGCTCTCCCACCGTATTCCCTAGAGTCTCCTCTCTTTCTCGCCCTCTGACACACAGAGTTCAGCCCAAGTGATCACTAGGGCTTCTCGAGCATTCTGTTTGGCCAAGATGCAACACTGGTTCAGAGTCCCCACAGGTCTTCCCTGCTCCCACCCAGATTTCTACTGGTCCTTTGGTTAATGCAAACTCCATGGGTGACAACCCTTTTCAAGTCAAGAAAAGTGAGCTTGGAGAAGTGGTAGAAATGAAAGGTCAGGACAAGACCGAGCCAAGAGCGACTGTGCCACTGCAGTCGAGGAAAGAGGGGGACTTGGAAATGGAGCCCACTAGCCCTTTGAAGAGGAGGACGGGCAGGGAGGGGGCAGGAGAGAAAGAATGGGGCACACCACTATCCATGCTTTTCCACTGCAGTGGACAGGCTTAATAGGAGTAGACTGGGGGTAGCCTACCACATGGTGGGATGCAGGGGGATTGGGTGAGTGGTCCCCCTGGGATGCAGGTGAGAAGGGCAGTGAGTGGTCCCATTGTACTCTGAGAGCAGTAGGGTCTCAACCTGTGATGCAGGCAGTAAGCCACACAATTTCAGGGAGCATCAAACCTAGCACTGCCATCTTACAAATGAAGAGAGAGGAAGTGACCTGTCCATAGCCACAAACTGGGCAGTGACAGAGGCAGGATAAGAAGCCAGTTTCCTCACTCTCAGACCAGTGCCCTGGGGAAGGCTCACCATTCTGAACAGTGTTACACACGATGGTTTCCTCTTCCTTCTTGCCCTTGTTGGGAGTGACGCCATGCTTCATCCAAAAGGACAGAGTAAAATGGTCACTGAGGCTGTCCTGGGGTCCAGAGCCCAGCCCAGCTGTGCCACCCAGGGGCACCTGCACAGCTTGGGTGCCATTGAACCAGTAGATAAGGCTGCTGTCCTGGCTGTAGTGCACCGAGAGTCCCGCCGTCCAGTTGGCATTGGGGCCGGGCATGGGCAACAGATCTACCTCCCCAGGGGCAGCACCTGCAGAAGCCCCAGAAGGCACAAGTGTCAGAGCTGCGAGGCAGCAGATGGGGAAACTGGAAGCAGCCAGGGCAAGAGTAACTGAAGGGGAGAGATTTCCCACAGTTAATCTCATGGCCTCTTTTGGCCTTTCAAAGACACAAGAGGGTGGACCTCTCTTCTAGGAATGGCTCTCTAATTAACTCATTCTCCAACTCTTCATTTCTCCCTACCATTGTTCCACAATGTACCTGGTAACTGTCTTGTGCTAGGATCATGAATCTTTGCAATGACACACTGATTTGCTTTGGGGCCACAAGAGTTAACCACATGCTATAACCTCTGTGGATATGTACACTTGTGGGTGGGCAAGGGAAGGTATAAGGCAGAGTCTTAGGAAAGAGGCAGAGGAGGGTTCAGGAGAGGTCTGGAGAGGGGAGGGCACACCCACCACAGAGTTTCCGCAGGGCCCGCTCTGAGTAGTTGTCACGGTCACAGCCCTTGGCCACATGGCTAGTCTGTAGCTCTATGGTGGCCTGAATATTCCAGAGAGGTTCATCACAGGTCTCCAGGCGGATACCAGGGAACAAAGCCAAGCTCCCTGCACCTGGTGCATATTCAATCCTTTTGTTCCAGCCTGCATAGAGGAAAGGGAGAGGGTAGTGAAGAGAGAGGAGAGGAAGGCAGCCCCTCTTATCCATTCTGTTCTTGTCATGTCCCCTGACATTCTTGGGTAGACAGCCAGGGTAGACAGCTGCAAGCCTGTCCCCAAATATCTCTCCCCTGGCTCCTAAGCTAGCCCTATTATTGTCAGAATGGACAAGAAGGGAGACCAAGGTGAAAGATAATTCACAAGATGAGTCAGAGTGCAGCTCCTCACCTTGCCAGCTGGGTTTACAGGTAGGCTTCACCTGGATCTCCACCTCGGCATCATCTGCTGCCCGCTTCTTCCCGCAGTCATAAGCCGTCACCGTGAACTTGTAGAGCCTCTCGCCACTGTACTGCAGCTTCTCTGTGTTCTCAATGTTTCCTGGGATGGATGTGGAAGGAGACAAAGAGGGTAAGGAACACTAGAGAAAGCTTAGGGAGGCAAGGTGAAGACTCATGAGTCAACTGGGCAGCAGATGAATTAGGCAGCAGGAAGTTGGGAAGGAGGTATCTGGGGGAAAGGCTCTACCTTGGGAAGGAGGTTATGGAATGAGGATCTGAGGAGCACAAATGGAGAGCTCAGTCCCGGGATGTTCTGATGAATATGGGTGTACAGGGCTGGGCAGCTGGTGTGGGCAGGGGATGGACTCACCATCATTGTCGATGAGGAAGGGGGTGTTGGGTGTGAGGATCTCATAGTAGCAGATCTGGCTGTACTGGGGGGAGCAATCACCATCGATGGCTTCCACCCTCAGGATGCGGTCATACAGCTTCCCCTCAGTTACTGCAGCACGGTACAGCCGCTCCACAAACACGGGGGCAAACTCATTTACATCGTTGACCCTCACATGCACAGTCGCCCTGCATGTACCAGAGCAGGAGGAGGGACAAGGAAGAGTCAGCCAGCCTCAAAACACAAAAAGAGGCACAAGTAGGAATGCAGACAGAGAGTCAAAGCAGACAGAAGCCAGTGTGTCCTGAGCCTAGGGCCATGGGCATGCTCATCCCACCCTCCAGGACACCAGGCCCCACAAGGGAAGGGGTGACTGATGTAAGGGGTAAGGAACAACCCCAGGGGACACCAGCAGCTGACTTGGATGAATCCTGTACAGAATGCTATAGGTTGGGTGCCAAGACAAGGGGTAAAACAAAATTTTGTATCCAGCTGGTTGTTCCTCCACAATAATCAAATCCAATGGGATAATCAAGGAAGACACGGAATAAAAGCCAAATTAAAACCAACCAGGGGATGGGGTGCCCGTCTGGCTCAGTCAGTGGCGTATCCAATTCTTGGTCCCAGGGTTGTGAGTTTGAGCCCTACGTTGGGTATAGAAATTACTTAAAAATAAAAATCCTTATGGGGCACCTGGATGGCACAGTCAGTTGAACAGCCAACTCTTGGTTTTGGGTCAGGTTCTGATCGCACGGTCCTGAGATCAAGCCCCACATTGGGCTCCCCACTCAGCATGGAGTCTGCTTGAGTTTCTTTCTCCCTCTCTCTCTGCCCCTCCCAGCTACATGCTCATGCACTCCCACTCTCTCTCTCTCAAATAAATAAATCTTTAAAAATAAATAAATAAATAAATAAATAAATAAATAAATAAATAAAATCTTTAAAACCAACTAGGAGAAGGGAAGTGGTATTTATATAAAAGCCATTAGTCATCTGACATGAGCGCAAGAGGAGTGCTGCCTTCTGTACATCCATGTGCAGTGTGCATGTCAGGTGTGCCCCCCTATACTCAGGCCCTGTGGGGCAAGCAGCCCTGGGGCTCTGCCCTTCGTGCTGAGCCCTGCCCCTCACCAAGATCTAGGCACCCAGGTCCCAGAGGCAGGTCCTATCTCCAAATGGGAAACTGAATCACAAGGCACGGTTTATCACCAGTGCCTCTTAGTGGCCCAGGAACACTGGCTACCAATCTTTCTCCCATTTTCAGACGAGAAGTTAGCTGGGCACAGTCATGGGATTCTCAGGCCCTGGTTTCATTCATGCTGGAGCTCTCTCCTGCCCACCTTCACCTAGCGCTGTGCATGAGTATACCGTGTGTGTGAGTATGTGCCTGCTGCAAAGTGGTGGGGCAGGTGGAAGGAATCCGGATGTGTGCTGAGATGCTCATCGTCCTTCTCCTCGTTATGCTCCTCATCATCATAACTCCCATGTACTGAGCCTTTCCCATGTATCAGGCACTGCGGTACACGCTTTTTACATAAACCATCTCCTTTACCCTTCATAACAACCTAGAGAAATAGGGATTATCATGTTCCCCATTTTACTGAGAAGTAAAAGCAGATCCAGAAAGGCTAAGTAAGTCGCCCAGGGTCATAAGTGGCAGAACCAGGATTAGATCCCATGAGTTCTACTACATGTTTCTATCACCTTAAGTGAAGGCTCCTGGAGGACACGGCCTCCGTCCCTGACCCCAATGAACAGAGAGGGGCGGGATAGGTATCAATGACAGCATGGGCAGAGGATGGTGAGGGGCTTGGGAGGAGAGAGAAGAGCCCAGCAGCAGGAGACAAGGGCTTCCTCACTTGTGGGACTTCTTGGTGTTGGCGCCGTCGGGGCCCTCGCCGCAGTCGTAGGCCTGGATGGTGAAAGTGTGCTCCTTCTGGGCCTCACAGTCCACTGGCTCCTTGGCCCGGATCAGCCCTTCTCCAGTTGCTTTGTCCAGAATCACGGCCTCAAAGGGCACCCCAGACCCATGGAGCCGGAAGCCACAGATCTCTCCTGGCCCAGGGGAGAGGGAGGGATGAGGCTCCTTCTCCTTTGCCACTTCCAGCATCTTCTTCCCAGCCTCAACCTCTCTGCCTTGGGTTCTGCTTCACCTCTCCTTCCAAACCTCAGCCCTTCTCTTGTACACGTGAAAGTGTTAATTATCAGACATACAGCTCCAACACCAGCTTCCCCGAGCTGCAACCTCTCAGAGATACTGGGTCTGAGATTTGACAAAATCTTGATGCAGTTAACCACTGCCTGCCCATGTCCTTCTCTCTGGCTCCCTTTATTCAGCCAACATCCTTAAGCCTACGTCTACCACTTCGTCATGGCCTCTTCCCCACTTCTACTGCTCTCCCTCTCTCGGGACTTCCTCCCCTCTCTTCCCTTGCCCTCTGCCTTCCCAACCACTTTTCTCCGTCCTACCCACCTTGCCATCCCCCAACCCCAATCACCTGCATAGCGCAGGGGGGCATCCTTGTCCAAGGCAAAGAGTGGTGGATTCAGCAGGACCGTGTTGTCATTCTCCATGACGATGCCTTGGTATTCTGCCTCGATCCATGGCTTGTGCTTGTTGGCTGACCCCCACCCAGGGAGAGGAGAGAAAGCACCTGTGAGCTGGCCCTCCACTCCCACACAACCCAGAGACACTTAGATTCCAGCATTATCACCCTTTCTACCCGCTGCAGCAACACCTGCAGGAGGAAGGGCTGAGGAGAAGAAATCAGCATTAGAGGAGTCAGAGGGTCTGTGAGAGGTCACAGCCTTCTCCTATGGCAAGATAGGTGGTTTCCGTGGCAACACCCTATCCTGGGGGAGGAGGGGGACAACTATCTCCACTGGGAGACATGGTCAGAGGGTGAAGAATTTTCTTTAGGGATTTCAAGTGCTAGAGAGTGGAGACTGGAGATTCAGGGAGCAGTGGTGGGCCATCAGAAGGCCCTGGGAAAGTGAAGGCCTAGACTAAGGGCGGAGTTGAGTTTAGAAAAAGAAGATCCAGATGTTTCCTGAGATCCTGAGTGTTTACCCTCTCCACCGTCACCATCACCCCATTTCAGTCCTGATCCCTCCACTCTGCACTTCTCCCAGCCAAGCCCCAACCTAAGTCCATCCAACCTAAGAGAAGGGAAAATATAGGACAGAAGGAGGGGGACAGAGAGGGACAGGGATGGAGCAGAGGAATCAATGCCAAATAACCGGACCCAGCACAGCCGACATCCTGAGGGATTATTGAACTGGCCTAGAAACATGACAAATCCCCTCCCTACTTCTCATCCCTACACTCAAGAGAACACACTCACAGCCAGCACATCTCTGTGTCTCCCACAAGGCCACCAAACCCCACACTCCCTGAACCCCGCTTTTTATACAGACCCATGACTTAGTTCTACTTCTTGCCTACCCCACCCCTCTTCCCTTCAACCACCAGCCAACCAGGGGTGAAGGACTCAGTCAGCCTTTAGATTTCCCCATCTCCTGCAACACTCAGCTCACTCAATTGTGTCTCCTCCCCAGTACTGATCTCCCGTTAGCCTGGTGAGGAGCTACAGAGAAGGCACAGTATGTTCCCTTCCCCTCTAACCACCCCCCACTCCAGCTGCCACTGCTTGCTCTGTCTAATCCCACCATGCCAACCACCAGGACCCCGAAGCACATTCATGATGGCCTGTCAGTGAAACATGGGTGGAGGAAGACATATCATCATAGGGAAACTGAGTCACCAAAAGGAAACATGCCCAGTACGTGACGGTGAACAAAACATCCTTATTTCCAGTCTTTCCTCCAACCACACCACAAAAAGCCTCCTGGTACTGGAATGCCTGCCCCTTTCTTGCAGATGACCACCAAAACTCCTTTCTCTAATGGCAGAGGAGAAAGCCACAAGATGGTGCTCAGAAGGCAAGCACAGGAAGTGGCAGGAGCCTAAGAAGCTGGGCTGAGGTCAGAGACTGAGGTGAGGAGCCACAGCCTGAAGATGAAGGGGCTGCAGTGTAGCAAGTCCAGTGCTGGGCACCCTCTCCACAGCTCGCCCCCAGGTCTCCCTGTTCCTCTCTTCTTGGCCACAGACTCTGCTTGTGTTCATTTCCTTCACTCACTCCTGGCTCCCTGCCCTTCCTTCCTTGACTTTCCCTTCCCCCTCTCCCCACCTGTTCTAGATTTACCTTTCAATCTTCTCTCTTTTTTTGCCTCCACCTTTACCCTCTTTACCCTCCTTCTCATCCCCCTCCCACACCTCTTCTCCCTTGTCCTTCTCAGCTTTCCCTCTCACCACTCATTTAGCACCCCCCACACACACCCACTTCTGCCCTTATCTGCCTTTCTCCACCTACCTGAGCCCTCTTCCCCCAACCCCTCTCTCCCTGCCGCCTCCGCCCTGGTCCCTCTGATGGCCTCACCCAGCTGAATTTCTCTGCTGTCTGCCAGAGAGGGCAGCTCTGGTAACCCTCAGCCCAGCTGTACTCAGGGTACTGATGCAGAGGAACACGCCAAAACATACGTGCTCCGAATTGCTGAGCTGCAAGGAACTATTTCTCCCAAGGATGGGATGGATATGAACCAGATGGATCTGCCACACACCCTTAGTGTGGGCACACCCCAGTGCACACGGAGAACCATCCAGAGATGTGTATCACCCTTCAGGGGCAAGTCCTTCTGCGACCTGAGATATCTCCCGCAGGCAGAAACTGGAGGAGGGGGAGACAGAGACCCCAAGATGGAAATGAGGACCAAATGGGAGCCAGAGAAGCACATGGGTAAAACAGCCCAGAGAGGACGGTGTGGGGAAGGGGATGTGAGGGAGAGAAGGGGGCAGCTCTCAGAAAACGGATGAGAAGGGGAACGGTCGGAAGAACCCACACCTGTCATCTGCCAGAGAGCTTCAACAGCCCCTGCTCACCCCTGCCCGCACATGGCTCTGCCGGATACCCCTCTTTCAGTGCCCCCCTTCCCCCACTTCACTCACCTTTGTTACAGGAGCTGGAGGGGAGCAGGGAGGCCAGCAAGAGGGGCAACAGCAGGAGGGTCATGGTGTGGTGTGGGCAGGGCAGGGCAGGGCCAGGCGATCGCTCTCCCCCAAGAGCCTCCAGCCGGCTGATTCCACCTTGGGGGAGGGATGCAGGGGCTCTCCAAGGAAGGGAGGGAAGATAGCGGGCCGGGCCGCAGTGCAGGGACAGAAAAGAGCCCGCCGCGCACACTAGTCCATAGAGCAGACCTACGCAGACCCCAACCTAGGTGGCTGAGGTGGGGGACTTGCAGAGGCTTCTCGTTCGCTCTCGAGCCGGGCGTCCTCACTCTCTCCCTCATTCCCACCCCATCCCCGCTACTGCAGGATGACGTCAGCAAGCCAGGCGAGGACTGATGGGGCGGCTGGCCAATCGGGTGTCTGGGGGGGGCCAGGTGCTGCAGGGGGGGAGGAAACCAATGGGACTGGGGAGCAGGGGCGGGAGACTGTGTTAGGGCATTTTCCCTAGACTGCAATTTGGGGGAGCAAGGGAACTGCGGGGGCTGGGGCGGAAGCTGGAAAACCGTAGAGGGGGTGGGAAATAAGAGGGACATTGGGAGAATCGAGAAGCTGGAAGCCCGGGGGTGGGAAAGGGAGACGTCAACGGAGACCTGAGGGAGGCGAGGAGGGGCAGTATCACGTCACCCCCCCCCCCCACACACACACCACCACCAACTCTGCATTAACCTCTTTTCACAGCCCATCCCATCAGCAGGTCCCTGCTGCGCGCCTCCTGGGAGCCGTAAAGCAAAACCCACAGCCTGAACCCAAGAGATCCTAGCATTTCCGTTCCCAGCCCCAGGTGTTTGAGGAAACCATGGGATGGTCAGCAGGGAGGTGGAAAGGGTTCTGGGACTGGAGGAAGAGTGAGAGATTTGCACACAACACACACACACACACACACACACACACACACACACACACCTGTCCAGACGATTCACTACTAGGTGGGATTTTTTCCACTGCCTAGGCTCCCTCCCTCTCCCCAAACTTCCCACCTTAAACCATGATGAACCAACCCAGCTGATTCTGAAGCCAGGGAAGTTGGTAGGTTTGAAAGAGAGGGAGAAAGGGTTGGGGGCGGAGGTGAGGTACACGGTAATTTCGGCAGCCCCCGTCATGGTAATACATCTGGTAAGCGTGGGCTGTCCAAAGGCTGGGAACTGGAGGTGATGGTACCATCAGTGACTACAGAGGGACAGGGAAACCCCTGGGTCCCAAGTCAAAATTTTCCAGGATAGCCAACCAAACACCTCCTTCACTCTCTGCTCCAGACTTTGAACTCAACACCTCCTCAGGCTGACAACCCCCTCTGTGCCTGGGAAGAACAGTTTCTCTGCCTCCTTCCTAATGGCCCTATAGGACAAAGAGCTTGGAATTCCAGAGTCGGGGCCCCAACTCATCGAAGCTGTCTGAGGGAGTTGTAGGAGGTAGCACTCTAGCATTTCCTTCACTGTGGCTTCTGGCCAGCTGACTGTCCCCCGTCTTTCCCCACCTCTTCCCCCTCATACCTTTCAGGATCCCTGACTCAGGCCTAGGATCTCGGGGTATTGTTAGAACTCATCCCCGGATGAGCTTGGAGGCTGCCACTCCACACAGCAAGACCAGACCTCTCTTAGGGAAGACCGCCCCCCTCAGAGCTCTGGGACATTTCCCAAGCCTGCGGACAATGGGCTGCAAGCCAAAACTGACCTTCGAAAAGGCTCGTCTTGGATGACTGAAAGCCCCAGATCCTGCTCCAGGTTCCTTCCTCAGGAAAAGCCAAGGTCAGGCAACAAGCTGCCAAGTTCCCACCCCTCCCTCAGATGGCAGGAACCAGCCCCAAACTCATTATGAGAGGAGGGAGGAAGTCTGGTAGGAACTCTTATTGCAACAGGGCCCAGCCCTATAAAAACCCTGGTAAGCATAGACCTTTACGCAGCCTGTGTGTGTGTGTGTGTGTGTGTGTGTGTGTGTGTGTGTGTGTGTAGTCTAGCCTGGACTCTCTCAGCCTCACCTGCCAGACAACACCCACTCCCTCTGCACCCTGCCTGCTATATTCTCCTGAAATCTCGATCTCTATCTTGGCCAGCCCAGACAATGCCTCCCAACCTTACCGGCTACTACCGCTTTGTCTCACAGAAGAACATGGAGGACTACCTGCAAGCCCTAAGTAATGGCCTCACCCTCCCAGACCCCTCTCACTCCTCTTCTCCCCTTTCCCTCCGTGCCTCTCTGTCCCATTGAGAAGAGGGAGTTCTGGGGTTGGATGCTGTGGTGGCACCTGACTTGGGATCCATTTCTAGCCAGGGCACTGGTAGCAAGAGTCCGTCTATGGTCTCAGACCCAGCTAAGGGGCAGCCCACAGCCCTGGCTGGCTTGTAGGAGCCCCACTAAGAGGTAGCCCCCACAGACATCGGCATGGCTCTGCGGAAGATCGCGCTGCTGCTCAAGCCGGACAAGGAGATTGACCATCAGGGCAACCACATGACAGTGAAGACCCTCAGCACATTCCACAACTACATTCTGGAATTCGAGGTGGGAGTTGAGTTTGAGGAGGATCTAAGGAACGTGGATGGACGAAAATGCCAGGTACTTTCCCTCAGGCTTGGGGGAGGGCACGTGGTTGAGCAGGTGGGGGCCTCTTAACAATCTGGGGCAAAACAAAGTGCACTTTCCCAGCCAGAGGCAGAGAAAAGCGATCACTACAGTAGGCTGCAGAGTCCCCAAGGTAACAGTCGCCCAACTCGCTCTCTCCTGCCCCCTCTTATTGCCAGCCGAAAGGACAAAAAAGGCAGGTCACCATCAGTCCAAAGAAGAAATACTTGCTCACCCTCTAGCTTGTGACCTTCTTGGTCACTGCAGACTCTCTTTTCCCTAACCCTTTATGAGTCCACTATCCTCTATTTCTTTCTGTTTCTTAAGCCTTCCTTTTGGTCTCCTTTGCAGACCCTAGCTCTCTTATTAATCCCTTTAACTGGGGTTTCCCCTAGTATTTTGTTCTTGCCTTTCTCTCTTTTGTCTGTACACCAAAGCATGGGCTAAATCATCTATACCCATGCTTTCTGCTACCATCTGTAAACTGTCCTTGACATGGATTCTCCAGCCAGAGTTGCCTCCTGAGCTCCACGGTGAAGTTTTCATCTGCCTGTATGATGTTTCCAACCGCATGCCCCAAGCTCAAAGCCAAAGTCATTATCTTCCTACCCAAACTATTACTGCTTTATATTTCCTGTCTTTATTAATGGCAATAACCAGCCAGACCAGAGACCTGGGAGTCACAGCTGTATCTTCTGCACCCCAACACACACACACACACACACACACACACACACGCACACATCTAGTTGGTCAAGAAGTCTTTATAACTTGTCTTCACTGTCCAGTATAGTTGCTACTAACCATATATGGCCTTCGAACGCTTGAGATGTAACTAATCCAAACAGAGTGTTATAAGTATAGCATACATAGTGGGGTTTGAGACAATACCAAACAACGTAAAACATCTCAGTGATTTTGATTTTAATCACATGCTGAAATGATAATACTTTATATATTCTAGGTTAAATAAAATACATTATTAAATTTAATTTCACTTGTTTCTTTTTCCTTTTCTAACATGGCTACTAGGAATCTTGCATTTTCTAATGTGGCCTGTGTTTATGGCCCGTTATATTTCCACTGAACATTGTTGATTCTTCCTAGCCTTCCTCTAGTGCCTCCTTCATTCAAGCCCTCATTTCTCGCCTGGTGCCCAAATCTGGCCCTCAATCTTAACCCTTCTCTAACCCACTCTGCATACTGTAGCCACAAGCATTTATCTAAAATATAAACATGATCATGAATGAAACCCTCTCAGTGACAATCCCTTATGTTCCAGATGAGGTCCACTCTACTTAAGAGCCCTTAACAACTATGTGGCCTTCTTTCTTACTTCTATGCTGTTCCTTTTCTTGCTAGAAATTTCCCAGCGTCTCCAATCTAACTAACTCCTTGCTTCCTTGAAGACTCAGCTCTTCCCTCCCCACTCCCATCCCCAACACTTGCCTGGTGTCACAGGTACCTGCTTCCTGCTCTGTCTGACCAAGATTCTGAGCTCCTTGGTTAGCAGGGCCTATCCTATGGGAGGCTTTAATACATGCTGGTTGGAATGCCCAGGCCCACCCCACTCTGATTCAGGGCTGGGGGTGATCCTTCACTCTCAGGGACACTTCAGCTGTCCTCGAAACCGAGAAAGAGGAGAGATTCCCTGGTGGGACTTACAACCAATCCTCTTTTTTCCCAAAAGACCCTCCAGTCCAGCCGGAAGTATCCAAAGGACAAAGTGTTTGTTCTTCATCACCCACCCACCCCAGTTCTACTCCTCGTTATCCCGCTCCATCCCTGCTCTGCCCTAGCAGTCACTGTAGACAAACTATGGGCCCCCCTCAGTGGCCTTTGGGAGTTGGGGAAGGGAGTCCTACTGAATCAGAGCAGCCATCTTACTCAGAATGAAGGGGCTGGAGCAAGACAGTGTCAGCGGTGGTGTGAAGAGGGGCCGCCCAGCCAGACTGAGTTGGATGCATTTGGGATGTTCTGCCTCCAAATCTTCCCTTATTCCTGCTTTCCCTATAGACAATAGTCACCTGGGAGGAGGAGCAGCTGGTATGTGTGCAGAAAGGGGAGGTCCCCAACCGAGGCTGGAGACACTGGCTAGAGGGAGAGAAGTTGTATCTGGTAAGCTGGGTGAGGGCTGGGAGAGGGGCCTCCAGATAGGACTCATCCCCTTGCCCAAATCGAGTCAGTCTCCTATGCCACCCTCTGCCCCCCTCCAAGGAGAGCAACCAAAAAGAAAACAAAAGCACTGGCAAGAGTAGAGAGAGGAAGACATAGAGGGGCCAGGTGGGCCCTGGCTACAAGTCAGATGAATGTCCATAAATCATGACTAGAGAGACAGAGCCTAGCCATTTCGCATTCCATGACCCAGCTACCTTCCTTCCTCTGGGGTGAAAAGTTGAAGGTGTGGGACAATGATACAATTCCCCATACATCAAATGCTCTAGCTGTTGTCTCCCAAAGGATTAAACAGAGCTCAAGGACCTTGAAAAAGGAACTCTGGCTGGCAAGAAACTTCTTTCTCCTCATTATTCCTACTCTGTCCCCAGGAACTGACTGCAAGGGATGCAGTGTGCGAGCAGGTCTTCAGGAAGGTCAAGTAGCCAGAGAGGAGCTGAGGGCCCCTGCAGATGGCACCGGTCCCCAGACTCCTCTTGCTCGTACCCCTTCAAGCCCAGATTGTGCCAGGTCAGCAGTCCCTTTCTCGGGCCACTTACTCTGCCTCCGGGTCCCTCCTCACCCCTCCCCATGTTAATCTATAACTTGCAACCCCCCAGGCCAAAGTCCTTTTTCCTCACACTCCACTGCCCTGTAGTAGCCTCAGATCCAATTCCCAGTCTGGCCTCCTGGATGAAAGAAACAGGCAAAGGGGAAAGACCCCTTGAAAACAATGGATCTCAACTCTCTTTGGTTCATTTGGTCCCTTATTTTCCATCTAAGAAAGAAATAAGCTTTGAGCATTTGGGGACAAGTAAGAATTCTGTCCTGGTGGAACTTTTGGAAAACTGACTAGGGTTCAAGAATTTAAACAGGAACTACTGGTAGAATCTTTTGTCTATTTCCTGTCCTTATTCTCAAGAAAGCCGCATGTGTTCAACAGAACCCGGCCCAAGGCAAGGCCTCACCCACACAGAGTTCAACAGACCACATGTACCAATGTCTGAATGAATCCTGGCTATCTTATATTTCCATGCTACATTTTGGGGAAGTGGAATGGGACAGGGTGAGACCTTTGTCTAGTGCTGGAGGAGGTTATGAAGCTTCAGAATAATGACCCGGCCTCCATGTCTGCTTTGGGAAGCATAGGCAGCAAGAAGGCTAGAAAAGATTGAAAGGGGTAACAGATGGAAAATACAAGGCCAAGAGCTAGGAAGATGAGGGACATGGGGGTGTGAGGGCAACAGCAGGAAGAAGACTGACATGCCTGGCTATTGGGACCCTCTGCTTGAAGGCCAGCAAGGCTGGGACAGAGGATGAGAGGGAAAAGTGAGAAGAGCAAGGCTTCTCCCTAAGGGTCCCAGAATACCCTGGAAAAGAGCCCAGAGGGCAGGGCCTGTTCAGGGTCAGGGCCAGCTCCAGCCTCTGGACACCTCCCCACCTCCAGGGACCTTCGTCCTTTCAGAATAAAAGTCCTGTGGGGCAAGAGTCAGGGAGAAGAGGGCTCAGTGTGGGATGGGGACAGATCCTGACTGTGTGGGAGGCAGAGGTTGTTGGAAAGTCCCTGGCCTATGCTCATTAGATGATCACCACTGCCCCCTCTTCCTGCAATGGCTAAGCCCCTACACATTCAAGACAGTCACTAGTTTTGAACACTGATCCTACTAGATGCCCTGGAATGAGTTTGGAAAAGAAAATAAAAGAACTCAGAGTGGAACTGAATAGCTTACTCTCTGCCAGTCTCTCTGCAGATGTCCCCAGTAGAGTGGGGAGTAGAGAGCCCTCCTCTGGACAAAGCCACCCAGCAGAAGCTCTGGGGACTGCTGGATCCTGCCTTGTCTTTTTCCAAGGTACAGTGAAACCAAAGGAAAATGCTCCATGTATAGTCACCTGTTGTCTAAGTCACCGGGGCACTGAAATGTCCTGGCCCCTCTGAGTTCACAGCACAGGTCCAAGCCTCTCCCCACAGGACTGTCTTCTGTGCTCTTCATATTGGTCCAGCGCCACTTGCTTTAGTCTTGCCAGAGGGGCTGACCCAGGAACTTGGAGGCCTCCATGATGACTGTCAGGTCCAATCTAAACACCCCGAAAATGCCTGGGACATGAGCATCCAGCCATCCACACTGCAAGTCCACGTCCTTCACTTGACCTTACCTCTTCAGGATCCAGAGTCCAACAAGAAGCCTGGAGATCCCCAAAAGAGCCCAAGCCATTAGAGGAGGACTGAGCAGCTTCAGAAGCATCACCCAGGGGGTGGGCAGGAGCAGAGAGCTACTGAGACTGGAAGCCTGGGCTGCTGTTCCCCCTGTGGGCAGCAGGGGGTGCTGATCACACCAAGTTTAATCCTCCCTCCTCCACCACCTTCTTGAATATTCCCTTTCCCACCGCACAGACACCTGCAGCACACACACACACACACCGTACCACCACCACCAATTTCCAACCCACATACTCACCTGCTCAAAACCCCAACCTCTCCTTCAAATCAGGCTGCTCCGTCTGTCCTCAGATGGAAGAGATGATTACCAGGGCATCAACTGAGAAAGAAGAGAGGGACATAGCCTTCGAGGGAAGTGCCGCCCCCAAGCCTGTCCTGGGGCACACAAAGCTGAGGATCAAGGACTGACTTTGACTTTGTTGACCAGCATCCTAGCCCCCAGGGAGATGATCAGCAATCCAAAAGGTTTATTTCCATGTGAGAGGGAGTAAAAACCCCCTTCTAAGCCAGCCCCACTCCACCAGGCCCCTACCCCACTCCTCCTCAGGCCCAGAGAGCACCACATGCTCACAAACAACCTTCTGGCCTGAACTTCAGATGATCCTTTAGTCTCGATTCCTATGTCACTACAGATCCCTCTTCGCAGAAGAAAGTAACCAACAGTGGATATACCAAGAGCAGGTGTGTGCCCTCTGAAGCAGAGAACCACATGCTGCCCAAGGCCTCGAGGTCCACGTTCTGGTAGGGGACCAGAGAGTAGGCAGGAGCAGCAAAGTCTAGCCAGGTACCCCTCCCCGCTGCCCCTTTCCCTTCAGCCACTCTCTTCCATGTGACCCCACCCCACCCCACATGCCCAGACCTGCATGTTGAAAAGAAAGCTCAGGCAAAAGCAGGAAATTCCTCAACTCTAAATCACAATGGCCATCCCAGCTAGGAGCTCCATCCTATAACCGTGGTTGGACCCCTTACTGGCAGCAGGGGATCCGTAGAAGCCACTGCAAATCCTGGGATCCCAAGAGAGAGCAGAGGCCTGGCCATATTGACACCTTTCCCCAATCCCAATGTTATCCCCTATGAGGCAAGAACTACATCTGGTCTAGGCTCACGTACCCAAAGGTCAGTATGAGGTCAGAAGTTCCCGATATAGCTAAGGATGGCCTGCTTCTTCCCTCCTGCCTCTCCCTGCCATAGACTCTTCCTTTTCTGGAGCTTGCTGTGCCTACCCAGCCTGGGCACCACCTCCAGTACCCCCACTCAGCTCTCTGGGACGTCTCCCCTGACTTCTCCAGGCTATAACCCCCTCGATCACAGTAGCACCCATGCCATCAGGGCCCCCAAGGACTGATCTGGAGTCATCCCAGTGCTGTATCCATGATTATGGACAGGTGAGGATGGGGGAGACCTTGTATGTATAGCAGGAGGTGAAAGGGTATCTGGTGAGGGGACTCGATGGCCAAATCAGGCAGCTCTGTGAAGGACTCTGATGGGTGTAGCTGGGTTTGCATCAAGGGTAGAAAGAAAGAGAAAAAGAGAAGGAAGGAAGGAAGGAAGGAAGGAAGGAAGGAAGGAAGGGGAAGAAAAGAGAGAGAGAGAAGAGAGAAAGAGGGAGGGAGGGAAAGGAAGGGAGGGAGGGAGGGAGGGAGGGAGGGAGGGAGGGAGGGAGGGAGGGAGGGAGGAAGAAGTCAAAGCCACTGAGGCCAAGGGTGCAAGGAGTGGCCCTGCCTGACCAGGGGCCGGAATCAGCATCCATCAGGCCCTCCCCCTCCTCCTCTAGACCTCAGCCAGCAGGATGGCTCTGGGCCAGTTCTGTGGGCACCTTGCTCCACACGGTATACCCACCCTCACCAGAGGCCATTTAGATTCCAAAGACATTTGGATTCTAATTGGCCTCTGCATGAGATGGAGCTGACCTTTCAGCAAGAACAAGGAGACCACTGTTCTCTCAAGGACTTCCTGGCCCACTACCTCGCCAGGGGGAAAACCTCCTGCCTTCCTCCACCTACCCAGTCCCACATCTCACTTCCCTCTGTCCTCCCTTTTGTTCTGGCCCTTAGAGAGAGCCTCTTTTCTGTCCCCCATGGCCAGTGCCCAAGCAGAGGGTCACCAGCGTAGCCAGGCCTTTGAGTTTGTGGATAAATCACTTGCCTCAGAAGTTCTAGATCAACCTAAAATCACACCCAAAATTGGGAAGGAGTATTTCACAGTGGTCAGGGGAGTAGGCTCTGGTGTCGAACTGCCATATCTTACCAGCTGTGTGAGCGTATCCAACCACTAAAAAAACCATTTCAGTAAATAAGACACATTTGCCAGTCATACAAAGCAATACCAAGAGCCTTTCCTTCCTCCAAGGAATTTTGTGACGATTCCCTGTAAAATCACTCAGCGTAATACCCAGAATAGAGTAAGAACTGAGAATCTTAGCTATTATTAGTTTTGTTATCTCTTACCTCTTCACTTGCTGATTGAAATTCTCTTAACTGGAACCAAAGCCTTACACTCTACAGTTAAGGATAAGGTGTCACCACCAATGCCTCTGAAGTCACTGGGTGGCTTATATTTATACCAAAGTATAAATGTGATACCAGAGATTTAGAGATAGTATCGCCTTCCCCTTGGCTATTGAGGCAGATAAAACATCTGCCTGCCGCAGGGCTCCAGGACCAGAACCTCTCCCTCGATCCTGTGGCCCCCTCATCCCTATGAGGACAAGTGGGCCATCCCAGATGGTGCTGGAATCTGGACAGCTACTTCTCCTCCTGACCACTAGGCTTCCAGAAGCCTCCGGTCTCCAGATGCAGGTGCAGCCACTTTCCCTTGACCCCCCTGGTCCTCACTCTTCTTGTGTATGGATGCCAAATCCAGCCAGCACCTTGACCCCCGCCCCCTCACCCTGGTGGTTTTCTCAAGCTTCCCCCTTGCCTGAGAGGCCTCCACCCACCTGCCCCGGATCCCCTGCAGAATATCCCCTGTTCTCCTTGGCACTAGTGAAGCCCCAGCGATCCCTCCCTTCAAGCCTCAGTAGGGCTTCCCCACCCCTACTGACGGTCAGATGAGCCAGGAGGAGGAGGGTGTACTTAAGCATCAATGGCAGTCTTCCTTCCATGTGAATGTGCACATCCTTCCTGAGCCTGTCTTACAATATGCCTCTTCCATGGACAGTGTGTGGGGAGAGCTGTGTGTATTGTCCGTCTGGCCTTTTCATGCACTGTTCTACAAGACTGCTGAGAGCCAGCACCTACTCTTCTCTTTCCTTCATGCACATAACAATAGCCATGGGTATTCACTGACCTAAGCAGACAGGCAAGGCAGAGCTCAAAGCACTGCTCAAGGAGTCATTTCTTGCAGCCTCGCTGTGTGATCTCAGACAAATTATTTTATTTCTCTGTTCAGCCTCAGTGTTCTGTGACAGATCTACTCTCTTGCCTTCCACACCCACACCCTCCCCTTGGGTCCCTCTCTCGTTCCCCACTGTTTTTAGAAAAGCTTTGCTCCCTGTCCTTGACCCAGCAGTCAGGAAATTGTCATCCTTCGTGTAACGGAAGTCTATCCTGCAAGGCCCCCAGTGGAGAAAGAACCCCAAAGGAACAGCTAGATCACAAAGCATTCTGTCTCTCTTCAAGGTGGCTCCCCTAACCTCTGCTGCTACTCCCACCCTGTTCTGCTTCCCCACCACTCATTTCTTACTGAGTAGCACAGATGGGACAGAGGTGAACCATTTAAAATAAGGGTTTATTAAAGTCTTGGAGAAAACAAAAGCAAAATAGAACAGAGAGTAATATATGAGTCAATTATCTGAGGTATGAATGCAGCTTCGCCCATAAACTCATTGTGGATGGAAGGGATGGTGCAGGGTATAGAGATCTGCCTTGCTATTAACAAGCAAAGCACACACACAGAATGTTTAAAGAGTTCTTTATTAAAGGACTTTATTTCAGGCTTGAAAGTCTACACAAAGCCCAGGGGGCATGGGAGATTTGGAACTGGAATCTCCAGGCTCTGAACTTGTCCCTTTAGACAATCTGCTGGTGTGGGACCATTGTCCTAGATTCTTAAGACTCATGCTATAGTCACCCTCCCTTAGGTTGGAAAAGGCATTCTATTTAGGGCTTCTCCTTGCTTCTCTTTCTTTCTCCTTCTCAACAGCTTCTTGGTCCTCTTTAACTCTTTGCTATTTTCCCAAAGACTCACTTCTTTGGTGTTTGGTCTCCTGTAGGTCATACTTTGATCTGTATGGTCCTGCTACTTGAGGGAGGAGTGAAGGAGCCCTTCAGATCTTAAGGTGAAGAAGAGAGTCAGAGCCCCCAAAGGCCTTCCGGCTTCAGGTTAATGCATCTGAAATACAACCATACCTAGCAAAAATAACATCCTACTAACTGGTCTTCTGCATTTATTGCACTAGAATAATATGTCTATTTCTGTGATACCCAACCAATCTCCACGATGGCCCCCAGTGATCCCTGCTTCCTAGCATTCCCATTCTTGTGGATTCTCCTCCTACCCTATATCAGGTAAATGGAAGTGACCCTCCCACAATCATGTGAGGGAGCCATCTTGGAAGCAGACCCTCCAGCCCCAGCTAAGCCTTCAGATGAGTGCAGCCCTGGCCAACATCTTGATGGAAGCCCTATGAGAAACTCGCCAACATCACTCATCGAAGCTGCTTCTGGATTTCTGACCTTCAGAAACTATGTAAAATAATAGATGTTTGCTGTTTTAAACTGCTAAATGTATGAGTGATTTATTACACAGCAACAGGAAACTAACACATATTTTTAGCTTTGAATTTCATCATAAATGACCCTCTTCCTAGCACCATAGCCTCAATATTTGCCAGGCTGGCAAAAGGACATGGGCAAATGACTTAGGGCAATAAAAACCTGTCCAGCCACAAAAAGGAATGGCTCTACACTCAGTGTCCTAGGCCCTTCCATCCTAACCCCAGGTCCAGACACCATCTGAGCACCCAGCACCAGAAACCCACATCTCAGTGTCTGCCCCCTAGAAGTCTTTAAGAAAGTGAAGTTCAGAGGTAGGCAAGTGCCCCCTTTCTTTCCTCTCTTAGGTCCACCTGCTGGAGTACTTTCTGAGAACCCACCTTTTCCCTAGGTAATTGTTAAAAAGAATGTCCGGCATCTTCAGGTAATACCCCCCACTTTCACGTATGTATAAGCTTACCTTGTGGCTTTAATAGGACAAATGCAACTCAAGAAGCCTCATGTCATTAGAGAGATTACATATCCAGGGGCAGGGAGAATATCTTAGATAGCATCAGATCTTTGCCAGTGGGAAGCTTATTGACAAATTCTGCAATGACAGAGCATCAAGGTCCTTAAGACCAGTAGCAATGAGCAGAAGGCGGTGTCCGGGCATACAAGGCAGGGGAGAGCCACACCTGGGTGCCCAGTTATCCCTCACAGAGTAAGGAATCTTTGGGATCCTCCCCAGCCCTCCAAGGCCAGCATGGTGATACCAGAGCCAAAGATTTCTTTGTTGAAAAGAGGGAGGGTGAAATGGAGAAACACAGCTGGGAGAAGGCTATGTGCAGAGGCCAACAGGTGAACCCAAATCTGATGGCTGGAAAGAGGGGGACACCAGGGAAGGTGTTTTAATGGCTCTCTCTTCTGCTATGCTCTCCCCAACAGTCTTGGCTATGGGCAGCCCCTGAGCCTGGCATACAGTAACCTCTGCTGTCACCCAAGAGAAGCAGAACACTCATCAGGACCAGATCTACTACTACCAGTGCCCATAGCCCTATTACTTAATGAAGCCCAGAGAAGGTAGTAACCAGGGTTCCCAGGTGAGAGCCAGCCGAGCCCTCTCAAGGGCACCTTGCCTTCCTATGCCTGCTTTCTCTACCCAAGAGTGAGAAGCAAGGTCACATAACAATGGCCCGAACTCTCACTACAGAACAGTAAGTGGGGCAGGGCTATCCTCGGGGTCAACTTCACTCCCTCGCTCTCTGTATCAGGAAAACAGGAAAGAGCCTTAGGCATCCTCTCTTGGAGCATCTGCCCCCACTGCCAACCTCAGCATCTGGACCTGTCTCTCTACTACATGCTCTCTTCCTCCTTGGGCACCTTCCTCGAAAACTCCAATACCTGGTCCATTCCTCTTCCTCTCCACCTCATCCCATGGGCTCATCCTACAGATACATGTGCCAGGCATCATGCTCAGTCTTGGGATACTGAAACCAGTAGAACAGTCCCTCCCTCAAGGAGCTCACAGTCTTATAAGAAAGATAACTAAGTGAACAGGTGGTTATCATACATCAAGATAAGTGCTAATGTGTGATAAGCTCGGGAAAGCCCTGACTCCAGGAGGGCTTCCCAGAGGAGGGGACCCATGAGGAGAGAAGTAATAATAATGGATGGCAGCCATGGCATGATTACTGCATGCCAGACATTTACTTTTCAACTCATTTACTCCTCTCAAGAATCCTATGACATAATGATATCTTTACTTTACAGGTAAGGAAACTGTATTGTCAGGATTCTCCAGAGATTTATTATAAGCTTTTGGCTCAAGCAATTATGGAGGCTGAGGAGTTTCATGATCTGCTGGCTGCAAGCCAGAAACCCAGGAATGTCGACGGTATAATTGTAGTCCGAATCCGAAAGCCTGAGAAGTATAAACCCCAGTCCAAAGACAGAAGACCAATGTCCCAGCTAATCCTCCTTTCCTCTGTTTTTCGTTCTATTCAGGCAGGCCCTCAGTGGATTGGATGATGGTGTCCCCGAGTGGGAGGCCCATCTGCTTTACTCAGTCTACCAACTAAAATGCTAATCTCTTCTGGAAACACCCTCATGTACACACCAAGAAATAACGTTTAATTAGCTATCTGGGCATCCCTTGACCTGGTCAAGGTGACACATAAAATCAACCATCACAAAAACTAAGGAACATAGAGTTCCTTAGTAATTTGCCAAAGGTCACATATCAAAGGCAGAGCCAGGATTTGAACCCAAACAGATTGGTTCCAGAGGAGCCTGACCACCTAACCTGAAGTTTCTCAACCTCAGCACTATTGACATTTTGGGCCAGATAATTTTTTGTTGTGGAAGGTGCTGTCTCGTGCATTGTCGAATGCTTAGCAGCCTCCTTGGCCCTACCCACTAGATGCCAGCAGCATCCCCACAGCTGTGAAAACCAAAAATTTCTAGATATTTTTCAAGTATCCCCTGGGGAGCAAAATTGCTCCTGGTTGAAAATCACTGACCCAACTATTTTGCTACTACTCTGCCTTTCTAAGCAAGATATTTATTGAGTGTTTACCAAATACCAGGCATTCTCCAAAGAAATTTTGATTATTAGCTCATGTAATCCTCACAACACACCTATGGGTACCATTGTCTTCATCTTTCTTCTACAGGTGAGGATTTTAGAGGCACAGAGAAACTGCATAAGCTGGCCATGGTCACAAAGCTCCTAAGAGGCAGTGCGTGGATTTGAGCCAGACGAATCTGGAACCCACTCCATTAGCCACTATGTTATGCTACCTTTTGGTCTCTGATGCTTAAAAAACACAGAATTGGCCAAGGAGTCACATGTGCAAATGCAAGTCGATGTTTAGAAATAGTAAGATCACCATTGAGGCTAAAACACATATGACAGGAGGGAACCACATGGCATAAGGCAAGCAGAGCCAATTACAAATGAAGAATGTGGCACGATGGTTAAGTAGCTTGGGCTTCATCTTGTGGATCAGAGGGTGCATTCATTGAAAGGTTTTAAGCTGGGGAGAAGCATGATCACCTGATGCTGTAGACAGACAGCTGATAGAGTAGGGAAGGTGGACCGGAGGGCCAACACTAGTGGCTGACACTCCTTTGGGGTTGATTTAGCTTCTGCCCAAATATTCTTAACCTATAGGCATCAAGGCCCTAACTTGCATACCTGAGATGACTTGGGCAGAGTGGAGATTGCCGGACAGACTCAGCTCTTGTTAGAGTCACTCCCATCCCCAACATTTCTGTCCACAGCTCTATTTGTGTGGTTGTTTGTTTGTTTTTTAAGATTTTATTTATTTACTTGTCAGAGAGAGAGCACAAGAAGAGAGAGCATCAGGCAGAGAGAGAAGCAGACTCCCCACTGAGCAGGGAGCCCGAGGCAGGACTTGATCCCAGGACCCCAGGATCATGACCCTAGCTGAAGGCAGATGCTTAACTGACTGAGCCACCCAGGTGTCCCTGTCCACAGCTCTAGTGTCCATTAAGGGCAGAAGCCCAGGATCTCAGCCCGGGTGACTCAGGCCTCCTCAGCCCCCTCTGCTCCAGCTTTCCTGTACCTCTCTCCTGATGGGGGGCATAAAAGCCCCAATGTGTCCCAGCCCAGGGCAAGGTGTCTAAAGGGTCTCCCATGGCTGTTTGGATTCCAGGAAAGAACAAACTCCTCTCCAAATGCTGGGGTCTAATGAAGGCTGCAGGAAAACCTCACTGGTCTGGAAAAGCCAGAGCTATTCCTCAAAGGCCCTTCCCGATGGAGGACAGCAGGTGGCAGCACCAACAGGAATTTCAAAATTAAAAACTAAAACTGAAAATCCAAACTGAAAATGCTCTCCTGCACTCCTGCACTCACATCACGTACTCCCTCTGCTTTCTCTCAACCCATTCAAAACTTCGGAGACTATGCCCCTCTCTACTTCTGCGCTTTGCCTCTCCTCGTTTAATGAGAAATGAAATGCAATGGACCCAGAAGCAGGTGCAGAAGGTGTAAGTAAGAATCAGAGACTGGGGGGGGGGGGGGGGTTGAGACAGCGGGCTATCAACTTGTCTTTAGATAGCAGCCCCCCCAAGGCTGAAAGGATCTGTGCCTGGCCTGAGTTTCAAAGGACAGAAAGTCCTTCTTCATTAATCACGCAGATTAAAGATGCCCCCAGAGCCAGGGTCTAGCGTCATCTTCAGGATCCATGGCCTCACCCTCTAATCTTGTCTGGCTTAGAAAGAGCCACCTGGCTACAATTATCATTCTAAATACATTTACTTTATAATTATTAAAGTGATTTAATAACATTACAGAAATTTCACTAAACAGAGAAACAGTTTTCAAATCATCCACATCCCTTTACTCTAAGATGGTCACATTCATTTCACATTTTTCTCGTGGATGTTTTCTATTTTTGTGAACATGGGGTGTACTTATAATCTCATAGCTTGCTTCCTTTCGCTCCTTCATCCAGGCCTCTCACCTGTCAGGGGCCTACACATAGCGCGGATGTGGCTTTTGCTCTTGAGGGGCTCACATTTGGCCAAGGGAAAGGGGGACAAAGTAGTTGATCGAAGGGCTAGAAATAACCAATTGTCCCAGTTTGCGTGGGGCTGAACCAGTTTTAGTTTTGAAAGTCCTGTGTCCCAGGAAACGTCTCAGTCCCAGACCAACCAGAACGATTTCTAATAGGTCACCCTGTTAGAAACGAGCCCAGCAAATTAAGCCAGTGCAGAATTCCATTTTAATTTAATTGATAGACTGGCCTTTTAGCTATACTTTTTTGCCTTTTTGAAAAATCACTGTATCGTGTTATATCACACTGTATTCAGCGTGTTGTATTTATTGTGTAGTATTTCTGCTGGTTGCTTTAAGGCAGCTCTTCTCAAACTTATTCCCCTTACAAATTGAGAACCTCAAAGAGCTTTTGTTTATGTAGGTTATATCTATTCACAGTCACTGTATTAGAAATTAAATGGAGAACATTTTAAAACACAAGGATACACAAATTCACCGTCAAGGGATGATGTCACCACACCTCACGTGGCCTCTGCTAACTCCATGGTTCTCTCAAGAGAGAAAGAGAGGGGTGCCTGGGTAGCGCAATTATTAAGCATCTGCCTTCGGCTCAGGGCGTGATCCCAGCGTTCTGGGATCGAGCCCCACATCGAGCCCCACATCGAGCCCCACATCGAGCCCCACATCGAGCCCCACATCGAGCCCCACATCGGGCTCCTCCGCTGGGAGCCTGCTTCTTCCTCTCCCACTCCCCCTGCTTATGTTCCTTCTCTCACTGGCTGTCTCTATCTCTGTCAAATAAATAAATAAAATCTTTAAAAAAAAAAAAAGAAAGAGAAAAAAACAAATAATATCTTAGGATTATTGTAAAAATAATTTTGACCTCACACCGCCCCCCCCCCACACACACACACATCAAAAGGATCTCAGGGACCCCCAGGGCTTGCCAGACCAGAGGCTGAGAGCCACAGCCCTGGAGAGAACTCCTGCTCCCCATCCTTAGCTTTACCAACTCCCTAGAGTTAATATTGCATGAAGAACCCCAGAACTGTAGGGGTCTACCCCTATCCACTATGCTATGGTTTTCGTGTATGTTGCATCTACATGTTTTATAAATCCCATGATACAATGTTACAATGTTTGCTTTAAACAGGTATGCCTTTCTTATTTAAGAAGAAAAGCCAGATTTTCTATTTAGCTACAAACTAACCATGTCTCTTCACTGCACCCTGCAGTTCTATCTTCTGCCTGGATTCCTTCCCTCCCAGCCCCCACACTCCCTTTAGCATTTCTCATCGTCCAGGTTCATTGACGGCAAAATCTCCGAGTTTTCTTTTATCTGAGAATAGTTTTATTTCATCTTCATTCTGGAAGAATATTTTCACTGGAAAAGCAATTCTGAGTTGACGATTTTGTTTCTTCCAGATTTTTAAAGATGTTCCACTGTCTTCCAGTCTGCACTGTTTCTGATGAGAAAACAGCGACATTGAAAATGTTCTCTGTAAGCAGTGTGCCCTTTCTGTCTGGGTGCTTTCAAGATTTTTTCTTTACCTTTGATTTGTAGCAGTTTGACTATGATTGGCCTAGATGTGCTTTTGTCGTTGTTGTTATTGTTTTTACTTTCCATTCTGCTTTGAATTTACTGAGCTTCCTGAATCTAAAAGTGTTTGTTTTTCACTGAAGTTGGCAAATTTCCAGCATATTTCTTTGAATATTTTTTTCTGCTTCATTCTCTCTCTCCTCTCCTTCTGGGACTCAAGAACACATATTAGAGGATTTGGGTTTGTTTGTCTGTTTTATTGTCCCACAAATCCCTGAGTTTCTGCTCATTTTTAAACTATTTTCTTCTGATCTTCAGATTGGATAATTTCTATTTATCTATCTGCAAGGTCGTTGACTCTTTCTTCTGCCATCCCCACGCTTCTATTAAGCCCCTCCAGTGATCTTTTTAAATTTCATGTAGTATTGCATCTTTGAATTCTAAAATTTACATTTGATTCTTTTCAGAAGTTTATATTTCTCTGCTTATGTTTCCTTTTTTTTTTTTTTTTGATTTTTTATTATATTATGTTAGTCACCATACAGTACATCCCCGGTTTCTGATGTAAGGCTCGATGATTCATTAGTTGTGTATAACACCCAGTGCACCATGCAATACGTGCCCTCCTTACTACCTATCACCGGTCTATCCCATTCCCCACCCCCTTCCCCTCTGAGGCCCTCAGTTTGTTTCTCATAGCCCATAGTCTCTCATGCTTCATTCCCCCTTCTGATTACCCCCCCTTTCTTTATCCCTTTCTTCCCCTACCGATCATCCTAGTTCTTATGTTCCATAGATGAGAGAAATCATATGATAGTTGTCTTTCTCTGCTTGACTTATTTCACTTAGCATTATCTCCTCCAGTGCCGTCCATGTTGTAGCAAACGTTGAGAACTTGTTCTTTCTGATAGCTGAGTAATATTCCATTGTATATATGGACCACAACTTCTTAATCCAGTCATCTGTTGAAGGGCATCTCGGCTCCTTCCACGATTTAGCTATTGTGGACATTGCTGCTATGAACATTGGGGTGCATATGGCCCTTCTCTTCACTACGTCTGTATCTTTGGGGTAAACACCCAGTAGTGCAATGGCTGGATCATAGGGTAGCTCAATTTTTAACTTTTTAAGGGACCTCCACACTGTTTTCCAGAGTGGCTGTACCAACTTGCATTCCCACCAACAATGTAGGAGGGATCCCCTTTCTCCACATCCTCTCCAACAATTGTTGTCTCTTGCCTTGTCTATTTTTGCCATTCTAACTGGCGTAAGGTGGTATCTCAGTGTGGTTTTGATTTGAATTTCCTTGATGGCTAATGATTTTGAACTTTTTTCATGTGTCTGTTAGCCATTTGTATGTCTTCATTGGAAAAGTGTCTGTTCATATCTTCTGCCCATTTTTTGATTTGTTTATTTGTTTCTCGTGTATTGAGTTTGAGAAGTTCTTTGTAGATCCTGGATACCAGTCCTTTATCTGTAGTGTCATTTGCAAATATATTCTCCCATTCCGTGGGCTGCCTCTTAGTTTTTCTGACTGTTTCCTTGGCTGTGCAGAAACTTTTAATCTTGATGAAGTCCCATAAATTCATTTTATCTTTTGTTTCTCTTGCCTTTGGGGATGTGTCATGAAAAAGGTTGCTTTGGCCGATGTCGTAGAGGTTGCTGCCTATGTTCTCCTCTAGGATTTTGATGGATTCCTGTCTCACATCGAGGTCTTTCATCCATTTGGAGTTTATTTTTGTGTATGGTGTGAGAGAGTGGTCAAGTTTCATTCTTTTGCATGTAGCTGTCCAATTTTCCCAGCACCATTTATTGAAGAGACTGTCTTTTTTCCACCGGATGTTTTTTCCTGCTTTATCAAATATTAGTTGCCCAAAGAGCCGAGGGTCCATTTCTGGGCTCTCTATTCTGTTCCACTGGTCTATGTGTCTGTTTTTGTGCCAGTACCATGCTGTCTTTGTGATCACAGCTTTGTAGTACAGCTCGAAATCCGGCATTGTGATGCCCCCAGCTTTGTTTTTCTTTTTCAACAGTTCCTTGGAGATTCGGGGCCTTTTCTGTTTCCATACAAATTTAAGGACTATTTGTTCCAGTTCTTTGAAAAATGTCCTCGGTATTTTGATCGGGATAGCATTGAAAGTGTAGATTGTTCTGGGTAGCATGGACATTTTAACTATGTTAATTCTTCCGATCCATGAGCATGGAATATCTTTCCATCTTTTTATGTCTTCCTCAATGTCTTTCAAGAGTGATTTATAGTTTCTAGAATACAGGTCCTTTACGTCTCTGGTTAAGTTAATTCCAAGGTAACGTATGGGTTTTGGTGCTATTGTAAATGGGATGGATTCCCTAATTTCTCTTTCTTCGGTCTCGTTATTCATGTATAGAAATGCAACTGATTTCTGAGCATTGATTTTGTATCCCGCCACATTACTGAATTGCTCTATAACTTCTAATAGTTTGGGAGTGGCTTCTTTGGGTTTTCCATATAGAGTATCATGTCATCTGCGAAGACAGACATTTTGACTTCTTCTTTGCCGATTTGAATACCTTTGATCCCTTTTTGTCATCTGATTGCTGTTGCAAGGACTTCTAGTACTATGTTGAATAATAGTGGCGAGAGTGGGCATCCTTGTCGAGTTCCTGATCTTAAGGGAAAGGCTTCCAGCTTTTCCCCATTGAGAATAATATTTGCAGTAGGCTTTTCATAGATGGCTTTTATGAGATTGAGAAATGTACCTTCTATTCCTACACTCTGAAGGGTTTTAATCAGGAAAGGATGCCGTATTTTGTCAAATGCTTTTTCGGCATCGATTGAGAGGATCATATGGTTCCTGAGTCTTTTCTTGTTGATATGATGTATCACGCTGATTGATTTGCGAATATTGAACCACGCTTGCATCCCAGGTATGAATCCCACTTGATCGTGATGGATAATCCTTTTAATGTACTGTTGGATTCTATTAGCAAGTATCTTGTTGAGGATTTTGGCGTCCATATTCATTAGGGAGATCGGTCTGTAATTCTCCTTTTTGAGGGGGTCTTTGCCTGGTTTGGGGATCAAGGTAATATTGGCCTCATAGAGTGAGTTTGGTAGCTTTCCTTCTGTTTCTATTTTTTGAAATAGCTTTAGGAGAATAGGTATTATTTCTTCTTTGAATGTTTGGTAGAATTCCCCAGGAAAACCGTCTGGGCCTGGAGTTTTGTTATTTGGAAGGTTGTTTATCACTGACTCAATTTCTTCATAATTAATTGGCCTATTTAAGAAATCAATTTCTTCCAGTTTCAGTCTTGGTAGTTTATAGGTTTCCAGGAAGGATTTCATCTCTTCCAGATTGCTTAGTTTGTTGGCATATAGCTGTTGATAAAAATTTCTAATAATCCTTCCAATTTCAATGGTGTTCATCGTGACCTCTCCTTTTTCATTCATAATTTTAATAATCTGGGTCCTTTCTCTTTTCTTTTGGATAAGTGTTGCCAGTGGTCTGTCAATTTTATTGATTCTCTCAAAGAACCAGCTTCTAGTCCTGTTGATCTGCTCTACTGTACTCCTGGTTTCTGCTTGATTGATTTCAGCTCTAATTTTGGTCAACTGCTTCCTTGTGCGTGGATTAGGCCTGTCCCTCTGTTGCTGTTCCAGCTTCTTGAGGTGAGAATATAAAAACTGCATTTTAGATTTTTCTGTTCTTTTGAGTGAGGCTTGGATGGCTATGTATTTCCCCCTTAGGACCAACTTTGCAGTATCCCATAGGTTTTGGACTGTTGTATTTTCATTCTCATTGGTCTCCATAAATTGTTTAATTTGATTTTTGATTTCCTGGTTTATCGAGTCATTCCTGAGCAGGATGGTTCTTAGTCTCCAAGTGTTTGAGTTTCTTCCAAATTTTTCCTTGTGGTTGAGTTCCAATTTCAGAGCGTTGTGGTCTGAGAATATGCAGGGGATAATTTCAACCTTTTGGTATCGGCTGAGACCTGTTTTGTGTCCCAGAACATGGTCTATTCTTGAAAATGTTCCATGGGCATTAGAATAGAATGAGTATTCTTTGGTTCTGGGGTGTAGTGTTCCATATATATCTATGAGGTCCAACTCGTTGAGTATGGCATTCAAAGCCTTTGATTCTTTGCTTAGTTTTTGCCAGGGTGTTCTATCTATTTCTGATAGTGGAGTGTTGAGGTCCCCTACTATTAATGTATTTTTATTTATATGTCTCTTTATTCTGGTTAAGAGTTGGTTTGTGTATCTTGCTGCTCCCCTGTTGGGGGCATATATATTTATAATTGTCATATCCACTTATTGAATACTTCCTTTAAGAATAATATAGTGCGGGGCACCTGGGTGGCTCAGTCGTTAGGCGTCTGCCTTCGGCTCAGGGCGTGATCCCAGCATTCTGGGATCGAGCCCCACATCAGGCTCCTCCGCTGGAAGCCTGCTTCTTCCTCTCCCACTCCCCCTGCTTGTGTTCCCTCTCTCGCTGGCTGTCTCTCTCTCTGTCAAATAAATGAATAAAATCTTAAAAAAAAAAAGAAAGAAAGAAAGAAAGAAAGAAATATTGGTTGAATAAATGAATGTGTCTAAATGTGCATGTCTTGGGGTCTGAATGTAAGTTCTTCTTAGGCCTGGGAGAAAAAGGAGTTGGGACAGATAGTTTTCCACCCATATGAGGAATTCCCTCTATAACAATTCAACTTCCAAAGGAATGCTTTCATTGAGTGATCTGTGGGGGAAAGGTCTCAGCTTCAAATCCCCACTCTCTGATGATGAATCGTTTTTTTTGTTTTTGTTTTTGTTTTTAAAGATTTTATTTATTTATTTGACAGAGATAGAGACAGCCAGCGAGAGAGGGAACACAAGCAGGGGGAGTGGGTGAGGAAGAAGCAGGCTCATAGCGGAGGAGCCTGATGTGGGGCTCGATCCCATTACGCCGGGATCACGCCCTGAGCCGAAGGCAGACGCTTAACCTCTGTGCCACCCAGGAGCCCCTGGTGAATTGTTTTTGACAGGGCAGTCTACACTGCTGCCAAGAGACAGAGTGAGTTACAATACTACTCCACTACAGTGGTTTTTTCACTCCAAACACACTGAAAATCTCTTGCACCATCTTTTTTTCTTTTTTCTTTTCTTTCTTTCTTTCTTTTTTTTTTTTTTTTTTTTTTCTGTTTTGAGGACTCCTCCCTGCCCTCCCTTCCAGCCATCCTGGCAGGGTAGAAGCAGGAGGGTTCTTTGGGGGATATTCCCAACCTCTTTGTCATGATGCGTTCTTAGGGGTTAGTAGACAGACCTCAGAACTTTGGGACAAAGTCATCCCCTCCCACCTTTCAGACCTGAGTTCATTAAGATGACATTTTTTTAAGTATTAAAGAGAAGGGAGGCTCAGATTTCAGTGGAGAGGGAGGGAACAGAGATATGTTGGTGAGCACGTGTCCTACATGCGATTCCAGAGCAGTGTCCTGTTGTTCATGAAAGCATGCTAACTGGTGTAGTGGGCACAGAGCTGCCAGAAGGGGCTCCGGGTAATCAGGGCTCAGACTGGGGTAGCGACCACAGTGACAAGTGACAGTGGGTGCGGCTGGGGAGAGGGAGGTCTCATGCAGCAGAGCCTCCATATTGAAGTAGTTGCAAAGCACCTTGCCCTCGGATGACCAGATAGCTTGTTGTCCAAACCAGGACTCTTTTGAAAGGGAAGGAGGGCACTAGTAATAATTACACCAGGACAACCAGTGTAAACTGGGACAGTTTCAACCAAACTGAGACATATGCTCTCCCAACAGATGACCCTAACAGTGTTCTGGAAGATTGGATAAAGTTAGTCCACCAAAGCTACAAAGAGAGGGAGAGATAATACCCCTGTGGGTAAAGCACTAACAATCTTATTAGGCCTATCAGACCTCCTCGGGGAGATGATGACCATGATGGGGAGATAGTAGCACTTCTGCCTCTAAAAATTTCTTTGAATCAGGGTGGGTGAATCAGGGTGGGTGAAAAGAAATGCAGGGCTGATAGGTGATTAGACAGGTGTATGAGGGAGTGCCTATAGTGAAACATAATCAAAAGAATATGACAAAGAACCAGAGACAACACAATACCCGGCCCCCAAGACTTATGATCCAGTGGCTGCTTCAATATCCCTTCCTCCCAGGGCAGGTCACTGGGGGGCTCATGCCAGGTTCCCTCTTGTTCCTGGGCAGTTCCCACAGGTCCGAGCTTTTTACCTGCAGGGGGCAGTAGAAGGCTTCCTCTTTGGTCGCTCCATTTGCTCCTCCCACTGCTGCAATTGGCACAAAGTGGCCCAACCTGGACTTCAACCCTCATGCTTCCCTCCCATGGGCCGCGCAGACCACAGTCAGCCACCTCACATGCTCTGCCATCCAATGAGAAGGCAGGACCACAGACAGCGGCTGTATCTCAAGATCTCCAATTGAAGGCAAGGTGGAGCAGTGCAGGCCAGCAACAGAGGAGTCCACGGAGGTAAATTCTACTCGCCTTCACTAGATCCTTCCTCTCTCCACTGTGAGGCAGTGTCCTGGGGCTTCCACATGGCCATCGCTCCTCTCCCCCAGAGCACCCAGTCTGGAAAGAAGGGCACAGAGGAGAGACAACCGCAGTCTGGGGAGTGATTAATAGAGAACCTGGAGCAGAAGGAAATAGAAAAGAGTCTTTGAAAGAGAAATTTTTAAAAATGAACAGCTGGCATGGCCCCGACCAAACTTTCCTTCAGCTTCTCCTTCAAGTTCAGTCTGGGTGTTGGTGGTAAGAGGTCTTCTTGATCTCAGAGACATCCAGCCTCAATTGGGGTAAAAAACTGTCTCCAACATTCTAGCTATCCCTGAGCCAGATGGCAAGTAAGTGCTGTCTACCCCAGAGAGTTTTTTAAAGGTCATGCTGGGAATTACTCTATTTCCAGTGACCTTCTGCCTCCTCCTGGAGCCTTCCCTGGCCACAGCCCCATTGCCTTGCTTGGGCCAAACCTTCTCACTTGCCCTGGAATAACTGGACCTGTCTCCCAATTATAGGTGAAAACCAGAATGTGTCTCATATTCCGTTTGTTAACTTTATCTTTTGTACATTTGAAGCTTCTCAGGCCTGCCTTTTTTCCCCCCTCTAAATGCCCTAAAATGAAATTCTGGTGCTCAGTTTTCAAAAGCAAGCCCCGTAAATGCTCACAAAATAAATCTCAGCAAGATGAGAACAGAGTCCCTCTTATCCTAGAGTTGCAGAAAATCAGACACGATTCTGCTTCATAGAGTTGATTCTGATAAAGTGGTGAATCAAGAACATTCAGTCCCACTGGTGTGAAAATATGTAATCCTGTTCTATGTATATTTATATCATCTTTAGAAGTGTAATTTGCACAAAGGAATCTTTTAAGACATGCAGACAGACATCACAGAAGATTGCTGTATGACCAATACAATGTAATTTGTAAACCTTAAAAGTCAGCAACTCTGGTTGGCCGTTGATAACTTATTAGTCTGAAAATAATACTTAATTAATTAATTTTTTTAAAGAGAGAGAGAGAGCACGCATAAGAGAGAGAGAGCGCGTGCACAAAAGCGGGGATGGGGGGGTGGCAGAGGGAGAGAGGGAGAGAGAGAATCCCAAGCAGGCTCCATGTCCAGCACAGAGCTGGAGGCGGGGCTCAATCCCACGACCCTGAGATCATGACCTGAGCTGAAACCAAGAGTCAGGTACTTAACTGACTGAACCACCCAGGTGCCCCTGAAAAAAATCTCTTCAATTTCAAAAAAGGCATAAAGACTTATGAGATTGTTGTTTGTTTGTTTGTTAGGCCAGAGGAATACCTTTGGGACCGTCTTATCCTTTCAAGCATAAAGGTAAAATCTCATTCCTCTGTTTGTCTTTTTCAAAGAGTTTAAGAGTCTGTGATAATTTGAATTAACAGGGGGAATCCTTGCCATTTGATCTACCAGGAAAGCTGGGAATCAGCCTCATGGGAAGAGCTGGAAAAGGAGGAAGGGAAGCAGCAAAATCCCAAATCCAATTAACTGGAGGGGATCTGGAACGTGTGGCCCATAGCCACCCCGCCCTGGCAGTGACAGAAGGAAGACAAATGCCCTGACCATGATATTTGGGGTCACCATCTCCACCGTACCCCTATTACTTGAAGACCGTAAAAATTCTCAAGTTCAGTAGGCAGCGGCCTTCTCAAGCCAGAGACTCTCCAGGAAGAGGGGGTGACATGAGGCTTGGAGGAGAGGAAGCTGTCGGAGCTGAGGCTTGGATCAGGGAGGAGGAGGAAAGCAAGAACACAAAGGCCTGGAGAAAGGGAGGAAAGCAGTGGGGGTGTGGGACAAATAAAGGAAGAAGTAACAAAAAGGAGGAAAACAGACGACCAGGGACCTGAGCAGTGTATGGGCCCAGAGTAGAGGTTACTTCTGGAACGGGGGTGAGAGGACTTGCCTACTGAGCTCTCCCTTGGACTAAGGATGGAGGCAGGATGCTCTAGGGTAGAACAGAACGCAGAGGGATGGTGCTTGAGAAGGAGCCTGGTCATTTGGGGTGACCCAGGGAGAGCCTGGAAGGAGCTGCTTATTGCCATTACCGGGTTATACAGTATTACAGGAGTATACCATTTTTAGTATATTTTGTATCTTTAGATTTTTCTCACTCTGGTATTAGAGAGCTGTACTACAAGGGTATGTGTTTTGTTGCCTCTGCGGGGTAGGGGAGGTATCCTGCAGAAGAAGGGGAAGCAGCAGAAGTCAGGTCCCAGAAAGTGGTAGCAGGAAAGTACTTAGCAAAGTGATAGCGGGGCTGGAGGAAGGGGGATTTGAGGGTCAGTATGGGAGGGAAAGAAAAGAAGCCAACTAAGAGGCTTTCTACCCATATAGTCAAGATCCAACCACATGTGTTTCAAGGTCATGTCCATGCGCTAGGCACGGTGTTAGCGATCATTGATGGCGGGCCAGGTAGCCACAGTCCTGGTCTTAATGGAGCCTGCTAGCTGGCCTGGGGCACTGCTTGGAAGTGTCCCTAAGGGTTTCCGGAGAGCCTCTTGAACGAAGAGTGGACCAAGAGCACTGGAGTGGGTGAGGAGCCATTCTTAGCATACGGCAGCCTTTGTGGTGCGCGGAACTGGGAGAGAGACAAAGCCATCACATGTTATAATTCTGAGCCCCAGAGGTGTGCAAACCTTCTAGACGGAGCTGGAGTCCACAACAGGACGTGACCCTGTGCCAACCAATGCTGCAGATTTACCCCACATCTGCGGGCTTCCCCCCATCCCCTCCCCTTTCAGATCACAGCCAGGGAAGCTGCTTGGAGCTGGTGTCCCCACTGGCCTCCTTCTCTGGGCAGATCATGTCCTCAGGGAGCAGGCTGTTGCTGACTTTCCGCATACCTGCCTCCTTTGAGGACGGAACCATTGGCCTCCACAAGGGCTTCCCGCCCCTTACCAAGCCAGGGGTGAGTGTCTCTCCTGGGGGTGCAGAAAGGGCAGCCTCTGCCCCCTGCCATGGCCTCTGGTATCTGTCTAAAGAAGTCTGGGCAACCAGCTTCCAGGGGCTGTGGGCAGGATTTAAAAGGCTACCTAAGCGAGTGCTCCCCACCCATACTTGATGACAGAGGAGGAAGGAGCAGCTCAAGTTCATGGGTCACAAACTTCACTTTCTACAAGAGGCAGTCTGGTAACAAAATGAGGGGAAAGGTATGGCCCATTAAAGGTGACAGCCTTCACGCAGGAGCCACCCTCCCGTGTGATACATGCACGAGGTAAAAAATTAGTTTTAAACAGTACAAGAGTCAAGAGTTGGTGCTTTCCCGGCCCCCTGATACTTTCTGAGGGTAAATGGGGTTTGGGAGGTGTTTTTCCTGTGTATTGTGGTGGGCAAACTATTCCTGAATCAGACAGCAGGTGGCGCTCAACCCAGAGAATTAGGAAAAAGGGAACAGTGGAGAATTACTTAACTCATTTCCAGTAACTTCTTCCTCCTCCCCCGCAGGGCCTTCCCCAGCCCCACCTCCTGTTCCCTGGTGTGGGCCAAGTCCTCTCGCTGGTTCCAGATGTCCAGTTCCAGATGCCTGGTCTCAGAGTGGGGAAATGCCCACTGGAGAAGCCCCCACTCCACAAGCTGCCCAGGCAAGATGTGAGTGTGCCCACGGAAAGGCCTGGAGGAGAGGAAAATGGCGGGCAGAGGGAACGGTGGGACCCAGGGACGTGCACACACACGCACACACATGCACGCGCACACACACAGAACCAGTTACTGCTGGGGAACTGGAAAGTTGCCTGTAGCCTCTAGCAGCCTTCCCTGGAGTTGGTCAGGCTCAGAGCCAGGAGGACTAACATATTTAAACGTCCCTCCCTCCTACCACCATTGCTCCCCCAGATCCCAGGGTGGGATTGGGATTTGCCGAAGCAGAAAACAGCGCCCTACTTTGACTGAGACTGTCCTGGGACACGAGCAGTGGTGGAAAACTCAAGAGTCCAAGCTTAGGTGGGCTGGGAGGCGGAAGGAATCAGGGTGAGGAGGGGCATTAAGGGAGGAGCCAGCAGGTGCCCAGACCTCAGGGGCGGAGGCCACAGCGGCAGATGCCTTTGCGGGCCTCTCTATTTCTCAGCTTCGCCTGCCCCTGTTCCTCATATTTCCACAGGCCCCAGGCCATAGGCGTGTGGCCATATCTTGCTCTCACCCACTCACAGGTGGTGGCTACTCCTCTGGGGAGTCCTCCAGTCTTGCCCCACGCAGGGCTCCATGCTCTTGGCCAAGCAGCTACCCGAGCAGCTGACATCCCCTGGGTATCCGGAGCCATATCTCAAAGGCCAAGAAAGCTCCACTGACATCGAGGCTCCAGAGGGCTTTGCCGTGAGGCTGGTCTTCCAGGACTTCGACCTGGAGCCGTCCCAGGACTGTGAGCAGGACTCTGTCACAGTGAGCTATGGTGGGGGTCCTGAAGGGACTCTGGGAGGGAGCCTCCTGGCCTGGAACCCAGAGGCAGGGGGACGTGGCTGTGCCCTGAATGGCAAAGAATGGATGAAGAGCCCAAGTCAGGAGCCCAGGCAGCCTAGTTGGGAGGCCAGGTCTGCCCCAGGGCGCTGCCTTCCGCCAGCAGCCCTGCCTGCGCCCCTGCTACCATCTGGGCCCCACAGAGCAAGAGAGAAGGCGGCGGGGCAGGCCCTGCCTTTGGAAGTTGTACCAAGGGACACACACATACTGCAAAACCCTGGCGTCAAAGAGCAAGGACTCACACATCAGTCAGTAAAGATCCACCAAGTATCTGTGGAGTGCAGGCTCCGTCTGATCAGGAAGCTGGGCCTAAATAATAACAAAAGTTTAGGTGACTCTTCAAGCTGCAGGATAAGGACACTGTAAAAACAGCACTTTACATTATCTTTTGGGTTTAATTTCCTTCGTATCAAAATAATCCATGCACGGAGTTCTTGTAAAAAGTAAGTATACGACAAGGCTTATAATGAAAACAGCAGCCTCCAGCCTTCTTCCCAGCCCCAGCGCCTGTCCCAGCGGCAGCGCCTACGAGCCACGCAGCTGCTCCATCTGGCGTTTACTTCCATGTGTATAAATAGCATGCTTATTGTGTTACTTTTTTGCATATGATCACTTAATTTCCCACTATAGAAGATGAGGACTCGCTTTACGTCTCTTAGACCTTCACCGCATTGCCCCACCCCATCCTCCCAAGCTACCATTATTAGCATTTTTTGTTATTTTCATTGTCGTGACTTTAAAATATTCCCTTCTGAGCACATGGTGTACAATAATTATATGTCCTTGCTTCTCCGGCTTTTGGGTCTCCCAGGAGTCAGTAATCGCATAGAGTTTTTTTGGGTTTTCTGTTTGTTTTTGTTTTGATTTTTAGTTTGCTCAGTTCTGTCTGTAACTAAGCTCCCCCAACTCTTAATCTCCTCTTGACATAATCAACTACAGATCCCAAGCTCTTGGTCCTCCTTTGTATTGGTGACCTCCCACCCAAAGAGGTGGTGATGATTTATCTCCTCGATCTGAGTTCCTTGCTCTCTAGAGCCTGATGCGTTCTGGAAGTTCCCTTTTCTTTCCTTCTGGGCATTTCCTGTACCTGTCCGTGCTGGAACTAAACCCTGGTTTAGTCCCTCATTTTGGAGGAGCACATTCTGCTCCAGAAAGGGTATGAGGGAATAAGCTGTAAAGGATCTCACATTACCCCCAAATGCCTTAGTTCTACCCTCACAGTTGATGGATAATGGGTTGGGGATGCATTCTGGATTACAAGCCATTCTCTCTCAGAATTTTGATGAGACGGTCGGCTTGCTCTAGTGTTGTTAAGTCTGGTACAAGTATGATTCCTGGTCCTTAGTTTTTTCTGTCTAGAACTTTTGGAACATTTTCCTTATTGCCACTATTCTAAGTTTTCATTCCCAGGTACCTTGATGCAAATCTTTTTGTACTCATTGTACAGGGTTTTTTAATCTAGAGACCTTTTTTTAAGATTTTATGTAGTTATTTGAGGGAGAGAGAGTGAGAGAGAGAGAGAGAAACCATGAGAGGGAGGAGGGTCAGAGGGAGAAACAGACTCCCTGCTGAGCAGGGAGCCCCATGCGGGACTGGATCCCAGGACTGGATCCCAGGACTCAATCCTGGGCCTCCGGGATCATGACCTGAGCTGAAGGCAGACACTTAACCAACTGAGCCACCCAGGTGCCCCTGATCTAGAGACTTTTTAAATATAGTCCTTCAATTCTGGGAATGCTCTTGTTTTGTTTTGGTTTTTGGGTTTTTTTTGGTTTTTTTTAGGCTTCTGAGCCTATGTCTGTTTATTTTTTATTTTATTTTACTGAAGTATAGTTGACATACAGTGTTATCTTAGTTTCAATTGTGCAACATATTGACAACACAATTCTATACATTGCTCTGTGCTTACCCCAAGGAGTGTAGTCGCCATCTGTTATTATAATATTATTGATTATATTCCTTATGCTGTACTTTTCTTCTCATTTACTCATTTGTTTAAGTTCTTATTTAAATTCCAGTTAGCTAACACACAGTGTCATATTAGTCTCAGGTGTACAATATAGTGATTCAACACTTCCGTACAACCCCTGGTGCTTGTCATGACATGTGAACTCCTTAATCCCCATCACCTATTTCACGCATTTCCCCACCCACTGCTCTTGTATTATTTTTTAAATAAGTTCCAGATGTCTGCTTTCTTTATTTTCTCTTTCTGGAGAAAGAAAGTAAATTTAGCTCTTGTAAATTCAGGACTGATTCTCCAGTTTTATTAATCCATTCTGTTCTGTTTTCCATCTCTTTTTGCTCCACTTTCTGGGAGATTTCCTCGTTTTAAATACCAACTTTTTTTTTAAGATTTTGTTTATTTATTTGAGAGAGAGAGCAAGCGTACAAACAGGGGTAGGGGCAGAGGGAGAGGGAAAAGCAGACTCCCCACTGAGCAGGGAGCCCTACATGGGGCTCGATCCCAGGCCCCTGAGATCATGACCTGAGCTGAAGGCAGATGCTTAACCAACTGAGCCACCCAGGGGCCCCTTAAATACGAACTTTTTATTAATTATTTTCTGCTAATGTATTTTTTCATATCTAAAAGCTCATTCTTATCTTCCAAACATACCTTTGTATAGAATATTGTTCTCGTTTCATAGAGGCAATATCCTTTCCCTCCCCAGGGATTATTTTTAAATGTTTCTTCTGTTCCTTGTATTATCTCTACTTCATCCAGTTTCCCTTTTATTGTTCATTTGTTTTGGTCTCTGCTTATCATGTTAGAAACTTTCGTACAGTGTCTGAGAATCTTTGGCCGTCCATATTTAAGAGTGAAATACTCAGACGGCACTGGGTGCTCCATGTGGATACCTACAATTTGTGAAGTGATGGGTTTGAAAATAGAGTTCTCAACAAGGTGACCTATTTGTGCTGTTGGGGAACCTCCCAAATATTAGCTTGTAGCTGAACTCAGATCGGAATCCTCTGGTCTCCTGCTCAGGCTAGCCAACATTCTGGTAAACAAGCAGAGGAGGGAATCTCACTGCTTGATAATGTAGACTTTCACCTAAGCCCTCTGTTTCCCTCACTGGTCTTCACCTCCTCTGTTGAGTGTGCTGGGGGACCCCAAGTCCAGGGTCTGGCTCGTGCTCAGGTCATCTGCTAGCGTGAGCTGAGGGAGTTGCCTGGACGCACAGGGTGGGCAAAGGGACCTAGAGTTCTGAGGTCTCCCCACGCCGGCTTTCCATCAGCCTTTCCTCCATCTTCATCCTCGGGGGTGCCTGGTTACCCCAATTTCTGAAAATCCTTGGGTTCTGTGCTGAGAACCTGCTTGCTTTCTGGTGGCCTCCACCTTTGCAGGCTCATTGCCTTTTGTCCATCTCTGTCCCATCTTCCAAAATGTCGACACCCCTGTTCTGCTGTCACGTCCTCTCACTTCCTTGCCCTCGATTACGTGCACTGCTTTATCCCTTTGCTGTTGTGTGTGGGGGCTTTGAGGTGGGAAAGGAGATAAATGCATGTGTTTACTGCTTCAGATTTTCCTGGAAGTCGGGACTATGCTTCGTTTAATTCAGCCAATGTCTGTTGAGCACCTGGCTTGAGGCCCTGCTCTTCTCAGTCGTGGGCAGTTTCCATCCAGGCCTGACTCTTCCCTGTCATGGAGGGAGTTCAAGCCCAGGAAGAGGAGCCTTCCCTCCTCTCTGCTTCCAGAGCAAATCACACAGACACCATAAATGCAGAACTTAAAACCCTGGAGTCCAGTTCCATTTTTACTTTTCAATATACTCCACTGGCCTGTGGGCTCCTCGGTAGCAGAACTGTGTGTTCTTCATATCTGTACCCCCAGCACCTATCACAGTGTCTCACACATGGAACATACTCAGTACCTGTTGAAGGGATGAATGAATGAATGAATGAATGAATGAATGAATGAAATCCAAGCTTCTGGAACACACAACAGAATGAATTTGGGATGAGCAAGTGTTTAGCGTCCTCCTCACCACTGTTTCTTATGCAGACTCTGGACAACTGTCATGGGGCCTGATATTGTCCTGGCTAGAAGAGGCCTCATGGACCATTTTATAGGAGGAAACTGAGAGCTGGGGTTAAGAAATCCCCCCCCCCAATCGTGTCACACAGGGAGGTGGGGCAAAGTCTGGAATTTAACATAGGTCTGAGGACTGGGAGTCGGGTGTTCATTGTACTTTGCTTAGTTAGACTCCTAAGTCGTTTTAGTTAGCCAACAACTCATGCGGAAGGGTAAGAAGAAAACTGGAGCATTTAACAACCAAGTCTGTCAATAAAGGACAGTTTCCTAGAGTAAAATGCTTCTTCCCCATGAGGTAGGTCTCTTAAGTAGGGACATTAAATATGTTAATGTCCTAAGGGAGGAAAAGTATTGAGACATGCCCAAGCAAGACATTCTAGGTGATTGAAAACTTTTCTTTGTGCCAACTTTCCCCAGTTACTGTACTCATGGAGCTGGAGGGAGCCTTAAAGGAATTTGAGATTTGGGGAGAATGAGAGAACAAAGAGCTAGCAAGAACCCAGGATATGTAGGTCATTATGAAAGTCAGAAATCAAATGAGCTGACCAGTGAGCTGTGTGCCCAGAGAAGAGATTAGGCATGAAGCATGGGCCAGGGGAACTCCTTCCAAGCTGCCCTTCCTTGGGTTGGGGGACCCACAAGAAGGGATTTGAGCAGGAGGGAGGCAGGCAGAAGGAACAGAAGCAGAGACACCCTGCTTCAAGCATGTAGTAAAGCGACCCTAGCCAGGGTACACACACCGTGTACATTTTGTGTCCGTAGATTTCATACCTTGTCGGGGGCTTCACTTAAAGTTTCTGGGGTGAGAGGAGGAACATTCCAAAAGGAGAAGAGAAAAAGCTAGGAACCCAAGGGGCTCGAGTCTTTGCAGAGTCTTGCTGCTTCACAGATGTTGGCCACTGCAAGTTCTTTGGACGAGTGGAAGGTGATAGGGGTGGAGGAGGTGAGACGGGAAGGACTTACGTCTGCATATTTGTCAATTCAAGGCTGTTGTGCCATAGGCCCCATTTGGAGCATCAGGGAGTCCGTGGAGAGCAAAATAGACGTGGTTCCTACCTTCTTAGAATTTATAATCCAGCAGGCAGTTTGGAGAAACCCTGGAGCTTCTTGAAAGTAGGAAGCCCCGGTGGGCTTTACGAGATACTTACGGTAAGCTAAAGAAATACACTAGGTATCCGGTCACGGATAAAAGATACCTGGGGGTCAGTAATGGGACAGGATGCTCCTTGAGGAAAGCTCCCCGAGGGACAGCTTCTGAGCCCCAGAGGTGTGCAGACCTTCTAGAGGATGTGGCCCTGTGGTGCAGATTCACCCCACACCTGCCTGCCCCCCCTCCCTTTCAGATCACAGCCAGTGGGATGGATCCAAGCCGGTTCTGTGGGCAGCAGGGCTCCCCGCTGGGCAGCCCCCCTGGTCAGAGGGAGTTTGTGTCCCCCGGGAACCGACTGCGGCTGACTTTCCGAGCCCCCGCCTCCTCTCAGGATGGGACCACTGGCCTCCACAAGGGCTTCCTGGCCCTCTACCAAGCTGTGGGTGAGTGTCCCTCCTGGGTGTGCAGCCTCTGCCTATAGCCATGGCCCCTTGTCTCCTGAAGGGACAAGTGGAAGTTTGAGTGACCCCACCGCCCACCCCTGCTGTGCCCCTGCTGCTGAGCAGCCCAGTTAAAGGGGCAGCCGTGGCTCAGCTCCAGCAGTTGTTTCCATGCGGATGTACAGGCCTGATGCTTGCACATCATCTCTTCTTTCAAGAGAAGCCGCGAGTCCAGATTTTTTAAGTGAAATTCTGGATTTTCAAATGGTAACTCAGGTTTTTTTGAAAGATAATGCATGCACATGATAAATTTTTTTTTAAATAAAATAATACGGTAAATAAAAATAATATAATATGGGAATAGTGTAAGAAGTAAGTCTTTCTCTGATCTCTGGCCCTTAGTCCCTGGCTACCCTGTCTGGAAGCAACCCTGTTGTCCACTTCCTGGGTGTGCTTCCAAAGACATTCCATGCCATTCAAATATACATATTGTTGCATGAGGGGTGGGGGAGGGGTGCATAATATTCACAATGTCTTAAATTGAGCATTTTTTACTCAATAATATATCTTTTTTAAAAGATTTTATTCATTTATTAGAGAGAGAGCACGAGCAGGGAGAAGGGCAGAGGGAAAGAGAGAAGCAGACTTCCCACAGAGCAGGGAGCCCAGCTCAGGGCTCGATCCCAGGACCCTGAGATCATGACCTGAGCTGAAGGCAGACGCTTCACCGACTGAGCCATCCAGGCACCCGTCAATAATATGTCTTAACGATCATCCCATATACACGTGGCTAGCATTGCCTAATTCTTTTTAAGGACCACGTCGTGTCCATTTGCTGCGCGTCCTGTATTTCGCTGGTCCTCCGCTCCTACTCTGCAGCCACAAGCAGTCCTGCTGCGGATATCCCTGTATATACATCCTTGCGCCTGCGTAGGACGGCAAATTCTTAGAAATGGAAATGTTAGGCAAAAAAGCATTTGCAATTTAAGTTTTGGCATTGCTAAATTTCCCTGCAAAGAGGTTTTGCTGATAGGTACTGATTAGCCATGTATGAAAATGCCTGTTTCCCCATACCCTCTTTATCACAGTTATTTTCCATTTCTTTAATCATTTTTTGTCATGGATGATCTGATCAGTGAAAAATAGTTCAAATGTTCTAAATGAAAGACTGTGCAAATCACACTGAATATGGCCCTGGGCCAGAATCAATCCCTGGGCTGCCAGTTTGGGGTCCTCCTGACTACTGGTTTCCGACAGGTGTGACCCACAGTCGGCCCATCGGCCAGGCCAGGGGAGCCTCTGAGGCCACCAGCGCACCTGGAGACCACCCCTCCAGGATCCAGAATGCCTGCCGGGAGCCCTATTATCAGGCAGTGCCAACAGGTGAGTCCCCGCCTGCGTCTGCGGGAGATCCGGCTCCTATTGCCTCCCTCCCACCAAGAGGCCGAGGCGCTCTGGGCACCTCCCACCCCCACCTCCCAATTCTGAACCTGTTTCTCTGCCTCCCCTCATTTCACTCCTCAGGGACACTCACCTGCACACCCCAGGGCCCCTGGAAGGGGACACAGGATGGGGAGGAGCTTCCTCACTGCGCGCCTGGTGAGTAGTGACCTCTCAGCGCCGACCCAGTGGCCACTTCCTGAAGAAACCTCAGCTGTATGTGGGGCCCGTGGGAGCGGCACACGGAGGGTTAAAGGAAAGCCTTAGGGTAGACAGGGAGAGATAAAGGCAGAAGGGGCAGAAGAAGAGGGGAACCAAGAAGGTCCAGAAAAGGAGAGGCAAGAATCTTGTCCCTTATTCAGGATCAAGAGATAACTGAGAAAGTAAAAGCATAAAGGAAGTTCATCAGAGGGGACAGTAAAGGAGAAGAGGGTCAGAAGAGCAGAAGGAAGAGAAACCCCTCTCTCGGGATGGTCTGCGTTAAGGATACACAGGCTCTCTGTCCCCAAAATATCTCCCTACCTACACGCCGCAGGGCCAGGAAGTCGGCCATGTTCTTAAGACTTTTTATTAAGATAAAATGTATGTAACATAAAATGCACCATCTTAGCCATTTTAAAGTACACCATGCAGTCATTTTTCAGTATATTCACAAGGTCGCGCCACCATTACCACTAATTCCAGAACGTTCCCATCACCCCAGAAAGAAACCCAGCACCTCCAAGTCCCCCTCCCCCACCCCCTGGCAACCAGGAATCTACTTTCTGTCTCTGTAGATTTGCGTGTTCTGAACATTTTCTATAAAGGGAATTGTGCAGCATGTGGCCTTTTGTGTCTGGCTTCTTTCATTTAGCCTGTTTTCAAGGTTCATCCATGTTGTAGCAGGTGTCAGGATTCCATTCCTTCCCATGGATATACCACCTTTTGTTCATCCATTCATCAATTAAAGGACATTTGGATTGTTTCCACGTTTTGTCTTTTATGGATAAGGCCGCTATGAGCGTTCGTGTACGAGTTTCTGTGCGAACATATATTTTCTGTTCCCCTGGGCATATCCCTAGGAGTGGCATTGCTAGGTCACGTCGCACCTGCAGGCTTCACTTTTTGAGGACTTGCCAGGCTGTTTTCCACTGGGGCTGCATCCTTTTACATTCCCACCAGCAAGATACGAGGGTTCAAGTTCACCGTTTTTGAAATCCATTTTTTTGAGGTGAAGCACTGCCTTTCTAACCCAATCTGAATAAATTTCTCAGATCTCGCTCCTGACCCTCAGAAAGCTCTCAGGCCAGGCTGATGCAGTGTTTGGGGAGTGGGTTGGGGGGCAGGTGATGGCGGAAGACGTCAATGAGGAAGGAAGGACACAGAAAACAGAGGCAACAGGCACTGAGGACAAACTGCCTGCTGCATGATTTAGCTCAGGATGGCCCCACCAAGAGTCTGAAGAAGAGGCCTTACAATGTCCGAGGGATGGGGAAACAGGTGAGGGGACCAAGAGCACACTTACTGTGATGAGCACCGAGAAACGTGTAGAGCTGTCTGATCACTATATTGTGCACCTGAAACTAACATAACGCTGCATGTTAATGACACTGGAATTAAATTTTTAAGTCCTATTATTAAGGTAAAATAAATAAGAGTGATTCTTTTTTAAAAAGAAAATGTCTGGGGGCGCCTGGGTGGCGCAGTCGTTAAGTGTCTGCCTTCGGCTCAGGGCGTGATCCCAGCGTTCCGGGATCGAGTCCCATATCGGGCTCTTCTGCTGGGAGCCTGCTTCTTCCTCTCCCACTCCCCCTGCTGTGTTCCCTCTCTCGCTGGCTGTCTCTCTGTTACATAAATAAATAAATTTTAAAAGTCTTAATAAAAAAAATTTAAAAAGAAAATGTCTGGGGCAGGACGGGGGAAGAGACAGCTTCACAGAAGCAAGTCTTTAACAAATGCATCTTAATACAGCTGCTGATGTCCCCTGTACCTCTCTCTTCTCTCGCAGTCTGCGGCCGGCCCGTCACCCCCATCGCCCAGAACCAGGAGGCCCTGGGTTCCTCCAGAGCCAAGTTGGGCAACTTCCCCTGGCAAGCTTTCACCAACATCTACGGTCGCGGAGGCGGGGCCCTGCTGGGCGACAGGTGGATCCTCACGGCCGCCCACACCATCTATCCCAAGGACGGCATCTTTCTCGGGAGGAACCGGAGCGTGGATGTGTTCCTGGGCCACACAAGCATCGACGAGATGTTGCGGCTGGGGAGCCACCCAGTGCGCCGCGTGGTGGTGCACCCGGACTACCGCCAGCACGAGTCCCACAACTTCGACGGGGACATCGCGCTCCTGGAACTGCAGCGCGCCGCGCCGCTGGGCCCCAGCCTGCTCCCGGTCTGTCTGCCCGAGCGCCAGGCCCTCTACCGCAGCGGCGTGTGGGGCTACGTCAGTGGGTTCGGCGTGGACAGGGGCTGGTTAACCACCGAGCTGAAATACTCACGGCTGCCCGTGGCCCCGCGGGCGGCCTGCCAGGCCTGGCTGCTGGAGAAGCAGAGGTCTGAGGTGTTTTCTGCCAACATGTTCTGCGCTGGGGATAAGATGAGGCAGCAGAGTGTCTGCCAGGGGGACAGCGGTGGTGTCTATGTGGTATGGGATGAGCGCGCCCATCACTGGGTGGCCACGGGCATCGTCTCCTGGGGCGTCGGCTGTGGCAAGGGCTATGGCTTCTACACCAAAGTGCTCAACTACCTGGACTGGATCAAGGGAGTGATGGACGGGAAGGACTGACCCTGGGGGCGCTTGAGCAATGCCACTCAGCGGTGGAGCTGCTTAGGAGGGAGGGCTGGGCTCAGGGATGGGGACGGGGACAGGGAATCCCTATTCAAGTGACTGCTGCCCTGTCCCCTGTGCGAGAGAACTCCTCCTCCTTCCCAGCTCCCCTGCCGCTGCCGAGGACTCCTCATCTTCCTCCTCTTCCTCCTCCTCCTCTTCCTCCTCTTCCTCCTCTTCCTCCTCCTCCTCTTCCTCCTCTTCCTCCTCTTCCTCCTCCTCCTCTTCCACCTTCCTTCCGTTTTGCGCTTGGCCCACATCTCAGCCAGTTTCGCTTTAAACTTCATCTCCTGCGGACACGGCTTCTTCCCTACTCTCCCGGGAGACTGTCACCTTCTCATCCCCTGTTCAAGTGGGGTTATGGGGGATGTGGTCTTAAGTGCTTTCATTTCCGAAACATTCCAAAGCCCCTCTAGTTGGCCTTCACACATTCAAACTATTGGCTTCAGCCCGCACCATATCTCCTAGCTGCAATCCTAGTAAATAGCCCATTTTGACTTACATGTTCTGCATACCAGGCTCTTCACGGGTAATTTCATTGACTCCTCACAGCAAGTTTGCAATGGAGGTGTTATTATCCACATTTCACAAATGAGGAAACTGAAGCCCAGGGAGATAAAGTGACTTGCCCAAAACCCACAGCTGGGATGGGACCGCCACGGGCTTCCCAGGACACCATGATAGCTCCCGATTGTCTTCGAGACCTACTGTGCTTCCCCTTCCCAATCCCCGCATCCTTACAGGTCCTCCCTGAGAATTCCTGCTTCGGTGAAGATGACAACAACTGGCTCACACTTTCCTGCTGGCCCCATCTCCTGCAGACCCCAAGCTGAGCCCAGCCCTGGGCTCGATATTGGAGCTGACACCCACTAACGCTGCTGGACACCCGGGTCTGGGCTTCACCTGAGAAGACCAGCTCTTTGACTTTTAATAAGGCCTTAAGGTGATTTACAGTGAAAGACACAAGTAAAATACAATTGTTCAAATGGAAATAGAAAATTAATACCATAAAGCAGAAGAGAGCAAATTTGCTAGCATTGAAGGTCAAGTTAGCTACCTCGTTAAAGGTTAAATTGATCTTTGAAATACGGCAGGATTCGAAGTTGTACATACATGTGGTTCCTTCGATGTTTTAAACTGTTTTTAAACCTAGGTATAAAAGGCTATTAAAAACACCCTAGGGGCGCCTGGGTAGCTCAGTCAGTTAAGTGTCTGACTTTTGGTGTTGGTCAGGTCGTAGTCTCAGGGACGTGGGACTGAGCCTGTAGTAGGGCTCTGTGATCAGTGCAGAGTCTGCCGGGAATTCTCTCTCCCTCTGCCCCTCCCGCTTGTGTTTGCTCTTTCTTTCTCTCTCTAAAATGAAATAAATAAATCTTGGGGCACATGCGTGGCTCAGTAGGTTAAGCATCTGCCTTTGGCTCTGGTCATAATCCTGGGGTCCTGGGATTGAGCCCTGAGTCGGGCTCCCTGCTCAGTGGGGAGCCTGCTTCTCCTGTTCCCTCTGCTTGTATTCTCTCTCTCTCTCTCTGTGTCAAATTAATTAATCAATTAATTAATTAATCTTTTTTTAAAACACTTTAAAATACCCTATTTTTCTGCAATTACTAAACTTTGCTAAATTGTATTTAATGAACATGTACTTGTTTTATTTTATTTGTTTTTATAATTGAAAAAAATGATGTTTCTCCCTGCCAGGGCAGAAAAACACATACCTGTATCTATAGAGCTATATAGATCCAGCTGTCTGGATCTACCCACAGAAAGTAACATACCGTTACTTTAGTAGAGAAACTTTTTCCCCCAGAACCCAAACCTAAGAGGAATAAACAATAAAACAGACAATCTCTTCAATACTGGTCTTTAAACCAGTGCAGGAGTAATCTTCGTATGGCTGTTTCTTCTTTCTGTCCTTGGTGTAAGTCAAGGGTACACGACAAATGTGCAAGTCAAGGTTCTTTGAGTGGCCGGGCAGAGGGGAGGCAGGCCGGGACTGAGCTGATGAAGCCCAGGTTTGTCACTTTGCAGCCATGGTATATGATGCCAGGACAGAACTCAGAATCCCTGGGATGGACAGGAGAACTTCAGTGAAGACTTACCTTCTGGGACCACCTGCTCCTCACCTGTGGTCTCTGCCATTCTTTCTCCACTATGAACACAACACACACAGACACACACACACACACACACACACACACACAGTGCTGTCAAAATGCTAATGCGCAGTATTCCCCTTCTTGGGACGCCTGGGTGACTCAGTCAGTTAAGCGTCTGCCTTCAGTTCAGGTCATGATCCCAGGGTCCTGGGATCGAGTCCAACATTGGGCTGCTTGCTCAGCAGGGAGCCTGCTTCTCCCTCTGCCTGCCACTCCCCCTCCTTGTGCGCTCGCTGTCTCTCTCTCTCACACACACATTCTGACAAATAAATAAATAAAATCTTAAAAAAAAAAAAGAATCCCCTTCTCTCTTGTCTCCTCATCTAGTCCTTACCCTTCTCTATCTTTTGTCTTTTCTGACCTGACAAGGTGATGGGTCATATCAGGGAGTATGTCATGGATCAGCCCTGCCATCAGGTTCATTCCTCAGCTCTGACATTTAGGCCTGCTGGAGGAGCCCTCCACACCCTGGTTGACCTCACCCATTCCTGTACCTGCTCTCTAACCACATGCAGTGATGACTTGGTCACTGCCTAATGGTGAACTGCCCCATCTTCGTGAGTCCTTGCAATCCATTGCTTGGGAAAGTGCCTGGCGTATTAGATAGGTAGTCCATACATGGGTGAATGAGTGGGTAGGTGGGTGGGGGGAAGGAGGGATGAATCCAATTGGAGAAACAAGCAGGATAGACTATCAAGGCCTCCAAGTCGGAGGCCAGCTCTGCCTGAGCCTCCCTCTGGAATCCAGTGGCATTGGGTATTTGAGCCATGGAGACTTGAGCAAGAAAGGCTTCCACAGAGAGCAAACTTTTCAATTAGGAGACTATGGCCTGATGCACAGCAGAGACAAGAGCGCCCCCCCTCCCGGAGGCCTGGCTTTCTCTCAGAAAAGACCAAGTCACCGTTGGTCCACAGCCACACTGTCTGCCTAGCCGTAGGCAGCCATGACTCTCAGGGGTTCACACACCTGAGCAGATGCCCAGACGAAGAGGATGTCTCTACCCTCACTCAGCTTCCCTTGCCTCTCTAACAGCCAAGTTCACTGGCAAGTCTGAGTTCACTGAAGTGAGGAGGAAGGGTCTTAAAAGAGCCCCTAGTGCAGCTGCAGGGTCACCCTGACATAGCAATCTGTGTTCCATGTTTAAGTGTCATTCATGGGGAAAGCAGGCTGGGGCTCTTCCATTCTCTTCCGTCCGCTCCTGCCGTGCCCTCTCTGCCTCGTGCTTCCCGTCACACCATCCTGGACTTTAAAACGCTGGCCATTCCTGGGTGACTAAGGGCAGGAAGAACCAGATTCGTGGACCAGGGCAATGTAGAAAAGAGAGTCCCTCCTCAACTGCGATTTCCGTTGCCTTTGGCGTCAGAACCTTGTAAACACAGCAGCAGTTCCTGAAGAAAGGGAGAATTCAGATCAGATTTAGAAAACGAGAAGTCTGGGCTTCCGACCAAAGGCTTTCTCCATTCTGAAAACTCGGGCGCATCTCCTTGGCCCTTCCCCAGGCCGGCCAGCAGGTGGCACCACCATCAGGGATTTCAAAACCAAAACTACATTAAACTGCAAACAGATTTTTTTTTTTCGTTTTGTTTATGCAAATAGTCCATTCCCTACAACATTCCTCCCGGAATGGTCCCCTCCTTCCCCTCCACAGTCATTCCCTCCCCCTTGCCTCCCCTGCATGACCGCTCTCTCCCTCAACACAGAGTGGATGAAGACGCTGTCAGGAGAGTCCTGGATCCAAAAACTGGCCTTGAGAAATGTGAGTAAGGCTGATGGGGCCCTGGGAGGGAGGGAGGGAGAAGCCAGAGGAGAGAATCCTGGGCATGGGACGCAACCCTGCTCCCAAATTCATTCAGGGAGACAGGAACACCCCTCCTTCCCACATACCTTACCTATTCCCGTAGGCACACGCATGCACAGGCAAACACATACCCCCCCATCCCTCCTCCTGAGGAGGAGACCTTACACCCATGAGGCAATGGCCATCTTCCCTGCTTCCTCCCAGCTCATGGCAGGGGAGCAGCAAGATGAAGGGACCCACTGTGCCCACGAGGGGTGTGCTCAGTACATGACTCCATATTCCATAGGACCTTTCTCCCAGAGGCCTTTGCCTCTGGATAGGAGCCTTTGGAAGCCCCATCAGAGAGCCATGACTGGAAACCCTCGCCCTCCATTAACTGGTCCCAAGCCAGCCCTATTCCGGGAAGGGGAGGGGAGTGGTGGGAGAGGGCAGGGGAGGAGGATGGGGAGGGAGGTACAGGGCGTATGATGACCTCTAGACTGGACATTGCCCGAGGGGAGGACACCCAATGCCGCGGCTGCAGAGACCAGCCTCGCCACTTCACCACCCCCACCTAGAACATCTCTGCAAGGTCTAAAATGGCCAGAGAGGAAAATACCGAGTGGTATGACCATCCCAGCCCCCACCCCAGGCACTGCCCAAATGGCAGGGGTGCCGCACCCCTCCAGCACCAGACACCCACTTTCTTGTCGGCAGGTGGCTCTTATATCTCCTGGTGCTGATCCTGTTCTGCCGAGTGGGAGACTCCATCCCCGTTTCGCAGAAGCTCTTTGGGGAGGTGACTTCTCCTCTGTACCCCAAGCCTTACCCCAGCAACTTTGAGAAAACCACTGTGATCACAGTGCCCACAGGATTCAGGGTGAAGCTCATCTTCTGGCAGTTTGACCTGGAGCCTTCTGAAGGCTGCTTGTATGACTATGTCAAGGTAGGGGATCAGGTTGGGAGGCAGAGGGAGAGCTGGGTGTCTCTGGAAACTGAGGACTTGTGCTCTTATCAGCCTGGATAGCATTCCCCACCCACGGACATAGCCCCAGCCCTGCAAGAGCTGATGGCCAAGTGGAGTTCGGAGAGTCTGGTGACAGCATGGATGGGGCGTCCCCTGAACTTAGAGGCCCTTAGTGAGCACTGAAGGGAGAAACACAGGGGAGGGAACGCACAGGCCTCACTTCCAGGAAATGTACTGTCTATAGGAGTCAGAAAAACCTTCCCCATCGGCTGACTTGCTGGGGGTCTTTGGAAAACTGCTGTGCCTCGGTTTCCCTGTTTCCGTGTAGAATATCACCATGGCTGCCTTCCTAAACAGGAACATGGGGAAGAGAACCGTGTGAGGTGGTAGCTCAACAGAAGCCTCAGCAAGGTCCATGGGCTCAGTCTCCTCACCTCTGTAACAGCCAAGTGTGCTTTCCCAGTCTCAACTTTCCATATCAATAAAAAGGAGATTCTAGATTCGGGATTCAAGTAGAGTCTACACACATGCAGTAAATACCATTCCCAGGAGACCCTCTGGAGGTTACGAGAGAATAACATGAAAACGATACGTCTTCTACCCCAGAGGACTGGAGAAGTTTGCAGGGTTGGGGGGAGGGGTCTTGGTGGCGGGGATGGTGAGGGATGGGGTGGGGGCAGGATGTCTTCCACTTTTGAGGGGTTAAGGAACCTGTGAAGAAAGTGGGAAGCTAGGTGATGCTAGCCCATGCAGAGGCTGGAGAGGCTCCCACTTAGCTGAGCGTATCAGGAGGCACGGCTGGACGTGAATGGTTCGCACAAGGTGAGGTGGAGTAACTGGACAGAAAACACAGCAGACCACTCCGGTCCCCAGGAATGAATGGGTGCTAAGGGCTGTGTGGAGACAACCAGATTCCAGTGGAAGATGAGCATGGCAGGTGGTGGAAATGAAGAAAGGTCTGAAACATGCCAGGGGACAGAGAACAGGGAAGGGGTGATGTACCAACACAGGATAATATGCCAGGAGTTAGCCACTGAAGACTCAGATGAACGGATGAAAGTCACTGGGGGAACAAAAAGAAAGCAAGTCACCAAGGGGAGGTTTACAACAGCCAGAGCCCCGCGGGGAGAGACCAGGTGGAAGCTGGTCCAGCCGGGGGGTCACCACTCACTCCTCGGGACAGGAGGAGGACTTTGCTGACCTTCCACGTGGGACGGGTCTCCTCAGCTGCTCTTCTTCCCACCCCTGTCTTGCTCCACCAGATCTCTGCTGACAAAAAAACGCTGGGGAGGTTCTGTGGGCAACTGGGTTCTCCACTGGGCAACCCCCCAGAAGAAAAGGAATTTATGTCTCAAGGGAACAAGATGCTGCTGACCTTCCACACGGATTTCTCCAATGAGGAGAATGGCACCATTATGTTCTATAAGGGCTTCCTGGCCTACTACCAAGCTGTGGGTGAGTGGCCCCTAGGTGTCTTTTTTTCTGGCTGTAGGCATGATGCATGGGGACCAAAAAAAGGGGAATCTTGAATCCACTGAAGCAGGAAGCCTGTCCTTCCTTATTTTTCCCCTCAAGAGAGCTTTTTCCAGGAGAGGCCTGCCAACTTGGATTCTGTCACCATGGGCCAGTTCCCAGAAAGCATTAGAGTGGCCTGAAGCTGGGGCTCCTGGGTGGCTCAGGCAGTTAAATGTTCAACTCTTGGTTTTGGCTTGGGTCATGATCTCAGGGTCATGAGATTGAGCCCTGGGTCAGGCTCTACACTGGGCATGGAGCCTGCTTAAGATTCTCTCTCTCCTTCCCCCTCGGTCCCTTCCCCCACCCCCCAAAAAAAGAGAGAGAGAAAGAGAAAGGCCTGGAGTTCCAGGTAGCCAGGAGACGATTTTGTCTTTAGTGCGTGTCTCTGGTGCATGACCTTTCTGAGAGCAGAGCCATGGCAGAAGTCCCCCACAGGCAGGAATTTAACCCTTCCTTCTGGAATGTCTTCCAGACCTCGATGAATGTGCTTCCCAGCGCAACTCAGTTGAAGAGAATCTCCAGCCCCAGTGCCAGCACCTGTGTCACAACTATGTTGGTGGCTACTTCTGTTCCTGCCGTCCAGGCTATGAGCTTCAGAAGGATGGGCATTCCTGCCAGGGTAAGGTTGGGGCACTGTGGGAGGGAGGCAGGGGCCAAGCAAGGACTGCGGGGCCATCCAGAGAGTCCGTGGTGACCCCCACCCTCTCTGCTCTCACAGCCGAGTGCGCCAGTGAGCTGTACACAGAGCCATCCGGCTACATCACCAGCCTGGAGTACCCCCGGCCCTACCCCCCTGACCTGCGCTGCAACTACAGCATCCGAGTGGAGCGCGGCCTCACCCTCCACCTCAAGTTCCTGGAGCCTTTCGAGATCGATGACCACCAGCAAGTACACTGCCCCTATGACCAGCTACAGGTACAGCCATCCTACTCCCTGAGGTTCTCCCTTCCTCCCATCCCTGCTTCCCGCTAGATCCTCTGGCCAACTGGGACAGGAATGACCAACGTCGCACACGGGCTAGGCAAGTGGGTCCCGGGGATCCCTTTCCTCCTCCAGCTGAAAACATACACACAAAGCAGAGTTCCCACCACCACCACCATCCTGGCCCAGTGGGAAAATGTCTGAACTGGAGAGACGGCCCTCCCCTCTTCCCCACCAGATCTATGCCAGTGGGAGGAACATCGGCGAGTTCTGTGGGAAGCAGAGACCCGCTGACTTTGACAGCAACAGCAATGCGGTGGATCTGCTGTTCTTCACAGATGAGTCGGGGGACAGCCGAGGCTGGAAGCTGCATTATACCACCGAAAGTAAGGTTGCCTAGGGGCCTCTCTCACTGGCCAGCAACAGGGCAGAATCAGACGGGACAAAAGAAGGACAGTGGTTCTGAAATAAATATGTCCTCTGGTCTCCCCGACAGTCATCAAGTGCCCCCAGCCCCAGACCCTAGACAAGTTCACCATCATCCAGGACCTACAGCCTCAATACCAGTTCCGTGACTACTTCATTGTCACCTGCCAACAAGGCTACCAGCTTGTGGAGGTAAGAGCCTAGGGCCGACAGAGAGAGCGGACCCAGCCCTCCAGGAGCAGTTCAGGTGGGTAGGTTCCTACCAGATTTAGGCTGAGCCCCAGCTGGCTTCACACATGTTTGGGCTGGAAGATCACCTGGTCTACCTGCTCTCAAACTTGACCTCACATTGAAAACCCTTCGAATTTTAAAACACTGATGTCTGAGCCCCTGCAGAGACTGATTCCATTGGTCCTCCGAGGGCAGCTAGGAGTACTTACAGCTACCCAGGTGATTCTAATGTACAGAGAAGTTTATGACCTACTGGCCTAGCGTGATAACGGTAGGATTTAGGGACTGAAAAGGCAGGGTGGAGTGCAAGGAGTGACTCACTCAACATCACAATGATTTTGTACAGGAGGACTGGAACCAAATCTCCTAGTACATGCCCAGGGCTTTTTTATGCACAATGGTGTTCTCACCCTGGGCCCCCCACCCTGTCCTCAGCTTTGCAGGCTCAGGAAAGACCATGGTTTTATTGGTTAATTTCACGAAAGCTGGTAAACTAAAATACTATTTTAAAAAACATACAATTGGAGTGACCCTTGGGTCTACCAAGCTCGTGTTTTGTTTTTTTTTTTTAATTTAAAGTTGTGGGGTTCAGGGGCACCTGGCTGGTTCAGTCCATAGAGCATTCGACTCTAGATCTCAGGGTCGTGAGATCAAGCCCCACGTTGGGCCTGGAGCCTACATAAAATGAAATAAAACAAAATAAAATAATATAAAATAAAATAATAAAATAAAATAAAATAAAATAGTGGGCATCAACTGGACTGTAGTGGAAGCAGACAAGAGTCTGGAGAGAGAATTATCGGGTCTGACAATCAGCCCCTGCTCTGACTTTCCCCTGCGTGACTCAGTGCTCCCATCTGCAACTCTGGTTCGAGGAAAACAAAGGAGCCACATCCATGGGGGTGCAGAGGTCTGAGAGCCTGAGAATGTCTGACATTCCCCGCTACTCCAGTGTGGGAAAGGCAGGAAGGGAACCACAGTGCCTCCTTGTGCTAACAGCACCTCTACCTCTGTCTGCCTCTTCTCAAACAGGGAAACCAAGTGCTGCTCTCCTTCACAGCTGTCTGTCAGGATGATGGCACCTGGCATCGTGCCATGCCCAGGTGCAAGAGTAAGTCACAACTCAGCAAGTGCCTGCCCCTGGGGAGCTCCCACCCCCCAGCCATGGAGACCTAGGCTCTGAAAGGAAGAGCCCCCCAAAACACCCTCCCCCCTCACTTGTCCCTTGAAGCCTATGGCCCACCTCAGGAACCAGTCAGCAGCGCTGGTGGGCTCTACCTAGAACTAAATTTCACTCCATCTAGTTCCTATCCTTCACAAGCGCCCCCGACTGACCATATTTCCCTAAGGTTCTCAGCCTGTTCTGCGGGCAGAAAACTCAGGTTCTTCCCACAGACTTTCCAGTACCATCCCTCTCAGCTCTCATACTGCCCTGTGTTCTCTCCAAGTCAAGGACTGTGGGCCACCCCAAAGCCTGGCTAACGGGGCCTTCAATTACATCACCACAAAGGGGGTGAACACCTACCAGTCCCGTATCCAGTACTACTGCCAGGAGCCATATTACAAGATGCACACCAGAGGCGGCATCAGCGAGACCGCACGAGGTAGGGACCCATGCACATGGCAGCCTTCTCCCTTCCATCTTCTCAGGACGTCTTCTGAGATTTTCCCAACATAATCCCTAGGGGATGTATATTGAGGTATCTGCCCTGGACACTGGCTTCAGGGGCCTAAAGTACAGTGCCAAGGAGCATCTAATAGGGTTGAAGGAGGCAACTGAGCTGATACAAAGAAAGTCCTAAGTCTCATAAACAGTCGGCTCCCTCCCACCACCACCATGACCATTACTACTGCCACCCTCGCAAGCACCATCATCATCCCCACCTCCACCTCCACCAACACCACCTCACCATGATCACCAGCATCACCACCAGCATCACCACCATCATGACCAACCCCCACCTCTACCACCACCAGCAACACCACCACCCCACCACCATCATCACCACCATCATCACCATCATCACCACTGCCCAACCCCCCACCATCACCACCACCCCTACTATCACCACCATCACCACCACAACCACACTACAGCTAGATCACTGGACTTCCCCCAGCATTCTCCCCACATAGCCCCCAGACTACTATGTTGTGATTTTTTTGCGTTTAGGCTTACAAAATGACTCTCAAACTCATCTTCAAAACTTTTCTTTAAAATGAACTAAATCACATGCTTTGTAGGTTTGAAACATCCAAAGGAAAAAAAAATCTTATATATAGATTATATGGTATTATTTAAGAGCTTGGCTCTGAAGTTAGACAATCTGCAGTTTGCATCTTGGTTCTGGAACTTAGAAGTTCTGTGACCTTATGCAAATTATCTAAGTTCAGTTTCCTCCTCCAAAAAATGAAGATAATAATGCATCCCTGAAAGTGTCACTGCAGTGCCTAAATGAGATAACGTAGATAAAGTGCTTAGCAACATGCATGGTGCACTGTCAGCAATCAGAACATGGAGCTACCGCTACCGTCTACTATCCCACTACCAAGATGCAATCACTGATAAGATTTTCCTACGTTCCTTCCAGTTTTTATGTCTACTTTCCATAAATAGGGATCACATCAGAGTTAAGTGCTCTGATTTTTTCACTGGACATTAAAACAAAAATATATGTAGAGAGCCTCTCAACACTTTTGATATTCCATCCGTATGTATTTGAACCTTTTCCTTTGTCCTTGTCCATGTCGTTCCGAATCTCCTGCCTCCCTGTCCTGCACACTCAGTGCCCATTGGCCTCTGAGACCTGGTTTCCCTGTCCACAACCTCCCATCCTGATCATAGCCCCCTCTTCCCGCAGGGGCCTATACCTGCACCGCTGAGGGCATTTGGAAGAATGAATGGGAAGGATCGAAGATTCCTCGCTGTTTGCCAGGTGAGTGGAAGCCCTCTGGGGCCATCCCCAGTGCCTTTTGCAGCCCTGCAGGGCCTCAGGAAAAGAGTGGAGACAAAGTGAATGGAGAGACACTCCAGCTTGAGGTCAAAAATAGACAAAAGGAGTAAGGGAAAGAGGGGAGGAGATATTCCAGGAGAAAGGGAGAAAGGAATCCAGAGAATCAGACTCCGTCCTGACATTCCTTTTTCACTGAGCAGATGGGAAGTCTGGGAATAAAAAGAGCAAGAAAACCCCCAGGAAGAAATAAACAAGAACAAGGAGAAGAGGCTGACAAAAGGCCAAAGACAGAGGGTGTGTGGGAATGGGAGGAGAAAGAGGAAAGAGCCCGGAGCCGAAAGAGGGGCCCTAGGGGGAACTGACTGACCACAGAAGGGAAGAAGGCGGGCCAGGCCTGACTTGTCTTGCCTTCCCTGTCTCTCCTCTCCAGTGTGTGGAAAACCCGTCCACCCTGTGGAACAGAAGCAGCGCATCATTGGAGGGCAAAAAGCCAAGCTGGGCAACTTCCCCTGGCAGGCCTTCACCAACATCTATGGGCGAGGGGGTGGAGCCCTGCTGGGCGACCGCTGGATCCTCACAGCTGCCCACACCCTCTACCCCAAGGATCACGACGCACAAAGCAACGCCACTGTGGATGTGTTCCTGGGCCATGTAAGCGTGGAAGAGATCACAAAACTAGCAAACCACCCTGTCCGCAGGGTCAGCATCCACCCAGACTACCGCCAGGATGAGTCCCACAATTTTGAGGGGGACATCGCCCTCTTGGAGCTGGAAAATAGTGTCACCCTGGGCCCCAACCTCCTCCCCATCTGCCTCCCTGACAACGAGACCTTCTATGACAGGGGCCTCATGGGCTATGTCAGTGGCTTTGGGATCATGGAGGAGAGGCTTTCTTATGACCTCAAGTTTATCCGTCTGCCCGTAGCTAAGCGAGAGGCGTGTGAGAGCTGGCTCCGGAAAAATAAGAGGAACGATGTGTTTTCTCAAAACATGTTCTGCGCTGGGGACCCGTCTCTAAAGCAGGATGCCTGTCAGGGGGATAGTGGAGGGGTCTTTGCAGTGAAGGATGAGAACAATGATCGCTGGGTGGCCACGGGCATTGTCTCCTGGGGCATCGGGTGCAGCAGGGGCTATGGCTTCTACACCAAATTACTCAACTATGTGGACTGGATCAAGAAGGAGATGGAGGGGGAGGGATGAGCCCAGAATTTACTAGGTCAGAATCCAGAGAGCAGCGCATAAAAAAAATTATCTCACCAGTTATTGATAACCACTTAGAATCCATATTAAAATCACTGATGCAGAAAGATACCGTGTGAAATAAATGCTCTTTTCTATAACCCCATCCCTGCTCATCACCTAAAACAACCCAAAAGTCACCTTTCTTTCCTCCAAGGATTACAGAAGATATATTCCACAATCTCTACTTATCATTGTTCTCTTCCATTTTTGTACCTTTGGATAATTGAAACTCTTTCCAAATAAAATTTTATGAGAAATTCCAGTGTGAAAAATGAGTTAAAAGCAGTATTTAATCAATATAAAAATATTTAGTGAGATCATACTTAAAATACTTAGGAAGGTAGGGGCACCTGGGTGGCACAGTCAGTTAAGAATCTGATTCTTTATTTTTTTTTTTAAGATTTTATTTATTTATTTGACAGAAAGAGAGGGAACACAAGCAGGGGGAGTGGGAGAGGAAGAAGCAGGATCCCAGTGGAGGAGCCTGATGTGGGGCTCGATCCCAGAATGCTGGGATCACGCCTTGAGCCGAAGGCAGACACTTAACAACTGATCCACCCAGGCGCCCCAAACATCTGAATCTTGATCTCCGCTCAGGTCTTGACCTCAGGGTTGTGAGTTCAAGCCCTGTGCTGGGCTCCACATTGGGTGTGGAGTCTACTTAAAAAAAAAAAAAAAACAACTCAGGAAGGCAATGAGAACAAAAAAGTTTATGCACACATTTACAATTAGGATTATAGATTCAATATTTTCCTTTTTTTTTTAAGATTTTGTTTAGTTATTTGAGAGACAGAGCACAAGAGCCGGGGGAGGGGCAGAGGGAGAAGCAGACTCCCCGCTGAACAGGGAGCCCGATGAGGGACTCAGTCCCAGGACTCTGGGATCATGACCTGAGCTGAAGGCAGACGCTTAACGACTGAGCCACCCAGGCACCCCAATAACAATTTATTTCTAATTTTGTTTTGATTGTACAATGTGAAGAAAATCCTGATTTTCCCATGCAGGTAGTTGCAAATACAACAGGTTTTTTTTAAAAGCTTACTTTCTGATGTCTAAATATTCCTCTCTTTTTTTTTAAAGATTTTATTTACATAATCTCTACACCCAGTGTGGGGCTCGAACTCACAACTCTGAGATCAAGAGTCACACGTTCCACTGACTGAGCCACTCAGGGGCCCCTCTAAATATTTCGTAAGAGAAGGAGTGGTGTGAAATTTTTGTTTCCAAGTTGAAAGATTAACAATATTTTCACATAACTTGTATTACTTAAGACACATTTAAAGGTCAGAGAAGGACCTGAAACTTGGGATAAGCATTGTAGGTATTTATAATAGGAAATGGTCATGATGTTATTGCACAACTGACTCTTCTGGACTTGTTTGAACAACTTTACATGAACTGACATACACAGGCCTGAATTTTAAAAAACTAATGCAGGGGCACCTGGTAGCTCAGTCATTTGACCATCTGACTCTTGGTTTCGGCGCAGGTCATAATCTTGGGGTCTTGAGATTGAGCCCCACATTGGGCTTCGTGCTCGGCACAGAGTCTGCTGGAGATTCTGTGCCTCCCTCTGCCCCTCCCCCCGTTCATGCTCTCTCTCTAAACAAACAAACAAATAAATAAATAAAATCTTTTTAAAATAATAAAAAATAAAAAGACCAGTGCAGAGTTAAAGCCTTCCCAAGGAATGAGAATTTTTAAGTCCAAATGCAGGTCTGCAAACCCTTATCTGACACTCTCAGGGCCAAGTGCCTTTCAGTGCTCAAGATCTTACAGGTTTCAGAAACATAACATACTGTCTATTCTGTAATGTCCCCAGCAGGGTCTAGGGCAGCACTCTAGGGCGACAAAACAGAGGAATAATTTTTTGAAAAACATCTGAATATTCACAGTATATGAGAGAAATAAAGACTCTAAATAGCTACCCATCAGGTCAGGTTTTGCCACTAAATAACTTTTGGTGCCAAACTATTAAAACACTCTTAGTTTTTGGGGCGCCTGGGTGGCACAGCGGTTAAGCGTCTACCTTCGGCTCAGGGCGTGATCCCGGCATTATGGGATCGAGCCCCACATCAGGCTCCTCCGCTATGAGCCTACTTCTTCCTCTCCCACTCCCCCTGCTTGTGTTCCCTCTCTTGCTGGCTGTCTCTCTCTCTGTCAAATAAATAAATTTTAAAAAATCTTTAAAAAAAAAACACTCTCAGTTTTTAAGAGCACTTTAGATGTCAGGACTGTAGACTTCAGGATTGCGGACACGGCAGAAATGACAGGAAAATGTTTTCTTGTATCGTCTACACAGAAACATCTGCAAGTGGTGTGCAGCGTGTTTGAAGAGCACATGCTGATTTCAGTAATTTAGTATTTTTCAGAAGTGAAGCACCTCCCATCTAATGGAGATGGGAATGGAGTGGGTGGAGGAAGTGATGAGAACAAAAACTGAAACGAAATGAAAATATTCAACTATTTCTAAGTTCCTGGCAAAGTTAAGATTCTGAGTCCTTTGTCCTTATAGTCATCATCAAAGGTGATCCCAGCAGAGCCCAGTGATGGCTCTGATCCCCCTGGTTCCCACTCCCCTCCTCCAAAGTCTTATGCGGCTTATCCTTCAAGGGCACCGGAATAAAAAAAATAAGGCTAAAACCAATGTCCTATGAATAGACATCGGAAAAGAAAACACAAATTAAGGTTAAGGTTTGGGGCTTAAGCTAACTCATAGAAAAGAAAATACTTAAATTAAGACACCATCTTTTTAGCTGTAGGATTGGCAATGACACTATACTAGCTGGTGAGGATGTAGAGAAAACAGTCACTCATGCATTCCTTGTTGGAATGTGAGTGATACAAACTCTGTAAGGAGCAATTTGGCAACATGCAATCAAAACCACAAATGCACATGCCTCTGACCCAGCAATTCCACTTCTAGGAATTTTTCTCGCAGATCTTCTCACATGTGAGATAAATGATATAGGTACAAGGTTAGTCATCGAAGCATTGCATATGATAGCAAAGCATTAGAACCCTGAATTCTGAAAGGTCTGGTACCAAAGTTTCAAGTATACTATGGAATATCCACATAATGAAATACAATGTAGCTATTCAATCTTAAATGAAAAACATAAAAAGCAGGGCAGTGTGTATAAAATACTACTATTTGTATAAAAAGAGGAGTGGGTATACATTGCTTTTATAGGTATAAAATATTGCTGGAAAGATATACAAGACACAATGGTGGTTTCTAGGGAAGGGCAGGAGTAAGAAGAAAAGTTATCACTCTATACTCTTTCGGTCTTTCAAGTTTTAAGTCATGTAGATGCTTTATCTAGTCAAAAAATAGATGGAGCTCAATTAAAATATTCTTTAATTTAAAAAATTTTCAAAGGGGTGGGGTGCCTAGGTGGCGCAGTCGTTAAGCGTCTGCCTTCGGCTCAGGGCATGATCCTGGCGTTCTGGGATCGAGCCCCACATCAGGCTCCTCCGCTGGGAGCCTGCTTCTTCCTCTCCCACTCCCCCTGCTTGTGTTCCCTCTTTCGCTGGCTGTCTCTCTCTGTCAAATAAATAAATGAAATCTTAAAAAAAAATTTTTTTTCAAAGGGGTAACTTCATTGAGAAAGTGGGCATTTGGCAAAGATTGAAGGAACTTAGATATTCAGAGATCTAGGAAAAGGAATTCCAGGAAGAGAAAACAACCAGTGCAAAGATCCTGAGGCAAGAATATGCTTGATCCATTAGAGAATTGCAGAGACAGCCAATGCAGAATAATGTGAATTTACATTTTCAAAGGCTCACTCTGGCTGCTGAATTGAGGTCAGATTGCAGGTGTGAAAGGCATAAAGAAGACCAGTTAGGAAGCAATTATGGTAATCCAGGCAAGAGGTGATGGTAGCTCAGACCAAGAGGTAGCAGTGGAATTGATGTAAAGTGGTCATATTATGGATAAAATTTGCAGGAGGAACCAGTAGGTTTCCTGATGGAATAAATATTGGAGAGAGCTGAATGAGAGAAAGAGAGAAGTCAACTAGATGCAGAAGATTACAAGAGGAGCAGATCTCATGAAAAACAGAAGGAGGTCCCTTTTGCACATGTTGAATTTCAGATGCCTATTAGATTAAGGCCAAAATGGAGTAACAGGGATTAGATTTACCCGCCCTCCTGTAACAAACAAGCAACAGCAACAACAAAAACATCAAATATATGAAACAATAGTTCTCGAAACATTAAATTCCAAGTAACCATGGACAATGATGGCTCTATGATTGCCCCAGCTTACTGCCTTGAGAGAGTTTCCAAGATGAGGTACTGGAAGGAGAAACCCAGGTAGCACTCAGCTGACTCCCTAGTTGAGCCAAAAATGCAGGGAGACCAAGGCTACTGAAGTTCACAGAACTGAGGATCAGAGAGAGGAAAGCCACAGAGAGAATTCCAGAGATCTGCAGAAGAGCCCTACAATTTTCTCACCCATACGTGAGAAAATTATTCAAGGATAGAGAAAAAAAGCTTTATGACATGATCGTATGGAACAGTAGCGGGCAATCAGTAAGGCTGGGCAAAGTGCCTGATCCCACCAGCCTGACTGAATTCATGGGGCATTAGGTAGGGGATGCAGAAGGGTCTTGCCTCAGTGGTAAGGAACAATTAGCCCTAGATTAAACGCTGCTCCGGTCCTATCTAACAAATGTTAAAAGCAAGACCCAAAAGGATCAAACTGTTTCCAAGTAACTTAACTGAGTCCCAGAACAACACTCCAGAATATTTATAGAATTACAAAAATATCCAGCACCCAACAAGATAAAATTTACAAAGTCTGGCAACCAATCAAAGAATATGAGGCATACAAAGAAGCAGGGAAATATGATCCATAATGAGAAGAAAAATGCATCAAAACCAAGCAAAAACTCACAGGCGTAAGAATTAGAAGACTGAACATTAAAACAATTGCTATAACTTCATCCCGTGTGTTCAGAAAATTAAATAAATATCCACTAGACACCCAACAAGAGATGCTGAATACGCTGTTTGATGTATAAATTTGGAGTTGAGGGAACAGGTCTAAGATAAAAATGCAAAGTTTGGAGTCATTGGTGCGTATATAGATGGGTGTTTAAAGCCACAAGTTTGAATGAAGCCACCAAGGGAGTACAGATGGATAGAGAAGAGAAAAAAAATCAATGCCTATGCCCTGAGGCATGTCATTATAAAAGTCTGGGAGAACAGGAACGATCAGCCTAAGGAGGCTCAGAAATTGTGACTGTTACGGAATAAATGTGACTCCCAGTATGATGGAATTCAGAGTTGGAGTCCTTAGGAGGTAATTACGTTTAGATGAGGTCATGAGGGTGGGATAAGAAAAGGAACATCTCTCTCCACACTTAGGCACCAATAAAAGGCCATGTGAGCACACAGTGCAGCAGCTGTCTGCAAGCCAGGAGGAGGGACCTCACCAAAACAGAATCTGCCAGCACCTTCGTCTTGGACTTCCCAGCTTCCAGAACTGTGAGATATTGTTTAAGCCACTTAGTCTATAATATTTCATCACAACAGCCTGAGCTAAGACAGTGACCCCTGAAGTAGGAGGAAAACCTGTAGAGTTCAGAATTTTGAAGCAAGGAAAGAAAATGCATCAAGGCAAAAGCGTGATCAATTGATTGAGCAAATGTCACTGATGGGTCAAGATGAAGACTGAGGATTGATCCTGGGATAGAGCAATGCCTAGGTCACTGGAGAGCCAGAAAAGCAGTTTGGTGCAATGATGGGGGCAAAGCCAGACTGGAGTTGGAGAGAGAGTGGGAGAAGAAGAACCAGAGACAAAAAGTATAACCCATTATTTTAAGGAATTTGCTGCAAGAAGGAACAAAGAAACAGGGCAAGCTATTGGAAGAACTGGAGTCAAAAGAAGGGTTTTTATTTAATTAGAGAAGTAACAACATGTCTATAGGCTGATGGGAATTACATGATAGAGAGGGGAAATGATGATGGTCGGTGGAAGTGGGGGAGAGATAGAACCCAGTTGGAAGCACGGATGCATTATCTCTGCTAACAGAGAGGCAAGTAGAGTTTAAGATGCTGGTATTTCCATAGGTGTTCTTCTCTAATTCTTCATTTGTCTAATTCTTCATCTAATTCTTATCTTGTTGGGTGCTGGATATTTTTGTATTCTATAAATATTCTGGAGCGTTGTTCTGGGACTCAGTTAAGTTACTTTGTCTTGGTGAAGTAGAAAATAAGCTTATTGGCTAAGAGTGTGGATGAAGGATTTGGGGGTTTGAGGAGAGAGAAGAAGGAATGAAATAATCACCAAGGAGAGTGGGAGAAAGAATGGATTGGGGAATTTTGATTGCCTGGGAGCATTAGGATCCACTGGGGATTCATGGTCACGAATTAAAATGAGATGGTTGTTCTCACCTTCGTGAGACCGTTATATGAGTTAGCTTGTATGGTTTCCACCAGCCACTATCAGCTGCACCAATACAGGCATAGAGGAGGCGGGTTTCGTTCTGCCAGGTGAATATACTGAAGCCACAGAAGGGGACAGGAGTCCAAGTTGTATGCAAGAGAGTTATTATATTGAATTTAAGCTGGGTAAAGAGGAGACCAAGTACAGAGAGGGTACTGGACAGTAAATATGCAGTAGGATTGATGTATTAGGGTTTCTGGTATTGTAGAATATAGGAAGTGTAGACCTATAGGAATTGACTTGGAAAAATAGGAGGTGGTGCAAAAGAATGGGATATGCAAAGCCGGGATAATAGAAGAGGTTACAGTTACCGGGAATGAGAAGGTCTATCGAAGCATGACCACGAGAGTGTGTGGCTGAGATAAAGTGGAAGGTTAAAAGTGTTGAAGATTTGTGGAACTATAAGGCCAAAGCTTTAGAAGGATCGCCTATCTGTATTTTGAAATTGCCAAAAATTATGACAGGAATAGTGTTAGAAAGACAGTGAATCAGGAACCAAGATCATTGAGAAATGAGGGGAATGACCCAGGTTCCAGGAGAGGACGACAACACTGAGTAGATGTAGATGATACAGTCTGATGCCATGACCTTCAACACTGAGCGGCCGGGGAAACAAGAGAATGGTCTGTACATGGTAATGAGGCTGGAGGAGTCACACACTGCCAGGCCCTGTAGAAAGCCGGCCTGGGGAGGAAAAGACAGTCACCCACTGAGTGAGCTGCAAGAGGGTATGGTCGTTCAGGGAATTCGCTCTTGGGTCAAGGGGCCTAGTCTCTTTCTACCCATGGTAACTTAGCAAGCTGCTTAACCTCTCTGAGCCTCAGTTTGTCTATAATAGTATCTCACACCAATTTCATTCAATAGTATCTCATACAAATATTGAAGTTAAATGAACAAATACATGAAACAGGCTTAATGAAGTGCCAGGCATTATTGTGGGCTACGCTGGGGAGATGTCCTTCTGGTATCTTGCAGCTTTAACTTCTATAACCAGAGGGCAAAGTCTTTCTCTGTGACTGTGATCTTAGAATCATACTTTTTATCCCTTGACCCTCTCAACACACCTTTCACTCAGTCTGATGTAATGCAATAAAAATTACTATTATCATTAAAGGGATAGGAGTAGGGAAGTGGTATGATTTCCAGGGTCTCAGGAAAATTTTGAGCCCCCCCCCCCCCGCCAAGAAATCCCTCCCATTTCTGGCTAATGATTGAAATGTCATTAACAAGGAGCAGAAGTCCCTCAAACCTTTAGATATAGGTCAACCTGATGAGTTGATTTATATCTATTTGCACTGAAGGATAAAGGATGGTAGCGAGGACAGTACAGGATGCCCAAAGGGGCTCCAGCAGTAAAGGACCAGGAAAGGTGGTCAGGGCCGCCTAAGACAAACTAACACAACATCGTAAATTGCTGGGGGGAAAATGTTTGTCATTAAATTGTGTCACAAGTAGAGACCTCCAATCACACACTCCCAAAGTGGAAGTAGAGTTCGCCTAGGCCCAACCGAAATGATTATTGTTTTCTGAAATCTCTCTCAGGGTTTCTCTGGCCAGCCTCTAGGGTTCAGCTTTTCCCCACACTCATCGCCTGTGCTTCGTTCCACGAGAAGACCAGAGTCTCTCCTTTGGGAGTTCTTTGGGACATTGGCATCTAGTGATGGCAGGATTTTTTGTTTCTTTTGTCCTGGGTTTTTCAACCATTACTCAGGGACTTTTTGCTTCTTTTTTCCTGGCTTCTATAAATTTTTATTCTAAACATTCTCTCTCTCTCTCTCTCTTCCTGTTGGAAACCTTAGTTCTTCTTGCTTTTTATCTAAAAGAGATCAAGAAACATTTTTATTTTACCCATGAATAGAAGGATACCCAGAAAAACCTGAGCATATTATGCCAAAAATATTTCACAGTCAGTCCCAAGCAGTGAGGACAAAAAAAAAATAATTTGCTTCCACGCTAAACATAAAGGGAGACAGAGATTGCAAACAGCCTATTTAGAGGTCAGACAGAATAAAGTGACTAAAATTAGAACTAGAGCCTTACTGGCATTGTTGGTATCTTATGTTCTTCCTTTTCCCTTGTAGTAAAATAAGAGATTTTAAAAACAGAACCTGCACTCCAGGAAACAAGACCCATTATGGGACTCTCACTTTAAGTTTATGCTCTCCGCTTTGGGATTCCCCCACTGTGGTTCCTGTTACCACAATTTAATTGCCCTCCATCATTTATCTTGTTGCCCTCTTTCTCTAGCTGAAGGGTGGGCACACCAGAAGTCCTATTCCCTCAGCTCCTTAGCACAACTGAGAAAGGTTGGATCTTTCAAAATTGTCTTTTTTTAACTGAAAAAGAAAATTAAGAAGAAAAGAGTGTGACTATAAAGGGGTAGCCTAAAAGAATTCTTTGCAGTGATGAAACAGTTCTGTATCTTGATTGCAGGGGTGATTATGAGTCTCCACAAGTGATCATTTCAGTATGTTACAATCTCTCACAAAACTATACACACACATTGTGCCAATTTAAGTTTTTGTTATTGTGCTGGAGTTAACACAGGATGTAGCCATTAGAAGAAACTGATGGAGGCTACACAGGACCTCTCTGTGCTATCTTTGCAACTTCCTGTGAATCTATATTTCAAAAGGAAATAATTTTTTAAGCCATCATTAAAATATAATGGCAGAGTTCATGAGTTTGATCAAGATAAATCAAGTTTCTCTACCCCTTTTCAACAACAGATCATCCCTACAGAAAATCAATAAGGAAACGTTAGATCAGACATTTACAGAACAACCCATCCAACAGCAGCAGAATACACACTCTTCTCAAGCACACATGGAACATTCTGCAGCGTAGATCACATGTAAAGTCACAAAAGACCTCTTAATTGAATTTAAGAAGATTGAAATCATAGCAAGCATCTTTCCTGACCACAATGGTATGAAACTATAAATTCGTGACAAGAAGAAAACTGGACAATTCACAAATATGTGGAGATTAAACAACATGCTTCCGAATTACCAGTGGGTCAAAAAAATAAATCAAAAGAGAAATCAAAAAATACCGTGAGACAAATGAAAATGGAAATACACCATGGCAAATTTTATGGGATGCAATAAAAGCACGTCTAAGGGGGAAGTTCATAGTGACAAATGCCTACATTAAGAAACAAAACAAACAACCTAACATCAAGGAACTAGAAAAAGAAGAATAGACTAAGCCTGAAGTTAGTTGAAGGGAGAAAATAACAAAGATCCAAGCAGAAATAAATAAAGTAGAGACTAAAAAGGCAATAGAAAATGAAACTAGGAGCTGATTTTTTGAAAAGATAACCAAAACAGATAAACCTTTAGCTAGCTTTACCAAGAAACTAGGAGCTAGTTTTTTTAAAAGAAGCAAAACAGACAAAACTTTAACGAGACTTACCAAGAAAAAAAGAGAGAGGACGCAAATAAATAAAATGTTCAGTGAAAGGAGACATTACAGCTGATACCATACAAACACAAAGGATCATAATAGACTACTGGGAACAATATATGGCAACAAATTGGACAACCTAAGAACAAATGGATACATTCCTACAAACATACAATCTACCAAGACTGAATCATGAAGAAATAGAAAATGTGAATATACCAATTACTAGTAAAGAGATTGAATTGGTAATAAAAAACCTTCCAACAAACGAAAGTCCCAGGACCAGAAGTCTTCACTGACAAATTCTACCAAACATTTAAAGAAAATTAACACCAATCCTTCTCAAATTCTTCCAAAAATAGAAGAGGAGGGAACAGTTCCAAACTCATTTTATGAAGCCAGCTTTTACCCTGATACTAAAGCCAGACAAGACAGTACAAAAAAAGTTCAGACCAATATCCCTGATGAAGAGATGATGCAAAAATCCTCAGCAAAATATCAACAAACCGAATTCAACAGTACATTAAAAGGATTATACACCATGATCAAGTGGGATTTATTCCAGGGTTGCTAGGATAGGTCAACACGCACAAATCAGTGGAATACACCACATTAACAAAATGAAGGATAAAAATCGTATAATCATCTCCATAGATGCAGAAAAAGCATTGACAAAATTCAACATGATTTCATGATAAAAACTCTCAAACTGGGTATAGAAGGAATGTACCTCAAAATAACAAAGGCCATACATGACATGTCCACAGCTAACATCATACTAAACAGTGAAAATCTGAATGCTTTTCCTCTAAAATCAGGAACAAGACAAAGATGCCCACTCTCATCACTTTTATTCAGCATAGTACTAGAAGTCCTAGCCAGAGCAATTAGGTAAGAAAAAGAAATAAAGGGAATTCATATTGGAAAGGAAGAAGTAAAACTATCTCTATTTACAGATGACATGAAATTATATTTAAAAACCCTAAAAATCCCACCAAAATAAAATCGTTAGAACTAATCAATAAATTCAGTAAGGTTGCAGGATATAAAATCAATATACAAAAATCAGTTGTGCTTCTATACACTAACAACAAACTATCAGAAATTAAGAAAACAATCTTATTTACAATAGCATCAAAAAGAATAAAATACATAGGAATAAATCTAAGCACGAAGGTGAAAGATCTATACGCTGAAAACTATAAAACATTGATGAAAGAAAATAAAGAAGATACAAATAAATAGAAAGCTATTCCATGCTCATGGACTAGAATTAATATTGTTAAAATGTTCTTACTGCCCAAAACCATCTACAGATTCAATGTAATCCCTATCAAAATTCCAATGGCATTTTTCACAGAATAGAAAAAACAATCCTAAAATTTATATGAGACCGTGAAAGATCCTGAATATCCAAAGTAATCTTGAGAAAGGAGAACAAAGTTGCAACACAACACTCCCTGATTTCAAACTATATTATAAAGCTGTAGTGATTAAAACAGTATGGTATTGACATAAACACAGATGCATAGATCAATGGCACAAAATAGAGAACCCAGAAATAAACCAGGAGCCAAGGGGCGCCTGGGTGGCACAGCGGTTAAGCGTCTGCCTTCAGCTCAGGGAGTGATCCTGGCATTATAGGATCGAGCCCCACAACAGGCTCCTCCGCTAGGAGCCTGCTTCTTCCTCTCCCACTCCCCCTGCTTGTGTTCCCTCTCTCGCCAGCGGTCTCTATCTCTGTTGAATAAATAAATAAAATCTTTGAAAAAAAAAAAAACCAGGAGCCAAAAACATACAATGGGAAAAGGAAAGTCTGTTCTATAGATGATGTTGGGAAAACTGGATTGCCACATACAAAACAATAAAATTAGACCATTATTTTACACCATACACAAAAATCAACTGAAAAAAGGTCTTTAATCCTAAAGACTTGAACAGAAGACCTAAAACCATAAACCACCTAGAAGAAAATATAGGGGATAAGCTCCTTGACATTGGTCTGGCAAGGACTTTTTTGAATTGCCACTGAAAGCCAAGGCAACAAAAGCAAATATTAGCAAGTGGCACTACCTCAAACTAAAAATCTTCTCAGCAAAAGTAAGCATAAAGAAAATGAAAAGGCAAACTACAGAATGGAAGAAAATATTTGCAAACCACATATCCAATAAGGGGTTAGTATCCAAAATATACAGGGAACTCGTACAACTCAATAGCAAAAAGGGAAATAACCTAATTTTGAAATGGGCAAAGGACCTGAATAGACATTTTTCCAGAGAAGAGATACAAGTGACTCTCAGGTCCATTGAAAGGTCCTCGGCATCACTAATCACCAGGGAGATGCAAACCAAAACCACAATTAAATGTCACCTCACATCTGTTAGGGTGGCTATGAAAAAAAAAGACAAAAGATAACGAATACTGGCAAGGATGTGGAGAAAAGGGAACACTTGTACACTGTTTTTGGGGATGTAAACTGGTACAGCCACTATGAAAAACAGTATGGAGGTTTTTCAAGTAATTAAAAAGAAAAATACGTATGATCCAGCAGTACCCCTTTGGGGTATATATTCAAAAGAAGCTAAACCATATCTCAAAGAGGTATCTGTACTCCAATGTTCCTTGCAGCATTATTCACAATAGCCAAGGTATGGAAACAAGCCTAGTGTCTGTCAAGAGATGAATGGATCAAGAAAATATGGTATATATTACACATAATGGAGTATTATTCAGCTTTTAACTTTTTTTTAAAGATTTTGTTTATATTTTTGACAGAGCAAGAGAGCACAAGCAGGGGGAGCAGTAGAAGGAAAGGGAGAAGCAGGCTCCCTGCCGAGCAGAGAGCCCCATGCAGGGTTCAATCCCAGGACCCTGGGATCATGACCTGAACTGAGGCAGATGCTTAACCATCTGGGCCATGCAGGCGCCCCTTATTCAGCTTCTTAAAAAAAAGAAATCTTGTCATTTGTGACAACATGGACAAATCTGGTGGACATTATGCTAAGTGAAATAAGCCAGACAGAAAAAGGCAAATACTACATGGTATTGCTTATATGTGGAAACTTTTTAAAAAGTTTTTTTCAAGTCAAACTTATAGAAAGAGAGTAGAAAAGCGGTTGCCAGGGGGTGAGGTGTAGGGGAAATAGGGAGAGGTCGGTAAAAAGGTAAAAGCTTTCAGTTATAAGATAAATAAAGTCTGAGGGTCTGATGCATAATGTGGTGACTATAGTTGATAATACTATATCATATAATTGAAATTTGCTAAGAGAGTAGAACTTAATGTGTTCTTGCCCAAAAAAATATTTTTAAGGGTAAATATGTGAGGTGATTAATTAATTAATGTGATGGGGGAATCCTTTCACAATATATATGTATATGAAATCATCACATTACATGTTTTAAATATTTTACAATTTTATCAATTATACCTCAATAAAGCTAAAAAAAACAGCTTTCTCTTATTTTTAGTTAAAAAATATTTTTAGTTAAAAAAAATACAGGTATGCGGAAAGTGTAATGTCACATTTCTATGGAATATGTTGCTGATTCTAGGTATCACACTAAAAGCAATTTTAGAGGGTCCCGAAATCCTGCCAGAACCTTCTGTCTTAGTCCACTTTCAACTAGGTTCCTTCCATTAAGTCCTCTTGGCCCCTGGGTACCATCTTTTCTCCCTGGCATGAGAAACGGATCCACCAGTCCATTTTCTTCTGACCAAAGAAATGTGACAATTCACCTGCTTTTAAAAGTTGTCTTTTCCCAAGTTTCAGGTGAAGCAGACACACATTGTTCCCAAGTGACGCATGAGGCAATATGATTGATACCCTTTAAGTCACAATGAATAATTCCTTAGCCCTTCCAGGCCTTGGCAATGAGTCCTTCCTGGCTCTGAAGTCTCTGATGGTGATTCATTTAGAACCCCTCTCTGCCATTCACTCAGGGAAAGGATCTTGTAGTAAAGTTAACCATAACCATCCTACTGCATAAGGCAGTAACAGTGAGGGGATTCTGTCACTAATACCCCAGGTCACCTGCAAATGAATAAACCAAATAGACTGAAGACCCTGGCATAAATGGATTTCCTTTGTCTGATTTCAGGTTATTTTTTTTCTATTATCTCAATTATTTAAAAAGGACAGTTTCTGCATCATGAGGAAATTTCTTAATATTTTTCCAATTCTTTTTTTCTCCCACCCAAAACATTGTAGTCCAGGTTATACTGTCAATTCCATTGATTTGTAATGACAGGCAGGTAGGCAAAGGTGGTTATGAGGTACACGGTCAAGGAATAATGTAAATGGCTTTATGCTGCTTGGTTGACTTGACACGGTGCTTCCAAGGTTCCTTATTATAATTCTCCTTTAATTCTTCAGAATTTCAGTTACAGTTCTGTTTATTTCATCATGTGCTAACCTCCAACCTAAGGTCAACTGTTGAATTTAGCCCTTTTGGTCTATGAAAAATCAAAGTCCTTTCCTGATGGGCCCCAAATACACACCTTTTGGCTTCTGATAAAAACTGCTCTCCTGAAACCTCATGTCCCATCCAACAGACCAGAGTCTTCCTGAACTCCAACTCTTACTCTTAGTCCACGGCTTTCATAAGACACCCTGTTGGGGTAACTGCCACCCTAAAGAGGCTTCCTGTCCACAGTTTAAAAAATAATTAGTCTCAATTGTGTGGTCATTTTTCATTACTAATCAATTTGTGGTGAGGAAGAAGATTTTGTTTTTTTGGTTTTTTTTAAATTTCCATTCCCTTGAGAAAAAAAATAGAGGGGAGAGGCTTTGGGTGCATCCTCACCAGAATTTTCAGCTGCAATGTCTTGCCACAGAGTTTAACCCAGAGAAGACATTGTTGCCTGACTGACAAATTGATCAAAACCACAAGGAAAGCAGATGAGAGCATGTTCGATTTCTTTTTTTTTTCCTTTTTACAAAGTTGTAATATTGTACTATACAAAAAAATATTGTGTTATACAAATGTATTAAAAGAAAATTAATTTTCAGAAGACACTGAAACAACTTATACCTCAAAATTTTATGCTTAAAGATCTTAAACAGCCAATTCTGTATGTGGACTTCCGAAGGAGGTTCAGGTTTATTTCATAAGTTTCAAAAGCAAACTATGGTACCTTGTGTTGATGATGTTCGTGCCGATCCACAAGAAATCTCAATTGGAAGAGAGGAGAAAATCTGAATTCCCTGTTTTCATAACAATTCAACACGAGCTGCTAGCTGCCTGAATCTCCATGACACGACAGCCTTTTATCAACCTTCTCTGGGGCTCAGGTCTTGGTGTGGAATAAGACAAGTCAGCCAGAACTGGGTTATAACCATGATTTATTACAAGTAGATAGTAGACACTGAGTATGATAAAGCAAAGGGAACTTCAAACAGGGAAAGGGGAAACAAAAAATCAAGGGGATGCCCAACAATAAATTTCAGAGTCAGAACTGTAACACCAGACATCATCAGGAAAGGGAACTCCCTACGGAATATTGTAAGATAGGAGCACCTTTCTCATGTTGTTATTCATAGTTGGAATTCAGGGGAGAGGACCCCACGATTCAGACCACACCAAATGACCAATACGATGTAATGATCAAACACTACTTCCGGCTAGGTATCCCAATAATCAAGTTCTATTTAAATCATATTCCCAAGTCTTCTCTCAATCACGGTGAAATAACGGGAATATTGAGAAGAACAGAAAGCAAAAGATTGGTCATAGCCCTTAGAGAGACCGGTGGTGTATGTATGGATTAGTCCATTCTGGGGGTACTATTTTCCTGTATTGTCTTCATTATCCAGTCAACGTAGTTCTGCACTCGTGTGTAGATTCCATACGTTCCACACTGGGGGCCCCAGGACACCAGACCAGCTACATAGTATTTGAGGGTCTCTTCATTGGGAACCCGTAGAGCAAAGGCCCCACCACTGTCCCCTTCACAGCTATCAACACCCTTCTCTCCTCCAGCACAGATCATGTTATTAGTAAAAACATAGGAATTTATATCCACATTGACATTTTTCCCTTTCACCTCCCGGCATTTTTCTAAGGGAGCAACAGGTAACATTGCCCCTCGGAGCAGGATCACATGATCTCTTACCATGGTTCGGCCCCAGCCTGAGATCAGTCCCAGGTCTCCCACTGAGGGGTTGTATTCTGAGGAGGTGCTTGGCAGGCAGATGGGGGAGACAGTGGGTCCCATTTTCACTGGCTCTTTAAGCTGCACAAGAGCAATGTCATTGTCGAAATTCTTCCGTGTTTCTGGGGCATCCAGGAATTCCCAACCCGGATGAATAATCACACGCTCAGCAGTGAGCATCTGGGCTTTTGCCCGTTGTGAGGCGACCACTGAGGTGGACCCAACGTACATTACTGGGTCACGGTTTCCCTCCACGACGTGGGCAGCTGTCAGCACCCAGTACTCATCGATGAGAGCCCCACCAGCCCATGGGTCCAAAAAGAAGACTTGCCAGGGGAAATTTTGAATCTCTGCAACGATTCCTCCAAATATCCTCTGTGTTCCTCTAAAGGGCTTGCTGGGAACACCACAGACTAGGGAGGAAAAAGAACAAGGTGGAGAGAGAGCAAGAAATAAATTGCCGGCCTCCTGCAAATCCTCCAATGACTCAAAAACTTGCCAGGCTTCAGAATTCTCTAGCACAGGGCGCCTGGGTGGCACAGCGGTTGAGCGTCTGCCTTCGGCTCAGGGCGTGATCCCGGCGTTATGGGATCGAGCCCCACATCAGGCTCCTCCGCTATGAGCCTGCTTCTTCCTCTCCCACTCCCCCTGCTTGTGTTCCCTCTCTCACTGGCTGTCTCTATCTCTGTCAAATAAATAAATAAAATCTTTAAAAAAAAAAAAAAGAATTCTCTAGCACAATAGAGCTAACCCTGTATTTGGTCAACCACCTCAGTACCAGATTCATCCTGAAGGTAATCACCAAACATCTTGCTTTTCCAAAGCCACAGGCAGGCTTGTGGGAGAGACTGGTTAAACTGAAGAGGTGTGTGACTTCCTGAGTCCAAATGAGCTAGGGCCTCACACCATGAACAGCCCCTCTAGAGGTGCTCTTCATCCTAGGTTCAGCCCATGGGGACAGGGCCCAACTGAAAACAGTGTTGGGAAACTCTTTCCTCAAACAGATGGTGGAGGAGGCAAGCATTCCACCTTCTTCTGATACCCAGATGGAGTGTTTATCACCTTCTTTACTGAAGTCCTAATTGCAGCTGAGTCCCTCCTAGCAATCCAAAGGAAGTAGGACAAAGAGAGCGTTCTCTTTTTTCGTCTTTCATCTCATTCCCCACAGATTCCAAGTTTGATCACTTTGCTATTACCAAATACAACTAAAACTGAATTATATTCCAGATGAAGTCAGCTTACCTAAATCTCTCAGTAGTCAGCCTGAATAGACTCTGAGGTAAGCATAAAAGGATTTGGACTCAGACAGACCTCGGTTCAAGGTCTACTTCTCCCTCTTACTAACTCTATGACCTTGTACTCAGTTCATTCATCTGTGAAATGGGACTAATCATATCTCAAAGGGTTGTTGCAAGAACTTGAATGAGATAATAAATGCAGTTAACTGGCTGAGCCCCTAGCTCTCAATAACAGTGTTGTTACTACCAGGATTATTATTATTATTATTATTATTATTATTATTATTATTACTATCATTATGGCTTTGCCTGAAAGCCTTCTTCTATCCAATTCTGATCTGTCTGAAACTCCTCATTTCTTTCATTGCTCTATATCTTGTTGCCAGACAGACTTTTACATAATAAGAGGGCTGGTCAACTGGTCTTGTTTCTGTGTGTGGACTCCTCACTCTCAATTTTCAGGTCCTGTTTTTAGCAATTCTACATCCCCTTACTACTACAGCTACGTTACCAAACCTAACTGGCCCCGAATCTGATACCAACTGTCACTGGCTGATTTTCTATTTCCTGTCAGTTGGCCTGACTCAGTGCGTTGGAGGAATTCCCCCAAGGTCCTGGCAGGCCCACAACCCAGTGTTGACTCCACCTTACCAAGCTAGACTCTGCTAGGCCAGACTGTTAAGTCCTTTCCCAAAAGGACTGCACCTACTTTCAGAGAGTGGCCCCACACACCAGCACCTGCATCTATGGTCTCTCCCCAAGACTGAGCCCTGATTACCTGGAACACATTTTGGCAGCTCCGTGCCCAGCAATTTGTTCACCCAGCTCCCATTGCCTGCGCAGTGATACTCTCCTGGAACGGCATAAGAGACACAGGACACACTCACCACCACATCTCCTCTTTTCCATTCCCCCTTTCATGCAGAGCCTCAGCTCCTCTAGGATTTGAGGAGGGGATCAAATCAAATCAACTAGAAAAGAATCTTGAGAACACCTTCTACACAATCCCTCTAGCCTCTGTCCTGCCAAGGGAGGGGAAGGAACAGTCTCCGAAGCAGAAGAGGGTTACAGAAAAAATTAGAAAAATGCTTCAGGTGGGAAAATACATTAAATTAAAAGTGGGGTGCCTGGGTGGTGAAATCAGTTAAGCGTCTGACTCTTGGTTTCGGTTCAGATCATGATCTCAGGGTCGTGAGATCGAGCCCCGCAACAGGCTCTGTGCTCAGCTTCACATTCTCTCTCCCTCTCCCTCTGGCCCTCCCATTCATGCTCTCTCTGTCTAAAATAAATAAATAAATCTTTAAAAAGTAAAAACAAATTAAAATCAGTGAAATGGTACATATTGTGCCTTATGCAATCCTTCATCTAGTACGACCAAGACCTCTCCATTGAGAAAGCCAGTCATATAGTATAGTGACTTGACACCGGAAGCATTACTCCTGTAGGTTCTACATTAAATAATTGGTCAAAAACTGGGTAACCACATGAAAATGGATATTGTAGGGAGAATTCCTGCCATAGTTGTGAAGCTGAGCTCGGTGATCTCTATAATTCCCTATGCATGATCCTATATCCCCATAGGAACATCTTATCTTTAGACTAAGCCAAGAGGATAAACAAAGTCCATCTCATCACCTTCATTTCTCTCCAAACTCTCTTCAAACCCAGAAAGACTGTTCTATTCCCTCTCCAGCACTCTTATTCTTTCTCCTCTTTTCTCTAGTCAAAGAAACCTACCGCTTTCTTCATCTTCCATGTAGTAATATGGCTCCTCACAAGTGTAATGAATGACAGAACCAAATAAAGTATGTTCTGGATCTTCGACTTTACCATTCGGAATGGGTTCAGGAGAGCCACAGTCCACAGCTACAAGAAGAAGACAGGTGAATGATGATCAGGATAGCCACTCCCTTCTAGGAAGAGTCACTGAACCAGTTCCATCCTCCCAGCCGTGTCCCTCACTCCTTCCCACCCCTCACATCCATAAGCGCATCTGAGATGAATCTCCCCAGACCACTGACCAATTCAGATAGCCCCTTCAAAGCTACAAGGAGGAACCTGCTTTTCAGTGGTTGGTGGAGGCCTCTGCAGAAGCCAGCAATGGACATCTATGGTGCTACTAACTCTACCAATCCCACAGCCTCTTTCTTTGAAAGAAACCTGCTGATCTGGCCAGTCTGGGACCAGATCTGGGCTGGCACTTCATGGATGGATTCCCTTCAAAAAAAAAAAAATCCATGGGGCGCCTGGGTGGCTCAGTCGGTTAAGCATCTGCCTTTAGCCCAGGTCATGAGCCCAGGGTTCTGGGATCAAGCCCTGCATCGGGCTCCCTGCTCAACAGGGAGCCTGCATCTCCCTCTCCTTTCCCCATGCTTGTGCTCTCTCTCTCTCTCTCTCTCTGTCAAATAAATAAATAAAATCTTTAAAAAAAATCCAACCCACTCTCTCACAAGTCTAAGAGGAAAACATTAATTTGAATCTTGATGAACTGATCTTTTAAATTCCATCAAAGGGGGGGAAAGAGTCCCATTAAAAAAAATACATACGTTGACATTTCAGTTTGGAATTACTCCACTTTCCATTACTTTGACAAGTAGAATAGAAAGATGTCGAGCCAACACTTCCCTGGAGAATAATACACATCACCATTAAATTATAAGGAGAGATATGGGAAATCAAAATCAAAAATGAAATCGATCTCTGGCCTTGGATCAAGGAGGAGTCCTGACCACAAGAAGCTTGGGGACATCTTAGTAGAATGACCCAAAGCACCCAGGAGTTGAGGCTAAAAGACAACATAGCCCCAGCATATCAGATCCCCTTCCCCAGGAAGACTAAAGGCAGAAGGAGAGTGTCAATCTGGCCAAGAAGCTCCATGACTCACAAGGAAGGACTGACAATCCTGAGGTGTTCTGTTTATGGAAAAGGTGTTAGACCTTGCTCAAACAAGGACATTCAGTGAACCATTAGACAATTCCACTATGCTCATCCTGATGTAGAGATTGGGGAGAAGACCCTAATGGTACTTTACCTGTACAACTTCAAACCCTTCCACACAGGTTATCTTTACCACATCTTTGAACACATATTTTGCTTTCTCGGGCTCCCAAACAGAATTGGCAGTGACTTCTTTGGGACAAGGGATTGCTTGGAAAGGACAGGAAAAAAAATTACCAAAGAGCTGGAGAATCTCTATTCTATATATATCATCCTCACACTTTCTGAAATCATTCAGTAGTCCTTAATCCTGATGCCTACCATTCCAATGGAGATGTCTAAAATAATATGGCACTCCAGGAAGAGTCATTGAGCCAGCTCCATTCTCCCAGCCATGTTAGTACATACTAACCAACCACCCCAAATTGTCTGCACCTGCAGGCCCAGTTGAAGGATTCCTAGAGGTTCAGGCATTTTACAACTACTGACAGGTTTAGATCTTGCTGAAGAAGTGAAGTCTCTCAGGATACCTAGCCATATAACAATCTACCTGTTGGCATTTTACATTGTACGAGAAGCAACTTCTAGGATACTCACGATCTCCACGGTAACGAAGTTTCCAGCCCTTTTTTTGCCCTGTTTGGTCAGTTTGGAAGATGACATTAACAGTGTTACTCTTGGTTTCAATATTCAGTGGCGCAGCAAGTCCATTACCACAGTAAGGACCAAATTGCTTGTCTCTTGCAACGAACTGAAAAGAAACGAAATGATGGAATCAGAAGAGAGAAAAAACTAAGAGAAAGAGGTAAAATGGAGGGGATAAAAGTAAAGGAGGTAATAAAAGAAACATAAAATAAGAAGGAGGGGAGGAAAAGAGAGGACAGAAAGAAAGATAATTTGTCTTTGAGGAGAAATCTCTCTGTGTGGGTTGAGAGGAAAACTAATCATTCATCACGCACAACTAAACTGTCAGGGCAGTGGCCCTTTGAATCAGCTGGTTCCACATCAAAATCTTCTCTCCGCATAGTCACTACCACTTGGTATCCCTCCTCCAACAGGATCTGATATTCACACCTTGAGTTCTCTGGGTATGGATTGGGATAATTGGGACTTGCAATTTCCCCAAGCAGTGTAGTGAATACATCCCCACTGCAATTGACTAAGGGAGAAAAAGAAGAAAAGAAAAAAAAAAGTATCAAATATAGGGTCAAGCAAAGGAGATCCTGCCCCATTCTGTGACTCTTCTCATGAACTGACCATTCCTGACTGGAGCCCACATGCCACAATTACACATCGCATACAAATCAACAGAGATACCCAGTGCCTATTGGGTTTCCATCACATGGCTTATGATGGAGCCCTCGTGGTAATGAACAGTCCCAGGTAGACTCTTCACAGGCATCTATCTCTCCTCTCCTTTAACTTGACCCTGCAGCTTGTCTTCCTCCACTCTTGTGGCTCCTCTGCAGCTTATGGGTAACTAAAGAGATGTGCCAAAGCAAGGCTGAAGCTAGTCAAAATTGGAAGGGTCAACAAAGCTCTAATTGAAGCCTTAAGCCATTCCAAATCCCAGGGAACATGCACTCCACTTGATGCCAAGCTCACCTCCGCAATTCTTCATATCATCATGGAGGAAGTGTTCTGGGGGGCAGGAGCAGAAGTAACCACCAATGAAGTTGTTGCAGAAGTGGCTACAAGGGGCATCTGCAAAGTCTGTGCACTCATTTATATCTAGAAAAAGTAGAGAAAGATTGAGGTCAAGAACAAAGACCTAGAAGGAAGAACGAGTTTAAACCCAAAACTGCAAGGGTAAGAAAAAGTAGGAAAGGCCTGTTGCTAACGTGAATAAATGCATCACATTTCAGGATGGTATTATTCTATATTACTCTCCTAAAATATGATTCTGGAGTTGTGCCCTGCCATTGCATGGCTCTAAGGGAGCTCTCAATGCCAGAGACTCTTGGCCTTCCTCACAAACAGAGCATTTCAGGATTTGGGCATTTCTGTCAAATCTAAACAATAGTTTGGCTTTATGAGATGTTCTAACTTCACTTTAACCTGGAGTTAGGTGTGGAAGCACACAGAATTTGAAGGTTTGTTTGCCATTGGATGGTTTTGAATATCATGCATTTTTAGTGTGATTCTTGGCAAATTACTTATCTTCCCTAGCCCTCACTTTCCTTATCTTTAAGTATCTTTAAGTAAGGAGATCATTATACCTACCTGGAAGAGCTGAGGTGAAGATTAAGTTAATAGAGGTAAAATTCCTAATACAGTGTCCTGTTTATAGTGGTTCTCAATAAATTACTATTTCTTACCTATTTTTACCATTATCATCATCACCACTGAGATACAACCTTGTGTTTGAATTTCACAAAGGCAATTCATGGATAGACCCAAGTCCAGTCAACACTTCGTAAGAGTTTTAATTATAAACGGAATCCTCATTCACAGAATCACTCAGTGTTTATTCTGCTTCTAATCTTTTGGCTGGATCACTAAGGCACATAGAGAAGGGTGAGCCTTACCTACAGCAACATAGTATGCAGCAAACCCAGTGAAACGCTCTTCATTGGAGAAGTCTGACTTAAAGATCACCTGGAGTTTATTGTATGGGACTTGGAACTCTTCCACAATTTGGGAGTTGGGATTCTTGCTGGTCCTCTGTCCACAGAGTTTCCCTTCTTCAAAGTCTCCTGACATTATCTAAGAGAAGAGTCGAAAGGAAGCTAAGAAAGGGTAATATTTTGGCATGGAGGTCAGAGAAGGGGACAGAAAAAATAGAACATTCCACCACCACCCCAACCCTATCCTGTATGTGCTTATTCTAATATACCTGCACCGAGTCATATGCACAGTTCTCTGACAGCTCTATGTCCAGATGGGTGAAGTAGAGATGGATCCCGTACCCTTCAGGAACTTCTATATCCCAAGATTTCTCTATCTCATTGGGGTATGCCTGAGGATAGTTAGGGGACAGGATCTCTCCATACATAGTAGGCTCAGCATAAACAGATGCCAAAAGGGAAAACAGGACAATGCACCTGAAAAAAATAAAAAAAAAGACATATGGAGACGGGGGTGACCCAGCTACTGGCAGACTAGTATAGTGCCCTAGCATTTGTCATGAGTAAAAGGGAGGGGAAAGAGAGGGAAACAGGTAGAAGGGAGGAGGGCAACAGCACATGGAGGAGAATCTTAGGCTGGAATAAAGCAAAAAGGCTTAGGTCAAACCAAAACCTGGGCTTCAGATCTGAGCTGTTTTCTTGAGAAGATAAAGGGAATAGAGTCCACGTACATCTCTGCAGACTCATGATCACTTACCACATCTCTGGAAATTTGTTCATCCCTGGTGAACAGCACACCTCAAGGTCCTGGCTCGCAGCACCTCTGGACTTTGGAGCAAAGGGGTGGCAGGGCTGGCTGTATTTGTCAAACAAACACAAGCACCTGCTTTGGTGGTGGGGGTCACCTGGCGTTCAGTGTCACCTCCATAACAGTAACACACAGGTTAAACAAAGCCATACACTGGTCACCACAGGATGCCTGTCCTCTCACACCATCCCTGGTTCTACTTCAATTCATTTTCTAGACTAAAACTAGATCTTACCCTTCTCCCATTGCGCCTCTGGATTGTCGCCTAGTTTTTCTCCCAGAAAATGAGCGCTTTCTCCCAGTTTTCTTCCTCTTCCCTCACCCCCACCCGTATGACCCCTGCCCCCTCTCTATCAGTCTCTCTCCTGCCCTCACAAAACAATATCCCGATTTCCACTCAGGTTTTCAGGAGTCTTTCCCCATCACGACTATCCATCTAGGACATTTCTCCCCCTCTTTTGGCAAAGATCCCCTTTATCACTTCACACCAGCTCTCTTTACTAAGTTTATTATTGTGCATATTTCTGTTGGTGCTCCCAATGACCACCAATGGAGGGATGAGCTTCTTTTACTAGGGGAAGGCGGTGACCTTGGGAGAAGTGGTCTGAGACAGGGTTGGGTGGGGAATGAGACAAAGGGCAGCTGAATGACAAGAAACACAAAAGGAAAGGAAAGGTATCCCTTCAATTTCCTATGTGAATTTTCCAGGGTTTGGGGTTTTTTCCTTTACTAAAAAGATGAGCTATCTTTCCACAGTTCCTCAAAAAGTCTTGCCAAAAATGTGTCTAACCCTGCAAACAATGGTAAGTAGTGAGGTAAAGAGGTTGCCTGTATTCTGCCTTCTTTTATTTTGCTCCTTCCAGCCCTCCATCTTTGCCCTAAACCTTCCCATGTGAAGTTCTCTGCCTTTCTCTCTTCCTCCATCAAAGCTCTGCTCTTCAATTTTTAAGTTTTTTTACCTTCAGAAGCGGATGGGAACAAGTGGGTCAGTCCCTTCTCTGGTGCCAGTGGGCATGCTGGGCCACCCTGCCAGCTCCCCGGGAGAGCAGCACCGGGCCTGGACGCTCCCTCTGCAAGAACCTCCGCTGGCCTCCCTGTCCTGGTTCTGTTTCATATGATTCTCTATCCCAGTGTGCATGTCTGAAATTCCCTGATCTAAACAAAGAGGGGGCTGGGAGACCATGACAAGGGAAGGGGTAACTCAGCCTTGATCTTGGAGCTCCCTCTGCTTTTGAAACAAGAACTGCATACTTCTGTCGTGCCTGAAGTCCTTCCATCCAGGGCTCCAGGGGGAGAAAGGAGTGGGGAATTCCACCGATTGCCTAATGTTCTTTTCCAGCCAAAGGGTGTGTTAAGTTTTCAGGGAAGTCAGGTGATTTGTGGGAAAAGGAGAAGATTAATACTGTGGGGGGGGGGAGCCAAACCCAGAAAGTCCAACCCTCCAACTGTGTATGAATCATGACTTAAGGGAGAGTACTTATCAAAAATGCAGATCCTTTCTGTTCTTAAAGTAAATTTAATGGTTGGATAATGACTTAGACCTAGACCCAAGCTGGTGTGGGATGATGCTCTTCCTCTTCCTAAAATCCCCTCCACATCTCCAAACATCTAAATTCTATCCACCAATCAAGCCCCAGTTCAGATACAATCCAGAGTCCCTTACCCATAACCATTGGGTCTAAATGGGTTTCAAAATTCAGAATTTTACATATTTTAAAAAGACAGTGCAGTAAATGGACCCAATATTAGGTAACACCTCCCCCTCTCCCTCCCCTCGAGGGGCTGGAATAATGCTTCATTATCAAACATTAATATTTCTGCAGCTACACATATTGATCTTCACAGTAAGTAGAATAATTAAAATTATAACTTGGTTATAATTATATATTATATTTATGTATCCCTTATAGTTATAAATTACTTCACATCAGGTTAGGTTTTGCTGACAAATGAGTTTTGGTGCCAAACTTGGAAAAAAAAAAAGCCTTTTGGAATTCAGAGTTGCAGATAAGGGCCCAAGGGATGGTGGGCTGTACGATTCCCCAGTCTTCCCTGATCTCTTGCATCACCTTTATGTCCCTTATTACTTTACTTCCTACCCCTATCTAATGACTGCATTCCAATGAAGCTACACCTTATCAACTGAAGATGCTCCCTTAGTTTACATATCACTAGGAATAAAGGGCTGCCAATTAAACTATAATATACCATTAATTATAAAATGCTTCCTGATTTCGGGAGTATTAAAATGTGGGGGAAGGGTGCCTGGGTGGCTCACTGGGTTAGGGATCAGCCTTCAGCTCCTGATCCAGCCCCCTTCTCTAATCCTCCCCCTGCCTGCTCTCTCGCTCTCAGATAAATAAATAGAATCTTTAAAACAAAATGGGGAAACCACATGCCTTGGAATTAATTGCTGGTTGACTCACTCAGCACTGAGCCTGGAGTCAGAGGACTGGCTCATTACCTAACTTTGTAGCTTCTTCAAGTATAAAATGGAGGTAACATCAGTTCTGTGCTGTCAGAAGGATCTAATGAAATAACGAGAGTGAAAGAGCTTTGCAAACTATGGGGCTGAATAATGCACACATTAAAAGGAAGAGAATTATGGGTCTATAAGGTCTCTGAAGGCAGGTTCAGGGTCTGATTCATCTCTGCGTTCTCCACCATGTCTAGCAGTGCCATTCGTACAGTAGATGTACATATGACTGATGTTCCTTTGGCTGCCCAGCTTTTGAATGTCCTTACCATATTTGGGGAGTTCCTGGTCATATGAGTCTTGGAAATAGAGTCCACCTCCCAGGGGAGAAGATGGAAGCGCAGGAAGTGTATTGCTCCCCACTCCAGCAGCTCTGGACCGGGCCCATGCAGTCCACTTCACTCATCAGAGGCATCTGCCTAGGCTTTGAATCCAGAGGTTGTCATACCAAGAAGCAGGGACTACGGAGCCTCTAAGGACAATGATGGCTGCAGTAAGATGAAGGGGTGCCTGGGTGGCTCAGTCGGTTGGGCAGCCACCTCTTGATTTCAGCCCAGGTCATGATCTCAGGGTCCTGGGATTGAGCCCCTCAAAGGGCTCTGTGCTCAGCGGGGAGTGCGCCTCAGGATTCTCTCTCCCCCTGCCCCTCCCCCCACTGACACGCATGTACTCTCTCTCTCTCAAATAAATAAATAAATCAAAGATGAGGGAGGAAGCAGTGCTCACAGGCTGCTTCCAGTGTCCAGCCCCAGTGGATGAGCATCACAAACTGAAGTGTCTAGGGCCTGGCAAAGACAGCGGCCTCAGAGGCAGCCATATTCTTTTTTCTTTCTTTTTTTTTTTTTTTTTTTTTGTCAGAGAAAGCAAGCACAAGCAGGGCGAGTGGCAGGCAGAGGGAGAGGAAGAAGAAGGCTCCCCACTGAGCAAGGAGCGGTATGCAGGGCTTGATCTAAAGACCATGAGATCACGACCTGAGCTGAAGGCAGATGCTTAACCAACTGAGCCACCCAGGTGCCCCAAGGCAGCCATATTCTGACCATTTTGCTGCTGTGAAGCTTCCACACTTGGTACTCCCGTGCTCCCGGCATTTCTGTGAGCAATCAATCCAGGATCCCTTTAATAAATTTCACTTCTGCTCAGATCTACCAGAGTTGGCTTCCACTGCCTGCAACTAGGAATAACTGCTGATACAACATGCTCAGTGAGTACCTGAGAAATGACTGACTGAATGAGCCAATGAGTTCAGACCATTTACTAGCTGCTTTTGGGAGTGTGACCTTGGAAAAGTTACTTGATCCGTCTGAGCTCCAGCTTCATCATGTGTAAAATGGGGATGATATCATCTCCCTCAGGGACACCTGGGTGGCTTAGTCAGTTAAGCGTCTGCCTTGGGCTCAGGTCATGATCCCAGGGTCCTGGGATCGAGCCCCACATCAGGCACCATGTTTAGGGGGGAGCCTGCTTCTCCCTCTGCCTGCCGCTCCCCCTACTTGTGCTCTCTCTCTCTGACAAGTAAATAAATATTATATATATATATATATATAAATCTCACTTCTCTCAGAAACAGCAATCATTGTCAGTGAGTAAGGGAAGAGTTAAGGTCTAGGCAGGGAGAGATAGGAGGCCATGATTCCCCTGACCAGGCTCACAGAAATCCCAAATATGGAGAAATGCTGAGGCATACAAAACCAGAAATAAGGGAACAAAACAGACCACCTGGACCTGGGTGTTAAGGAGGGTGGTGTGGTTTTTTTTGGCAGCTACACTGTAATCATGGAAAATGACCAGACCTCAGAGAAGTGAGCCATTAAGGATGTTATCAGCAGTCCTTGCTCAAACAAAGATGGCACAAGAATTTCAAGGCCACAATCTTCCCCGTCAGTTCTCAATAAAAGACTCCAGTGACAGCCCACAGTGGTAACCCATTCAGGACCCCTTTCACTCTAGGGAGCTTTTCTCTTTCCTTTCTGCTCTCACTTTCACTTAACAAACTTTCACTTTACTTCACCCTTTTGTGTCCATGAAATTCATTGTTTGACTCCATGAGACAAGAACCCTGCAATCCTGTAACATCAGGACCTACAGTAGCCATGAATAGACGAGATAGCTAATATCTAGCATATAGATATATATCAGCATATATCTGGTGCTTAGTAAGCCCTTCATCAATAAACAGCAACAGCGTCATCTCCAAACACCAGCAGCAATAGCAGCATCGGTCTCCTCAAGAGCTTCCCAGCATGCATCGGTACACAGCACAAAAAAAGAGCATCTTACTCAATTGTCCAAGCTTGCTTCTCCTTTGCCTTCTGAATTCAACACTCACGGGAAAAGTTAGTGGCTCTCCTACCCTCACGTGTGTTTTGACTTCACCATCTCCAATTTTGCCATCCAACTACAATATTTTATTTTTCTCTCTAAATCTCAAGAAGACAACACATGTAATGGCATCTCTAGGCCCTGCCACCTTCCCCAGTTCACCAAGAACTCAAGCCAAGACCTCTCACAGTGACAGCTTTGAAACTGCTACATAATCTGCTCAGTATCATGGGGAGTCATAAAAATGATGTTGCTTATTGTCACCCTCAGGGTCATCCGAACCCCAGCTGATGTGATAATGCTAATACACAAACCAGAAATTAGAACCTTACATTTAGTATTAAATGTAATTAACACATGTGTGTATAAACATGAAAAGGACATTTTTTTTAGATTTTTTTTATTTATTTATTTATTTATTTTAGAGAGATTGAGCAGGGGAAGGAGCAGAGGGAGAGGGTCAAGCAGACTCTGCACTGATCATGGATCCCAGTGCTGGGCTCGATCCCACAACCCTGAGATGATGACCTGAGCCAAAATCAAGAGTTGGATGCTTCACCAACTGAACCACCCAGGCACCCTAGATTTTCTTTTCTTTTTTTTTTTTCAAGTAGGCTACACACCCGGCCGGTATGGAACCCAGTGCAGGGCTTGAACCCTGGGATCAAGACCTGAGATGAGATCAGAGTAGAACGCTTAACCAACTGAGCCACCCAGGTGCCCTAAGGACATTTTAGAAAATAATCACGAGTGTTACTTAGAATCATAAGTATCATATTCACAATTGTCAGTTACCATCCTTCTTTCTGTTCCAAGGTCTAGAGTAATTGAGAAATCAAACAAAAGCAACAAATGGAGCTCAAAATATTATCTTTAATAGCAGTAAAGCCAAGATAGAGTAAGTAGCCTAGTGTAAAAGCTAAATGGTGGCTAATTAAACCCCAGAATTAGAATAACCCTTCTAGACACAGACAATATTAGACCAGGGAAGGCTTTCTCAAGCAGAGAATATACACTCCCTGTGGGCAGCTCACTCCCAAGAGGAAGAAGGGCCAAGGTAAGGGCAGCGCGCCCATTTGTTCTTCCCATCTTTACCAGTTAGATAGTCACTCTTCCTCCCCAGCGCTAAGTGAGAGATGGAATGGAGAGGCCACAAGAGTCATATGAGGCTCTCTCCATCAGGAAGCATCTATCAGAGGTGGTACAAACATCCCCCCCACCCTGACATTCCCACGGCTTTTTCTCTTTAACCTGTTAGATTTAACAATTAAGCATATCATCAACTAAGGATGTGGCAGTCCACGTGGGAGAAAAGATCAGGAATCTGATTAGGGCTCCATTCACCCGAGGTCAACCACTGCTCCTCTTTTGAGCTCTCCAGCACTACTGGCCCCAGAAACCCCCAAAATGATTCTGAGCAATACATTAACGTTAAATATATTCTGCACCCAAGATTGGAAATTCACCTCTTCCATTCCCATCCCAGATTACATTCAGCCTTGTTAACCACGATAGCTATCTGAGCTCAGCAATGAGATTAAATGAGGGTGTTAAATCCTAACAATAGACACTGGGCCCTACAGCCAGCCCGGCCGTGGCCCCCACGCCTCGGTGTAGGCCTTCTCTGCTAGCGTCCTGGCCGGCGGGGAGCGGGGGAGCCTGGCGTCCCTGCGGGACAAGATGCTGTCATGGAGAATGTGGCCTCGCTCTGAGGCCCAAAGGTCTGGGACTCCGCCCAGATGAACGAGCTAGCTGCGGCAGGGCCTCGGGCTCTAGGGACTGGTCGTTGCTCGGCTTCCCGAGCAACCAGTTCCTGCATCAGGAGAACGCCAGAAACCAAGAGATCCTGAATCCCCTCAAGTACGTCGGACCCGGCAGCTGGTTCGAGCCCACCTTGACGCTTTTTGACAAGTGCGAGGTGAACGGCGCGCAGGCGCACCCCTCTTCGCCTTCCTGCGGGGGCTTTGCCTGCTCCCGGTGACACCGCCACTGCGGTCAGGACCGACCTCAGGTTCATCACCTGGTCTCCCGTGTGCCGCAACAACGTCGCCTGGAATTTAGAGAAGTTCCAGGTGGCCCAGTTGGTGTGCCTGTGCGGAAGTACAGCTGCTGATTCTAACCAACAGAAGGCGAGCCTGACATCCAAGGGATCAGGGGCTGTCCCAGGAGCCCAGCTGTGCCTTCGGGCGCCCTTCCTTTCCCTAGTGCTAGGCGGTCACAGCATTGCCCTCTGGAGATTTCAACCACGACCGAGTGAAATCTGCATGAGTTAGTTCCTGCAAGATTTCGGAGACCGTGCTAGCTCCCAGGCCAAACTTTCCTGAGCCCCGTTTTGAAAAGTCCGAAGAGTTCATGAAACACAAGAATATCACACCAGCCCCACAACCACAAAATTTCTAAAACCAGCCATCCCCAGACCCCAAAGCAGACATCCCAGGAAAAATTAAAATTTTATTTCCAAAGCCCAGTACTTAATGTTGCCAAAGACTGAATAAGAAATTCAGTAGTATTAAGGGATGGAGAAAATGTTCGTTTTTGACCTCACCTTAAGGCCCCTAGGTTTATGCCAACCGTTTGGAATGCATGGCTCGTGAACTTAAGCACAAGTAAAAGAAATCATTTAGAAAAAGGTAAATTTGAGCATTGTGTACTTAACATCTGGGGGTCCCTCTGTATGGAACATTTCATTTCCAGTTCAGCCCTTGGTGCCAAGCTTCTGGCGCCCAGTGCCGCCTTGACAGGTGAGCTCTGCCTACAATCCAGACTCCACAATGTAGAGGACAGATGGTTTCCAATCAGCGGCTTTTGCCGCTTGTATAGAATCTCTAAGATCTGAAGGCTTTCTCTTGGTCCCTGCATTTGTTTCAGCTGGAGAAAGGACCCTCAGTAGATTCTTGAAACTGCGGTTCCTCCTGAAGTTTCAAACCCTGTGCACTTAGCTTAAGGACCAATACCTCTGCCAGACAGACCCTCTGATGCCAGTTTTTCTTCCCCTTTTTAATTTCACTAACAGATTACAGTGACCACAAATTAGGGCACAGGCAATGCCAGCAAGCCTACCCACAATACGTATTATCACCTTGAAACCCACCCAGCAATTTTTTGAGACTTTGCCACTCTCCAGCCTGTGAACAAGCCGCTTGAATTCCAGATCAGTGTTAACAATTTCCTCCTTGGCCCTGAATGTAGAATGGCATTGGCCAAATTAGCACTGCCTCCCTTAGCCAGCCACTCCAATAGGAAAGCTACAATCGCCCCAGGGCTCTGTAGCCTGTGTAGAACTCCGCTTCCTTACAGGAGGATTCCTATAAGGAAACGCCAGGAGTCATGAAAAGAATCCCACCACTACAGCATACAGGGTATCTGCATTATTGTCAAAAACTCTAATATAAACAGTGCTTGCCAAAATACCAATTCGTTTATTGTTCAGTAAAACCAAATAGTGAAAAATCCCGACATAGAAAAATCCTAAGAAGGGGCATGTGGGTGGCTCAGTCGGTTAAGCGGCTGCCTTGGGCTCAGGTCATGATCCTGGGGTCCTGGGATCGAGTCCTACATCAGGCTCCCAGCTCAGCACAGAGTCTGCTTCTCCCTCTCCCTCTGCCCCTCCTCCCTGCTCATGCTTTCTCTCTCTCAAATAAATAAATTAAAACTTATTAAAAAAAGAAAAATCCTAAGAAAAAAAGTGTAGCTATATCAGAACAAATAAAGTGTAACTGAGGGAGAGGGTTAAAAGAAAGTAAATGTGGACAAGAAGCAGTAACTAGTCTGATTATGTCCCGCCAAATTCACAGGTTGGAATCCTAATGCCCAATGTGCTGGTGTTAGAAGGTGGGGTCTTTGGAAGGTGATCAGGTCATGAGGGTCAAGAATGGGTTTAGTGGGGGCGCCTGGGGGGCTCAGTCTGTTAAGTGTCTGCCTTCAGCTCAGGTCATGATCCCAGGCTCCTGGGATCGGGTCCCACATTGGGCTCCTTTCTCAGCTGGGAGCCTGCTTCTCCCTCTGCCTGCCGCTTCCCCTGCTTGTGCTCTCTCTCTCTCTCTCTCTCTCTCACTCTCTGTATCTGACAAATAAATAAATAAAACCTTTAAAAAAAAAAAAAGAATGGGCTTAGTACTCTTTTAAAAGAGACCCCAGGGGGCAAAAAAGGAGAGAGAGAGACCCCAGATAGTTCCCTAGGCCTATGTGAGAACAACGAAAATTCTGTGACTCCAAAGAGGGTCCCCGCCCAACCATGCTGGCTTATAAAGTACAAAGTGCTGTATTAGTTCTGTCAAGATAAACTGACCAGAAAGAACTCTAATATGAGCAGAAAAGAGAGAGTTTTTTCCGAGTCCATATTAGGACAGCTGCCCGGGAAACACAGTCTTCACAGGGAAGAAAGAGTTCCAGGGAATGAACAGTTTTTATGGAGTTATATTCTTCTTTACATAAAGAGCCATAAATCAATATGTCAGAGGTACCGTCTCTCAAAAAAGTTCTAGATTAATACGTAGGCAGGAATCACGAGTTTTAACATCATAGAACAGAGGGGGTAGGAGCATTGATCAACATCTTAAGGGCAGGAGGACTTCCTTCAGGCTGCTCCTTTGTAAAGCCGATGCTTGGCAGGCCTTAGGTCAGGCTTTTGGTTTAAACAAAGTTTGTGTCGTCATGTTGACTCCGGAAGAAATCTAAAATGGCGTCTCTCATATCAGGGCTTTTAGAGAGTCTTTTTCTCGTTGCTTCCCCGCGCCCGCCCCACCCGCCGCCTTTGATCAGTAATCTTCTGGCAGAAAGCACTGATGATCATTAATTTGTCCCTTGATGTCAGGGTGATTCCTTATCTGCCATGGGTCCATTCTGTCCCTTGATGCTAGGCCTGATTTAGGGGGCCTAGGAGTCTATGTGGGAATAGGGATGGGGGTCAACAGTATGGCTTTTAATAAGGAATATTACCGCTAAATTTTCTCTTCAATGTGATCAAACCGTCGTGCAAACATTGTAGCTGTGCTTTGTGGTGAGTTTTTCCCTTTGCCTTTTTTGTAACATTCATAACATAAATACATAAATAGCAATAAAAATCCAGTTAATAGCATCGGAAGCAACCAATGCAGAGTAGGTACAGAATTAGAAAGACAAGAGATGAATCAAAAAAATCCATTACAGATATTTGGATAATCTTGAATTGAGTATCTTCTTTATCTATGGTTATTTGTGCTTTGTGGTATGTTTGAGCTGATTGGTTTAAAATAGTAATTAAATTTTCTGGTTATCTGTAATGATTTCTCTGGCCAGTTCGTTTCCATAGATATTACATCTTGTGGTGGTTGTAATTCTCTCTCCCAAAACATTTGGTCATCAGTATCAATATTAGTAGAATTTTTGTTAGCATCAGGCAACTCTATTTGGGTTGCAAAGCCAGTATTACACCGTATAGCAGTGACGTTATGATGAAAAGTACTCCCATTACAAAATAAATCAAGGAGTACTACAGAAGTGTTTTACAAATCTTCCCAGCAAAGTCTTCTTTTCCCATACACCACGTTAGTGTGTATAGGTATAGCCCTTATAGGCCAAGTTGGAGTGAATTCAGGGTTCCCTTGTTGTTCAGGGCATAACTGTGTACTTTGCCTGAATTCACAGATATCAGTAGTATTGGAATCCAGTAAGAATCATTGGCTATTAAGGTCCATCTTCATCCAGTGGGAAGAATTCTGGTGGTATTTACAACAGTTCCTGTTCCTACTAATTAAACAACATCGTAAGTCTGGTCGGCCATAAGCTTGAGTACTAACGCAGTAACTGAACATTTATATAAGTTACAAGAGACTTTAATGATTTTCCACAGATTAGGAGAGCTATATAATTTGCATAAACATATATTTTCAGTTTCTGCAGTTAAGAAGGCCATTGGCCCATAGATATCTCTGCTTCCATTTGGATTAGCATGGCTAGGAACCCTTCAGTCAAAGTACATGCTTTTCCCTATCATTGGGTACGAGCATTTTTGGTCATAGTATGCTGTTTGATTTAGCCATTTAATTAATGCTAGATTAGCAACCCAAGCAGATTTCCATCCTTTACCTTCTTTCTGAGATAAAATCTTTCTAATTTTCCTTTTCGGGCAAGAGTGTTTTTTCTTTGGCATATCTTTATTAAAGGCAAATTCAGCTTGACCGAGGATACCCAGACCTGATCATATGACACCCAGAGCTCACTTTCTTCACGGGGGCCGATGTTGAGTTATCCACCAGATGTGTTGTTGCCATTGTAAACTAACAGCTTTAGTACAATTGGGATGAACATTTTGAACCCAAAAGTGTTGGGTTCCCAGACTAGTGTTAAATGAGTAATAGGAGCTCCTAAATGTAATGTAGTCTAAGTATGCCGTAAGGCTTCTCCTAATCTTCTGGGTCATGTGGTGAAGTTTGAAGTTAGATTTAGAAGGTGGATGAATCCACCTAGTCACTCCTAAAACAGCATCTTTGATAGATACGCTTTTTTATTTTTCTATTTTTTATTTTTATTTTTTTGGTCTTAGGCCATTCCATCCACAAAAACATGGTTTGTGAATACCTTGGGTATTTTGGCATGTTGGACAAGCTGCCCTAAGTTTCTCCCATTGTACCCAGGAGACTTTCTTAATAAATCATCATCTAAGTTTATAGAGACACAATGGTCAGTCTGTTAAGTGTCATAAACAATGCAGGTTAAATTTGAGTTAGGTAGTACTTTTTGAAAGCCTTTTCCTAACAGAAGTCCTTTATAATATATATATCCTAAAAAAACAAGCATCAGAAGCTAAAGGAATATTAGAGTCTGTCCAAGGAATCACGAACATTTTTTGTAAGTTATCATCATAGTAAAGCACAGGGTTGTATTTGAAGTTATATTAGTTAAATCCACAGGTAACTATGATATTTTATCAGGATGTAATAAAGAGGGAAGTGAATGAAAACAAATAGGTTTATTATATTCAGTGCTACAAATCAAAAAAGAAAGAAGAGTAGAAATATAGGCCTGGTCCCAAGTCTTGGGAAAAGTAGTCTACCCTGATGTCATCTACTTTCATCCTGGTCTGGCAACCATTGCTTAGTTAGTTGGAGCCAAGTATAAGAGACAGAGTTGAAGTTCACTCTGGTGAAGGGGATTTATGAGAAATGTGGGTTATGAGTTTACACCTTTTAACATAACAACACAAGGATTAGTTAGTAATACTTGATAAGGTCCCTTCCAGCAAGGTTACAAAGACTTTTATTTGATGTCTTTTCCAATAAACAAAATCCCCTGGTTGCAATCCATGGTCTTTGAAATCTTCATCTCCCCAGAGCTCACTATAAAAGAAACTGTTAACCAAATTTTCATTTTGTTTAAGAGCTATAATGAGACCTTGAGAGTAATGTCAATAATTTTAATAAAGTTGGTTCATACATTCCTTCATCTAACCTCATGGGTTGTCCAGTTGTGATTTCAAAAGGGGATAATTAATACTTTAGAAAAGTAGTAGATCCCAGACCTAGAAGTACTAGTGGGAGAGATTTTGGCTATGGAAGTTTAAATGCTTTTGAAAATTTTACCAATTAATTCTTAATGGTACCATTTTTTTCTTCCCACCAGTCCAGAGGATTGCAGATGGTAAGCACAACAAAAATGTTGCATTATCAGCTAAGTATTACAAATGGTTTTAATTATGTGTCCAGTAAAATGGGAACCTTGATCACGATATAGTTCAGGGGGAAATTCCCCAAACAGGAATTATTCTTTCTAATAATAATTCGCCTACTGTTAATGCCATAGCTCTCTTTTGCAAGGAAAAGATTCAAACCAATGTGAAAACATGCCAATCATAACCAAAACATATTAATATCCTTGAGATGGTGGCATCTGGACAAAATCCAACTGCCATACTTCAAATAGTCCTTTGGGAAGAGAGAAATGGCCTTGTGATCCACGTAATAGCTTTTCAGGATTATATGTTGGGCAAATAGTACAACAAGCATACCCTTGATAGACTACTGTAGGAGAAAGTTTCCATATATATTGTTTACCCCATAAAATCCTTTTTTCAGGTCTCCAATGAGTCAACTCATGAGTATGTGAAAGTAAAGGTATTTGTGCTCCAAAGGGAACAACAGGTTTTTTGTTAGACCCAACCCATATCTGAGTGATGAGGTTGAATTTTCCCCCTTTAAGTCTGTAAAAGAAGATCTTTTTTTTAAAGATTTTATTTATTTATTTGACAGAGAGAGACAGCCAGAGAGAGAGGGAACACAAGCAGGGGGAGTGGGAGAGGAAGAAGCAGACTTCTAGCAGAGCAGGGAGCCCAATGCAGGGCTCGATCCCAGGAGCATGGGATCACACCCTGAGCTGAAGGCAGACACTTAACGACTGAGCCACCCAGGCGCCCTAAAAGAAAACCTTTTAATAGAATTAGTATCAAGGATCAATGAACATTCTTGATGCTGGACAAAATTTTTGTCTAGAGGGGCGCCTGGGTAGCGCAGTCGTTAAAGCGTCTGCCTTCGGCTCAGGGCGTGATCCTGGCGTACCGGGATCGAGTCCCACATCGGGCTCCTCTGCTGGGAGCCTGCTTCTTCCTCTCCCACTCCCCCTGCTGTGTTCCCTCTCTCGCTGGCTGTCTCTCTGTCACATAAATAAATAAAATCTTTAAAAAAAAAAATTTTTGTCTAGAGCTGCTTATTTGTCAGTTACATCAATCAAATTATTTCCTCTTGCTTCTATGGTATCAAATTTAGAATGTCCAGGCATCTTAATAATGGCAAGTTGTTTTGATTGTTGTATCACATCTAACAGCTCTGCAACCTGCTTTCCGTTTTTATAGGTTGTCCTGAGGAATTAAAAATCCTCCTTGTTTCCATAACATTCCAAAGTCATGTGCTACTCCAAAGGCATAATGACTATCAGTATAGATATTTGCTATTTGATTTTTAGCCAATTGACAAGCTCAAGTTAGTGCAATTAATCCAGAGTATGAAGATGTTATTTTGGATAATAAGAACTTTCTATTATATCTGTTACAGAAGTAATTGCATATCCAGCTCAATAATGTTCATCTTTAAGATATGATCATCTGTAGGGGCACCTGGGTGGCTCAATTGGTTAAGTATCTGCCTTCAGCTCAGGTCATGATCCCAGGGTCCTAGGATCCAGTCCCTCATCGGGCTCCCTGCTCACAGGGAGTCTGCTTCTCCTTCTCCTTCTGCCCCTACCCCCCCCCCCAATTTGTGCTTTCTCTCTTGTTCACTCTCTCTCTCTCAAATAAATAAATAAAATCTTTTTTTTTTTAAAGATGTGATCATCTGTAAACCAAATTAAGTCAGCATTACCAATGCGAGTCTTACACGAGTCATTTCTAAGGGTAAGAAGATAATTGGTTAATGAAGTACAATCATGATCAAGGTCTTCCATGTAGATCTGGAAATAAAGTTGCAGGGTTAAGGTTATTTCATCAAGCTAGAGTACTATTAGGTGTGGAGAGTAACATTACTTTTTAAGGGGCTATCTGACTTACAGAATAATGTTGAATAAGATGAGAATATAGAAGAGATTCAACTGAATGTGGAACATAAACAGTTAAAGGGAGCCCATTATTATTTCCTCAGTGGCCTTGCATAAGAGTATGATTGCCAAAATTGCTCTCATACAAGGTGGGAGTCCTTTAGCCACGGAACCTAGTTGTTAGCTATAATATCCTATAGGTCGAAGATGATCACTACATTTCTGTGTTAACACACTTAGAGCATTTCCTTTGTTGTCATGTACAAAAATGAAAAAGGCAGGACATAATTGGGGTGTCTTTGGGCAGCAGCTTGAGTTAATATGAATTTTAATACATCTACAGGACTACTGAAGAAGGAGCTACACAAATCTATCACATGAAAAGTAATGAATTTGTTTGGAATCGAGGAGAACAAAGTATATGGATTTGCAACCACTGAATGCCAAGGCACCACAATACAACTTATACCTCTCAGATGTTGAACAAATCTCCAACTTTTTCCATTTGGTTTTTTATTGGGAAAGAGATGTGTTACAAGGGCTAGAACAAGGAATTATAATATGCTGGCTAATGAACATAATTTTAAAAAAAAGGAATTATAAGCCCACCTTTTAAGATCTGCTTGGATAATTGTCCTGTTTTGTTTAATGCTTCTGATTTGAGTGAATATTATCAAATATTAGGTAATGGCTTAGTGTTATTGACAGTCACCTTAATAGGAGTTGCTGATTTAATTTTTCCAATATCAGAAGGAAAAGATGACCATAATTTGGGGGAGAATTTGTAATAACAAATGGTTATCTTCCTGCTGGTTTGTTTGTTCTATTTGTTTCGGTAATCATTCAGTTTTCAGACACCAGATTGTGGTCTGTCATCTACGTCTTCTAAACCTAAAAACATTTCACCTTTTTGAGAAAAGATGATATAACTATCATATGTTTCTAAAAGGTCTTGTCCCATAAGATGAATTAGGACACAATTGGCCAGGAAAAAGACATGATTTCCTGTAATATTTCCTAACTATAAAGTTACTGGTTCTGATTTAAATACTCGAATTGGCAGTTTTGAAATCCCTGTCACTTGAATTGAATTTTTACTCTGAGAACAGATGAAGAAAGGTAGGGTTGAGATATCCCATTTAAATTTGCAACAGTCTCACTTGAAATGTCCAGGGTTTGTGTTTTTTTACAATAATAGCAGAGACAGTCATTTTGCTTCTGATTGGGTCTTTGGAAAGGCAGTTTAGTGGAACCATTAAGCTGTTGTGATTGTAAATTCACAACTTTAGCTGTGTTTTTCTTTTCTTTCTTTTGTAAAGCCTTAGAAAGTTGATCCTCAAGGGAAACAATTGCATTAACAGGTAATGTTGCCCATACTAAGTCATATTGCTTTACTAATAAAGCCAATTCTTCATCTAGACCTTCTAGAAAGACTGAATTTAAGATAGGATTGCTTTAATGATTCCGAAGACTCTCAGGATTCATTCCAGAGTATTGTTTAAATGTTTTTTTGAATCTTTCAAAGTAGTCAAAAATAGCTTCTCCAGGCTTTTGTTTACATTGCTGGATTTTTGTCCAATTTACTTTTTGTGGGAAAATCTCAGGGATTGCCTGATACACACTATGGGCAGTTCTACAATTTTCAAGATCAATCACTTCATGTCTACGGAAATCTCCCATCGGTGTTTTCCATTCTGCCTAATTTATCCATCCCTTTGCTTTATTCTCAGATAGGAGTATATGCGCAAGCTGGTATAAGTCAGAATATCCAGGCTCATATGCCCTAACTGTTAAATTGAATTCTCCATGGGGCGCCTGGGTGGCACAGCGGTTAAGCGTCTGCCTTCGGCTCAGGGCGTGATCCCAGCGTTACGGGATCGAGCCCCACATCAGGCTCTTCTGCTATGAGCCTGCTTCTTCCTCTCCCACTCCTCCTGTTTGTGTTCCCTCTCTCGCTGGCTGTCTCTATGTCTGTCGAATAAAAAAAAAATCTTAAATTGAATTTTTCAGCAAAGCTATGGCATCTTATAAAGCGTCTAGGAAATCTTCATTTTTTTTTTTAAGAGATTGTATTGATTGGGCACGTGGGTGGCTCAGTTGGTTAAGTGTCTGCCTTCAGCTTGCGTCATGATCCCAGGGTCCTGGAATCAAGCCCCATGTCAGGCTCCCTCAGCCAGGAGCCTGCTTCTTCCTCTCCTCCCTCCTTGTGTTCTCTCTCGTTATCTCTGTCACTACTTGTCTCTCTCTCTCAAATAAACAAATAAAATCTTAAAAAAAAAAAAAACCCACGGTGTTGTTAAAAAAAAAAGATTGTATTTATTTGAGAGAGAGAGTGCATGAGCAGGGGGGAGGGGCAGAGGGAGAGGGAGAAGCAGATTCATCCCCCCCCCATGAGCTTAATGGGGAGCCCAACACGGAGCTCATCCCAGGAAGCAGATTCATCCCCCCCCATGAGCTTAATGGGGAGCCCAACACGGAGCTCATCCCAGGAACCTGATCCCAGATCAAGACCTGAGCTGAAGGCAGAAGCTTAACTGACTGAGCTGTCCAGGCATCCCAGGAAATCTTTAGTTAAATTTTTAAGCTCTGTTGTGGTCCAGGGGGTATAAGTAAGTGCTGGCTCAACTCTCCCTGACACATGTTTTTCCTTAAAGGGAGCCACAGTAATTGCTAATCCCCTGAGTTTTGGGGGGTTCTTCCTTTGGGAAAGGAAGTAGAGGCAAAGCAGGTAAATCGGGGCAGGGAAATTCAAAAAGAAGGGGGTGTAAAGGAGCAGAAGAGGGTGAAGGTGGGAAAGAGAAGCTGGCAGTTGTTTCCGAAGTTTTCTCTAGCAATAGAGTATAAAAGTTTTCTGTTAGTTTCCTGTAAGGAAGACATCTTATCCTTACCATGTTTTGAAGCTTCTAAATACCACCTAAAATAAGCTTCCCATTCGTTTTATAGTCAGCTTTTTCCGATTGTGCTCACAAGAAAACTATTTTTGGTAACTCAAACGAACCTCATTTTGACCATCTAAGACTTAGATTATCTTTTGTTAAGTTCTCCCATTTAGTCAAATACTTGCGAGTAGAAGTCCTGTATGTATGCTACATAAACCGGCAGGAGTTCCTGTGGGTGGCTGTTGTGCATTCCGGAGGAGTTTAGCTTTAATAGTATGATTTCCCATCTTCTTTTGGCTTTAGTTTCTCTCTCCTGGGAGAGAAGAATATAGTGATTGAAGTGTATAATTTATGAGCGACACTTCCAGGAGGCTGTGAAACATTCTGAGGGGTCTCAGGGTTTCCCACTCGTAAGCCAAAACTGCCATGGGGGCTCCAGCACGGAAGAGCAATCCTCATGTGTGCATCTCCAGGCAAGCCAAACTTTATTCACTCTGTGAAGAAGATGGAATTCCCTGTGGGACCACTTCTCATCTTGAGGAATAGCCTCAGATACTTCCATTAGGTCCTCGGTCGCATGAGAATAACTTTTGGTTAAAAGGAGCTAGTGTCCCTTCTCTTTAGAGCGAAATAATTCAGTGTCTCATTTTCTGACTAGTTAGCGTTACCCAGTCTTCAAAGTTTTATTGCCAAATCAAAACAAAATATGAAATAGGCAACCCAAGTTTTATGCCTTTGTCCATAGGTTTCCTACCCAGAAAAATCTTACTGGTATAAACAAAATCAGTCTAAAAACAGCTTGAATAAAAGTCAGGATTGTCAACTTCAAATAAGGAGGTCTGGATATCAGAACTCACTGATCCCCTCAAAGGTTGCTGAGAAGCCACAGGGGTACAAAGGGCCCATGCTGGTACCAAGTGCCAGGTTCTAGCAGACCTCAGGTGGCCTCAGGTGGATTTCTCTGATGTCCTACCAGCTAAGCCAAGAAATGTCCATGAAAGTTGACCAGAAAGAACTCTAATATGATTTTTTTTTTTAAAAATAGAGAGAATTTCATTCTAACACAGATTAGGACAGCTGCCCAGGAAACACAATATTCACAAGTGCTCCAGGGAATGAATAGTTTTTACAGGGTTATATACTTTTTTACATACAAATTTGTAAATTGGTATGCCAAAGGTAAATGCTTTCAAAGAGATTAGATTAACATGGAGGCAGGAACCACTAGTTTTAATGTCATGTAATGTGGGGAGTAGGAGCGTTGATCAATATCTTAAGGACAAGATGTTTTCCTATAAGCTACTCATTTATAAAGCAGATGCACAATGCATACTTGATGGGCCATAAATCAGTCTTCTGGTTGAAACAAAGTTTATGTACAGTCATGTTGACTTAGAAAGAAATCTAAAATGGCCTTCCTTATATCAGGCCTTTATTATTTTTTTAATAATATTTTATTATGTTATGTTAGTCACCATATAGTATATCCTTAGTTTTTGATGCAATGTTCCATGATTCATTGTTTATGCATAACACCCAGTGCACCATGCAATATGTGCCCTCCTAATACCCGCCGCTGGCCTATCCCAGTCCCCCACCTCCCTCCCCTCTGAAGCCCTGTTTGTTTGCTAGAGTCCATAGTCTCTCATGGTTCATTCCCCCTTCTGTTTACCCCCCCCCCCCGTTCATTCTTCCCTTCCTTCTCCTACCGATCTTCCTGCTATTTATGTTCCATAAATGAGTGAAACCATATGATAATTGTCTTTCTCTGCTTGACTTATTTCACTTAGCATTATCTCCTCCAGTCCCGTCCATGTTGCTGCAAATGTTGGGTAATCATTCTTTCTGATAGCTGAGTAATATTCCATTGTATATATGGACCACATCTTCTTAATCCAGTCATCTGTTGAAGGGGATCTCTGCTCTTTAAGAGTTTTTCTCTCATCAATTCTACATGGGACTCAAAGGTGATAGGGTCAGAATCCTCATACAAGGTAGAGGTCGTTAAGCAACATGACAGAATATAACCAAGTGACAAGGAGTAAGATACTCCATCTGGCTAAGGAGAAATCAGAAAAGCTCCACAGAAGAATTGAGATTTCAAATGGTACTTGACGGGCTAGCATTTCAATTATGGTCCTACTCTGCCTTCCCTTTGCCTGTTAATGACCCTACAATTTTCCCAGCCATCGAGATTCAAATTTTAATTATCTTTCATTCTTCCTTGCCTCACCCCCAGTTCTTGCTGAGGCTTGTTTCTGTCTTTTCACTGCCATTCACCCACTCCCCTAGTCCAAGTCAGAGCCTCTACATCTCATGTGGATAGATGCCTTCAAACTTCCCCGGTCCTCTTGCTCACCATCCCTAAATCTGTATTACACAAACTAAAAAATTAATCTTCCTTAATGACAAGTCTAATTACATTTTTTAAAACTTTAATGGCTTCCCTGTGTCTTCAGAATTCAATGACAGAAGGCAGTTCCTCTAAATGTTTTACTTCTCACAAACAGAACATCTTCTCTCTAATGATAGCTTATTGAAACCTCCAATATTGCTATGCTAATTCATTCATCCATCCAGCAAACAGCTGTTGAATGCCTAATATTTGTTGAGAAATCTGAACACTAATGAGAATCCCAGTGCCTTCAAGGAACTTACTTTCTAGTAGGAGAGGAAGACAAGAAAATTGCCTCAAAGTCCTATGATCCCAGTTGTAGTGGTTTTTCAATGTGTCCCCAAATTCTTTGACATTCTACGTCTCCTCCGCCCCAAATGTGGCTGAGGGCTTGTGACTACTACAACAATAGAGAGTCCAGTGGGATTGATCCGATATGACTTCTAAAGCTAGGTTAGAAAAGGCCATCCTGAACCCACCTGGTCCTCATGGCATACTCACTCCTGGAACCCAGAGGCCATGCTGTGGGAAAGCCCAGGCCATATGGAGGCCACAAGTATGTGTTTCGGCTGAGCTTACTGAGGTTGCAGCTGTCAATCAGCATCAACCGCAGCACCAGACATGTAAAGCGACAAAGCTTTCAAGATGACTCTAGTCCCATCTGACTGTAATCACATGAGACACCCTGGTGCAAACTGCTTAGCTGAGACAAGTGAACATCCAGAGCTATGAAAGATAATAAAGAAAAAAAGCATTTTTTGGTTGATATTTTCGTTTATGTTAATAAAGCAGAAGTAAAAACAAACAGAAGTAAGACATAATTCAGAACTTCATTCATCAAAAATGTAAGCACTTACTTGTTTAATCAGATAATAGTTTTCAAATACTGGAAGAATATGTCATCACTTTTTTTCTCCTGTATACAATGTAACAGCTATAGTTTATTCTGTATTATTAATATTTTTCCATCACTCTCTTAAGTCTAGATAATCAACAAAGCAATAAGTCAAGCCCTGATATGTAGTGTTTGCCAATTTCTAGGATGTAAGGCTCTCCACCACAGCCAATTTCAAGGTACCAACATGATATTACAGAACATAGAGTTGAGAAGGATTGTGCATAGCACACCATTACATACTTTCATACTTTCACCATATACTTCCAATAGATGGAAAAACTTCAAGAGCATAGATAATAGTGAAAGTAAAACAGTGATTTTAATATAATTTATTAAACTATAAGTTCATATGCATTAATTTTATATAATAATTGCATTTAGAAAAAAAAAGTATTTTTATTAGTTTTAAGTCACCGAGTTTTGGAGTGCTTTAATTTTTCTTTTTTTTTTTTTAAGATTTATTTATTTATTTATTAGACAGAGAGAGACAGCCAGCAAGAGAGGGAACACAAGCAGGGGGAGTGGGAGAGGAAGAAGCAGGCTCCTAGTGGAGAAGCCTGATGTGGGGCTCGATCCCAGAACGCCGGGATACACCCTGAGCCGAAGGCAGACGCTTAACGACTGAGCCACCCAGGCGCCCCAAGGAGTGCTTTAATTTTTCTGCAATAGCTAATTGGAACAGCAGTAGAAATGAGATGTTACACAAGTGCATGGAAAGGATTTCTATCCCAGATTTGAGTGCGGGAAGAAAATAACTCCTGAGTCCCAGCATCTCTGAGTCAGGGCACCCATCCTCAGAGAATGCCCACAACTTCATCATTTCCACAGTAAGTTGAGCAGCCTTCCCCACTGCCCAACGACCCAATATGCAGCCTGTCTTCCTGGTGAAACACTCAAGTACAGGACTCTGGTCTTGATCCCAAATTCACACTTTGCTCCATCTAACACTTTGTAAGTCTTTTTCTAGGAAGATCTTTGCTCTTTTTTGAAATTCATTGTCTGAGTTAGAGCCCTTTTGATCACTTTATAGGAAGCCCCATTTCCTGCTGCTATTCATCGGAAGCTCTATAAACTGCATCCATATTTTCTTTCCTTTTGAAAATCTTGCCAAGCTCCCTACACCAGCCCAGGGCATCTCTTCAACCTTAGGTTCTTTACAGCTAACAAGTATTCTCAAAATCTGTAGTGATCTCTGAGCCTCCATTTCCATTCCAAACACCCATGTTGCAGGTATATACAGTGGCAGGACATACACAAATATTAGATGAACCCCTCTATTAATTAGGTAGGCTAATGCAATAACAAATCTAAAAAACTATATTTGCTCAAACACAATGGAAATGTATTGTTTAACCACATAAACAGTCCAAAAGGGTCCCAGGTCAGCAAGACAGCTTTAAAGGCCAGGCCATCTTCAGTACATTCTTTCCAGAGCCATTGCAAGAAAGAACATGGAGCATCACACAGTGGGAGATTTCTATGGGCCAGGCCTGGGTGTGGTCCACATAATTGCTACTCATGTTCCATTGGCTAGAACTCAACCACGAGGTCACACCTAACTGTGGGTTGTGTGCCCAGAAGGATGAAGAGATTGGAATTTGGAGAGCAGCCAGTAGTTTCTGCCAGTGCCTCCATATACAATGCATATTTCCCCAAGCTATGGATATAGATGAGGTCCCAGTAACATTTTTCTGGTTCTTGCCCTCTACCCACTTATGTTGGATCTCCAGCGCCATGTTCATAAACACTCTTATCTGCTCTCACCTGGCAACTTCGTCCCTATATACTATAGGGACCGTAACATCTCATGGAAGGAGCCTCCTGCTATCACACAGAAACCCATTAAAGGCTAAATCTGCACAGTAATGTAAAGTGAGGAAAGTGAAAAAGTTAATTCATATTAGTGAGACCCACAAAATGGGAGCTGCCCCTGTGGCCGGGCCCAGATCACAAAACTACACCTAAGTCAGCCTTCACTTACAGAAATGCCTCACTGTTGGAGCACCTGGTGGCTCAGTCAGTTAAGTATCTGCCCTCAGCTCAGGTCATGGTCCCAGGGTCCTGGGATTGAACCTTGCGTAGTCAGGCTCCCTGTTCAGCTGGGAGCCTGCTTCTCCCGCTCCCTCTACCCCTCTTCCCACCTCCCCCCCACCCCACCCATTTTGTGCTCCCTCTCTCTCTCTCAAATAAATAAATAAAATCTTTTTAAAAGAGAGAGAGAGAGAGTTTCCAATGGAGATATTTTGTGTATCTCTATCGTCAGATCACACCATGGGCTGTCAGTGCTGTCTCTTCTACTGGAGTCATTTCTCCCTCTTCATTGGCAATGGTTTTTGTTCATAGGTATCATTTCAGATTTGTTTGTGTATTTCTTTTTTTTTTTAAAGATTTTATTTATTTATTTGACAGAGATAGAGACAGCCAGCGAGAGAGGGAACACAAGCAGGGGGAGTGGGAGAGGAAGAAGCAGGCTCATAGCAGAGGAGCCTGATGTGGGGCTCGATCCCATAATGCCGGGATCACGCCCTGAGCCGAAGGCAGACGCTTAACCACTGTGCCACCCAGGCGCCCCTGTTTGTGTATTTCTTATCTTGGCTCTCAAATAACGTTGGAGAAGGAGTGAGGGATGTTCTTGGAGGGAACTGACAGTTTCAATGCAATCTTGTTGCACCAAGACATTTTCTAACCAATTTTGATATATTATCTGCTCTATCACATCTCTTATTACATCTCTCTTCCTCTTTTTTTGCATCTCCCCCCACCCCACCTTCCTCCGCCTTACTTTTGGAAAAGCACATCATTTGGCAGTGCTCCATATGGTGGTTCTGCATATAGCTTTCAGAGTTTACAGGTATATTTTATTTAGATATTTGCTGTTTGGTTATCTCTGTTCAGCTGTCTAAAATCAACAGCTCATAAAATTGGCTGATGCAGGCCTTCCTTATTCCTGCCTCGCTTCCAGGCAATTTTTTCCCAGTGAGAGTCTGGGAAACAGCAGACAAAATAAAGATGGCACCCGCATTGCCTCCCCAGCTGTGGTGCATGCTGGGACTTTGTTGAAGAGTGTTCTCTGCTTCAACCATGACACACCTGTGCTCCTAATCCTCATTGTCCTAGCAAAGGATGCTTAAGTAGGTCTCTTAGGGCCTTCTCACTTACTTTTAGAGAAATGTATGACTCTTGATATTTGGGAGTATCTGTTTTAGGTGTCCTTTCTCGTTTTAGTTCAACTTTTTGCTGTACTTAGCAGATATTCCTTATAATCAATGATTTGGGCTGTAGCCACATTCTAATTTTGTTGCAGATGGAATGTTCTTTTCTAATATTCATCTTATTGTTAATTGTGGTGTTTTAGGAAGTAAGTGAGGAAATCTTTACTTTATCATCTTTTATTAGAACTCACCTATCCTTGGGGCGCCTGGGTGGCACAGCGGTTAAGCGTCTGCCTTCGGCTCAGGCCGTGATCCCGGCGTTATGGGATCGAGCCCCACATCAGGCTCTTCCACTATGAGCCTGCTTCTTTCTCTCCCACTCCCCCTGCTTGTGTTCCCTCTCTCGCTGGCTGTCTGTATCTCTGTCAAATAAATAAATAAAATCTTTAAAAAATAAAAAAGAACTCACCTATCCTTAAGCCCTGTCTTCTTTTGACCTTCCTGGTATTACTGTGTCTTGATTTCCTGCTTACTGCTTGTGCTCTTGCTTGGGCTCCATCTCAAGCTCTTCTACCTGCCCTGTACATTTTTATGTTCTCCAGGATTCTCTCCTTGGTCCTTCTCCATGCCTTCAATGTAATACCACCAGGCAATTCTCCAATTCTCAGTGGACGCTGATTGGGTGTCCTACAAAACTTAACTCAATTCTAACATCATCTATCTGGAGATAGTGTCAGATCCCATAGGTGAAGGCTCAGTCCCGAAGGACTGCCCCATTAATTGCAACCTGTGCTTCTGACTGACTGACTATAAATCAGAGGTTCCCAAAACCCCTTCTTAGATTTGATTAATTTTCTAGAGTGCTTCACAGAACTCAGAGAAACATTTACTTCTGTTTACCAGCATTTAAAAAACAAGTCAAAAACCAAGTAAGTTTGAAGATCTAATCGGCTTTATTAAATAACTCATGAATTGGGCAGCATCCCATATAGCGAGTAGAGGGGAGCTCCACTGACAAAAGAAAGGTTTTAAAGGCAGAGAGAGTGGGGCGCCTGGGTGCCGGGATTGAGCCCCATATCAGGATCCCTGCTCGTCAGGGAGTCTGCTTCTCCCTCTGCCCCTCACCCCACTCGAGTGCTCTCTTTTTCTCTCAAATAAACAAACAAAATCTTTTTAAAAATAAATAAATACAGAGAGAGGGCATTTTAAAAAGAAGAAGAAGAAGGGATTTTATTAGCAAGGAATGCATTGGTTAGTAAAAGTTGCCCTCCTAAGGGGAGTGGTAAGGGTCTATCAGTGAATTTCCTAGTATTGACCAGGAAATTCCATGTTGACTGACTAAAGCTTACATTCCTGGGGGGTTGAAACTGCAGGTAGGTTAAGTATTAATTGTTGGTTTTACTGACTTGGAGCCTTAACCTAAGGGACACCATGTTGGGTCTGTGGTTTTCTTTTTAACACCGGTTTATTATGAAAGATATTATGAAGAACATAGATGAACAGCCAGATGAAAAGGTACCGACAGTGAGGTCTGGAAGAGTCCTGAGTGCAGGAGCTTCTGTCAGGACAAAACTGGGGTGCACCGCCCTCTCTAAATATGGATATGTTTACCAGCTCCGAAGCTCATCAAATCTTGTTTGTTCAAGAGTTTGGGTTTTTTGGGGCGCCTGGGTGGCGCAGATCGTTAAGCATCTGCCTTCGGCTCAGGTCATGGTCCCAGGGTCCTGGGATTGAGCCCCGAGTCTGGCTCCCTGCTCAGCGGGGAGCCTGCTTCTCTCTCTCCCTCTGCTGTTCCCCTTTCTTGTGCTCTCTCGCTCTCTCTGTCAAATAAATTTAAAAAATCTTTTAGAAAAAGAAAGAGAGAGTTTGGTTTTTTTTTTCTTATTGAATCACTGGTTTATTATAAAAGGACACAATCAGAAACAGCCAGATGGAAGAGATGCATAGGGCAAGACATGTGGGAAGTGGGGCACCACTCTCCCAGAACCTCCACGTGTTCACCAACCTGGAAGTTCTTGGAATCCCAGCCCACTGGGATTTTTATGGAGGCTTCGTCATGTAGGCATGATTGATTATTAACTCTATTTTCAGCCCTTCTCCCTTCTTAAGAGATGGGAAGTTGGGGCTGAAAATTCCAAGCTTCTAATCATGGCTTGGTCTTTCCTTGGACCAGCCTTCATCCAGGAGCCCTCGAGGAGCCCATCCAGAGTTGCCTCATTAGAACAAAAGACATACCTGTTATCTAGGAAATTACAAGTGTTCAGGGAACCCTACATCAGGAAAAGAGGTCAAAGACCAATATTAGAACAAGAGATGTTCCTAGCGTTCTTATCACTTAGAAAATTACAAGGGTTTTAGAAGCTCTGTGCCAGGAACTGCAGGCAGAGACCAATACACATATTTTGTATTATCTCACACCATGGTACCTTGTATGCAGCTATTAATCCGGCACACACTTTTTTCTTGATACCAGTTAGTAAAGACAGTCAGAAGCAGTTTGCTTTTAGCTGGCAAGGCCAACAACTCAACCTTCATTGTCTTACCCCAGAGGCATATCAGCTCTCTAGCTTTATGTCATAATTAAGTTCTCAAGGATCTTGATTGCCTTTCCCTTCCACAAGATAATCATACTTGTCCATTACATTGATGACATTATGCTGATTGGACTTAATGAGCAAGAAGCAGCCACCACTCTAGACTTATTGATAAGACATTTGCATGTCAGAGAGCAAGGCATAAATCCAACAAAATTTCAGGAGCTTTTTCCTCAGTAAACTTTCTAGGGGTCCAATGACGTGGGACATCTTGAGACATCCCTTCAAAGGTAAAGGAGAAGCTGGGTCTGGCTTCTCCTACAATCAAAAAAGAGGCGTGACCCCTAGTGGACCTCTTTGGATTTTGGAGGCAACATATTCCACATCTGGGTTTGTTACTCTGGCCCATTTACCAAGTGACTCCAAAAGCTGCTAGTTTGGAGTGGGGTCCAGAGTAACAGAAGACGCCTCAACTGGTCCAGACTGTTGTGTGAGCTGCTTTATCACTTGGGCAGATGATCCAGCAGATGCAATGATGTTGAAAGTGTCAGCAGCATATAGTGATGCTGTTTGGAGCCTTCAGCAGGTCCCTAGAGGAGGATCATAGTGTAGGCCCTCAGAATTTTGGAGCAAATCCCTGACATCCTCTGCAGATAATACTTTCCTTTTGAGAAACAGCTCTTGGCCTGCTACTGGGCCACTTCCAGCCACCGGACCTCCAGTGGAAGCCCCCTGAAACCAGGACCCAACTGAATTAAAATCCATCCAGGGACTGTTTCCTAGGGAAGCTGCCTGTAGAGACTACATGTGTTGGAATGTCGTTTAGAACCATGATGGATTTATCTTTATGGTTTTCTGTCAATGTCCACTACTAACTACAAAAGCTACAAAATTAGGTAATTTCCCCTTATAAAACGTTTCTAGTGTTTTCCATGGGTTAAAAACAGTAGGTTCTTGAAGGCAAGGAAAAATAAGGTGTGACCCTCAGGACAGGAGACATCCCGTAAGGTATCCCAGTTCATTCACAAGGCACCCATCTGTAGCCTAGGGTGTGATGGGTAAGGGGAAGAACACCAGCATCCCTCCTATGGCGACTTTTACAGCAGGAATGCCTTCATCATAAGGCAGAATGGTGATCAATAGCAATTTTGTTTGAGGGATGCCTTCAGTCACTTTTGACACACGGAAATTCTGACATATCCTGTGTGGGACCCAGGAGTCTGGTTTGGGGGCGGGGAGGTTGATTTTTGGTAATGGACCTTCTCTGGCATGGCCTCAGTAGGCTTCTTCTTCAGTTCCCAAGGACTGAGGAGGATCTGTTGGTTAGATCTCTTCTGCAGGAAACAGGGCTGTAGATCAGGACCCAGACCTAAGGGCCTCTTGTAGAACACGTTTGATCAGTAACCAGGCCAGTAAACTCCCTCCTGACATATTAGATGATAATTATCTAAATAGGCCTCCTCCAAATAACCCCAGGTTGCTGGAGGAAGCACAGCCCATCCCTAGCAAAGGGGATGCTGACTCTCTCACTACTCCTCCTCCTAATAGATGTGGGGTTAATGGCTATAATCAGAGCCAGCTATGGGTGGTCTACCTTGGGACAGGGACTTAAAGGAATATTCCCAAGCAGCTGCCAAAACTCCCTTTGTTAGGGGGGAATTCCCTGTCTTCTCCGGCCTGACATGGACTACCTAATTCCACTTTGGTGGAAAAAAACATGGCATCTGCTCATGTGTCCGAGCTGACAAGGTTTAGAACCAGGAACTCTTTTTCTCTGCTTTCCAGCAGCACTTCACCTCTTCTGCCTTCCCCTCCCCCTCCTCCTGTTTCTGCACCACCTGGGGTGCAGCCTGCATAACTGACTTCTGCACCATCCTCGGTGCCGCCAGCACCATAGCTCCTTCTCCCCTCGCTGACAAGGAGCAAGAGGAGCACCCCCTTGACTTAACACCTTCTTCTTCAGATTTCCCCACCAGCATCTCAGGTAAAAAAAATTGACAATGGGGGTGGGCGGCGCCTGGGTGGCACAGCGGTTAAGCATCTGCCTCAGGCTCAGGGCGTGATCCCGGCGTTATGGGATCAAGCCCCACATCAGGCTCCTCCGCTATGAGCCTGCTTCTTCCTCTCCCACTCCCGCTGTTTGTGTTCCCTCTCTCGCTGGCTGTCTCTATCTCTGTCAAATAAATAAATAAAATCTTTGGGAAAAAAATTGACAATGGGGAACATAATTGATTGACATTTAAGTGGACCCAGGTGAAACATGTTCAATATTTAAACTAATTTAACTTTGTTGGTTTAATTAAGATAGACATGTCTTTCAAGTTATCAGCATTAGCCGGGTGAGGGTATTAAGGAGGGCACATGTTGTGATGAGCACTGGGTGTTATATTCAACTAATGAATCATTGAACACTACCACAAAAACCAGCAATGTACTATCCAGTGGCTAACTGAACATAATTAAAAAATTAATTAATTAATAAAAAATAAATAAAGTTATCAGCATTAAATGTGAAACTTTTATTCTACCAAGGTTTGCTAAAGGTCAAATAAGCTCATGTTATATCTGTTGCAATTTGTTAGCAAAAAGATAACTTAAAATGATGGTTAATCTCGTCTGTCTCAAAGTTTTCGTGGGTAATTGTTAAGATAGATTTCAAAGTCTTTGGTAACCTGAAACTTTAAAGTTTTGCTTGAATGACAAACGGGATTAATTTATTGGACATCTAGGTCTTTTCCAAATAAGATAAAGTGCTAAAGCATTGATTCCTAGATGTTGGTTTGTGCTTTTGACTTTTTTTTTTTTTTTTGACAGAGAGAGAGATAGCCAGTGAGAGAGGGAACACAAGCAGGGGGAGCAGGAGAGGAAGAAGCAGGCTCCCAGCGGAGGAGCCTGATGTGGGGCTTGATCCCAGAACACCAGGATCATACCCTGAGCTGAAGACAGACGCTTAATGACTGAGCCACCCAGGCGCCCCAGCTTTTGACTTCTTCTTGCAGAGAAACTAAGGATATTTGAGTTCATTGGTAAACATGATTTGTACCTAACTGATTCATAAATTTGCCTAAATTTGTCTAAAGAATTCTGGTGTAACAGTTTACGATCGGTTACTATTTAGTTTTCACTGGAGACTAAGGTCTCTAAGAGTGCAAAATTCTGCTAAATGTAATTGAGACTGATGGAAATAAGGAAAACAACTTTGTATGTGTAAGAAAGATATAGGGAATGGGAAAACGTTTTTGTTGAAGGTAAAAGAAAGCAATTTTGTCCTAAATAAGACTGGTTGTTTGGAGAGAAATGGCTTGGGACAAAATCTGAATGCACAGGAAAGTTGTGGAAAAGTTTGTGATGGGAAAACTTTGGAAAGGAATTTTATGTATGGTCAGGACAGACTAATATTGAAATGAATGGATTTTCAAAGTATACTGGTGTAAGATTTAAAGTCTGCTTTCTCTGTGTTAAAAAGACACACTGGATTGTTGGTCTGCTCTTGATAAGAAAATGTAAACAGTTGTGTTCTCTTTGCCTGCCCAGAAAAACCAGTTTCTATGTTTTGCCTTTATCAGGTCTTTAATGATCCCTAATCTTATTTAAGCATGTGCTTTAAAACTTTCTAAGGTTTTAACAAACTTCCCCAAGATTTAAATCGTGAACAAAGTCTCATTGACTGTGTTACATTCTGGCATAAGGTCATCACTCGATATTTTTTTTAAGATTTTATTTATTTATTTCAGAGAGAGAAAGCATAAGCAGGAGGAGCAGAGGGTGAGGGTCAAGCAGACTTCCTGCTGAGCAGGGAGCCTGATGCAGGGCTCGATCCCAGGACCTTGAGATGATGATCTGAGGTGAAGGCAGACATTTAACTGACTGAGCCACCTAGGCGCCCCATCACTCAATATTCTGATTATTGAAGTGTTATTTGTCACAGAAATAACTGAATTTCCTTGTCAATTGCATCATAATGAACTCTCATATCAGATCACTAACAATGTCCATTTTTGAGTTTTTGTCATTTCTAATTGTTCTTTTTCTCTTGCAAAATGAGTTTCATCTTCAAGGAGAGTCGTATAAAGGACTTTTAGGACAAATACAGGTGTTTAATATCTTTGAGATCATAAAATTGAAATGGGTAAGAATTTTCAGAACTAACTGAAAGGCTGCATTCAAACTGAACAAGAGTTAGTAACATAGGACTAAATAAACTAAAAAGATGATTACAGTTTTTGATTCTTGTTGAAACATTGCTGGTTCGCTAATGCTTACTCTTCCAGGTTAAGGACAATTTCTCTTAAGATATCTATAATTTACAGAAATATGATAAAGTGTTCATTTGCGAACAAATTGAAGCATTTAACTTCTCTCTCTACCTGAACCTTCTGAAATTCAAAAGGTCTCAGTAAGTATTCTTTCTTCCACGGCAATCATAGTCATTTGCATAAGTTCAATAATAATCTGTTCTCCTTCTAACAGGACACCATTGGGAACATCAGTTATTTTACCAAGGTTTTGACTAGAATGTCATATTTAAGAGACATGCATAGACTCAGATATGACCAGACATCTTTAAGGAACTAAGGTTGATTTTATGAAACATGGAGCCATAAAGCCCCTTGGAACTGTTGGCCTGATCCCTTGCTTACAGAGTACCCAGCAGCCTCAACCAGGTGAGTAAAGAATGTCACTTCCTGGCAGGTGTAGGAACCTCAGGATACTTTGGGGACCTCATGAAGAGGAATTCACCCAAATCTAAGGGTACTGCGGCATGTCTGAAGGCAGCTATTTGGCTTGGCTTCTGGCCTTGAGGCCACTAAAAGTTCAATATAGATTCTTTATAAAAGTTCCAGCAAAGCAGATTTTAAAAGATCTATATGGCCAATTGCTATTCTTGCTGAGCTTATGTAAATCATTAGGCCAAATTTGTTAAAATTGGACTTGTTTTGTAAGTAAATTGGTCTTGATTTGGCTATCTCTAGAAGTAAGGGCTATTTTAGAGAGAAAAATTATGTTTCAATAACACACCTTTGCAGATGTTAAACTCTAGTTCCGATTGTCTTTGAATGTTGTTTACCTAAGCTAGACAACTTGAGGTAAACTTGAGAAAAATTGCCACAATAGCTCATGTATATACAATCTTCTTCCTTGTTATTCTGTGGGGATAATAACAGGACCCCATGACTATTTGTACAGCTGAAAAATGGGATTGATTCCCCAACAACTGTATAACTCAGCTATCACCTTGACCAATTTTGTGTGGCTGGGATGAAAAAATTGCTCCTTAAAAGCCAGAGTGTACCCCACTCTATGGGGTTAACTATGGACTTGTGGAGATAATGGATGACCCCAATTTCTTTATGATTAGATTGGATGATGCACTTGGGGATGCCCTTATCTCTTGAGACAAGTCTTCTCCCACTTGCCAGTGATTCCTTGTAATTAGGACATTGTTAAGGCTGGACCTCAAAGAAGGCTTCTTGATGGTTTTATGCCTTAGTCATATTTATCCTGGAAGCCACCTCTGTTGATATAAAATTGCAAGTAAAGGCTTTAAACAAGCATAGAACAGCCCTCCTAGTAGAAAGAACCTCAAAGCTCACTATGGTACGTCCCTGACTGTAATGACTTCACATCAGGTCCAGAGTGTCTTAGAGACCAAAGGCCACCAATGAATGATGGGAGGCTGACTAATTAAATACCAGGCTACACTTATAGATATGCCTGAAATAATACTTAAAACCTGTCAAACTTTAAACCCAGCTACCCTTATGCCTGGACCTGACCTTCGTACTTCTGTAGAGCATAACTGTTCAAAGGTTATTGATCTTGTTTATTCTAGTCAACCAGATTTAAAAGATATCCCAATTGAAAATGCAGACAGTTGGTTTACTGATGGCAATAGTTTCATGGGAAGGGGAATAAGAAAAGCTGGGTAGGCTATAGCGCTCACTCCTGCTTTACAAATGCCAAAGCCTTAAAAATTAGTATTTATACTGACTCCAAATATGCCTTCCTAGTCCTTCATGCCCATGGAACAATTTGGAAGAAAAGGGGATTTTTATCAAGCCATAACTCCCCAGTCAAATATGAGCCTGAAATTATGACTCTTCTTGAGGCTGTATACCTACCTAAGGAGGTAGCTGTAATTCACCTCAAAGGACATTCAAAGGATATGACCTTAGAATCTAAAGCAAACAATTGAGTAGACTGTTCAGCCAAGCAGGCAGCACAAAATAAACAAATATTAAGTCTTTTACCAATCTTAACTCCAGTAAAGTCTGTAAGTCCAGTCTATTCAGACCAAGAAATTCACATAGCCTGGGAATGAGGATATTCAAAAATGCACAGGACTGACTTGTTAATAATGAGGGAAAAAATCTTTATACCTAAAAATAACCAATGGAAGGTAATACAGGGTTTACACCAGGCTACTTATTTGGGTAAAAAGGCCATGGAGGTGACAAAAATGTTGCTAAGAGAAATTGTCCCTAGATTTGGGCTCCGTTGGTCCCTACAAAGTGACAATGGACCATCTTTTATTACACAAATTCAAAAGATGGCCCTCCAAAACGGAATAGCCCTTAATATCTTGACTGCAGTTAAAGGAGGCCCAGAATTGGATGACTGTCTTCTAACAGGACCCAATGGCTCTAACTTGTGTCCACAGCTTCCCCCAGGCTGGATAGGCCACTATACTCTGGGTTTTGCCTTTAATAAAACCATGCTTTAATAAAACCACCTTTTTGCACCAAAAACATCTCAAGAATTCTTTCTTGGCCGTTGGCTTCAAACCCTAACATCTCTCCTTCATCAATTTCACCAGGTGAAGAACCACTACCAACTGAGTTGCTTGCTGAAGGCAAAGAGAATACAGAATAGATAACGGAAGAAGGTAGTTACAAATAGCAGCTATGACCATGTGATGTTACAGAAATGAAGACTGTAATACTCATGAATATTCCTCTTTATTTTGTTATAAATATATACATATCAAATATCTTTGTTTTCTTCCCTCTCTTATATCATAGTATTTAAGTATTTTTAATTTTATATCATAGTATTTAAGTAATGAGATATCAAGGAGAAGAGTAAACATCACTCAATGACTTCACCTCCTCTTCTGGTGAAGAGGTTGGTGTATTTTCAGTTGTACACAGGATTGTTGTATTGTGTTAGGTGGAAATATGACCTTCCTGTGGTCTTTATTTGTAGAATAAGTATGGTTTAAGGAGATACATATGGATGCCAAGTTGACAAGCGATAGACGTGATGGTTAATTTTATATGTCAACTTGACTAGGCCTCAAGGTGCCCAGATATTTGGTTAAACATTATTCTGGGTCCATTAAAGTGTTTCTGGATGAGATTAACGATTAAATATGTAGACTGAGTAAAGCAGATTGCCCTCCCCCAAGGAGGTGGCCTTCATCCATGCCTTTGAAAACCTGAATGGAACAAAAGGCTGAGTAAGGGAAAATTTGCTCTCTCTGCCTGTCTTCAAGCTGGAACATCAGTCTTTCCCTGCCTTTGGACCCAGACTCAAACTGGAGCTTACACTATTGGTTCTCCTGGGTCTCCAGTTTGCTGACTGAAGATCTTGGGACTTCTCAGACTCCATATTCACATGAGCCAATTTGATAGATGATAGATAGATAGATAGATAGATAGATAGATAGATAGATAGATAGATAGATCCTACTGGTTTTGTTTCTCTGCAGAACCCAGACTAATACAGACACCTAAGCATGTTCTTTAAAGATATAAAACTATTAGAAAAACTGGTTATCCAAAAGTATTTTTTAGGGACACCTGGGTGGCTTGGTCGGCTGAGTGTCCAACTCTTGATTTTGGCTGGGGTCATGATCTCTAGGTTGTGGGATTGAGCCCTGTGTGGGGCTCTGTGCTTAGCACGGAGTCTGCTTGAGATGCCCCCTCTCCCTCTCGCCTTGCCCCTCCCCCCCAAATAAATAAATAAATAAATAAATAAATAGAATCTTCAAAAGTATTTTTTATTGTTTTTTAAGATTTTATTTATTTATTTGAGAGAGAGAGAGAGACAGCCAGCAAGAGAGGGAACACAAGCAGGGGGAGTGGGAGAGGAAGAAGCAGGCTCATAGCGGAGGAGCCTGATGTGGGACTCGATCCCACAATGCCAGGATCACGCCCTGGGCCGAAGGCAGACACTTAACGACTGAGCCACCCAGGCGCCCCCTCAAAAGTATTTTTTAAAGTAGACTATTTAGAAAAATGTTTTTAAATTTTTTAAAAGATTTATTTATTTATTTATTTATTTATTTATTTATTTGAGAGAGAGGCAATGGGGGAGGGGCAGAAGGAGAGAATCTTCAAGCAGACTCCCCACTGAGCACAGGGCTCAATCCCCTGATCCATGAGATCAGTCATGACCTGAGCCAAAACCGAGTCAGATGTTTAACCAACTGAGCCACCCAGGCACCCCAGAAAAGATATTTTTAAATCAAAGAAGGAGACTGCTGATAAAGCTGGCAGATTGACTTACGTAAGATCCCACTAAAATAATAGTGAAGGGTAGAATGGGGAAGATATAAATCTATGAGGACAAAGTGAAGGTGAAAGAGGACTTCTACTTCCATTTTGATCTCAAACTTTCTGATTAAATTCTTCTTTCCAGCTTATCTCTTAACTCAGGCGAAAGACCCTGTGAACAAAACATCCTGTGATGGGAACCAAAACTAACCCCTCAAGCAAAACCCCCTGAGCCAGGAAGACCCCAACCATCCATGATTGACCCTAAGGTAATGATTGACCTGGCCTCTACTGCTCGCCTGCATGTACCCACCGACGCTACCCCCACATTTGCCTTATATAGGTGCAGAAATACTTTCAGCACTTTGGAGACTGTCATTGAGACATTAGCCTGTGTCTGACTAGTGTTGGCCTCACTGAAATGAATTCCTTTCTAGTTTCACCACCACTCATCTCTGTGCCTTTGGATTTTGTCAGCAGCAAGCGGCTAAACCTAGTCTGTTTGGGACCCCCAGAATCAGATGCTCTTGCACCCCTGCACCCCAGTTTCAGATGAATATTTAAATACATTTTTGGACAATGGACAGATGGTGGGGGAGGGGAGCTAGATGATACAGCAAAGGGGAGTAGCCAGGAGCCAAAATTGGAGGCCTGAAAGCCTAGACTCAAGTGCCCTCTCCCACTACTCACAGCTAGGTAAATACCCAACCCCACCAGCACCAGGCAGATAATTGATGCTATAATGTGAAAAAATGGATGTGAGAAACTCTGGACTCTGGAACAGTAGGCATTGCAAAGAACAAGGGAGAGATATGGAGCTAAAAACAGACACATGCCGGGGCGCCTGGGTGGCACAGCGGTTAAGCGTCTGCCTTCGGCTCAGGGCGTGATCCCGGTGATCTGGGATCGAGCCCCACATCAGGCTCTTCTGCTATGAGCCTGCTTCTTCCTCTCCCTCTCCCCCTGCTTGTGTTCCCTCTCTCGCTGGCTGTCTCTATCTCTGCCGAATAAATAAATAAAATCTTTAAAAAAATAAAAATAAAAACAGATACATGCCTTCCTGGCAGGAGACTGGCAGGTTGCTCTGAAGAAACTGAAGAATCCTACAGAATAAACCCTCCACATACTGACATTTGGGAGTTTCTCAACTGAAAGAAGGCTCCCAGCCCAATCATTTATATATATATATATATATACATATACACAATATATACACAATCATCCCTATATCCAATCAACTTTGTAATTCCTTGTTTGTATATGAAAGGACAGTCACCATCATAAAAGAGATAAAAGAAACAAAGAAAAAAAATCCAGAGGAAAAAGGGGAAATGCAGGGAATAAAAGGATAATGACAAATGTAAATAAACACACACACAAACAAACCTTCCTCCCAAATCCCTAATTACGTTTTGAGGAGGCTAAGAGAGCAGATCGTGTACATAAAACAGAACTGCTGGGACCCGGCTGGCTCAGTCAGTGGAGTGTGTGACTCTTGATCTTGGGCTTCTAAGTACAAGCCCCACGTTGGGTGTAGAGATTACTTAAAAATAAAATCTTTTAAGAATGCTGGAAAAAAAGAAGTTATTCCAGCAATTAAAAAAAAAAAGAGCTCTTGGCAGGGCGTGATCCTGGCGATCTGGGATCGAGCCCCACATCAGTCTCCTCCGCTGGGAGCCTGCTTCTTCCTCTCCCACTCCCCCTGCTTGTGTTCCCTCTCTCGCTGGCTGTCTCTCTGTCAAATAAATAAATAAAATCTTAAAAAAAAAAAAAGAGTAAATAAGAACAGATTTCTCCCCTCTAGGAACTTACAGTCTAATCAAGAAAACAGCAATAACAACAATAAAAAGTTAACAGCTAAAAAAAAAAAAAAAGAGCTCTTGGAAATTAAAAATCTGAGACAGAGAAGGGAAAGTAAATATAACTATTAAGGAGTAGTTGGTGGTCTTTGGGTGATTAGTTTCATGAATGGTGAAAATGAATACCAAATTTTAATCGGGATAAAGACTGGTGGGTTAATGTGTTAGTTGGGGTAAGTTGAAGCAGTAACTTTAAATCTTGGGGTTTAACACCACGAAGGCTTATTTCTTACTCAAGCCAAGTCTAGAGCTCCTTCTTCTTTTTTTTTTTTTAAGATTTTATTTATTTATTTGACAGAGATAGAGACAGCCAGCGAGAGAGGGAACACAAGCAGGGGGAGTGGGAGAGGAAGAAGCAGGCTCATAGCGGAGGAGCCCGATGTGGGGCTCGATCCCATAACGCCAGGATCACGCCCTGAGCCAAAGGCAGACGCTTAACCACTGTGACACCCAGGCGCCCCTAGAGCTCCTTCTTCTACCTTATAACAATGCCGTACAGAACATATGGCTTCTGCAAGGTTACTATAGCAGGGAAGAGAGACATTTGGGAGTCACTCTGGCTCTTTACCACCTTAGCCAGGAAATGACACTTCATTTCTGCTTATAGTCCATCTGCCATACCTAGTCACATGCTGACTGCAAGGGAGTCGAGAAGTCACGGGCACATGCATGGATATTGAGTGAGTACCAACCATCTCTGCCATGATGAGAATGCGAGATTGTTTTCATGGAATTACGGTAGGGAGGAAAAGGAAAAAGAGGGCAGTAACTTCAGAGAAAGCCAAGGTGTTCTAAGACGGGAAACCCTAGTGATGATAATAGACAGAAAGCAAGAAGCCAATGGGAAGGAAGGAAAGAAGGAAGGGAAGGAGGGAAGGAGAAACTGAAAGACATACTGAGATTGCAGTAGAGGAAAGGGAAAGACAGGGAAAAGCAGCAATAAGAGAAGAGTGATCTCACTAATACGTTTTATTTCTATATGAACATTTCCACTTAGTTTTACAATTATCTCTTCACATCTCTCTTCCCACTAGTCACAGAGCTTCTTGAGGGCAGGGACTGTCCCTTATTCATCTTTGTATTGAGGGTCCAGCACAGAACCTGACTTAGTAAGCCCGTAATGAGTGTGTTTAATTACAAAGTGAGAGGCCATATAATCTTCTCTTCCACTCACCAGTTACTGTAACTGGAGAAAGAGGTGCTGCATTGGAGCAGTAGGAAGAATGAAGAGAATGTGGCTCACCAAACACTTCAGAAGAAAGGAAAATAGGCACCTGGTGTGTCAACATAGACACAGCCTCTGTCCCATGCCCACCCTTCTCTGGGAACACCAAAAGCGCAAGAAGGGGCAAACATGTTATCCAGTTGTATAACACAAACAAAAAACAACTTTCTACATTTTTTTTAAAGAGTTATTTATTTATTTGAGAAAGAGAGAGTGTGTGCTCGTGTGCAAGGTGGGGGAAAGAAGGAGAGGGAGAGAGAATCTTAAGCAGACTCCCCACTGAGTGTGGAGCTCTATGGGCGGACAGAGGTCAATCTCACGACCCTGAGATTATGACCTGAGCTGAAATCAAGAGTTGGTTGCTCAACCAACTGAGCCATCCTGGTGTCCCACACTTTCTACATTTTTACACAAAGTCTAATTGACTAGATTCTTTAACAAATATATTTTACTGATTCAGCAAATCAGATGTTTTAAGGATCTTAAATAACATCTAGCCAAACACTTCAATTCAGCAAAATCTAATAAAGTTAAAAGTGTGCATAACCTACAACCCATAATTCCCTTCCTGATTACAAACACTAGGGAAGTCTTTTCTCAATGCAGATCACGAACTACTGGTAGGTATTGATACCAAGTTAGTGAATCCTGAATAGCAATTTTTTAATGAATTAAAAGAGCGTAGAAAGTATCCGAGAACACACACATAGTATGGCAGCGTGTATTGTGGGTATGTCTGTGTGAGTATTATATGTATTTGTGGTCTAGTGTATGAATATGTGTGTATACTGGATAGCAATGTGTTTCTTACAGGAGAGCTCAGTTAATTTAAAAAAAAAAAAAGGTTTGGAGTCATAGTCCTAGAGAAACTTTCACTCTTGCTTAAAGAAGAATGCTCACTGCAGCAATGTTTGTCATAAAACAATACATAAATAAATAGGAAATGATCCAAGTATTTCTCAACATGACTGTGAAAAATTAAATGTAGTATAATCATACAATGGAATATTACATCACTGTAAAATGAATGGATTTGAGCTACAGGTAAAAACATGAATATCTCAATAAAGATATTAAGCATAAGAACAACCTGCAAAGTGATCCATTCACTGTAATACCATTAATATAAAGTTTAAAAGCATGCAAACTTACTGTATATTCTCTCTAGATGTGCACAGTATGTAAAATATAAAAACAGGCATGGGACTGATAAATACCAAAGTCAATAAAGTTTTGACCTCTGAGAAGGGAAGGAGGGAAATGCCACGGCGTAGGGATATACTAGGCTCTTCAATTGTATATACGATGTTTGTTTCCTAATCTGGAGGGAGGGGGGATCTTATTCCCAACTGTTCCGAATATTTCATATTTTTTATTTTTTTTCCTTAAAAAAGGGGGGAGGGAAGTGAAATTTAACAGATTTAAGTTTAAATTCTGTCTCTGCCACTTAGTGGATAAGGAACTTAGTTCCTGGGGCACCTGGGTGGCACAGTGGTTGAGCGTCTGCCTTCGGCTCAGGGCGTGATCCCAGCATTGTGGGATCGAGCCCCACATCAGGCTCCTCTGCTATGAGCCTGCTTCTTCCTCTCCCACTCCCCCTGCTTGTGTTCCCTCTCTCGCTGGCTGTCTCTATCTCTGTCAAATAAATAAATAAAATCTTAAAAAAAAAAAAAGGAACTTAGTTCCTTAATTTCTCCAAGCCTCTGCCTGTAAGACGACATTATAATAATAAACATCCTATTTCACAGCCAAATTAAGTGAAATAATATGGATATAAGTACTTTGTGAAGAGCAAAGTGCTACAGAAGTTTAAGCTATAATTGTACAAGAATGTTCCACAAATTCCAGTTATTACAAGAAACTCTTAGTGTTCTTTTGTTACATACTCTGCTAGAACCTTGCTCCTTTCCTTCAGAGCACTTACTTTTGCTTTCAATTACACATGCATTAACACTACTATGACTGCGCATCATCCCCTCTCCATAGCTTTGGGCTCATCATTATATTCCCCGGAGTCCAGCACAGTCCCAGGCACATGCTAAGTGCTCGACACATTTTTGTTAGTGCAATCCGAACGGTGGTTACCTGTAAGAAGTAAGAATGGGAAGCAAGGTGGGAGGAAATAACTCTTATTTTATTTCTCTAAACTGTTTGAACTTTTACCATGAACCTGTACTACTTAAATACAGGTTAAATCGTTTATTCCAAATGAACCTAATAAGGACTAAATCGGCATATCTTAGTTTCCTCGCCTCTCGGGGGAAGGTGAGGGTTTAATATAGGAAATTACGTGAAAGGGCTGCATGAACTAAAAGGAGCCGGGTTCTGGGGTTCTGGGCTCTCCCGAGACCCTTGCGGAGTGAAGGCGGCGTGCCTAACGGTTTGAGAACGGCCGGGAGGTGCCGTTAGGAGGCGCTCGCGAAGCTGCTCCAGGAATTCCCGCCCTCTCCGTTACATGCCCCAGTAACCCCGGCGCGCCGGCGACCGAGAGTAACCTCGCAGTCGGGTGACGGCTCCCCCCCCCCCGCCTCGACTCTCGCCTGCTCCCGCCTCAGCCAATGGGAAGGCAGCGCACGGGCCGGCCGGACACTCGCCCTCACCGACTCCTCCCCCAAGCGGTTAGAACCGAGTTGTACAGTCACCTCGCCGCAGGCTTTAGACTTTTCCAATCGCAACTCCAGTTCCCGATTCCAAGCCCCGCCCCCGGCCTGCCCCGCGTTCATTCTCGGCGGGAGTCACCTTTTGCTTTACAAACGTTCAGACCCGCCCTCTGCCTACCTTGCTGCGCTAGGCACCGCCCCCTACCCGAACCGACCAATAGCCGGGGGAGCCTGCAGCCGCTGGGCGGGCCCGCAGCCAATGCGCACGCCGTGGGCGGGCTCCGGGCCGGAATTGGGGGTGAAGCTACAGCCTTGTGCCCACATTCGGGGCGCGCGGAGCTAGGGGGTCCCTGGGGGACGCCCGGAGCAAAGATGGCGTCCGCAGCTGAGGGGGATGTGGGAACGGTGGCGGAGCTGGCGAGGGTGCTGCGGTGGGGGTTCGAGGAGCTGAGCCTTAACAAGTTGGCGACGTCCCTGGGCGCGTCGGAACAGGCGCTGCGGCTCATCATCTCCATCTTTATGGGTAAGGACCCTCCTGCCTCGCTCCGCCCCCTCGCGGAGTCCCCGGGGAATGGGGACGTGACCCCCCCCCTCACTTTCCGGAGCCACCCAGAAAGGCTTTGTGGGGTGCGGATGTGAATCTTAAATCATACCAACCAGCTATCGAGAGGAAGACAAGTCTTTCCTCGAGTCTGGGGGCGCCGTGCCCTCTGAACCTCTTTACCTTTCTCTTTGACCCCTGCTGTACCCTTCTGGCCCCTATTTGGCGCCACCACCGTCTCATCATGCCATAATCTACCCTGTGTCCCCACGACCTATCCTTATTTGTCTCTCTTGAGTTCTACTCTGTCCATGTGTACTGCTGTCTGTTATTAATATCAACTCTCACACATGCGCGCTTCTTGTCGGTAGGCATAGGCCCCCTAACTTAGGTATTAGCTTTGTGGGCCCCTAAGCCCCGTATTCTGTATTTGCATAGTCGAAGTTTTTTTCTGCATTGTCAGCTTATATTACACTTTCTTCTCTTTTCTGTCCTGTTAATAATATTTTCTTCTTACACCGTATTGCTTTTTTCCCCCTCTTAACCTTACTCACTTGTCATTTACCCTGGGATATCATTTTAATACTGGGCATGGGAAACAGGACTGACAACCCCCTTTAAAAACTATGCTACTCCAAGCGTTTATTACCTATATGGTTCAAAGGATGTGATGTGTCTACGTTATGGCACAACAAGCTGTATTACAACTGCTTTATAGGCGTTTTTACTGCATCCTTCCTCCATGGATTTTTAATACATGGAAGCGGCATGGCACAATGTGGGGGGAAAAAAAGTGTGGACTTGGAAGGCAAGCAAGTCAGACCCAGCCCTGCTGCTGCTTGCAAACTGTGGGACCCTGGGCAAGTCACTTAACTCCGCTGGACCTCAATTTGCTTATCTATGAAATGAGGACAGTAATGCCTATCTAATAGGACAGCTTGTAAAGTCCTATAGGAATTCAAAGGTCAAAATCTGGTGCATAAATATTTGAGTAGTTGGAAGGTTTTATGAAGTTTATGGGACTTTAGCTAGGAGAGTAGGGGTGGGGAAGAATTAAGCAAACAGGACTGGGACAGGAGCAGATTAGAGACCAGAGTCATAAGAAGTCTGGGATAAAAGTTGGGCAGATGTGGAACGCCTTAAATGCCAGAAAGAAGTTTGGAATGTATCCAGTAGTCAGTAGAAACGTTGACATATAATATCACCGAAGGGTGTTAACTAGATCTAGACAATGTGAGAGGCATTAATTTATATTTAAATAACCTTAGCAGCTAACTTAATTGTTACTTGCCTTTTACATACAAAACCAAGCTGATCTTCCTTTCTTCCAACTAAAGGTCACCTTTTCCCTCTCTTGTAGAATTATAAAATTTTTGAAGCGAAAGACACCTCAGTATCTCTCAGATCTAACCCAGATTTATCAAAACCCCCAGTCTAGGATTCTTCACGCCACGGCAGCTTTGAACTTCTACTCCTTGAGCCTTGTTTCTCACCCAGTTATTTGTTGGGGTTGTAATTGGCAATTAAGAGTGTTTACATTCATTCGCTTGGAAGCTCAGTGTTGATTTCTCAACTATAAATTGAGAACATAACACAAGTAACAACAAATTATTAGGGGCAACCTGTTAAATGGATCTAGGGCTGGAATTAGGACTTGAAATTTGTCCTTTTTCTGCTGACATGATCGAATAGTGTCTGTGCACTCCTGGTGAGCTACTCCTCTGCTATCATCGGGTATACAACTGACGGGGAGATTGTTTTCTCCATATCCTTCACCTCTACTCTCCTCCCATTACCATCAGTCATCAAGTGATAAAACACTTGGTATAATACATCTGCTGCAGCCTGAACCCCCTTGCCATTCTACCATTTCCCAGATCCCCCCCCCCCTTCTATCTCCCATATGCTGTTGCCTTCAGTAACTCAGTATTTCTTGTGTTTAGATGGACTTAGGGCTTCACGTTACCTCCTATCAGGCCTAGCTCTTCTGCATGGGTATATAGGTTTGTGTTTTCTAGGTATGGATTAAATATATACATGCAAACATAAACTGATAAGCTTGACACGTGCATGGAAGAAAGCGTGCACTCTGGTTGTTAATGTTTTCCTTACAAAGGTATTACCATTTCTGTGTACTGTAACCTAGTGACCCATAGCCTTTCAGCAATGGAGTTCCTGGTTCCAGAATCCCCGCTGTCTTGGGGAATTGGGATACTGGAGGAAATCCTTGTTAGATGTACCAAGAAGGCCTGTAGTCCAAAATGATTCTGACCCACTTTCTACTAATTCACGATTGATCTGGGTTAAAGACACTTTAATGCAGACACCCCAAGGGAAGAGTTAGGTATATCAGACATTCAGGTTTTAAAGTGTGAATACCTTTTTTTTTTTTTAGAGTTTTTGGTTTTGTTTTTTAGTGAGTTATTGGGGTGGGGAGGAGAGAAGGGGCAGAGGGAGGGGGAGAGAGAGAGAATCTTAAGTAGGTTCCATGCTCTGCTCAGAGCTGGGCCTGATCTCACAACCCTGAGATCCTGATCTGAGCTAAAAATCAGGAGTCAGACACTTGCTTAAAGGACTGAGCCACCCAGGCACCCCTGAAGTGTGAATGACTTTTAATTAGGTAGTCTCATTGCTATTTTCTTCACATCTTACTTTTCCTACTTGGGTTCTGTGTATTGATCTTGGGGTAGGCAGTAGATCATTAATGCAGTAGCTTTCAAACCTTTGTGACTGGGACCCATGGTGAGAAGTATGTTTTAATCATGACGTGGCACACAAATATGTGTATATATGTATTTGAAACAAAAGTTTCAGGGAAATTACTTATCCTTATGTAAGCTGTGTGTGTAGCTAGTTTCTGTTTTGTTTTTTAGTATTGCTTATGACCCACTAAATTAGTTTCATGACCTATTAGTGGGTTACAAGTAGTTTGAAAAATCCTGAGTTAGAGGCTGTAATTTTTAATATTCAGTACTTCAAGGAAAGGATAAGCTTATGAGGACTGTTGCATTGGATTATCTCGAACAGCCAGAAAACTCCATTAAAGGGATGTGTATATGTTTGTCTTTTGTAAGATCACAAGAAATTCGGTGGAAGGTGAATTTTGCTATGGTGCTGGCAAATACTACTGGAAGATAACCTCCCCTTCAACACCTGGGGTCTCGTCACTCCTTAGGATTCTTAATGGTGTAGTTTTGGAATGTTGGTGAGGTCCAGAGCCGACAGCCAAGAAAGAATTCTCGAGACATCTTTGTGCAAAAAGGTGATGTTATGAAAGCACAGGGACAGGACCTGTGGTTAGAAAGAGCTGCTGCGCTGGGGTTGTGAGGAATGGCGGGTTATATTCTTGGGAGTTGGGGGAGATATGGAAAATGCAAGGTGTCCAAAAGGACTTTGATATGCTAAAGAAGACCCACAGGGTACTGGAGGCCTCGCTATTATCAAGCTAAGGTTTTTTTTTCCTCTAGCAAAGCATTAACATTTAGTTGGAAGTTTCCTGGAGGAATGTCACACTTATCCCACCCAGGAGTGGGGGGATGGGAGAGCTTAGGGGTGTCAGCTTCTGCTTTGTCCTCAGCTAGCCTTCTGCTCCCTCATCAATAACACGAATTGTTCGAAATAAATTCAAAAAAATGTACCTACTGTGAGTTAAACCCTACTTTTGACACTGCAAGGACTTGGGCACTGGTGCAGTATGAGTAATCGAGCCAGGCACTCCACAAAGAATTGCCTACGGTTAGGGGGTAGGTAATGGGCAGGAGATAAATACTCACATAACCACAATAAAAGGCAGAAATCTAAGTGCCCTAAGAGAATTGCAAAGCTTTATGAGATTGACAGATTGGACCTTTAATGAACTTTGAAAGCTGAATAAAGTTCCAGCAGACCGAGATGGTAATACTGAAGGGAAGGGGGAAATAGCATGAGCAAAGGCATTGAGGTAGGAATGTGTGGTGACTTGGTCAAGGAACGGGAAGTAGCCCACTTGGACTAAAACAGGACTTAAATAGAGAAGTGGTGGATATCAGACTGGAGGGGCACCTGGGTGGCCCAGTTGGTTGAGCGTCCGACTCTTGATTTCAGCTCGGGTCCTGATGTCGGGGTCCTGAGACGGAGCCCCACGTTGGGCTCTGCACTGGGCATGGAACCTGCTTGGGATTCTCCCTTCCTCTCCCTCGGCCCCTCCCCCCTCAAAAAAAAATAATAAAGAAGACTGGAAAGGTAGGTCATAGGACCTGGAGAGCCAAGGCAAGGGGTTATTGCTTAATTAAGTGGGTGGTAGGTAACCTTTGGAGGTATCTAAAAGGGAAATAACGTGGCCCGAGCTGTATTAGGAAGATAACACTGCATGGGGTGATTTGAGGTAGGCACAGACAAGAAGTAGGGAAACCAATGAGAAAGAACAATGATCCAGAAGGTTATATTGACTTGGAGGCAAGGCGGCTGCACCAAGAGGAGAAAATAGGGATTTTGTGTGAGGTGTTTTAGGAACACAGAATCTTTTGAAAGGTAGCTTCTGCATACACTTGAATCTACACGGCTGCTTGTGCCAGAAGTCGAAGAATCAGCCTTGCCACCTCCCTTTCGGTCTCTCCCCACATCCCAGTCCCCAAGCCCTATCAATACCACCTCCCAATTGTGTCTCCAGTACGTCCCCTTTTCTCCTATCACCACAGCCGCTGGGCATTTGTCATCAGAAACACACGAGTAGCCTCCCAACTGGTCTCTAATTCTGCTCTTGCCCTGCCCAAAGCAAAGCGGTCCGATCCCGTGCCTCTCCTGCTCAGAACCCTTCAAAGGCTTCTGTACACGGTCAGTAAGCCCTCGCCTGATCTTCCGCCTCATCTCAAGCAAGTTCACGACTTTTTAGCCACACGGTCTTCTTTCAGTTCCTTGGAGAAAGGCATTAAGCGCATTCCTACCTCCAAGCCTTTGTACCTGCTGATGCAGCTGCCTAGAATGTTCTTCATTCATTATTCACCTGACAGACTCCTTTCATCTTTCGGGTCTCAGTTCAGATTGTCACTTCCTCTGATCTGAGAGTTCTTTCCCGACTCTCATTTTATATGATGTCCCCTGTTGCACTTTCTCATACCGACTGAAATTTCCTCTCACATGTATATTCCAATTGGTAATTGCATATTTGTGGATGAGAGCAGAAACCATGTCAGTTTTGTCCACCACAGTATTCCCAGAATTGAACACCATACCTGGCTTCTGGAAAAGGCCCAAGAAGTATTTGTTGACTTAAGTGAGCATGTGAGTGAATGACTTGGCAACTGATTAAATGGAGGATAAAGAAGCAGTTTAGAAACAACAACAACTCAGTCCTTCTGCCTGGGTAGCTGGAAAGATAATGATATCTCACAAACCAGAGAGGTCAAGAGGAGTGTCAGATTTTGGATTTGCTCTAGGTTCCCAGGGCACCTCCAGGTGTCTTAAGAGTTGTGAAACCCAAGCTTGAGCTCAGGAGAGAAGTTGGACTACAGATACGGTTTTAAGAGTCAGTGTTGGTATCATAATTGAGTCAGGGAGGGCATGAAATGCCATGGAAAAGTTTAACAGAGAGAAGAGAGCCCAATTCTTGTTGACGGAGTATGTTAACATTCGCCACACCTGGTCAATAGTAACAATTGCTGACGTTCGTGAACGATTTGGTATATGCGCACACATTGTCTGAGGTGCTCAATAATACCCCACCCACACCTGCCAAGTTACTGATGAGATCATTGAAGTACTGTTATCCTCACCCTCGTGCAGATAGGAAACTGGGGGCTTCAGAGGTTAAATAACTTGTCTAAGGTCAAGCCTGTTTCTACCCAACTCTAGTCCCTGCTCTTCATCACACTGGGATTGCGAAGACTGTGTGGGGGTGGAAAAGATAAATGCCCTTGGTGTTCTCTTCTCTTCACTTATGTGGGTAAAGCAAGATGCAATCAGCCTATGAAATACCTCTCAGCGTCCAAAGCTAGAGCTGGCCAAATGGACTAGAGGGCCACCTGCTTAGGATGAGTGTTCTCTGGTGTTGGCCGTGACTGTGGCTTGGCTGTTAGACCAATCAGAAATTGCACTTGGGTGGTGCCTGGGTGGCTCTGTCAGGTGATTCTTGATTTCATCTCAGGTCATGATCTCTGGGGCGTGAGATTGAGCCCCATGTTGCGCTCCCCGTTCACCAGGGAGTCTGCTTCAGGATTGTCTCTCTCTCCTTCTGCCCCTCCTCTCTCTGTCTTAAATAAATAAATAAATAAATAAATAAATAAATAAATAAATAAATAAATAAATCATCAATCAATCAATCAATCAATCTTGGAAGGAAGGGGAGAGAAAGAATGAATGAATGAATGAATTGCACTTGGGTGGTAAGTATTCATTCCTCAGAGGTTCAGGTTAGCATCACGAAGGTTAACAACCTTTAAAATCAAAGTAGGTCCTGCAGTTCAGTTCCCTTTGGACCAAAGTTAGGTCTGGCCCTTCAGAACTAAATCTGTTATCCAGTGCAAAAAGCTTTTTTCAGGTAGCACTGAAATTACGATATAAAGAGACCAAAGCCAAGCTAGATGGAAATTAAACAGCATTAACTAAACGAATGCAGCTTCTGACCATAATACAAAACAGGGTGCAGAAATTCTACTACTAGAAAATAAGGGGGTTGTCTTAGATCACTTTCAAGCCTTCTTCCAATTCTAGAAGTCTAGGTAGATTCTACATTTTGAGACTTTATTCTAATTCATAGCCACAGTTGTTATCATAATCTTTCTGTTTGAAGTTGTTTGTTTTTTGTTTTTGTTTTTGTTTTAGAGAGGGGAGGGGAGTGGGGCAGAGGAAGAGAGAGAATCCCAAGCAGGCTCCACACCCAGTACAGCGTCTGATACGGGACTCCATCTCACAATCCTGAGATCAAGACCTGTGCTGAAATCAAGAGTCCGACGCTTAACCGGCTGAGCCACCCAGGCACCCCTGGCAATTTCCTTTAAATACGCTTTTTCATCTCCTTTTTATCTGCACCCCAATATCTTACATTGCACAAAACTTCATGTTTTGGTTTGGTTTGGTTTTCTGGGGGTTTTTTTGTTTGTTAAAGATTTTTTATTTATTCTTTTGAGAAAGAGAGACTGGGAGAGAGAGGGAGGGCACGAGCAGGCAGGAGGGGCAGAGGGAAAGGGAGAAGCAGACTCCCCACTGAGCAGAGAGCCCGAAGCAGGGCTGTATCCCAAGACCCCAGGATCATGACCTGAGCTGAAGGCAGGTGCCTAACCGACTGAGCCACCCAGGTGGCCCAAAACTTCATGTTTTGAATGCCAGTATAACTTTAATGTCAAATAGAATCATTTATTTACAGAGGCATGTGGAAATTTGGGCCCATGAGATTATATGTACAAGCTAATTCAACGAAAATAATTATATACCCACTGACATTAAATCTGTCTGGGCAGCCATCAGGACTCCCTGGAGGTGTTCAGTGCAGCAGCCTTTCAAACATGGGATTGGTCTTCAAAAAGGAAATGGTATTTCAGCTGGACCTTAAAGGTTATAGAAGATTCTTGTAAGGTAGAGATGAGAGAGGAATCTTTTCAGCTACAAAGAATAATGAACGTATATGTGGAGATCAAGAAAAGTGAGAAGGATCTGAGGAAGAGCAAGTGGTCCAGTTCGGTCAGAACAATAGAGGATCCATAAAGGAGTAGTAGAGAAAAACCGGACAGACCCGTCAGGTAGGTGGGGGTGAAATGGCGGAGTAAGAAAGGATGTGCGTTGTTTTCAGACACCTACTGGCCCAGGTACAAATTGTGTTCGGATTAAATATGTACTAGTTGCATCACCATAGACTAATAATTAAACTTCAGCCATCCATTCCCTCATGTTCCCAAAGGGCAGTTTTACTAAAGGACTGAGGTTAAGCGTTAAGCAGTTGATCTAATAGTTATTTAAATTGGATTAATTCATAACAAGCAGCAATATTTGGAAACAGTGCGAAATTTACATGAATTTTTAAAAATAATGTAGTTGTCAAAGAAATGCCTTACTTCTAGGGCACCTGGGTGGCTCAGTCATTAAGCGTTTGCCTTCGGCTCAGGGCGTGATCCCGGCGTTCTGGGATCGAGCCCCGCATCAGGCTCCTCTGCTGGAAGCCTGCTTCTTCCTCTCCCACTCCCCCTGCTCGTGTTCCCTCTCTGGCTGGCTGTCTCTATCTCTGTCAAATAAATAAATGAAATCTTAAAAAAAAAGAAAAGAAATGCCTTACTTCTAGAGAACTGCTCAGGCATACCCTTGGCGCGGACTCGTTCGTTCTCCTCTGCTCTGGAAAAGTTGGGGGCGCAAACTGGGAAGCTCAGTAGGAGCCTGTGAGGTCTGAATGAGATAAAATGTGTAAACATTTGACCAAGTCTGACCCAAAGTAGTTTTGTTTTGTTTTGTTTACGATTTTTATTTATTTATTTGACAGAGAGAGGGAGCAAGCACAAGCAGGGGAGAGGGAGAAGCAGGCTCCACACCAAGTGTGGAGCCCGATGTGGGGTTCAGTTCCAGGACCCTGGGATCTTGACCTGAGCCAAAGGCAGTAGCTTGACCGACTGAGCCACCCACGTGTGACCCAAAGAAGTTTTAAATAATTGTTCCCCTCCTTCGCTCAATAAATACTCATCTCCTCCCTTTCCAAGTGTGCTCTTGGGACCAGCAGCATGAGCACCTCCTAGGATCTTCTGGCTTGCGTCCTAGGAACTTGTGAGAAATGCCATTTGCTAACATCATTTGTTGTTCTTCAAATATTATTATTCTTACTGAATCCTACTGTTAATATTATTGTAACAATGATGTCATTGTCATCTCTGCTGTCTAGCTCCTATCCTTACGTCCACCATCTGTTTCACACTTTTGATGAAAAGGTTAAATATGGAGGAATTTTTTTTCATAAGGTGGTTGGACTCCTGGTTCCATCTTTCCCTTTCTGGCCTGTGTCAGCCACCTCGAGCACTCCAGCCTTCTCTTCGATTGACTCTCAATCTCTCAATCTCATCGATTGACTCACATTTCTGAATACAGTTAATAAACTGTGACTTGTAGCTTTAACAAAAATGGGGTGCCCTAGTTGCGGCTGCCAGGGAAAGCTGTTCTAAGCAAACTGCCCTTCTCAAGCATAGAGTTTTAAAGGTAGGGGTGTGTGTGTCTGTGTGTTGACATTTTTTCAGCAATTGCTGAAGTCCAGGGCCAGGAGATTTAGGACCCACCTGGAGTTCGCGTGGTGAAGCAGCAGTAGTTCCCTAGAGACCTTCAAAGCCTATCCATGATTCATGCAGCCCAAAAGATGTTGTATGCATCTTTATTTTTCCCTGTTCTCAAAATGAGAAGGGGAGGTAGCGAGTAAGACACTAAAAATAGGGATAAGTAATTTCTGGATAAGAATTGCCTTTGGGCTTAAAATGGACTGGTTTTTTAAAATCCAAGTTCCTCTCTATTCAAGCACTGGCTTTGAAGATAAAGTCAAATTCATTAAATCCCGGACACCTTGAATGAAGTGTTCTATCTAAGCACCATATGTACCAAAGTTGTTAGTAACAGAGGCTTCTGGTAGAAATGTCATTGCTTTCTAACTGTAAGGACATTGGTCAGAAAGTAGGTGGAAGATCAGGCCAAAAATGATCAGACCCAGGTTCTGTTCTTGGCTCACATGAAGTCATCAAGTTGACTATTTAAATGCCCCACTCTAAGCATAAGCTAAGTTTAAATCAAAAATAAAAAGCTTTTGTCAATTAAAGATGCTTTTCAGTACCAAGTATTCATGTTGCTATGGCATTTTCAGAAGAAAAGCCTACATGGTCATTCTGCTACATAAAATTATAAATGGTGAGATAGTGATTTTGCAGGCAGTTCACTATAAAAGAAAAATAAAGGATTCATGTGCACATGTCATATGTAGATCTGAGGAGGATATGAGATCCCAGGAGGTTAAAGTTTTGATATATTTGTGTATGCTGTAATGAAAAGTGGCATCCACATAGACCTGGTAAATACCTTCTAGCTACTGAAGTTTCCAATTTCTGCTGTGATAGCAATTCTAAACTCAGATGGACTTGGACACCACTCTGGATCACTGTCCATAAATACAAAACTTCTGTTTGTAAGCCAATAAGCAAGCCAACTGGAGTGGTGCCCTGTAAGTCTCCTATGGCATATGCCTCCGACAAAAGGGGGAAAGATTGATTATAGTTCGAGTACAAATATACTGGGGCCCTGACAAAAAACGTTGAACCGTAAGCGCTTCTAGAAATCCTCATTCTCTAGCCAAAGGATAATCTGACTCTACTTTTTAAATCTTCATTGGTTCTTCTGAAAGAGTAGTAAAGAGGGGCGCCTGGCAGCCTCAGTCAATAGAGCATCCAGTTCTTCTTGATCTTGGGGTTGTGAGTTCAAGCCCCGTGTTGGGTGTAGAGAGTATTTAAAAATAACAATTTTTTAAAAATGAAAAATGTAAGAGTAGTAAACAGAAGCAAAAGAAGGAACTAGATGGCATGCATTTATATTATTTATACTAAGAACCTAACATAATTATGGGGACCCAGGTCATCATACCACCAAAAGCTCCCAATTTTTTCAAGCCTTACCCTCCTGTTTTATAAAGTATTTTTTTATTCTAAAATATATCATTTTTAGGGGCATCTGAGTGGCTTAGTGGGTTAAGCATCTGACTCTTGATCTCAGCTCAGGTCTTAATCTCAGGGTTGTAAGTTTAACCCCTGCATTAGGCTCCATGCTGGGTGTGGCGTGTACTTTAAAAAAATAAAATGTAAAGTATATAATTTAAAATGTTTTTCTGAATTCTTCCCAAATCTTCAAGTAATATAGAGATGCTGATATAGAAAGAAGATCATTTCCAACTTTTTTACATCAAAGGACACTACCAAGAAAATGAAAAGATAGCCCACAGAATACAAAAATATTTGTAAACCATGTATCTGATAAGAATCTAATATCCAGAATGTATCAAGAACTCTTATAACTCAATAATAAAAAGTTAAATAACTCAAAAAATGTGCAAAGGTGATGAATAGATGTTTGTCTAAGCAAGACATACAGATGGCCAGTAAGCACACAGAAAAATGCTCAACTCATTAGTCATTAAGGAAATGCAAATCAAAATCACAGTGACATACCACCTCACACCCACTGGTATGACTATCATTAAAAAAAAATGGGGGGGGGGCGCCTACGTGGCTCAGTCGGTTAAGCATCTGCCTTCGGCTCAGGTCATGATCTCAGCATCCTGGGATCGAGTACCACGTTGGGCTCCCTGCTCAGCCCGGAGTCTGCCTCTCTGTCTCATGCTCACTCCATGCTTTCCCACTGTCTCTCAAATAAATAAATAAAATCTTTTTTAAAAATAGAATAAGCAAATGTTGGTGAGGCTGTGGAGAAATTGGAACCCTCGTGCATTGCTGATGGGAATGGAAAACAGTGCAGCCACCATGGAAAATGGTTTAGCAGCTTCTCCAGGTTAAACAGTTACAGCATGACCTAGCGATGCCACCCCTAGTTATATACTCAAGAGAACTGAAAGCATACGTTCACACAAAAACGTGTACACAAATGTTCATAGCATTATTATAAAGGCCAAAGAGTGGAGACAACTATTTGTCCTCCAACGGATGAATGAATAAACAAAATGTTATATTCGTGCCGTGGAATATTCTACAGCTAAAGGGATGAAGTGCTGCCACATGCTACGGCGTGGATGAACCTTGAAAATATTCCACTAATGTTTTCGTGATGTTAATATAATATCATACTAAGGAATGGCCACATTTGGTATGATTCCATTTATGTGAAATGCCCAGAATAAGCAAATTCTTTTTTTTTTTTAAGATTTCATTTATTTGTCACACTGAGAGAGAGAACACAAGCAGGGGGAGCAGCAGGCAGAAGGAGAAGCAGACTCCCCACTGAGCAAGGAGCCGGATGAGGGACTCGATCCCAGGACCCTGGGATCATGACTAGAGCCGAAGGCAGCCGCTTCACAACTGAGCCACCCAGGCGTCCCCAGAATAAGCAAATTCTTTTTTTAACTTTTTTTTTTTAAGATTTTATTTATTTATTTGACATAGAAAGCCAGCGAGAGAGGGAACACAAGCAGGGGGAGTGGGAGAGGAAGAAGCAGGCTCCCAGTGGAAGAGCCTGACGTGGGGCTCGATCCCAGAACGCTGGGATCACGCCCTGAGCCGAAGGCAGACGCTTAACGACTGCGCCACCCAGGAGCCCCCAGAATAAGCAAATTCTTAAAGACAGAAGGTAGATTGGTGGTTGCCAGGGGATGAGAGGAAGATTGAATTGGGAGTGACTGCTAGGAGGGGTGGGGTTTCTTGTCCGGGTAATTGAAATGTTCTGGCATGAGATACTGGGGATGCTTTCACAGCAATGTAAATAGACTAAAATTCACTGAATTCTACACCTAAAGAAAGACTAAAGAGGGACTGTGTATGACCTCAGGTAGCACGAGAACCCAACAATTACACCTGTTCAGATCCATGAGGACAATTACAGGGTGTAATGCTGTTATCTTTCCTCCGGTTAGAACGTTGGCTGTAAGAAAGCGTTTATTGTTTCATTTGCTGAAATGGTTGCTGAGAAAAAAGTCTCACCTACCTTGTTTGTATTTACAAAGACTAGATTTGGCAACTCGAAACACAAGAAAGAAATTCTCATGACAAGTATTTGGGAGGGTTGGAGAAAGAGCAGCTAATTAGCCGCTTGGCAGTGGGACAGGGCAACCCTTGGGCAGCCCTGGGCCAGATCAAGTCACAACAGGAGCAAAGGGCCATTTCTCCACTGAAGACCAGGACCATACATTAAAAGGGGGGAAAAGCCCAGGTTACTACACACTAGTTAGACATTTTTGAGAGAGAACCCATAACGTGTAAAATCCAGAAAGCATTAAAAATGGGGGCTAAGGGGCGCCTGGGTGGCTCCGTGGGTTAAGCATCTGCCTTCGGCTCAGGTCATGATCGCAGGGTCCTGGGATTGAGCCCCTGCTCAGCGGGGAGTCTGCTTGTCTCCCTCTCCTTCTGCCCCTCCTCCCTGCTCGTGTTCACTCTCTCACTCCCTCACTCTGTCCATCTCAAATAAACAAAAAAAAAATTTTTTTAATGGGGGATAAGATACTTCAGGTCTGTACAAGGGAAGGAAGAGGAGAAAACAGTAACAGAAAGGGCAGGAAAGGAAAAGAAGAGGCAAGAGGAGGGGCAGACCCATCAGAGAGCAGGGAAGGGGGGTGCACTGTGGGGGTCCGGCCAGCCCACTACTTCTCACTGTGCCTGTAAAGGGCCTGTTTTCCCAGGTGATAAACATCTATGCTGGATGATTTCTACAATCCTCTCCTCTCCTGGACTTAAGCAGATGCCCTGCTGTCTGAAATACACTGCCTCAGCATGTGAAACACAGGGCACTTCACCCCCCCACACCCCAGGGCCCCCCTTCCCTTTCCTTCCCTCCCCTGCCCACCCTTACTCTGGCTGCATTCCCTTGCCTGCTGTAGCCTCCGATGTACACCACATTTTAGCCACCATATGTCAGACTGTTAATGAACAAGGAAGAGGGGTTGTAGGCACTCCCTTACTCCAGACATTCACCTAGGGGTGACAGAGTATCTTGAAGTCCACACTGACAGTCTTAGTGCCCCTCTTCCTCTTCAAAATTTGCTTCCCACATACCACCCTTGCATCCCACGTCCCAGCTGGCTCTCCCTGCCTACCGGTCACAATCCTGTCGGAGCCTTCTCAGCCTCACCCTCCTCAGGCCTGTGCAGCCACTGACAATCAGGATCCCACTGCTGCCAAATGCCCCACCCCAACTCCAACCCCAAACCCCTCACCAGAACTTATCTGGGGAATATGCCTGTCGTTTGGAAGACCTCGGATGAAGCCCTGTACCCACCGGATTCTGGGAGTAGAAGAATTTTCTGACCTATGCCTAGTTTTGTTGTGGTGGTTGATCCAAATCTTGGATTTGGGACCTGAAGCTTATATAATCTTGGGGACCTTTTTTAAGAAAAAGGATACAAAAATAGCTTATAAGTTTCCCAAATACATATGACCATGTGAACAGGTTGTTAGCTCCCACCTCCACCACCGCCCCAGCCCCTAGGGACTTAAAAGGGGCCTCTGCAAAGGAAGGGCCTCTGCAAAGGAAGAGCTTTATTAGCTCCGTGGCCAGTGGGCTTCTTCCTGGGAGTATGAGGTGCAATTCACAGACCTTTATTTTTGAAACTTGCTACAGGTTTAATTTAGTTTAATCTTAATGAGGTGGGCAGTCTGCCAAACCAGTTAAAAGAAGACTCAAAGTTTAAGTCAGGTATAGATACGCTTATATAAAAATATTTGCTCATGTGTAAATTATTTTAAAAATAACCTCAAGGATGTCCACGTATGACACTTTCACAGATATTTTCTCTTTTAATCTGTGCAACAGCCTGCGGGTATGGCTGGCACTTCCCTATTTAACAGATGAAGACATTAAGATACAAAGCATCTATTTGCCCCAGCTGCAGAGCTGAATGTCTGAACTAGATGACTCTCGATTCCTGAGTCCAGGGATATGCGAGTTGATCAGATAATCTGGCGGGAAGTTGCCACCATGTGGTTCATTAATTTACAGAGAAAATGTGATAAAAATGCACTGAATACAGGCGACAGGGGTGTCATTTCATCTTTGCTAGTTAAGGTATTTTGGTGTCTTGAAGCGCCTCAAAGTCAGTCGTGAACAGCTGTTGCCCCTGTTCCACTAAAAGGGAGAAATGCCAGTCAACAGCCTCTTGAGTTTTAACAGTCTTTCAGTCTGTAAATTTTTGTAGAAGAAGTTTTAAGAAAAAACAGTTCTCGAAAGTAACAAAATAACTACATGACCATTCGAACAAACTAGTAGTATAGAAAAATACTATAACCAGATGTTCAGACCTGTGGATTATGTGCTTGGTCCCTGCTGCCCTCTAGTCGGACTTGAAACGCTCAGGAGGGCTCGCCATGATGGATGGCTAACTCCGGGACTAAGAAGCTGGTTAGAAACTTGGCATGTCTAACTCCCTGTGGCATGACACACAACAGCATTGGTGACATCAAAGTCAGTCTTGTGTTGTATCATAACTTTGCAGCTTCTGTGGCAGGTTTTACCAGTTAGCCCACGTGTGTCTATGAGCCAGCAGCACTAAGCTTAAGATGGCCTGACTTATTACTAAGAGCACTTGACTTAAATGGGACCATTGAAGAATTGCTTTTGGTAGGACTTTGGGACAGTTCTGGCGTAGGTGGCTTGGTTGGGTTAAGTGACTAAAAAACAAATATTTCTTAACCTTCATAGCAAACCCTTTTTCTTTATCACAAGTAACAGCCATCCACTAGTTTACCTTTGAAATGTCCCCTCTATTATCCCCAGGACATTTTGATCACTTGCCCCAGTTTTCTTGAATCCTGTATCAGAGTTGTCAAAATGTTTGAGATACTCAGCAGGAAGAAACTTTCAGAAAGGAACTGCTATATTCTTACTGCACTGCATGCGGATAAGGATGGGGAGTCCCCAGAAGTTAGATTAACAAAGCCAGTACAGGAGAGCCCCTAGATCTAACATTAAAATGTAGTTTTGGGGGCAACTGGGTGGCTCAGTCAGTTGAGCATCCAGCTCTTGATTTCAGCTCAGGTTGTGGTCTCAGGGTCCTGGGATCGAGCCCCACTTTGGACTCCCTGCTCAGTGGAGAATCTACTTGTCTTCCTTTCCCTCTCCCCTTCCCCCTACTTGCTCTCTGTTTCTCTCGGTCTCTCTCTGTCTCTCTCTCTCTCAAATAAATAATCATTGAGAAGGAAATGTAGTTTTTAATTGTTTTTAGATGAGTGTGCATGTGTCTGCAAACAATGCTTGAACATAGATTGTAGCTTTAAAAGCACACAGCTAGTTATTAGTGATTCCCTTGCAGGTCACGGGCAGGTGCCAAGGCATGTGGCAAGGATATCAGAATGGAAATCAAGTGATGTGGATTCTAATTTGAGCTGTTCTCGGTTAACCTTGAGCGTGCCAGCTTTCCCCTTTGGGCCTCCGTTTCTTATTTAGTGAAGGTTTTGGAGTCAGTGATTTCTAAGATTTCTTCAGATTCTAAGAATCCGTATATCCCGTGAATAACCATTCAGCATATGACTCAGCCCGAGCTATACAAGATTGTCAGAGGGTGGAAGGTGTGCTGGCAACCTGCCCTTACTGTCAACAAGCTTAATCTGGTGAAGAGACACAAAGGACGAGTTCTGAACAAATTCCAAAGGTGAGAGCTTCATCCTCACCTAAATGTCCGTAATCCACCAGCACTCTTCCAGCTACAGAGTGATCAGTAACTCAGCAGAGGTGCCTAAACAGTCACTGATCAATTAAATAGACAGCGTCAAGCAATGTCCTTCCTATTTCTATGTCGTCCTTCTCTCTGCATAGTTGTTTAGCACAAGGAATTTCCACTTTGGTGGAAAAAGAATTGAGTGGCAGATCTCCAAAATCAAAGTAATTATGATAAAACTATCGTGTGAAAGTATTTGATAAAAATTAACTACAAACAAAAATAAAAAATAAACTATGAATAAGCTGGGTTCAAAAGCAGTCCTATATTCTGGTCTGTGATTCTTAAAGAGATTCTTTTTTTAAAAAAGATTTTATTTATTTATTCGACAGGATAGAGACAGCCAGCGAGAGAGGGAACACAAGCAGGGGGAGTGGGAGAGGAAGAAGCAGGCTCATAGTGGAGGAGCCTCACGTGGGGCTCGATCCCACAACGCCGGGATCACGCCCTGAGCCGAAGGCAGACGCTTAACCGCTGTGCCACTCAGGCGCCCCTCTTAAAGAGATTCCTAAATCTCTTCAAATTTAACTGAAATTTGATAAATTCTTCCAGTATGGCCTTTCAGTATTGCCCAAAGCAAAATACCCATTATCTATGGTAACCTTCCATAGTTTAGAAAAATTACAGCATCCAGGTGAGATAAGGATGAAACTGAGGGATTTTTTCAGCCATCTCTAACTGGGAATTCGAAAGAGTTGCCGTAATCTTGTCAGTAAATAGTCCCTAGGAGCAGTGCTGAAGGTTGAGAAAGAAACTGGTAGGCAGGAAACAGAGACAATGAGTTAAACCAGGATTCTAGGAGATTGACAACAAAAGGATTAAGTGGAATTGAAGAGTAGCTTGAAGCAGCAGCAAAGGGACAGAGGCGGGAGGGGGCGGGGGCTAGAAGGGGAAAACCGAGAGCCTGTGCAGTTTGAAGGTAGAGGAGGTCATGTGCTAGGGGCTTGAGTCCTGGACCTAGAGGTAAAGCTAGAGGTTAGCATCCAGCTGCATCAATTACTCGCTGATGAGCACAGACCGGTTAGCTAACTGCTTTGATGTGTTTGCTTATTCAGACACTGAAGACAATATTATTTCTTACTTCAGACAGTTATGAGGATTAAGGGGGATAATGTGTGTAAAGTGCTTAACTCAGTGCGTGGCGCATAGTAAGAATTCAGTAAAGGTTCATTGGTATGAACTGGTGTCAGTGACAGTAATAAAGGAAGAAGGGAAGAATAAGAAAGCTAGCGAGAAAGACCGGAGAGGGGTATAACTCCGAGGATCGGGGTACCCAAGGGGAGGAGATGTTTAAAGAGGAGGGAGGGACATCTTCCTCTGAATCTGGAGAAAAGGATGTAAAAGCATAGATTTCAAGTGGAGCTTCTTAAGTTTTCTCACGGTCTGTTCCCTGCAGACCATGGTGGAAGACGCAGTAATGTGTGCTTTCGGGTTCAGGGGTCCTTAGCAGACGGCGGCTGTTCACAGAGATGCCATTGAAGTCGCATATTGTGTCTTTAGGATACAAGGCAACTGCACATTCTATTGTGTGTGATTTGTGTGTGCTCATATGATGAAGTTACTCACCAGTTAAATTGCGTGGAATCGCTTCTGCAAAACTTCTCGTAGAGCGGATGGGCCACATTTGTCTCGCAGCCTCCATCAGCGCCCCAGTTGGAGCAGCTCGTATTCAGACAATGATAGGCGTGAACTGGCAGCGATGTTTCCAGTCAGAAGTCAGAGCTCTCTGCCGTGTTCCTATAGAATTGACAGCTTCTGGAGAATGAAAACTTCGCCGCCAGGGAATTGCCCACTGCTGTTTTCAGTAACCTTCCCAAAGAGAGAGGCTGGCCTCGGGTGATCGATGCCCCGGGGCTTGTTTCCCCTCCAACCCCCCCCCATCACATTGTGCTTCACCTGCACTGCCCTTCTTCCCAAGAATGGCCCCCATCACCCCTTTCACTGAGGAGATTAAGGTTCTATTCATGAACTTTCGCCTCCGCCTTCCGTGTTTCTATGCCAGCCTCCTCACCTGGCCCTCCAGCCTCAGGGGAAGAACCAGGGTTCTTTCCTCCCTTCTAAGTGAAGCTTTCTTCCATAAAACACATGTGGACAGACGTCTCTGTTTGAGAAATGGTTGACTTCACTCAGCGGCCATGCTCTGGCCAATTGTTTACTGCCAAACTTCCTGTCAGATAGTCTTCATATCCAGTCTGCATTTCCTCTTTATCCACTCACTGCCTTCTTAGCTGGCCACCTTCTCCTGGTCCCCACATCCATCATGCTGCTGCCATTGCAGAATTCCTAATGACATCACTGTGACTGAAGTGACCTTGTCCTCTTCCTCACCCTCCTTGGGCTCTGTAAGGCCTGATGCGATTAAATTCCTTTCCTACTGAAACACTCTTCCTTTCTCACATGTCCACTATCCTGACTTACCTCCTTATTTTCCTGTGTTATCTCCGTTTCTTTTGCTTGCAGTCCTGTGAATCACAAGCATTTTCCAAGACTCAGCCCTGGGCCCGCCCTCTTTCATGGCCCGTCCCTGGGAGAGCTTCTCTTTATTCCTGGCTCCTGCTCTCACCAGCAGCAGCACCACCAGAGCCAGCTACCCCCTCCAGTCTTTGTGTCTCTGTCAGTGGCACTGCCTTCTTCTTAACCTCCGAGGGAAACCTCAAGGTCAGAAATCTTCATGTTGGGGTACGTGTGCTCTGGGGATACACAGAGGCTTCACGGGCATGGATAAGGAATCAGTTTCCAGATTTCAGCTTCCATATATACTCTTGTCTAAAACAGATATGCTTGAGACTGTCTGCTCCAAAGGTTGTCCTTTCCCAACTCCCTTAAAGTCACCTTTAGCCCTTAGACAAGGGAAAAAAGGCACCGTGGGTTGCCCCACGGTATAAAAACGTCACAGGATGCCACAAAAGTAAAGCAAAGAGGAGCAGCCCCTTATTCTTAAGTATAATTAACATAGAACATCGTGGAAGCTGAGCAGCCCTTGTTTTATCTCGGTGACAAATTCATGGCGACCATAACTATCCATCTTAAAACTAGAATTCAGAAATAAGGTGGTTGTTCGAGGGGGTCATGTTAACATGTTCACTGGAACTTAAAAATGAGCTTAGACCTCTTTTGACAGAAAGGAAGTCTGATCGAGCTGATTAGCCTGCCATTGGCAGACATTTTCCATGTGTACTAACAACACAGCTTCAACGGACTTATAAAAAACACATCATTTGCTCTTGTTTAAGCTTATAAGTGACAGATGGCAACTTAAAAATATGACAGGGGATGTAGAGTTGTTCATATTTTAGGGCCATTCCAGCAAAAATCTTGAAGACCATCACAGTGGCTCACTCATCTTTAATGTGTCCTTTTCTGTCATCCCCCACATCCAGTCAGTCCTGTTTATTTTTTTTCCTCGTGTGTCAGTTTCAGACTCTGCCCGGTTTTCCAGACCTGCCTGTCTGCTCTGTTATGCCATATTGCCCCTCTGGTAGTTAGCCCTCGTGAAGTGACTCTTCCAGGCCCTTTCCTACCTCTGTGTCTTAATTACATTACCCTCGTCCGGCGGAGTGCTCTTTCCTTAACGTTATTCGTCCTGACTGCTCTGGTCAATATTGATCTCTCGCCTTTCTGTCTTCTACAGCGTTGACTAGTCCGTGCAGTTAGCACTTACAGAACAGCAGTGTTTGATACCTCTTTTCTCTCTCTCTAAAAAGCTCCTTAAGAGTTAAAAAACATCTCTTCCGATTCTGCCACATCCCCCCTTTTTGCCTAATGCAATGCTGACCACATAATGGATGCTTAATAAATATTTTATTGACTGCCTAGAGAATAGAGTATTCCCTCATTCATTCTTTCATTCTCTCACCCATTCAACAAATATTTTTGAGACCCTTTTTTGTACCAGGATTTGTGCTAGGCACTGGGGTACAGCAGGGGAAAAAATAGACAAAAATCCCTACTTCCAAAGACTGATAAATAAATAAAATACACAGTGTGTAAAAGAGTCATAAGTGCTAAGGGGGAAGAAGAAAAGTAAAGCAGAGAAGAACGGGAAGTATGTGTTGGTGGCGCGTGAGGAGGGTTGGGGGGGCGGGGAAGCATGTGCAATTTTAGATAGGAAGGTCAGGGAAGGCCGCACTGATAAGGGGACGTTTCAGTAAAGACCTGAGCGACTTGAGCTTATCTGTGCAAAGAGCATTTCAGGCGAGGAACCTATTAACAGGAAGGCTCTGGGGCCAGACCTGCCGGACTACCCAGAAGGGAGAGCTTTGACTTGGGCAGAGTTCTGGAGATGAGGCAGAGAAAGCTCGGGCTGGGAAGGGCAAACAGATCCTGTAGGTTCTGGTTGGATTTTGGCTTTTGCTCAGTGAGACTGCAGGCCTTCCGAGGGTTTTGAGCAGAGCAATGAGCTGATCTGACTTATGTTATAATGGAAGCCCCGTGGGTGCTGTGTTACAATAGAAGCAAGAGGTTAGTCAGCCAGCAGACTATAATAACACAGGCCAGAGATGGTGTTGGCTTGGACCAGGGGAAGAGGTGGTCAGATTCTGGGTTTATTCTCAAGATAGAACAGACAGGATTTGTTGACTGATTGGGTTTGGTCGGAAGAGGGGCGGGTCAAGAACGGAGGCAAGGATGCAGGGATTCAGTCCTAAGGGAACGAAGGCTAAGTTGACATCTGCAGAAACGGGGCAGGCCAGGGGGGAGCAGCTTTAGTGAGAGAGGTTCAGTCAGCAGTGCCTGTCGAGTTTGAGGTATCTGTTTAGGCATGCGCCTTCTTGAAACGTTGAGTAGTGCATGCCAGTGTGGGGTCCAGGGGAGAGAGAGATATAGGCTAAAGACAAAAATTTGGGAGACATCGGCAAACAGATGCTATTTACCGGCATGCGACTGGACGAAATCGCTGGGCCCTTTACTGCTAAAGCAGGCATGGGGCAGTCTCACGTTTTCTGAGCATCTGATATGTACCAGGCTTAATATACAAACCCTAAGCAGCTAGCTTTCGTTTTCCTGAGGAATGAAAAGGTTAACAGAAACTGAGGACAACGAGGTTAACGATCAACCAGCCTAAGGTGACAGTAAGTCGCAGACCGGGGATTCAAACTGAGATATGTCTTAACTCCAAAGTCCCTGTTCTTCCAACCATCCAGCGCCTTAATTCAACAGTACGTTGCATTTTGGAAAAAGTGCTCTTGGCCAGCCAAAATCAGTATCCTTATAAAGTAAATATGCTATGAATCTTCTTTTGAAATGCAGATGAAAAGGAAACCCCTTAGTCATTTGGTTGTCACATGGAATAAAGATTAGATTCAGAAGCTCTGATACCCATTTGCCCCAGAATTTCTCAGAAAAGGCCTGCTTTTCTTCCCACTAACCTTTTTTTTTTTTAAACGAGAAATACAAGCTAAGGAGTGTGGTAGGGGTCTGAGGATACAAAGGGGAGAAAGGCCATTGTCAGGAAGGTGAAAGGAGGTGTTTGGAAAACAAAGGTTGCCCCGTTTCCCTCCCTCTCACTCTATGTGAACGCGCATCTGTACAAGTCTGTGACCACTACAATATTTAGTTAGCACTGTGCTAACTACTTTATATGCGCTGTCTTCTCTAGTCCGTAGAACAACTCATTGAGGCAGGTGCTATCCCCCATTACACAAATGAGGGAACCGAGGCTGGAGGTCAAACAGCTATTAAGTATCCATTACTGTTGATCTGTCAAACAAGAAGTCAAGTGTACAGGATGTGTGCTCTGGGAGATCCAAAGACATAGGAGGCCTTGTGGAAAAGAGATTGAACATACAGAAATTTGTAATATAAAACAGAAATGTAAGGAATGGCATATTCTAGTATATAATGATTTACCAAACGAGTCTTAGTCCTAAGTGCCATGTATTTAAGGCGCGAACCCATAACACACCGGGCCACGAGTTCATTCTAGCCTTACAGAAGGAAACACTTGAGCTGAGTTTCCGAGAATGGGTAGGATTTCACTTGGTAGAGGAGTGGTCGGAGGAGGTGTCCCACACAAAAGGGATTGGCGTGAGAGCTGAGGCCTAGAGATAAAAGACCTAAGACCTGTTTGGGCAAAAATGAGCAGATCCGTTTTAGCTGCACCAGAGAAATGGAAGCTTTAACTAGAAATGTAGGTTAGAAGATAGACCTTGAGTCTCAGGCTTAGGGACTGGTTCTCTGGTGAGGAGTGATCTGGGGGTCACTGTTTTCTTTTTTTTTTTTTTTCTTTTTTTTTTTCCTAATGATTTTTTATTATATTATGTTAGTCACCATACAGTACATCCCCGGTTTCCGATGTAAGGCTCGATGATTCATTAGTTGTGTATAACACCCAGTGCACCATGCAATACGTGCCCTCCTTACTACCCATCACCGGTCTATCCCATTGCCCCACCCCCCTCCCCTCTGAGGCCCTCAGTTTGTTTCTCATAGTCCATAGCCTCTCATGGTTCATTCCCCCTTCTGATTACCCCCCCCTTTTTTTATCCCTGTTTTCTGAGCAGGAGTTGAAGGAATGGTACTCTGGTGGAGGATGGCTGGCAGCTGGAGGCTGCTGAGAGATCAGGTGGGAGGTCACAGCAGGAGTTCAAGGGTGAGTGCTTAAATGCCCTACCTGCAAACAGAAAGCAAACGGGGCGGAGACAGTGCCGAGAACTGTTGGAAAGGAGGGCTGTCCAGGGAACCAAGGACAGGGAGGAGGCAAAGACACCTTCAGGCTTTTGAATGTGGTTGTGTGACCTGGAGAATGGTAGCCCCATAAATTAAAAAAAGAAGCCAAGAGAAAGCCGAGTAGGGGGAAAGTTGTGTTTTCCTAAAGACAGAGATGGAATGAGATACCAAACTAAGAATGCCCTGCTAGGAAGTGGGAAATGTGGAACTGAAACTTGAGAACTTAGGATTAAAGATGAAGATGTGTTTGTCTTTGGCATGAAGAGCCTATTAATGTACAGGAGAGTAGATGCAGTTTCCAGAGAGGCCGTGTAGCAAGCACGGTGGAGGGTCAACGCCAAATCCTGGAGATGAGCCGTATTTAGGAGCCAGAGAAATTTTCCTCAGTGAACGAGTAGAAGAAAGATAGGTCATCGGTGTGATCTATTCAGATTGTAGCCAGCCGCCCCTTGCCAGTCAAAGCAAGGGGAGAAAGTGAGAGCAAACGTTTAGGAACTTTTGTAGCCTATGACTTTGTATTTTACAAAAGTACTGGTCCACAACAAATGGGAAATTTAAAAAATTGGTCTGCACCACCGACTGATGTGCAGGGGGTGCAGGGTTAGCGGGTCAGAGCCCTGGGAGCCCCGCTGTCAGGTACATACCTAAGAGAACAGAAGATAGCTGTTCACACGTAGACTTAGACACGAATGTTCCAGGGCAGCATTATTCAGTAATACCCGAGAAGTGGAAACAACCAAATGCCCATCAACTATTGAAAGGATAAATAAAATATGGTGTATCCATACAAAGGAATATTTTTCAGCCATGAAGAAAGAGTAATGCACTAGGAGCATAACTTAACATAGAGAGGAGTTGGATCACTCTGTTGTATACCTAAAACTGATAGAACCTTGTATGTCAACCATACTCAAATAAAAAAAATGTTTTAATGAAGTATTGATATGTGGTACAACATAAATGAACCTTGAAAACATTATGCTAAGTGAAAAAGGCCAGACATAAAAGTCAGCATATTACATGACTCCATTTATATGCAATCCCCAGAATAAACAGTCCATATAGACAGAAAGTAACCCCGGTGGCTCCCAGGGTCTGAGGACAGAAGCAAATGGAGAGTGACTGGGTAACAGGTACAGGTTTCTTTTGGGGAGACGGAAATGTTCTGGAATTAGATAGTAGGATGTTTGCACAACCTTGTGAATATACCAAACACCACTGAATTCTACACTTTGAAATGGTGAATTTTATGGTATGTGAATTATACCTCAATAGAAAAAGAAATACAGGAGGGCGGTGAGGAGAGCAGGGAGGAAGCCAAGGCATGGATCTGGGTATTATAAGAAGGAAGATGAAGCCAAAACATCAATCCATATGTCAGCCATTCAGCGGTTCCCCAAGTGTAGTCCATGAACCCCTAGGTTTGCTGCGTTGACATTTGCTCTGATAGTACAAAAGCAGTGGTGGGTAACTGCTGATGCCTTAGCGTGAGTCAGGACAAGGGCACCACGCTGCACTAGCAGTCCTTGTGTTCTTCAGTGCTCCCCCCAAAGAGGGCCAGGTTCACTTAAGAAGGTCCTTGATGGGGGTGTCTGAGTGGCTCGGTCAGTTAAGCATCTGCCTTGGGCTCAGGTCATGATCTCAGGTCCTGGGATCAAGCCCCAAGTCAGGCTCCCTGTTCAGCGGGGAGTCTCCTTCTCCCTCTGCCCCTCCCCCTGCTAGTGCACGTGCTCTCGCGCTCTCTCTCTCTCTCTCAGATAAATCTTTAGGGGCGCCTGGGTGGCTCAGTGGGTTAAGCATCTGCCTTCAACTCAGGTCGTGATCCCAGGGCCCCAGGATCAAGTCCCACATTGGACTCCCTGCTCAGCAGGGAGACTGCTTCTCCCTCTTCCTCTTCTCCTCCCCCCTGCTCGTGCACTCTCGCGCGTGCTCTCTCTCCCTCTGACAAATAAATAAAAATCTTTTAAATAAATAAATATATCTTTTAAAAAAAGAACGTCCTTGATGAAGCATAAATATTGTGCATTTTATTAAATCTCAGCCCTTGAGTACACGTCTTTTTAATACTCTGAAGAAACGAGAAGTCTGCACAAAGCACTTCGACATCCTGAAGGGCAGCGGCTGTCTGAAGGCAGAGCTCTTGTGCTGTGCTTGAGCTGCAGGGTGAATGAACAGCTTCTTTCTTCATTAAATACCATTTTTACTTGAAAGAATGACTGACAGGCCAACCGTGGTTGTTTAGACTTGGGCATTTGGCAGGTAGTTTCTTGAAAATGTACAAAGTGAGTCTGTCACTTCAGGGAAAACAACTGGCAGCATTTGTCGTCAGTACTAAAATTCAGGCTTTCAAGTGAAAATTCGAATTTGGGAAAGCTTGTATCCGTCACCGTGAGCTTGACAACTTCCCAATATATGAAGATTTTGCTGCTGGAAATCAGTGGTGATATTAAGAAATAGGATTTTTTTGTGGGGCGCCTGGGTGGCTCAGTCGTTAAGCATCTGCCTTCAGCTCAGGGCATGATCCCAGAGTCCTGGGATCAAGCCCCGCATCGGGCTCCTCCGCTGGGAGCCTGCTTCTTCCTCTCCCACTCCCCCTGCTTGTGTTCCCTCTCTCGCTGGCTCTCTCTCTCTCTGTCAAATAAATAAATAAAATCTTTTAAAAAAAAAAAAGAAAGAAAGAAATAGGATTTTTTTGGTATCATATTCTAACGACATAGGTCAATATTTGGAAGATCTGCCTAACTCAGTGAACCAGTATTTTCCAAATGACCAATGCATGGTGTTACCAAAATGACGCCTGGGTAAAAGATCCATTCAAAGCACATGAGAGGCCAATGGATTTTAACGTAACGGCGTGGAAAGTTCACCAATATGGTTGCAGATCCCACATTGCAACTTAACCTTTAAGAAACTACTTGTCTGGTTTCGGTATCGTATCAAAGAATAATATTCAAAATTGTGATGTGAGAAGGCTATTAAGATTCTCTTTCCAACTGTATATCTGTGTGAAGCCAGATTTTCTTTGTATGTTTTAACCAAAACAACATATTAGCAGACTAAATGCAGAAGCAGATTTGAGAACCCAGCTCTCTTCTACTGAGCCAGACAAAGGCCAGAAATTTGTAAAAATGTAAAAGAAGGCCATTCTTCTCCTTAAATGACTTTATTTGGTTGTTTTGGAAAAGAGAGTTGTTTTCATTAGAAGTGTGTTATTTATATATTATGTCATCAGTTTACTGGTTTTGAATGCGTAATTAAATACTTTACATTTTTCTTAGTTTTGCTTCCTCACACAGGAGATACTGATAGATAGTATCCACACTAACCAATGTCGGTCGAGGTCCTCAGTTAGTTTGAAGAGTCTACAGTGGTCCCGAGACCAAAACGTTTGAACACCCATGCCGCGTGCGGTGGAGCTTTCAGGTAGTTGTCTTTGACAAAACTGGTATTAGTATCAGAGAAAGCCAGCACATATCAGTCCTAATCCTGTCTTCTCCCACACACTTGGCCAAAAACGCTCTATTTTCTTTTCACCGGGGTCATATGAACCACTGACTGATCAAACAGGGTCATATCCTTCTCCTCCAGAGTCCAGAAATAGCTGTACGGGTTGAAAGGTCAAAGAAATGTATCAGACTGCAATATAAACAGCTCATTTCTATTTCTTGAAATGAAACTTCAGAACCTGTAGGATGAATAAGTAATTTTACAACTATTAGACAGAGAATAAGGAGTCCCACGAGCAATCTAGGTTGTGACAATCCCAGTTTCTGATGCAGCTGGCTCTTGGACCCCAGTAAACATCCAGTGACTGACTGGAGAGTGCAGCTGGATCCTCCGTGACTCCCGAACCACTGAAGATGAGCCAGTTCAGTGCACTTTGAGGTTCACAGTATTTTGAATGCCCTAGTTTTTGCTGTTGGAACGTTCCCATTCCAGAAGGGGATCCTCAGGGTTAGCATGGATGTTACATCATCATCCTGCATCTGCTAATAAGTTTCTGAAGCCCCCCCTCACCCTTTAAAAAAATAATCAGAAAAGAAGAAACAGTTACAGTATAGCCAAGCAAGGTCTTACGTGTTTCATAAACAGTGTACCTGGTATTAGTGGGCGTTGAATGAACATTTGTCAAAGGAATGAATGAGCCGGTGATCCATAGGGTATCTAGAAAATTAACTAGTTGCATGAAGCTATAAATTTGTTTATAAAACAGGATGCCTGGGTGGCTCAGTCAGTTAAGTGTCTGCCTTCGGCTCAGGTCATGATCCCAGGGTCCTGGGATCGAGTCCCACACACTGAGCTCTCTGCTCAGTGTGAAGTCTGCTTCTCCCTCTGCCTGCTGCTCCCCCTGCTTGTGCTCTCTCACTCGCTTTCCCTCTCTGACAAATTAATAAAATCTTTTTAAAAAATTGTTTATAAAACACATTTCTGCTTGTTTGATACTATAACCCCCAGCTAACAAGCTCAGAATTTCATTCTCAGGACCTAGTACAGACCCCTGCCTTGCCTTCAGATTTTTAATAAAGCATTGTTTCTTAACCCCGGCTGCACATCACCATCCTCACACCTCCTGAATCAGACGCGGGCAGTTGAGTGAGAGGAGGCGCTTTCCTTGGCTTTTAAGGGTTCTTCAGGTGATGACAGCCATTGTATGAAGCATTGGCTCCCACGAAAAAGCAGCGTTAAGACTCAGAAACAGCTTGTAGGACAACACCTCCCCCAAAACAGCACATCCCTGCAGGGCAGCCAGGCTCCGAAGCCCGCTGAGCTGAGCGGCAGCCAAGAGCAAGGTTTGATGTTTACACACTCAGAATCAGCTCTGGGTTGTCCCAGCAACTTGCCCCGCACAGTTCCTTCTTCCTCTCTGCGGCTTCACTCTGGGCTTTGCTGTTCTCTGTGATGATCTCAGTGTTTTTGGTAACCTGGCCTGCCGCGTTCTTATTTTCCTGCCAACTGCTCCATCTTCTTCTGTTCACTAGTGTGCACTGATACTTCACTTACCGTGTGGAACTTACCAGCCCCCACCACACTATATTGCTTCTATTCATTTCTACCGCTCTTCCTAAACCATTAAAAAGCAGGGCGCCTGGGTGGCTCAGTCGGTTAAGCGGTCACGATCTCAGGGTCCTGGGATGGAGTCTCACGTCAGCGAGGAGTTTGCTTCTCCCTCTGCCCCTCCGCCCTTGTGTGCACGCTCTCTTTCTCTCTCTCTCTCTCAAATAAATAAAATATTTAAAATAAAAAGCAAAAGATTTAAGGCAATCAGACCCTATTCTATATACTTTCAAGTACCTGGCTCTGGTTCTTAGCAACACTTGCTGCTAACCTGGTGCGCTGTCCCTGCCAGATTTCTGCCCATGTGATATGTAATGAGACTCAATCCTATTTCTTTGCTCATTCATCTGATTATGAAAGGGTCATAAATGTCTCCCTCTCCCTTGAGCTAGTAATCCTGTATTGCTTCCTGTTAGCTAGCAAGAAAATAAACTGTTACATGCCACCTTCTCCCTCATCAAGTGCTCTGTAAACAGAATACCTGGCATACAGTAGGCATTTAACAAACATGTGTCAAATGAATGAGCCAGCGATGTACAGGATGTCTTTAAAATGAACTTCGCCCAAGAAAAAGAGCCTCGCCCAAGATGAGAACAGCAACCCGAGAATATCAGCAGATCCTGGCACCAAGGAGATCCAATAGTTGATACACTGTTACATGCAAAAAAAACAAAAACAAAAAACCAGGATACATAAGTAGGCAGGCTGCGTTGGTAAATTAAAAGAAAAAAAGTATGGGCAAACAGACTAGAAGGACATAGGCCAATATATAACATGATTATCCATCTTTTATTCACTCGATAAATAGTTGAGCATTTTCTCTGTGTGTAATACTTTCCTGAGCATTGCAGAGTTAACCAAGCTCTGCAAAACCACCGTATTGCCCATGAAAAACTAACTGCCATCTATAATTTGATGGCAAGAATTGCAGCAACTGTAAACCATGAGCAACTCCAGAACACTAATTATGCGATGATAGCATAGGTGAAGTGTCCTTCCAGAAAGACGCAGGGATTCCAATTCTTTGCACACACAGTACTGCTGTAGGAGTGTTGCCAAGCACATGAGCCAGGCTTCTTGCTAGAACACTGAATATGAACCTGGGGTATAACCTTGGAACATGCTCCCTGTAGTTGAGGAATACCAAATGTTACTGACCCTTTTTAATTCAGCAGACATCCTCTCGCTAGTTTACGGCCCAGCCCGCGATATCTCTTGCAGTTCAGTCATGGCCCTGGGACCGTGCCAGGAATCACAGCTTTAGGTGACATTTTCCCAGGATGATCACACGGATTCATAACACAGTTGATGCCCAGACCTCATATGTGAGGAGTATGCAACTATATATGCGGTCAGGAATCTGACTTTGCAGCCTGGCATTACTTTACGTTTGTCCTCTTAAGAAGCTGATCGTACTCTGCTAACAGGACAGCTGATGAAATCAGATCACAGAAGTGTAAGAGAGTGTCCCCGGACATAGTTGGGCACTCTTAATTCCTTGAATCATTTAGAAAAACGCAAGAGAAAATTCCTAGCAATATTTAATAGGCTATAAGGGAAACCTAGTCTGAGGACCCAGTTGTGTACTGACTCCATATAAAACTCCTATCTTCAGTTTTAAACTGGTATTTGCAAAGAGACTTCGGATTCTTGGGGATGCTGTCATCTTCTCTGCCGACGTCCACATAATGTACGGATTCTCCACTCTGGGCTGCATTTCATGCCAGCTAAACTTCCAAGGCAAACCCAGGAGGGCATCAGCATGGGTAACACTCTTACCGATTTTTCTCCCCTCCAGGCTACCCCTTGGCTGTGTTTTTTCGGCGTTACCTTTTCTTCAAGGACAGCTACCTCATCCATCTCTTCCACACCTTTACAGGCCTCTCCATTGCTTATTTTAACTTTGGTGAGTGAACTCAGCAGTGGCATAGCAATTAGAGGGAAGCCAGGAAAGAGCAGACTCGAACAGAATTTCTGGAGAGACTCTGACGGCTAGGGAAGTTCTAATGCTCTGCTTGCAAAAAGAGGCTTTGTATGCGCAGGAACAGAGCTTAATTTTCCTCTTACGTACATTCCTCTCCCAGATGACATTTTCAGAGCGGTTACCTTGGCCAGACCCTATCATTGTCTCTGCTGGGGCTGTCAGCGGATGACTGATGCAGGCAGCCTTCAGCAGCGTCCCTTTAGCTCAGACATTCAGAAATACAGTAACCCCGCGACAGTCCCTCATGTTTATACAATTCATTTCCTTCCCTCCCTCCGCAACATGAGTCTCTTTTCAAAGAAAAAAGCCTCATACCCAAGTTTCTTATTTAAATTTAATTCTCCTTGTGTTTGGAAGGTTCAGGAAGGGTGGGAATGTAAAAAACAAAACAAAACAAAACCCCAACAACCACAGGCTAAACCTGCTCTCCGCTCTGCCTGCAGGAAATCAGCTCTACCACTCCCTGCTGTGCATCATGCTTCAGTTCCTCATCCTCCGACTAATGGGCCGCACGGTCACTGCCGTCCTCACTACCTACTGCTTCCAGATGGTAAACACGCCGCTCGCTGGGCAGGCCGCTCAGATCACAGCCGACAACGCCTAAGGGGTGGGGGGAGGTCAGGGACTATGGCGCAGCACAAGTGAACTAGGAGATCCAGTTTCTAGTCCTTTCTCCCAACATCACTTTAGCAGCCCGACTTCGGGGAGGTCACTTTCCACGGGCACCAGGTGTCTCTGCAGATGGCAGTGGTGATATTTTACCTGCCTCCAGGGAGAGGTGCCAGCTAACCCCCTTTGCACAGGACTGGGCCACTCGGGTTCTTTGATTCTGACCAGGATTCGCCCAGCTGGCTGGCCGTGAGGCGTGTCGCATAAAGGCAAGACAGGAAATCAGCTTGGAATGAGCTACGGACTCTAAGTTCTGAATTCTCCGTTCAGCCATCATTTTGCCAAGAAACCTTGAGCAAGTGTCTTCCCCTCTACGGGTTCAGTTTCTTTCACTTATAGGAAATTAAAAGTCTTTAAGGAGGAGACCAGGAGAAAGGAAAAATGAAAGAATACAGTGGATTTCAGAGCAGGGAGAAAATAAAGAAACCCTTGCAGGTGGTAGAATAAATTCTCCCCCCTCCCCCGCCCAGGCCTACCTTCTTGCTGGATATTATTACACGGCCACTGGCAACTACGATATCAAGTGGACAATGCCACATTGTGTCCTGACCTTGAAGCTGATTGGTGAGTGCTAGCTCACTGCCTTCCCCTTTTACACCTGGGCTCCTCCCCGTCCGACCGTAAACTAACTCTGTGTTCCCCTGGTCCACTCCTGGCTACACTCAGTCCACAGGCCACATCCTCAGTGCCCTCCCTCTGCTCTACCCACGCCTTCTCTCTCTGCTCAGGTTTGGCTGTTGACTACTTTGACGGAGGGAAGGATCAGGTAAGTACCCATTCCTCTGCAGAGAAGTTAAGGAATGTAACCAGAGGGAAGGAGACAGGCTGTTGCTACCAAAAGACTGCACCCAAATGCCAGGGGCAGAGCCTCTCGCCCATGCCCAGCCTGTGTGAGTTCTGTTTCAGATAGCACTGAGCAAGGATCAGCAAATCTAATTTCCCAGGATCCAGCTCGTGCACAAAGTCCAGAGATCAGTGCCAGCCTGGCATTTGGAAAAGCAGCAGCCAACTGTTGCTAAGTTACCCCCGCACATCCTCATTTCCACGTGAAGCAACTCCTTTTCTCCATATCGTGCCCTCAAAGAGACGGCTATCTGAGGAAGCCCGGTTCCGTGGGGCACAAGGGTGGGGAGCATGCAAACTGGCTCTTGGGGGGAGATACAAGGCTATCCTGAAGCATTCATTCTCTTCTCGGCTTAGAATTCCTTGTCCTCTGAGCAACAGAAATATGCCATACGGGGTGTCCCTTCCCTGCTGGAAGTTGCTGGTTTCTCCTACTTCTATGGGGCCTTCTTGGTGGGGCCCCAGTTCTCAATGAACCACTACATGAAGCTGGTACGGGGAGAGCTGACTGACATACCAGGGAAGATACCAAACAGGTAAATGCCCTTCTTGGTCAAGACCTCTGTATAGGCGTCTCACCCAGCACAGAGCCCCTTACAGGCGACTTCCTGAAGGCCAGTCCCAGCTGCGCTCTCCAGCGTGGCCGTGGCTCACAGGCCCGGCCGTGGCGGGCGTGGACTGTCATAATGGGCACTCCATACCTGCTCATCGCGGCTAGTGGGCCCTTTTCAGTTTGGGCTACTTCCAGCCATCCATTCTGAGCCTGTAGTACAAACATAAAAATTCACTTTTATGCCACAGGATTTTGCCTGAACAGTCATGCCCCTGCCTTTAAAACCACTTCCTCAGTTAAAAAAAAAAAAAAAAAGACTGTTATATATATAAATATATATATCACAGTAGAAAATTGAAGTTACCAGAAAAACCCCTTTCCTGGGAAGTTGCCCGGCCTGTGTTTGAGCATCGATTCAGCCAGGGTCGGAAGGAGCAGATTGCACATCGGTCACTCTCCTGTCCTCCACGTTGGCCTTTCAGTCCCCGTGTGGCCGGAGAACGCCCGCGAGGCCGTGAGATCCGTAGCACGCCCTTGCCGCCCTGCCGTTCCCCGTGACTTGCGGGGTTCTGCAGCCACCCCTCCTCCAAGCCAGCCACACAGAGCTGTCTCTCCCTGACATGAATGTGGGCTTTGGACAGAGAGCTCCCCGTCCCGTCCCGGGCGGATAACCACCCTCCGAGACACTCCTCTCCGTAGTTGAAGGTCGGAGGGTGAAGGGAACGGCCTCTGCGCGCTGTGACCCCGCGTGTTCCTTTTTCCAGCACCATACCTGCTCTCAGGCGCCTGAGTCTGGGCCTTGTCTACCTCGTGGGCTACACCCTGCTTAGCCCCCACATCACAGAAGACTATCTCCTCACTGAAGACTATGAAGTGAGTGGCGGCTAGCGCGGCAGCAGCATGACTGCATCAGAGCTAGAAATGGACAGGCGAGGACCCCGTAGATAGCCAAGAAGTGGGTAATACCATCTACAAATGCATGTTGGTTTTGCTCTAGATCTGGGAGAGTTGGTGTCCATGCCAGCCGGGCCGGGACATGTTCATCAGCCGGCATTGAACGACCTTCGCGGGCACAGGGCTGTGCCAGGTGCACGTTTAGCACCCCTTACCTCCCTCGGGAGCAGCTCGTAGCTTGATCTGTTACAGCCAGGGACTCCTTGGAGCCTAGTAGCTTCCGGTCCTCTCCAGCCTCTTTTCTTCTCTTGATAGATTGGGGGCTTCTAGGGAATTCAAAAACCGAGGGAGGGGGAAGTGCTGGCTTATGCTCCTGCCCAGCTGAAAGGCTTGCAGCAGTTCCCTACGCACTCTGGGTAGGTTTGTCTCTTCAATTAACATTGACCGTGGATATCTAAAAGTCCCTCAGTACTTGGTGTCCCGAATGCTCGGTGCTTTAGAGGAGTCAGGGACAAGGCTGTTTCTGGGACTCTTCAAAGGCAAAGGTGAATGGATGTCCGCTGGGTTCCGTGCGAACTCCTCTTAGCCTGCTAGAAGGGCAGCCCAGCAGACCGCCAGGTGGCCGCGCAGTAGTCAGCCACACGTCTGGAAAGGAAGAACGTTAAGGGAGATTTGCGTCACCGGAGTCGCACTCCTCACGTGTGGCCGTTCTTTCTTCTCTCAAGAACCACCCTTTCTGGTTCCGCTGCGTGTACATGCTGCTTTGGGGCAAGTTCGTGCTGTACAAATACGTCACCTGTTGGCTGGTCACGGTGAGTAGAAAAGGTGAACCCGGCTCCTGGTTCGACAAGCCGTGGGGCGTGGTGGGGAGCAGCGGAGCAGGAAGGCTCACGGAGGCGCTCCTCCCCTCAGGAAGGAGTGTGCATTCTGACGGGGCTGGGCTTCAATGGCTTCGATGAACGGGGAAAGGCGATGTGGGACGCCTGTGCCAACATGAAGGTGTGGCTCTTTGAAACAACCCCCCGCTTCACCGGCACCATCGCCTCGTTCAACATCAACACCAATGCCTGGGTGGCCCGGTAAGCCGCCGGGGGGGAGGTCTGGGCCCCAGCTCCCTGCTTCCGCTGCTCTCCCACGTTGGAGGACACGGATGTGCTCTCCGTCTTTTCCCCCTTTGGGTAGAACCTCCAGTCACCTTCACACCTCCCCACACATACTTAGTTTGGTCCCCGCTCCCATCCCCCCAAAACCCATTCCTGTCATATTTGTAAGACCCAAGAAAGACCCAGAAGTGCCTTGAGTTTTCTGTTTACTTTTTAGAGAGGGGGGATGGGGAGGGGCCGAGAGAGAGGGAGAGAGAGAATCTTACACAGGCTCCATGCCCAGCACAGAGCCCCACGCGGGGCTCGATCTCACGGCCCTGAGATCATGACCTGAGCTAAAATCAAGTCAGATGCTCAACCCACTAAGCCACGCAGGCGCCCTAAGAAGTGCCTTGAGTTTTAATCCCAGTTCTGCCACCCACTGGTTTGACATTCCCCATTGCCGTTGTTTACTTGTCCCCCGCGCACGAGTGTGAGCCGCACTGGAGCTCGTCTGTCCTGCTCACCCCTGCCCCTGAGGCAGCTGTTGACGGCGTGGCTTGCCCAGGCTCACCCGGCTAAGCTGGACGCCTGTCTTCTGTCTCTGAACTGAGCTGTAACTTCACCTTCTTTCATCTCTAAAGCTAATCTGATGGCACTGCCTCCCTTACCCCGGGTGGCCCCGAGCAGGAGCCAGCCACCACCACTGCACACCTCAGGGTGCTGGGAAGCCAGAAGCAAGTTGGTGGCCGTGTATAGACGGGTCTGAGGCTCATCCCCACCCACCCTTTTCTCTAGTTACTTCTTCAAACGACTCAAGTTCCTTGGAAATAAAGAACTATCCCAGGGACTCTCACTGCTCTTCTTGGCCCTCTGGCATGGACTACACTCAGGATACCTGGTCTGCTTCCAGATGGAATTCCTCATTGTTATTGTAGAGAGACAGGTAGGCCTGAGGGGTGGTGGGTGAACGGGGAGTATGAGAAGGGGCAAGACACTGATGACCTCTCCCCTCGCTCCCCAGGCTGCCAGTCTAATTCAGGAGAGCCCAACCCTGAGCAACCTGGCTTCCATTACTGTCCTACAACCCTTCTACTATTTGGTGCAGCAGACCATCCACTGGCTCTTCATGGGTTACTCAATGACTGCCTTCTGTCTCTTCACATGGGACAAATGGTTTAAGGTAAGTGAGGGCCTTTTGGCAAAGATGGGGGGGGGGTCGCTGAAACCACAGGCGGTAAGGGATAGTCCCTGCCCTGTGTCTACCTCAGTGGCCTTCGTCTCCCCACAGGTGTATAAATCCATCTATTTTCTTGGCCACGTCTTCTTCTTGAGCCTACTCTTCATATTGCCTTATGTTCACAAAGCAATGGTGCCAAGGAAAGAAAAGTTAAAGAAAATGGGATAATCTGTTTCCCTGGTAAGTAAATATGCCTGTAGCTAAGCTGAACTACCAAGTGACAGAATAGAGCACTAGATGGGGGCTGGGAGGCGGGGAGTATGGGCCATCGGGAGTGAATCTGAAGGTAGCCTGGCTTCTAGGAAACCCAGTGTGGGCACAGACTACTCAAACTTGGGCTATAGACCAGGCACTAGAAGGAGTGACTCTGACCAGCCTGCCAATCAAGTCTCTTCTCTTGCAGGTGGCCTAGAGCAGGGCTGGTGCAGAAACGACTTGTATCCCTCTCCACAGCACTCCTTCGCCTCAGAGCACAGAGCCCGTAGAAGCCAGGGAGTGGGAAGACATGGTACTCCTAGCCGTGCCTCTGCTGCCAGCCAAGTCTTCATCTGGGGCCAAAGGGGAAACTCTCGTGGGAGGAGTAGAGGGCCCATGTCTCCCCTCTGGGCTCCCCCATGCACGTTGCCTTATCTTTCCCCCTCTAGCCAGGAATCTGTTGTGTTTTTCTTCTGCCAATTTACTATGATTGTATATGTGCCGCTACCACCCCCCCCCCCATGGGGGGGAAGGGAGGGTACCAGGCCCCACCTGCTCCACTTTTTCTACCTTGGAACTGTACCAGATAAAATCACTTCTCTTGTTCAGTTTTTCACTGCTAGCCTTCCTGGCTGCTTTCTTACAGACAGTTCTCCGTGCTCGCCATAGCTGAAATAAGCAGGGCTTGCTTCTTGACCTGCCCAAAAGCTTGGAAGTCAAAGCCTACCTGCAAAGCCCGGACCCAAACTGCAAACACTGTAACCTCACCTCTTTTCCTGAAGTCTGAAGAGAGCAACCAGTTTACACCATTAGCTACTGCTCATTTTAGAAATCCTCAAAAGAACCAGGTTTGCAAGAACAGTATTTATAGGATAAACAAATAGCAAATGTACAGCCTCGCTTCCCCAAGCCCCCCCAGTCTCGGTGCAAGAAGGTCCCCTCCAAGCAGTGAGGTGAAAGCAGGGTCGAGGTATGGCCACAGTCTCTGTCCCAGAACCAGGTGCTACTGTCAGATGACCCCCCAGACTTCTTCAAAGGCTGTGGTGAGTTTTGCACAGGTGAGGGCTGCAGAAAGGGGGTAGTTGCTGATGGACACCATCTTCTCGGTATATTCCACACGGACCTAAAGAAAGAAAGCGTTCTGTGTGCTGGCTGTCACTCTCTAACAGGCGAAGCCCTTCTTTGGGGCAGGAAAAACACGGCTGAGCTAGTATTTCACAGATCTGTTTAGTATCGATTTTGTACAAAGGATGAAGAAGGTCCTGACTTCTCACTGTCATAAATATGCCAGCAGCCCTCAAAAGACACAGCCTGGGGCAGGACGTGGAGGCCCCACTGGTCTTCCAGCTTTGTTCTCACCCTCTATTTCCCAAGGTCATCAAAAAACGCCAGCTATTCTCAGAATTCCGTACTAAGCCTCAGCCCTGTGAAGAACCCAAGAGTTGAGCCCAGACCTTACCTGGCCATGCGCAAAGGCCCCCACCACAAAAACAATAGGGTCACTACTGGGCACCAACTCTCGTACATCACTGACGACTGGGATGGAAAAAGATGTGCCAATCTTCATACATCCAACCGGGAAGTGATCTGACACTGGATTCTTAATTACCTAAAAAAAGAAAGGGGGGGGTGGAATCAGCCCCCAAAACAATCTTAGAACCCTACCTCCAACCAGTGGGTGCCAACACCTCACCTTCAGGAGCTTCTGGGGGCCATCAGCTGCTCGAACACTGAGTTTGTGTAAAAGTTGAACTGGGTGGGGGGTGAGGGGAGAGAAAAGAGTTCAGAGCTAGGTGGTAACCCCATTTGTTCTGCCCAGAAATTTAACCAGAAAAACTCATAGTTAAGGTGGGCTCCATGTGTCCTTTACATCCACACCGCGGTCCTAAAATGTTCTGAACAAGAAGCTGTCGAGCAGATGACTAGCTGGATGACAGTGAGTTCTCTCTCCCTTTTCCACTCAGCCAGGAGCCCACGTGGGCTTCACCCATGCACCTGGGAAGATTATGAAGTGCCCTTGTTCTGGTATCAGACATGTTCCCCACTCCCCCCACTTAGAAAGTTCACATTTCATTTCTCCCGTGTCCTCTTCCTCCCTTCTTCACTACTGCCGAGTTCACTCTGAACTGGAAGTGCTCAAGATCTCACCCATGAGGCCACAGAAGCGGTCAAAGGTTCTTGGAATTCGAGTCTGGGGGTTCACTTCAATCAGCACATTCTTCTGTGTGTGGATATAAACCTGTAGCAAGCCAGCTCGGTTCAGGGGACTGTCCATCAGCATCAGTAAACTCTGAGGGACGCAGAAACCAAGGCACAGTTCAGACTGCAGAGAAGCAGCATGCAGCTGCCCAATCTTCCTCCCAAAGGCTCAGGGGTTGCAAGCTGCGTCCCAGGAGTTACCTGGTGAGCTATGTCTGGTCTCACTTCGCCAGGGTCCCGTCCATTCTTCAACAACACCGATTTGTGCTTGTCACAGTTGAGTAGCTCATATGTCTTCCCTACCTAAAAAACAGGGAATATGACCGCAACATAACCTTCTTCTATCTAGACCAGTGGTTCTCAAAGTGTGGTCCCCAAGTCAGCATCAGCATGAGCATCTTCTAGAAACTTGTTAGATTCTCAGGTCTGCTCCAGAGCTTCTGAATCAGAAACTCTGGGGGTGGGACCCATCAAGCCCTTCAGGGGGTTACTGTATGGCCACTGACCCTTTCTCCCCTCCCACCATAACTGTTCTTAGAGGGAAAAGGAAAGGACACAGCCTGTGATTTCACATGATCTAAACTTCCGCACAACAAAGGAAACCAACAAAACAAAAAGGCAACCTCAGAACAGGAGGAGGTATTTGCAAATGATACATCTGATAAGGGATTAATATCCAAAATATAGAAAGAGCTCACATAACTCAGCACCAAAAACCAAACAATCCGATTAAAAAACAGGGGACCTGAATAGACATTTTTCCAAGACCTACAGATGGCCAACAGATACGTGGAAAGATGCTCAACATCACTCATCATCAGGGAAATGCAGATCAAAACCACAATGAGACCCCACCTCACCAGCCAGAATGGCTAGCATCAAAGACAAGAGCTAAATGTTGGTGAGGATGTGGAGAAAAGGGAAGCCTGGTGCACTGCCGGTGGGAATGTAAATTGGTGCACCCGCTGTAGAAAACAGTATGGAAATTCCTCAAAAAATTACAAATATAAACACCATACAATCCAATTACCAAGGAAAACTAAAATACTAATTTGAAAAGACTTATGCAGCCCTATATGTTTATTACAGCGTTGTATTTACAACAGCCAAGATTTAGAAGCAACCCAAGTGTCCCTTGATAGATGAATGAATAAAGAAGATGTATCTTAAGGGGAGCCTGGGTGGCTCAGTCAAGCATTCAACTCTTGATTTTGGCTCAGGTCATGATCTCCCTTTTCCTCTGCCCCTCCCCTCTCACCAGGTGTGTGCGCACGCTCTCTCTCAAAAAAAAAAAAAAAAAAGTATATTGAACAGTGGTTGTATATGAAACTGCTCTGTAAACTGCAGGTTCCTCAAGTATCATGCACAAAGCCAGAAATAATCCTGGGATAAAAGGCATGAGTGAGCGAAGGATATTATCCTGGCAACTCTGTATACTAGAAAAGTCGCTAGCTAGAAGTGTGACACTAAAGACCTGGCCTGATACATCAGCAGCTAAAAGAAACTGCAAATTGCAATTTGGAGTCATAAGGAACATTAAAATGGTCAGTAAAAAATCTTTAAAACATACCATTAAATAGAAATACTGGGTTCAAAAGGCTGGTATGTATCAACAGAACATTTGTACATCTGGCAACGACTTAAGATATATAACTCCGCAAAGTTTGGGGGAAGAGGCATGTAGATTTCGAAACTAACTGAAATGACAAAAACGCCGGAGTAATAAAAAAAAAAAAAAATGCCGGAGTAAGCACAGGAAAAGAACAAAGGACCAAGAAGCTCCTCCATGGGACACACTTAATTATTGAAGAAAAAGAACCTCTTGACTAGAACAATCCAGTTTCTACCCGTTAGTTATAACTAGGGGTTTTGTTCTTTTAATGAAATAGAGATGAAAATAGTATGTTACATGTAGTAATGGTAGGTAATGGCTTGTGAAACTTTGGGTATCTTATAGTTGCCTGTGTGTACTTGTTCACAATGTAATTTTTTTTTATTGTGGTTTGTGGTTAATAAGCTTGAAAACCACTAACTAGAATAATCAGAGAATGAATACTATGTGTATTCATTTTCTGTAACAGGTATTGGAGATACAAGAATTTTTAAAACCTTATTCCCTGCCCTCATGGGGCCTTCTAGTGGAAGAGACAAACGGTAAACAACCACATGAAACCACAACCAAATTTTGATGAACATTATGGAAGAAAAGTGAACTATCTGGTTCATTAAAGGATTATAACAGGAAGGCCTGATTTATACCAGGAAGGGAGTCACTTCTATGAGGAAATAACATTATTAAATGTTATTGCTGAAGAATGAACAGCAATAATAGACTCAATAATTGTTAAATGAATGAACATTAAGTAGGAATTAATGAAGCAAAGAGCTAAGTAAAGGGAGCTTCCGTTAGAGAACATTATGTGTAATGGCCTTAAGATATCAGAGAATTCAGTGCTTCCAAAGAGCTTAAAAAGGCCAATGAGTCTGGAGTATAAGGAATAAATGGGAGAGGGCAGGCTCAGTGAGGCTAGCAGAACAAGAGATACCAGCACAAGACAGGGAAAAGATAATAGTACAGATTTCAGCTAGCTATGAATTCAGTCACCCCTGGAGTAATGTTAATGACAATTTAACCAAATTCTTCCAGCATGCTCTAAGAATTTTAATTTGGCCTGATATTTTCAGCTTCTTTTTTCTTTTCTTTTTTTTTCTTTTTTTTTTTTATAGACTGTACGAGTGAGGCATGGGAGACAAAGAATCTTAAGCAGGCTCCATGCTCAGCGTGGAGCCAAACACGGGGCTCGATTTCACGATCCTCACCTAAGCCGAAATCAAGAGTCAGATGCTTAACCAACTGAAGCACCCAGGTGCCTCCTTTTCACGTTCTTAGTAAAAAACCTAGAATCAATAACAATAGTAATAATTCCAAGTGACAGACATTATTCTAAACTCTCTACTGATATTACCTCCTTTTAACCCCTCAACAACCCAGTAAGGTAGGTACTATCATCCCCATGGAACATATGAAGAAACAAAGTGGTTACATGACATTCAGAATTGATACGCTGGAAATACACCAACCAATTAAGTGAGAGATGAATATCAGATCCTATAAGTTAGAAATATCAATTACCTAAGAAAAATGAAAAAAAGGGGTGGGCTTTCTAGGCTGCAAGCTTAGTATAGTAACAGAGGCTGAGGAAGTAAAGATGGAAAAGAATCACAGCATACATTACTATCAAAATAATACTTGCAAAGCACTTTCAAAGTATTAATCCCCACTTTACAAACTGAGGACAAACTTGTTTCACAATCAAATTCACACACTTAAAATAAGAATAAAAACCAAGATTAAAACCTAAGTATGACTTATAAACCAGGGCTATTTCTTCTGGGCCTACTCATTACACAAGTTTAGGTCTAAAGGTTAAAAGAAACAAGAAAGAGAATGAGAACACAGCAGTTTTAAGATAGGGAATTTCTGGATTTATTCAGGAAAACAGCCGAATGACAGTTAAAAAAAAAAAAAGATTTAAAAGATAATCTGATCCAGTGTTTCGAAGTGGACAGTAATATAAAGGAGGGTGACAATAGACGCATGTTAAGAAAATAAAACACAAAGTCCTGATGAACAAAAGGTTAGGCAAACTGAGCTGCAGTAACTACCTTTCTTCTTTGCTCAAGAACTTGTCTTAGGATATGGGATGACCCGTTGGACACACACACACCCTCCCCTCCCCTCCCTTTCGATGACTTTATCACAGAATCCTAGTAAATCAATTGGCAACCAGAACAGGATTGCTGCGATGGGATTCAAGGACAGAGGAAAACGAGTGATTCCAAGCCAGGATGTTAAACCAAGAAACAGTCAACTCGGCCACTCTTCCTCCAAAGGGATATTTCGCCTCTCTCTGCCTCCCCAACCACTTTGAGCCTCTCACCCGCATCCCTCAGGGTCCCATCCTATCGATCTATTTCTCCGCTTCCTTGTCCCAAACTACCTTGACTGTCTCCAGACTGGCCCCTTCCAGCACCACAATGAGCCTTCGCCCTCCGATCTTGTTTCCCGCCCCAAGTCGGGGCCGCTTGGGAGCCACAGCATCCCAGCCTTCTTCCTGCTCCGCACCGCGCCGTTCACGAGGTTGGAATCCGCCACTGGGCGCAGCCATCTTGCCACCGGACCGGAAATTGCGCTAAGGTCCTTAAATTAAACCTCGCGCTAGCCCTAATCTCAAGCTTTCTTCCGGCTGCCATTTTGAAAGTGGGCACTCGGAAAGGGCTACGGCTAGCAGTTTCACGCTACTGAAGCCTCTCTGGAAGGGCAGAGTTCCAGAAAGGGGAGGGAACTTCCGAATGCGTAATTCCTGTGCGCGAAGTTGGGGTCCGCTGTGGGCGCCGGGGAGGATTTAGAAGGAAGCGCACTTCCGGTGCCCTTTCTCCCGCGAGCACCGCGGGCTCCGGACCCTCGTGTGAAGGGTGCGTTCTCTGAACTGGAGTGGGGTCGAGGTGGTCCGGCACCCGCTTCTGACCTCTGGTGCCGCCGGCCTCAGAATCGGACATGGCCCAGAACTTGAAGGACTTAGCGGGACGGCTGCCCTCCGGGCCCCGGGGCATGGGCACGGCGCTGAAGCTGCTGCTGGGGGCCGGCGCCGTGGCGTACGGCGTCCGCGAATCCGTGTTCACCGGTGAGCAACCTCTGCCCGCTCTCCGGATTCCTCCCAGCCCCCTCAGGTCCCGTGCCCGGTCCCGCCGGGGCCCCGCGCACACCCAGCCCCTCTCCCTGCCCCACCAGAGGGTAGTAAATACTCTCAGCGTTTCGGCCTGATCCCCACCCCTCTCCCCACAGTGGAAGGCGGGCACAGAGCCATTTTCTTTAATCGGATCGGTGGCGTGCAGCAGGACACCATACTGGCCGAGGGCCTTCACTTCAGGTAATGGCGGGCAGAGCGGACTGACCCTGACCCTTCACCCTTGAAAGCCAACCCACCGGTGGCTGCAGTAGGGCTTCAGAGGACTCAGCGCTGCCCTATACTTCTCCTGGATATTGGGTGCTGCCCCAAACTCCTGTTCTCCAGAGAGAGAAGAGAATTTCTGCTTGTCCATGGTCATGAAGAGGTGGAACAGGCCAAGAAACACGTGGGGAGGTAAAACCAGGCAAAACTAGTGACACTGCGGCATCCTAATACCTGTCTGTGTTCCCTCCTCTGCAGGATCCCCTGGTTCCAGTACCCCATCATCTATGACATTCGGGCCAGACCCCGAAAAATTTCCTCCCCCACAGGCTCCAAAGGTAGGTCTGGGCACTTGGTAGCCCCTGGCAGATGACTACATAAAGTAAGCAAGGGAGCCTGGCAAGAGATTCTAGGGGAAGAGGATAGCGTCAATCTCTTGGGCCTTGGTTTCCACATCTGCGAAAGAGCTGTAATAAAAGTATCTGCTTCTGAGGTTAAAGCAGGACATTCTGGACATACTGTGTGTTCACCCATGTCTATCAAATGTCCCTCCCTGCTAACGTAAATTCAGTGAGAGCACTGTTTGTCCTTCATCTTATTCACTGGTCAGATCAAAGCCTTATTGTAAAGCCTTGTTTTCTTTTAACTGCTTGACTAATTCTGTCCGCTAGTGTCCCCTGTCCTGGGGAACCTTTGCCCCACTTTGCACCGGATTACCTGTTCCCGTCTAGACCATACACAGAAGTTGTGTCTGAGATTCCCCAGACTCCTTTTCATACACGCACACACACAGAGGCACGTATACCGTAATTCAAGTAGCTCACCTGTAATGTACTGTCTTGTACTGTTTTTAGTGCAAGTGGCATAACATTCCTTGAATCCTGGGCCCTGGGAATAAAGGATTCATAAAACGCAATCCTTGCCCTCAAGTGTATTCAGTCTAGTAAAGAAGGCGGGTAATTATGATGCAGCATGAGAGAGCCTACAGTAGAGGTTGAACACAGTACAGAAGCAAGATGAGAGGTCAGCTCTACTGGTGGAGCTGGCGGGTCGACAAGACTTACAACGGCAGAGGCCACCTTTGGCCTGTCACCCTGCACAGCACTGCACCAGGTGTAGAGAGCGGCATGTGGAGGGGAAAATGCTTGGGGAAGGGTGCGTGGCTAAAAGGCCAGATGAGGCCCCGGAGCCTTGACCAGCCACTGCTGACCTCACTCTCAGACCTGCAGATGGTGAACATCTCCCTGCGAGTGCTGTCCCGACCCAATGCCATGGAGCTTCCCAGCATGTATCAGCGCCTAGGGCTAGACTACGAGGAGCGAGTGCTGCCGTCCATTGTCAACGAGGTGCTGAAGAGTGTGGTGGCCAAGTTCAATGCCTCCCAGCTGATCACCCAGCGGGCCCAGGTCTGACCTGTCACCATCTACGTGGCTTCCCACCTTCCCTCCTAGGCCCAGAGCAGTGGGTATTAGGAAGAGCAGCTTGTTAGAAAAGGGTCATGACCCTAGTTCCCTTTTCGACTTAAAGCTGTGCTAATGGCCACTGTGGGAAATGAGCCGAGACCGGTGCTCAAGAGCGCTAGGCAGTAGGAAGCATGGGAGAAAACACGAGCAAGGTCTAGAGGTACATATTCTGTGGGGGAGAGCGGGAGATGAGTCACTGCGGTCTGCTGGAAAGACTGGACCAAGTCCTTTCCAACTCAGATGTTCTAGTTGAGGAACCAAGAAAGGGTCGTTTCCTGCCATTTTCTGGAGAGCTGGTACTCAAGACGATCACAGCAGTACCCCTCTCTTCCAGTTCCCCAGTCCCTTCAGTCTGCCCCTCCTTGACCCCCAGGTATCCTTGTTGATCCGGCGGGAGCTGACAGAGAGGGCCAAGGACTTCAGCCTCATCCTGGATGATGTGGCCATCACAGAGCTGAGCTTTAGCCGGGAGTACACAGCTGCCGTGGAAGCCAAACAAGTGGGTGAGTTGCGAGAGGACAAGGCCAGGGTCTCTGAGAATGCAAGAGGAGGAGTGGGGTCCCTGATGCCTCACATCTGTGATCCCCTGACACTCTCCCACCACAGCTCAGCAGGAGGCCCAGCGAGCCCAGTTTTTGGTGGAAAAGGCAAAGCAGGAACAGCGGCAGAAGATTGTGCAGGCCGAGGGTGAGGCTGAGGCCGCCAGAATGATATCCTTCTGCTAAGAGAGGTGTCTGCCCAGCCCTCGGAGCACTTCGCTTCCCTCTTCTCCCTCCTGGGCCGGCTGATGACACTAAGGCGAATGCGACTCCGTGCTCTCTGGTCCTTGGCTCCCTGGGGACGGAGGTTTTGAATGGGATCTGAAATCTTAGTGGGGTGCCTAAGGCCTGGCTCCTCACTGTAAGGCAGGTCCATAGCACCGCTGGCCTCGCCTCCATTTCTGCTGCTGCCTCCAGTTCCTGGCAGCTGCCTGCAGGGGGGCCCACAGGTGGGGACCAAAGCGGGACAAGGCACGAGCTATCTGAGCGCAACCTTGGATCTGACAGCCCAGAGAAGGGCTGCAGTGGTAAGGATGGGGCCAGGGGTTGCGACCGGACCTTGTGTGAACCCTTAACCCCAACCTGCTCACCTTGGAGAAGCCCTGAGCAAGAACCCTGGCTATATCAAACTGCGCAAAATCCGGGCAGCCCAGAACATCTCCAAGACGGTGAGTCTGGGAGCCCAGCGTTCCCTGCAAGGCAGCCGTGAGCGTGGCATCGTTTTAAGTGAAAGCATGTTGAAGTGAGGGGATTAGAATCTTGCTTGTTGGGGTTTCTACTCAAACTGGCTTCTCCAACATGCTTGCTCCATGAGACATGATTCCTGTGGGCTCCCTGGCCTTTTTATGCCTCTGTTGACGGTGCTAATACATCACAGTTGCTCGCTGCCCTGGATCTTTGAGAGCAGAAACCGTGCCTTCGCTCGTTGCCATAGCCCTGTTCCTAACCCACATGGATTCCACAGTGGTTATTGAATTGCAAGGTCGGGGTCCAGGTGTGAACACTAGCATCTGTTTTTTATTTCCGGCCCTATAGATCGCCACATCACAGAACCGTATCTATCTCACTGCTGACAACCTCGTCCTGAACCTACAGGATGAAAGTTTTACCCGGTAAGACATGCAACCCACACAGTGGGGTGTCACAGAGAGCCTGGGACCTGTGTCTGGTTGCTTGAAAGACACCAGTTGTCTGAACCAAAGTTAGAGAACTGGGTGGTTGACTGCCCCTAACTTGACTCTCTTAAGATTGGGTTTATGGGATCAAATAGGATTATTCATGTGAAAAGCACTCGAGCAGTGAGGCTTGGTCCTGAGAAGTAGTGAAAGATGATACTCCGTACTCGCACTTGAAAGCCCTAAAGTTGCTGCTCGAGGGTGTGGAAGGGTGCTAGAAAGGAGAGGCGAGAAGTGGCGTGGCCAAGGGAACCAGCCTCTGCCCAGAGTGAGAGTCCCGGCTTCCAACCATTTGTCTTTTTCTCTTGGAAGCGAAGGAGGGTTTAGAGCAGGTGGGGCCTGAAACTGTCAAATCACCTGTGCATTTCTCTTCTCTTTCTGTGTTTCCGTTCGTCTGGTGACCTGGTCTCCACAGGGGCAGGTAAGTTGTTGACACATCCTTGTTTCTCTGGGGTCTTGCAGCTCATCTCCCCATTCTCACCTCACCACACGCGCCCCCTCACTCGGGGAGGAGGGGGTGGCCTGAGGTGCTCTGCCGCTCACATTTCTGTTCTCTAATAGTGTCATCCGTCTGTCCCATTTCCACAGTGACAGCCTCATCAAGGGTAAGAAGTGAGCCTGGTGACCAGGAACTCCACTCCCAGAGAAGAAGTGGGTCTGTTCCTCCCCTGGTTTTTGAGGAGCCACCTTGGGGTCCAGCACACCCCCATCCCACCCCCAGTATCACGTGATGGTCCCTCCTACATCTGTCCTCCCAACCCTTGGATGAACAAAGCCCGACCAGTTTTCCGGGGAATGATTTTGCTCCTCCCTGTGTTGGCCAGAGGTGTTGGGACTGTGTGATTTCGGAGTGATTGCCTACAGTGTTGCTTCCTCCCCCCAGGTCGGGAGGCAATAACTACCATCCCAGGAATTCTCAATAAATTTTTATAACTGAAGTCTTTTTGCGTCATGTGTCGGAGCTGGGTGAGGGGAGGCACGCATGCGCAGGTTTGGATCACGCACTCCTGGGTCTTTCTTCGTATCCGCCAGCAGGGGGCGCAAAGATTCTGACCAGGGCAGTTGAGGAGGCGTTAAGGGCCTGGGCCCTCCTGCTCACCCTGGAAGCCCAGCTGAGTCAAATCCAAAACAGGACCCAACCTGGGAGCAACAGGTCCTCGGATCCTGCGGCCCAGCTGCACTTTTGACTCCACCCTCCACTTCTACCACATCACCAACGTTTATTCACCAACATTTCCTTTTTTAAGGCTGGAGCAGCTGTGGCTTTGCTGAGCTAGACCAGAAAAAATCTGATGACCCCGACACACGAGCTGCTTCCTTGGTAACAAGGTTCCATGTAGCTGTGGGGGAAACCATTTGTGCCTGTCGAGGGACTTTGTGTTCAAAAGCTCAGCGGATCATGTTCCTTGCTGGGGTCTACCCACACTCCATTTCTCAGTCGCCAGATGTGAGAAGCCATTTATGGAACGGGATTTTACCTACAGAGGTAGGCTCTTGACATGAGCAGCCCTGGGCCCCCAACAGAGCAGATGCCCCTTTTCAGTCCCTACACAGCTGCCTCATATCCTTCCCATGACAGACCCTGGTAACTTGAGCAGCAGAGAAATGAAGCCACTGCTTGTGCCTGAATCACACCACAGCCCCAATTTCCCATCTCTTGTCTTTATGGGGAGACAAGGAACATTGGGAACCATTAGCACTGGGGCCAAAAGTATGTACAGGAATTACAGAGTACGTGGTAGGGGAGGAGATGACAGGGTTAGAGACTGGGTTCGTTTTCTGCTTCTCAGATTGTCAAAAGTAGATTAACGTTCCCCTGCTCTGCAGGTAAGTGTCATAAAAGGGACAGGGACATGAAGCAGGTATGGCTTCCCACTCAAGAGCTAGGAGCCTGAGATGAAATCGACAATCAGACAAAAGCCAGGTCAAATGACCAGAATCAGTCCGCCATGAGTTCCTATGCACACTTTATTTCTTGCCCCTTCCCAAGGCGGGAAGAGAATGGAGGTACCTGGCGAAGAAGCATGTTTCCAAATCCTGCTGTGGCTCTAGGGGCAGCCATTTTGTCTCCTCCCCATTGTTCCCCTTTTCCAGTGATTTATACCCCCCACTCAGAGGGGTAAAGGTCAGAGGTGGTTCATCAGGAGGCCTCCATGGTCTTCAGGGCTCCCTGAAGGTCACTGCCGAGGGAACCAGCCCGGGGGCCATCTTTACCAGACAGTGTTAGGAGCTTCATGATTAGACCATCCAACACTGTGCTGGAAGATGGGCCCAGAGCCGGCGGACATGCAGCTCCAGGCTAGAGCTGACCAGTTGCTACAGGGACCCCAGCCGCAGGCCAGGTGAGGTCTCTTGAGAGTGTGTGAGCCAATCCCAAGCTCAAGGTTGCCTGTGGGTTCTGGATCCACCAGATGACAAATCACACTGGGGTGGGGGAGGGGCTCGGGGCCATTGTGTCCCTTCAGTGGGCAGCCAGCCAACCGAGAGCCACCTCTCTTGCAGCACCCTTCGCTCAAGACGAAGGGGCTTCCACGGTATGCGGGGAGGTTCGGGAGAGGGGATTGCAGCCAGCGGGGGTGGGGGGTGGCGGGAGGCGATAGATGTCGCTGACACAGGGACAGGGGCCTCCATCATTACCCGGCAGTATTAGAGACTCCCAACCAGCACCCAAACACTGCTGGGTAAGACGGGGGCCCCCACCCAGCCTGCTCAACTCCAGGACAGGCAGTCCTCCGCCCAGGCTCCCTGCGGAGAGGCTGCAGAACCCTGGCTCCCATCCCCCCACCACCCGAGCCCCTGGGGACACTTCCGGGTGAGCCCTATAGCCCGCCACCAGCCCCACCCTGAGCTGCGGATCCACTGAGACCCAGGCAGGTCTTCCGCAGCCCCCTGCCCCTCTGTTCCCCACCTCGGAGCCCCTTCCCCCACCGCCCCCACAGCCTGTCCTGCCCCCGCACACACACACCAATGCATCGGCCCTCAGCCCCACTCTGCGGTCCCTAGCTCGGCCCCAGAATCCCTCTCCCAGTGGCCTTTACCTGTCACCGGACCGCCTGCCCCCCACAAAGTGAGTGCCGAGGAGAGGAAGGGGAGTCAAGGCCCAGGATTCAAAGGCCTAGAGCCCGCCTGCCCCGGCCTCCACTCTTCCTCCTTCCTTCTCCGCCTGCCTGGCAGCGCAGGCTCCTCACCTGGGCCCCGCCCGCCGCCCCTGCGCACAGGTGTGTCCTCCTGCCATAGGCTGCCCCCCCACTGCCTTAACCCCTTCTCTCCCAGGGCCAGCCATAGGCACCTCCTCTGAGGCCTGGCCACCTCGCTAGGCCTCCCACCCTTTCCTACAGGTCCCTTCTCTCCTACCTGCCTCCCTTGCCCCCCCCCCCCGGGCCTACACTCAGAGCCTGGTCTCCAGCGGGAAAAGAGAGGGGCTGTCTTCCAGCTCCTTTGCCTTCCTCCTTGGCCTCTCCCCACAGCTACTCCTGCCCTGGCTAGCCCCTTCCTCTGAGGCCTTCTACCCTGCCCATGGCCAGAGAGCCCTGAGGTCAGCAAGGGGTCAGCTCGGCTGGGATTGGGTTGCGCCCCCAGCCTATGCTGGGCATCCCTGCCTCTTGAAGAGCAGGCAGGTCCCAGCGGGGTGCCTCCCTGTCCTCAGCCCTCATGTTGGGGAGCCCACCCCACCAGGAGGCCAGAGCTAGCCCGGAGCACCAGCATGGACCCCACCCATTAAAGTACTGAGCTGCTCTCCTGCAGCCCTCGCTGTCGTCCCGTGGGAAGAAACGGCCACACTGTTCTCAGGGGGGCGGGGGAAGGGCTGGTGAGGGGGACGGTGCCCCCGGAGGGCAGATCTGCTCCTGGACCCACCTCAATGCCCTGGGTCCAAGTCCCAGCCCACAGGCAGTTAGCCCTGGGGTGGTTAGAGGGGTGGGACCCGCCTTTCTTTTGTGCGGCTCTAGGCGTTGCTGGGAGAGGAGCCCTGAGGCCCACAGGTGGTGCCCCGCCCACCCACCCCCAGGAGGGCGATGGCTCCAGGGCCCGCTGTGTGGCCCAATCCAAGCTCTCGCGTGTGTGTGTGTGTGTGTGTGTGTGTGTGTGTGTGTCTCTCTCTCTCTCTCTCTCTCTCTCTCTCCTTTGTTTGCGTCCTTCTTAACGCCTGTCTGTACGTATTTGCTGTTCGTGGCCTGTTTCTGGGTCTGTCTCCTAGCTCTACAGCGACAGGAACTGTCGTGTTCACGCCAGGCCCCCAGCACTGCCACGGGCCTGTGACGCAGTGGACACCCAGCAACGAAGCACACGCTGTGGGGCAGTAAGGGTCAGCCCACTCCGCAGCCTCTCCTGCCCCAGGGACCCTCGCAGGCTTCCCCGGGAGACGGGCCTTTTCAATCGCGATAAAGCCTTCACACGAGGAAGGAATCTCACCCGAGACAAGGAAAAGGGGACAAAAACAAAACCCGCAGGAGCACGAGGGCGGCAGCGGCCCCAGGGAAGGGAGGAGCAAGATGCCCCACCGTGAGCCCACAGGAGCCCAGGGAGGGGCGGGCCGGGCGCTAGGCCTGTGCTTCCCGGCCAGGAGCGGCCTTAGCTCTGAGATCTAGACATCAGCACCAGAGGAGCGCGGCTGTGTCCCCTTAGGGTGACCCCAGCTGCGTCTCCAGGACTGTGTGCTCTGGAGCCAGACGGCCTGAGTCAAAATCCGAGCTTCACTGCACCTGTGAGCAAGTCCTGTAGTCTATCTGTGCCTCAGTTTCCCCCACGGTGAACTGGGAATCACACGAGTACCTAGATTGAATGAATATGTGTCGTCTTTGAAACAATGCCTGACGTATGACCAGTGTGTGATGAATTATCGTTGCCGGTTTCGATCGTCCTCCCTCATCTCAGTGATCTTCACACCCACCCTTTCAGGATCATCCTTCATTTTATTATATGTATATATATTTTTAATTGAAGTATAGTTGACTCACAATGTTACTTTAGTTTTGGGTGTACAACGTGGTGATTCCACAAGTCCGTACAGTATGCTACACTCACAAGTGTAGCCGCCACCTGTCAGCACACAACTCTTACGACACCGTATTCCCTGTGCCGTACCTTTGAACACTCTCCACTTTAAAGGAGAGACTGAGGAACCCGGCCCACGGTCACACTCCTAGTACGTTAAGCAGAGTCCAGAACCAGGTCTGCCTCACTGTGAAGGCTGAGCTTTTATGCGCGCACACACACACACACACACACACACACACCACCACCACCGCCACCACCCCCACTCCCCACCCACCCCACCCCACCCCCGCCATCCCCTTCTGAGCCCCTCCCAGCCAGGCATTCAGAATTAGAGACCCACACACAGTGATCCTAAGGGCTTTATTTACAAGAGTAAAGGCCCCCCCCCCCCCCGCACCGCCTGGGGCCTCGCTGGGCTATATACAGGGTCAGGAAGAGGGAAGTAGGGACGCAGCCATTTAAATTACAATAGAATGGGGGCGGGCTCCTAGGTTCCGGCTGTGGGTGGGTCCACGGGAGGCCTCTACAGGGATCAGGCCTGAGGCTGCAGAGAGAAGGGAGTAAGGGAGTAAGAGGGGACCTGGAAGGAGAACAAGAAGGGTCTGGAATGGCGGGGAAGGGCAGGGTGAGGCTGTCGCCACCCCCTCTGTCCAGGGGAAAGCCCTGGACCCAGGGAACACTGGGGGCAGGGCAAGGAGGAGCCCGGAGCCGCGGGGCCGTACCCTGGCTCACTTCCTCTTAAGGGAACCCTTGCTCTTCTCCTTGTCCGCCGACCGCTGCTTCTTCACCTTCTCCTCCTTCTTGTTCTTACTGTGCAAGTTCTCATATACATCCTCCTTGTGTCTGCGGCGGGGAGGGCAGGTGTGGGCAGTTGGCGCAGGTCAGGAGGCAGGGCAGGATGCCCCAGCACCAGCAGCCCCCTCTGGCCCACCCCACTTCACAGGTGAGCAAACTGAGGCCAGGAGAGAGGAGACCAGGTCACTGTCCCTTCATTAGACTAGAAGCTCCCTGCGGGCAGCGGCCCCGCCAGTGCCCAGCACGGGCCCACGTAGAGGGCACTCAGGAAATACTCGTGAACACAAGTAGGAAGAGCCCAGCTTGAACTTGACCCCTGTGGTCTCTGCAAAGGGAGGGTCGGGCCAGGGAGGCGGGAGGGCAGGGGAGATGCCGGGAGGTGGCAGGCAGGGGTCACTCACTTGGAAGAGGTGCGGGAGGCCTTGGCATGGGCGTTCTTCATGGCCGGGGGGTAGGTGATGTTCCCGTACTCTGACTCCCGGCCCTTCTGGGACTGTGGGCAGAGGTGTGGTGGGAGGGCAGTGGTCCCAGCAGGACCCGGTGAGACCCATGGCCCCCCACCGCGCGGCTAGGCCCTGCTCTGCACACACCTGCATGACCTCCAGCTTCTTCTTGGTGGTTTCGATGAACTGGGCAATGGCCACATAGATGAACTTGTACTGCGCCTCCGTCTGCACCATGCCCGAGCGCTGCGCCCGCACCATCTGGATGGTCTTCTGGACGTCGATGTCGCAGTCCAGCCCTGGGCAGGCACGGCAGTTGGACCTCAGGCCCAGGCAGAGGTGGACACCAAGGGGCCGCTCACCCCACCCACCTGCGTCCCCCACGGTCACCCTCACCCTTGGTGGAGATGCTCTCCATGAGCATGTCGATGACGATGATGGTGCCCGTGCGGCCAATGCCTGCGCTGGGGAGAGAAGGGGGTGCCATCAGAGGCCCAGGTCATGCCGCACCGGGAAGGGGGAGCCCCAGTGTTCAGCTCCAGCACGGTGGCAGGAAGAAACTGAGGCTCCGGTGAGAGGAGGTGACATGCCCGGGGTCGCTGGGCAGGCTAGCCAGAGGCAGAAGCTGGCCAGCTAACGCTTCAGCCCAGGGATTTGCAGGCGGGCCTGGCTCTCTGCTGCCCCCAAGCTGGCTCCCCACCCCTGCCACCCCCACCCCGGCTTTCCTTCTTCCCAGAACCTCACTCCTCCACTTCCTGCTTCGCCGCCTCATCGATGGCTGGGGGCTGCTCCTGACTCTGGCAGATCTAGGAACCCCAGTCTCACCAGTGTCCGGCCTGCTCCCCTGGCCCTCTCCCACACCCCTGGCCTGAACGAGGCCTTCCCTGCCAAGCAAACCCCCCCCCGCCCCGCCCTTCAAAAGTTTTATTTAGAGCATCTTTGGAGAGGGCTTTGTTTCCCATTTTCCTCAGACCCTGAGAGCAGGGAAAGGGCAGGCTTTGAGGCAGCCGGGCACAGAGGGCGCTGGGAAGGTGTGGAGGAGCTGTGAGGCATGAGGTCTCCCTTCCTTCCCCACCCTCTGCCACCACCCTGGGGCACACAGATCTCGGGAACCTCAGGATCCCTCAGAGACCCCAGTCCTGCCCCCTTGGTGGAGCCACCAGCCTAGTGGCCTGAGTCGCACTGTCTAATTTCAAACCCAGATTGTCAAAAATAACCCCCCCTTACCCACTTCCTTCCTGTAACATCTAAATAAAGGCCATGGGGATTTCAAGAAGTAGAAGGGGAGTAGCAGGAGGGTCGTTCTTAGCGACGGGCCTGCCCCTGGAGGCAGAGCAGAGTCCCTTAGATGACAGGTGGGGGGCACCCCCAGATTCAGCCCACCCAGCCCTGCCCCAGGACTAACGTTGCTGGTGGGAAGAAGGAAGACGTGTGAGGCCCTCAGCCTGGGGTCACTGGAGGGAGTGGGAAGGGAAGTGGACAGAGAAGCCTCCCGTTTCCTCATTCTCTGCCTGATGTGAGTTACTAAACCATCAACAGCTCCCATTCCTTGAGAGTGACTGCATTCCAGACACAGGGACAGTGTCTTAGTGAATCCTCACAGCAAGCAGAGGAGATCCTGAACTTACAGATGAGGAATCTGAGGGTCAGAGAAGTGAGGTAACTTGTCCGAGATCACACAGCCAGGGGGTAGAAGAGCTGGAGTTTAAACCTACTGGTCTCTGTCCAGGTCTTTGCACCCACTGTGTCCCATTGACTCAGTCCAGGCCCGCCGGGCAGGCCCGTCTACAGGACCCTGTCCCTCAGAACTGAGGGCATCCCCGCTCCTCCTTGCTGCCCCCCCCCCCGCCACCTAGCAGGAACAGGGTCTCCTGATCATGAATGTGAGATTCCCCAGCACAGCTGGTGATGCCTGTGCCCCTCCGGAAGACATCACCCGTCCCTGCACCACCCTGGAGCCGAGCTGGGTTCACTAGCTGGGAAGACGGAGAGAGAGAAGGCTAAGCACCCCTAGGGCTACAGATGGAGAAAGAAACCATGGGGAGCCACACTGACCCCAAATGGAAGGTGCCGGGGCCCAAGAAGCAATACAGGCTGAGTGAGCCCACACGAGAACACAGGAGTGACCGGGACCTAGGACCGCTGTGATGCCAGCGCAGACTGTCCCGCGGACTCGCTGCCGGCTGGCTGGGCCTGTTTGCTCATCCGTATTTGGCAGGGCTGGAGGAGACGGTACAGCCAGGGAAGTGTCCACAGAAGCCACCACCCCCACCCCAGGGCACAGGATCAGTCAGCGGGGTTGGTTCAAGCTAAGTTTCCGCCTTGGGTCTGGAGCCATCCAGGAGCCCGGATGAGGCTGGGATCAGGGGAGCACTGAACGCGTTAACACGCAAATGATTGCTTACAAGAGCACATGGCACCTGGCAGTATTTACCAGCCAGCGACCATTTTGATTACTACTGCTCACATCATTGTTATTCTCACCTGCAATGCACGATGATGGGTCCCGCGTGAGGCAGACTTTCCTGCCGCTGGTTGATCTGGTCCAGGAAGCTGAGGACACCCCCAGGCTCACTGGGGACCCCATGGTCAGGCCAGCTCAGGTACTGGTAGTGCCAGATCTCTCGAACCAGGTCCTCCTGGGCAGAGGGCATAGGGCCAGTGCCCTCTGTCCCCACACGTCTCCCCATCCCCACCCCACCGGACAAGAAAACCATCCAAGGAGGGGTCCCAGGAGCGAAGCAGGGCTGGAGGATACTCACATTTTCCAGCGGGGAGACCTGTAAGGTTCGGAGCTTGTACTCAGCTGTGTCATGTTCCCTGCAGTTGGTTACCACGTAGGGTCCGTAGACACGCTGAGTGCCCACCTCCGGCCAATACGGGACACACTTGTTCTGCAAAGGGAGGGTGGCGGTGAGGAACGAGAACGCACGGGGGCCTGTTCCAGGCCCTTTCCGAGGTCCTGCGTCCCCGGTGCTGGCCCAATGAACATTTGTTGCACGCATGGGTGAACTGGCCAAGAATCAGAGGCAGGACCGGTCCCGGCTCAGCCACCAACAGGTGGTGAGACCTGACAAGCAGCGCAACGTTACAGTTCACTCAGTAAACACTGGCTGGCGCCCACATTGTGCCTGAGCTCGTGCAGAGCAGGCCGGAGTTACAAACACAGTGAAGACGCAGCCCGTGCCCCGCGCCTCGCAGTTCACAGAGGGACAGGTGAGCGCGGCAGAGAGGGAGACACGAATCCTCCCTCTAGACTGGGGAGGAAATCAGAGGTGGCTTCACAGAGGAGGGAGCATTTGAGCTGGGGCTTCAAGAACAAGGATTCTGTCAGGCAGAGCGAGTGCAGAGAGAGGAAGTCGTTTCCCAGCAGAAAGTGAGCTGCCAAGGCAGGGGGACCTGAGGCAGGCAGTGCTGCTGGGAAGCCACCACGCCTTGCGAGCAGGCCTTGGAGTGTGCCTTGATCCTGAAGACAACTCGGATCCCCTGAAAGATGCTCAGGGAGGGAGCAACTTGACGCAGCGTGTGCTTGAGTGGGACCCCTTTGACTCCAGGGCAGACGTGCTGTAGAAGAGGGAAGCCTCCGAGGAGGGAGACCGGCTGCCCGGCGGGGTGAGGGTGAGCGGCAGACTCCAGAGAGATTCAGGAGGCGGAGAGGACAGGGGGGCTGTTGCTAGGATGGGGACAGGTGCAGGAGGGGCAGGAGGCATGTTGCTTTGAGACACTTTAAGGAAGAGAGCCCGTGTAAAACCTGGGTCTGGGGGCGCCTGCGTGGCTCAGTCAGTTGAGCGTTGGACTTGGGCTCAGGTTATGATCCCAGGGTCCTGGGATGGAGCCCCGCCTCGCATCAGCTCCCCGCTGAGTGGGGGTCTGCTTGTCCCTCTCCCTCTGCACCTCCCCCCTCCTCCTGCTCACATGCTTTCTCTCCCTGTCAAATGAATGAATAAAATCTCTAAATTTTTTTAGAGATTTATTCATTTGAGAGAGAGCGCATGAGGGGCAGGGAGAGACAGAGGGAGAGGGAGAAGCAGACTCCCCGCTGAGGAGGGAGCTGGACACAGGCTGATCCCAGGACCCTGAGATCATGACCTGAGCCAAAGGCAGATGCTTAACTGACTGAGCCACCCAGGTGCCCCTAAATAAAATCTTTTTTAAAAATAAAAAAATAAAACCTGGGTCTGGTGGTCAGGAGAGCCCCAGGTTGGAAGCAGCGCTCTGGGAGACAGTGTATACCCGAGATGGTCTCCGTGCCTCGGTTTCTCAACAAGGGTTGGACCTTGCCCTCTGAGGTTCCTTTCTGCCCTGGCATGTGGAGTTTCTTTGGTTTCATGGTGGTGGGTGGCAAGCCCTGGGGAGGGGAGCTCTGGGGGTCGGGGGCAGCACGGGACTCGGCCTTACCCGGCCTTTCTCCACCTCTCGGGTGGTCATGACGATGACGCGGGTATTCTCCTGCCATGCCATCTGCCAGAAGTCGTTGACTGTGGCCTCCAGGCAGCCCTGGCTGGCGATGTAGGTCTTAGTGTTCTCATCGGGGCCTAGCAGCTCGTTCTGGAAGTAAGTGTAGAGAGCTACACCCCAAGACTGTGAACCCCTGCACCCCCAACCCCCTCACCACCTAACTTGTTGGCTGTGCCTATGCGTCTCTGGATCCGGTCTCCCCACGGAGATGGGGAATTCCCAGGGCCCAGCCCTCCTCCCTTGGTGAGCCGGTGCCACCAACCTTGACGTAGTTGGCGTTGATGTAGTCGGACCCAGGGATGTTACTGTCGCGTCCCTGTAGGATCACTCTGGTGTGGTCAACTGGGAGTGGGCGGGGAGGAAACGAGATGGGCCTGGGTCAGCCGGGAGCTCAGCAGCCCCTGGGGCAGACCCTTCCTAAGCTCACAGGCCATTCTTGTCTCAGAACCCGGGAGGCTGTCAGAACACTGTGGGCAGGCACGGCGGAGGGTCTGCATGGGGAGTGCGGGGCAAAGGTTTCAGAGGAAGGAGGACGGTGGACGTGCCCTGTGGAGAGGCTCCACTGGGGGGTGGGTGCAGAGGCTTTCTGGAGGAGGGGAGGCTCCGTTGTGCAGGTGAGGAGGTGGACCCTATGAGATGGGGGGAGGTTGGCTCGGGGAAGGGGAGGCTCCTGGTTGACACTGCCTGGGAAGGGGAAGGGACGGAGGCTGCCTGGGGTTGGGGTGCTCACATGGGAGAATGTTCTTGTATCGGTTCTTGCTCTTGTTCTCTGGCCGCTGCCCTTCCAGCCGCTGATGCAAGTTCTTTACCTCCTGCTTCTGCAGACTCTGAGGGGCGAGAGGGGGAAATAGAATGCCGGCCCCCCCGAGCGGCATCTGCGCCCAGAGATAAGAGGGGGCAGACCAGTGTACAGGGTGGACAGAGAGGGGTCGGGGTCTGGACCCCACGCCAGTCACCCTGATGGTCCCCACCACGCACCTCAAACTCCTCCCAGAAGCCGGCTTTGGCTGTGTCCTCTGACTCCTGCTTCTTGTTGAGTTCCAAGACCCGGTTCTCAATGTCAGCTGCGTTCACCCGAGTGGCATAGTATGGCTGAGCAGGGCCGGGGGGCGGGGGGGGGGAGTCAGTGACTCGAGAGCACAGAAGCTCCCGGGTCTGGGGACTCGCTCAGGATAAGGAAGGAGGCAGCCAGGCCCACCCCCTCACCTGCCGCAGGTAGACGAAGGCACCTGAGGCCTCCTCGATCCCTGTCTTCTTGAAATGCTCCACCAGGTCTGTGAGGCTGTCGAAGGTCTCTGAACCACCCACGGTGTAGCGTCCGCCCTGAGGGATGCGACGTCAGGCCATTCCACATGCCCCGGTCTCCCTCCCTCGACCCCCAGCCTTGGACCAAAGCCCAGGCTGATCCACCCACCGCCCCTTCATTGGGCATAGACAGGAGCCCCGGCAGGATGCCCTCCCGACTGCTCAGCGGCCTTACCTCACACATGACCTTGATATGAGTGACTCTGAGTGGGGAGCCTGGGCCAGCCTTGGGCTGGTCGCTGAGCACGGACAGCACAAAATCTCCAGGCTGGCTGAGGCTCTCACGCACGAGAAATGTCCAGGGTTCACCCTTGGCCTGCAGCAGTGTCTCTGCCTGCCCCCCAGACATGTGACCATGGTACCACCTAGAGAAGGCAACATCGGGGAAGGGGACCTAAGCCAAGGGGCAGGCGCTGAGCAGAGACGTTCGTGGAGAGGGGCAAGGAAATTGAGTAACTATGATGTGCCAGGCACTGTGCCGGATCCTTCCAAATCTACCACCATATTTTTTTTTTTAAGATTTTTTAAAAGTCATCTCTACACCCAACATGGGGCTCGAACTTACAACCCAAAGATCAAGAGCGGCACGCTCCTCTAACTGAGCCAGCCAGGCGCCCCTGAGATCCACCATCATATTTAGGTCCGTTGCTCTCACAAAAATGCTGAGAGGTAGGTACCAACCCATTGTACAGATGAGGAACCCAAAACTGGGCCTATCATACCCTGGCCCGAGGCCCTGGGCTGAAAGGGAAGCCTTGGGAGTTCGAACCAGGCCTGCCTCTGAGAGCGTTAAGACAGAGGCAGAAAGGCAGACCATATCCAGAACAACTCTGGGGGAGAAACTGAGGAAGGGTTCCAGGAAAGCCAGGGCTGCACTAGGGAAAGAGGAGGGAGACCAAGAGAAACACAGAGGCCAAACCACAGAGAGCCATGGAGATGGGAGTCATGAGGGAGTCATGATGGGGACAACTCCCCCTGGGTAGCAGGGAAGACAGACAACCCTTCGGGGGAAACAGTGGTTTGGGGGGCTCTGAAGCGCCCAGGATGACATCACTGGAGATGAGGCTGGGCTCAGAGGGGCTCAGAAAGGCAGAAAGCAGAACTAGGACCTTTCCCCAAAGCACACCCCCTTCCCAGGAGGAAACTGTAGCCCCACAATGCCCAGCCCCACAGGAAACCACGTGATGGAAAAAACACAAAACTCCTTCTGGGGAGAGAGTGAGAAGTGAGGGTGTGAGGTTTCCTCAGCCCAGGGACCAGGGGAGGGGGCATTTTCCAACCGCAGGGATGGGGGGAAGAGGGAGGGGCCAGTCTGTCCGGCCCCATCTCACTCTTGCCCTGTCCAGAAGCAGCAGGCGGGGCGGGGGGGACACCGCATCCCACCCCTCAGGGATAGACCAGAGCACCCCCGCCCCCACCCCGCAATGGGGAGGGGGCTGACCCTCATCCCCCAGGCCCAGGATGAGGAAGTTTCCATGCAAATATCAGGCTGACCACAGGCAGAGAGCTAGCCACCGCGGGACACATGCAAATTCCCTCAGAGGTGGAGGGGGAGCAGCCAGGGCAAGGAACACAGAGGGAGGTATGGAGAAAGAGCCTCCCACACATAATCCCAGGGTCAGGGGTGAGCCAGGCGTCTGCATCCTGGCCTGGGGAACCAAAAGGGCCTCTTCGAGTCAGCTTCCCTGGCCTGGGCTCCCTCTATCCTTCCCGCCCCACCAGCCCCCAGCTCTGCCCTTCTCCTGCTTGTCCAGGCCGCAGGCTCCCCCTCAGGGGTCTGCCCGGCTTCTGCTTCCCTCATCTAGTTCCATCCACAGCCTGCCCCTCCTCTAGGGCCTCCACCAACCCACCCTCCAGCAGGGCAGACGCTGGCTTTGGGCAAAGAGGAAGAGACGACACGAAGAGTTCAAGAGGGCCTGGGTGGCAACCCCCCATGTATGTCGCAGGCCGGGCAGAGGAAAAGGTCAAGGGGGAGCGGATACCAAGCAAGGACCAAGGATGGCCACCATGAGCACAGTCATCCATGCTTGGCCTTCACTCCTCGAAGAGGTGGCTTCAAAGGAAATGGATCAATGGCTTCACGTTGGCTGGAGAGTGGCGTCCAGCGGCGGGCCACGAGGCCCTTGCCTCAGCCTCACCCAGTTCTAACTTTTAATCAGTGACTAGAACAAAAATACTGATGTGAGTGGAGAGGCGTGCATCTCTGAAAGACTGAACACTGACAGAACCCAGGTTCACAATCACATCAACGATCAGCACAAAAGGACAGGACAGGGCAAGTTGCCTTGGCCTCAGGAATGTGAAAAAAAGCCCCTAGAGTTATTCGGCTGCCCTTCACCTTGATGGAGCCATCACTGGGATACAGCTGCTAAAAGGAGCCGCCATGCAACACTGAGGGTTCAGGCCCCCCACCCCCACCCATGCTGTAGGGAGACCACATGCAGGGCGGCCTGCCCAGTCCTGGGGACCACGTCTTTCGAGCCAAAGGGACAGGAGGGCAGTGCCTTCAGTATTACCCGGACCCCAGGTACTAGGCCCCTGGCGCACGCGACCCTATCCCACAGTTTTCCACTGATCCATGTTCTGGTCAAGGGACTGGTCAAGCTCTACGGAGCCCCCAAAAGCATGCCCATCGTCACTCTGTTGCTGAGATGAGGCATTAAATGTCCTCATATCTAAGTCCCTATGCTCCTCCTCAACGCCATCTCTCTGTGTACCAACCTGTGCTGGGAGAGAGAATAGTTACAGCGAGGCAGGTTCAGTTCCATGCAAGGAAGAAGAGCTTTCTAACAACAGAGCCGGCCTACTACAAAATGCAGCCACTAGGCCTCTCCGTCCCTAGCAGGGCCCAGGGGGCCAGCTGACAGGAACCCCAGAAGAGGGCAAGGCGATGGCCCCTGCTTTCTCAGGGGTGGAGGGAAAGGGGTGGGAGGTCAGTCCCCTGAGACACGGGCCGGGATCGCACGGAGGAAAGAGGCCTGCGGAGCGCTGGGAAGGAGGGGGAAGGCAGCCCGCGTCCACGCGGGGGTGCGTCAGGAAGCCCCTCACCTCTCGCTGGTGGGGTCGGAGCAGTTCAGCGGGTACTTGAGGTGGATGATGGTGCCGTCTCGATCCTGCAGGACGCCCTGCTGCTGCGTGTAGTACTCCACGAGCTCTGTGAGTGTTGCAAACTTCTCCCCTCCATACAGGTCATAGAAATCGCCCGAGTTCTGGATCCGAATGTGGGTCACCTGATCCCCCACCCTGCGGGGCACCAGGTGGTGAGACCAGTCCGTGTGAGTAGAGGTGGGGACACAGGGCGGATAGGCTGGGTACCGGGCTGAGTAGGGGGCGCCCACAGGGATGGGGTGGGCATGGGCAGCGACGGGGCGGGGGGACACGTTGGTGCTGGGGGCTGGGGAGTGGGCACTGCCACGAGGGAACTGGGAACGAGTTGCTGAACTACTGGCCCTGGCTGGCGTTGAGGGCCACCTACCTGACAGAGAGGGAGAAGTCACCCTGGTTCTTGCGACTGGGCCGAGCCAAGAAGCTCCCGTGGACGCCGCGGCCCTTGAGCAGGGTTTCCGCGTCCAGCCCGCTGAGGTCTCGGTGAAACCACCTGCAGGCCCGGGGAGAGGTGAGGAGAGGGCCGTCAGTCCGTGCAGGGCGCCCCTGCCTCCTGCGTCCCGTGGGGCCCAGGACCTTACCTCACCATCCTGGGGGCTCCCTGAGCGGAAGGGGGTGCAGGGAATGAGGTGTGCTGGGCAGTCCGGGCGGGCCAAGAACTCTGGGGCTGAAGCCTCAACGCGGGGGGCTCGGAGGGCCCAGGCCGCCTCACAGCCCTGGCGGTCCTGGTGCTGGGGCTGCCACTCCACTGGCCCCGGGGGCAGCCAGCAGGGCGGGGACAGGAAGGGGCGCGGCCGACCCCTTGGGGGAACTCACTGTACTTCTCGTTTTAGAGCAGAGCGAAGAGACGCAAAGCAGGGTGGCAGTGGGGGTGGGGACGGGGCCCACTTCCCACACGGCTGCCATCAAAGGCTTTAGCAGCATGGCACTCCGTAAGCGTGACGACACCCGAAATAAGGACACAAATGTGACTTGCACCCTACCGGTGAAGGCCGTGCTGCATAAACGTGAACCCACTCGGTCACACGCTCTCTCTTCTTCCTCTACCAGCTGCTTCCACACAGGCTGCCCTGGTCCACACTCATGATGACGGTGACAGTGACAGGTCTCATTTCATGGAGTCTCACTCTATGCCAGGCACTGTGGTATGATGTCACTGATGTACCTTAGCTGATTTATTCCTCACGAGAGCCGCCCGGAGGCAGGTGCATCGCCACCCCCATTCTACAGACAAGGAACCTGAGGCTCAGAGAATGTAGGGAACTTGCCTGAGGCCAGCCAGTCAGTAAATGGCAGCGCTGGGACGGAACCCCACACACTGGTTCCAAAGCCAGTGATTTTAGCTACTGTATGCCAGCCCTGAGGGCTTCGAAGGACAGAGGCTGGGACCTCCGGTCCACTGGGGGTGGCAGGGAAGGGGAGACTTTCTAATAGCCAAGGCCAAGCAGATGCTTACAAAGGGAAAGATGCCTTCGCCTCCCCCGACATAGACATCAGAAGAGATGCCACTGGGACAGAGGGATGGACAAAATGACCCCCGCACAGCGGTCAGACACAGCGGTCAGACTTATACCTTTTCTACTTCTTGTCCTAAGCGCTTGTCCCACTGTGCCCTAACCAGGTGAAGCCAAGTGACAGAATGCAAGGGGACGCAGATCGAGGGAAGCAGGTGGGGGTAGAGCGGCCAGCCCCCTTGGGGCGGTCAGCCCGATGCCTGAGCCATGGGTTCTTGTCAAGGGGTCTGGTCTGGGGGCGCCTGGGTGGCACAGCGGTTAAACGTCTGCCTTCGGCTCAGGGCGTGATCCTGGCGTTATGGAATCGAGCCCCACATCAGGCTCCTCCGCTGTGAGCCTGCTTCTTCCTCTCCCACTCCCCCTGCTTGTGTTCCCTCTCTCGCTGGCTGTCTCTCTCTGTCAAATAAATAAATGAAATCTTAAAAAAAAAAAAGGGGGGGGGTTCTGGTCTGAATCAGCCAGCGCTCAGGACTCTGACCAGGGGCCTGTCCCCTGAGGGCTGGGGACTGAGGTCCCCACCATGACTGATATTCTCAGGGCTGGTTGACCTTGAGAGGCCCTACACACCAGAAGCTCGTGATGCTCCCTGTGTGTAATTCCACATACAAACACAAACACTCCCAAACCAAAACAAGAGGAAAGCAGTCTGACGAAGGATACACAGAAAGCTCGTATGGGTGGCTTCCCCCTGGGAAAGAGACAAGGTGGCTGGGGGAGAGGGCTAGGAGGGACATTTACTTCTTTCTTAAAGCTGGTGTGTTTTTTTTTTTTGTTTTTATTTTTATTTTTTTAAAGATTTTATTTTAATTTGACAGAGACAGCCAGCGAGAGAGGGAACACAAGCAGGGGGAGTGAGAGAGGAAGAAGCAGGCTCCCAGCGGAGGAGCCCGATGTGGGACTCGATCCGTGAACGCCAGGATCACGCCCTAAGCCGAAGGCAGACGCTTAACGACCGCGCCACTCAGGCGCCCCTTAAACCTGTTTTTTTTTTTAAGATTTTATTTATCTGAGAGAGAGAGAGAGAGAGAGAGAGAGATCACGAGTGGGGGAGGGGCAGAGGAAGGGGGAGGAGCAGACTCCCCGCTGAGCAGGGAGCCTGGTGTGGGACTCAATCCCAGGACCCTGACCTAAGCCAAAGGCAGACACCTAACCGACTGAGCCACCTAGCTGTCCCTATACCTGGCTTTTTTTTTTTTTTTTTTTAATTTAAGTATAGTTGACACGCAGTGTTACGTTAGTTTCAGGTGTACAACATAGTGACTCAACAAGTCTATGCTGTATGCTGCGGCTCAGAAGTGTAGCTACCACCTGTCACCATCCAACATTATTACACTGATGAGGGGCGCCTGGGTGGCTCTGTCGTTTAAGCATCTGCCTTTGGCTCAGGTCATGATCTCAGGGTCCTGGGATCGAGCCCCACAGTGGGCTCCCTGCTCAGTGGCGAGTCTGCTTCTGCCTCTCCCCCTTGCTCATGCTCTCACTCACTCTCTCTGTCTCTCTCAAATGAATAAATAAAAAATCTTAAAAAAAAATACTACTGACTATCTTCCCTAAGCTGTGCCTTTCATCCCCATGGTTTATTCATTCCATAGCTGGAAGCCAGTACCTCCCACTCACTTTCACCCATTTTGCCCCCTCCCTCCCCTCTGGCAACCATCAGTTTCTTCTCTGTGTTTATGGGTCTGTTTCTGCTTTTTGTTTGTTCATTTGGTTTGTGTTTTAGATTCCACATATAAGTGAAATCATATGTTCTTTGTCTTTCTCTAACTTATTTCACTTAACCTCGTGCCCTCTAGATCCCCCCGTGTTGTCACAAATGGCAAGATCTTATTCTTCTTATGGCTGAATAATATTCCATTGTATATATATACACCACATCTTCCTTACCCCTCATCTGTCGATGGACACTTGGCTTGCTTCCTTATCTTGGCTACTGTAAATAATGCTGTGATGAGTATAGGGGTGCCTGTATCTTTTCAAATTACTGTTTTTGTTTTCTTTGGGTAAATAACCCAGTAGTGGAATTACTGGATCATATGGCATTTCTACTTTTAATTATTTGAGGAAGCTTCATCCTGTTTTCCACAGTGGCTGGGCCAACTGACATTCCCACCAGCGGGGCACGAAGGTCCCTTTTCTTCACGTCCTCACCAGCACTTGTTATTTCTTGTCTTTCTGATTCTAGCCATCCTGACAAACGTGAGGTGGTATCTCAGTGTGGCTTTGATTTGCGTTTCCCTGAGGATGACCGATGTTGAGTATCTGGGTCTGTTGGCCAACTGGATGTCTTCTTTCCCCTATACCTTTGTGAATGTTGCAGCATGGGTATGTATTACCTTTATAAAAATAAATAAATTGCCTGGGAGATGGCAATTTGTAGGAAACAACTGGGGTGCTAGGAACGCTCTCCATCCGGATGGTGCATACACAGGTGTACATAGACGTGATGTTCATCAGGCCGTACGCTTGGGATTCCCGCCAAGCGCTCATGCTAAGCATTCATCACATTATGTATGCTATGACCTCAATAAAAAACTAGGGGAAAATAATAACCGAGGGTTAAAACTCAACTAAAGTCTCTGTTTCCTATGACGACTACTTTATCACTTTTTCAAATATCAAACATCAATTCTCCCCCCCCAAAAAAATGGGCTCTCCCCCTCCCCCTTCCCTCTGTACCTGGGAAACCTGGTCTGTTTATTGTGTGACCTAACACTGACTACCCTTTCAGTCTTGGACTTTGAGCTCTGCCAAAAGACCACACATTCCCTCCCAGAGCTCGGGGCAGAAAGAGCGTCTGCATAGTGCACTCCACCCTGGGGGGGTCCACAGCCCGTCGTGCCCCCCTCAGGAGTTCAAAGGCTAACACAGTGCCTCACGCAGAGTACGTGTCCAATAAACAAGCTCATCAATAGCCATGCACAGGCATAGTTCAGCTTCCGGTCCTACACATACACACCCTGCTTGTCATATACGGATGAGTACACACACACACACACACACATGCACACACACATGCAAACACTGGCCCACGACGCGCACCTCACCATCCACATCCGTCTACACATGTCCCTGGCCCCGTGCAGACACCCACACATGGACAAACCATCCTGACCACACGTGACGTTTGGGTCCATGCCTCCCTCGCCGCTGCTTGACTCTGTGCACCCTGTCCCTGTTTCCTGTGTGCCCACTCAGGGCCTCTGCCCAGGGGCACTCGACTCTTGATCACCACACGGCTGGCTCTTCCCCATTATCCAGCTCTCAGCGCACACGTCACCGCTTCGGGAAAGCCTTCCCGGATCCCTCCAGTTAGTGATGCCATTGGCGCTCCCAGCACCTGAAGCTGTTTTCATTTTCTGCATAACACTTCTGAGAATCTAAAATTAGTCTTATGTATTGGGTTCTCTGTGTTGTCTGTTGCCTCCCACTGGAATGAAGCTCCCTGAGAGCAAGGCCCGAGTCTGTCTTCTTCGCTACATCATTGCCAGAACCTTCCACAGTCCCTGGCCCATAGGGGATGCTGACATGCATCTGTTGCAGGAACGGTGCACGGGAGGGGGAAGTGAAGAGACACTGAAAGAAAGTGGAATGAACGCCAGATGTTGGGAAGTTCCGTGGGAAGGGGGAGCTTTCTCAGGTTCACCTTTCAGACATGTTATGTTTCAGATGATGTGGGCTACCCGGGGGTTCGCGTAAGCAGACAGCAGACGCAGGGGACCAGAGAGTGAAGGGAGACGAGCAACGGAGAGAAGAAAGACACATCTGTCACGGGGAAAGTGCTAGAGAAAAGAAGGAGGGGGCTGAGGGGCATAAATGGGACTGAGTCCTCACATCTTGAGGGAGGGCCAGGAAGCAAACCCAGGCCAGGGGGCCGTGGTAGATCGCGCTCATGGTCGCACACCTGCCCGTGGTGAGCATACGCCCTGCCCCTCTCTCCCAAACTCACAGGAGACTGTGGCACCCAGGTGGAGCCGGGGACTTACCCACGGGACAGCATCTCCCCAGAGGGATGGGGGAGTCACAGGCAGAGGGCCACAAGGGGTGGGGCCGAGTCTGGGCGCAGCTGTGCACAGCAGCCCAAACAGGTGAGTAGGAACACTGGGAGCTCAGCGACTTCCTCCTTGATGCAGCACGCCAGGCCAACAGCACCACAGCGGCGAGCCCCTGGTCTAATGATCTGGAGAAGGGACAGGTGGGAGGGGCTGGCCTCAGACTGCCCACAGCCGCCTGCCTCTCCCTCCAGCCCCACTGGGTAGTCCAGGGCCCGCCTGCCCCCGCCGGCCTTCCCTTAGGAGGGGAGGAGCCACCTGGAGCTCCACCTGGAGCTCAAGCTGACAGAGCCGCTGGAGGGAGGGGGGTGGGGGCAAAGACCAGGAAGTAACCCTGGCTAAGGGAGCACCAACCAATGGGGGAGCCTCCCAGCACACAGACAGCTAAGGGGCCTCCCAAAAAGCCCAGGAAGCCCCACTCCTCAGAGGAGGCGCCACCTGTGCAGGCCCCCCATCCCCCCTTCCCCCAGGGTATCGAGGGGCAAGTCCATCCTCCCACCCTGCCCCGGAGCAGGGTTGCTCCCAGCAGGAGCATAGGAAGGATCTGGAGGGGAACTGAAGTGGCCTGGAATGGTGGAGGGAATCTGGGGCCAAGAGGTGGGGGTTGTCAGGGTCACAAAAGACTGACACTGAGGCTAAGTCACAGGCACGTTTATTATCCTCCAGAACATTAAGGTCTTCCCTTCCTGGTCAGTGTTGCACGGGAGGGCCAACCCTCAGGAGGCAGCCACACTGCTGCCAGAAGCAGGCCCGTGGGGAGGCAATGTCATGGGTGGCAGGAACAGTGCCTTCAGCTTGCCCGACAAGCTGGCAATCTCGGGATCCTGGGCTTCATAAGACTTGACCAAGCGGGCAAACTTCAGGACACCTGCAAGGGGAAGCGGAGCATCAAGCCACACCCTCAGGGGACAGGTGTGCCCCAGATATCAGGAGGCGGCAGCTCGAGCATGAGTTACTGGCTGTTCCCCCTCAGGTCGGGTAGCTGTCTACAAAACAAGGCACAAGCAGGCCTCTGCCTTGTGTGGTTTGGATCAACCATTTTCTGGTCTACGCCAGGCACAACCTGGATGGGATGCAGTGAATGAAATATCCCAAAGCAGTGTTCTTCTCACGATCAGGTGAACCATTTTGGCGGTTTACTCACAAGAACCCCAAATGTGAACATGCACAAGATCCCAAGTCTATAACCTGAACACAGGAGGCCCGTGAGCCAGCTGGGCTGAATCAGTGGGCACCCTTGGGGAACGCCATTCTCTCAAGGACACTGACCAGCCAACCCTCCAACAGAGATCAGCTAAAACACCTTGGAGGGGCTGCAGAAGCATACTATCATGCAGACATCCCCCTAGAAGCTATTAGAAGAGGGTTCGGGTCCAGCTCTGCCGTGATCTCAGGCACTTAGTTTACTACCCGAGTCTGTTTCCTCATCTTAAAGTGGGATAACAGTGTAACTACTGGTAACTACAAAAAACACTTAGGACTTCACCGGGCCCAAGTTCAGAGTAGACGCTTGGCTCGCACTACCAATACGGTTCGTCAGATTGTGGCTGCCTCCGTGTGGCGAGACAGGGGAGGACGGCTCAGGGACCCAACGGATGCAGCGCCCTCTCCCGGACCCACGCCACCCCCGGCCCCCGTCCGACCCACCTTCCCCGTCGCAGCTGAAGCCATAGGCCTTTATAACCTCCTGCTGAATCTGCGTGGCCACGGGCAGCACGAATTGCAGCATTTTGCCCATGTCGTTGCACGCGTTGTCCCGAGCCTCGTCCATGCGCACGGCGTTCTCCGGGGCAGAGAACGCTTGGATTACCTCGGCCAGGACCACTGTGCGGCGGACGCATCCCCGGGTAGGCGTTGGAGCATGGCCGGCGGGCCCAGACGAGAATGCAGGGAAGAGGGCAAGGAATTAGTGGACTGAAGCCGTACTAACCCGATAAACTCGACCCAGATTCCCTCGCTCTAGGAGGCAAGGACCCCTCCTGGAGAAGAAAGAAGGATGGCACCGGGTGCCCCCATCTCCCGGCGGTGCAACCACACCCCTCGCTCTGTACCCTCCGCCCGTACCCTTCTCCAACAGGAAGCCCACCCGTTGGCTAGAATGCTTCTCACCCTTGGCTTGTTCGGCGCTCAGGGCCGCGGGTTGGGCCAAGGCGGACGCCATAGGGTAACAAAAGCTGCACGTGCAGCGGAGCCAAAGAAATGCTCAGGAGAAATGAGCTGCCTCTCAAAGTGGTTCTCCAAGCCGATGGGGGAGGAAGGGAAGCAGCATCAGCCGTAGCCGGAAGCCGAGAAAGCCTCTCGGCGTAGCGTAAAGCGACACAGTCGCCGAAATATTCTAGGAGAAAAAAGAAAAAAAACCTCCCTCCAGTGCATCATGACGCATTCAAAGAACTTCCACAAATACACTCCATCTCCATAAGAAACACACCTCTATTGTTGGAAACACAACGTAGGGGAGGGCTTTCCGGTGAAAACCGGAAAACCTGCTAGACAAATTCTAAAAGAGCTGTAACACTGCAGGAAGTAGCCTGGAGAGAATATGGGGTATCCATGAACGCCACTATTGGTGAGGGTGAGCCCAGAGTGGCGTTTTTCTAATTCCTATTGCTGTATAACCAACGGGGGACATTATAACTCTCAGAAGGAAAAACAGGGGGAAAAGAAACTTATTTATATCATCCATTTCTAGAGTTTGTGAACATTCGATTCGAGCCTATGCAAATGAACTCGAAGCTGATTGGCTGGGACGGCTGGCCACACACACCCTCGGCTTTTGAGAACGAAGTGATTCGCAGCAGTAAACGCGAAGAGCTAGGCTGCTCTCGTGCTGTCCTAAAATGGCCTGGTGCCGGGTGTGCGCTCCAGCGTAACGCCCTCCAATTTCTCTTGTTTTCTAGACTTTTGAAATGGTCGCCCACTCCCTCCTCAAACCATGGGGTACTTAGGACTCCAGAGTTCTAATCGCTTTAACCTAATGAAACTACGCCCCTGCACTTCGGCTTCATAACCGTTTCTCAATCTATTCGACAGAAAGGATTCTGGACTCGGGTGGCTCCTGGCTGTGGGGCCAGTGGCAAAAGGCCTCCAAGTCTGAGTGGCTTCCTAGACCCGACCCCGTCAGAGGCCTGCACCGTCCCTTCGCCCACCCGCCTCCAGCGTCTGGACTTCCCTGCCTTGCGACGCAGGGACTAGCTCCGTGGTACCCCTCCAGCGGAGCCAAGGCTCCAGGGCCCTGGGCCCTTCGGAGAGCTCCTCTGCAACTCTTCAGGTCCCTACACCCACTTGTGTCCCGTTCCACAGCTTTCTCTCCAGGCACCGCGGAGTAGTCCCCCACCCCCACCCCCAACTCCGCCCCCAGAGCCCGCAAAGAACCAGTCACAGCCATCTTCCTGGGGAGTCGTGAGGATGTTTTTGTTTGGTTTTGGTTGGGATGTTTTTTAAAGAGCGTCATATAGATATTTATATATATAAATTATTAATGTGGGGGAGGGGCAAGGGGCATACATCGCAGAAGGGGCGCGCGCACAGGGACTGGGGAGGGGCGGGGGCAGCACACGATGCTACGCAAAACAGCCACATCTAACAGATGAAATAATCACACCAATGGGGTGGGGGAGGGGTGGTGGCCACCGGGGGTTGGGCACGGGGGAGGAAGAAAGCAGGGGGACAAGAAAAAGGGACCTGGTCCAAGATACTGTGCGCTTTCTGCCCCCACCCCCGCCACCTCCCCACCTCTGCATACCACAGGAGCCTTGTCCTTCCGTCTGTCCCTTCCTCCCTCCCTCTGCCCAGCTGCTGAAACCCTGCAAATGAGCAGCACCCCTCCCTCCTCAGCTCTGGGTGGCGGTCTGGGAGGGAGGCCTCCGAGGTCCAGATGCAGGGGCCATGGGTGCTCTCTTGATTGCAGCGTCTACAGTGGCTTGTCGCTTTCCTTCTTCAGGTGACTGGTGGAGAAGGGATGCAGAGATGTGAGACTGAGGTCAACTCTGACCTGTCACGGAGCTGGATGGTGGAGGAGGGCCCCCCCCCCCCCAGGAGCCCAACGCCCAGCGGTCTTCTGCCCCCACCCCACCCCAGTCTGGCTAAGCTCCCATCCCGTCACTCCTGGCCTGGGGGGGCGGGCGGCACCTGTAGTAGTCCTCCTGGGCAGGTAGCGGCACACTGTGCAGCGGGTGATGGGCGTGCAGCCACTGCTGCTGCTCCAGCGCCAGGCGCTGCAGCTCAGCGGACTGTGCGTGCATGGCCTGCAGCTGGTGAGCTGCTGACATTGGGGCAGAGAGGGAGGCTGGCAGGTCCCGGTAAGGAGCAGCTGTGGGCAGGAAGGGCAGGGGGCACATGACTGATGGAGTGCTGAGTACTTACTTTGGGCCAGGAGATAGCTAGCCACCTCACATATGGAGGAAACTGAGACTATAACAGGGAAAAGCCAGTCCTGCAAGTTGCCAGTAGTGGAGAGGATTCAAACCTCTGCCTGGCACTAAACCTGTGCCTCTCTTGAGCAGGGGCTCAGCCCTCCTTCTCCTATTCCCAGCTCCTCTGGGTACCTCCTCATCCCTCCCCAAGCCCAAACAGGCCAGTCCCACCACCCAAACTCCTCCTTCCTACTCTTCTCTCATTAGACCCTCCCCACCCCCACCTCCATCCTTACCAAAGAGCTGGTGACGAAGAACTTCGTTCTCGTGCAGAGGGTGAGGAAGAAGGGGGTTGGGGAGGGTCCCAGCTGGGTAGGGGATCCGGGTGAGGTGAGACCCTGAGGCCAGGGGGTCAATGAGAGGGTGCACCGAGGCAGAGGCTAGAGGGTAAAGAAGAAGAAGGTGTACTAAAAGGCAGGTTTGGACAAAATCATGCATTTGGGTGAAGGGATCCAAGCCTGGGAAGAGACGGACAATCAAACACAGGGAGACCCAGTGAGGAACAAGAAGGCACAGAAGGAAGAACTAGGGGCCTGGTGGGTGGCCAAGACAAGACCTTACTGGAGTAGGGACATATGGATGGCAGAGAACAGGAGATTACAGTTGTCAGAGGGGTCTGAAGAAAAGGAAAGAGAGATGTGGACTGCTTAGAGGAAAGGAACTAGAAAGTTTAGGAAGTAAGACAGGAAGAGAGAGAGGTTAAGAGAGAGAAAGCACAAGGGAGCCTGGAATGACCATGACTGTAAGACTAGATCAAGCAATGTTCTGGACAATAATATGGCAAAAGGATAGTAAATAAAGCTCATTAGCACCTAAGATACCCCCAGCCAAAGCTATAGGGCTCTTTCTGGAAGGCCGCAGATCTAGAGATGGGGAAGAACATGAAACGCCTCCACTTGGGAGGAGAGAAGATGGCAAGAAATGGTAACAGAGTTGAAACAGGTACGTGAAGGGGGTGCGAGGGGCGAGGTCTGAGAGCAGAAAGGTAGCGTTCCCTCAAAGGTTTCCTCTACCATGGGTGGAATGCTGGACTCTGAAGGGGAGTGGAGGGTGGGTTATTACAGTCCCGGTGGCAAGGCTGGGGCATGAAGAGATGGGGGATGACAGGGAGGCAAAGATCAGGGGAGCAATCCCCGGACAGAGGCTTATGCCAGACTAGAGGAGGGAAGTCTTGGCCTGAGGTACAGAAGAGCCCAATCACTTGCCAGAAGCCAAGGTGGCCCCCAGGGACCAAGACGAAGAAGTAGGAGTCTCACCTGCATGGATGGCATCCTGCTGGTGGAGGTGCAGGTGGGAGTGGATGTGGGAGTGCTGGTGGTGATGGGGGGTCACATTGAGCATCTGCAGCCGGGCCAGCGGGTCATTGCCCAGGGCTGCCACCCTTTCTGCATGCTGCCTCTCAGCTGCCAGGCGCTCGGCGTAGGACATGTCAGGCCGCAGGGCTGGCCCAGCTGCCAGCGCTAGACGTTCTCTCTCCAGGGGCCCCAGGCTCGGATGAAAGGGAAAAGGGTGCAGGCCGGGTGGGCCAGGCTGCAGAGCCAGGCCCCCATGTCGGGGGAAGGGATCCAGGCCCGGCCCAGGGACCCCATGTAGGGGTTCCAGCTCACTGGGCTTCACCTCAAAGCCAGGCTTGAGGCGGTCACGGAGGTCTCGTTCACGGGCTTCCCGCTCCCTCTCCCGGGCTGCTGGGTCACTGCTGTACAAGGCCGGGACATTGTAACCCAGGAGCCCCGGGTCCACTGCCCCTAGGGGCACGTAGAACGGATGGTTGCGATTGCCAGGAGACATGACGTGGGGCCGGGCGTATTCACTGAGCGTGCGCAGGGCCGGAGTGTCAGGACCCAGGTAGGGGGGCACTGTAGCCACAGCGCTGCCCGGCTCAAATGGAGGGCGATGGGGCACCGGGCCAAGAGATGGGCACTCCACCGGCGCCCGGCCCTCCTGAGCCAGCTTCTGTGGGATACAGGGAGAAACAGAGTCAAAACGGCAGGTCTGGAAAAAGGCAGCTGGTTCCGCCCAAGCTGCTCATTTGTCTCGCCAGCTGAAGGCCAAAATGCCTCATCTTATTGGAACTCATCCTGGCAGGAATTTCCCTAACCTCTTCTCCTGGATCTTGGCTCTCCCTACCATCCACAGGTACTCTGATCTGAATTTGCCTTCCCCCAAACGAGGATTGCAAGGATTCCTCCGCCGGAATCCTTCCGTCTCCATTTCCTGGGCTGCCGTGCTTCCTCCTCTCCGAAAGGGGGCGCAATGACCCCCCCCCCGGGCCCTCAACCCTCCCTGCACGGCGCAGGTGGTGACGCACTCACCACGCTGCGTTCCAGCTCACGCTCCTTCTCGCGTTCCCGCTCCTTCTCGCGCTCCCGCTCGCGCTCGCGCTCCTTTTCTTCGCGCGCGCGCTGCTCGGCCTCGCGCCGCACCTTCTCCACCAGGTCCGCCCGCTTCTTGGCCAGCTTGGAGCCCTCCAGCGGCACAAAGTACAGGTCGCTGCGCGCGCACGAGTTAAAGCCTCGGTCCAGGTGTTTGTTGAACCTGCCGGGCGCAAGGGCAGCGCGCGCTCAGCCCCTGTGAGCGGCCAGAGCGGCCCCGCGGTGACCCTGCCCCCAAACCGGCCTGCACAGCCTGCAAGGGCGAGGCGAGGTTCTGGAGTACTTTAGAAAGCACCACGAGAACGCAGGGTTCCCTCTTGGCCTGCACGGCTGTCTCCGTTGCCCCTTCGTCGGTCCCCATTCCAGGCCCAACCGCACCCCACCCCGGCGGCTCACCTGGCTGACTGGCTGGCATGGCTGGGCACGTCTACCACCTTGGGAGGGGGCGAGGGGCTACGGGCCGGGGGCACGGGGCTCTCGGGGGTCTCATACTCTTCAGCTGGCTCTTGCTTGATCTGCGTGGCGTTCAGGGGCGGCCCTGAGGCAGGGGCTGCAGGCGGTGGTGGCAGGGATGACAGGCCTGAGGGCCCGGCAGGTGGCAGGGGCCCTGGCCCCACCGTGGGCGAGCCCGGCTTGAAGGTCCCTGGGCCCGCGGGCGGCGAGGCACCTCGGTAGCCGGGTGGGGTCCCTGTTCGGAAGGAGGGAGGCGAGCCCGGCTTGTATCCCGGTGGGGTGGCTGTCTTGTAGGCCCCTGGGGACGGGGCTCTCTTTCCATACGGCGGGGGCCCAGGTGGGGAAGCTGTTTTGTAGCCTGCTGGCGAGGAAGCCACTGTGGCAATGACCGTGGAAAGCGTAGCCGAGGACGTGGTGACCGGAGGCACCGGTGGGAAGGGGTAGGGCGCTCCTTGGGGGCCCTGGGAAGGGGACGGGTGTGAACATGGGTAGGATCCTTGAGAGGAAGAAGAGGAGGAGGAGTTGGAAGAGGAGGAAGAGGCCGGGGGGCCATTGGGGCCTGCTTGGCTGTAGGACACCTGGCTGTGAGGTGGGGGCAGGTGTGCTGGCCCTGGTGGATAGGGCCTCAGAGACCCCAGGGAGGGAGACATGGCATAAGGATGGCCATGGTGGGAGCTGCTGCTCTCCAGGGGGTGGGGATACGCTCCAGGTGGAGGCGGCCCAGAGCTCCCATGATGCTGTTGTTGCTGCTGCTGCTGCTGCTGCTGTTGTTGCTGTTGCTGCTGTTGCTGCTGCTGCTGCTGCTGCTGCTGCTGCTGCTGCTGCTGCTGCTGCTGCTGCTGCTGGTGATGGTGATGTGTTGGGGCTGGTGGGTGGCCTGTGGATTGGCCTCCAGTAGAAGGAGGGAAGGGGCCTGGGTGGGCATTGCTGTTGGCTAAGAGACGGCCATAGGGAGGCGGTGGGGGAGGACCCTGGCTCCACACAGCCTGGGATGGCAGGGAAGGCTGAGTATACTTGGGTGGCTGATTAGAGACAGACAGGCTTGTCGGGGGAGGGAAGGAGTGGGGATAGCTGGGCAGTGCCTGGGAAGCCGGGTACTGGGAAGCAGAGGAAGAGGATGAAGAACTGGAAGAGGAGGCTGCTGCAGAGCTACTACCAGAGGACGAATATGGATACCTCATTGGGGGGGCTGGGGCGGAAGAGGAGGAAGTGGGTGGCAGAGGATGGGGTGAAGGAGCAAGAGTGGGGCCCTTTTCTGGGCCAGGAGGAAGTCCACCCATACCCTGCCCCATGGCGTGGGGAGAGGGCAGGTGCCCAGGTAGTGGCTGGGCCCCCAGGCCAGGAGGAGAGGCTGAGGCATTGTTAAGGGGTCTCAGAGCAGGTGGGGGAGGCAGGTTTGGAGTCACATGGGGGAAAGTGGCTGGTGGTGGAGCAGAGGGTAGGTTGCCACCGCCCACTGGAGTGTTAGGGGGCTTTGCTGGGGTAGCACCACCAGCCCCAGAGCTTGATATTGAAATGGGGGTGGTGGGTGGGGGGTGCTGTTTACCCCCAGTAGGGGCCCCCACTGAAGAGGCAGCCCCTCCCCCCTTGGGACCCATTGGGGGTCCAGACAAAACTCCTCCACCAGTGCCCCCAGGGTAGAGCTGTGGATGAGGGGGAGGGGCCCCAGGAGGAGCCTGGAACATTCGAGATGTGGGGGGCTCCATGGGAGCATGATATCCAGTGGGTGTCACAGAAGAGTGGGATTCAAAGCCAGGCTCTGGCTGTCGGGGGGTGCTGTCTGGTGGTGGAGGGGAAGGTGGAAAGAGTGGAGGTGGGTGGTAGGGGCGGGCTGGGCCCTGGGACAAGCCAGAAGATGAGTCGGAGTCGTTCTCCACGCTTCCAGGGCTGTAGATGCTGGGAGACGTGCTTCGGTTATCCTGGTCAATATCCCTAGGGTCACTGCTGCCATCATCATTGAGGCTCCGCCCATCTAAACTATCCAGATCAGAGGGAGACTGTGGCCGAGGGAGCTCCTGCTGCAGAAAAAGGAGGACCAGTTTTTCTCTTCTTTTTCCTTGTTTCCCCTAGATGTGGGGCCTCGCTTGCACAAAATCATTTCCCCCTCCCAGCACACCACTGTACCATGTGATGAATACTCCTGCTCAAGCCCACCTCCCTGCCATGTGGGGCTTCCCCCTGACCCCATTCTCAGCGGTTCCCTAGAAGCCAGTCTTGTTTCCCTCCTTAAAAAACTCCATTCCTTCCTGAAGTGTCCATCTCAAGCACCTTTTCCCCATCCACAGCTAAACACAAATCCCTGTCTTCCACCAGCTCATATCCACCTTTCTCTCATCTCCATTTACCCCATTAACTACACATGCCAGAAACCCTTGGTTCTTAAAAAGACTCCTGCATTTTCCTTATGATTTATCTGTTCCTTCCACTAACACCTCTCACCTTTAACCTCCTCCCCAGCGCCCTCATGAAAATCAGGACCTGGAAAAGGAGAGGCTAGAATCCCCCACACTCCCAGTCCCCTCTGGCCCTGCCTGGTCATCTAGTGGTCTGGCTGTAGCCCTAAAGATCTGTCTGACATATTCTAGACAGGACTCCTTTAATAAGCACCAGGATATGACTTTTCTCTCATATCCCAAGCGAGATTAAAGTAGGAATCGTGAGTGAAAGGAAGTTTTTGGGTAAAAGTGGTCAGCAAATGGGTCAGGACAGCTGCTAGGGTCTCCCACCTCAGTTTTGGTCTTTTTTGGTGCATTGGTCTCCTCACTTTCACTCTCTGAGATCTCCTCACTCCGACCCTGCTTGCTGACCTTTGGGGTGGAGGCTTCCTCGATGCGGGCCTTCTGTTAGAAAGAAAGAGAAAATTCCTGTCTTCTACCTGCCAAGCCTCCACCATTACCCTCTGCCAGACAGGAAGTTCCCCCACAACACACACACACACACACACACACACACACACACACACACACACACACACCCTCAGCCCCAGTGCCTGGGCATCCTGTGGGAGGACCTGAGGACAGAATACCTTGGCTGTCTGCCTAGACTTCTCGGCTTTGCCATCACTGCTGGACGTGCTGACCCCTCCAGGGGAGGCCCGGCCCCTCGATCTCAGTTCTTCCCGGGGCCCAGGGGCCTCTTTCTTCCGTCCGCTCCTCATTGACATCTGAGGGAGAAGGAAGCAAGCCGATAATGTAAGGGGTTTCTTCCACATAGCACCTAACTTTATGGTGTGCCTTATTTCTGTTCTTCCTCTCCAGGCCCTCACCCCCAGTTTCTCTGCCCCTCATCTTTCATGTCTCTCATCTTAGCTATTACTCACTGAGTCTTTATTCTGTCGTGTCTTCATTCTTCAGGCTGTGGAGACCCCATTCTCCTCTGCCTGGGCAGCTGAATACAGAAACTTCTCTGCTTCACCCCAAGTTCCCCACAGCTGTGGCCTGGGAAGCAGGAAGCAGGATCTCCAAGTTTCCAGTGCAGGCAGCTGGAACTTGCAGGATCTGTTTTCAGTGAAGCCTGTTAGAAAAGATCATCAGAGTCTCCGAACTGGGGAAGAGCATCTGAAGGGGATACTAGTGTGCTTATCCAGAGGCTGAGTAAGTGGCCCAGCCCCAGGCCTTTGGGCCAGGAGGCGCAAGCTCTGTAAGACATTGCTGACTTGCCCCACGGGCTACCCTGGCTATCTACAAGTGAAGGAGACGCTGCTTGCAACATCATCTCTTTCATCTCTGGAGAAGGCAGAAAATTCAGATGTACCGATGGGCTCACATTATTTACCCCTCACAATACCTAGGAGACACCTGTGTGTCCACGAGTTCCACAGAACCTTACCAGGGAGCATAAAGAAATGTAACTGAGGTATGAAGTAATTTATTGAGTGCAGTCTTATGTTAAGCCCTTGCATACAATTGCTTTTAATGCTTACAACCAACCCTGCAGAGCAAGTCTGTATTCTTATTTCCATTATATAGGTGGGGAAACTGAGGTTCAAAGATTGAGACTGTGACTTGCCCAACTTTGTGTGATGAATACACAGAAACCAGGGACAGCACCAGGGTCAGACCCACATCTCCCTGACTTCAAAGCCCATGCTAGTTCTTCTAGACTTTGCTATAGTCTCATCAGAAGCTGGTGGGGAGAATTCTCAGAAGGCCTAGATCAGTTCCATGAAACACGAAAAGAATCTTTTCACGTCAGAGTAGGTGGGAGAAGAATGTCCCATTCTATAACACAGATGCACACAATCCTACCAATCCCGAGTCCAAACCCGGGTATCCCCTAAGTGCAGAACTTCATTTCTGAGAGCCCCATAGAGGCCCCTCTCTAGTGCTTGGGTTCCCTAAGGCTAGAAAGTCAGGACTTTCACTTTACCAACCAAAGCAGTGAGTATCAGTGAGCATGTAATACAAAGTTACAGATTTCCGAGCCTGTACCCTCACTTGGTTTAGACAGGGACACACCCCTTATCCCCTGTCTGTATCTGTACTTATATCTATAGTCAGCTATTTTCATTTGCACTCATTTGTATTTCTTGCTAAGTATCACGTCTCTCCATATTACTGACCATGAGATCTTTTGAGAGCAAAAACGGTACCTTCCCACTGTTTTCTTCCTTTCTATATCTCCCGCTGGTGTCACGTATATATGGGTGCTCTGTTCTGTCCTTGTCATTGACCTGTAAGACCACTAACTTCAGTTGGTCTTTTCGAATAAAATGCTGTTGGCTTTGGTGGGAACAGGGTAAACCTTGCCACCTATTCTGAGGTAGGAGGCCTGGCTGGGTAAATGGCATTTCCACAGTCAACAGCGAGTTTTTCCGGAGGAATACAGAGTAATTATTTCTCACTCATCTCCGCTGAACCCTACCGAGACAGGTGGTAAGGGGCGAACCTGACCTTTCCAGGAAACTTAAATAATAATTTACTTAGAGTCACAAAGAGCTGACACACAGCTCCAGGTATTCTGAGCTTAGAACCAATGCTCTGCTCAGCAAACTAGCCATTTTTAACTACAACTATCATCACATTTGCGAATTATTGTGTAGATGGGTTTTAAAACATTGTCAACCCCCTCAAAATCCAAAGAACAAAACCCAATGTAACATAAGAGGAACACAATCTCAACGAAAGCACAGCAAAGATGACTATTTGTGACTGGTGTGTCTTTGCCAGCCCTCTAAAGGAGAGTGCCCATGTCTCATCCCCATCTCAGAACCCGTCGGCCAAGTCAGAGCCAGGAGATCCAAAAGGTCAGAGAAATGCATGAGTGGAACTGAAAAACACAGCAATCAGTATGCCCCTCCCCTACTGCAACTGTTTTAAAAAGCTGAGATCTGATAAAATTATCAGTGAGTAGCTTTGAAGGAGAAAAGCAGTCATAAAAGCATAGGTAATCCCGGGGGAAAGGAGTGGCAAGGGGAGAAGAGTTAGGGTTGGGCTGTACATACGTTTCTGAACTCGGAGCATGTTTTAGCCTCAACATCTTGCCTTAGTAGCGAGTCACTGTAACTAGTATTTCGGGAGCACCTACTATGTATCTGTCAACATACTACACACATTCCCCTTCACAGCCTTACTGCAAAAGAAAAATGACAAAAGACCAGAGTGGGGAGGTGCAAAAGTGAGAAATAGGGAAAGAGTCTCTAACAGGAAAAGAAGGGAGAAATATGAGAAGGACGTCAGAGGGAATACACAATTGAGGCACAAGGCTTTCTGGGAAAGGCTTGCAGGGTGAATTTCAGGATTGCTGGCCCAGCCCCCATCGTCATTCCAGACCTGCCAGACTAACAAACCAGTCCAAAGTGACTCCTAGATAACAACGCAGCCCAGACCAGCAGATAACAATGCACCAGTCTAAGCCTTCTTAGAATCCCGGGGGGTCAGAGGGGCCTCAGAAATCATCTTATCTATAACCCCTTCATCTTACAATGAAGCCGAGACTCAAAGAGAAGTGACTGGCCCAAGGCCACAGTTAGAGGTACTGCCAGGACTAGACCCAGGTATCCCAGCTCCCGTTCCAGAGTATTTCCACAGCCCTCTCCCCTGGGCCACCCTCACAAGGGATGGGCTTGTTGGAGAGCCCAGCCACTCCCACAAAGTCAGCGAAATAGAAGGTGGAAGGTTAGGTGAGGGAAGGGGTCACTGCCCTGATAGTCTGGGAAAGAGGCAGACTCAGAAAGGGAGACTCAAGCTTAAGAAAATGTTAGAATATCATTGCAAAGAAGCAAAAGGACTACTGCATACAAAAAGTTCCTAATAATAAGGGAGGTAGAGGCCAGAAAGAACTACCAAAAGATGGTGTAAGTTGAACAGAAGCATTTCCATGCTCTCGCTGGGGGGGGGGGGGGGCACTTGGAGCAACATCTATGACCTGCAAATAACATGTCTACCTGTTCCAACAGACTCCTGGATGCAAGGCGGGTGGACCCCCCCCCGGGGAACCTCCTATCCACCAACGGCACCAGAAACACCTTTCCGAGCCCAGCCAGGAGTCCCAAGGACATTGCCAGAGGCTGAGGTTCAATCAAGATTCGGAACCCCCACCTATAGGACATCCCACTGGATCATTGCTATGGCAACAAAATGGTAGAACGTGCCCCTCAAGAGTCTATCCCAGGAGTCCCTCTGCCAGCCACTCCCCCTCCAGTTGCCAAAGCAACTCCTACCCTCCTATAGCACCCTCAGGGAAGGGAGCTTGAGAGTACCTACCCCCCTTGAAATAAGCCTATGCACAAAGGGAAATCTTGAGCTCAAAACAGAAATGAAGATATAACCTCCCTCCACAGAAACCACAGCTAGAGGGGCAGTGGGTGCTCTAGGGGTTTGAGGGAGGAGGTCACAACTTGCCTGGAGTGCCTGTAAGATTGTCCAATTCTCTCCTCCTCTTCCACCCTCCCAGAAACCCTTTCTCCCTAACTCTCCCTTCACTGTTCCCATCTTCCTCCTCATTAGTTTTAGGAGGACCACACTACGCAGCCCCAATGTGCTCCTCTCCAAGAAGTAACTATGGCTGAGATTGGAAAAACAAGGTCAGAGGTGACCTGAAGTAGGCGAAAGACAATCGAGTCACAAAGGCATCCACTTCCCACTTCCACCCTGTTAACACCTCTGGTGGTTCTTCTCAAAGGTGGACCTCTCCTTGGCCCTTTCAGAGCCTCCCTTTCCCCGGGTTCCATTCTCCCCCATCAGCTACAAACCCTCTCTTTCCACCTACCGCACCCCTTCCTCATTTCCCACTTCCCTTCTATACCTCGCACCCCCAACCCCGAGTTCTGAAACCCGGGCTCTGGGCCTTTTCCTGGAGCCCTAATGCCCCACCTCGCTGCCATATCTCTATTCCTTTTTTGCCTTCGCCCGAAGCCCCCTCGCGGGCATCCCCCTTTTTCCTCTGCCAACCCTCCACCTCGGTGCTCCTCTTTTGGTCCCGGAGTCCTGGCTACCCTCTTGCCCCATCAGCCCTCCTCCTGAGACCCTCCCACCTCCCTCCACCTTCCCGATCCTCCGGGTGCCCTGGCCCCCATCCCTCCTCTGGGGCCGGCCCCACCCCCTGAGCCCCCACCCCCACCCCAGCCTCTGGCCGGGCAGATCCCGCAGTGGGGGTACCGGATCGGGAAAATAACAAATGGAGGCGGCGGCGGCGGCGGGAGGGGGAACTGGGAGGGGTGGGGGTGGGGAGCCGCGGGCCAGAATCCGGGCGGGCCCGAGGCCCCGGCGGCAGCAGATCTTACCTGGTCGTAGCTCGGGACGGCTGGCTGGCTCCGAGCGGGATTCGGGGCTCCGGCGCCTCCGGGGGGCGGCGGCGGCCGCTCCCCCGCCCCCCTCTCCTCTTCCCGGCTTCAGTCGCCGCCGCGACGGCGGCGGCGGCGGCCCCGACCCCCCCGGAGGGCGGCCCCCATCCCCTCCCTTTTCCCCCACCTGGCCCCGATCGCCCGCCTGCCCCCGGAGCAGATCCCGATCCCGGCTCTCGTTCAGCCCCTCCCCAGGCCCGCCACCTCCCCCCGGCCGCCCGGAATGCCCGGGCCGCGCCGCCCGCCCCCGCCGCGCCGCTCGCCCCCGCGGCCCGGCCGGCCCTCCGCGCGGCTCTGACCCGCCGCCTCCCGCCCGCCGCCCGCGCCCGCCCCGCGCAGCCCGCACTCGCGCGATCCCCGGCCCCTTAGGCGGCCTCCGCCCGCGGCCCCCGCCCCTTCCCTGGCGGTCGTCCCCCCTCGCCCCTCCTAGCCCCTCTTCGAGGCCAGCGGTCCCCCCCAAATGGGTCCCGGCCCGAGGCCCCGGCCCGACGCGGGGCTGCGGGCGGGCTGGGCGGCGCGTCCGGCGACTCGCACAGGAAAGCGGACGGCGAAGGGAGGGAGCTTGGGAGAGGGGGATGGGAGAAGGGAGGAAGAGGGAGAAGGAGGGAGCGCGGAGGAACGGAGGAGAGAGGGGCCAGGAGGGAGACGCGAGGGAGGGAGCGCGAGGCAAGCTGCGAGGGGGGAGAGAGGGGGATCCGGAGAGGAGGAGGCGCTGTGCGAGTTGGCCGAGGCCGGCCGAGGGGGCTGGGGCGCGGGGAGGGGTTCGCCAAGGCGGAATGTGGGGAACCGGAGAGGGCTAGGTAGGAGGGGCTGTCGGTTGTAAGGGCAGAGAAGGGGGAGACTGGAGAAGTTTGGGGGCAGAGGGGTCTGTGGCAGAGAGGAAGTAGGAGGTTGTGGGTGTGTGGCAGAGATTGGTCTGATGGGGGTACATTGCGAAAATGGAGCTATGTGGGGGCTTTGGGGGCAGTGAGGTATGTGACAAGGAGGGGTGACTAAGGCTTGGGATGACAGCGCCTGTGGCAGACACGTAGCGGGAGAGATGGGGGCGATGATGAGGGAAAATGGGATGGAAGCTTGGGGTCATGGGGAGGGGAAAAAATTGTAAAGATGTAGACATACAGATGTGGATGAGGTTTCTGGATGAGAATTGTTTGGAGGTGATTGGTATTGGGAAAAGAATAGAGAACATAAGAGTGGGGGGGGGTGATGATGGAAAGCTGGAGAGAGTCCAGAGATGTCAGCATGGAGAGAAGGGGAAAGGTGAGCAACCTTAAGGGACCAAGGAGGTGGGGCCAGAGGCATATTCTAGGGGACCTGGGGTGCTGGGTGGGAAAGGAGTGGGGAGACGCCGGGATGGCTGGATTCTGGAGGTGGGGGATTTCCAAGAGAACTGAGGAGGGTTTCGGTTGGCTAGGCAAAGGTGGATAGAATGGGGTTGGGGTGGAGGGGGAAGTGGGTAAAGAAGATTAGAAGGAAATGTAAGATAAACAAGGCCTTTGGTGGTAGAAGGAGGAGGGAGGTCAGGATGGGAAAGACAAGAGTGGAGATGGGAAGGGAAAGCAGTAGAAGGAAATGATAGAAGTCAGGGAGGGCAAGCCCCCGTGTAGGGAGGGGATTAATTTATAGGAGCAGGACACCATCTTCAGGCCCTTCCGTCTGGTGGTGTCTCCATTTTCCTTCTCAAACCTGTTTGAAGTTACCACAGACAGTACTCTGGGCCACAGGGAAGGAATCCGGTGGGGATTAGGCTCAAGATGGAGCTAAATCCCTAGGTGCCCTGGTGCCCCAATCCCAGTCCTACTGTGGAGACAATCCCCACACCACCCCCAGACCACAGGTTCTTCCTTCAACCCTCCCCACTCTCCAAGCAGCCTGACTGTCAGCCAGCCAGCCATTTCCAGTCTTCAGCCTGAAGCCAGCACCCCCACCAGTCCACCACCAGTGTCTTCTTCTGGGCTGTCTCCCTGGCCCCACACCAAGCAGCAACATCTCCCAGGACAAAGGACACCAAGACACTGGGTGATTTTTGGCAGCTGAGATTGGGAAGGCCAGAGAATGGGAGGGAGAGAGGCTGGGAAACTGGAAGAGCTGGAGCTGGAGCCTGGATTGGGAGCCCTTACTAGCTCTCCAGATTGGGGGTGGGAGTAGGGCATGTGTGGGGCCAAGCCAGCTAGAGGCCAAGGATGGGCCCTGAATAGCAGGATCCCACCAGGCTTCTGGGAAGGAAGAAGTTGGATTTACAGCAACTCAGTGGGTTTTGCCTCATATTTTCTTGGGCCAGGTTCAGGCAAGTTCTGGGACTACCCAAAAGCTCTAGCGGATTCTAAAGCACTAGAGAACCTGAACAAGAAGCCTTCCTTGGCCTAGCAATGAATCACAACTCTTCTTCGTAGCCCCTGAATTGGTTGACCACTCACTTTTCTACCCCATGCCCACCTTCTTTATCCCTCAGGGCCTTCCAGAGACCAGGCCAGCTCCCTGTCCCCCTCTCCCTGGTGATCCCTGCCCTCCCTTCCTCTGTGCCCTTGAATGCTCCCCCCCTTCTCCCCACCCCCGCAACTTTGTTCCAAGACTCCTCCTCCTCACTCCCCATTGCATTTCCTCTCTTTCTGTTCTTCTCAGTTCAGTCTCCCACTGGGCCCCGGGCCCAGGCCCTTCCCAGCTCCCTTCTAGGCTGAGCTGTTCTCTCTCCTTTTTTAACCATGGAGGGATGGGCTAGGATGGTGACATACCTGAACCTAAAAGAAAAATTTAGGCAGTGGTAGGAACGGAAACTAAGAAGAGTCCGAGAAGCCAGGGCCTACCCCCACCAATTCCTCCACGACCTGAGGGCCAGGCTCACCATTCACGTTTGGAGTACACCACACACACACACACACACACACACACACACACACACACCCCACCATCCCACACCTCAGCTCCCTTTATGGCCCCAGCCCCCCACAACCCGCTGGTCTCCAGGCAACGGCACAAAGGGAAAATGGAGAGAGGGGCCCAGGAGGCCCTGACAGAACTAGCTGTAACCCAATCCAACCCAGTACCTGGGGGGTGGAGGGGTGGGGGGTGGGCATGGCTGCCAGAGAAGGCCACCTAGGAAGGAGGGAAGAAAGGGCAGAGGTAAGGAAATGTGGCTCCAACCAAAACAGTCTTTCGTCAGTCCAGGAGTTGGAGAAGAAAGATGACTATCGTGGACCCCAGAGAAAACTGAGAGGCCCAGAGAAAAGTACAGTGTGCCCCAAGGGGAACGGAAAGGGGCGCCAGGAGATAGGAGAGAAGGGAAAGATGAGCTGCCCACACTGAAGTTAAGAGGCATAGAGGAGCGGGGGAAGAAGCTCTTTGAACTGCAAATGGCTGAGGTGTCAGTGACACAGGAAGAACAGCGGAGAAATGGGTCCTGCCCATACAGGACGCAAGTCCTCTTCTAGTCCTGGAGCTGGGCAGGAGGGCAGAGAGCCCAGGACCAGAACTCAGAGTAGAAACAGTTTAGAGGCCCACAGAAGGGACAACCTTGAAATTCCTCCCATCCCACCCCTAGCTCAGGGTGAATATGGTGTCCCGCGGAACCTTGCCTCCCTCTAGTGGCCACAGCTCCCCATGTGTAGCCCCTACCTGCTGGGCTCTGCTCTGGATCCCAGCCCTGTGAGAGGGTTTCTCCTTCTGGGTGGTTCCTGGGCCCCTGTGTCAAAGTCAGTTGGGGCTCCACCATAGTGGGTCTCCAGCCACGCACTGGGGCCCTACTCACAGGCCAACCCAGCACTTGTGGTTCTGACTCTCCAGTTTACTGGAAGACTCCATTTCCTCAGACCCTCCTCTATGTCCCCTGCTTCCACTCTTCCCTCCCTGGTTCCCCATCTCGCAGGAGGTGATGCCCACGTGGTGCTGTGGCAGCCCAGAATGGCCAAGACAGTGTTGGGGAGAGGCCTAGATGGGAGCCGCTTCAGGCCACAGCTTTATCCCCTCATTTTGGTCAAGGCCCTCCAGGAATCTGAGAACACTTTGAACCCCTCTTCCTAAAAATGAGCACACACAAAATCTTTGACACTTCTAGCAATTCTCGGACTCCGGCCTGAGAACCCTTCATTCGCCTGGGTCCCAGAGCCAGACTGGCTGCTAGGAAGGCAGGGGCAACAGGGTCCCCACCTGGCCAGGGAGGGGTAGGCAATGCCATCGTCTCAGCCATACTTGTTTGGTTTCTTCCTCTTTCTGTGTGCTCCCCAGCTCAGTTATGCAGGTTCACCAACTTCCGGGTGCTCCGTCTTCTCTCCCCTCACATGGACTAGAGTAAGACTCCTCAGACAACAACACACTGTGATTCAGACTTTAATGGTGGTGCTCATTTCCACGCCACGGGGGGGTGGCAACTGTGGAACATGGCACAGGGGAGTGAGACATTGCTCTGGTGCAGCTGGAGGAAGAACAGGGAAGCCAGGGCTGAGGAGAGAGTTAGGGGGAAGAGTCCCCGGGCACATGGCCCCACCTCTGGACCGAGCCGGCTTTGGCTAAGGGCTGCTAGACACAAACGAGCTGATGGGCAAGGCCCTTTTCTGTTACCCTTCCCGTTCCAGCAAGACCTCCCAGCCCCAGGCCATCTCCGAATCTCGTCACATCTCACACACACACACACACACACACACACACTCTCTCTCTCTCTCTCTTTCTCTCTCTCTCTCTCTCTCACTCACTTCCGGTCAGGCCAGGTTTGGGCTCCCAAGTTATGGAGAAATGATGAATTAATTAAGAAGACGAATGAACAATAAATAAATAAATAACCCACTAAAGGCTCGGGCCAGGCATGACCACGCAGCCAGCACACCCCTCCACCTCAGCTCCCCGCGCTTCCTGGTTCCTACGCAACATGGAAAACGTCCGGAAGCGACACACGCAGTGACACACGGCCCCTCTCGATACGCCTCGCCAACCACCCCTGATGCACCTGTCCCAGACCCTGACTGTTCTTCCATGGACACCCTTCTAATCCTCAGTCCCGTGGCCAGTTTTTGAGGAGAGAGAATAGAAAGGACAGAGAAGTGGAGAGTGTGGAACCCGGAGGGGGGAGAGCACACAGCAGGGGCCGGACAAGCCAAGGAGCAGCGCAGCAGGTCAGCCAGGAGGTCCGGGGTGAGATGTCACAGAGCAGGACAGGAAGAAAGAGGTTCCAGGAGGATGGGAGAGGGGTTCCAAGTCTCCGGGCAAGGAGAGGGATCACAGCACACTGGGATTGCGGAAATTATGTCCAGCGAAGCGGGCTTCGTCCCCCAGCTCTTCTTCAATTCTGAGAGAGAGGAGCCAGAGAACAAAGAGTCAGGGAAGTGGGAGGCTCCTGCTTCTGTTTCTGAGGCCCCTGGCCTCCAAACCCATCACACCAGCTGCGTCTGTGTCCTGGCCCCAGCGTGGTCATCCCCTGGCTTTCCCATGTGACCTATGGGAGCCAGCGATCAGGCCATCAGTAGAGCCGTCATTCAAAACCAAGTATTTTCTGGATATCTACTGTTTTTCCAGGCCCTGGGTATCAGAGATGGGAGGATGGGCAAAACAGAGCTTTTAACCCGATGGGTCCCGGGCTCCCATCCCCCAGATGTCCTCACCTCATGAGCTGGTTGTACTTAGCCAGACGCTCCGAACGGCACGGGGCTCCAGTCTTGATCTGAAATACGCCCAAAGATAAGCAGCTCAGTGGCTGCCCCTTCATCTCCTAAAAAAACTTACACTCCCTTGACATTCTCCTGACACCCGCAAACACCTGGAAAGAAAGACCCACCCACCTGACCAGAACCCACTATTCCACAAAGATGTCCCTTGCACCCACCTGGCCTGTGCACAGCCCCACCACCAGGTCGGCGATGAACGTGTCCTCAGTCTCTCCTGAGCGATGACTCACCATGACCCCCCAGCCATTCTCCTGGGCCAGCTTGCACCTGCAGCCACACACCAGCACTGAACCCCAGTCCCTCACACCAGGCACTCCCTTCCCAGCCCCAACACCGGTCTATGTCAAGAAACGCCTGGCAGGAAGCTCTCTGGAAGGGGCAAAGGGCATGGGGTGGAGGAGGGCAGAACCAAAAGAGCCGGGAAAGTGACCGCAGGTTCCCCGCTCTCTTCAGTATCTGTGCCAGGACGAGGCTGGGAGCACTTGCTGGAGAGGTCCTGTAGAAACGGGCTGGATCGGGGAGAGCCAGGGGACACTCACGCTTGGATGGCTTCAGTGACCGAACCGATCTGGTTGACCTTGAGCAGCAGACAGTTGCAGGCCTTTTCCTCCACTGCCCGCTCGATACGCTTTGGGTTGGTCACGGTCAGGTCATCACCCACAATCTGGATCCCTACATTGGCTGTGAACTTCGACCAGGCAGCCCAATCATCCTGGTCAAAGGGGTCCTCAATGGAGACCACTGGAGGGAGAGCAGGAGGGGCTGCTGACCCTCCCTGGGGCTCTGCATCAGGCAGAAACGCCTCCCCCATGGTTCCCTGAAATGGACAGATCCCCTGGCAAACTGAGCCTGCCCATCCTTGCTTCCCTGCCTCCAAGATGAGCCTAGCCCCGATTCTTACCTCGATTCTTTCAGAAAACCTACCAGGGGCGCCTGGGTGGCTCAGTCGGTCGAGTGTCTGACTCTTGGTTTTGGCCCAGGTCATGATTTCGGGGTTGTGGGATCGAGCCCTAGGTCGGGCTCCACACCCAGCATGGCGTCTGCTTAGGATTTTTCCCTCTTCCTCTTCCTCCCCCTCTGCTCCCCACCCCCCGCCCACCACGGTCTCTTTCCCTCTCAAATAAATAAAATCTTTAAAAGAAAATAAATGGGAAAGAAAGAAAAAAAGAAAGAAAAGAGAGGCGCCTGGGTGGCACAGCGGTTAAGTGTCTGCCTTCAGCTCAGGGCATTATGGGATCGAGCCCCACATCAGGCTCTTCCACTATGAGCCTGCCTCTTCCTCTCCCACTCCCCCTGCTTGTGTTCCCTCTCTCGCTGGCTGCCTCTATCTCTGTTGAATAAATAAATAAAATCTTTGAAAAAAAAAAAAAGAAAGAAAGAAAAGAAAAGGAAAGGAAAGAAAAGAAAGGAAAAGAAAGCCTTCCAAAGACCAAGGGTTCAGAGTCTTTCTCAAAAGACTCTCACTCTTTTGCATTTTCCCACTTTCATTCCCAGGAAGCTTTTCCTCAGTGCTATTCTAAATCCTTCATTCTGCATTTATGTCTACTTTCTCTTGCTCTGTCTCAGGGAAATGGAAACCAGCTTCCTCCCTGCAGGGGTCACAGCCCTTGGGTCACAGGCTTGGAGAGCTCCTCGGCTCCTCGTCAGCCTTCCTGTTCTACTCCCACAGCGCCTGCAGCTCCACTCAGCACCCACAACTTCATCAGTCAAAAACACTGATACGTACAAGTTCCCTGCTGGGCCCCACCACCCTCTCACCATCGCTGGTTCCTTCCAAGGCCCTCCCCATGATCCCGGTAGCTTTGGAACACACAACTTTAATCAGGACACAGGTAGATAAAACAGATTCACCATGGGTACCTGCATATTTAAACTACCTACAAAATCCTGTCTCTGCAGGAGGCTCCTTCCCTGCCCCTCACTCGGCCCTGATTCTCAGGCTCTTCTTAGACCTGCCACCTGAGACAGCGCCCCATACGGGCCAGAGTTGCCCCACACGTCCCTGTCTGCCCCTTGACCCTCGTGCTGCCCTCCCTCCCACACCCCTTGTTCTCACCAGGATAGTCCCTGACAAAGTCCTGGTAGAGGGCCCCCAGCTGGTCCCCAGTGATGTATCGGGAAGGATCGGCAGGAGACTTGAAGTCCAAGTCATATTTGCCATCACGATGAAACTCCGAGGCAGCAACATCCATGCCAATGACAATCTTTTCTGTGTAGCCAGCCTTGTCGATGGCTTCCTTCACCAGCTCCAGGGCTGGGGATGGAATACAGTGAGATTACTAGCAGAAAGGGTGGGCAAAGAGGAATGAGAGTAAGAAAGAAATTCAGAGCCCAGGCGGAGGACTGTTGCTGGTGGGCTTTTCCCCAGGGCTGGGAAGAGCAGGCCATCTTCTAGGAAGGCAGAGGAATGCAATTCTGTTCATCACAGGTTGTTTGTAAATAGCTATCATTTATTGAGAGCTAACTATGTCCCCTAAGTACAATGATGCCAAGAGGTAGATACTGTTATTATTCCCATTTTACAGATAAGAAAGACAAGCACAGAGAAGTTAAGTAAGAAAGATCACCAGCCAGTAACTCTTCAAGTCAGGGTTCAAATAGAGGCAATTTGAACTCTCAGCCACTTCCTGTTACTGTTTTTATTCACCATACGGCTCCTGCCAAGGCAGAGAAAAACTAGGGATCTCAGAGGCCTGAGAGGTTGGCGTGGAAGTGGGATAGACTTAGAATAGAATCCCTAGAGTATGGTATATCTCATCAAACTGAGAGCCCTATGAAGTTCAAGTCCAGGATGGACCCTACGAGTCACCTAGACCACCTCCTAGCATTCTCAGGGACTCCAGTAAGAACTTACAGTCGCTAACAGGTCTGGCTGGGCAGGTGAAGACTGTCCTCATAGGCCTGCATGTGAATGTGGCAGGCCCTCTGGGACCCAGTCCCAGGACTGGCACCACTTTGAGCTAGCTCAAGGGCCTCCCACTCATACTCCTCAGGACCTGGTGAAGTGTGTGGCCCTTCCTGATGTCCCAGGACAGACTGACACTTAAAGCAGGGAGTGGGGCTCCTGGCCTCACCTTCACTGTTCTCTAGGATGTTGGGGGCAAAGCCGCCTTCGTCTCCCACATTGGTGGCATCCTTGCCGTACTTGTCCTTGATGACCCCCTTGAGTGTGTGGTAGACCTCCGCCCCGAGTCGCATGGCATCCCGAAAGCTCTCAGCGCCCACTGGGAGGATCATAAATTCCTGCATGGCCAGCTTATTCCCAGCATGAGAGCCACCATTGATCACATTGAAGGCCTGGGGGCCACAGGACAGAAAAGTCACAAAGCACTTCCCTCCTTCACCCCTGGAGAGTGTTAACCCAAGAGCCCAAATCTGCCCCAGCTTCCCAGACTCAAAGTCTCCTGTACCCATCCTTTCTCTTTAGCTGCCTCCATGCACTTTCCCCCCATCATTCCTCACAAAGTTTCATGCTCCCCCACCCCGCCCCTGGGAGAGGCCCAGGCAGGGTGGGCAGGGCTCACCGGCACGGGCAGGATGAGGTCCGAGTTTCCAGCCAGCTGAGCAATGTGGCGGTATAGGGGCAACTCCCGCTCGGCTGCGCCTGCCTTACACACGGCCAGGGACACACCCAGGATGGCATTGGCCCCAAACTTGGCTGGGAGATTACAGAGGAAGGCACTGAGCAAAAATGTCCCCTGTCTTTTCGAGCCCTGGCCTCCACCTGTACTCCCCAAAAGGAGGCAGTAAAGGAGACCCCCTCCTCCCTCTCCACTCCTGCAACACCTCATCAGTGCCCTCCTGAAAATAGTGAGGAAACACACACACGCACACACACACGCACACACGCGCGCGCAACGTGATGGGAAAGGGCAGAGGGCTCCACCTATTTCTAAACATCCTGAGACCACAGACTATCTCCTGCCAGCTTGCCCTCTTCATGATGAGAAGAAGTTCTTCCTTCTGTCTAATGTCACTCCCTCCCACTGCAGTTAAATTCATCTTCTCTTATTCTGGCTTCGGGAGGAGAATGAAAGATGGGCTAAGTCATTACAGTCCTTCCTAAGGAAGCCCCCCCAAGCGCTCCACACTGTCTGCTCTACATGTCCTCCCCCTCCCGCCTCCCCACTTTCTCCCAGCCCCGGCTTACACTTGTTCTCAGTCCCATCCAGCTCCAGCATCAGGTTGTCCAGCTTCTCCTGCTCCACCACAGAGAGGCCCTGTGAGCAGAGCCACCATCACCCCAGGCCAGCATGGAGGCTGGGCCCTAAGGCGGAGGGCCCCACCCGTTCACACATAGGTTCACCTCTGACCAGGGCTCCTGGGAGAACAGCCTGTTTGGATTAGGGGACCTGAACCCCATGGAAGCAGGGGGCAGTCAAAGAGTCTTCCCACCCTTCCCTTGGTAACCATGATTCCCAAGAGGCAGACCTTTCTCTCTTTGCTCCCTCCTCCCCTAATCTAGGATTCCTTCCAGGACCCTGGTCCTGCCCACCAGTGCCCCCCACCCCCTCCACGCCCAGCCCCCAGCAAAGAGTGGGCCTCACTGAGCTGATGAGGGCAGGAGCGATGGTGGTGTTGATGTGGTCCACTGCCTTCAGGACACCTAGGGAGAGGTGGGGAGGCCAGACTGGGTCAGGCTGGAAGGGGCCAGACGTGGGGGGCATGCAAGAAAGCAGTCGGGGACTGGTGTGAGGTAATAAGAGTATAAAGCTGAGGGATGGGAGAGCCTGGAAAAGAGAAAAGGCCTCACCTTTGCCTAAGTAACGCTGTTTGTCCCCATCCCTCAGCTCCAGAGCCTCATAGATCCCAGTGGAAGCTCCACTGGGCACCGCAGCCCGGAAAAGACCTGGGAGAGGAACATGAAATAAGGAGGGGCACAGAAGGATACTACAGGGCCCAGGGATCCCTTCAGCCTTCCTGCTCCTAACTGCCTGCCACATCCAGTCACATTCCCAGGCTGCTCTCTAACACACACACACACACACACACACACACACACACGCACACAGAGGGGCCTCCTCATCTGCCCAGCTGAGGTCCCACATGCACGAGGAGGAACCCACACACACGAAGCTATGCAGGCCGCACACACATGCACACATGCACGCAGGTGCACACACAGACGTGCAGAGGCATGGTATGTCCCATACACTAAAACAGGACACAGAGATTGCCCTATCCTGGCTCCCCTGGACAAAGAGGTCCCAACCCCCATAATCCAGGCTTGTAAGCCTGGCCCAGCACCCCATCCCCACTGGGAATCAAGGCAGCTTCCCCTCCAGGGCCAGGGGACACGGGGCCGAGGGCTGTAGGAAGACCCAGGCCCTGCTCGCTACCTCTGGCAGTGTGGAGATCCACCTCCACCGTGGGATTCCCACGGGAGTCCAGGATCTCTCGGGCCCAGATCTTCTCTATCGACATGATGGCTGAGATCTTGCGTGGAAGGGAAGGAAGGAGAAAGATAAGAGGTTTAGAGAGGTGGAGCCTGATCAGTGGGCGGGGCTACAGGCTGGGAGGAATGGGAAAGAGGTTACTGCAGTGGGTGGGGGGTGGGGAGGAGCTGGCTGCAGTCCTGGCTTTAGAAGGGATCCCCCCCCACCCCATAGGGGAGAGAAGGTCAATGCAGTGAGGAAGGGGAGGTCACTGCAGTGGGGGGCGGGGTAGAATCAAACGGTGAGAAGGGAGGACTCCGCAGTGAGGAGGGAGGGGCACTGGCAGAGATTCCCTGGCCCCCTCAGTAGCTCCAGCAGCCGACTGGTGGGCTTCCCCCAGATCTCAGAGTGTAATGGCTGCCAGCCTTGCATTTCTCCTTGGAGCCAAAAAGAAGATGGGCTATCTGGGCAGCTGGGGCCTCTCCTCCAGAGCCCCCATCCCAGACAACTTAACACCCCAACCCCCACTCCAAGATCCCAGTCCCTCTCCCAAACATATGGCCCTCCTCTTCCCAAGAGATGTACAGTACAGAAGTCTGGGGAGAGGGTCCTGAGGAAGCCCTCAGTCCCTGGGGGGTGAGCGGGGAGGGAGAAGAGATCTGGGGGGAGAGGCAAGGCTGGGCCCATCCTCCCCGTCCCCAACCCCCCCCCCCCAGACAAATACTCCCCTCCTCCCATCCCTCCCCCGTGCAGCAGCGAGAGGTAATGTAAAAGGAGAGAGGCACTGTGGGGGAGGAGTGGGAAAGAGGGGAGTCTAGAAGTCTAGGGATGCTGAGGAATGGGAAGAGAAGACATTTCCCCAGATGAAAAGCCAGGGGACGTGTCAGGATAAAACTACACTGCCGGGGGAGACCCCGAACCTAACATCGACAGAACCCGAGGCGAAGAGGGGCGTGGGGAGAGTAAAGGGTCAGGCAAGGGTAGAGAAAGGCGCAGTTAGAGAGAAACAGGTGCGGAGAGGCCTGGCGCCCCAGTGAGGAGGGGGCGACAGCCAGAATCCGAGAGGAGCGGTCCCAGAAGGCCGGGGAGGGAGGGTGCCCGGGTTGGTGCGAATGACGGAGCAGGTGCGCAGCGCCTCAGGGCGAGAGGTGCGCGCAGGCTAGGGGAGAGGGCGAGGGGCGCGGCGGCTAGGGGAGGGGGCTGGAGGGGCGCAGGGGCCGGCCGGGGCTTCACCTCGGGGCTGCAGACTCAGCCTGTGGCGGTGGCGGCGGCAGTGGCGGCGGCGGCGGCGGCGCAGAGAGAGCGGGAGTGGTGGCGGCGGCGGCTGCGGCTCCCGGGCGGCGGGCGGGGGGCGGGCGGGGGGCGGCGCCGATAGGGCCGGGCGGGCGCATGTGACCCGGAGCCCCCGATGAGTCAGGAGCCTCCGGCGGAGGAGCACGTAGGAGCGCGGGTGGGGGGCCGATGGGGGGGGCATGGGGGTGCTAGGAGGAGAGCGATGGGGGAGGGGCTGGGGGCGACCCAGGACTTGAGGCCCGGCACCCGCGCGCGCTCACACCCACGCCCCGCTCCTCTGAAAAATAACAGGCACAGCCTCACGCCAGTGAAGCCCATGACAGACTTGGTGTCTCACAACCCCGGTCCGACACAAGAGTATCAAAATGTCTCTTTATTTGAACACCAAACTGCCTGGCACACCCAGCCGCCTCGCCTCCGCAGCTCCTCTGCAGCCAGCCCTGCAAGCATCCCCTGGGCCCATGCAGGCCCACCACCTACATCTGCCTGAGGGCCCCCCAGCGCGCGCGCGCGCGCGCGCGCGCGCGTACACACACACACACACACACACACACACACGCACACGCACACAGGTTCCGGGCAGGGCTCAGGCCCACCCAGACGCTGCCCAGGTGCCCATTACAGAGGCTGGGCGGCAGGCTGTGACGAATTCCCAGGGCTGGGGCAAGAGAAGGCACGCTCTGGCTCAGGATGAGGGGTGTGAATGCGGCCGCACCGCTCCCTGCCAGTCTTCTCAGGTCTTGGGACCAGTGTCTTTGATCTCCTGGAGGAAGAGGGCAGAAGTAAAGCCCCGGGCCCTCCTGCGTTCCCCTTGCTTCCTGTGCCCGGGTCCAGAGTGCCCAGTGGCCACACTCCCCTGGGCTGGTCTCAGTCTCCATCTGCCTCATCCTGCCCTCCTTTCTTCCCCCCACCCCTGTTTCCTGTTATTTTTAGCTTCAGATTTTTAGTGCAAGATCTTCCTCCCCTGCCTCCTCTTCTAGGCCCAGCTTCCATCCTCAACCACCACCTCCGCCCTCCACCCCCACCTCCCACACGGCACCCCAGACCTGTCCTTTCCAGCTGAGCTTCATGCAGTCACCCCACACCGGCATCTCTGCCGGCCACCCCAGTTCTCTTCCTGACTGTTTCTCTCTAATGTATCCTCCTAAGCCTTTTCCCCTCTGGTCCTTTGTCCTCACCCCAAGACACCCCCTGACTCCTAAGCCGGGTCTCTCCAAGGTTCTCCTCACTCGCCATACCCCTTCCTCAGCCATCTCCTCCTATATAGCAACTTCTCTTGCCCCATCTGACAGACCCTTGGCCTCCTCTTCCTGCTCCCTGTCCGCTTCCTTACTGTCCTTGGGGGCTCAAAGAGCTACATGGATGGCAGCTCCAGTTCGGAGTTGTGCTCAGCGTCAGCCTCCTGCTCCTGGGTCTCCTTCAACCTCTGACGGATCTCCTCAGCGTCAGCCCGCTCCTCCTCCTCGTAGAAATCTTTATCCAGGCGTTCGAGGTGTGCTATCTGCACCAGGGCCTCCTGGCGGTAGTCCTTCTCATCCGTACACGGGTTGTCCAACAGCACCAGGGCTCGCAGCTTGGGCAGGTCCCGAAGCTTGGCTAGCTCCCCCAGCTGGGTCACCATGTTGCTCCTGCCGGTGGGGTCAGGAGAGATTCACCCCGGGGGGAATAATGGGCTTTGGGGTGCCCCACTGCCAGGAAGAAGGCCCCTGGGGGAATCTCCCGCTGGGTTCCAGTTTCCCTAGAAACACTGCCCCTGTGGGTTAGCTTGCTCAGCAGAGCCAGATAGCACAGCAGAGCCAGGGTGGTCCAGCCCTCTCCAGTCCTGCCTCTGCCCTTCCAGGACCCCGTGAGCGCCACAGTCTGTTCCGCACGGCGCTGGTCCTATTTCTCCTTTTGGAGCAACAAAGCTAGGTCTGTAGTTGGAGAGAAGGGGGAGATCTCCCTTGCAGGGTCAAACTTCTTGTGTGTCAGTCGTACCTAATCAAAGGTGAGAAAGGAGGACCCAGGCCAGTGGAGAAGGAACTGGGATCAGAGCTCATGGAGGTGGGTGCTAAGTTGGCGCTGCCCTCAGGAAGGAGCTAGAGCTAGGGATGGTCTGCAGCCTCCTGGCAGCGTCATCTAAACTGTCTCATTGTACAGTATGTTTCTTTTCAGGTTCTTGCCTCGTGCCTTTATGAAATCAGGTTTAATTGTTTCCACCTTAGTCTCAATGGAGGGGACTAAACCTCACAGAGTCTCTCACTGGCAGCACTCCATGCACTTTGCACTGGACTGTCCTGTGCATTGTGGGGGAGGGGGGGCTTAGCATCTGTGGCCCTAGAGGCATTTCCCAGTGATTGAGATACCTCTTCCCCCCTACCCTTACTTTCAAACAACCCAGTTAGCAGCCATTGAGGAGGGTCTGTTATCTCCATCTAGACCATTAATAGGAAAAGAGCACCCCCCACAACCCTACCAGACCAGAAGCCACGGCAGGAATTAGGAGCTCCAAGGTGCAACCATTTCTCCCTACTTGGGAGGTTCTCATTCCTTTGCCAGCTTTGAGGATTTGGCCACATTGACTAAGGAGGCAGTTACCTTACATCTTGCTTAAAGAAACACACAAAATCCTCCATCAGACAAGGGTTCCTGAAAGAAAATCCCCCCTGACCAATCCCCAGTGTCTTTCTATCTAGAGATTTTCTTTCAAATACTCTTTTCTCCTCAAATAAGAGCACATCTTACGTTTTTATATCAGTAAGGAAGCCATGCCTTACAGGTGGGGCTCAGGAGAAGAGAAGCAGGAAAAGGGAAGGGAAATGGGGGTCCAGGAGATGGAGAAGGGCAGAAGAAATTTACACTGAATAGGACCAAGAAAAGAGACTTGGAGCCAGACTGTGAGTCCCTTGAGAACAGGGTCCAACTCTGATCCCTTTAGATGTTCCCAAAATACAGCACCAAGCCTGGCACATAGCACGCTCTCAATAACTGTGGATTGAGTGAATAAAGATGCAGGGGTCCAAGGCTATATACAGTAAGGAAAGGAGGGGTAAAGATCAGGATGGCGGATGAGGGGAGAGTCTAGGAGCAGACTCGGATTGGGGGTTTGGGGTCAGGGATGAACATGGGGTCAGAAGCTGCTCCTGGTCCAGGGTAGGGACAAGGTGGGACCTGGAAGGGGTGCATACCGCAGGTTGAGATACTGTAGCGATGTCATTTCCTTGGAGAAGCCACTCAGAGTTTCAATCTGGTTGTCTCGAAGATGCAGGGTGGTGAGATTGCTTAGGTGTTCCAAGCCCTCCACCTTCTTTAGCATGTTCTGGGCCTAGCCCCCGGATACAGCACATAGAGCGGGAGAACGTAGCAGGGACAGGGAAGAGAAGTCAGAGATGCAGGAAACGTAAGAGTGGAGACGGAGGGGTGCAGGAGGGGAGTGGAGGTGGGTAGAGACGGGTGTAGACGGTAAAGAAGTCTAGGAGAAGCTGCCAGTCCAGAGAAAGGTCAGCAGGATCCCCTACTGCTCATCCCACCAAAGCCAACTCCAATTAGGAGGAGATGCTGCAACCCACCCGAGGCCCACGAGCCCCCACTGCTCCACTGAGGAGAAATAGCTCCAGCACCATCCCAGACGGAAGCAACTCAAGAGTCAAAAAGACTGAACGGTCAAGTGGGTCCTTAGCCCGATATCTGTACCTCAGTTACGGCAAAGTATGCTACCACCTGTACCAAAGCAAACTGTCTCTATTCCCAGGTATTATGTGTTATCAGCCCTGCTAGGTAGGAAGGGCTCAGTAAACGATACCAAATGATCATGATGACGATGAGGTTAGCAGCTGAGCCTACGAGAAGCCAGGCACCCTAGCCCCCAGAGCAGTGCCCTCTTCCCCGCACCAACCACCCTCTAACCCAGTGAGCTACCAGGAAGAGGTTCTTCAGCCTAGGAAGGTTGATTCCCAGGGTACTGTCCAGCTGGTTCCCCCGAAGCTCCAGTGTGTGCAGGCTGGTCAGCTTTTGGGGGTCCAGACCCGTCACCCTGCGGATGCGGTTCCCTAAGGAGCGGGAGGGCGGTAAAAGCTCACAGCGTCGCTCCAAACGTTCAGCAGTCGAGCCTGAATGTTGGGAGCCTCTGCATCACTCCCTTCCTCTAATGCGAGGTGGCTATGAGGAGGGACAGCTCCACACTTGACACCTCTGGGGCCCTGGGGCAAGTGGTCTGGGAGTCCAAAGGCCACATGGACATGTCCATCCATGCCTTTGAGGAGTGAATGAAGAGTGCCCAGCAGCCCACAAGCTTAACCCCTTCTCCTCCCTCAAATCTTTGCTCAGATGTCAGCTTCTCACCGATGCTTGTCCTAACCAACCCGTTTGAAGTTACCACCTGTGCCCCTACCTAGTCCCTTTATCCTAACCTTTTTTCCACAGCACATATCTCCTCTTCACGTCGTACATAAATTTACTTATTTATTATGTCCATTGGTGGCTGTTTGTCTCCCCTGACTAGAATGTAAGCTACATGAGACTAGGGATTTTGTTTTGTTCAGTGCTACATGTCCAGCATATATGAATGTCATAGTGAATCATAAGGGCTGTCTGAATGAATGAACGAACGAATGAAGATTTCCGTGTGGCACAGCCAAAGACCACACTGCCCACTTCTGTTGGCCCCAAGCTAAGAAGGAGAGAAGCTTGTGTAGCCGGACCTAAGGACCCACCTTTGAGATCCAGGATGCCCAGACGAGGGTGAGAGATGCCCTCGGTGTCAGTGATCTGGTTATAGGCAAAAGTGGCAATCTGCAGGTAGGGCAGTTCGTTCAGGTGGGCGCTCCTCAGATTGTTGCCATCAGCCTTGAGCCACAGCAGGTGGGTAAGGTAATTGAGTGGGGACAAGTCTGTGAGGTGGTTCTCAGAAACATCCACATAGCGCAGATGGATGTAGGAACGCAACAAGAAGATGTCTGTCAGGTCCCTAGGAGACGGCCGAGGCCAGAGGTAGGGGTAAGAATCCAGCAAGGACTGGCAGAGAAATTGAAGCAGAGGGCAGTGTGGAGACGGCTTGTAATGCAGGGAACAATGGGTGACTGATCGATGGGAGTGGTGAGGAAGCCGGAGGGAAGGTAGGGCTCTTCACAGGGAGCAGGGACTTCTGGCTGCCAAGAAGAGCCGAGAACTGACCCTCCGAAGGACAAGAGAAGGAGTCCAGTAGGAATCCCCTGACAGACCCTCACAGCCTCCAATGCCCCAGGCCAGCTCTGATACAGGGAGTCACAGGGCTCCCGAAAAGTAAATTCCATCCTTCCCTTCCACTGGCCAAGGTAAGGGAGATCCAAACTTCCAGCAGCAATAGCCAGGCATGAGGGTGAGAAAGGAGATTGTGCCCCACAACTTCAGCCCTCTTCTGGTCCCCCATAAGCACACCTCTCTTTAACCTCCAGCTTGACATAAGCGTGAGCCAGTCCATTGCCCGTCTTACAGAGCAAAGAAAGCCCTTCCTTCATCATGTCCTCCGTGAGGGGGGTGGGCATCCACTGCAAGAGGAAGGGAAGTCAGGCATCCCTTTCCCAAGCCAACCTCTCCCTTAGCCTTAGCACCCCACCGTTTCCAGGCTCTCACTTCCTCTGAGTACTCTTCTCCCTCCTTCCTGTAGTCCTCCCACTCCTCCGTCTCCTTCTCATCATCTTCCTTTTCCAGATCGTCCTGGTCTGGCTCGAAGTCTTCCAGCTCTTCATCTGACATCTTTCTTCGCTGCTGAAGGGTCTGAAGTGAGAGACCAAGCTCAGTGCCCCTTCCGAGAAAGAATGTGTCCTCAGCTCTGGCCAACCCTCAGCTCCCTCGCCTCCATCGACAGGGTGCCCTTCCCATCACCCCTGACCTCCTCCCAGGGCGCTTCCCTCCTTATCCCTGTGAGCATCTCATTTTGACTCCCAGCCTCCACTTCTGACTTCCCACCAAGGACCTCTCTCCCTTCAGGATGCCTTCCCAGGCCTTTCCGGACCTTCACAGGGGCTCCAACTGTCTTCTAGCAGCTCCGCCTCCCTGCTTCCCGGGCTCCCCTCTCCCCACGTCTTCCCACCTCCCCCCTCAGCCACGTTCTGCTACCAACCTCCTACACCCCTCCCCTCCCTTCCATCCCCAACCCTTGCTCCACTCATTTCTTTTCACTTTCCCACCCTGTCTAACCCCATTTCCCCGCCCCTCTGGGGCACCAGACTGACGCCCTCTCCAACCCTCCCACCCAATCCTTCGCAAAGGGGCCCGGACCCAAGTTCTGCTCTACTGAAAATGAGGGTCCGGGGAGGGTCGTGGCCCCCGACCGGGAAAGAGTGTTCTGGAAGAGGGGAAAGGCGGAAGGAGGCGTTGTGTACTGCTGTTATGGCAACGAGGGGGCGGGACAGTTGGCTGCTTCAGCGGCGCAACCGCTGAGAGGAGGACCGCGAGGGGACCGCGACAAAACGACGCGAATATCCGCCCCGGAGCACGTGGACCACTAGTCGCCGGGTAGGGAGGCCAACCTCCCAGTCCTATTAAGTAAGTGCGTTAATTGGCCGAGGGCAAAAAGCACTGGGTGGGGCTTGGAACAGAGCCGTAGGGGGGGGGAGATGGGCGGGGCTACGCGGAAGTCACTCAAGACGTTAAAGGGACCGCACATCCTCAAAGCAAAAGTATTGTGACTTCAAAAGAAACAAGCTCTGAAGCTTAAGGGGGAAGAGGAGCAGGAAATACCAAGGTCTGCGGTCTGCTTTCTACCCCCACCCCAGCCCTGCGCTTAGCTGACTTTTGGAAGGTGGCTTGGTGGAGTGGAAGGAGCCCTGGCCAATGTATCTTAAGACCTGGGTTGGAGTCGGCAGATCTGCAGTTTACTAGCAACTTACCTAAGACTACTTTCTCGTCTGTAAAATAGGCTTAGCTACACCAACTGACAGGGTTCGAGTGTGTGTGTAATCTATGCTAATACACAGTAGATTGCTAAACCCAGTTTGGGAGCATTTCGCTTTTCCTTGTATCCTGCACTGGTTTGATGTAAACCTTTTAGGTGCGAGTAAGGGAGAAAATCCACCAAGTGCCCACTGAAATACTCCTCATCCAGCGTTGTTAGGAAGACACCAAGGCCTGACAGAGCCATACCCAGGCACTCGGGTCTGTGTGACTTGTTGGAGGACATAAAAGAGAAGATTCAACAAATACTTCCGGAGAGTTTATGCCAGATACTGTGTGAGATGCCTTCACAAGTGATTGAATGTTTATGCCAGTCCTGTGAGACAGATATTTGAAAGAAGAGGAAACTAAGGCTCAGGGTGGCTAATATTTATGACACAATTCCTGCCAGGAGAAAGGAAGATAGTACCAATCTTATGGAATCTAATATAAATAAAACAATTAGGCAACAAGGTAAGATATCATGATTGTTAAATTGTGGGTTACAGACTTTATATAACATGCAAAGTGATCTGATGGAAGATGTGGTGGCTGGAGATCAGGACCTTTTACCTCCTGTCCTGTCCAGCTTGGATAATACAGTTAATAGACAAATCTGTTCACTTGATGTCATGGAACTAGGAGGGGCTGTAGAGTCAGAGACACCAGGTTCAAAACTGTACCATTTATTAGCTATGTGTTCCTCAGCAGCTTATATAATTTTACTGAGGTTTAATTTTCACATTTGTGAAATGGGGATAAAAACGTCCACTTCCATAAGGATTCTTAGAAGGTTAAAAGAGACAATGTGTGTTAATTGCCTTGCATTTAATTGACCCTCAGTCAGGATCTCCCTGCCCCTCCCCACCTCTTGTCTGTTTCCTCAGTCCTGGGATTGTCCTGAGGAATAAGAAAGGAAACAACGTGAAAACACTCTGGAAGTTTAGAAATTCGAAGCCAATGAACCAGACAGACTGTATTGTGGGAGTGGGAAAGGAAAAGTCCAGGTGGTTTGATTAGCTAGAGGGAAAGGCTCTGATTTTCCTTGGCCCAGAAGAAAGAAGACATATTAGGTGGGAAGAAAAGACATGACAGAAGGATTAGGAAAGTATCATTGAGCCTACTTTTTTTATTTTATTTTATTTTAATTTATTTGACAGAGAGAGACAGCGAGAGAGGGAACACAAGCAAGGGGAGTGTGAGAGGGAGAAGCAGGGAGCCCGATCCCAGGACTCTGGGATCATGACCTGAGCCGAAATGCCCTAAGGCTGAGCCACCCAGGTGCCCCATTGAGCCTACTTTTATTAAGTGCTTACTCTGTGCCAGGCTTTAAGTACTGGGCGCTCAAGGACAGTAAAACGGTTCCTATTATCTGGAGCCTCACAATCCACTGACAGGGTTAAGTAAACGAGTAATTCAATATAATAAGACAGATGTTATAATAATGATACCCAACACTTGCAGAGCTTTTACTGAGTGCCAGGGGATAATTTTATAGTACATGTATCTAGATGATATCCTACAATCAGGGCAGAGATTCCAGACGGAGGAAGCACCTTTGGTAAGGTCTGGAGGAGAGACAGCCCAATCAGTACCTGTGCAAAGAAAATAGATAGTTCGGGGAGCCTGGGCGGCTCAGTCAGTTAAGCAGCTGACTCTTGATTTCAGCTCAGGTCCTGATCTCAGGTCGTGGGATCAAACCCCGTGTCAGGCTCTGCACTCAGTGTGGAGTCTCCTTGTCCCTCTCCCTCTGCTCCTCCCCCTGCTGTCTCTTTCTCAAATAAATAAATAAATAAATAAATAAATAAATAAATAAAATGTTAAAAAAAAAAAAAAGAAAGTAGGTAGTTCTGCTGGCTGGAACAGTAGGCTTAGGGGGATGAGGTAGGAGGTGCAAACAGAGCTGATCACACTAAGGAGTCTGGACTTTATCCTAAAAACTGGGAGGAACCCCTAGAGGTTTTAATTTGTGTTTCATTGACAGGGACTGAATCTCTGCTGTGTAATGACAGCTAGATGCTCCATGTCCTCTCTGATGACATCCTTCCCTCTAGAATGCTCTAGATAGAATCTCCTGGAATTATAAAAGTAATATTTAATTAAACTTAAAATGCAATAGAGAAGTGTAGATAGAGAAACATACAAGTCCATGAAATCTCTCAGCATCACTCTCATTTATGAATAAAGATATAGATTTTTGTGTGCCTTGGGTGGCTCAGTCGATTAAGCATCTACCTTTGGCTCAGGTCATGATCCCAGGGTCCTGGGATCAAGCCCCATGTTGGGCTCCCTGCTCAGTGGGGAGCCTGCTTCTCCCTCTCCTGCTCCCCCTGCTTGTGCTCTCTCCTCCACCCCATCAAATAAATAAAATAAAATACATTTTAAAAAGATATGGATTTTTATATTTATTTATTTATCATTTTTTAAGATTTTACCCATTTATTTCACAGAGGGAGAACACATGCAGGGGGATTGATATTCAGTCTACCCTTCTTCCTTACTAAGAGAACTGTTTTTGAACAGTGTTATTTTATTTTATTTTATTTTATTTTATTTTATTTTATTTTATTTTATTATTTTATTTTTTTAAAAGATTTTACTAACTTCTGCCCCTGGCAACCACTAATTTACGTTCTGTCTCTATAGACTTGCCTATTTTGCACACTTTATATAAATGAAATTCTAGAACATGCGGTCCTTTGTGACTAGCTTCTTTTACCTTAGGGTCATAATTTCCAGGTTCATCCATATTGTAGCATCTATCAGTACCTCGTCCCTTTTGATTGCTGAGCAATGTTCCATTGTATGGTTTAGGCCGCCTTTTATTTTTTTATTCATTAGTTGATGGGTATTTGGATTGTTTCCATTTTTGAGTTATTATGAGTAATGCTGCTATGAACATTCGTGTACAAATTTTCGTGTGGCCATATGTTTTCATTTCTCTTGCTTACATACCCAATTAATAGCAATACAAAAATAATACTTTTAGTGTCAAAATATTGAATTCTGTGCTCTAATGAAAGGATTCCAAAGGAGGACATGATCTTTTGCCACGTGGAGATTTCATTCTAAAATATTTACAGTATCAACATATTCATTCATTTAGTCAAGTATATATATTGAGCACTTGCTATGTACTAAGCATTTTGCTAAGAGCCTAATTAAATATTATATGCAAATCCTCAGAAGGAAACGCTTTTCATTTGAAAAATCTATTACTGGGGCGCCTGGCAGGCTCAGGCGGTAGAACACGTGACTCTTGATCTTGGGGTTATGAATTCAAGCTCCATGTTGGGTGTAGAGATTACTTAACAAATAAAAAAATCTTTTTAAAAAAGTGAAAAATCTATTACAAATACAACCTGACCTCGGACATTTCAATTTAGTTAATTGGCAACTTTTTCTTTACAAGTGAAACTGTAAGGAGTGGAATTGCTATATCACATGGTAACTTTATATTTAACGTTTTAAGGAGCTGCCACACTGTTTTCCAAAGTGGCTGCACCATTTAACATTTCCACCAGCAGTGTCTGAGAGTTCTAATTTCACCACATCCTGACCAACAGTTGTTATTATCTGTGTTCTCGATTACAGCCATCCTAGCGAATGTGATGTGGTATTTTGTTGTGGTTTGATTTTCATTTCTCTGATGGCTAAAGATGTTGAGCATTTTTTAATGTATTTATTAGCCATTTGTAGATCTTATTGGAGAACCGTGTATTCAGACTGTTTATTTTTTAACTGCGTTTTTCAGTCTTCTCATTGTTGAGCTAACAAACAGAACTTTTATATTCCTGGGTGCAGCATTGTGCCCGGTTAAAAAAATCTCTCAACCTCCATTGCTGATAGGTCAATGACATATCAGTGAAGTCATTGGGTGAAACTTCTAGAAAGTCCCTTTTTTCCTCCTTCCCTTCCTCTTACTTACCGTCTAAAACAGGAAGTGATGGCTGCAGTTCTAGCAACTGCATGGGACCATGAGATGACCCCAAGAATATAAGCCACATGCTAAGATGCCAGGACAAATGAAGCATAAAATATCATGAAGCTGTTATACCAACCCTGAACTGCCTCTCTACACTTAATTTTATAAAAGAGAAAATAAGCCACTGGGTTTGGGGGACCTATGTGGTAACCAAATGCAATTCTTACCTGATTATAACCAATTATCCCAAAACTTGGTAGTTTAAAATGACATTCATTATCTCAGTTTCTGTGGATCAGGACTCCAAGAGTGGCTTATTTGGGTTGCATCCAGCTGTTGGCCATGGCTACAGTTATCTGAAGGCTTGACTGAGGCTGGAAGATTTGCCTCCAAGAAGGCTCACTGATATGACTGTTGGCAAGATAGTTCCTCGCCATATGGGCTTTTCTATAGGGCCACCTGAGTGTCTTCACAATACGGCAGCTGACTTCTCTCAGAGCAAGTGAACCAAGAGAGAAAGAGACCAAGATGGAAACCACTGTGCGTTTTATGACTTAGTCTCCAAAGTCACATGCCATCACTTCCATTTTATTCTATTCTTTTTTTTTAAAGATTTATTTATTTATTTGACACAGAGAGAGAGAGACAGCCAGCAAGAGAGGGAACACAAGCAGGGGGAGTGGGAGAGGAAGAAGCAGGCTCATAGCGGAGGAGCCTGATGTGGGGCTCGATCCCAGAACGCCGGGATCATGCCCTGAGCCGAAGGCAGACGCTTAACGACTGCGCCACCCAGGTGCCCCCACTTTATTCTATTCTTTAGGAGCTAGTTGTTAAATCTGGCCCACACTCAAATGGAGGGGAATTAGGTTTCACCTTTTGGATGGAGAAGTATCAAAGAATTCGTGGTCATATTTTAAAACCTTACACATATACGTTAATGTTTTGTCTGTTTTTACATGCTGAAAATCTTTTCCTAATTGTCCTTATACTTGGTTTATAGTGTCGCCTTACAGAAATTTTTTTTTAAAGATTTTATTTATTTATGTGACAGAGAGATGGCCAGCGAGAGAGGGAACACAGCAGGGGAGTGGGAGAGGAAGAAGCAGGCTCCCAGCGGAGGAGCCCGATGTGGGGCTCGATCCCGGAACGCCGGGATCACGGCCTGAGCCGAAGGCAGACGCTTAACGACTGTGCTACCCAGGCTCCCCGCCTTACAGAAATTTGATATTCGTATGTAATCTTTACTGTCCACCTCTTCAATAAGGCTCTGAATTGTGTGTCTGGTTTAGGAAACCCTTTCTCATCCCCAAGGTTATGAAAATATTCTTGTATATTCTTCTGGTATTTACAGTTTTTTAAGATTTTTATTTATTATTTGAGAGAGAGAGAGATAGTGAGAGAGAGCAAGAGCAGGGTTGAGGAGAGGGAGAAACAGGCTCCCTGCTCAGCAGGGCAGCATTTACATTTTTTGAAGTCTTTAATCCATCCGTAATAACTTTTGTGTAGAGTGTGACATAGAGATCTAACATTTTGCCAAAAGGGCGCCAATTTTCTCAGCATCATCTGTTGATTAATCCCATCTTTCTCTATATATATCTATGTTATATATGATATATATGTTCTATAGATATATACTATATATAGTTTCTGAACTATATATATTTTCCATTAATATTTATATATGATACGATACATATATTGATATGATATGATATGATATATCACTATTTCTGCTCTAGTACCACAGTGTCATAACTATTGATTTTTCTCTATATGTCACATATCCTGCTAACTTATTAGTTCTAATAATACAATAGACAGCTTGTCTATTGAATTGAGAGAAGTGGAGGAATTCAATAAACTTTAGATGATAAGTTCTTAAAATAGAAAATATAGAATATATATTATATATATGGGCTATATGTAGTTTATCATACACCATATATATATATATATATATATACACATATACACACACGTACACACACATATACATATATGTATCCATATGTTTCCCATTTTTCAGATTCCAATTATACGCTAGACACTAAGTAACCCCTGCAGTTGTGATGTGTTACTAAATGTTTAACAACAGGCGCTCCAGGGAGAACAGTAAGCCCTCATTTTTAGCATTTGCTGATTTCTCTGGTGTCAATACTTCACCGTGGCTGATGTCAGAGGTAAGTAACTTCAAGAGCATAGATAATAGTAAAATTGTTAGGGGCTGAATTTGCCCCCCCATCCACATTTTGAAGCTTTAACTCCCAGTACCTCAGAATGTGACTGTATTTGGAACTAGGCCCTTTAAAGTGATGATTAAGTTAAAAAGGAGGCCATTAGGGTGGGTCCAAATCCAGTCTGACTGGTGTCAGTTTGGGAAGAGGCAATTTGGACACAGGAGTGCAGTGCACAGAGAAAAAGACTGTGTGAGGACACAATGAGAAGTCAGTCATCTGTAAGAAAGGCCTCAGAAGAAACCAAACCTACTGCCACCTTGCTCTTGGACTTCCTGCCTCCGGATCTGTGAGAAAATTAATTTCTGTTGTTAAATTACCCAGTGTTTTGTTATCCCAGTCCTCAGCAAGCTAATATAAAAATGTAGTAAAAATAATTAGAAAGTGATGACTTGTATTTTTTATTTTTAAAAAATTATAATTTATTTAGGGGTGCCTGGCGGGCTCAGTCGGTAGAGTGGGGGAACTCTTGACCTTGGGGCTGTGGATTCGAGCCCTATGTTGGGTGTGGAGATCACTTAAAAAATAAAATCTTTTTTTTTTTAAGATTGTATTTATTTATTTGGCAGAGAGAGACAGCCAGCGAGAGAGGGAACACAGCAGGGGGAGTCGGAGAGGAAGAAGCAGGCTCCTAGCGGAGGAACCTGATGTGGGGCTCGATCCCAGAACACCGGGATCACGCCCTGAGCCAAAGGCAGACGCTTAACGACTGCACCACCCAGGCGCCCCTAAAAAATAAAATCTTAAAAAAAAAATAAAATAAAATGTATTTAAACTATGTCTATGCAATTTAAAAAAAAATAACGGCTGCCTTTAACAACTGGCTTACAGAATTCGTGAGAAATTATCAGCTCGCACAAGCTGTACTTCAGCATACCATTGCGTACGTAGTCCACTGAATTCCCAATTTCTATTTTCAACGAAGAATTCTTCTCTCAGTGCCAGGCTTATCTAGATAACCTCCTACTACTCCATTTATGTGACTCACACATCTCAAACTTAACATATCCAAAAACAAGTCCTATATCTTTTCCCCTAACTCTGCTTTTCTTCAGTGCTCCCTATATCACCATTCAGATGTTCAAACCAGAAACTTAGGGGTCATCCTTGTCATTTTTTTTTTCCTCCCTCAATGACACATTCCCCCACTGGCCTCCCAGTGAGAAGTGATATCCATCTACTTCTCTTCATGTCCTATGACACCTCTCTGACCTTCACTATTGGACCCGAGCCACACTTGGACCAAATAGCCCTCTTTTCAAGTCTTCCCACCATGAAGCCCCTTCCTTCTTCAGGGGATCTCACTGTTTTTGTTTGTTTGTTTGTTTGTTTGTTTGTTTGTTTTTTAAGATTTTATTTATTTGGCAGAGAGAGAGACACAGCCAGTGAGAGAGGGAACACGAGCAGGGGGAGTGGGAGAGGAAGAAGCAGGCTCATAGAGGAGGAGCCTGATGTGGGGCTTGATCCCAGAACGCTGGGATCACGCCCTGAGCCGAAGGCAGACACCCAAAGTCGGCGCCACGCAGGCGCCCCCAGGGGATCTCACTCTTCTGTGTGGAAGTCCTGCTCATCATCTCAGCCTCAGTTAAACATGACTTCCTCAGAACGGCCTTTCTTCGCCTGGAATCTAAATTAGGATTCCCTCTTACAGTTCCCTGCCTTTCTCTGATACCAGTAAACACAATTTGTCTTTATGTAAGAATTTATGGGTCCTTAGGTTTGCTGCCTTCTAGATGTCAAGGACTTCTATCTTGGCTTCTTCTAGCTCCAACAGACCTTGAATCTTACACTGCATGCTGTCGCCTGGCACAGCGCATGCCATCCTGCTAACAAAGGTGCTTAACAAACACTGGCTGAATGAACATTAAATGCGCTTTTAAAAAGTAATCAGGGACACTCTCCCCTCGGTTTGGATTCGCCCATATAGATAAAACATACCTCCCTCCTCACTTCACTTTGTGAATCACTGAGAAGGAAGGAGCCAAGGACAAGCCAGGGTGATACCCCATTAGAATTCACCAGAAGTGTAAGCCCTGAAGGATATAAAGGTGGGCAGAAAAACCGGAAAACCTCGAGTCATTGGATTTATAATTAGCAAGGATAAACAAAAGCGTATTAGATTTGGCAAGCAAGACATTTGATGACTAATCTAAGGGTTGCGGAGCTGAAGGGGTTGGGGTTATAATAGTTGTGTGTGCGCCTTTACACGGGTTTCTAACATAACCTGGGTGTCTCCTACTTCCGGCCTCCCTCCTCCAAGGTGAACAAAAAGATTCCGGTAGAGGGTCCCTAGACCACTACCCTGGTAGTGGAAGGAAGACAGGGAAGCCAGGATAACTTTTTGAGGGACGGACGAAGGGGACCCTTTATATGTAATGAAACTAGAGCTGTAAGCCTCGATTCAGAAACTGGCAGAAGCACTCGTCCCTTCCATTCCCCTCTGGAACCCTGGACCAGAACCGCCCCTCCGCAGCCCGGTTAAGAGGCCCTCGCCTCCAAGCACCGACTTTCAGCTTCGGGCCTTCGCGTCCACCCTGGGGCCTTTGTTCCGGCGCAGAATGTTCCAGACGCGCCGGAAGGCGATAGGCGGGGGCAGGAGCTGCAGGGCAGGGGTGGGCCCTAGCTTGAGGGCTCGTGCTTCCAAGGTGGCCGGCGGGTGGGACCGGCTCCGAGCAGCCCCCGGCCACGGGTGCGGCCGCTGGGGGGCGCACGAGCCCTCGCTCCGGCGGCCCGGGCCCCCCGCCCGCGCGCTCACGTGACCGTCCACGTGACGTTAGCGGGGCCGGCAGTCGGCGTCCCCGCCCGCCGCGGGCTCTGCCGCGGTTACGAAACGAGCGCCCGGGGCGGCAGCGAGGGGCGGGGCGTGTCGCCCAGGCTGACAGATTGTCTGCGGTCGCCATTTCGTCGCCGCCCTTGTGTTTTGCGAGTGGGTTCCCGTTTTTAAGTCCTGATGCTGCCGTTTACCAGCTCTGTAGTCTTGGGCGGGCCGTTTAACCTTCCCAAGCCGCGGTTTACGAATCTGTAAAAATTGGGATATCTTGGTCGGGAGGCCTTAATGAGATACAGGGGGAGTTTCTTCGTAGACGCACTTAACGTGAACTTGTTAAATGAGGCAGAAGGTTGCCAGCCACCGTTCCGTGCGTGTCAGATGGGAGACTAGGCTATGTTCTTTTCGGCTCCAGTTCTGGGCCTCTCAGTGCCTTGTATTTTACGAAGCTGATCGAGATTCTAGTATTGTGTTTTTAAAAAACTAGGTTCTAGAGTTTTCAGATGCCTCTTTTGTAACACGACCCATGTGAAGGTAATCCACCCATTTTACCAAGGGGTGGTATGTATGTCCCCCTCCAACGTGGGCAAATAAATAGGACCTCAAGAAATCCACATGGGCAGTCACTTTTCAAAAAACTGGGGAAGCCGGGGCGTCAGTTTCTCCCATAACTGCTACAGTGACAGCAAAGTACCTGTGATAAGCCTTCAATGAAGACTGAAAGAGCTCTAAACTTCTTCCTGAAAGAGAGGAACCAGGTATGTGACCCTAACAATGGCAGTACTTGGCAAAAAAAAAAAAAAAAAGGCAAAAGAAAAACTCTTGGTCTCAAGTCAGAGTTCAAGCCTTCTGCCAGAGAAGACAGTTTCGGATGGAAGGATTTCAAAACCAGCCAAGGATGGCGTAACAAACACTTCAGCTTTTAAAATGTGCAAACCATTGGTGGGGCTGTATCTGTGGAGAACAGGGAGTTCTCCCAGAACCCACCCAGAGCTACTAAAAACAATTATTGGCCAAATGGCTATCATCTAGAATATGATGAGGCTGGTATCTTCTGGGGGGAAAATGCCCAACTGCTTTGATGTTTCCAAACTAGAAACATAAGGCCCTGGATTGCAAACAATTAATGACCTTGTGCTCACTTCTCTCTCCCTCTTTCATGGTGGTAGTGTAGCCCTGTCTTTTATAAAGCCAGACATGTTCTATAGGGATACAAATGCCAGTGCCCTAAAAAACAAAATAAAAAAATCTGCTTTTACTGCAGCAATTAAATGTAAAGTGCCGGGTGACTACAGCACTTTCCACAACTGGGATTTACAGTTCTACATTCTAGAAGTCAGGTAGGACCTCATAGAGAAAGGCCTTGACTTTAGTGTGGATCACAGACCACAGTACCATCTGAGGTACCACACTCTGTAGGAATGAGCTCCTAAAGACATCAAAGGCTACTCTCCCCAGCATCACCCCTGTCCTTCACCTTGCCGACCTAAGCTGAATTTGCTGTTTCAAAGCCACATACATGAGGCTGAGTGAGAGCCCTCCCTGACTCCCACAGCCCTGAGTGCTGACCCTAATCTAAATGTGGCATTGAGTTGGAAGAGTTGGGCATTATTCAGTGTTGCCAGTTACATCACTTATAGTAAACAGTCATGGCAACAATCAAGCTTAAAACAGTCCATGCGTGTTGAGAAGAATGTGTTTAGGATTTTAAGGGTTTTCCATCAGCAAAGAAGTGAAACAGATTGTTCAAGTGGCCTAGCAAGTGGATCTTGTTGTCTTTGTGGAAGAAATTGAAGAACTTCTTGAGAACCACAGAGAAACACGAATAAAAAGGATGAGGAACTGGGGGCGCCTGGGTGGCACAACGGTTAAGCGTCTGCCTTCGGCTCAGGGCGTGATCCCGGCGATCTGGCATTGAGCCCCACATCAGGCTCCTCCTCTATGAGCCTGCTTCTTCCTCTCCCACTCCCCCTGCTTGTGTTCCCTCTCTCGCTGGCTGTCTCTATCTCTGTCAAATAAATAAATAAAATCTTAAAAAAAAAAAAAAAAAAAAGGATGAGGAACTGATAAAATCATCCCAGAAGACAAAGATATGAGAAACAGGAAGGGAAGACCAGATCACATCCTCATAAATATGTTAAAATTTCTGCAAAAATGCTGAAATACCTGATTTAATTCCTTTTTTTGTTTGTTTGTTTTTTTAAAGTAGGCTCCACACCCAGCATGGAGCTGGGGCTTGAACTCACAACCCTGAGATCAAGACCTGAGCTGAAATAAAGAGTTGGATGCTTAACCGACTGAGCCACCCAGGCACCCCTGAGTGACTTAATTTCTGAATAAAATCTCTCTGTGGAGAGAAACCAGAAAATTAAATGTAGTTAACACTGTATTCTTAGAACTCAGCAGTTCTGCATGTAAGTATGCACCCAACAAAACTGCGAGCCTAGGTCCGCTTAAAGACTTGTATAACACTGTATGTACATAGTAACATTATAACAGCTAGCAACGGAAAACGACTCAAACGGCCATCAACAGTAGAATAAATTGTGGTACATCCATACAAACGGAATAACGTAAAACGATGAAAATAATGAGCTACCATTTCATGCAACAAGATAGATGACTCACGGTCCTAATGCTGAGAAAAATAAGTCAGTCACAAAAGAATATACGCTCTATGGTATTCTATGAGATTGAACAGGCAAAGCTAATCTTTACTGACAGAGGTCAAATAGGAGTTCCCTTTAAGGATGTAGTGTCAGGGAAAGGGCAAGGAGGAGCCTCTGGGATGCTAAAAACGTTCTGAATCTTTTTGGTGAGATCACACAGCGTGTGTAAAAATTCATTGAACAATTTAAGATGAATTTACTTTATAGTGGCTACATCTCAAATAAAAAGTAATAAGATAAAACTACTTGTAGCATTATGTAACAGTTGAGCAAGTATCAACAAACGTTTGAGCAGCTCAAGATTCAGTGGTAACAATTGGTGAATACCACGTTTTAAACCACCAAGAGGCTGGGCAGGTGCACTTCTCAACCTTGAACTAGAGTTGGCCGTGGCTGAGGCTTGCTGTTTGTCCCCTAAGCGTGCATCCACTCGGTTACCATACAGCTCCTGCACTAATATTCATCATAGGGCACTATCCACAGTCATGCTGTCATTTTTTTGTCACACTGGCAAGAATATCCGGGTTGGGTGGATGACAGGTTTTAAGGTTCACATTTTTCTTTTTGTTGTGTTTTCTTCTTTGTCTTCAATTAAAATTATGAAATTTTATTCACATGTTGTATGATACTGCCGCATATTATAATTGACACAAAAAATTAACATATGCTGTGTCTAATAGATAGTGTCAGTAAGGGATTTTCAAGGGTAATTTTGACTACGAGACATGGTTGTCACCTTCTCTCTCCCAAATCTCTATCCTCCCAAAATGCAATGCTTGTCACGTAACGTCTGAAATACAGAAACTGACAATTCAGCCCCTTCAGCCTAGACTCTCAACCCACACGTGCTCTCCCACCAAAGTTGCCAATAACCAAAAAAATCTCATTAAGTAGTCAAACTTGAATTTTCTACTCACTGTGTCCTCCTTAACCCTCTTCTCTTTCTACACACTCTCTCTGGGGCCCCTCTCTGAGTCTCATAGTTCAGCTTCTGACTAAAGAGTGTCACACCTCCCAAATTTATATCTCCAGCCCAGGCCTCTTACTACCCCTCCAGAGCTGCAATTTTCATGTGTGTTCTGGATGGTTCCATCTGGTTGTTGCTCAGGCACCTCAAAAACATGTCCTAAAGTGAACTCATCATCCCTCCCCCGATCCCCTGCCCTGTTCCAATGGCTTGTCTTTCTGTCATCTCCATCATCATTACCACCTTCCAACAATCTTCCAGGCTAACCCTCCTTTTCTCTTGCCTCAGCAACTAATCAGCCACCGTATCTTGCAGTTTCTTAAGTGTTTCTTGAATTCTTTTCTTCTTTCTACTGCCTTATTTGAGGCTCTTGACACTTGTCACCTGGGCTGCTGTAACCAGTCTCTTTACTTCTAGTCTTATTTCCCTTGAAACCTCCTTTATGTTGCTGTGCCAGGATGGTTTTTCATTTTTTGTTTGTTTGTTTGTTTGTTTTTAAGTAATCTCTGCACCCAACATGGAGCTCGAACTCATGACCCCCAGATTGAGTGTTGCATGCTCTACCGACTGAGCCAGCCAGGTACCCCAGTGTGGTTTTTCTTTTCCTTCCTTCCTTGCTTCCTTCCTTGCTCCTTTCCTTTCTTTTTCTTTTTTTTTTTTTTATAATGGTGACTTTTAAAAAAATTTGTTGTTTATTTGTCAGAGAGAGAGAGAGCGCACCAGCAGGGGGGAGTGGCAGGCAGAGGGAGAAGCAGGATTCCCGCTGAGCAAGAAACCTGACATGGGACTCGATTCTGGGACCCTGGGATCATGACCTGAGCTGAAGGCAGATGCTTACTCAGCTGAGCCACCCAGGTGTCCCCCCAGTGTGGTTTTGAAAAATGAGTATCTAACCATGTTTCCTTCGTATATGTCTTCCCATTACTGGCCTGTCTGCAGGAAAACATTTGCATTCCTTAACTTGGCCGACAAGGCCACTGTCATCTGGCACTGATTTCTCCAGGCTTGCCTCTCATGCTTCCTTTCTAGCTGCAGGAACCCTGAAGTCCTCAAACTTTCCCAAACCCATCTCCTGCTTCTGGCGTTTTTCATGCTGACCCCTCCATCTGGAATGTCTTCTTCATGTAGCACCCTAACCCAACCCCCATCCTGCAGAACTACCTCGAAGGCCAATTCCTAGTCATTCCTTAAGATTCAGCCCAGTGTTACCTCCCCCAGGACACCTGCCTAGCTGCTTGATCCCTGGTTAGGAGTCCCATCCTTTTGGCTCCCATAAGACTTTCTTTATCTCTCCATAATTTCATCTACTACCTGTAAACTGTTTTATAAATGTCCTCCTAACCTCCTTGGGGATTCACTGTTGTATCTTTGGTGGTTAGAACAAATGATTAAATTTGAACCCAAAACTGCTTTGAGTTCACATGTATATAACCTCACCGAACCCTCACCATAGCCTGTGCAGTAGATAACAACAGTATCTCCATTTTACAGAGGAAGAAACAGGCATTGGGGAAGTTAAGTAATTTGCTCGAGGTCGCATGCATGCTGGCCTTCAGGTATTCACACCCAGTTAGCCTGGCTCCATATTTGGCATCCTTCGTCACTATATTACATTGCCTTTCTATAGAGTGGACATTTAGTAAATGTTAACAATAATAGTTATGCTTAGTGATTGTATATTAGGTACCAGACTCTGCACTAAGTGCTTTACCTAGATTATTTCAACTCCACAACAATCCTATGAGGTAAGTACTATCATCATTCCCATTTACATAAGAGAAAACGGGTTTCGGGCGCCTAGATTGCTCAGTGGGTTGAGTGTCTGACTCTTGCTTTTGGTTCAGGTCATCATCTCAGAGTCCTAGAATGGAGCCCCCAGTGCAGGTGTGTGCGCGCGCTCAGCAGGGAGTCCACTTGAGATTCTCTCCCTCACCCTAAATAAATAACTCTTAAAAAAGAGAGAGGAAACAGGTTTAGAGAAGTTTGGCGAACCCACCCCCAAGGTCATAGAGCTAATTAGTGACATAGCTTCACTCACAACCAAAGTCTTAACCTCTGAATGCCACCATATGAGACCAACAGCTCAGGAATGGACTGACATCCAAGATGAAGACTAGAATAGCATGGAGCCTTAGGACACCTATCTCCGAAAACAGAGTCAGAACCTGAGGCATAGAACAGACCCACTCACAAGTGGGGCAGAAAGAGACCAGTCCAGAAACAGCGACCCAGAATCAGAGGGACATAGAAATAGATTTCAGCACAGCGAAAGCCCCTCCTTGACCCCATGCCCTTCTACTCTAGGAGCTCAGGAGTTGGTTGCCCAAGCAGCTCAAAGGTCTTGACGATGGAGAAACCACTTCCTGGGATCCCAAAGCGATGACACTATCAAAGAGTTCATTCTGAGCCTCGGCAGCCTGGTGCAGGTTCCGTGGCCGCCAAGAAGGGTTAACCAGCCGGCAGGGCTTCCACGCGGGGGTGGGACCTCGGGGTGGAGACCACAGGTTAACCGTCCGGAAATGGGCTCTAGGAGGGCGGGTCCTCGGGGCGGGGCGTGCCTCCAAGGCAGAGATCCGACGGAGATGTTAACCGCCCGCGAGGAGCCCCCGTGGGGGCGTGGCCACGGCGAGGGGCGCGACCTAGGGCGGCGACGAGAGGGTTAACCGCCCCGGCGGGCCCCCTGGGGGCGGGGACTGGGGGCGGGGCGAGGCCGGGGGAGGTGCTGGAGGCGGAAGCTGCCGGCAGTCTGCGCCCAGCGCGGCTCTGCTACCTACCGCTGAGTTCCTCCTGAGGGCCGGTGACCTCCGGGCCTGGGAAGCCAAGCGAGGTTCGGGGGCGGTGACGGGGCGCGGGTTGGGGAAAGGGGCCGGCCATGGAGAGGTCCAAAGGGGGCGAACTCGCGAGAGTCTCGGGAGACCAGGACAGATGGGCGAGGGCAAGGTGATGGGCCTAAGAGCTTTGGGGGAGCCAAGAGGGAGGGGAGGGGAGTGGTGGGCAAACATGCGTGAAAGGATGGGGCGCCTGGTTGAGGAGCCCCCGCCAGGATCCCGCACTTGAAACCCTCTTTTCTCCCAACTTCTCTCTAGGTCAGTCCTGAGCGGGAGATCAACTTTCAGAAGAGAGCCACCCCAGCAAGACTCGGGGATTCCTTCAGCTCCTCACCTCCATGGGCCAGACGGCCCTGGCAGGGGGCAGCAGCAGCACCCCCACCCCACAGACCTTGTACCCTGACCTCTCTTGTCCCGAGGGCTTGGAGGAGCTGCTGTCCGCTCCCCGTCCTGATCTGGGAGCCCAACAGCGCCACGGCTGGAACCCCAAGGACTGCTCAGAGAACATCGAGGTCAAGGAAGGGGGGTTATGCTTTGAACGGCGGCCCGTGGCCCAGAGCACTGATGGGGCCCGGGGTAAGAAGGGCTACTCGAGGGGCCTGCACGCCTGGGAGATCAGCTGGCCCCGGGAACAGAGGGGTACCCACGCCGTGGTGGGCGTGGCCACGGCCCTCGCCCCGCTGCAGGCTGACCACTATGCGGCGCTGCTGGGCAGCAACAGCGAGTCTTGGGGCTGGGACATTGGGCGGGGGAAGTTGTACCATCAGAGCAAGGGGCCCGGGGCCCCCCAGTACCCAGCCAGACCTCACGGTGAGCAGCTGGAGGTGCCGGAGAGGCTGCTGGTGGTTCTGGACATGGAGGAGGGAACTCTGGGCTACGCAATTGGGGGAACCTACCTGGGGCCAGCCTTCCGCGGACTGAAGGGCAGGACCCTGTATCCGGCAGTAAGCGCTGTCTGGGGCCAGTGCCAGGTCCGCATCAGCTACCTGGGCGGAAGGAGAGGTGAGCCCTGGGGCAGGTGTGGGGAGAGTGTTCTGTTACTGGTGGCTGTGGAACCTCGCTCGACACCTTATAAGAGCAGAGGGACTGGGGCTTCATCTGACCTGCCTCCTGCTTCTGTTCTGTGCGGGGAAAGGCTAAAGGGCTTCACAGCTTTTACTTTATCTTCCCAGCAGCAGTAGAGATGAAAGTGAGGCTCCGGAAAGCCACTTGCTACTTAGTGGTGAGCCCTCAGAACAGAGGGAGGCACTCCAGGGATTAGGGCTTTACAGCAGATATCAGCTCCCGGAGGAAGAGGTGCATAGGGTTAAATGAGTACTGGGCTTGGTGTAGGAAGAGGACGGGCTGTGCCAAGCACCCAGGGTGTGGACCAGATCCCGTGGGCTCTGACCTGTCTGTACTACTTCCTTCCTTGGACCCTAGTAAGGGGCCTTTGAGGCCCTGGGCACCTGGAGCAAGAGCAGGGAAGGAGGCAGGGCCTTTGGGTGGGGCCTCCTCTAGAAAGGTTGGGGCTAGGGCTCGGGGCTGATGGAACTCTGATGGAACTTCGCTGCACTCTGCAGTTGCAGTCTTCAGCGGAGGGATGGGTACTTCTCCTCCCCTCCCCCGTGGTGAGCTATTCTAGAGTGGAGGAGGGCCATCCTTCCTTTCACCTCATCAGCCCCAGCTCCAAGGCCCAATGGAATCAAAGCCCGGACTAGCTCCACCTCGGTCCAGGCTTCCTTGGCCTGTTGCTTAGGGGGCAGGCCTTAGCTAGCGCTTCACCCCCAGGGGACCGGGGATGTGTGAAATCTGTGATGCCTCCCACCCCAAGAGCAGGTGCAGAACTCGGGATGCTTTAGATCTGCCTCTCAACCAAGACCAGAGCAGGAAAGCGGAAGGGAACTTGGGCAGGACCGTATAGTTTGTGGAGGTCTGGCTAGTGCTGCGCCCCTAACCTTCCCCTCCTTCTCTCTCCCAGCGGAGCCACACTCCCTTCTGCACCTGAGCCGCCTGCGTGTGCGCCACGCCCTGGGGGATACCCGGCTTGGCCAGGTATCTGCTCTCCCCTTGCCCCCTGCCATGAAGCGCTACCTGCTCTACCAGTGACTCCTGTGACACCACAGATCGTGCGCCTGGGGCCTCAGGGCCGCCCCTCCCCCGGGAGGTGGGGAGGAGGCACTGCGGGCCTAGACCAGCTGCTTAAAGCCAGTGAGGCTGGGGGGAGGTGAGGCTGGGCCCCTACCCCAACCCAAGCTCTGGGGATCCAACAGCCCCAGAGCTGCTCAGAGGGGTGGATGGGAGGGAGCTATTATTCGAGGCTATGGCAGCCTGGTACGCAAGACGTTTTTTCAAGTAAAAACAGGAAGAGATGTGCTATTGTAGAAACCTGTTTGTGGTACTTTTCTGTATAAGTGTCTTGGGCTGCCACAAAAATGAAAGAGAGAGGATATGGGCAAGCAGTGAAGAAGGACATACCACAAGGCTCAGTGCCAGGTGTTTATTTCCCCCCCACACGTGGGACTGCTCACATACACAACACACACAGGCGTTGGCACCATGGGAGAGAGCAGCACCTCTGGCCTCTGACGGGAGGACAGGGCTTTCTCTCAGCCCCTGGCCTCAGGGAGTGAGATGGGAGAGGAGGGTGGCTTCCCTCTCCTGCCCTCAGTGGGGACTGAGGGGGCCCACGAGCAAATTCCACCCCTTCCGCCTCTCAGCCAAGGAGAAGCCACCTTGGTGACATGTTTCTTTCCAACCATTTCGGTTACGTGGAGAAGGGATTGGCGTGGTCCCAGCCATTACAGGGTAAGGTGTAAACGGTAAGGAAGAGGTATAGTCTGGCCATGAAGGGGGCAGGTGACACCATCAGAAGCATGTGCAGGGTGGGGGTTGGGGGGATGAGCACAGTTACGGAGCTTCTGAGCTACCTAGTCCCTGGCTTAGCAGGAAGAACAGGGGAGATGGGCGGGCTTATTGTTTGGCATTGATGATATCCACGAACTCAGGCTTGAGGGAAGCCCCACCCACGAGGAAGCCATCCACATCAGGCTGGCTTGCCAGCTCCTTGCAGGTTGCTCCAGTCACAGAACCTGGCAAGGGCGAAGAGAGAGGGAGTGGTCAGGGATGGGACAGGAGGGCCGAGTCCACCCACATCTCAGGCAGGAGCCAAACCCACTTACCTCCATAAATGATACGGGTGCTCTGAGCCACCGCGTCAGAGACGTTGGACTTAAGCCATCCCCGGAGCTTTTCGTGTACTTCCTGGGCCTAGAACAAGAAGCCAGATGAAGTAAGCCTTTTCCTGTCTTTCACTCAAAGGCTAAAAGACCCTGGGCCCCAGTGAAGAGAGGCAGTGTGGTTTTGGGGGAAGAACCCTGAGATCTGAGTCAGAACACCACAGCTTCAGTCCCACCCAGACCCTGAAATGGATGTCCTTGGATAAGTCAGTCTCCTTCTCTGGGCTTGGGGGCTCCTGTCTTTATTATTATTATTTTCATTTCATTTTTTATTTTAAAGTAACCTCTACACCCAACATAGGGCTCAAACTCCCAACCCCAAGATCAAAAGTCTCATGCTTTACCTACTGAGCCAGGCAGGCGCCCTGGGGGCTCCTGTCTTTAAAATGAGGGGTTGGCTCAGATGATCTCTGTTGCAGTCCAGACCTACCCAGGCAGGTAGGGGAGGGGCAGAGCTCCTGGGCTCGGTTACCTGTTGGGGTGTCGCAGTCTTGCCAGTCCCAATGGCCCATACAGGCTCATAGGCCAGAACAACCTTGCTCCAGTCCTTCACGTTATCTGTGGGACAGAGATCACAGATGGGAAGGGTGAACAGGAAGGAGCTAGCCAGCCCGGTGCCCAGGGAATGAAGCACAATGGTGGCCTAATGCCCCCTGGTGGCTGTTGGAGGAACTCCAAGTGGCACCTACACCATCGGGGCAGGAATAGAAGTGATACGGAGGATGCAAGGGTCCTCACCCTCCCCCTTCCCTTCCTGTATCACCATGGGATGGGGATCGAGTCAGGCTGCAGGGCATCCGACCCTACCCTCTGTGCCTCCGTAGCCCTGGTCAGGCTCAAAGGTCCCCTTTTTCAGAGTTACCTGCGATGACCTTGGTTTGCTCAAAAACAACCTTCTCAGTGATGCCAGCTTCCCTCTCATCTAGCTTCTCTCCAATGCAGGCGATTACTCCAAGTCCCTCTGCCAGGGCATGGGCCACCTTCTGTCCAATCAGCTGTTGAGTAACAGATTTAGTGAGACACCCCTCTTGGAATAAGGCATCTCTTACCTCCTCTCCGGGTTACTAACCTCATCTGACTCCCCAAAGACATGCCTTCTTTCCGAGTGCCCCAGGACTACCCACGTGGCTCCACAGTCTTTGATCATGCCAGGGCTAAAGGAAGAGAAAAAGCCATGCTTCGGCACAGAGCCCACCCTGTGGCTTTCCCCTCAATGAGGGAAGCGAGGGCAGGGTCCCCACATGCCCCTCTCCTGCCGCACCTCACCTGATCTCCCCAGTAAAGGCCCCGTTCGTCACTTTGTAGCAGTTCTGCGCAGCCACAGCAATCTTGGCATCTAGCTTCTGCCGGGCGAAGTCGATGTAGGCGGTGGGGGGTGCACAAACCACTTCTGGAGAGGAGAGAGGATGGCACAAGGGGATGAGGCACAAGGAAGCCATTCTCCAGACTCCATCCAGTGTTCTGGAGTCCCCTCGCCTTCACCTGATTTCTCAGTTCTGCCTTCCACCCCTTTTCATTCCAGCAAGATCATCTCTGTCCACTTCCCAGCCCAGGCTGGGCCTGTACCCAACTCCTTGAGTCTTCCAGGTGTCCCTGGGAGGCCATGGCCCTCGCCTTGCCCTCTGCTCTTTAACAGCTGTGGTTCTGATTTCCCCAGGCTATTCTGGTCCTGGGCACCTCCTAGACTCAGCATTCTCTTGGAGCCAACCACGCCTCCCTTCTAAAATAGCCCATCCCTACCACCCCCAGGCGAGGATTTTTAGCAAAAGCAGAAAAAGGCCAACTCCTGGGGTTTGCATTTCCGTCTTAGGGGAATAAACCAGAGCCTCTTTTGATCGGGCCAGTGTTTCTGTGATTGAGGTGAGTGGGAGGGTAAGGGCCGAGGACAGCACTCTTTTCCCGTGGGTGGCAGGGAGCTGAGCTGAGGCCTTGAGCTTTCCCGTTTGCAGCCTGCAGAAGGTTGTAGGACCGCTCCTCGTTCCCCAAGAGCGCATCTTGTTTGGCACCTGCTCAGGCCCTTCGTGGGAAGGCAGGCGCCATCCGGGCCGGCGAGGGTGAAGGATAGAGCGGGGAGCTCAGGAGGCCACCGCCGCCCGGCTGGGGGACTCGGCCCGCCCAGCGAGGCGCGGGGAGGAGTCGCGGGCTACGTGCGGCGGCGCACGGAGCACACGGCCGAAGGGGCAGGTAGCTGGATCCCCTCACGCACGCCCAGCCCCCACAATCCGCGGCTGTCGCCAGCCTCCCGGGATCGTCCGCAGGCGCTCCGCTCCTATCCCCGGCTCCTGTCGGATGCGCCCCAAGTCTTCCCGGGCTGTGACCCAAATCTTCTCCCGCCCCACGGTCGGAGGGCACCATTACATGTGGCCCCGCCTTTCCCCCCTCGACACACCCCTGGTATTGCGGCTGCGGGGCCACGGCGCTGCGGGGTCAAAGTCCCGACCCCCAACAGCCCTCGTGCCCAGCCCGGCATCCAGGTCCACGCGGACACCCGGCTAGGAGGGCTCGGGAGAGGGCACTGCCACGCCCGACCTCCCCCCACCCCGGCGCCCGCCGCGGCCCCGGCCCGGCGAGGGCTTACCGGTGTCGGCCGGCACCTTGGCCGCGTTCAGAGTGGTGATGAGCTCCCCCAGGTTCTTCTTCCGCCCGTTCATCTTCCAGTTGCCCCCGACGAAGAACTTCCTGGAGGGCGCCATGGCGCTAGCAGTAACACACTGAAGGTCAGGAGCACCGCGCAGCCGCTGCCACTGCCCGCTTATGTAGAGCGCCGTGAGGCAGAACTCCGCCTCCTCCCCGCCCCCCGCCATGGTCAGCCCGCCCCCGCCGGGAAGCCCCGCCCGCCCGCCGCCGTTGCAATGCTCTGACGTGAGCCCCCCTTATTGTAGCAACGTTCCAGGGCGTCCGGGCGCCCAGGCGCTTCAGCCCCATTGCCCGGCTTTTGGGAGGAGGCGAGAACCCGTACTCAGGGGAGCCCCACTGCACGACTGCCCCCCCCAGAGGGCCAGACGTGCTTCCAAGGGGAGCTTGGACTCCGACTGCTGGGCCTGAGATCGCGCTGCTGCCCGGGAAGGAGGGAACTCTGTGGGGCATCGCTCCAACTCTGAGAAAAGGACCTCCCTTCCCCCGTCGGAGTGGCTGCATCCCTGATTGCTGAACAGGCACCTTTGACCTGCCCAGGGGGAGGGTAGACCCGTAGTTACTGGGCCAGGAGCAGGGTGCAGAGGGGGAGGGACGGCCCGCACTGGCTCGAAACTGTGCAGCTAAGAGACAAGCAGTTCGGATCCCACCACGCCCACCCCCTATTCCAGGCGTCCCACTCTCTGCTCCAGCTGGTCCACCCGACAGGAGACTGCAGGGCCTAGGGGACCAGAGACATTTGGAAAATACCCACTTGGGACCCCTCGGGTGTGACTGCTGGAGGGAAGGCAGCGCTCTTCACCCCCTTCTTTGCTCTGTGCCACCCCACTCCACTGCCCCTGGTGTGACAGCCCCCACCCCTCAGCTTTCTTGTACTGCCCTGGCGCTCACCCCACCCCATCTCACAGCCCATTTCCCAAGAGCTCTAGAACTAGTGAAAGTCGACAACTGCCCAGGGAAGGGGGGTAAGGGGCAGAAGCAGCTCTCCTGCTAGCCCCAGGCAAGATCAGTCTCCCTGAAGGTACCAAACAGGACACAACTTAGCCATTGTACTTTTATTCACATCGTGTATTTTGGCATTTTCCAGAGAAGGGCAGGGAAGAGACAGGGTAGGGGAAAGACAGGCTGGAGGGCGAGGGGGATCCCCATTTCCCTCACAGCCCTCCTTGCCTGACCACACAGGGAGCAAACACAAAGAGGGAGGGGAGGCACGGACGCCCCCTCCTGTGGAAGAGGCTGCACAAAGCTACACCCACGCGCACACACAAACAAGCCCCCCTCCACACCAGGGGCCGCCAGGATTACACAGAGAAGCAGAGCACTGTGGGTTCACGGGGCGGGGAAAGCGACGAAGTCTCCTCACAGACAGGTGGCCGGCCCCTCCCATCCCCTTCCTGCTCTATCCCCAAAGTCTCTCGAGTGTCCCCCGCTTTGCTTGGCCATTCTCCTATGGCCTCTAGCTTCTTCCCTGCTGCTGAGGACAAAAAGAAAAAGGGTACAGAGCAGGGGGGGTGGTGGCTGAAGTCCATCCCTCAGCCCCATCCCTCATGCCAGATGGTCTGTTCCCTGTCCTCAGTGGTAAGGGGTCAGGGCAGGCTCTTAGCTGGCCACTCTCTGGTAGAAGTAGATGTAGCCCAGGTCCTTAGGTGGCTTCTCAGAGGCACACACTCTCTGGTCATTGTAGATCACCCATCTGGGGAAGCGGGTGGGGGAGGGGGGAGAAGGAGAAACAGACTGGGCATCCACTTTGCATCAACTGAGTCTCTGATGCAGCCCCTGGAGTTGATCCTGGTGATTCTGGGGCAAAGGTTCCCAACATTCGCAGCCTGAGCCCCCACACCTACAGGCTAGCTGCTACCTGCCTGAAGGGAACATCTTCAAATCCTCCAGTGCCTCTGCGGCCACCCCCACCCATTCCTGTCAGGTACAGGTCCGCAACCTTTTCTGGAAAGGGCCAGACGGTAAGTAGTTCAGTTTTGCAAGCCATCCAGTCTCTGACACAATTACTCAACCTTCCTGTTGCGGCGTGAAAACAGCCACGGACGATACATACGTGAGTAAGTGTGGTTATGCTCATTAGAACTTTATTTAGAAAAGCAGGTGGCCTTGGGCTGTCTGTCGTCTGCCGACCCCTGCTGTCAGGCGTTCTATCAATTTCTGGCATCTCTGTGCCCCCCCATCCAGCAGGCCTTTACTTTCTCCCGCAAATATTCTAAGGACTTCCAGGATGCCCCCACTCATCCCCACCAGCACTCTCCAGTTCAGAATGTACCCTGCCAGCCCCTCACCTGCCTTCCTTCTTGATGTGGCAGACATAGTGACCACACATGGTAGAGGTGCCCATGTGACTGATGAAGGCAAAGAGCTGATACTCTAGAGGAGACAAGAGAGGGGCCTGAGCACCAGTCCAGAGCTGCATCTAACAGCCCAAACTCAGGACGCCAATCCCAGGGACTGGGGGGCAGCGACTGGGTCACACGCCTGTCTCGGCCTCCTAGAATCCCACCTTCAGAAGCCGCATCAGCGGAAAGAAGCTTCTGACCCCTGTGCCCGAGGGAAGCAGAGCTGCCTTGGAATGAGCCGCTGGCAGCAGACTGGCTAGATTCCACTGGCCCATCATGCTCCCCGGGGACACTCACTTCCAGGGCCATCCCGGACTTTCGGTCCTACTGGCACAGACTCGGAGATGGAGTCGGCAGCCGAGCGGCCCTCCGAGATGTCCATGGCGGCCTCTGCATCCAGGTCATCGATGTGACTGAAGATCCAGTCCACGGCCCTTTCTAAACTATTGTTCTAGGAGAGGAGGGAAGCGTTACTCTTTCTAACAAGCTCAGGGCAAGAAAACCATGAGTGAAGGCCTCAGCTCCTTCAGCACAAAAGGGTGGAGCCTCGGCCTCGGCCGTCCCACACCAGTGGTCCTCAGTCTGACTCACAGAGGACGGAACCTCACTCACCCCCACCCCGTTCTCCCCCACCGGCCCCCGGTCCTCAGCCAGGGGCAGCTCATACCGTGGCCCGCAGGGCTTTCAGGGCCTGGTCCCGGGAGAAGCCCATGGAAACGATGGTGCTCACGCAGTCCTCCGGTGGGGGGTCAGCCGCTGCACTCGTGGAGCCGGGCCCGCTGGAGCCAGGCAGGATGAGGGGGTTTGCAAAATCTGCAGAGGCGAAGGGGTTAAAGTGTGTGTGGGAGGACGACGGCCCTGCTGCACCCTGCCGCCCACCCCGGCCTACCTGGATCGTCCATGTGTGACATGACCCAGTTCATGGCGGCCTCGGCCCCACTGTTGCCTGTGTAGTAGACAGCTTTGCGGCAGGCATCCATAGGGAAGCCCATCTCCACCAGCTGGATGATGACTGATTCATCCAGCATGGGTGCTGTGGGGCGAGAAGGGAGGGCACAGTGACCCGACTCCTTGGGCCACTATCTGCTCCTCCTGCCTCCCACGGTCCAGCGCCCCCGCCCTCTCCCAATGCCCCGTTCCATGCAGTGTCCTTCCATGGCCTGGCACCTTCCTCCAGGACTAAAATGGCAGCGTGCCATAACGTGGGTCCCGCAGGACTAAAGACACAGAACTGAGGCTAAAGGTCTCCCGTGGATCCCCTCCTCGCCCACTCTCACAGAATGGGCCCCGTTTCTAGAGTATGCTGTCTCTCCCCACCCCCAAGCGATGAGGTGACAAGGGCAGGGAGGCAACCGGCCAGCGCTACTGCCAGCCACACACAGAATGTGGCTGGGAGTGCTCTACCCGGGCCTCATGTCCATCAAAAGAGGGCAGGGTAAATTTGAAAGGGAGGACAGGAGAAACACAAAGGACAGGGTCAAGGGGAGGCAGGCAGAAAAGACCCCCATCAGCAAAGGAGAGAGACAGGCAGGAAGAAGAGTCACTAACATGTCGGAGAGGAGAAGTGAGGGGAGCAGAAGGAGTCTTCGTCTTCGTTGCCATAGAAACCAAGGCTACCTTTGGGCTCATCCGGAGTGACCAGGGGTGGGGCAATGTCAGGCAGCTCCTCCTCTCCCGGCTGCAGCCCTGTACCCCTCAGCTGGGAGATGTCTAGCTCTTCCGGCATCTCAATGGACACATCTGTAATTGGAATGGCGGGGAAAGGGTCACCTCAGCAGCTCCCTGGGGCCCTCCCTGAGAAAGCACTGGGGGATCCTCAAAGCCCTGCCCCCACATCTTGGCACTGCTCTGGAGTAAGGAGCTGCTCAGAGCGGTACCGACTGCAGGGGTCCCAGTGTAATGTAATGGTCGGTCTGGGAATCAGGAGGCCTGGATTCTAGTCCTAGATCTACCTCAGATGCGCTAAGGACAAGGACAGGGGCCTCCAACTTGTACAAAAGAATGATCTCATACCTCTGTGGGTCTCGACTTATCTAGGACACAAAGTGAAATCTGGAGTTCTCAAAGTTGTCAGCGGCTCTAAGACTCACGAGAACCGTTTCAAGATGATCTAAATGAGAACCTCTCACCAAGTATAAAAGTGAAACTATGAAAACCGCTATTTTTTGTAAATTATCACTGTAAAGTCAAGTGTTTTAATATTTTTAGTCCGTGCTTTTCAAACTCGGCTCATTTTCAAACATTCAGGGTGATATTTTCCTCCTTCAGAGGAAAGCCAAAGAAACGCTAGTTTACACATGGTAAGGCCCCTTCTTCTTCTAGCATTTTCTGCTTAACCTCCCTCACTCGTCCCAGCCACCATACCCAGTTTCTTGGGCACCCAGTCTAAGCCGAAGGTGAACTTCTTGATCTGGATGACCAGGTAGTCAGGGAAAGAGGCAAATCGTGTGGTCCTAGGGAAGAGAGAATGTCCTGGTACCCAGAGAATTCCAAAGTTCTCCTCTCCTGAAACCCCCACCCTGGGGTTCAGCCTCTCGCGGGTAGAAGACCTGATAGCCCAGAAGATACTCCATATTCTTATCTTGCCCTGGGAAGGCATCAGAGCATCTGCAGACAAGGAGCGGCAGAAGCCAGGGGCCTGTCAAAGGGGGGGTGGGGGGAAAGGGCTGAAATCCCTTGAGACCAAAGCAGTCTTTCAGATCTCAAGCTTATGCCAACGACAGAATGAGGCCCAAACTCAGGCCATTAGCTAGAAATCCAAATTCTGTCCAAAACGGATACCATGTGCCTTTGTTCTGCCAAGACTGAGGGCACAAGTGGACAGACGCTGCACTAAAACAGGACCCTGTCCCACAAGAGAAGATGGGGTAACAGGGGCAGGACAAGGGAATGTGGCAATCATCCACGTCGACTCCTGCTGGGGCCTCTCGCTTCCCTCGGGGCCAGATGACCAGCCCCAACTGACACAGCCCTGAGAATCCAACCGCGAAGGGATGGAAGACTGAGAACGAGGCAGAGAGTATCTTTGGGGTCACCCTGATAGTGGCCCGAAAGCTTCAGCGCAGACCAACAGGACTTACTTGACAGCTACTGATTTGGCCTGCAGGGCCGTGCTCCAGAAGTCGTCCACCTGCTCCGGGGCCCCGTAGGCCTCCAGGCAGGAGCTGAAGGGCACCTGGGCCCGAACCAGTTCTGGCAGCGGCAGCTTCTCCTCCTCGGCTTGCCGCTTCTTCTCCTCATACTCCAGAAGCTCCTCTGGGGACAGAATCGGTGGGTGAGTCCTTCAGAGGCTACTGCCTCTTGCCCTCCTTAGCCGTGCCAGACTGCTGCTCCCCCCTCTCCAAACCCGCGTGACACACATCCACATATGGCCTCGCCTCTCGTCCTCAGCACAGCGCTGACAAGCAAAGGTGAGCCTACCTCCCCAAGCCAGCCCCACTCCAGACCTCTGGCTGGGGGAGCAGGGCGTGCCGTGGGCTCTTCTCCCACAAGGTGGCCAAGTGCTTCTCCCGGGCCTCACAGTCCCACTGCACCCAGGCCCCGCAGAGAGCAACCTGCCTTTGTTAAGGGCCGCGTCCATGGGCACAGGCAGCTGCATGATGTAGTCCACTCGCTGGGTGTACTTCACCTTCTCCGTGGCCAGGCACTTGATCTTTTCCTCCACCAAGAAGCGAAACACCTCGTTAGGGTTTTCAGAGCTCCGACAATTCCTCTGTGGGAAAGAGGCGGGGTGGGGAGGTCCGCGCAGCCAGGGAAGGGGATGGGTGCCTGAAAGGGTCACTAGGGTATGGGGAAGAGAGAGGAAAGGAAGGGTGTCTACCCCTAGGAGGCTCAGCAATGCAAGAATAACTCCTTCCCTACTCAACTTCCCCTCCCCAGCCCCGGCGCCATCGCGGCACTGGGAGACCGTGGTGGAACGTGTGTGTATTTTTCTCTACAGGCAATAAGCATCTTCATCTCATTTTCTCTGGCTGTATCCTTCATTCGGCTGCAAGCCCATCAAGTGTAAGGATCACTGCTTAGCGTTACCATTCTCCTCAGGGGCACCCGCCACTCACAGGGAAGGCCCAGTGCACACAGACCCCCGGGTCCCAGGGGCGGGCTGGCTGGGGTTGACCGGAAAGAATGGGCAGGAGGGAGAAGGGAGAGAACTGCAGGCAGGTGGAGGCGGTGTGGACTGCCCTCCTTGCTGTCTTCCCAGCCCTTACCTCCACCATGTTGATGAGGTGAAGAAAGAACTCTTGGGCATCCTGCTGTCGGTTGGTGGAGAACTCAGGGTGACCCTTGCCAATGAGGGCCTTGAACATCCGAGGGGCAATGCCATCTTGAACTTCCTAGGCAGAGCCAGGGCAGCGATTCAGCTGGGGCTCAAGAGGCCACCAAGGGGCTTTGTTTAGACATCTCCCAGACCTCAGTCTCCCCTTAATTCCAGAGCCTGAAAGGGATAGAGTCCCAGCCTCACCTTTTGTTCTGGCACCTGCTCCCCATCGCCTGATTCCGGTGCTGGCTTGGAATATTCTCCCGAGAGCAGGCCATGGCCCAGTTTGGCCCTGCGTTCACATCCAAGAGAACCATTTAGCTTCAGTCCACTAATGATCGTCCGACCTCTCTCTGTGCCTTTCCTCCCCAACTCAACCCTTGCTTACAGCCCGTAGGCAACCCTCTGCAAGGGGAAAAACCGCGGAGTCCCAGGAGCCCCACTCAAGGCAGACAGCACGGCCAGAGGCAAAGAGCCTGCGCTGCTACCCACTCCAGGTGCTCACGGAGGAGAAAGCAGGCACACTGGCTGCGAGGCTCTCAAGAGCCTTTGTACACGGGACCTGGCTACATACACCTGGGTGCTGAAGTCCTGGGTAGGGTCCGTCGGAGCATTCTGGAAGATCTTCTCCAGCTTATCCACATACCTAAGAGCCAAGGGAAGCATAATCGGAGGTGCTCTGGCAGGGGCTCCAAAGGAAAGGGGAGGCAGTATTATCCACTTGCTTGGGGCACAGGCTCCCTCCAGAGTGAGGAGTTAGGTGGTTGAACCATGGAATCCCATTTCTCTCCAGCAACCTGCCCTTCCTCCCCTTCTCAACTATGCCAGCATGCAGTGTATTCTGCTGTCTTCTTTCCTGGCCTCCTCCCCAGGAGTGAGCCGGGAGAAGGGAGAAGGCAGCCTGGGAGAAGGGGAAGGACAGTTCCCATTCTTCAGGATGGAACGGGTCAACACATTGTTCAAGTTTCCACATACGCTTCAGGTCCTTCTCAGAAGGCAGATGCTCTTCTGCTCAGAACGTGCCTTTTCTCTCTCCCAGTGTCCCAGGCACTCCCCTCTCCCCAAGGGCTACATGGCCACGGTAGGTCCTCATCTGCTGTCACTGGCCTCAAGTAAAGAGCACCTCCCCCCGCCCGAGTCAGTCAGGAGGCCAGGGAGCGCCCTGGGATTTGGTGTTCTGCCCTCAGGGGGCCCGTGGGGCTGGGGAACAGTGCTGCTCTAACTGATGGGAGCGTGCCAGCCACAGCATCACAGGAATGAAGACTGAGCCGGAACACAGAGGTCCTGACAGCTGCGGGGTCAGGGGTCCAGGGCCCAGTCACGGGGAGGGGGCACCACTCACTTCCTCTGGAAGTCAGGGATGCTGAAGAGCACCTGGACCACCGAGTTGAGGTAGCAGCTGTTACCCAGGTTCCGGATGCCCGTGTAGCCAGGCCCAAACAGGGGCTTCAGTGGCACACTCGACTCCTGGATCAGCTCCCACTCGCCAATCCGCTGGTTCATATCGATCTCCAGCTCCGTCATCGTCTTGTCCGTCTGCAAGGGAAGGGGCACTTCAGACAGGGTGAGAGACTCAGTCCTGGACTCTTCACACCGATCCCTCACAGGGTCCCGGACGATCCCCGGCTGGAGCTCTGAATATGTTCGATTACATACTCTGCGAACGGGAGACACACTGCCTATTCCCAGTCCCAGTCCCAGTTCCAGAAGGCTATGAGCGATTGCCCCTGAGGCCTGTTAGTCATCAGGCCTCCGCTCTGGTGACAGGAAAAAATGAATGTAATTCCTCCACTTGAAGTGCTTTTTCCATTCCGAAGTTACCCCTTCTCACCTCTCAGCTCTCCACTCAAGCATCACTTCCTCGATCCCCTCGACCGGCCAGATCCTCCTGCTATTACACCACTCCTGCACCACCTCTCTGTCTCGCTCTCTTTTTTTGTTTTTTTTTTTATTGAGTAGACTTCACACTGGGCATGGAGCCCGACACAGGGCTTGAACTCATGACCCTGAGATCAAGACCCGAGTTGAGATTAAGAGTTGGATGCCTGGGGCGCCTGGGTGGCTCAGTCATTAAGCGTCTGCCTTCGGCTCAGGCCGTGATCCCAGAGTTCTGGGATCGAGCCCCGCATCAGGCTCTTCCGCTGGAAGCCTGCTTCTTCCTCTCCCACTCCCCCTGCTCGTGTTCCCTCTCTCGCTGGCTGTCTCTGTCAAATAAATAAAATCTTAAAAAAAAAAAAAAAAGAAAAGAGTTGGATGCTTAACGGACTGAGCCACCCAGGCGCCCCCTACATCTCTCACAGCACCCGTCGGTTTGTGGTTATTCACTCATTTGCCTGCGCAGATGATGAATGTCTGCCTTTCCATCTAGAATGTTAAAGCTCTGTCTTAGTCACACAGGGACAAGCACATAGTGGGTACTCAGTAGTATTCAATGAATGAATAAATGATTCTAGAAAGTTTTTCAAAGGAAGCACAAATGTCTTGGGGCCTGGGATAACTGTGGCAGCTGTCGTCGACATGCTGCTTCAGCCTCAGCCAGGAAGGGCCTGGCGGGCAGGGATGGAGAATCCGAAGCCGAAGGGGATCTCACCTTCTGCATCTTTAGCATGTCGATGCCAAAGTGGGACAGGTGCTCAGCCAGGTTGGGGTCCAAGACCATGTCATCCTCATCATAGGAGTACACGTCTAGGGCAGGAGGCAGGAGCAGTGTCAGAAGGGGTGGCTCCGGACTGGCCTGGCCAATCCCACTCCCTGCCCCAAGGGGAGGAGCTGGTGGGACAGAGGATGAGCCCATAAAGGTAACCCTCTTGGCTGCCCTGAGTAGCAGTGAGGTCACGGACCCTTCGGAGACTGGGTGGCAGGGAAGACGGGGTGAAAGAGGGTGAGGGCTGGAGTTACTTGTGACTCTACTGCGCAGGGTAAGGTGCTAGGGTCAGATGGGTTTGGAAGGATACTCGCTAAACAGATAATGCTGGTAACCTCTAAGAAAGGGACTGGGATTTGGGGGGTTAACTGAAGATTTACTCTCATCTGCGATATTTTCATTGTTTATCAAGAGAATGTATTGACGTGTTATCCGCGTCCTATACGAGTAACAGTTAAGACACACTTCAGCATGGAGGGAGCGAGGAGGGGAGGGAGTACCAGCTCCATCAGGTGTGATGGTGCCCAGCTTGACAGCTAACGGGTAGCCCATCTCCCTGTAGTGCTCCACGGCGTGGTTGTTGCCCCCACTGCCGTCGAAGTAGCGTCGGCCACAGAGAATGGAGCCATCTGTCAGGTTGAGCCACAGGTTCTCTCTCATGTCACACTTGGAACATTTCCAGCCACTAACCCAGGGAGAAGAAAGTCAGCTGAAATCAGGGTTAGGGGTATATGGGATTGGCCCCTGCCAGTCCAAGAGCTCTCTCTTTTCCTCTCCTCCGGTCGTCCCTTGCTGAATTCATTTCCCCCAGCCCCCTCCTTCGCCTACTCCCAACCCTCTCTCCCACCAGATTCCCCAGGAGGGTGGCCTCTCTGCCCCTGCTCTGGGGGTTGTGCCCCAAGGTGGAGGGGCCAAGCCTCACCAAGGCGGGATTCGAGCAGGGTTGTCCAGCTGCTTGAGGTTGAAGGCATGCTTAGACACCTGCCGTACTTCCCCATCCCAGGCCTGCACCTCCTGCTTGCGGGAGGCCGAGTCAGCAGACAGGAGGGCCTCCACCGCACTGGTCACCTGGGGGAAACAGAGGATCAGAGACGGTACCCAGCCCTCCCCCCTCCCCTGCCCCTCTAGCCCCTCCGTCTCGAGCTTTCTTGGGGCTTGCCCAAGACATCACTGCTTGGGGCCCGCTTGCCCTTGAGTCCCTGGTAAGGTGGGAAGGTATTCATACCCGATCTCTGACAATGTCAGGCAGTCCCCCCAACCCATCCCGGGCAATTTCCAGGTAATCCGGCAAAATAACAATCTTCACATCCTCATCATATTCAAACTTCTCCTCGCTGAGGTCAAACCCGCCTTCCATGCCTGGTGAAACAGGGAAGAGGAGGGAGGGTAGGACAACAACCACAGGTATATGTCCTTCCTCTGATACAGCATCCCATTGTGCCCCCCTCCAGAGCTCTAGGGCCATTGATCAGGCCCATTCTTTTGGGGCTTTCCTAAAAGAACTGAGAGCAGGGAAGACCAGCTCAGGCAGAACAGGACTGTAATGGTGCTCACCAATAGCCAACCGGGTGGGCTTCTTCCTGGGGGGGTCTCCGGTGCTTGTAGTGGTGTCCTCCTCCTTCTGCAATGAGGCAGGAAGGGCCAGGATCAGCAATGGGTACCAGGGAAGGGACAAATGGGGAGGATGGACAGGACAGAGTGGGTTAATCTTAGAAGGGAATGGAGCTAAAAAAACATGTGTGCTGAGTTCTAATGCTACCAACAGAAATAGGTGAGAGTGGGAAACAGAGGCCAATAGGTCAGAATGGAAGAGACAGATTCAAAATGGAGGCCCAGGGACAGGTGCCTGAATGTCCCCAGGCCTTGCCCCAGCCCTGTCCCTACCGGGCGCCGGGTCCTCCGGAGGTGCAGGTAGACTCGCTGGCCCGTCTTGTTGAAATGTTTCTCCACATACTGTTTCCCAAAGCCCAGGAATGTGTTCATGCAGATGTAGAGGCCACCCTCAGACTCCTGCAGTACGAGAAAAAGGGGAGAAAACACAGGGAGGATGAAGCCTGGCCAGGTGGGGAAACCACCAAAACCTCCAAAAGAAAGGCTCTGTTCGCCAACACCATGTGGCTCTTGGCAAGTCATTTAGCCTTTTAGGACCTGGTGCATGGTGAAGATTCTCCCCATTCTCCTATGACTGATAACAACCAAGGACGCCAGGGGCTGAGCAACACCTGCCAGTCACCATTCTTCTTCCTTGTTCCTTCTTTGGGCTCTGGAGCTTTCCAATCAATTGTAGAGAACTCCCTTTACCTCTTCTTCTTCTTCTTCTTCTTTTTTTTTTTAATTTATTTACTTGAGAGAGAGCAAGCAAGCGCAAGCACACAAGCAGGGGAAGTGGGAGAGGGAGAGGGAGAGGCAGGCTCCCCGCTAAGCAGGGAGCCCGACACAGGACTCGATCCCAGGACCCCGGGATCGTGACCTGAGCCAAAGGCAGACACCTAACCAACTAAGCCACCCCGGCGCCCCCCTTTACCTCTTTCCTTGAGGTAAACGGGAATCAAATACCATGGACTTCCAGCGCCAGTGATTATATTTAGAGGGAAAAGGGGTCCCTTCCTGGGAGAGGAAAGGCTTGAATTTCAGACATGGAACCTAAACCAGGGACACAATGACAAACACTGCCTCATCTCCAGGACTCAGGAAACTTTCCGGACTGGAGGAGCAGAGAGATTCTAGCACTTGAACAATACACCCAGCTCCTAAGCTTGCCAGCAAGCCCAGACTTTTCCTTTACCACACCCCACTAGGTCGTCAAACCTTGGTCCACACTGAGTCTTCTCCCTCCTTTCCTGCTAAAGCCTGGCTCCAGGGTAAGGATGCCTTGTCTGGGGCTCACTGCTATACCTGGGCCTACTCTGGCAGGGACATGAAGACCAGCATTCTCCAGCCACTACCCTGCTGCTTCCCTTCTGACCAATAACTACATCCCCACTGAAGTCCATCAACTGCCAACCTCAAAGCCATTTCCTCTATAGAATAATCTTGCAACACCTGCTGAGACAGCTAAAACACATATAACCCAAGAAGAAAACAGGGGAAGACAAGGGTCCACCCTAAATCACAGCTAAGGAGGGAGGTTGAGCTTCTCTAAAACAGAACAAGTCTGCCAGTGCCTTTGTGAATAGTGATGGATAAGGTGGAGGAGGTAATTGGAGGAAACAAGAGTCTTCCCTCAGATCCGAGCAACGACAGGCATCTTCTTCCTTGAATAAACGCCTCAGTGGCCTTGAAAAATTCTCTGCTGTGATATGAAAAATAGGGCACGGTCTAAGGCAGTTCTTGGTCCCACAGATTGCTCTGTACCACTCCCTAGAACAGTGTGGATTGCAATGTTGATGAGCAAATGGAACATTTTTCATCAGGGAGGTCAAATAAGCTCTCTTTCTACCATGAACCCAATTTGAAGATAATCAAACATGCCGGAAGTTGGTTAGGAAAGCAATTAAGCCACACTGGAGATCTCCTGACTTGGGATGAGAGAAGGAAAGTACAACAAGCTTACAAAAACACCATTTGGATGATTCGAAGCAGTTACTAAGGAGAGAGTGTGAAGAAGGGAGCCGCTGACTTCTACCATCTGTTGGTAATTAAGAAAAACCTTTCCCTCCTGAGAAAGCCAGGGCTTCACCAAGCCCTGCACTTGATGAACTGGGTGGCATGTGGGAGCTCCGCGGGAAATGAACTCCTCTGTTGGTAATAAAAAACGCTGGTTTCCCCAAGGCTTGGGAACCCTGGAGCTCTGCTCTGAGCCGTCCTCTTTTAGCTCTGCCAAGCCAGATTCCCAGAGAAGCAGCACATTGTCTGAGGCTCAGATCAAAGCCTAGCAAACCAAGCAACCACAAATCACAGTGATGATCCTGAACTGGGCCTTAGATCATACTGCTATACTCAGCACTGGCGATGCATTAATGAAGGCTTTCCACTCTGACTTGCAGTTTTCCCAGCCATGAGCTGGTCTGGCTGAACACCCTGGGCAGGGCCCGGCAGCCGCTGGTCGGGAGGGGTAGCGAGGGGGGCGGATCCCAACCAGGCTGCTGCCCTCTCAGTTAAGGCTCTGGCCAGGCCAAAGGCTAGTCTCCGCTTAAGGGTGACACAGGAAGGCAGAACTGCAAGAAGGGAGGTTCCGGGTGGAGCCTGCAAAACGTGAAGCATGGTGTGGGTGGAGGCTTTGTCTAACTAGTCAGGAGTGGGAGCGGGATGGGAAAGAGATTTAGTATCCTCCACGAAAGACACCATCTCTCTGGGAATACTTTTAAAAGGGTTCCCTCTGCTCTCTGTGATGGGCGGGAAAAAGAGAGGGGGCTGCGGTTACAGGTCACCTCAAAGGAGAAACGACATGAGCTTTCCTCCCTTCTTTCCTCTCCTCCCTACCACCAATGACCCACCTCCCCGCCCCCTGTCCACATTAACCATGGGTGGAGTCTCTCTAACTCGGGCCTTCTCAGAACCGGCCTTCTTCACGGTCCCTTCCAGACTACTAGGCGCCTAGAAACTGCACTCCCCACCCTCCAACCCTAACCCCGGCCCGGAACAGTGCGGGTTCGCCCCATCCCTCCCACATGGGACTACAAAACCCGGAGAGCCGTGCGCGGCTGGCAAGGCCAACTCCCAGGCTTTCGCAGGGGTCCACTTGGGGGATGTAGTCCGACAATCGGGATGCGCCTCTACCTTGGAACGGCAATGAGGGGAGAGAGCGACTACGATCCCCACAGTGCTCCACGAGACGGGGAACGGGTGAGGCGGGCGCGGTGGCTTCCGGGTGCGGTAGTCATACGACAGCTCCAGCTAATTAAATGCAACGGCAGGGAGGAGCGTGGGAGACTACAAGTCCCATGGTGCATCGCAGGGAGGCGGTAGCCCAAGCCTTGCAGGCCCCGGCAGAATGACCAGGGAGATGGAAGGAAGTCGTGCTCGCTGCGGGCGTGGGGAATGGGCTTACCGGTGTGTCGAAGGAGAAGGCGCACTCGTCTTTGTGGACCCGGTCTCCAGCCTTAGGAACCCGGATCGTCGGTAATACTGACAGCAGCGCCTCCTCACTCAGCTCCGCCATGACACCGGCAGCAGCTCCTCCACACACAGCAGCTCCCACCGTTCCCAGTCCCCCACCCCCTAGGCTTGCCGTCCAATGAGGACTACTCGTTAGGTGCATGCGCTAAAGGGAGGACGCGCGAGAATGGCAGTTGGACGCAGCTTGCCTACTAGTGCTCCGCCCTCTGCCCTACTCTTGACTAACGCCAATGAAAAGCGCTTCTAATGCAACCGATGGTCGAAAGAACCAATCCCACGCTCCCAAGGGCAGAGCGCATGTAGAGCCGTGAGGTGGGTCCCGGAGTTTTGGATGCTCGGACTCTGGGACCCCTACAGTCCCTTTGCGTGTCTTCTATCAAAGAGCAGAAACTGACGGTTGTTTAAACCAATCAATCCCAGAAACTTTCCTGGGTCCTGTCCAATCGGAAAATAGAAGGCCAGTTGTATTCTCGGCATTTGAAAAGGGGCTGTCCAATGAGGCGGAGTTTGAGAGGGTTGGTGTCGAGTGATTGATGACTCCTTCAACCAATAAGGATTACTATCTCTCTCGCCTCAGAAAAACCTTCCTAACTACATCTCCAGCTGGATCTGTAGAAAATCGCGTAAAAATTCATGACTCTATTTTTTTTTTTCAAATAAAATCGTATGGTTTTGAAACTGAAGGTCTTCAAAGCGAAGGCTGGCACTCCTCAAAGTCTCACGACGGACAACTCGGAACCCTTGGCCGAACAAAAGTCCCCTCATCTGGGCGGTGTCAGCCCTCGGCGAGCCGAGCCCCTGCTCATTGGCCCCATGGTCCTCATGATAGACGTCGTGCCAGCCCAATGGCTTCCTGAACTGGAGGCGGGTCTCACAAGGAGGCCTATAGGAGCTTACGTCGGCTCCACCAATAGAGTCAAAGCAGGGGGCGTGGCGGGAGGTTTGAAACTCGGCGTCGGGAGTTGCGGCTCGAGCTGCTGTGCACCCAAAAGAGGAATCGGGGCCTGGTAAGTGATTTGAATTAATTCGTGAGGAAGTTAGAGGGCCCAGCAGGCCCGGAATGAGCTGGCCTGTCGGCTGCACCAATCATTATCTCCACAGAGGCCTCTGGCCCAGCGGCCGGAAGGTTCCTCGGCCGGGAACCGGGAAGAGCGGGTGGTCTGCAGTCAGAGGTCAGACGTGGTCGCGGTAATGGCTGAGACCTGAGTCATTTCTCACAGGCGTCCCCTCCTCGCCCCGGGCCGGGCCCTGCCCCACCTTATTCCTCTTGGTTGAGATGGGCTCAGCCAAGAGCGCCCCAGTCACTCCGGCGCGGCCTCCGCCGCACAACAAGCTTCTGGCCCGAGTGGCGGACCCCCGTTCACCTAGTGCCGGCATCCTGCGCACTCCCATCCAGGTACTGCGGGCCGGGCTGTGGGAGGCATGGTCTGAATTCTTGGGCGTCTGCCTAAAGTGATTCTGAGAAAGCCCTCACGCCCTCCTCCTCTTTCTGATTTGAGACTTTGTTTTCCACTGTCTTAATCCGGATGGGGTAGGCTGAATGCCTGAGGGCCTTGGCAGTGACTGCCTGGAATATCCACCTGGGGCTAGAGACCTGGGGGTAGGGGGAGGAGAAAGAGTCAGGGTCCAGACTTGTAGCCTTTGGTTCTGCCAGGTGGAGAGCTCTCCACAGCCAAACCTACCAGCAGGGGAGCAGCTGGAGGGTCCGAATCAGGCCCAAGACTCTGATCCCCGCTCTCCTACCCTTGGCATTGCACGGACACCTATGAAGACCAGCAGCGGAGGTAAATGGTGGGCCCAGGGAATTCTGGCAAGGCTGTCACCTAGCATCCGTGGGTTGGGCCAGCGAGGCCATCTTCTGAGAGCTCCTTCTAAAAGGAGCCTCCATCCTCTTGCTTTGAACCAATCTCACTCTTCTCTCAACATTTCTTCTCTCACCTTGATTTCTCTCTTCCCAATCCCTCACCCACCAGCGCATGAATCCTAAAATTCCTGTGTCTTCTCCTTGCTGAATGATTTGTATCACAGGGTCACTATCTCACTTGACTTCTCCCCTCTAGAGCCCCCAAGCCCACTGGTGAAACAGCTGAGTGAAGTCTTTGAGACCGAAGCCCCCAAATCGAATCTGCCCCCAGAGCCTCTTCTGCCTTCAGAGGCAACTTCATCTTCTGAATTGGACTTGCCTCTGGGCACCCAGTTTTCCCTTGAGGACCAGGTGCCACCTTGGAGCCAGACTGAGCTCCCCTCCAAGCAGGTGTTCTCCAAGGAGGAAGCAGGACAACCCTCAGAAGCCCCCATGGCTGGCCAGAGCTCCGACAAGCCCTCGAGAGACCCTGAGACTCCCCGATCTTCAGGTACAGAATCTAAGCAAGGTAGAGGGAAGAGAAATCGGGATAATGTGCACGGATGAGTGTAGGAGGAATAAACTGTAAGCCCCTAATTTTGGCTTTTGGCTTTAACTCCTTACCCACCCTAGGTTCTAAGCACAATAGACGGAAAGCAAATGGCAAGGTACTAGGGAGATCTCCCCTCACCATCCTACAGGATGACAACTCCCCTGGAACTCTGACACCACGACAGGTAAAGGGAGAGAGGGTGAAAACTGTTACTAAGAAATCCAGGGTAGAGGGTGGGAGACCTTTTTACCCAATCTTCCCTCTCCTTAACAACATCCCTCCCCACTCCAACTCACACACTGCTTTTGGCAGGGTAAGCGGCCTTCTTCCCTGAGTGAAAATGCTAGGGAGCTAAAGGAAGGGGCCATTCTGGGAACTGGACGACTTCTGAAAACAGGAGGCCGAGTGTGGGAGCAGGGCCAGGACCAGGACAAGGAAAATCAGCATTTTCCAAACTTGGTGGAGAACTAGCCCAAGCGTGGCCCCAGCGCTGGCTTCACCCACCAGGGGCCTAGTGATGTTGCGTCCCCTCAACCCCATCTTTCCCTGGGAGACTGGAAAGGCTCATTGTCTTCAACCCCCCACTATACTCCAGCTCGGGGACTGAGCGCTTTCTTGGGCTTTCTTTGTGTCTCATGTGTTTCTTGTATATTAAAGGAAGTGGTTTTAAATGATGTTTTTAAGTGTTCTACCTAAGCCTTGGAGTGGGCCTCGTACGTAGAAAAGTAGCCTGGGGAACTTGGGTTCCCTGTCTTCCAAGCCAATCACACGCTTCCCATAAATCCTTGAACTTTTCCTCTTGCTCTCCCTAGGTGTTCACTTCTAGGGCTTTAGCTATCATTTATTTATATCCTGGTAACTTCCGAGTCCCTCCAACTAGCCCTGACCTTTATCCAACTGCCCCGTAGGCACTACACAGTCAGTTTGCCTAAAGTTGAATTTGTGCTCTTTCCCCCAAAGCTACTTCTCATCCACTATTCTCTATCCCTGGGAATAACAACATTATCCCCCTTGTTGCCTAAGCCTGAACCGTGGCCATTATCTTGAATGCCTCCCTCTTAATATTCCATACCCTAGCACTAAATCCTGGTGATTTTCTGTCTTTCATCTCTTCCCCTTCCCTTTCCTTGCCCCCCTGTCCTACTGCTCCTGATTTTTTTTTTTAAAGATTTTATTTATTTATTTGTCAGAGAGAGAGAGCGCAAGCTCACAAGCAGGGGGAGTGGCAGGCAGAGAGAGAAGCAGGCTCCCCGCTGAGCAAGGAGCCTGATGGCGGGACTTGGGCCCTGGGATCATGACCTGAGCTGAAGGCAGCTGCTTAACAGCTACTTAACCGACTGAGCCACCCAGGCGTCCCTCCAGCTCTTGATTTCTTGCCATCTCCCTCCTGCCTTGTTTCCCTCCAATCTCCCCTCGCACCTATGCTGCAGCTAGGGTGACCTTTCTGAGAAGCACAACTGACCATGTGACTTCTGCTCCGAACTCTTCAGCGGTTCCCTATTGCCCTTAGGATAAAGTCTCTGCCGGTATTCAAGGTCTTCTGTAATCTGATTCCTTCTCAAGGTAACCTTCCTATAGATACACATACATATGCAGATGGACCTGTTGTAGTGAACCATTGGGCGGAAGCTCCACTGGCCACCTGGTGAATACCTCCTCCGTGGGGCTTGGGCTTCCACCTGACTTCCTGCCCCCAAGCTGTTTGGTACCCAGCCTTTATTGCTGCACCCGTAATATCTTACTTAAGTTGGGCCTGTGTCTTTTTGGAACAGAAGGGGGGCAGAAGCCAAACATCACAGACATACCAGGGCACTACACTTTATTATAGGTCCTTTAGGAGGGAAATAAAGAAGGTAGAAAGGGGAGAAACCATGAAGAAGGGGGCCAGGATCCTCGTGGTGCCAGAGCCAAAGTCACAGGACTGAGCACCTTCTGCCACCCAGGTCTGGACAAAGGTAGTGGCTCTGGGGGAGGAATTCCCCGGCCTGGAGCCTCGGACTGGAAGTCTGAGGGCTGGGGAGGGGGCAGTCCTCCTTGCTCAGTAAGAGAGAAGCTGCAGGACCATGGAGAGGGGAGGCCATGGGAGGAGATGGGGCAGTTCTTTGCCCCTGTGTCCCTGATGCTGCCTCCCAAAGGCATACTCCCCATTTTCCCCACCGCCCTCAAAGGACAAAGTCGGGTGGGAGTACCAGCTGGGGTGTAGAAGAAAAAACCTTAAACAAACCTTAAAAGAAAACTGGGCAGGGGAGGGGGCAGCTGAGTGTCTTCATGGCCTTTCACCTCCCCTCCTCCAGCCTCCCTAGTTCCAGACTTTGAGGAAGCTGTCCCAGGAGCCAGTGGCCACAGCCATCCCATCAGCTGTGACCCCCAGGCAGCTGACCCTGTTGTCATGGCCAGAGAGGATGCCTGAGGGAGAGGGAGAAGGAGTCAGCCTGTCTGCCCGTGCGGCTTTGGCAGAAAGCGCGTGTGCGTCTGCAGGAATCCTAGGTTAGATTGGCCACGAACTCTCAGCCTGTGGTGGGGACTCAAAGAGGATTACCCTAAGGGGCAGGGTTTCTCTTGAGGCCAATCTCTGTGGAGGGTGGGGTGGGGGGCCGGGAGGGACAGGAGAGGTCGGCAGTGTCAGCGCGCCGTGAAAAAAGCAAGGAGCACCTTGATGGGCCCTAGAAAATGGGGAGGTAGCTCTTTAGTCTCACTGCGCAGTCTCCAAATGAAGAGACTGAGGCCCAGAGAGAAGTGACTTGCCCGAGGGCCCTGAGATCCTAAGCGACAGAATTCAGATTTGGATCCTGACTCTCTGGCCAGTGTTATTTTCATTTAGCACCTGGCCTCTCCCAAGAGAAGCCACACTATGATTCAACTTCAGACCAGGGTGGTGCTAGTCAAGCCCCTAGGCTGGGGTCACTCTAGATCTCCTTGATTCTGCTTATGACCGTTCCCTGAGATTGCCCTTTCCTCCAGTGGATGCCCCTGACGCTTCAGAGCCCTGGAAATCCAGAACTGATTGGACAGTCAAGGTCCACAGGTTTCGGATGACTCAGAAGCTCCTTTGGCAGGAAGCAGCTAGAGCACTGGGCAGTGGAGCAGGGCCACTAGAGATGATGGTCCTAGGCTGGAAACCAAGGGGGACTGGGGTCTAGGGCTAGAGCTCAGAGTCATCCAGTAATTAGGAAGAGTGGAAAGAGGGTCCCCAAAAAAGGTGCTCGTAGGAAGGTCCTTCCAGCTGAGGGGGCAGTAGGGGGAGCTGGCCCTTACCCACACGCTCACACTTCATGGAGTCCCAGACGTTGCAGTTGAAGTCGTCGTAGCCTGCAAAGAGCAGGCGGCCGCTGAGGGAGAAGGCCACGGATGTGATGCCACAGATGATGCTCTCGTGGGAGTAGGCGGTCAGCTCCTGGTCTGCCCGCAGGTCAAACAGGCGGCAGGAGGCGTCGTCCGAGCCTGTGCAGATGGCCTCTCCATTGGGAAAGAACTGAGGGTACAGACGGCAAGGGGGTCAGGACTCAGACCCAGGCGCCGGCTACCTCTCCCGCTCTCCCTGGCTCCCGCCCTGATGGCTCTAGAGCAAGTGCTTTCCCAGCCTCTGCCTGTCCCTTCCCCAGCACCCTTCACCGCTGACATTTATCCCAGGCCAGCTGCATGCCAGTGGCCGCCCTACACCCTTCACTGGCCCCTCGCTACCACGCAGCAGGCAGGCATTATTTCCACGTTGCTGGCGAGAGCACGAGGCTGAGGGAGGGCAGGCAGCTTGCCCAGGGTCACATGGCTAGAAGGGCGGAGGCTGTCCCAACTCCAGGCTCCGCCGGATCAGGGTGTGGACGTGCAGGACCAAGTGCAAATGCATGACTTGAATCTCATCACGAGGAAATGTCAGATAAACTCAAAGGGACGGAAAGCTTAAAGAAAATTGGGTGGCACTCTTCAAAGATGTCAATGTCGCAAAAGACAAAGAAAGGTAGAAAAAGATTCCAGTTTAAAGGAAACTGAACAGATACAGCAAGGAAACACGATGCATGTTCCTAGACAGAAAAAAAACATGGCCATTAAGGACATTCTTGAGATAATTGGTGAAACGTGAGTATAGACTTAGACTACAGTGTGTCATTGTTAATTTAAGAATCATACTGTGACCATGTTAGAGAATGGCCTTGTTTTTAGAAAATACAGACTGAAATATTTAAGGGGTAAAGAGGCATAATATCTGCAACTTACTCTCCAAAGAGGAAAAAAAAAGATAATAAAATATATCTATGTCCACATCTAGGTGTATGTGTCTGTCTTTCCAGCCATCCCTCTGTCCATCTACAGAGAATGATAAAGCAAATGTGGTAAAATGTCAGCGGTGAATGTGGGTGAAGGGTAGATGGGAGCTGTTTCGGTCACTCTCGCAACTCTTCTGTAAGGCGAAATTACTCCAACCAGGAAAGTTAAAAAGAGGGGCAGGGAGCTAGAGGAGGGATGAAGAATGTGGGGGGGGGGCTGGTGAGGGGTCCTGGGAGTTGGGGTGCAGAGGGGGACTCACGCAGATAGCATTGATGTCTGACTCATGGCCAGTGAAAGTCTGCCGACAGGTTCCCTCCCGCACATCCCAGAGCTTGGCGCTGGCGTCACAGGCCCCCGAAATGAAGAGTTTGAAGTCAGGAGAGACAGCCAGGCTCATGCAGTCCCCTGTGTGCCCCACAAACACCGTCTTCTGCTGCCCAGTCTCGATATCCCACAGAGCACTGCCGGGGGGGGGGGGGGGCTGTCACACTGTCACAGAAAGGCCAGCACAGAGCCGTGCCCCAAGCCCCAGCACTCCCAGCGTTCAGTCCTCACCAAGTGGTGTCCCCGGAGCTGGTCACGATGTTGTTGTCATCCAGGAAGCGGCAGCAGGAGAGATAACCTGCGGGTGGTGAGGACAGGGCCCAGGCTGCAGGGCCACATCCCTGGGCCTCTCACAACAGGGACGGGAAGAGAGGGTCTCTCACCTGTGTGAGCAGAGAGCTCCCGGCTGACCTTGACGTTGCCCTCACGGGATTTGAGGCTATAGATGGAGCACATGTTGTCCAGCCCTCCACATGCCACAAAGTTCCCTGATGGGGCATAGGCACAGGTCATGACCCAGGAGGAGCGCAGCGGGATGGCGTGCACCTGCAGGAGGGTGGCCAGAGGCAGGAGCTGAGCTGAGCTCCTAGGTGGGCAGGGCGGGGGAGGGGAGGGGAGGCACAGTGCCCCCAGGGATGATGGAGGGCTGTGGAGGCAGGTACCTTATTGGTGGTATAGGTGTCCCACACGATCAGCTTCCCATCTTGCGAGGCACTTACCAGCAGCCTGGGGAGAGGGCACCGCATGTCACCCAAGCCTCTCCTTCCTGCCTCCCCCCTGCCCCGGGTGCCCCTCAGGCCTCACTTGGAGTCGGTTGCCCAGTGCATGGCATAGATCTTGGCCAGGTGTCCCCTTAATGTCCGCCGCGTCCGCATCTGGACTCTTCCCACGACCTCTAGACTCGACACCAGCTGCAGAAAAGGGGGCACTAGAAATCAGGGTGAGTAGGGTGCCTAGATGTCAGTGTCACAGCCACCGATCCGGACCAGTTTCTGTTCTGTGCCAGGCTCTGGGGTCAGGCCCCCAGCCTTGGAGAAATAAGTTCCTGCCCTGGGGCAGCTTAAACCAGGAGGTGAGAGAGACCAGGCATGGCCAGTGGCATGTTGCCAAGTGTTTAACAAGCATCTCTCCAGTGTGGGCTAGCGGAGGAAGTGGAGGTAGTGATGTCTGGTGGAGGAGAGTGATGTCTATCATGGAAATACTCCCACCTTGACCAATTTCAAGTTGCCAGCGTGAAGTCAGTGAACGCGGACTTGGGAAAAGAGGCACACATCCGCTGTCCCGAGCCGCTAGGAGCCCGGTCCCACACAACACTGTGGCACGGCGGTCTCTTCCACTGGCTACCGGGGCAGCCCCGTGACCCTGAACTGCACCTCCTGAAATCCGTGATCCTATGTCCCTTACACTCCATCCAGCCTCTCAATTTAAGGCTGGGGCTCAAGTCAATGGCCTTGACTTATCATTTACTTGCTTTGTTGTCCTGGGATGGTTGCTTACCCTCTCTGAGCCTGTTTGCTCATCTGTAAAACGAGGTTTATAGCATCAACTTATGGGGTTGTTGTGAAAATTAAATGAAATTATGTATCGAAGCAACTTAGCCCAGTGTTGGGCGCAGAGCAAGCGTTCAATGTTCACTCTTACTATTAACGTATTTAATCCAACATAAGATGTCACCAACTCTATGAAGCACCATGCTTTTAGGTATCACGGAGAAAGAAAAAAAATGCTGCCAATTATAATTGTAAGGCATCATCTATTTTGGGATGCATCATGATCTCAGAGATGTCAAAATGGGAAAAAAAAATGTGACCTTAGAATTAAGGCAGTACACTATTAGAAAACCAGAAACTGCTCTATAAGGGCTTTATGATTTACAAAGTGCCAACCCTCTCTTCATCCTCGCCATCCCGTGAGGGTTTGTAACCGTTCTTGTTTTACGGTTGAGGACACAGACAGCATCTGCTGCCTTAGCTTCCAATAAGGTGCCTGGCCCAGAGCAGATCTCACTAAATGTTTGTTGAATGAATTAATTAATGCCGTTCCTCATTCCAAGGACACGCTGTACTAAAGCTCAGGCACCAGGCTGTTGCTGGTCAGGGAGTTCCCCTCCCCTCGCTTCCCTCTGGCCCTGCCTCGGTGGGGCGGGGGGGAGGGGGGACAGGAGATCTCACCTCTGCCAGAGTACTGTCAGCACAGGCTTTCCGGGCATCCTGGGGGGAAAGCAGCCATCAGGGGGGCATACGGGGCAAGGTGGGGGTAGTGGGTGCATGGGCCTCGGAGGCAGGTGGGCTTGGGGCTCTAGGGTTTGGGGGGCATCTCAAATATGAGATCCAAGTTCAGGAGGTCTCTGGTCACTTCCAGGTCAGGGGTCTCTAACGTGTCACTCAAGAGCATATCCAGCCTCCTTCCCCGCCCCCCCCCTTGCGTCCCGGGTTGCATGTTTTCTGGGGTCCCCCGGTGGGAGAGTTCTGGGGTTACTGCAATCTGCTTCTTGAGCTGCTCCGCCTCCTGCCGCAGCTGCTCCATCTCCCCCATGGCTGACAGGTTGAGGGTTAGCTCCGGCTCCTGTTAGGACATGGGGTAGGTGTAGGGCGTCCTCACCAGGCCATGTTCCTGTCCCTCACACCCAACCAGACTCAAGGGCTGGAGCCCACTACAAGTAGTAGAGAAATGCCTGGAGGGCCCGCACCAGCTCCCCACGAGCCCCTCCATGTTTGGAGTCCTGTGCAGCCAAGCCAAGCCCAGCCCTGCCCAAGCCCTCCCTGCAGCCCCCAGCCCCCGCCAGCAGAGCCACACCAGCTCCCTCTTACTTGGACTCTGACTGGACCTGTCCCGGTTTTCCAGCTCCGGTTCCCAGGCGCCTCTTCACTCCCTCAGCTGCGACGCCAACCCGTCACCTGCCCCGGCTCTGCTGCCAGACAAGCTGGCCTGGCCTGGCCCCAGCTCTGGGGGGGGTTGGGGGGGCACTGACAGAGAAGGTAGGGCCAACGACAACGACGACGACGTCAGGCAAATGAAATCAGCTGGCAGCAGTGGGGGGAGAGGGCAGGAAGGGAGGTGTGTGGCTTCCGCAGTGACTTGGGCCCAGCCTGGGGTTGGGGGGTAGGTGGGAGCAAGAGTGTGGGGCTACAGAGAGGAGTAGCCCCCCACAAGCCCTGGGGGGGGGGGAGGAGGGGTCGAAGGGGTGCTTCCCTGGCCAGTCTCCCTGTAGGCAGAGATAAGAGCATCAGGCCCCATGGGATTAGAGCAAAGCTGTGAGGATTAAAGGTTGGGGTTTGGGAGGGGTACAGAGAAGCAGAAGCAACCACAGCCCCAGTGCACCCCCCCCCGCCCCAGCCCCCACCAATGCTGATGATCGTGGCAGTCAGGGCCTGCCTAGCAACCAGCCCTGGAGCCGGAATGTGAGGCTGAGACGTGGTCCATTCTCAACACCCAAGATTTCGTCTCTAAGTTCACGGTTGTGGGGAAGGGGGTTCGGGTGAATGTGGGGAGAGTGCAGGCAGGAGCTGAGATTAGATGGGACTGATCTGGATAATCCTTCTTCTCAACAAACCCCAACCAGCTGCCCCTGGGTCTTAACCCCAGGGGTGGGGTGGGGGGTGGGGAAAAGTACAGGGGATCCAGAGAGAACGACTGGACAGGCCTGCCCCTGCTTTGAGTGGACAAAGGGTGGGAAATGGGGCGCAGCCCCTAGCCGGCTTCTACCTGGGGTTTGGCCCACTCCTTGCCCCTGTGACTCACGGAGTCCTGCTGGGGTTGTGAAGGCTGGAACCAGTGGGATCAGGCGCCCTATGTCTTGGCCAAGCTCAGAGAGGGAAGACAGGGCTTAGAGTTGGAGGCCCAAGGAGCAGCTGTGGGGGGGGGGTCCATTTGCATGTGGGGAGCAGGTGGCCGAGATTTCCCTGACAAATCACAGGCACCTGTCTCCTCCCAGGCCAGCCACAGCCATTCCCCCGCTGCAGACACCACAGAAACCATGATACCCTTGACTGGGCTCTTGGCTGAGGGATCTTCAGTTCTTTATTACAGGCTGGGACAGGGCACCGGGGTTAACCTCCCTCTCATCCTCCACACGTGAAGCAGGCAGGCCCCCTCCCCCGCCATTTCGTTCTGGGAGGCATCGTGTCCTCGGTCTGTCCGTGGGCTGGAGGTCCATCAGCCAGGCCTGGTGAGCTCTAGTCTAGTCTGTGCAGTGTCCTCTGAGTCCACGGCTGGGCAGCCCTTGTGATCCCCAAGGTAGTAGGGGTGCAGGGACAGAGAGCTCACTGTTCTGCTCCCATCACACGGGGGCTTCTCATGGGTCCGGGCATCAAGGTGGCCCTTCACAAGTCAAGTGGCCACATCCCCGGCCGGCTCAGTCCCTCACAGTTCCTCGCGGACCCGAGGCGGTTTCCCAGCCTTGTCCTGGACCCGCGGAAGCCTGCGGCTGGGGGGTTCTGGGGAAGGGTCTCTGCTGGGCATTTCTTCCTCTTCCTCTTCCTCCTCCTCCTCCCCTGGCTCCTTCAGCAGCTCTTTGGCTTCTGTCCACTCCTGGGGAGTAGGGAGGAGAGTTTGGCCCGATCCCCTGCATCACCTTGCCCCAAGGACCCTCCCTGGGACGCCTCGGACCCCGCCCCTCGTCCTTCACACACCAGAGGGACAGCCCTTCCTACCCCCGCTCCTCCTCACCTGCTCCCTGTGCTCAGGTGCCCATGTGTGCCACAGCGCCAGGGCGCAGCGCCGTCCCCGCGTCACGGCCCACACACCGTGGGGATTCTCCCCACCGGAGCTGAAAGCCACGAGGCGTCCACAGCGCGGACGAACCTGAGCCTGAGGGGGGAGGGCAGGTTCAGCGCCAGGGATGGGTGCTCTCAGAGAACTTGGCTCTGACTCCCTACGGCAGGTGGCGGGCCGGGGTGCAGAGTTCAGCTCTTCTGCCCATCGCTTTCCTCTCCTTAATTCAGGAACTATCCCGGGGGGGGGGGGATGGGAAGTTGGCCTCAACTTGGGGAGCACAAACGCCAGACCGAGGCTGGAGGAGTCGGAGCCAAAGGAAAGGGGCCTCTCCACCCCCCACCCAGGCCTTGACTTTTCCCGCCCAACCCTTTGAACCCCGGGTGTGAAGCAATCTGAAGGTATGAATGCAGTACCAGACCCTGGGTACTGGGGATAAGGGTCTTGGGGACATTCTTCCCCCTCAGGGAGGCCACGGATCATCTGTAGCTGGTGGCAGCAGAGAAGGAGGTAATCGGGTTAGACAGAGCAGTAGATGACGCAAAATCACTGCCCCTCTCCTCCCGCGCAAGTCCAGCCCCTGGTTTCCACCATGACTATGGCCTTGGGGACCTGCGCTTTACCCCCCTCCTTGAGGGAGTGAGGCAAACAGGGACCGCTGCAGATCTCCTGGGGAGGTGTAATCAAACTCTGCTATACCCCCGAACCCAGACAAGTGGTGGAAAGGGCTGGGGAGGCCAGGAAAGGAAAGGAGTAAGGGGGCCCCCTGGCCATTTCCCTGCATTTGCCTCTGGGAAGCTTCTGTTTTGAATTCAGAGCCCACAGCTGGGCTCCCCCCACACCCCCACGGCCCCCACCCGGCTTACTGTGACCGTGAGGGCATTGGGCTCTGTGAAGAACAGGTCCCCACCGTGGAAGTCATCGTTGAGGTAGAGGAGCCCACTGCAAAGGGAGGAAGGCGGCAGGCAGTGAGACCCCCCAACCCAGGTCCACCTGCCTGACCCCTGGGGGGGGCTGCCCACCTGTAGTCTCGATAGGTGTAGGCTGGGGGCTCCCGCCAGCAGTCCCCAGTGTCGGGGTCCAGGACGCAATTGTCTGCGTGTACTGGGTGACTGAGGTCCATGCGCTGGTCTTGCTCTCCTGGCAAGCAAAGCGACCTGGTGAACGCCCCTGTGCTCATCCACTGCGGCCCACGCTCACCCTGCAGCTTCGGGGGATCGCGGCTGGGCAGAGGGGCCAGGCCCTTACCCGGGCGGGGGCGTCAGAAAACCCACGGAGTTTGGGGATGCGGAGGGGGTGCAGTGCCCAACAGGGGCCTGGGGTTGGGGAGGAACAGCTAGGCTCCCTGGTGGTTACCTTCTATGGCACTCCGGCACACCAGGTGGGTGAAGGAAAGATGCAGGGGCCGCTCCGGGGAGAAATAGGCCTGTGTCAAGGTCCTCACGCGCTCGCTCACCTCCAGAAGCAGCTTAGCCCCCTGACTGCCCACGGACCCAGCCTGGGCCAGCTGCAAGCCGGGAAAGGAAGGGCGGGAAAGGAGGGGGCGATGGAAGGGCGGCCCTGCCCCAGCCCCTGCCCTACTTCCATTGCTCTCCACCCATGGGCTTGGTCTCAGCAGCCAGCTCTGTCCGTCAGCCCAAACTGCTCCTTCCATTGGCTCTGTGACCATCACCCGGGTCCCTAAGTCTCAGAACACCTCACCTCCCGCCGCCCTCAACTCTAGACAGGGGCCTCAGGCGCTCTCAGTACACAGGAGAGGCCCAGGCTTGGGCACCCAGTCTCCTGTGTACCCTCTTCTCCGGTTCTGGGCATCAGACCAGGGCACGGGGGCCTCCTCTCACCTGTGCAGCCTTGAGCACCGTGAGCCCCTCGAAGCGTTCATGGGGGGTGTGAGGGGAGCGGCGGCCACGATAGCCAGACCTGGCTCCAGCCTCGGCGGCGTCCTACGGAGGGAGAGAGGTGGCTGGGGAGTCTCACTCCCTGGGTCCCAGGCCATCTCCCACGTCACTGCCCACAGGGCTGCAAAACCTTCCTCCAATCGTCCCACTCCCCGGAAGAGGCTAGAAGCCCCCAGTGTTCTCTGCTGGCCCCCTTCCCTGAGCTGCTGCCCCTTCCCACAGAACGACTATGTTCAGGTCTATACTGTCACCCTCTGGTAAAGATCTGGAACCTCACTGGCCAAGGCTGCTGTGCCTAGAACGCTGGAGAGCTTCCTACAGCAGGGAAGGGGCCTCTGAGAGGGTAACGGCCATTGGGAAAAGGGGGCAGGAAGAGCTTGATCACTCATTCCTGATGAGCCAAGGATAGAGGAGTCTTTCCAGGAACAGGGCCCTAGCAGGAAGTTTGATAGTCAGGTCAGGTCCCGGGGGCTCAAGGTGGGGAGACAGTATCAGCCGAGGTGCCTTTCTGACACCCTTGACACACTCTTGGAGAATGTGAGAACCCTTGATGCTGAGCCCCAACTACCCAACCACCTACATGAGTCTCATTACCGGGGGGTCTCCTGGTATTTGAATGTCCTTTTCCTGATACCTATTCTTTTTGGCTGCTTTTTGCAACCTTTTTGCAGTCACCCTGTGTATAAACTCCATCTCTGAGAGACCACCTACTCACCCAAGCCATCTAACCTTCCATTCTTGTATTTATTCATTCAAGAAATTTGTACGGAGCACTTCCATTATGCCAGGCACTGTTCTAGGCACTGAGGACACACCCGTGAACATGCTCTCACGCAGTTTATATTTTGAGTAAATAAATAAACAAACAAACCAGATTAACTCAGATGGGGATAAATGATATAAAAAAGTTAAAACAGGGCTACAACTTTCAGAGTGCCCAGGCAGTGGGTAGGGGACAGCTAATTGATGAGTGAGGTGACATCTACATTGAAAGCAAATGATATGAAGGAGCCACTTAAATATGTGAGAGAAAAAAATGTTCCAGGTAGCAGTAACAGCAAGTGCAAAGGTCCTGAGGCCAGAATGAATTTAGTGTGATGGAGGAACAGAAAGAAGAGCCGATACTTGGGAGTTATTCCTGACTCCATCCTTTCATCCATTATTTTCCACATAGATTTAGTGCTGAACTTCTTTATCTTTGACTTTCTAAATATTTCTCATCTGTCCCCCTCTCTTCATTCCCTTGAAATGAGGATCTAACCTAAGGCAGTGGCACGCCAACATCACCCCAGAAGCCTCCCCTCCTTCCTTTCCCAGGGCATTCTCCACAGTGCCACTAGAGGGATCTGCCGGTTCTGCAGCATGGTGACTCCAGACCCCGCTCCTGCTAACGCATGGGGACGCAACAGCTAACCCCTCCTTAAATTCTCCGATAAGCTGTCCACGGTCAACAAACTCCGTAGCTGGGACAGAAGGCCCTGCGCCATCTCGCCCGTGCCTCCACCTCTGGCTTCCCTCCCGTCTACCTCCTCCGGATAACATACAGCCTGACGACACAGCAACGGCGAATCCTGAGCACTTTTTATATTCTTCCAACAGCTCTACCAAGTACTGCCTCGGGCCTCACAACAGCCCTGAAAGAGCCCACTGCATTTAGCCCCATTTTACAGATGAAGGAACGAGGCTCAGAGACACTAAGATACATGGCACGAGGTCAGCCAGCTAATCACCGTCGGGGCCGGCCCATGCCCTTAACTCCTGTGCCCTACCGCAGCTGTCCAGGCCGCTCGTTCCTCTTCCTTACCGCCTGGCTCTCCTCCCCTTCTCCGCCTTGTTAACTCATCCTTAAGACGGAGCTCAAGGGGCGCCTGGGAGGCTCAGGAGGTTAAGCGTCTGCCTGGGGCTCAGGTCATGATCCCGGAGTCCTGGGATGGAGCCCCCAAGGCCAGCTCCCTGCTCAGCGGGGAGTCTGCTTCTCTCTCTCCCCCACCCCCCTCCACTTGCACACGCTCTCTCTCTCTTTCACTCTCTCTCAAATAAATAAATGAAATATTAAAAAAAAAAAAAAAAGACTGAGCTCAAATGACCCCCTCGAATGCCCCCCCCCCCCCCCCCGCCGCAGTAAGCTTTCTGTGACTTGGCATTTCAGCGCTCCTATTTGGACGGGTACATGCTTCTTGTAGCAACTTACCCCTCGCTCTACTGAAGTGCCTCCACGTCCGATTCCTTCTCTATACAGTGAGCTCCTGAGTGCACATCTGTGCTCATCCACCTCCCCCTGGAACCCAGTAGTTCTGAGTACGCCACAGATACTCAGTGAGTGTGTGTAGAAGGAAGGCTAACCTGGAATGAAGATGGAAGCTTCCCAACATGGCGGTGAGTATGGAGCATTCAGCCCAAACTAGAGGGGGCGGCAACGGATGGGGAAAGAAGCCTGTGTGTCCACTCAGCCACTGGTCCAGCCGATAATTAAACTCTTGGCTAACCAAGGAATCCTCACTTGCACGCTCACCCTTTCTTATGCCTTTATGTTTTTTTCTTTGGTTCTTCCTATCAATTTCCAGCAAAATTCCTTTGTAAAGAGTGTCCATCCACCCCAGGCCGGCTAAGTTGAGAGGAACGGAACTTGTCCACTGTGGTGAGGCAGGGGCAGGTGCCGTGCCGGCTGGAGAACCAGAGAGGGCAGAACAGGGGGCAGGCCGGGCTGTGCCCAAGGTCCCTAACGAGCCGACGGTCCCACCTACTCCCAGGTCTTCTTACCTTGGCCAGCTGCAGCAGCACCCCACACTCGGCTGGGGTGAGCAGCCCGTCCAACACCACCCTCTCTGAGCCATTCAGCTGTCTTGCATCCTGGGTCAGGGTCACTCCCTCCAGGAGGAGCACATCTGCAGGGGAAGGGGCAGGGCAGAGGGGGTTGAACACCCCTGAGGGTAGGCCCAGCAGCAGCTGGCAGCCACCCAGACCCTCCGGGCTCCTGCTTCCCGCTCTCCCAGGAACCTACCCTTCCAGTGAGTCAAGGGCTTTGGCTGTGGCGGCTCATGGTCCCAAGGCCTCTTCTCTTGATCCTCTCTCAGGGGTGAGAGACATGCTCAGTGCAAGTGCCGGCCAGTCCGGACCCATCTTCTCCAGACCTCCCAGGACCCCTCCCTCACCTTCCAGCTCAGGCCAGGCCCCTCCTACCACAGGCATCTCCTACCTGAGCTTTTCTCTAAGTGCCTCGGGGATGACAGCTGCTGGGGTCCAGGGATCCTGGGAGAGTCAGGAAAAGCGCCATCACCCACCAAGCCCAGCCTGAATCCCTGACATTATTAGACTCTGACTACCACATTAAGGTCCTCCTGCTTCCAGAGAGGAAGGCAGAGGTGGGAAAAGCCCTGGACTCACTGTCAGGAGCCCCAGGAGCTGGGCCAAACTCTACCAACTGCTCATGTAGTGCTATTCGTCAGGGGCTTTTCTAACAGCTTCATGCATGGAAGCGGAACGCGTGGAGCTTTATCATGCAACGTTCGCAAAATCTGCCCATTTTGCAGTTGAAGACTCTAAGACACAGAATGGTAAAGCAACATGCCCAAGATCACACAGCTAGTAAGTGACAGAGTTGGGATTCAGACCAGCTGGAGAGGGGCCCAGTGGCTCAGTTGGTAGAGCATGTGACTCTTCATCTTGGGGTCCTGAGTTCCAGCCCCAGGCTGGGTGTGGAGCCTACTTCACATACATACACACACACACACACACACACACACACACGTACACACATACATACAAACATACACACACAGACATGTACACAGACATACACACACATGCATACACACACACATATACACATACACACACATAAACAGACACATACACGCATACATACATATACACATACACACATACATACGTACACACATACATACAAACATACACACACAGACATGTACACAGACATACACACATGCGTACACAAACACATACATACACACACACGCATACGTACATACACACATACATACGTGCGCACATACATACACATACACACATACATACGTACACACATACGTACACACATACACACACATACATACATATACATACACATACATGCATACATACACACGCACATACATACGTACTAAACTAGCTTTAGAGTCCACACTTTGAACCAGCGGTTCTCAAGCAGGAGATTTTGCCCCCCAGGGGATATTAGGCGATGTCTGGAAACATTTTTGATTGTCATGACTCAAGTGCTATTGACATCTACTGGGTAGAGGCCAGAGAAGCTGTTGAATACCCCACAATGCCTACGCAAGCCCCCTTCTTCTCCCCTACAAAGAATAATCAGGTCAAAAATGTCAGTGGTGCCAAGGAGCTTGTGAAAATGCTTTAGGTTATTGTCCTAGCAATGAACAAACCCTCTGTCCTTCAGTTTCCTCTCACAACTACAACAAAAAGAACAGTAAGGAAAGCAGCAGCAGCAGAGACTTCTCTACTAGCAAATGAGACGGCTTCAATCACTCTATGAGCTAGGTCTGATGTGCCCGTTTTACAGGTAAGGAAATTGAGGCTGAGGCGAGTGAAGGTCCAGAGCTTGTTTATGGCAGAGAAGAGACCCACACTTCGGCCTGCATGACCCCAAAGCCGCGCTCTCTACAGGCACCTGCCTCTGTCCCTGAGACACTGGGACCACAGACTCTTCTCCAAGCCTCCCAGGGGTGTGGGAAATGGGGAGCCTTGTTGCAAACCGAAGTAACCCAAATGTAGGGCATCACTGTTCTCTTCCTCCTGGGGGAGCAGGATAGGGACAAGGGGAATTACGCACAGGATCCTTGAAGCTGGCCCCCAGGTGCTCCATGGCATAGTAGAGATGTCTCTTCTCCCCCAAGGATCGAAGGATGAAGCGTCGGATGTCCTGAGGTGGTGTGGGCAGCAGGGAGAAAGGGGCGAGACGAGGAGAAGTAGAGTGGGGCAGGGAAGTTAAGGCTGGAGGAGAGCATGGCAGTCCCAGGTTCTAGGGGACAGCCTGCACACTCCTAAACCCTTTCCTACGCCTTTCTCTTCAAGAGCTTCAGGGCATCTGGGCTCAAAGGGGCGAGGGGGTGGCGGTGCGCATAGGCCTGTGGCACAGGAGGGCACATGAGGGGGGGCAAGTAGGGGTGAGGTGAAGGCAAGAGGGATGGGCTGGCACTTGGACTCAGAAAGTCGAGTCTGCAGTGGGGAGCAGGGAGCGGAGACAAGTCAGATGCCAGACTTGGGGTTGCCTGCGGTGACGAGATGGGGGGACAGAGTCCAGGTTACTTCTCAGGTCTATTTGGTTTAGGGTTACCTCACAGGGTACGTATGCAGCAGAGGGTTACCTCTCTCGGCCCGAGGCCAGGTCTCGGCTCTCCCAGCTGGGCCTGGTACTGGTTCAGGGCCTTCTTGGCAGCCTCATCCTCCGGGTAGAAGAGCAGAACACTCAGGACGTTTTCCATAGCCTGGGACAGATTCCCCACTGGAGACAGAGCAATAGGGCGGGGTGGGGCACGGTGACTGAGAGCGACAGTGGTCCCTGGGCAGAGGCAGAGAAGACAGGCCAACAGGGGCAGAGCCAGAGAAGGTGGTCTCCGGAAGCCAAACAACTCCAAAGCCCCCATCCCCCCTGGCGGGCTCGCTCATCCATTGCTTCTTTCCAAAGCTTACTCAAACATACCTGAGCTGGGTAGGCAGAGCTCAAAGAAGGGGAAGAGAGGAGGGAATTAAAGGAAGGTGAGAAGCAGCAAGGGCAGAAGGAGCCCTGTGACCCATCTCCTGAGCCTTCCACAACGGCGCCAAAGGAGAGCAAATGAGAGTCCTCCTGACCAACTACAAATCCAGAGACAGACAGGAGGGACGGAGAGATGGGGCTCAGGATACCATCAGAGACAAACCTTCACTTCCCCTGTTTCCAAGCCCGGTCACCCCCAGCGTTCACCCTTCCCCAACTGACCCTGAGCATGGGCCTCGTGCAGCCGCCTCAGCTGGCTGGGAAGGAAGTCAGGGACAGGGAAGCTGCGTCCAGGGCGCGTGGCCGTGTCCCCCACACAGCGCTGCCGGCACTGCAGGACCCGAATCCAGTGCCCTGCAGACAACACATGTGGACCATTCAGCTCGTGATGCTCCTCTCTGTGGGACTGTGAACCCCCAGCTCCTTACCTGCAATGGTCTCATAGAGGCCCCCCTGGCTGCCGGCCCCTTCCTCCTCCTCTTCCTTCCTCTGCTGCTCCTCGGGCCCCTCACAGCCAGCTCGGCAGCTCTCCATCTGCGCCAGGCTCTCCTGCAGGGCCTCCTCTAGCCTGGGCAGTGCCTGTCCTGCCTCCTGGCGCCCCAGTAGCTCCAGGCCATCGTCATAGGCTGCCTGTTGGGGAGGGGAATGGGCAGTCACCTAAGCTCCCGGAGGCAGGGTGCCAAACAAGACTGGGAGGCAGAAAGAAGGGGAGGGGTGTTGGTCTGATCTGGGGCATGGACTCCAGGTCCCACTTCACCTATGGGGTGGGCCTCAGGATCAGAATGGTCGAACAGGGACTTCAGTGATCCTCGAAAGAAAACTAAGCCCCAGAGAGGGACTCTCCATTCAGGGTTACCAAGGACAGTACCCAGGTCTCCTGATGCCTGAGCCACACAGGTCCCAGTCCAGTGAGCCCTGTGTATCTGGCCAGTCAAAGGGTCTCACCCAGTGTGGCGGTGTCTCCAGGTCCCGGAAGCTTTGGGGCCGCACCCGAGACATGCGTCTGTACTTAGCCATGTCCTCCCGCATCTGCAAGTGTGTTGGGTTTGCTACAAAGAAGGTGTGTGCTGCGGCTGCCGCCAGGTCCAACTTCTTCATCTGAGAAGCAAGAAGGATGAGGGAGTCAGTGCCCTCAGGTAGGGGTGTCAGACCTCTGCCGGCTCCCTGGCCTCCCCCTCTCCCCTACCACACACACACCTGGAACTGCCCCAGAACCTTCTGGAAGACTTGTCAGTCAGGACTGCCCACTTCCCAACCTCCAGGGCCCCTAGAAACCAGTATGCTGGGGAAGCTCCGGAAAGAGGGGTTTGAAGACTCAGGAGTGGGTGAGATATGGGCAGAGGGACCTGGGGGCCTCCGTTTGGAAGACAAGGTGCAAGTGATGGCTAAGTGAGGTGGGGAAGTGGGGGCGACCTGAGCGACCAGCAAAACCCGCAGGTCTCTAGGACCCTGGGCTGAGGTGTGTGTGACCAACCCCCCCCCCCCCCAGCCACGTAGGCAATAGCTACCGAACTGGTAGCTGCGCAATGTCCACTGCCCGCCCCCCACATGCCCGGCCTCAGCCTCCCCGCTCCTCAGCCTTGCCCCTGCCGGGCAAAGGCTCACACTCAACTCACCGCCACGCCGTGCTTCCTGTGCAGCGGCGGGGTTCCCCCCAACCCCTCCGCTTCACTCCTCGAAAGAGGCAGTATCATCCCCCGTAGGTCTCAGTAAGACCTAACGTTTCAGGCCCCTTCCCTCCATCTCCCATCCACTTCCACCCCGCCTCAGGAACCCATCCAGCCCCGCTCCAGCTTTGCTCCCACTCTCCCTTAGGCTGTCCCTCGGCGACCTCAATGGGTACTTGACGCCGTTTGGATGGGACCGACTCAAAAGGAGAGGTCCGCTCACCGCCCCCCTGAGCCCCACCCGGAGTCCCGGGCGCCGGCATTCCGCCCCCTCCTGGCGAGCTCCAAGTAGCGGCGCAGCGTGGGTCGGGGCAGGACCCCCGGAGGGCCCGGGCGGCTCCCGCACCTGGTAGTAGGCCCTCTGCAGGTAGTTGTAGGGCTCCCGGCGGCGGAAGGCGTCCCGCAGCGCGCTCCCCACGCGGAGCCGCGCCGCGCCCCCGGGGCCCAGCCTCTGCGCCCCGCACTGGGTCAGGCACTCGGCCCGGCGGAGCGCCGCGCGGAGCAGCAGCCGCTCCCAGGCCCCCTGCGCCGGGCCGGGCCCGGACTCAGGCCCCGGGGCGTCAGGCAGCACCGCGGGGAGCGCGGCCCCCGGCTCGGCCGCACAGCGCGCCCCGCAGTCCTGCCGCGCGCGGCCCAGCGCCGCCTGGCTCCGCAGCGCCTCCCGCAGCAGCGCCACGGCCGGCGCCCAAGCCCCGGCCGCGTAGGCGCGCAGCCCGTCGGCGTAGAGCAAGTCGGGGGCCTGGGGGGGCGCCCCCGGGGACAGCGGGGCCAGGCCGGGGGGCTCGGGAGACCCCGGCGGGGGCAGCAGCAGCAGTAGCAGCAGCAACCGGAGGAGCCGGAGCATGGTGCCAGGGGCGCGGGCCGGCTGCCGAAGCGGAATGCGGGAGGCGAGAGGGGGAGAGAGGGAAGGGGGAAGGGAGAGGGAGGGGAAAGGAAGGAGAGATGGAGAGGAGGGAGGAGAGGAAGAGAGAAGGAATGATTGGGGCCAGGGAGAGCTGATGCGGCCCAGACTCAACCCTGGGAGAGGCCGATAGGAGAGCCAGAGAAGTCGGGAAGCCTGGCAGAAAGTGGAGAAAGCAGTCTTTAAGAAGAGGGGTAGTGTGGGACAAGGAGCAGGCCCTGAAGAGCAGATGGCGAACGGCTGGGACTGGAGCGGGACTGATGCTTTGGAAAACAGCACGGGGAGCCTCTTAGGACCCTTGACTCCAACCCCTGAGGCCCATGGAGTCAGAGTAACTACTGCAGCTGTGTTCCCCTCCGCTCGGTGCCTCCCCCCCCCCCCCCGCCACCCCCACTCTTGGGTCCAGGACAAGGAGAGCGGATGCCTCCCACACACCTACCCACACCCACTTTTGGAAAAAGAGCCTTAGAATGCGGCATGGGATGTGGGCCTGTGACACCAACTCCAGCCCAAATCCTTTCCTGCCCAGAAAGTGAGGCATGGGTGGATTTGGGGGAAGGAGGAAAGTTGGGGGATGGCACATGGAATCACACTCTGAAACCACTTCCACAAATCTGGACAGAGATCCTTTACACCCCAAAGCAGCAAACTGGAGTGTCTCCCCAGGCCCATGCCCAGCACAAGGTGCTCTTATAAGCCTGTCCCTCTGTATGTCTTCATGTTTGAGTTTGTCTTTCTCCAGGTGTATTTCCGTGCCTCCGGTCACTGTCCCTGCTCTATTTTGTCCTCTATGAGCCATTCCACCCCTGAGCCTCCCACCATACCCTCTGCCACCCTAGCACACAGGACACCGAGGTTTCCATGGTAACACTTCAGGCTTTAATACATTTTGCTAAGGATGATGGAAGGTGAGGAGGACATCTGGTCTTTGAGATGGGAGACAGCAGGGGGCTCCAGGCCCCAGATCCAGTGCCCATCTCCGTGGAGTCTGGAGGCAGCTGCCCTAGGCTCAGGGCCAGAACTGGTGTTACTCACTCAGGGCCCCTCCTCTGAGTCCCTCAGGCGCACTTGGGCTCACAGGGTCAGCTGGGGGAAAATGGGGTTACCTGGGCCCCATGATCCTCCCCAAGGTCTTGCACTCCCCTCACCTCCTGTCAGGGAGCAGCGTCTCCCTGCACTTAACCCCAAAGGAAGTCCAACGGCTCTGCTGTCAGGGGACCCAAGGGAGAGCCTGCGGGGTGAGATGCCCAGGGGCCTGGGCCGCCGAGGAGAGGGCCCTGGCGAAGCAGTCGGAGAAGGCAGAGGTGTCTCATCGATGAAGGTGGTGATCTCTTCCCGGAAGAAGCCAGGACCCCGTGGGGGTCCCCCACCTGACCCCAACATCCCACCCTCCAGGAATTGGCGAAGGCTGGCCAGCCCCCCACCTTCAGCTTCCTCCTCATCCTCCTCATCCTCCAGCCTTTGTCTACGTCCCAGGTACTCAGGAGGACCCCCCAGGGCTCGGCTCTGGGCAGGGAGGACCCGGATGTCATCAGAGGATGACCACTTATGCAGGATGGAGCCTGGTGCCCGAGGAGTAGAGAAGATGTTGGTCTCGTCGTGGGACAGACGGCGGGACAGAGGGACCTGGGGAGAGGAAAAGGTAGATACAGAGGTGCTATAGGGACAAAGGGGAGCAGAGGCAGGAACCAAAGTGGGGACTTGGCAAGATGGCTCCACCCCCTTAAACTTTTGCAGAACATCCTCTGATGGGCAGACCTGGTTCTGAGAGGTCTGAAGGGGAGCCTCTCTTGCCACACCTTTCTTTCACCTACCCCTTAGGTGCCCTGCAGGCCGGGGCTAGGGAGTGGGGAATCGGGATGGTCAGCAGAGACTGGAGACAAGTAGTAAGGGGGTACCCAAAATAGGAGGTGCACTCCCTAGTCCCATACCTGTAGGTAGTGGACCCTCTCAAGAGGGGGAAAGAGCATGTGCCTTCCAGGCAGCAGCTTCACCTGGGAGGGGTCCCTGCCCCCGGGTCCTGTGGCACCATTAGCATCAAAGCGTACTTTGCACACTCGGCCATCCGCATAGTCATCACAGCCCCCATCTAGGAGAGAAGAGGGGCAGGGTGGTTACACACAGGGAATGCCCACCTCCCTCCCTGCCCCCCCCCCTTAAAACCTCCTACCCCCTTTATAAGGTCCCGGGAGAATCCTGTTCCCACTAGGCTGTAAGCTCCAAGAGGAAAAGCAAGAGTGTCTAACGTCCGTTGCATTCATTGCTAAGTCCCTAGTGCTTCATACATATAGACACATTTATTGAAACAGTTCCAACCCCACCCCCAAGAACTGTCCCTGTAGCTGGGGGTCTCTCTCAGGGAGCTTAGCCTCCCCTTAGTTCCACAGCCTTCCTTTATGGTTATGTTAGACCTCTGGACTGTTTCTCAGGCTCTCGGCCTGGAGAGTGGAGGCAGAGCTGGGTAGTGTGGGCTTCCAGAGGGAAGCCGCCGCCGGGTGGAGGGAGCCCTCGGTGCAGAAGGAAGCAGTGGGTATACATCGGGGTGCGTGATTAGGGGAAGGGGAGTCTGGAGTCGGCCCAGGGGCGGCGCAGGTTCCGTCCAGCAGGGGGCTCTCCAGGGCAGCCCGTCCCCCTACAGGGAAGGGCGGGTAGAAAAGGGAGCCGGAGCCCGGGAAAGCCAAAGCCCAGTCCCTCCTCTGACCGTCGTCGCCATCCTCCTCGGACATGATGGCCACGCACTGCTCCCACACCGTGCGCACGTCGGCACGGTAGCGCTCGCAGGACCAGATGAAGGAGGGCAGCAGCAGCGTCTGCGCCATGGAGCACCACAGCACGGCCAGCACCATCCACGGCGGAGCCGAGTCCGACTTAAGCGAGAAGAAGCTCACCACCTAGCGGGAGGATGGGGAATGGCGCGCGGTCACGACCCAGCGCCCAGAGCTCGCACTTGACCCCAGATCCAATATTCTAGTGCGGTGGGTGGGCAAGATGGAAGGTATGGCCCAATTCACAGAGGAGCATGACAGAGGCAAACTCGGAGGTGGAGATCGCGTAAACAGAGGGGAAGGGACTGATTCACAGGAAGGTGGGGGCAAGTACTGGAGACAAAGCCCTGAGGTCCAGAGGGACGGAAACAGACGTGGTACAGAAAACTTGAACACAGAGAGAAATTCAGGAATCGGGACTAGGTGGAGATGCAAGAAGCTGGGGTGGTGGGGTGCGCTCTCTGGGGTTTCCACCGGAGTGCTCAGAGACCCTGTGGTATATCCCGAGAGTGTTAGGGAACGGAGACTGGAGCTGGGCTGCTGGGGGCTGAAGCGTGGCCGCAGGATAGATGGTGGAGCTGGAGCATGGGTGGTGGAGTTGAGTAGTAGAAACCGGAAAACAGACGAGGCTGGGGGTAATGGGAACGTGGAGATGGGTGACGGAGGTGGGGGACTCACAGATGTAGGGGGGTGGGCAGAAGGTGGAGAGGAAGGTGGATGGCAGAGCTGCTGTATGGCTGACGGACTTGGAAGTCAGGTGACTGTGCTGGGGCCTGGACAGTGGGGAGAGCAGGTGCGGGACCCCAATCTCACCAAGATGGGCACCCCTGTGAGTGAGTCATAGAGAAAGACGATGGCGCTGACCAAGTTGGTGACCTGCAGGGATGTCTTGGCCGACTCAGAGCCGTCCAGCGAGGACCGCCGCTTCCCTCTGGCATCCTCCACCACAATGGCTGGCACCTCAAAGGCTGGCCGGGTACCCAACCCCCCTGGCCCACCCCCCTTGGCCCCAACCCCCACCCCGGCTCTCCGGGCCAGCCGAGCCCTCCGGGGCCGGGCCCACAACGTCTGGTAGAAGGTGATGGCCACACAGACCAGCCCCATGACAATGCCCCCAAGTAGCAAGAGGCTGAAGCAGACGCCAAAGCCCAGGCCAATCTTGGAGACTATGAACTGGCAGCCTCGAGCGTAGTAGCGCTCGCCATTGTTGTGCCAGCCAATGGACGGCAGCGTAGAGAGGATGAAGCTGACCATCCAGATGCCCATGACAGCGTGCAGCGCCTGCTTCTTGGCGTTGCTGAGGCGGTAGTTGACGGGCCAACGCACCATCCACATGCGATGGTAGGAGAGTGAGGCGACTGTGAAGCAGGTGGCCAGGGCCAGAGTGTAGTAGGTGGACACAAACACCTTGCAGATGCTCTCGTTCCAGTCATAGTCAGAGGAAGCCTGGCGCCGGAGCTGCACCACGGCGAAGGTAGTGAGGGGCACGGCCGCCATGAGTATGTGCGTGCCCGCCAGGAAGCAGAGCAGCAACTCCAGCGGCTTGTGCTTTTGCTGCTTGGCCGAGATGCTGAGGATGATCCAGGCATTGGCCAGCAGCGCCAGGAGCCCACAGGCCAGCCAGGACAATGCGTTCGAGCGCAGGGAGGCCTCCTCTGCCCCTGCCCCTCCCCGAGCCATCCTATCCTCGGCCCCCCACCCCCCTTGAACTCCTGGGGGTGGGGGCTAGGTCTCACCCAGGAGCCCCACTCACACACACACCCATGATGCGTACAATCCCTGCCCTATAGTGAAGCAGGCCGCCCCTAGGCCTACCCTACTGCTCAGCATTGCATGACTGACCCAGCTAAGGTCCGGTGTGGAGGGCAGGGGAGGAGACTGAGGGTCAGAGGAGGTGGCCCTCAGTCTCCATATTGGGCCCTTCCCGAAGTATCCTTGTGGTTGAGGGGGGAGGCAAGCTGCCTGCTTTCCCAACTATGAGGCTGGCTGAGGAGCTCTGGTCCCCACGCCGGGACGTCTGGGTCTCGTCTTCCTCTGGCTCTTGACCAGTCAGGGATCTTCTGGGTGCCCCAAGGGGTGTGGGGGGTGAGGCTCAGCCACCTGGACAAACTGCAAGGGAGAGATGACATGAGGTGGGGGAGGGCAAAGGTGGGGCCTAGGCTGGTCTCCAGCTGACTTCTCATGCCCCCCTTCTCTTGAAACTGTAGAAATAACTGATTACTAAGAGTCGTGGGGTCATTCAGAACATCTCCTGCCTTAAATCGGATGGCCAGTCACATAGCCCACACAGGTAAGAGCCCTGTTCTCCAGGCCGTCCGGAAGGAAGGTATTCTGACCTCCTGTCTCCTATCCCTTTCAGTCTGTTTTCCTCCCTCTGGCATCCCGAGGTCCCTTCTTCTTATATCTCCTGCTCAGTACTGTTCAACCCCTATCTTCACATCCCCGAATCTCTCTTCAGAGCTACTGCTGGGAGGTGCATGACTTGTTTCTTTTTTGAGGGTTCATGGTAAACTGGGATATGTGTGCTATTCCAGCTCCTTCCCAGCGTCCCAGCTCCTGGGCCCAGGGGTCTTGATGCTCTGCCCCATTTCCCCAAGCCTGTGTGATCCCCCTCTAGTTCGCCAGGGATCTGGGAAGATGGGAGAAAGGAGGCTGGGACCAAGGGGAGGGGGGACTAGGGAACCCGAAGGCGGGGAAACCGCTGACATCAGAAGCATCCAGAAATGGAAAGATGGGGAACTAGGGGGAAGGAGGAGAGTTTGAGCAGAAGAGAAAGAAAGAGGGGGCAAAGTGATAGTATCTGAAAATAGAAGGAAACCCCCAGAGACCCCTGGAGAGGAGGCTTGGGAGGGAAGAGGGGTTGTGTGGAAGGAGGAAGCAGGAAACAGGGAGGCTGAGAAGAAAAGCCGGATGTTCAATAAGGTGCTGATTCCCACTGGTAGACCTCCATTCTTTCCTCCCCTGCCCCAGCCTCAGTTTCCCTCTGATGGGAAGGAGGATAGTCCAGAATTTGGAGAAGCTGAGCTTCAGTGAGCCCTGGGGATGGGGCTAAGAGGAAATCAGGTGAAACCCTGAACAGAGTAGAGGCAAGAAGGATGAGCTAAGGGTTTTGGGGGGGGGGGGGAACAGGGGTAAAAATGGGGCAGAGCAGTATGAGGGTCTACTTCCTGTGGAAGAACCTCAGATCCTTGCCCTCCCTGAGAGGTCCTCGTCCGCCCCCCACCTTTGTTCCCTCCGGAGCCCAGTACACCCTAGTTGCCATGGCAATGGCCAGCCTGAGGGAGGTGGAAGGAATTGGTCAGAAGCGCCCCCCCACTACTCTCCCCTACAGCCTTGCACCCCTTCCCACCTACCCCCACCCAGGCCCAGCGGGTGGGCTGTGGAAGAAAGAGATGGGGAGTCAGAGAGGGAGAGAGGCAGGAAGGATGTGAAGGACAGAGAGGAGGTGAAGGACAGAGAAAGATCAGAGGAAGGTGGGAGGGGGGATCTGGGGGACTCCACCGGGGCCAGGGGTCCCTCGCCTTTCGGGGTGAAGGGGTAAGGTCAGGCGGCTCCTCCCTCCCGCCACCCACCGTGTTCTCCGGGGCAGTGACAGCAGGTGGCTGGGGAGGAGGGGCCGGCCAGAGGGGAGAGGAGGCGGCTGGGGACGGGGGGTGGGGCGGCGGGGAGGGGGCCGCGGGGGGACAGGGCCGGGGTCGTCTTACCTCTGGCTGAGCCCGGCACTGCCATGGAGACCGCACTCCCGACGCGGCTCGCCCGGGCTCCCGCCGCCTGCCGGCTCCAGCTCGCCCGCCCTCCTCCTTCCCTCCCTCCTTCCCTCCGGGCCTCCCTCCCCCCCCCCCCAACCTCGGTCCCAGCCTCCCGGGCTCGGCCCGCCGCTCCCTCAGTCTCTGCCGCCCACCCCAGGTCGGTCGGAGCCCCCCTCTCCCGGAGGAACGCCGCCCGTGAGCCCCGGGTCGGGGGCCGGCAGGGAGCGGCTCGGGGGGCGCGGGGGCGAGTGTGGGGCGGGGAACTGGACGGCGGCGACTTGGAGGGGGAGGGGCAGGGAAGGAGCCGGCAGGGAGGGGGCGAGGACGCTGGCGGGGAACCGGCTTCATTGGTGAGACGGTTCGTGTCCTGCCCCCACCCCACCCCGGTTTTCGACACGAACACAAGCTCCGAGAAGCAGCTGGTGGTGTTCGGGGAGGAGGAAGCATGTGTCACCGTGTGTATCCGTGAGGGCTGCGCCCGCCCGGGGTGTAGCTCAGAGGGGCAAGTGCTGGAGGTTGTGCTGAAGCTGGGGCTGCTGGGGGGTGGGGGGACACGGGTGTCCAAGAATGCACCCCCCAACACACACATAGCGCTTCCTCCTTCTGGAACACAAACTCACACTTCTGTTGGGGATGCACACAATTGGCAGGCACACATTACAGTTTCTCTTGGTCCTTTTTCTCCACCACACACATGCGTGTGTAGAGCGCACACAACCCTGCAGCTCTCCCTCAGTACAGCGCCCGCGCGTGATTCCCAAGTCTGGGCCGCCCGCACACACAGGGCCCTGTGGGGTGGGCAGGTGGCTAATCCACCTCCAGAACCAGCCCCCCCCCCCACCCCCAAGGGCAACTTCATCTCCTTCCCCTGGCAAGCCTGGCAACCCCTCCTCTGGGTCTGATTCGGAATGTCAGAAGATCCAGGTCCCCAGAGAAGAGGCTGGCTGGCTGCCCGTCTCTCTCACATACACACGTACACACACATCTTCTTTGCAGTAAGTTTATTGTATTTTTCTGTCAGCTCAGGGAGGCAGGGGCGGCAGCGGGCTGGAATGCATGCAAGCAAGCGGTGGGGAGTCCTCCTGGAAGGGGCAAGCTGGAAAGAGAAGACTGGGGAGAGGGGGTAGGGACTGAGAGGGGCGGTGAGAAAGGGAAGGAAGGAGAGGCAGAGGAGGCTGGGGATCCTGAGAGAAACAGATGAAGAAGAAGAGGAAGAAGACTACTTGTAACCTCAATTTTCCTGTGTCCTGGATGGTTTGGGGGAGGGATGAAGGAAAGTATAGGGCAGGGGGACTGAAGCCCAGCTCTGTCATCCTCCACAGGAGGTCCCCTCAGAGGGTTCCCTTTCCAGCCAACTCCCCACCCCCTCCCCTGGCAAAGCTCACCTTCCAGAAGGTTCTGCAACAGGGTGAATGGTAGGTCACTGGGCAGTCTCTCCCATAGGGCCTGTGCTCTGATTAGGAGAACTGCCAGCTTTGTCCTCTGGTAACAGGCTTCTGCCACCAGCAGGTGATAGAGGAGGGATTTTAGGCAGGGGGAGGGTCCTCTTCTGTGTTTCTGAACTCTCTGAGGCAGGTCCTGCCTGGGGTGGTGTGCTCTTAGGAATCCAGAGGTGGGTCCTGGGCATCAGTGACTAATCAGCTGCAGAGATGTGAGTGGAACTTGTCTCTGTGTTTGGGATACAGCCCTGGAACCAGGGAGTCAGAGACCTGGGCTAGTCCCCTGGCACTGACGAGCTGTGTGACCTTGCGCAATCCGCTGACCTCTCTGAGTTCCATTTCTGGTCTATAAATTGGAGATGCTGATCTTGGTCCTGACACTACTAGTTCTGTAAGCTCTTCTTAAGGTTTAAACAGACAAAGGATGTGAAACCGGCTCAGAAACTGACACGTACTACTTGGGGGGTAATGAATTGTGTCTGTGCACAAATGTGTGCTCTGTACATGGGTGTGGGTCCAGGGGTGCCTGTGGGTGGACACGTCACGATGGGAGTCTGTGTCCTGCCAACACAGAGTGAGAAGCGGGCTAAATGGAGCAGTGGAGGCTGGCAGTCAGCTGACTTTGGATCTGGGTCTACCTTCCTCTGGCCATGTGATCTTGGGCTGGTCCCTGCCCCCTCTGGTCCTAAGGTCCCGTCCAGTCAAATGACAGTCCTGGGCTTCATGCTTCAGACACCCAGCCTTGCCCTCCAAGCCAGGCAGGGCTGATCCCACGTGATTCCCTGGGGACCAATGGGCCGTGGGGGAGAGAGCTGGGAAGAAATCATCAATAGGGCTTTCCTTTTCCGCAAAGGAAAAGGGGAAGAAATGGTGTAAGCCTCTGCAAGAGGAGGACCCGTGGCCAAGTGTGGATAAGGAGAGCAGGAGAGGGCTGGAAGTGCTGTGGTCTGCTACATTCATCTGGCCCGCAGGCCCAGGAGCCCAGCAGGAAAGGCAGGGGAAGGCAGCTGGGGAGGCTGCAAGCGGGACACTCCCCTGGCCCTGCCCCTCAAATGAGATTTGTCTTCTGGAACCGGCTGGAGGAACAAAGAAGAGCAAGTTTATTCTTCTCCAAACTCCTTTGCCTCCTCAAAGCTCCATGTCTCCCAGTCCACACTCCCCCTTCTTGTGCAGTGGCGGCCTCTGGGCCACAGCTACACTGTGGTATCCAGAAATATCCCAGGCCTGCTGCCCCCTCACCTCTGCTCTCCACCCTCTTCCTGCTTCCCACTTCCTCAGCCACCCCTCTGCACCCTTCTTTGCCCTCCACCACCTCCCTTGAGCCCCCATCTTCTCACCTCCATGCCGCCTCCAGTCCCTCTCTTCTCCCACCCCCACCCACCCGGCTGTCACCCTCCCTTTCCCACTCTCTGCTCCCCCCTCCCCCCCGCCCAGTTCCTTACTGAGGGCACTGGCAGGTCTTCTTCTCACTGAGGAGTCTCTTGATCTGGGACATCCGCTCTGCCTGGCGCTGTCCAGGAAGAAGGAGGGGAATCATGAGGGTCCCAGGCCTCCAGAAGGGAGGTGCCCCTTGGAGGGGGGAGTGGGGAGAGCTAGGGGAGGAGAAGCAGGTACTGTGGCTGAGGCCATCTGTCCCAGAATTAACTCTTTGCTCTTTCCAGTCTCTCTCTCTGCATGGGATCTGGGACAGGGCCCAGTCTGCCCTGAGGGGACTGGGTGGGTGGGCAGAGAGAGCCAGGAGCAGCTCACATACACAGGATACTTTTGCTACTCTGGGGGCCCCAGGTGCTGGGAGGCCCTGTGGGGAGTGAAAGGGGGTTCTGGGGTGGCTCACTCACCCTGCGGTGCCAGCACTTAACACAGCAGAAGATGCAGAGCCCCGCGAAAAGCAGAAGGCCTAAGATCCCGCCCAGCACAATCGCTAAGAGCTTTGGCGAGGCCTTGGTGAACACTGGGGGCAAAACTGCAAGGGTGAGAGAGAGAGATGTTTCAGCTCACTATCCTCTGTCAGGGTGCCGGGCATTCTGGAGGGCCCCAGGAAGGCCTCGCTGCCCAGCTACACTTGGGGCTTAACCTTGGGCAGGGAGAGCAGGGCAGGGTCCACAGGGCTCTCACAGGCTGCCAGGGCTGAAGGGGAAAGGCTGGGTAAGGGGTTTTAAGGTTTGGAGACCACCGGGCACTCTGGAGAACTGGAAACAGCGGTTTCAGGCTGTGCACAGGGCATGCGTGTGTGCATGTGGGAGCGTGTGTGTGTGTGTGTGTGTGTGTGTGTGTGTGTCCGGGTTCGGAAAGGAACCAGGGAAAGCGGCTCTTGGTCAGATGGGCCCCATGCCTGGGCTGTAGACCTCAAGGAGGTGGGAACTTGCAGGGTCATGGGTGGGAACCACACCTGGCCTTACCTCATCCCCACTGTGTACCTAGGCAGCAGGAGAATAACCCACCCCTCTCAGAGGAATTGGGAGGCCGGGACTCTGGGTGGTCTCCACCAACCCACCACTGAAGAGGGAGGGGCTTGGGGTTAGCCCAGGGAACCTGGATCCTCACTCACCCTCGATCTTGGATGCCAGCAGGACTTTGTCCTTGTCACTCAGTAGACACTGCCATGTGCCCCTCTCAGGGTCCATCACCAATACCAGCTTCTGCTGCTTCGAGACCTTGGCAGCCCGCTCCTCCAGATTCAAGCTCAGCGTCAGCTCAGGGGAGGTGGGTCCCAGCACCTCGCAGGTCAAATTGTTCTTAGACTTAGTCACTGCAGAGGGGTAAGAGCCTGAGGCAGGGAGCCTGGATCTCTGAGCTCCTGGAAAGTCCATGCTCTAAGGGGCTTCAGTAGAACAATCAAAATACCTCACAGGGATGCTTTTCTTTGAGCCTCTCAGAGCACATTTTCAAGCAGTTACATAAAGAAAACATAGCTTTGGAGGCCCAGGCTCTTGGACTTGAATCTTAACCCCACTGCTAACTATCTGTGTGTCCCTGCAAGTTACTTGACAACCCAAGCCCCAGACATTAATTAAGTACACAGTAAATTCACAAACACACGTAAAGCTCTTGAATGGGTCTGGCACATAGGAAGCATCAAGTATTAGCATTGTTATTTGTGGAGTTATGGTGATGGGGGAGGTAAGGAAGCAAAGAGCTCGGTGCGGAGCCTGACATTACCCTCGTCGCTATCATACTAAGAGCTGATGCTGTTATCCTTGTCAGGAGAAAGTGGCCCACAGAGGCAGGAGGCTTAGTGAGGGCCATAGAGGGTTCGGCAGAGGCAGAATTAGAGCCCTGATTCTCAGCTCACACTCTTTGGGGGATTCTCAGCAGAGCCCACCCCAGGCTGGCTCATGGATGTCAGGAAGGACATGTGGCTTCCAGTCTCAGTTCAAAACCAGCCCCAAACCAGAAGGCCCTGGATCAGCTCCATCAGGGAACTAGGGCCAAGGCCGAGGCATCCCTTTTGGGGCCAACCCTTCCTCAGAGCGAGCCCTGGGCCATGCCTCTCCACCTCCTGCCCCTGCCCTCCCCTTCTCAGCCTACCTCCTCACCTCTCATCACCACGAGATTCACTTCCCGCTGCAGTGTCCCCTTGGCAAGACTCAGAGTGAGGGTTCCAGAGCCAGCATACCGAGACGAAGCCTGGGACAGGACAAAGCTGAGTGGGAGCGATTCCTTCAGCTGGAGTTTGGGGACGTGGAGCTCTTTCACAGACAGCTTCCTGTTCTCCAAGACGAAGGAGCTCCAGAGCAGGGAGGAGGGAGCCCCCTCTGCCTGCCACCTCAGCTCCCCGCTCAGGTTTTCATCCTCGAAGCTAAGCGGGAAGGAGAACTCCACCTGATCCCCTTCTTTTGTATAGACTGTGTTAGAGACCTTCTGGAAAGCTGGAGGCGGGAAGAGAGAGAAGCTGGCTCAGGACATAGGAAGATGAGGGATATGTATGGGGGTAGGGTAGGCATGGGCTGGGGGCAGCAGAGAGATGGAAGGGGAGGGACCAGGTGAGTCCAAACCCGTAGGTTGCCACTTCAGGCCCTTAAATTCCCATCTACCTCTCCTCTCCTCTCTGCTCTCTCCACCCAAGCATGTCCGTTCCCAAGGCAGTGCCTCCTCCCCCTGGAAGCCCTCCCAGAACGGCCCAGCCACAGGAGGCCTCTCCCTCCTCAGGACCCCTGGAGCTCAGAGGGCATTGGGCACGCGCTCCTGAGGCGCGTCATTTATCAGCCTTCGTAAGTTCAGAGCAAACGCCTGCCTGGGGCTTACTGGGTGCCCTGCGCCGTCAAGTGCATTACACGCATTCATTCTCGCGGTAACGCTGCAAGGTCTGTACTATCACCATGGGCGTCATCCCTGAAACCAAGGCTCAGAGAGGTGCGGTCACTGCCGGAGGTCTCATGGTGAAGTCAGAGCCGGGATTTCAGGCGGTTTGCGCACTTAACCACCACACTAGCGGGCCTGGGTCACCGAAGCACCCAGAAGACAGGATCTGGGCTAGGACATGCATTCTGGGCTCTTGGTATCCTCCCCCTGCTCCCCCACCAGGGTGCCTAGCTCGGGATTCTAAAGGTGCAGTGCAGAACTTCATCAGGGCTGGCTTGCCGGCCTTAGTGCCCCCGAGCAAGGGGATCTGCAACTTGGTGGGAGTGGAGGGCTGAGGCAGCAAAGAAAGCATGCCCTTGGTGCTCCTCCCTTGGGGCCTCCTCCAGAAGTTTTTGGGGTCCCTCACATCCTTACATCCCCTGTCCCTTCCTTCCTTCCGTCCTCCATGTCCACCACCCCGAGGGGCAGCCATTAGCACCCCAAGGAAGAGAGGGCCCGGCGTACCCCTCGGGGCAGATTTCAGCTCCAGGGGGAACTGGCCCTAGCCTCACTCTGTTGGCCAGCAGCAGACCCAGGAGCAGAGCACTGAGAGCGGAGGGAGGGTCTGTCCGCCACTGAGGCAGAGGGGAGACTGCAGGGGCGAGGCGCCCCCCTTACCCAGCACCAAGATGTTTATGTGGAACACCACCGTCTCCTGGTTCTGGGAGATGGTGCATGTCCAGGTACCACTGTCCTGCAGCTCCAGCCCGGACAGTGAGAGGCTTTGGCCACTGCCCTTGCTTTTATTCCCTGGACCTTTCCATTGCACAGAAGGGCTGCTACCAGACGGGCCCTCGACGGTCAGGGTCAGCGGCTGCCCTTGCAGCAGGCGGATGTTGCTGCTGCTGCTGCTGCCGGTGTCCCACTTGGCAGTCACTGTGAAAGGAGCAGGCCACCTGTGTCACACACACGCTCTCCCCAAGGGGAAGGAAGAGGCCAGGAAACCAAGAGTGTCTCTCCGTTACCCCCGCTAAGACCCAGGGACCCAGCCCCAGCCCAAGGCAGAGTCTCCCTCTCTCCTCCTCCTGCTGGCTCCCTTCCTCTCTGCCTTTGCTGCTCTCCCCCCCTTCCTCTGCCTCCTGCCCTTGTCTCCCCGCCCCCCTAGGTTTCTGCCCGAGGAAGGTTTGGAGAGACGTGAGGGCCAGTCCAAGCCGTCTCTGGACTGTAGAGGCACCGCGAACTCGGGTCTGGTTTGGTGGAGGAGTGGGAGTCAGGGAGGAAGGCAGGCTGTCTGGAGGGGTCCTCATCCACTCACCGTTGAACACCAGCAACTCCACCTCTTGCGTCTTGCCTGCTACCTCACAGAAGTAAACCCCTGAGTCTGCTGCTTCAAGATCCTTGATGATCAGAGGATAGGATCCTTGGTCCCACAGGTTTTTTTTCGTTTCGACGCGAGGCTTCAGCCTGGAGGCACCTGGGAGCAGAAGCCACATGGAGGAGGTTGGGGTAGCCTGAAGCCTCCCTGGGGAGGGCAAGGCCCACAGCTTTTCTTTCTTTTTTTTTTTTTTAAGATTTTTATTTATTTATTTGACAGAGAGAGAGACAGCCAGCGAGAGAGGGAACACAAGCAGGGGAGTGGGAGAGGAAGAAGCAGGCTCCCAGCAGAGGAGCCTGATGTGGGGCTCGATCCCAGAACGCTGGGATCACGCCCTGAGCTGAAGGCAGACGCTTAACCACTGTGCCACCCAGGCGCCCGGCCCACAGCTTTTCTGATCTCTCTTGCCGACTTCCTATAGCATCTGCCGCTGGTGAGGCGGTCCTGTCATATTCTACTGAATTGGCCAGGACAGTATCTCCTTCATCCAAAATAAAATACTCTCCTTATTTCAAGAGCACCAGCTCCCACAGTGCCCGATGCTTGGCGGGCTTCATCTCAAGTAATCTTCACGACAGTTCCGAGAAGTAGGAGCTCTTTGGCTTCTTTTACAGATTACGGAGTTGCCCCGCCTTGTACTTACGCTTCGTTGGCAAGAACGTTAACCAGTACGATTTCATCGGAAGGTCATTTACAGTATCTACCAGAATTACAAATGCACGTACACAGACACCAGTCCACCGAGAAAGACTAGGTTAAGTGAATTTGAGCTCGCCCCTGCAGTGGAATGCTGCATGAAAAGAGGAAGGAAGCCATCTCCCGAGTGGAATAATAGCTAAGAAACATCATTCACTGAACAAAGCAAGATATTAGACAGGCCACCATTTGTTTCCAAAGGAGGGAGAAATTTATCTATCTGTATCTATCTCTCTGCAGATGCCATGTATAGGAACAAATATTTCTAGAAGAACATGGTAGGTTTGGTTCCTCCTATGGAGAGGGAGTGAATACCCCTGGGGACAGGTGTGGGAAGGAAGCTTCTCACTACATACCCTTTTCTACCTTTTGAATTTGACTCCAGTAAGTGGCGGAGCCAGGATTAAAATCCGGGCCTGTTGGGTATACGATGCGGTACTGTGTCTGGAAAGTTCCTCAGGCAAGGACATGTGGCCTCCTCCGTCTCCTCCCTTCATACCTAACAACCATCACCAGGTGGAAGTTCTTCTCTTTAGCTAATCACTTTCTGGGTGGGGCGGCAGCTCCAGAATTTCTGTAGATACGGCTTTAGAGGCTAATCTTACGTAGCAAATGCACAATTTTTACTTAGAATGCATATTTGGAGGGATGGGGCAAAGGTGACTGAGAACCCCACCCTCAATCCCTTGGGCTCCACTTCTGTCCCCCTGAGCAGTCACGGACCCTCTCGCCACCTGGGTGCGGGAGCCTGGGTGTCATGTTGGCCGAGCATTCTCCCAAGCTTCCTGCTGCCCCCACTGCCCAGGCTCATCCCCCCTGGGAGACCTTTCCAGATGAGCTGTAGCCCTGGACTCTCCCTCAGCACTACCCCCACGCCCCCTGTACTTGACTCTGGGAGTCCCTGCCCTCTGGCTCTGTCCCTGGCTCCGCACTTGGCTTAGCTCCCCTGTGGCTCTGAAATCCTGCAGCATTCTTTTCACAATTTACCAAGCTTCTTGGACTAGTAGCCCTCTCGGGTTCTGCCCCCTTTCTACCTTGTTTGGTCCTCTCCTTAGATGTGAGCCCCATTTCCTTTTCTTCACCTTGGGCTCTTCTTCTGACAACTGGCTTTAGATGTTACCCAGACTCTGTCTCACGTCCTCTTCCCCATTTCCACAGACATTCCAAATCCCAGGGCACCCCCTGTCAGAGCCCATGGATGACTCCCAAATTGATATTCCCGACCCCAACCTCTCTTCTCAATTCTGGACCCACATTTCCAATAGCCCAAGAGATAACTTCATCTGAAAATCCTGCCATCCCCTAAAACTCACTTGGTTGAAAATGAAGTGGGTGACCCTTTCCCTAAAAATACTCTTCCTCCTTGCTTTCCTTTTCCTCTTCTGGGCCCTGTCACTTGGGCAGGCTGTCACATAACTTTGTAGAAGAAATCAAAAGGCGGTGCCAAAGGTCTAAGAGTATGGGTGAGTCTGGGACAAATTGTGGAGAAGACCTGTGTTGCACCAAGCCTTAAAAGAAGAATAGGCAGCCGGAAAGAAGGAAGGGGAGGAATGAGCACATCCAGGAAGTGGAAAGTCTCCAGGAAAGCAGTATAGCCAGCCATCTCAAAGCAATGAGGAAACCACGTGAGTGGGTGTCTCTGTTTCCAGCTGGGAAGCTGTGGGAAGCGATGGCCGGGTGGTGAATGTCCGGCAGAGGCTTCTGAGCCGGGTCCAATGGCGTAGGAGGTGACATGTACAAGGTGTTGCTTTGGAGGTCAGTATCGAAGCAGGTGGAAGAGAAATCAAAGTAGGAGGGACTGGGAAGAGAGAGAATTGCCAAGAAGCTTCCTCTCTAATTCAGGTGGGGGAGTTCTGTGGCCTTGGCTAAGGATGGTGCCATTCTCATGAAAACCAAGAAGATTGTTAAATAACAAAAATTCAACTGAGTGAATTGTAGAGATCTAATTGGCTTTATTAATGGATTAATGAATTGGGCAGCATCCTATCTAGCTAGTAAAGGGGAGCTCCGAAGGGCTACAGAGAAGGAAAGGTTTGTTTGTTTGTTTGTTTGTTTGTTTGTTTGTTTGTTTTAAGAGTTTATTTATTTATTTGAGAGAGAGAGCATGGGGGGAGCGGTGGGCAGAGGGACAAGCAAACTCCCCTCTGAGCAGGGCTCCATCCCAGGACCCTGAGATCATGACCTGAACTAAAGTCAACGCTTAAGCTTCACTGACAGAGCCACCTGGGTACCCCAGAAAAGGAAAGGTTCTTAAAGATAGAGAGGAAGTGGAGAAAAGGAAATTATTAGCAATGAATTCAGTGTTTTAGGCAAGATCACCCTCCTAAGGGAAACAGAAGGGGTCCATCAGTAAACTTCCTGGTGCTGATCCGGAAATTCCCATGTTGACTGGTTAAAGGTCACATTTCTGGGGGTTGAAACTACAGTTAGGTTAGGTATTAAGTCTCGGTTTACTGACTCATTGTCTTAACCTAAGTGACACCATTTTGGACCTGTCGCTTTCGTTTTAACAAGATGAAACAGAAAAACACTTTCAAAGGGAGGCATGGCTATCACAGGTAACTGACGGGAAACCAGGGATTGAAGTAGAGGGAAAAAAAAAATCCTGACTCTCTGGTTTAGAAATTGGGGGAGTCAGGAGAATGAAACTGCCCTCCTCAGAAGGAAAATCAAATCCTAGAAACAGAACAAAAGCACTGACACAAAAGAGGAGAATTTTTAGAAAGGAGCACATTGTTCCAGCCTCACAGGCAATCAAAGAAATGCAAATTAAAACAACAATAATATTTTTCAACTATCAAATTAGCAAAAAAAGAAAGAGAGGAAGGAAGGAAGGAAGGAAGGAAGGAAGGAAGGAAGGAAGGAAGGAGAAAGAGAGAGAGAAAGAAAGCAAGAAAGCAAGAAAGCAAGAAAGCAAGAAAGCAAGAAAGCAAGAAAGAAAGAAAGAAAGAAAGAAAGAAAGAAAGAAAGAAAGAAAGAAAGAAAGAAAAAAGAAAGAGTTAAATAATACTACTCCGTGCTGGCGAGGGTGCTAGTGGAAAAGGCACCGGATGGAACCTTTCTAGAAGCAATCTTGCAGTATATACTATCTATTATTAAAAGTTTATATCCTTGGGGCACCCGGGTGTCTCAGTTGGTTAAGCGTCTGCCTTCGGCTCAAGTCATGGTCACAGGGTCCTGGGATTGAGCCCCTCATCGGGCTCCCTGCTCAGTAGGGAGTCTGTTTCTCCTTCTCACTCTGCCTGCCTCTTCCCTGCTTGCACGCTCTCTCTCTGTCAAATAAATGAATAAAATATTTAAAAAAAATAAAATTGAATGTTTATATCCTTAATTTCATTTCTAGAATGTTATCCTTAAAAACAATAATTTAAAAATGCAAACCAAATGTAACAAAAATAATAGTGTTGTCAATAGGGTGCAACATTAGACAAAAAGATAATGTCTATATATTAGGGTATATTAATTTGATGGAATATTAGGTTGGCACCAAAATAACCCAAATAATGTTTTTTCTTTCTTCCTATTTAACCCATCCCCCCACCCACTACCCCTCTGATAACCATCAGTTTGTTCTCTATAATTAAGAGTCTGTTTCTTGTTTTGTCTCTCTCTCTTATTTTTTCCCCTTTGCTGGTTTGTTTTGTTTCTGAAATTCCACCTATGAGTGAATTCATGTGATGTTTGTCTTTCTCTGACTGATTTATTTCACTTAACATTATACTCTCTAGCTCCATCCATGTTGCTGCAAATAGCCACATTTCATTCTTTTTTATGGCTGAATAATATTCCATTGTGTATATATGCCACACCCTCTTTATCCATTCGTCTATCCACGGACCCTTGGGCTGCTTCCATATCTTGGCTACTGTAAATAATGCTACAATGAACATAGGGGTGCATGTAATCCCTTTGAATTAGTGTTCTTGTGTTCCTTGGGTAAATACCTAGGAATGCAATTCCTGGGTCATAGGGTAGCTCTATTTTTAATGTTTTGAGGAACCTCCATACTGTTTTCCACAGTGGCTGCACCAGTTTGCATTCCCACCAACAGTGCAAGAGGGCTCTTCTTCCTCCACACCCTCACCAACACTTGCTGTTTCTTGTGCTTTTGATGTTTGGTTTAGCCATTCCGACGGGTGTGAGGTGACAACGCACTGTAGTTTTGATTTGCATTCATCTGCGTTTCCCTGATGATGACTGATGTTGAACAACTTTTCATGTGTCTGTTGGTATATCTGTATGTCTTCTTTGGAGAAATGTCTCTTCATGTCTGTTGTCCCTTTTTAGGGAGGATTATCTGTGTTTTGGGTGTTGAGTTGTATCAGTTCTTTATATATTTTGGATACTAACCCTTAATTGGATATGTCATTTACAAACACCTTCTCCCATTCCATAGGTTGCCCTTTAGTTTTGTTGATTGTTTCCTTCACTGTGCAGAAACTTTTTATTTTGATGTAGTCCCAACAGTTTATTTTTGCTTTTACTTCCCTTGCCTCAGGAGACATTTTTGAAAGAAGTTGCTACGGCTGATGTCACAGAAGTTACCGCCTGTGCTCTCTTCTAGGATTTTTATGGTTTCAGGTCTCACATTTAGGTCTTCAAGCCATTTTGCGTTTATTTTTGTGTATGGCATAAGAAAGTGGTCCAGTGTCATTCTTTTGCGTGTTGCTGTCCAGTTTTCCCAGCACCGTTTGTTGAAGAGACTGTCTTTTTCTCATTGGATATTCTTGCCTTCTTTGTCAAAGATTAATAGACCATACAATTGTGAGTTCATTTCTGGGTTTTCTATTCTGTTCTATTGATCTACGTGTCTATTTTTATGCCAGTACCATACTGTTTTGATTACTAATGCTTTGTAACATAACTTGCAGTCTGGAATTGTGATGCCTCCGGCTTTGCTTTTCTTTTTCAAGATTGCTCTGGTTATTCGGGGTCTTTCATGGTTCCATACAAATTTTAGGATTGTTTGTTCTAGCTCTGTGAAAACTGCTGTTGGTATTTTGATAGGGATTGCATTAAATCTGCAGATTGCTTTGGGTAATACAGACATTTTAGTAATATTTGTTCTTCTCATCCACGAGTGTGGAATGTTTTTTCCAATTCTTTGTGTCATCTTCAATTTCTTTATCAGTGTTTATATTTTTCAGAGTACAGGTCTTTCACCTTTTTGGTTAGGTTTATTCCTAGGTATCTTATTATTTTTGGTGCAATTATATTAAAACAATTTTAATGAAAAGGAAAATATTCATAATAAGACATTTTCAAAGTTGTGTTAGAGTAGTCTTTACTTTTTAGTTTTGAATTACAAAATTTACAGACTCAACACTTCCCTTTTCCCTTGCCTACCCTTCTGATATTACGGTAAACAATTTGGTATTGATTCCTCCGTACATTTTTCTTTGCTCGAGCAAACATATATTCATACCCATTGAATTTTTAAATTACAGTGGGATTATATTGGGGTGCCTGGGTGGCTCCGTTGGTTAAGCATCTTAGGTTTCAGCTCAGGTCATGATCACATGGGTCATGGGATTGAGCCCCGCACTGGGCTCCACGCTCAGCACGGAGTCTGCTTGAAGATTTTCTCCCTCTGCCCCTCCCCGCACTCTCTCTTTCTCTCTCAAATAAATAAATCTTTAAAATGAGATTAGATTAACATACACGTACTCTTTTCACTTAAAATATGCTTGACATCCTTCTAAGCATATACATGTGAAGCTTCGTCATTCTTTGTTTTATTTAAATTATGAGAGCTAATCTTTTTATTCCCTTGATTTGTTAAATAAAATTTTTTATTTCAATATAACTGTAAGAAATGATACAGAAATCTCGAGTACCCTTTACCCGGGCCACCCCAATGGTAACTTGCAAAACTGTAGACTATCACGACCAAGATATTGGCAACAACACAGTCAAGATACAGAACATTTCTAACACCACAAGGATGTTGCCCTTTTCTAGCCATGTCTCCTTCCCTCCCTTAAGCTCTGGTAATCACGAATCTGTTCTCCATTTCTACAATCTGTCATTTCAAGTATGTTATATAGATGGAATTATACAGTATGTTACCTTTTGGGATTGACTTTTTTTTTCAGGTTGCTGTATGTATCTATAGTTCATTCTTATTACTGCCAAAAAGTATTCCATGATATACATATAGTCAGTTACCCACTGAAGGACATTTGGGTTGTTTCTAGTTGTGGGCTATTATGAGTAAATCTGCTATAAACAACTGTATACAAATTTCTGGGTCAACATGAATCTTCATTTCATTTCTCTGGGATAAATGCCTAGGAGTGCAATTGCTGGGTTGTTGCTTGTTTAGTTCTTAAGAAACTGCCAAACTTTCTTCCAGAATGGCTGTACCATTATATATTCCCACCAACAATGCCAGAGTAAACCAGTTTCTCTTCATCTTCACCAGCATTTAGTATTGTTACTATTTTTTTATTTTGGCCATTCTGATAGGTGTGTAGTGATATCTCATTGTGGTGCTGATTCACATTTCTCTAATATCTAATGATATTGAATACCTTTTCATGTGTCTTTTGCCATCTCTATATCCTCTTTGGTAAAATATCTGTTCATATCTTTTGCCCATTTTCTAATTGGATTGGGGTTTTATTTTTTTTTTGTCTTTGGGGTTTTTTTGGTATTGAGTTTTCAGAATTGTTTACACATTCAAGGTACTAGTCCTTTGTTGGATAGGTAGTTTGCATATATTTTCTTACATTCTATAAATTGTCTTTTCCTCTTCTTGGTAGACTTTTGCAGAGCAAAGTTTTTAATTTTGATGAAGACCAATTTATGCATGTTTCCTTTTAGGGATTGTGCTTTTGGTATCAAGTTCAAGAGCTCTTTGCCCAGCCTAAGTCCTGAAATTTCTCTTGTATGGGTTATACTTTTCCATTGAAGTTCATAGTCCATTTTGAGTTAGTTTTTAGATGAGGTGTGATACTTAGGTCAAGGGTTTATTGTTGCTGATGATTGTTTTTACCTATGGATTTCCAATTATCCTAGCACTATTTATTGAAAAGGCTATTTTTCCTTCAATGCACCTTTGAAAAAAAAAAAGTCTGTTGGATATATTTATGAGGATCTATTTATGGGTTCTCTATTTTGCTCCATTGAACTATGTGTCTACCCCTCCACCAATACCACATAATTTTGATTACTTTCATTATATAATAAGTCTTGAAAGCAGATAGACTTGAGTTCTCCTACTTTAGTCTTCTTTTTCAAAATTGGTTTAGTTCTTTGAGTTCTTTGGCTTCGCCTATAAATTCTTTTAATAATCTTACTTATATCTAAAAAAATATCTTGCTGGGACTTTGATAGCAATTGTGTTAAACCTGTATACCAATTTAGGGAGAACTGACAACTTTACAACGTTGAGTCTTCCGCTTATGAATATGGAATGTCTCTCCATTTATTTAGATCTTCTTTGACTACTTTCGTCAGTATTGTGTAGTTTTTAGCACACAAATCCTGTGCGTGTTTGTTGCATTTACGTAAGTATTTTTTTAGTATGGCATTACGTTTTAATTTCTGTGTGTACACATTCATTGCTAGTATATAGGAAAACAATAGATTTTTGTATGTTTCTCTTATAACTAAACTCACAAGTTGAGTCTAAGAGGTTTATTAAATATAGGTTCTTTAAGATTTTCTGTATAAATAACCATGTCATTTGCAAATAGAAAAAATTTATTCCTTTTTTTCTAATCAGTATTTCTTGCATATCCTTTTCTTGCCTTATTGCACTGGCTAAGAGTTGCAGTACTGTGTTGAATACAGGTAGTAAAGCAGATATCTTTGCTCTGTTCTTGATCTTAGGGGAAAGCATTCAGTCTTTCATTATTAAGTATAATGTTAGTTGTAAGACTTTTTTTAGATGCTCTTTAAATTTTCACTCAATATGGGACACCCAAGTGGCTCAGTTGGTTAAGCGCCTGAATTGATTTTGGCTCAGGTCATGATCTCAGGGTTGTGAGATGCAGCCCTGCATCGGGCTCCACTCTGGGCATGGAGCCTGCTTAAGATCCTCTCTCCTCCTCTCCCTCTGCTCCCCTCACTCCCTCCCTGCTCTCTAAAAAATAAATAAATAAAATCTTTAAAAAAAATTTTTTTCACACCATTTGATGTACTTTTCTTTGTCTCTTGAGACTTCATTGTTGACCCACAGAATACCAAAAAGTTGTTGTTTTCAAGTGTTTGGAAATTTTCCTGTTAAATTTCTGTTGTTGATTTCTGGTTTGATTCCATGTGGTCAGAGAACACACTGCACTATTTCAATTCTTTTAAATTTGTTAAGGTTTAGGGCGCCTGGGTGACTCAGTGCATTAAATGTCTGCCTTCAGCTCAGGTCATGATCCTGGAGTCCTGGGATTGAGCCCCACAACGGGCTCCCTGCTCAGTGGGGAGTCTGTTTCTCCCTCTGCCCCTCACCGCACTCGTGCTCTCTCTCTCTCTCTCAAATAAATAAATAAACAAATAAATAAATAAAATCTTTTAAAAAATTTATTGAGGTTTGTTTTATAGCTTAAGATATGGACCATCTTGGTATATGTTCTGTGGACATTTGAAAAGGATGTACATTCTGCTGTGTAGAGTGTTCTATAAATGTCAATTAGATCCTGTTGATCGATGGTGATGTTGAGTTCTTCTATACCTTTGCTGATTTTCTGGGTAGTTGTTTTGTCAGTTGTTGGGAGAGGGGTGTTGAAGACTCTATCAATGTGGATTTGTCTATTTCTGCTTTTAGTTCTCAGTTTTCCTTCACGTATTTTGCAGACCTGCTGTTTGGTGCATACCCATTTAGAATTACTCTGTCTTCTTGAGGGATTAACAGTGTCATTATTATATAATGTCCTTCTCTGACTCTGGTAGTTTTTTTGCTCTGACGTTGACTTTATCTGATATTAATAAATCCATTCTTGCTTTTCTTTGATTAATGCTTGCATGGCATATCGTTTTTTCCACCCTTTTACTTGTCAACCTGCCTGCATCATTATAGTTGAAGTGAGTTTCTTATAGACAACATATTGTTGGGTTTTGCTTTTTAATCTACTCTGTCAAATCTTTGTTTTTAATTGGTATATTTAGACCATTTATATTTAATGTAATTATTGACAAGTTAGAGCTTAAGTCTGCTTGTTCTATTTTCTGTTTTCTTTTTTACAGCTTTCTATGGTTTACTTAAATGTCTTTTTTTTTAAGTGTTTTTTTTTTAAGATTTTATTTATTTATTTGACAGAGAGAGAGACAGCCAGAGAGAGAGGGAACACAAGCAGGGGGAGTAGGAGAAGAAGAAGCAGGCTCCCAGTGGAGGAGCCTGATGTGGGGCTCGATCCCATAATGCCAGGATCACGCCCAGAGCCGAAGGCAGACGCTTAAAGACTGAGCCACCCAGGCACCCCTAAATGTCTTTTTTTTTTTTAATTTTTATTTTTATTTAAGAAATCTCTACACCCAGGGTGGGGCTTGAACTCACAACCCTGAGATCAAGAATCACATGCTCTTCTGACTGAGCCAACCAGGCACCACTTGAACATCTTTTTGTAACACATTTTTTTAAGAATAGTTTTAGATTTACAGAAATATTATGAAAATGGTAGAGTTTCCACATACTCTATACTGAATTTCTCCTCTTATTAGCATCTTACATTAGTATTGAACATTTTTTATAAGTAATAAATCAATATTAACACATTGTTATTAACTAGGCCATACTCAGATTTCCTTAGTTTTTATCTAATGTTCCTTTTTCACCCCAAGATCCTATCTAGGAGTCCATCTTACATTCAGTTGTCATGTCTCTTTTGTCTCTCCTTGGGTGTGATAGTTTCTCAGACTTTCCTTGTTTTTGTTGACTTTGACAATTTTTGAGGAGTACTGGTCAGTTATTATTATTTTTAAGATTTTATTTATTTATTTGACAGAGAGACAGCCAGCGCAAGAGGGAACACAAGCAGGGGGAGTGGGAGAGGAAGAAGCAGGCTCACAGCGGAGGAGCCTGATGTGGGGCTCGATCCCAGAAAGCCGGGATCATGCCCTGAGCCGAAGGAGATGCTTAACGACTGTGCCACCCAGGCACCCCAAGGTCAGTTATTTTGTAGAATGCCTTTCTGCTGGGGGGATTGGTCTAATGTTTTTCTCTTGATTAGACTGGGTTTATGGGTTTTTGAACGGAAGATCACAGAGATAAAGTGCCATTTTCATTACATATCAAGGGTACATACCACCCACATGACTTATGAGTGTTGTTGATTTTGATCACCTGATGAGGTAGGTTCTTCACCATTCTCCACTGCAAAGTTATTCTTACTCCCCTTTCCATACTGTACTCTTTGGAAAATAATAACTATGCACAACCCACACTTAAAGAGTGAGGAATTATGCTTCACCTTCTTGAGGGCAGATTATCTACATAAATTATTTGGAATTCTACATAGGAGATTTGTCTCTTTTCCCCATTTATTTATTTTTTCAATCAGTTATTATATCAGCATAGACTCATAAATATTTATTTTATACTTTGGGATGCAAACATTTTAAAATGTATTTTAGAATCCATTTTAACTTACCTCTGGTAATTTTGAGTGTATCTCTTTGTACATTTTTAGTGAGTACTGTGGGTACTACTTTATATGTGTATATAACCTATCATAGTCTACTCTTGTTATATTACCTTACCTGCCTTTACATTCTTTTAACCTCCCCATTTATTATTTTATTTTAAAGATTTTATTTATTTATTTATTTGAGAGAGAGAGCACAAGTGGGGGGCAGAGGGAGAGGGAGAAGTAGACTCCCCACCCAGCAGGGAGCTAGAGAGTTCTCTCCAGAACCCACCGTGTTGACACCCTAATCTTGAACTTCTCACCTGCAGTACTGTGAAAACATAAATTTCCATTGTTTGAGCCACCTAGTTTACGGTATTTTGCTATGGCAGCCCAAGCTGACTCATACATATGTCTACTTCATTTTCCTGAAAGCACTCATTTTTTTATTACCTGAATAATTTTCCATCGTCGTACCATAGTTCAAGTCTGTCCTCATTAATGGATATTCAGGTTGAATTTTATTCTTTCATATTATAAGCCATGTGTATAACAACATCCTTTCACAGATTTCATGAAATAGTCTCAATTTTATTTCTGTCAAGTAAATTTTCCAGTGTAGCTATTACTACATAAAAGAGTTGTAATTTTATATTTGTTAAACTTTGGCAGATTACTTTTAAAATTTTGTCTAATAATTGATTGTCCCATCATGATAAAATGTTATGAGGGAGTAAGATAAAGGGTAACACAGCATGATATCATATCACCTATGTAAAAATATATCGATTATATTTTCCACACTAAACAAAGCCTGGAAGGAAATAAATCTCTGAATGGTGGAAGTATGCTTGCACTTGATTTTCTTCTTTATTCTGTTTTGCATTTGCCAAATATTCTGTAATGAGTATGTAATACTTTTTAAATCTGGAGAAAAAAACAGTAACATCAATAAAATTTGCATAAAGGAAGTAATGTATTGGAAGGTGCAAATTAATAAAGCGTCAAATCTTAGAGCAGATGCCATTTGAGAAAAATTTGTGTAACGGAAAGATATCTAAAGATGAAGCTAACCTGGTGCACCAGTTTCACTTCTAGGAATTTATCTTACAGAGACATTTGCATATATGTCCAGAGATATACAGTTTGATTCACTGTTTGTGACAGCAATAAACTGAAAACAGCCTAAATGTACGACAATATGGGTTAGTCAAATAAATCATGGTATGATTATGAAAAACAACTATGCAGTCACTGAAAAGAAATGAGGTAGAAATATAGATAGACAGATATAGATTTATAAACACACATACACATATGAATATAGAACAACCTTCAAAATATCTGTCTAATTTAAAAGAAAGAAAGCAAGGTTAGAACCATTATCTGAATGTCTATTTTGTTTTCCACTATATTATATCCCCAGCACCTAACGTAGAACATTGCCAGGCACTTGTAAGCACTCAATGTAGACATGTACATATACACACACATGTATATGATGAATTTATTATTTTATGTAAGAAAAGAGGGGACTGTATACACATATGCATAGATCATCTCCTGAAGGAAACACAAAAACTGGTTAAAAGTTGAAGATTTATTATCACTTATAATAAATGAGACAATAGGCTCAAAATGGAGTCACTTATGCTAATCCCCACATCTACAAACAAAGACTTTCCCAGGAATGTAATCTTTAACCGGTCAGTCTGGAATTACCTGGTCAGTACTAGTGAGGAAGTCTGCCTGATACACCCTGTCTGTCCCCCTTAGGAAGGTGACCTTGCCTGAAACATGCACTCTTTGCTAATAAACTTCCTTTTCCCAGCCCCCTCTCTGCCTTTAAAACCTTTCATTTTCTACAGCTCCTTGGAATCCCTTTCTATTTGCTGGATAGGATGCTGCCCAATTCATGAACCATTGGATAAAGCCAATTAGATCTTCAAATTTATGGAGTTGAATTCTGTTTTTTTTTTTTTTTCCACAGATTTGGTAGAAGTGGTGGGATTGAAGGAAACTTCTGATAGCATTCAGGGACAATGAGAAACACAGGCTTGGCACTTGTGAACCCTTTTGAGTTGTGTATTTCTCACCATTTCCAAGGGCCATGGGTAAGTCCATCTTGGTTCTGAGTTCCACACTCTTTGCATCAAGCTCCTGATCTAATTAGCTTTCCAGTCAGTTCCTCATTTGTCTGGAATCACTAGTTCCTTGTTGGGAACTGGTGGTAATTTGGCTCACAGTTCACCATTTTTTTTGGAAAACCCGGTCCTTGGTTCCATCCCCAGATTCCAAACTGGGAATTGCTAGCAATTTAGTCTGCAATTCCTCATATACTTGGAATTTCCCTAGATTCCAATATAGGAACTGCTATTTGGAATCAGCCCACAGTCCTCATTTTGGGGGGTTGGCTAGTACAGTCCTTTCTCCAAACCCCAATTTCAAGTTGGGAATTGCTGGTGGTGCACACAGAGCCTTATGTTGGCCACAGTAACATCTCTCGGTTACTGCTGGTGTGTTAAGATGCACATGTTGGTTTGTTTTGTGTAGATAAAGGCTATTGCTACTCAGAAGTAGCTGCAAAATTTTGGGGCACAAGTTGAGCATTTAAAAGCTGTCAGAGCACTTACCACCTAACTCAAAGACTCCCACATCAGTATAAGTTGGTCATGAAATGGCTTAGATTGACATTAGGTCACCCACCAGTCATCAAGATTGAGATACACTGTAAAAGATCACACAGTTTCCAACCCAGCATCTCATCCCCTTTAGGCTCAAGAGACCCAAAGGCTTAGCTTAAAAGATAAATAAATAACGATAAAGATGGGATCCTTAAATTCTAAAAAATTAAGCATGTCACCTTCCAGCACACATGCTTGTTTGTCTAATTTAGGTTGTTTTTTGTAATTTTTGGGTCATTTTTGTAGATATTTATGGCTTCTGGACCATAGGACGTTCACTCTCACCCCTTTTATTCAACATAGTACTGGAAGTCCAAGCCACAGCAATTAGACAACATAAAGAAATAAAAGGCATCCAAATTGGTAAGGAAGAAGTAAAACTACATGCAGATGACATGATACTATATATAGAAAACCCTAAAGACTCCACCAAAAAAACGCTAGAACTGATGAATGAATTCAGCAGAGTTGTAGGATACAAAATCAATGTACAGAAATCTGTCGCTTTCCTATACACTAATAAAGCAGCTGAAAATGAAGTTAAGAAAACAATCCCATTTACAATTGCACAAAGCCAATAAAATATCTAAGAATAAACTTAACCGAAGACGTGAAAGACCTGTATTCTGAAAGCTCTAAAACACTGATGAAAAAAATTCAAGATGATGCAAAGAAATGGAAAGACATTCCATGCTCGGTTGGAAGAAAAAATATTTTTTAAATGTCTATACTAGGGCACCTGGCTGGCTCAGTCGGGACAGCATGCAACTCTTGATGTTGGGGTCATGAGTTCGAGCCCCACGTTAGGTATAGAGATTACTTAATAATTAAATAAAATTACAACAAAAATTTTTTTGATAAAATAAAATGTCTATACCACCCAAAGCAATCTATAAATGTAATGCAATCTCTACCAAAAAACCAACAGCAAGTTTTACAGAGCTAGAACAAACAATCCTAAAATTTGTATGAAACCACAAAAGACCTCAAATAGCCAAAGAAATCTTGAAAAAGAAAAACAAAACTAGAGGTATCACAGTTCCAGATTTCAAGTTATATTACAAAGTCATAGTAATTATAACAGTATGGTACTGGCATAAAAATAAACACATAGATCAGTGAAATAGAACAGAAAACCCAGAAATAAACCACAATTATATCATCAATTAGGTGGCTTAGTCAGTCGAGCACCTGTCTTTGGCTCAGGTCATGATCCCAGGGTCCTGGGATTGAGTCTCACATCAGGCTCCTTGCTCAGCAGGGAGCTTGCTTCTCCCTCTGCCTTCTGCTCGCCCTGCTTGTGCTCTCTCTCTTTCCAACAAATAAATAAATAAATAAAATCTTAAAAAAAAAAAAGACCTAAATGTGAGACTTGAAACCATAAAAACCCTTTTCTCCCCCAAATTTTAATTTAAATTCTTGTTAACATATAGTGTAATATTGGTTTCAGGAGTAGAATTTAGTGATTCATCACTTACGTATGACACCCAGTGCTCATCATAACAAGTGCTCTCCTTAATAGCCATCACACATTTAGTCCATCTCCCACACACCATGAAACCATAAAAATCCTTGAAGAGAGCACAGGCAGTAATCTCTCTGACATTGGCCATAGCAACATTTTTCTAAAGATGTCTCCTGAGGCAAGGGAAGTTAAATAAACTACTGGGATGACATCAAAATAAAAAGGTTCTGCACAGCAAAGGAAACAATCAACAAAACTGAAAGACAACCTATGGAATGGGAGAAGGTATTTGCAAATGACATATCTGATAAAGGATTAGTATCCAAAATATATAAAGAACTGATACAACTCAACACCCAAATAACAAATAATTCAATTAAAAAATGGGCAGAAGACATGAACAGACATTGCTCCAAAGAAGACAAACTGATGGCCAACACACATGAAAAGATGCTCGACTTCGCTCATCAGGGAAACGCAGATGAATGCAAATCAAAACTACAGTGCGTTGTCACCTCACACCCGTCAGAATGGCTAAATCAAACATCAAAAACACAAGCAACAACAAGTGTTGGTGAGGATGTAGAGGAAGAGGAACTGTCTTGCAGTGTTAGTGGGAATGCAACTGGTGCAGCCACTGTGGAAAACAGTATGGAGGTTCCTCAAAACATTAAAAATAGAAGTACCTTACGATCCAGGAATTGCACTCCTAGGTATTTACCCCCAAAATACAAGAATACAGGGTGTGTGGCTAGCTCAGTTAGAAGAGCATGCAACTCTTGATCTCAGTGTCATGCATTCACCCCTATGTTTACTGCAGCATTATTTACAGTAGCCAAGATATGGCAGCAGCCGAAGTGTCCACCGATAGATGAATGGATAGAAAAGAGGTGGTATATGTATCATGGAATACCATTGAGCCACAATAAAGAATGAAATCTTGCCATTTGTAACAACATGGATGGAGCTAGAGAGTATTATGTTAAGCAAAATAAGGCAGTCAGAGAAAGGCAAACACCATATGATCTCACTCATAAGTGGAATTTAAGAAACCAAACAAGCAAAGAAAAAAAGAGAGAGAGAGAGAGAAACCAAGAAGTAAGCTCTTAACTATAGAGAACAAACTGATGGTTACCAGCGGGGAGGGGTTGGGGGGATGGAGAAAATAGGGGATGGGGATTAGAGAGTACACTTATCATGATAAGAAAAAAAAAAGTTTTCAAAATTCCAAAATACCTTCGTTAAAAGATTCACTGCAAAAAAGCAAATGAAAAAGTAAAGATGCAAGCAGTACCTAAAACAAAAGAGTGTAAGACTGACGAAACTCCTACTGCTCCCCTCTGTCCTTCTTTACGTGAGTATTCATTCTAGTAATCCTCCACCTGGATTGTCTTTCCGCTCTGAAGGGACTGCGAGACTGTAAACAAAAGTCTGCTGTGTGAGTGACCTTATGGACACCCCCATCCTATCCTCAAAAGACAGCCTGTGTCTGGACCCCTCCCAGAGTTGATGGGACTCTATGGGGTTTTTTGGTAAACTGCTATGTGATTCTCTTCAAGCAGCCAAGGGAAAACTAAAATTAAAGCTAATGGAAAACTTTGCCAAATTCTGGCAGGTACCCGAGCTGCATACAGATGGGATCCGGGAAAAACTGGCAGAACCCACCTCAAGGTGAGAACTCCTACCAGACTCAGCTCTTCTGTATCTCTGACTGTAGTACCAAGGAAAAAATAAAGTATCTTTTGCAAATACTGCCAAGAATATTTACTGTTTGTCCCAGCTGAACACTGACAAAATATTTAAAAGGATTTCTCTTTTTTTTTTTTAAAGATTTTATTTATTTATTTGAGAGAGAGAGCGAGCAAGTGAGCATGTGCTGGGGGAGGGGTAGAGGGACAAGCAGACTCCCTGCTGAGCACAGAGACATGTTTCTGGGACCCCGATATCACGACCTGAGCTGAAATCAGATGCTTAACTGATCCAGCCACCCAGGCGCTCCTAACATGATTTCTTTTCAGTGTTTCAGCCTTCTCCCTTATGCTAAAATGAAACTTCGTGTCCAGAGAGCGTGGGGGAGCAATTTGAAGATAATGTGATTAGATGGCCAGATGGGCTTCTCGCTATCATTTAGGCTACAACCCAATTTCTTGGGGAATTAAAAGCAGCTGCCTTTACCTTCTCTAGAAACAGTTCAAAATCCACCCATTCTTTTATCAATCCCCAAACCTTCCCTATTTATCTCAAAAGGCTTGTAAGTACCATAAAACTTTTTGGCCTTAGGAAACAAAAAACCTTCTTGGGGGAACTTGCATTCTTTCCCTGTGCCTTTGAGATGTAAACATTCTACATACGTACTCTGTAAACTTTAGGGAGGTAATTCTTATCAGAAGAAAAACAAAAGGGGGAGAAATGTTATTTGGGACTTGGGCAAATGAAAAATATTGTCTCACCACTAATATTAATAAAAAGCTTTAGCCATCTGAGCAGGTAATCTTAACCTTTTCCAACTGTTCTTTATAAGCTAGTAAGTTTTGCATTATCACACCCATCTCATGGCCGTAATTCAAAATTGAGAACTCTAAGGTCTCTGCATCTGTATGTATGTTTCCATGTGTCTGTATATATATGTGTGTATTACAGATGTGTGGCGTCTACCTCCAGATGGTATTGTCAAAATTAATTTGTGGAAGAACTCTATTTAATTGGGCTAAAGAAAATTAAGTACCTGTATGAATTATATATTCCTAAAATTCTTAGAAATGTAGTAAAACTGAAACCAAACACTTTTCAGGTTCATATGATCTGAGGTAATCCTTAGCAATTAAAAGCTAGTTTACATTTGTTGATTTAATTAAAATAGACATGTCTTTATAATTATCAACATTAAAAACAATGCAGACCTGGCGCTTGGGTGGCTCAGTCAGTAAGTGTTTGCCTTCGGCTCAGGTCATCCTCTCGGAGTCCTGGGATAGAGCCCCGAGTTCGTGGGTGGGCGGGGGAATCACTGCTCGGCGGGGGCCTGCTTCTCCCTCTCCCTCTCCCCGCTCATGCTTCCTCTCTCGTTCTCTCTCTCCCAGATAAATAAATAAAATCTTTTTAAAATAATTTAAAAATTAAAAATTAAAAAATTAAAAACAGAGCAGACACAAAACTCTTATTCTACCTGGGTTAACCAGTCAAATAAGTTCCTGTTATCTCTGTTAAAAAAAAACTGTCCACAAGAAAAAAATAACTTGGTATGATGAAATTTTTCTAATTAATCTAAAAATAATTGTTGAGAGCAAGTAAATTTAATAGATATAATTGAGAGAAAAGTTTTTAGGGGAATTTTTGATGATTTCCCCAAATCTTTTTAGTAACCTGAAACTTCAAAGTTTTGCTAAGTTACATGACGGCTAGTCTAAGTATCTGGACCATTTCTAAATAAGATAAAATACTGATACATTAATTACTGAACATAGGTTTACCTACTTTTGGCTTCCTTTTATAGAGGCACTAAAGATATTTGCATCTGTTAGTAAACCATGTTTCGTGCCACATTTAAAAAACTACTATGAGAAAGCATATGTTTTGGGACACCTGGGTGGCTCAGTCGGTTAAGCGTCCACTTTCAGCTCAGGTCATGATCCTGGGGCCCTGGGATCGAGGCCCACATCAGGCACCCTGTTCAGTGGGGAGTCTGCTTCTCCCTCTGCCTCTGCCCCTCCCCCCACTTGTGCTTTCTCTCTCTCAAATAAATAAATAAATAAAATCTTTATTAAAAAAAGAAAGCATATGTTTCTACAAATTATAAAATGTATTTATACATTTGCCGAGCTACAGAATGCTAATGCAAAGAACAGCTCACAGTTGCTTACTCCATAGTTTCCGCTAGAAATGAAAGGTTTCTAGGGGCTAAAAAAAGTCTAATACATGTAATTTAAACTACTTGAAGTAATAAGGGAAACATCTCCATATGCAAGGAAAATAGGATGTGAGTTTTTGGTAAAACAAGTTATGGTAGTGGCGCCTGGGTGGCTCAGTCAGTTAAGCATCTGACTCTTGATTTCAGCTCAGGTTTTGATGTCAGGGTCATGAGTTCAGGCCCCGTGACTTAAAAATAAAAGTATGGTAAAAGAAAAGTGGAAATGAGAGGGGGCGCCTGGGTGGCACAGCGGTTAAGCGTCTGCCTTCAGCTCAGGGCGTGATCCTGGCGTTCTGGGATCGAGCCCCACATCAGGCTCCTCTGCTATGAGGCTGCTTCTTCCTCTTCCACTCCCCCTGCTTGTGTTCCCTCTCTCACTGGCTGTCTCTATCTCTGTCAAATAAATAAATAAAATCTTAAAAAATAAATAAATAAAATAAAATACTGTGTTTTGGGGCACCTGGGTGGCTCAGTCAGTTGAGTGTCTGACTTTTGATTTCAGCTCAGGGTCATGATCTCAAGACTGTAAAATTGAGCCCAGCTCTGCACTGAGTGTGGAGCCTGCTTGAGGTTCTCTCTCTCCCTCTCCCTCTGTCTCTCAGCCCTTGCTCATGCTTTCTCTCAAAAAAATAAAATAAAGGGGCACCTGGGTGGCTCATTCGTTAAGTGTCTGCCTTCAGCTCAGGTCATGATCCCAGGGTCCCGGGATCGAGCCCCGCATTGGTCTCCCTACTCAGTGGGAAGCCTGCTTCTTCCTCTCCCACTCCCTCTGCTTGTGTTCCCTCTCTCGCTGTGTCTCTCTCTGTCAAGTAAATAAAATCTTTAAAAAATTAAAAAATAAATTAAAAAATAAAATAAAATAAAATGTTGTGTTTCACAGAAATAACCAAATTTCCTTGTCAATTTCATTATAATGAACTGCCATCAGATCTTTAATACTGAGCATTTTTTTTAGAAGTTTTCTGTCATTTATAGACACTTCATGTTTTACTGAGATGCTTTTGCAAAAGTTCCTACAAAAGTGCTCCATCAAGAAGATTCTTTGAAAGGGCTCTGGCAAAAGGTTTCTGATAACTTTAAGATTAAAAAAAAAATGAACTAAGTAAGAATTTACAGAATTAATGGGAAAAAAACTGGATTTAAGTAAGAATTAATAACATGGGGTGCCTGGGTGGCTCAGTCGTTAAGCATCTGCCTTCGGCTCAGGGTGTGATCCCAGAGTCCTGGGATCGAGCCCCGCATAGGGCTCCCTGCTCCACTGGGAGCCTGCTTCTTCCTCTCCCACTCCCCCTGCTTGTGCTCTCTCTCTCGCTGGCTGTCTGTCTCTGTCAAATAAAATAAATAAAATCTTAAAAAAAAAAAAAGAATTAATAACATGGGACTTAATGAGCTGAGGAGGATTATAATTTTTATGACTTCTTGCTTGAAACATTGCTGGTTTTTTAATGTTTTATTTTTCCAGATTGAGGAAACTTTTTCTCTTAAACCATTTATGACTTATAACAAGTTAGTAAAGTATGCCTCTGTAACCAAAGATGAAACATTTACTTTGTCTCCCTACCTGATCCCTCCAAAATTTGAAAATTCTTGAGTATTCTTTTTATGACAAAATAGTTATTTACACAAGTTCAATGAGAATATATTCTCCTTGTAACAGGACACAAATGGAAACATTGGTTATATTACCAAGGCTTTGACTGGAATGTTCTATTTAAGAGAGATGGGCATAGATTCAGATATGACTGGTTTGAAGAAATAAGGTTGACTTTATGGAGCCAGTAAAGCTCCCTGGAAAAACTGACCTGGTACCTTGTTCATAAGTTTCCAGAAAAGCAGTCTTTAAAAAAAAATGTTTATATGGTCAATCACTATTCTTGTTGCACTTATGTAAATAATCAGACCAAGTTTGATGCAAAGGAATTAGTTTTATTGTGATTATCTTTGATAAAAATGGGGATAACCATAGAGACAAAAATAATGTTTGCACCTTTGTCCATATTCCATTCTAATCCTGTGAATTGTCTTTGAGGTTTTCTTATATACCTGTATCCTGGACTGGGTCCTGAATTCTTCTAGTTTCCTCAAATATCTGGCTGCAACTCTCCAAACTAACATTTCCAATTTTCTTTCCTCCTTTTGATTTGGAGTCACTAAGAGCAAAGACTGCCTTTCAGTCTCCTTGGATGGAAATAAATCAGGTCTTCTTCGTTACCCAGATGACAGCCAAACTTCAGGGACCTGAGCTTTGGGGACATGTCTTACAGCTGAGGAAGTCTCCACCTGCCACCTGGCCCTGTGCACCTCAACATCTTTGATCTGGAGACCTCAAAATCAAATTCCCTAAGAAGAGAAGTAGCTGACCTTAAGATAAATTGCTTCCACCCAAGAAGCTGGATCAAGACTTCATACTTGAACTGAACATAAAACGCTTTCTTCCTCTCTTTCTTTCCTCTACTCTGGCGTAGGCTTGGAACAGTAACGCCATCATCTGGGTCTCCCAGGTCATTGCTAAGGGGGGTAACCTTTCAGGCAGCCAGATTTTTCATCAAAAATTTTGATGTGTCCATGATGCTAGAGACCCCTTGGTCCATTTCCCTGTCTATGGTTAACAGTGCCTGGGAAAGGGACACAAGGCAAGGGTAATCAGAAGAAAACCACCTGTGTGGTCTACAGACCCTTAAATTTTACCGGTCTCCATGACTCTCACCTTTCCAGTCCTGAACCACAGACTCAAACAGGAATTACCAGGAGGCATTCCTGATTCAAAATTAGCTTGGTAGGTCAGTGTTCCCCTGGCTAGTATTAAATGCAAATGAAACTATGAGCAGGAACGTCTTAACTCTTGAAAGTATTGCAGAATCCACTCCTAAAATAATAGCTACCCGACAAAAATCCTTAGACTCTCTTATTATCAAGTTATTCTTGATAATAAGACAGACTTTAATTCTCTCTTAGCTGAGCAAGGAAGCGTCTGCCGTGGCCAACACCACCTGCTGAGCCTGGATGAACACTTCTGGGGAAGTTGAAACTCAGTTATGTAAGATCACTGGGCAAGCCACTTGGCTTAAAAAGGTGACTCTTTTAATGGGGTCTTTCTTTGACTTATTTGATTTTTATTGGTCTGGGTCTTAGGGATCATGCCTCAAAGTGCACTTCAAACATTGGTAATTTTCCAGCTTGTAATAATCATAGTAGTCTCCCTGGTGCACTGTATCTTCTCAAAGGCTTTATTTTGTTTTTTTAAGGTTTTATTTATTTATTTGAGAGAGACAGAGAGAAGGCATAAGCAGGGGGAGGGGCAGAGGGAAAGGGAGAGGCAGACTCCCCGCTGAGTGGGGAGGGCAACCCAAGCCGGGGCTCAATCCCAGGACCCGAGGACCATGACTTGAGCCGAAGGCAGACCCTTAAGGGACTGAGCCACCCAGGTGCCCCCTCTCAAAGGCTTTAAATGCATGTTTGCTGCTGCTAACCACCGAGCAAATGGTCTCCCTAAGACTGGAACATCAGAAAAAGAACAAAAAGAACCACCAACTTAAAAATTGTAAACCTGAAGTTATAACCTGTGAATGTCCCAGAGATTAGGGGGAAGAAGTCACGACCTGTGAGTACCAGACAAAGAATCAACAGAAACTTCAAGAACGTCAGAGCAGTAGCTGGGAGTGGTGCTAAAGCCACCCTTAGTTTAGCTGAGAGCTGTGATCAAAAGAGGGGAACTGTGAAAAAAGAGCCAGCGGTACCAAAATGGAGTCAGTTATGCTAACCCCCACATCAGCAAACCGAGACTTAATACCTAACCTAATTGGAGTTTCAGCTTTTTCCAGGAACATAACCTTTAATGAGTCGATCTAGAATTACCTGGTCAGCACTAGTGAGAAATCAGCCTGACAGACCCCCTTCTGTCCCCTTTGCTAATAAACTTTTTCCCACCCCTTTTCTGCCTTTAAAAACCTTTCCTTTCTACAGCTCTTTGGAACTCTTTTCTATTTGCTAGACGGGATGTTGCCCAATTTACGAATCACTGAATGAAGCCAATTAGATCTTCAAATTTACTCAGCTGAATTTTGTTTTCAACACACTGGGTATCATTTGTATGGTTTTAAATGTTTACCATGTACCTGTGTTACTTTTTCAAATCATTTTAACTTTAAAATTAATAAAATTAAATAAAGTCTCAGCTGAAAGTCTGCTTATTTCAAGCAATTCAGCAGAATAAAATTCTAGAACAAGAAAATCACTTGCAGAGTTTGTGGGAGTGTTCTGACCTCTTCCCAGGGGTGAAAATTACATAATGGGCACCAGGAGCCCACAGGACAGGGGAGGACACAGGTTAGTTTGATCACGGGGTCCTATTTATTTATTTATTTATTAAAAAGATTTTATTTATTTAAGATAGAGCAAGAGTGGGAGAGCACGAGCATGGGGAAGGAGAAGCCAGCTCTCCACTGAGCAGGGAACCCTACGCGGGGCTCGATCCCAGGACTCTGGGTTGACCTGAGCCAAAGGCAGCCCCTCAACAGACTGAGCCACTCAGGCGCTTCTCCTCTTTCAGTAGTTGTTTGAAAGAAAGGACATGGCAGGCAAAGGGCAGTTAAGCTGCTGATTTCTGCTTTGTGTCTTTATCAGAAAGAGATCAGGAATTGGGGGTTTTGTTAATTTTAGGGAATGGCATTGGGTCAATAAAGATCCAGCCCAATACCCCCATGTTTCTCCATGTCCAAACATGAAGAGTGGACATGGCTGGGTGTCTGAATGGTCACTCTGGGGCCCAGCAAGAACCTCCTTGCCAAAAATGGAGGACTTTTCTCCCCCTGGACAGAGGCAGGAAGAAGAGACATCCATTTTCAACAAAGATGGTTTTCTATGCACTGTGGCCAATTCAGGTTTGATTGCACTGAGGATAACTTTCCACAGGAGAGCCTAGGCCTGAAAGTTGAAAGACCAAAGCTCTAGCCCCAGCTCTGCCTCTAACTGGGCACAAACTCAGGCCAGGGACTTCTTCTCCCTGGACTTCAGTTTCCTCACTAATGAAGTCAGACTTGGACTAAAGCCGTACTTCCCAGACTTCAACCATTCACACATCTTATAAATGATTTTCGCCAAATCTACCTATCTTATTAATGTAACATCTTGAAATGCGTACACTTTTTTAGATTAAATAAATCTATTTTAAAAGGAAAGTTTAGGGGCGCCTGGGCGGCTCAGTTGGTTAAGCATCTGCCTTCAGCTCAGGTCACGATCTTAGGGTCCTGGGATCAAGCCCCGCCCCTGTGGGCTCCCTGCTTGGAGGGGAGCCTGCTTCTCCCTCTCCCACTCCCCCTGTTTGTGTTCCCTCTCTAGCTCTCTCTGTCTGTCAAATAAATAAATAAAATCTTAAAAAAAAAAAAAAAGAGCATGAGGGCAAACCTTAATGTGACAGTAAAACTCCTTTACTGCAAAATATGTTCCTGAGAAGTATGGAGCTCTTAATTCTTTTTACTTTAAAAGCTAGGAAAAGGGGCACCTGGGTGGCACAGCGGTTAAGCGTCTGCCTTTGGCTCAGGGCGTGATTCCGGCATTATGGGATCGAGCCCCACATCAGGCTCCTCCGCTATGAGCCTGCTTCTTCCTCTCCCACTCCCCCTGCTTGTGTTCCCTCTCTCGCTGGCTGTCTCTATCTCTGTCAAATAAATACATAAAATATTAAAAAAAATAAAAGCAAGGGAAAAAAATCATTCTGTTGCTTTTTAATGGAAGTAAAAACATATCATCCTGGGTCTGTAGCAATAATATCCATGAAATTATAGGTTTTATGTGATAGTTATTTCCCTAATATCCGTTAAAATAAGGCCACGAACATTAAAATTCTGAAATTATAATAGTCACCGAAAGCCACTCCCCGGGCCACTCACAGTTGGCACAGGGAAACCCTGGACTGGGAGAGCGCCCCTGAGTCTGTCAACCAGACCCCTCTGGGATCTCAGAATTTACCAGGAGCCGGCCTCTGACACCAGGGATGTGTCTTCCTCCCTGGATGGGGAGCTGGGCCACCCTACCTTTAACTGGGAAGACGTGCCCGTACTCCAGAATCTTGAGCATGGAAGAATGTTTCCAGCTGAAGCCTTTGTTCTTCCCCGAGGAACCGTGGCAGGGCAGCTCCGCTGTGTCTCCCGCCTTCCCCAGCACGACTTCTCTTCCCAGAGTGACCATGGGGAGCATTGCTAGGTGGAAAAAAAGGAGGTCTGGCCCCAAGGCTATCCCCCTACCCTTGTAGCTCCCAGTCAGCCCCTCCTCCCACCGGGACCCCAAGTCTGAACACTCACCCAGCTGCAGCACCAGGAGTAGGTGCCTAAAAGCAGCTCCTCGACTCATCGCGGCCTTGCTGAGGCAGGCAGGGACCTGGGCCTTCCCCGCACGAAGGGCACGGCCTGAGGGAGAGGCCAGTCATTAGTCAGCGGCATTTACTGGGCCTGGGGCACACAGGGAGACGGGCGGACGATCACAGTCGCACCCAGACCGCCAAGCCAGGAACCGAGCCGTGCAGACTGCTAAGCGGACGTCCACCTGGCCATGCTCCACAAGGCTGCGCCCAGGCCACAATGGGTTCTCGAAGTGGAATCAGAAAAGGATTCACAGAGAAGGTGTCCAATTAGTGGGGACGGAGGCAGGGGGGCCAGGCCAGGCCGTGAAGGTGCTTGCATGCCATGCTGCCCAGCCAGGCACCAGGGAGCCAGTAAAGGACTTCGTGTCAAGAAGGACACGGTTTGGTTGGCAGAAGGGCTCCCTTCGGCAGCTCGGGGGGGGGGGGGGGGGGGGGAGACAAGCTGAGGGAGGCCGAGCACAGGAGGCGAGGCGCACCAGGCCCGAACTCAGACCAGTCAGAACTAGGGAAATGTGGGAAAAGAGACTGCCCTGAGGGGCACGTCTGAGGGCGAATTCCCAGGACTTGGGGCCAGAAACACTGTGTGGGGTGAGGGAGAGAAAGAGCAGCGGGTAACTCCCTGCTCACTCTCAGACCAGCCCGGTAAGGCCTCTGAGGGAAAGAAGGAAAATGCCGTTTCAGGGTTGGTTTCTGTGAGCTCCGGAGATGGTTGAGGCTGGGGCGGGGTGGTGGGGGGAGAGGAGGGGTGTCGAAAAGCTCGGAATGAACCTAGCACCATGGGCAGCATGAGGTTAGAGCAGTGATTCTCTCTCTCTCTCTCCTTTTTTTTAGATTTTATTTATTCATTTGAGAGAGAGAGAGAGAGAGAGAGAGCACAAGCAGAGAGGAGAGGCAGAGGGAGAGGGAGAAGCAGGATCCCCACTGAGCAGGGAGCCCGATGCTGGGCTAGATCCCGGGCCCCAGGACCCCGAGATCATGACCCCAGCCGAAGGCAGATGCCCAGCCGATTGAGCCACCCAGGTGCCCAGAGCATCGATTCTCAAAGTGTGCTCCTGGATCAGCAGCAGCTGAAAACTTGTTAGAAATGCAAATTCTCAGGCCTCACCCCAGACCTGCTGAATCAGAAACTGGGGGCAGGGCGGGGGGGGCGGTGTGGGGTCTAGCCTGCTGTGTTTTCACAACAGCCCTGACTGGCGCAGGCTCAAGCAAGCAAACCATGAGTTAGAGGGAAAGGCAGTGGGGGGGGGGAAGGCACCCCACTGAGCCACAGCAGTGCGTCAGGCAACCTGTCAGGTGGCAGGGCTGAGCTCCCAGCTGGGAGTCTGAAGAGGGCTCAGGGAGGGAGGGGGTGTGCGGGGGTGTGGGAAGGCATCGGAGGCCTGACTGAGAATCTTGACAGGGAGGCTAAAGGGTCAGGGCTTTGTTCTGCAGGCAACTGGGAGAACTGCTGAGTTTTGAGCAGAGACAGGACGTGGTCTGTGTAGAGCTTTAGGAAGAGGACCAGATGACATGGAGGGAGTGGGGACTGGAGGAAGGCCACCAGATAATGTCTGGAAGGCAGGCAGGAACTGGGCTCATATCTTTGAGCTCCAGGGCCAGACTGTAAGCAGGCCTCAGAGGCGTGGCTGCCTTGGGGGACAGTGTCAGAGTGAACCTGGTCCAGAGCTTGGCAAGAGGAGATCCTGCGTCCAGAATTGTTCCTCTGTCCCCAAGCCCAGGCTTTGCTGTCTGAGCTCGGCAGCTACCTGCCCACTCGCACGGCACCTGTCGATGCCCTTGCGGGCATGTCCATCTTCTCTCTCATGGCAGTGATTTGGGTTCCCGCAGCTTGACCTCCTCTAGGATGAAGATGCCCCAGCCAGCTCTGCCGCCCCTGTGGGCCTGGCACCCGCTGGAGCGTCGAGAAGGGATTTGGGATGTGTTTGGTTAACTTCAACCAAACTGAATTGCGTGGAGGAGGGAAATCACTGACTTCTCTCTGTACTCAATGTAATAATTCTGTCACTGAAGTGGGTCGTTTAAGTGTGTGTCCACACCCAACCCTGGCCTGGATGGAGCCAAGTCACCCCAATCCATGTTGCCTATTTTTGTGCCCCCCCTCCCCCACCCCTTCCCACCCCTGGGCCACTCTCCAACCTCCCTGCCCTGCTCTCTACAAGGAGACTGACCTTTGCAGATTATATCAGCCAAGCTCCCTTGCCCCCCTGCGACCAGTTGGGGTTGGACAGTGGCAAGCACCCACGAGAGATGGGAGGGTCAGGGAAAGAGGTTGGGGTATTTTTCCTAACTCTCTTTCTACTCGGACGTACTTCCTGGCAGTAGGTATACTCCCTCCCCCTTCTTCTACCCACACCCCAACTGTAGCTCCTGTCAGGTGGTCCCTGACCCACAGCTCAAACCCTCATGGGGTTCCAGAAACATCATTTCACCCTTGCCCTTTCAGGACCCTGCCTACTGTGGTTCACAACTGTGTGCTGGCTGGTTCCCTCCTCACGCCTCTGGGAAAAAAGCCCTTTCTGCAGTCTCTTGACCCACCTGAGGCAGACTGTGTTTCCTGTTGGGCACTGACACATGATAGGGATGTAGTCCTCAGATGGGTGCTGGGGACATGGGCCTCCTAATGAGGTTGGGGATATATATATATATATATATATATATATATATATATATATATATACCATCCCCAGTCACTCCACCTGCCTGAAAGAGGAATGTTCCAGGCCCTAACACAAGATAGGGGCTTGACAGAATTTTTTTTTTTAGTTTATTTCTTTTTTCTTTTAAAGATTTTATTTATTTATTTGACAGGGGGGGGGGCGGGGAGAGAGAGAGCACAAGCAAGGGGAGTGGCAGGCGGAGGGAGAGTGAGAAACAGGCTCCCTGCTTAGCAGGGAGCCCAATGTGGGACTTGATCCCAGAACCCTGAGATCATGACCTGAGCCGAAAGCAGACGCTTAACCAACTGAGCCACCCAGGTGCCCCAAGTTTATTTATTTTTTAAGTAATCTCTATACCCAAAGTGGGCCTCAAACTCATGACCCGGAGATCAAGATTGCATGCTCTTCCGACTGAGCCAGCCAGACGTCCCTCACAGAATTTTTTTTAACCCAGGAAATAGGAAGTGACGAGATCAAGGTTTCCAGAAGTGGAAGATGGAGGCTGGTCACAGGGGCAGTTGTTTATGAGTCAGCATGGGGCATGGAGGTGCTGAGGGTCAGGCTAAGGGGAAAGAGTGCGGTATGGCCACTCTTACATCCGAGAGTGGTTCCCACTGCCTTGCAACCCAGACTCACTGCGTCCTTGGTGAGCGTAGAGTAAAGAGTCTCCATTTGAATTATCCCTTCCCTGGGGTCCAAATTCAGTATAGACGCCTGGGGAAGGCTAGGGACCTCCTTGACCCTCCCCCAAATGGTGGTCATTTCTTCTTGCTCACGCCATGATCCTGGGGTCTGTGCAGAGAGCTACTTCCCCACCTCCAGCTCCTTGCACCACCCCAACTCACCCAGGGCTCAGCTTGGTGGAGGAGGCTATGGGTTTCCAGCTGCTGCTTGCTTTGGTGACTTGGGCTTCCGCTGCCGCCCCAGAGAGCAGGCTTTTGATCCCCACATCCTCATCCTCCCCAGAGGCGCTCTGCCCCAGTACAGTGGCATCCTGTACACCATAGCCCCCTGAGAGAGGCTGGGAGGGCTTGCTGGTCCCTCAGGTCCTGCACCCTGCTCCCTTTCTCTCTCCTTGCGTCTCTGCTCACATCTGTGTATTTCTGTACCCATGCCTCCCCACACTGACGACTCCCATATTCAACTCCCCACATCTGTACCTCTCTTCCTCTTGGCCTCATGCGCCAGGAACCAATTTTGGCTCCCCCGGTCTTGCCCAGAGTGCCCCTTGCCCCTCCTCCTTTTTCATCTCCACCTCCAGCTGCCACTAAGCTCTAGCCCCTTCTTGCCAGTAAACAGGCATCCAGGCCGCTGGTGGGAACGCAGGCTTTCAACAAGCTTTGATGTGAAGGGAGCCTCCAGAGCGCAGCCTGGAGCAGCAGGTGGGTGCAAGGGGGATGTCTGCAGGGCGGACCAAGGGAAAAGGACAGATTCCAAGAAACTCACAGAGGCTCCAAGGGAGGCTGAGGGAGGCTGGAAGGGAGCAACCAGAGGAGGTCATTAAAGCCACAGCTACACTTCACACAATCCCTGATCCCACGCCAAGCCCAGGGTAGCACACACCGGGCAGCGTCAGAGGGAAAGAGATGAAGACATTTTGAAAGGCAACACACATGCCCAGAGCAGTAGACCAAAAGAGAGATCAAAGGAGACCAAGAGAACCGTGAGACCAAAATGGCAACACACACTGGCAACCTCTTCGAGCTCTTGAGGTTCCTGTTGCCCTGGCCCTGGCCCCCCAGATGGGATGAGGAGCGAGACTGGGGAGAGGAAGAGGGCACAGCCCCACCACAGCAACAGTCTGTGGTCCCACAGACACTTTCATCTTCTCCCCAGAGCCCCCAGGCAGCCCCCCAAGCCCCGCCGCGGGATGTACCCCCCACCGCATACACCCTCTCTATTGCTCACTGGGTTCATATAAACTTCCTAGAGACCATGACCCTCTAAGGGACCCTTGTGGTTCGGTGGCTGCAACCTCCGCCATCCTCTCCTTTGCCTCAGACACCCACGTGGCGGGGGGGGGAGGGGTGCTGTGCCTTCCTTCCTTCCCCTATATCCCCCAAAAAGTGTGGAACAGAGCTCAACCTTAGAGCCCTACAAACCCAGGCCCCCATCTGCCCCCTTCCCATCACCCACCCTCATCAAAGTTATCTCATTCAACATTTAGTGAGTGTCCAAAATGTGCAAGGCCCTTGGTCTACTGAACTCCCTTGTTGTCACCTCACCATTATGGCCCAAATCGGGGCCTAAGACGTTACAGGGCTTCTGCCTAGAACCAGTTGGTGAGGGGGAGTTCTTATTTCGAAGTATACCTCTTCTATATATGTGCCCCCACACTGAAAGAGGAAAATCATGTCAGGAGTTCTCTCTGACCCTGTCCTCTGGGAACTCCTTCATCCGAGGTTGAGAGGGCGGCCATTTTGTATGAGCCCACAGAATCTAACACAACGCAAGAAACTATTTGTCAAAATATAACGGAGTGACCTCCCCCATCAAGTTTTACTGTCAGCCTCACACCCCTAACAATTTGCCCCACGAGAACGGAACTTTCAGAAAGAGCTATCCCACCCAGAGCAAAATGTTTGAATTAGCGATAGTGCGACCTTTCTATTTTGAGGAATCTGACGATACGGAGAAGGTCCTTTTCCCAGAATATGTCTTGAGGACAGCTCTGCAAGGCCATGGAGGTCTTAGGGGAGGAGAAAGGACAAGGAACCCGGAGGCGGGAGGTGGGATTGTACACGGCATTCCATCTTGAGAGGTAACACCTCCTGCGTCCCCCCACACCACACCAAGCCCAGGAGGGACCTCTAAATCCTTTACTAAACCACCTAGCCTCCTTTTCTAGGGCAGCTGAGACATCTAAAACTTTCTTAGAACCTGTTTTTCTAATGACGTATTTACCTAAGAATATGTATCTACTGTGCTGACAGCATTGCATACCTCACAGCCCAGTTTCAACCCTTTCAGAGAATTTCGTGAACCATTTTAAAGCTCATTAAAATGGAAGGGCCCTTAGACATACTGTTCAAGAATCCTAAAAATGCCCCAAAATAGACAAAAAATGTAGAAATAAATATAGACAGAAAAGATAGCTAAAGGAACCTACCTCATTCATAGGGCTTATGAAATCCTGCAAACAAATATGGTCTCTGGTGTGAATTTCTGACAATTGCATCTTTGGGAAAACTGATTTGGGGAGAATTGCTTCTAGACTGGATTTCACCTCTCATTTTCTTGCTTTTTCCTTTGTTTCCTCTTTTCATTTATTTTTTTATCGACATCCTTCCTCCTTAATATATTTTTATTCTTTCTATTCATTTTCCACCCCTTCTTCCATCTTTTCTACCTCTTTTCTCTCTTCCTATCTTCATCCCTTCCATGGCCCCTTGACTAGTTGCCTCCCGCCGCCTTTCTCAGCCCGGGGTGGCCTCCAGTCTCCGTGCCTTCTCTGATCTTGCAATCCAGCTCAACGCCCCTCTGAGGAGCACCTTCTGCTCCGGGCACTGAGCTGTGCACAGGGGGTTGTGGAGAGAAGTTTGCCATGGTCCCCCGGCCTCTTGAACTCACCGTTCCAGTGCGAAACACAAGAGAAGATGGCCAGCGTTCTGGGCAGAGAACTGGGAGTCCAGAACATTCCAACCCATCTACTTCCACGTTCTCCTCCCCTTGCCGGACCCATGGAACGGAATGAAGCTGAGTCTATCCATCTTACCTCTGGGCCTGTGTCTTTCCTCCCCTCTGCTTCTCACACAGTGTGTCTACGTTAAGGCTGGGAGCTCTGCAACCAGGAGCCCACTGAGGAGAGTGCTTGTTACTTCTGCAGAGACGTATGTAAACGAAGAGACAGGAAGCCCGGTGGTGAGGCTCCTCCACACCCCAGGCCTGGGCCAGCCCCCAACGTCACTATCTGGGGCTGGGGTCACCACCCCCTGCCTCTCAGGGAAGATGTCAAAGTGAAAATGCCAAAGTCAAAGGGAAAAGTTGAGCGGAACCAGGCTGGAGAGCAGAGTGTCACCGAACTCCTTGTTGTGTAACAAGAAAAAAATGGCCTCGATGATACTGCAGTCTGGTTTGGGCTTCAAGGGAAGAAGAAGTGGGAGGGAGGTGGGGGGCACATGAGAGCATTTGGTAAGCCCCGTACAGCCCCTTGCTCCAGGGTCCTAAGGGCATTTGTTCAGCGGGGAGGGACCAGAGGCATTAGAGGTGGCCCAGTGTGGCAGAGAGGGTCTGGGCTGAGACCTGCAGAGTGACCCCCAGAGTGACCATGGACTAGACCCTTTGCCTCTGGCCCTTCGACTCTGGCCAGCCCTCAAGTGCTTCTCTAGCCCAGGTCTCTCTCGAGCTCCAGACGTGCAGCTCCACCTGCCGTTGGACATCTCCATTCGGAAGCTCACTGTGCAGAGCAAACCCAACATGTCCCACACTGCACTTACCAGCTGCTCACCATCACCCTCCAGCCCTACTTCTTCCGCAAGTCCAAGTCCGCCGCTCAGCAAGGGCTTTGCCACCTCCCAGCTGCTCAGGCCAAATAAACTGGGCGTACTCTCTGACTCCTTCGCCCAACCCCTCCCATACGTTTATTTGCCATTTCCTGTGGATGCTACCTTCGAACTCTCTCAGAAGTCTATCCAAGTCACTCTGCCCCACTACCACCGTTCCATCCACTCCAACCCCAGGTGCCATCCCCCTCTTGTGCCTGGAGGACAGCCCCTGCCTCCTCGCCGGTCTCCTGGCCTCCCCATTCTGTCGTCCTCTGGCTCATCCTCCACCAGCAGCCTGACTGATCATTTAAATGTGCCCATGTGACCGTGCCCTTTCCCTACCATGAAAAGAGTGGCTAGTTGAGCTTGCAACTCCAACAATTAATGCAGGCATTTCTACTTGAGACAACGTAGTGATTCATTTGCCACAGAAAGGCATCCCGCTACTTTTCATCTTATAACACAGTGTACTCAACATTGGAGATTTAATAACATTAATATTTACTGCTTCATCAAAGAAATTCTTAAGTGAAAGTGGCATTAATATTTTTATTCATTTTTGACTGCAAGTGCCTGGCGGTGAAGAACACAGTGACCACAGCCCCGTTTGGCTCCGCTGCCTCGATTTGTGCTAAGGCAGCAGTCTAACCCAGATTGCTTTGGCAGCGTCATCACGATGTCAACCTAGTGACAAAAGCCAATAATGTCTTATTATTTTTATGAAAGTAGCTTGACCTCAGAATCTCCCTGAAAGGGTCTCGGGGGGCCCTCGCCCCATGGGCTACACTTTGGGAACCACTAATAGAGGAAATTTCATTCAATCTTCAGATCTTCGCTATTTGTCTGCACCGACTTTAAGTTGTCCCCCAAAATGTTGTTTCTTTCTTTCTTAGTAATAGAACCCTCCTTTTTTTAGCTGAGGTCCTGGCTGTCCAGATTTAATGTATACTGAATCCCAGCCTCCCTTGCATCTGGACGTGACTAAATGACTCAATTTCGGTTAATGGATGTAAGTGCGAGGGTTCGGTGTGACCTCTAAGGGCCGTCCGTACAGGTAGGGTGTGTGTCCTCCTGGGGCTTCAACCCCCTCCTGCAGACTTCTTTACAGCCAGCCTGCTGTTCTCATTTAAGTTTCTAACCTCTGATCTAATCCAGTTCTGCCCGTTCATTCATATACTCAACAAGCTGGGTTGTTTTTTTTTTTTTTAAGATTTTATTTTCAAGTAATCTCTACACTCCATGTGGGGCTTCAAATCCACAACCCCGAGATCAAGAGTTGCAGGCTCTACCGACTGAGCCAGCCAGGCGCCCCTATTCAAGTGTCTTCCAGGCCCAAGGCACTCTGGGTGCAGGGGTTGTAATAAGTAAGCTAGACATGGTCACCGCTCCAGCCTGTGTCACAGACACTGAACAATTAATCGTGCCATCACAATTGGACACGTGCTACAAAAGGGAAGCCCAGGGTGCTGGGGATCTTATTATAGGGAGCCTGATTTCAACTGGGAGATCGAGAAAGGCTTCCCTGGGAAGTGTGTATCAGGGAGCATTGAGCTCTGCTGCAAGTGAAAGAAAATTCAACATGATAGAGGCTTAACTGAGACTGAAGGTGAGTTCTTACCTGGAAGAAGTCTGGAGGCAGGTGCCTTGGAGGTAAGGGAGGTGAGGGGGTACCCCCTCACCCCCCGCCCCGCACCTTACAGCAGGATTTGTGTGTCTGGATCTTGTTGCTTCGCTATCCTCTGCACTTGACCCCTCCTCTCAAACTCCTCAGCTGAAACAAGGTTCCCTTAATAAAGGAACCCGCCAGTACACCATGCTTCCTCTCCCTTGCAAGCACTTGTCCAAGTGTAATAGTGAGGAAATTATTGTTTAGTGTCTCTCTGGCAGGCTCGAGTGGTGACCACGTCTGTCTTACTTAGCACCCAGAAGAATGCTTGGTCCTGGTAGACCCTTATTACATATTGAATCATTTATTAAAAGTATTGACGGGCCCCTGGGTGACTCAGTCGGTTAAATGTCTAACTCTTGATTTCAGCTCAGGTCATGATCCCAGGGTCCTGGGATTGAGCCCCACGTTGGGCTCCATGCTGAGCATGGAGCCTGCTTAAGATCCTCTCCTTCCATCCCCACAGCCACCCCTGCACGGGCATGCGGGCGCACTCTCTCTCTTAAAAATAAATTGAATTGTATTGATATTTATTGGTATTAAATTGGTTGTAGTAAAATACGCACACTGTAAAATTTACCATTTTAACCGTTTTGAAGCCTACAGTTCTGTGGCATTAAGTACATTCATGTTATTAGGCAGCTATCACCACCATCCATCTCCAGAACTTCTTCATCTTCCGCAACTGAAGCTCTGTACCCTTTAAACACTTACTGCCCATCCTCCTCCCCCAGCCCCTGGCTGTTGAATATGTTATTTTTATTATATTTTATTTTTTTAAGATTTCATGTATTTGAGATATTTATTTATTGAGAGAGAGAGAGCACGCACAAGAAGGGGGAGAGACAGAGGAAGAAGGAGAAGCAGGCTCTCTCCTGAGCAGGGAATCTGACACGGGGCTCGATCCCAGAACCCTGAGATCATGACCTGGGCCGAGGGCAGACGCTTAACTGACTGAGCCACCCAGGTGCTCCTATTTTATTTTATTTTATTTAAATTCCTGTTGAATTCTTTTTGAATGAATGAATGAATGAATGAATGAATGAATGAATGAATGAAAAGCCAAGGATCACAAAACCAAATGACTACAGGAGCCTGCTAGGTGACACGGTGGGGAAAACAGTAGGGAGGGGTGGGGACTGAGGTGGGCCAACTGGAAGGTAATGAAGGCAGCCACTGACCCACACAGCTCCAGCTGAGTTGATAGGAGAGCTTGCACCAGACTTGCCTGCCTGTTGCACCAAACTTTCAAGGGAAGGTGGAAAACCAAACATTTATATGCTATCCCCTCATTTTAATGTTGGCAACTCACTTTCTGTTGTTGTTCTAACCCTGAGTGAGTCAAACAAAGCATTCCAAAGGGCTTGATCTAGCTTAGGGCCACCAACTTGCAACCGATGCACCAGACGGATTGTGAGATGCTGTCCAGCCCTTGGGTCTGTGACCTTGAGCGCCCGTGAAGTTGGATTCTCAGGAGTTAACGGGCCCCAAGAACCTGGCTCTCCCTCTGGGGTTTCCAAACAGGAAAAGATAACAGGAGGAGAGAGGAAGTTTCTGCTGAGCAGTTAGGACTGCTATGTGCTTTATATGGTTGTATATTTTATTTAATCCTCACGACAATGATAGGGCATAACTGCTTTTCTCCAGATTACACAGATGAGGAAACGCAGGCTCAAAGAGTTTAAGAAAATAGCTAACAGTCACAGAGCCAGTAACCAAATTGGTGGAACTGGGATTCCAACTTAGCTGCTGGGGCCGCAGCCCTGGGTGGTCCCCCTCCCCCCAACGGCCTCTCCTCTGCTGTAAGAAAGGCCAAGTTGGGGTTGCCTGTCTGGCTCAGTTGAAAGAGCATGTGACTCTTGATTCCAGGGTCATGAGTTTGAGCCCTACGTTGGGTGTAAAGATTACTTATAAATAAATAAATAAATAAATAAATAAATAAATAAACTAATAAAAATTAAAAAAAAAAAAAAAAAGGAAGGCCAGACTGATGGCTAAGAGAAATCTTCTCCCATGGTGACAGAGAGGTATAAGGCCGACAAGCATGTCTGGGGCTTCGCACCACCATGATCCCTCACATCAACTGAGTGATTTGCCACTTTCCAAGCACTTTCACATACATTAGCACATGTCAAACATTTTGGTAAGTATTACTGTCCCCCTTTTACGGAAGAAGAAACTGAAGTGAAGCTGTTTGCTCCCTCACAGGCCTGTGAGCATGGAGCATGGGGATTTCCAGAAGTCTCCTGCTTCCTGGTAGAGAGCTACTTTTGCTGAGTGTATTGTCTCCAGGCTGGAGGAGGGGAAGGAGCCCAAGGTGGGAGAAAGTTGGGGAGAAGAGCAAAGCCCACTTGGTGACCTGCTGATGGAGTGTCGGGGACCAGGCTGTTGGAGAAGGGGTAGGGCAGCCTGTGGAGTAGGGAGTTGGAAGCCCCAGGTGCAGTCTTGTGGTGGCCTCCTTACCAGAACCTTCTGCCCTTCTGCAGCTGCACCGACACCCTCTGCAAAGGGGAGTGGGGGCAGGGCTTGGAGATGGGGGAAGTGGGGGAGGGGTGACTGAGGCTGTTGTTTGGGAAGCAGAGTCTTGGAGGGCTGACCCACCTCCACCCTAGTCATATTGTCCCTAGCTCTGTGACCATGTTCGGCAACTCGGAGGGAAGCTCCTGGGCCTCCCACCTCCCATGGGAGGTTGGAGCAGGCAGATTTCAGAGCTTGGCCTGGGCTCAGCCAGCCAGCACCTGCAGCCCTTGGAGAAACTGTCAGCCACAGAGTGGAGCAGCTAGAAGCCATCCCCACCCCAACCCCATTCCCTTCAAAGGGCTAAGTCCACCTGGGAGTGGGCCTGAGCAGGGACACCTAAGCTCTTTGCTCACCTCCTTTGGAGGTGGGGTGGGCGGCAACAGCGGGGGCTCAGGCCTGAAACCTAACACCCCTGCCTGGTGGGGGTAGTGGGACAGGGAAATTTCTGCTCCTGCCCTGACCCAGGGAAATGAGAAGACCAAGTCAAAGGTCAGGGACACACTGGCAAATGTGACCACCAGTCTGAATGAGCACAGTATGGCCTCTTGCCTGACACATTTGACTTGGCAAGACCCTTACCTCATTCGGCTTCCAGAACCTCTGGACAGTAGACAGTGGAGGAGGCTTGTCAGGCCCATTGCAAGGCCAGGGATGGAGGAACTCAAAGATGCCCCCTCTCCTCATTTGGCCTGTCTCTCTTTCAGGCACTGTTCCCCCACGATAGCCAAGCTGTCATAAGCAAGATGGCCCCCAATGATTCCTGCTACTTCCAATTCATACTTTATGCTGTCGCCTCCCATATTGTACCAGCGTTGGTCTGTGTGGTCTAGGGCAGAAGTGATGGTATATCCCTTTCTAGATTAGGTTATAAAGACGTGGGAGCTTTCTTCTTGGCCACTCTCTCCCCCTGAGGAAGCCAGTTGCTATGTAGTGAGCAGCCTTATGAAGAGGCTCACTGAGAGAGGAACTACAGCCTCTGACCAGCAGCCACCTGAGGGAGTCTTTTTTGGAAGCAGATCCTCTGCCCTGGCCAAGCCTTTAGATGACCACAGCCCTGGCCCACATCCTAGCAGCCTCACAAGAGACCCTGCGCCAGAACTGCTCAGCTAAGCTGCTCTTAGCTTCGTGAAGGTGTGAGATCATATGTTTATTGTTTTAAATTACTAACCTTTGGGGTGACTTGTTATGTGGCAATAGGCAACTAATAGAGCATTTTTTTTTTTGCTTCCTTCCTTTTTTAGTTTTTAAGATTTTATTTATTTATTTGACAGAGAGAGAGAGCTAGAGAGCACAAGGGGCGGGGGTGGAATGGCAGAGGGAGAAGGAGAAGCAGGCTCCCAGCTGAGCAGGGAACTGGGATCATGACCTGAGCTTAACAAAGTGAGCCACCCAGGTGGCCCACTTCCTTCCTTTTTAACAAGGGTTTAAGATGATCCCCCAGCCCCACCCCCACTGAAGGCTCCTGAGCTCCCTGCCTCCTTCACTCCCTTCCCCTCCAGGATCCCAACCTGGAACACTGGTTTGCCAATGAACTTGGAGATGCAAGATAAATTCACCTAGCTCCCTGGGGGGTCTTAAGAGAACTGTAAAAGGGTCAGACGTTATCCTGCCAGATGGGGAGTGGGGCTTTGGGGGGAAAGGGGGTGAAGAGCAGGAATGTGTCAACCCTAGGGAAGACCCCACAGAGGAAGGAATAAGAATGAAAGAAGGAGCCCTGTATGCACAAGCCCCATGCCCCCTCTTCCTTCTACCCTTTGCTCTTCTCTTTCTTAGTGGGTAGAGGAACCAGGTGGCCTTTCATGTTGCCTCTGTCCCCTCCCTGTCCCCTTCATTCAGGAGCTTGGGGAAGTCCCCACATAGACAATGGTGAATCCTTGATGACTACTCTCATGAGCCCAAAGGGCATAGGATGTTACCCAGTAGAGAGGAAAATTGCCACCCACAGAACTTTCCAGGAAACCCCGGCCCCATTGAAACATGGGGCTTCCACTCCAGCTATGGAGAGCAGGGTCATAGGGCAGACCTGAGGAGTCTCCTCAGCAGCTGTCCCCAGCCCATGGCAAAGGGTGGGGATGATGCTTTGGAGGCTTCTCAAAGGAACTTCAGGACTTCACCTTACAGCGGGATGACCTCTGGTGAGTGCCAGCGCCTCTCTCCGTGCCACCGTTTCTCTGCCTGTGACAAGGCAAGGGTTACCACCATGCTAAGGCTCAGAAACTCGGACTGCTTTAAATGGTTCATTCCTCAGGTTTCAGAGGGTACCCCTCGCCCTCAAAGGCTCTGCCCAGAGCAAAGGTACCCCTCTGTCCCCAAATCTCGGGCCATCGTGTCTCCACAGGGGTACGTCTTCAGCCTCCGGGTTTGTGTCGCTGTGCACGTGGCGCCCAGGCTCGGTGGGATACCGAGTAGGGCGCCTGCCACGGCGCACGCATGCGCCACCATGCGCCTCCGGCTCCCTTTCAATCTTCGTTTCCTCCTGTCCAGGGTTAAAATTCCCTGGCAGGGCTGTGTGCGGCTGAGTCCAGAGCCCTGCGCATACCGCAGTTGGAGGTCTAGGTTCGGGGAGGGGGGTGCCGGGGCCGAGGCTGTGCGTGTGCTCTGCGGAAGGACAGCGTGCACGGCTCAGGCGAATGTTCGCTCCAAGACAGAGACAGACAATGAGCGAGGCAGGCAGGCTCGTGGGGCTGTGTCCCCTTCCCGGCGTGACCAGAACGGCTTCCTCCTTCACAAATGGGTAATCAGCCAAGCACATCATATGCACGGGGGCACCTTAGTTTTCAAAGCCCTTTGACCGTCCGATACTCACAGCAACCCGTTTTCATGGGTCATTATCCTTACTCCGTTTAATAGGAGGAAACCGAGGCTGAGGAGATCAGCTCTGGTCAAGTCAGCAGAGAGAGGACTCCCAAAGCTGCGCCGTAGCCAGCGGTCTTGCTGGCCATTTTTCTCCCCACGTGGGGCCTTTGTTCACAGCCCCTTTGTCAGACTTGGATCATAACCTTGCCAGGGCCAGGGCTACGTGTCGTCCTGAGGCGGGCATGGTTCGGTCCCTCTCCTGGAGAGCGCACAGGGTACGTGACCGCTGCTTGGTGTCCTCATACGCGGCCCGTAGAAAGTGAACCCCGCAGAGCTGGTGTGCACGCAGGGATCTGGGCCTGTCTGGACCACTGCGCGGTTCGCCTCTTCCCTCCTGCCCCCGCGTGCCCAGTGACCTCCCATGGTATGACAAGCAGTGACCACTGGGTGGCAGTGTGTTCTCGTGCTGGGACCAGACAGGTTGCCCAGAGCCAAGGAACATGGGGGTGGGGAGGAGGCAAGCAGGAACCCCAGCCAGCTGCCCAGAAAGGTTGCAAGACCTGATCCCCTGGAGGACGTTACATGGCAGGGCTCCTCCGTGTGTGTGTGTGTGTGCGTGTGCGTGTGTGTATATGTGTGTGTCTGCGCGCGCGCACTGCAGCAAAAGGGCCAAGGACAATGTGAAATGGAGCCAAGTGTGGGGTGGGGTGGGCCAGGGGAACAAAAATACAAAGGAAACCAGGGCAGCCAGCATAATATGAGCGAAGGACACAGAAGAGAGCTGTAGAGGTAAGGGGTGAGGGCTTTTGGAGCTTCAGAAAAACGACTACCCCGGGGCAGAAAGAGAGAGAGCAAGAGAAAGACCAAGGCAGAAAGAATCACGAAGAGGCCAGGAACAGAAAAGAGAAAGATAAGAGAGATTGGCTGGGGAAAGTAGGTCGGAAGGCTGAGGTGGGAGAAGGGAGCCCCCAGAGGCTGGGCAGAGACAAGAACCTTCCCTGGACAAGAAGGAGCCAGACTCGGGCTTGCTGCTGACAGGGATTTTATTGGGACTGAGTTGTGAAGATCTGCGGGCTGCCTCAGCTCCAGGTCAGAGCTTCTCTGGCTCTGGCTCCGGCTCCGGCTCCAGCTCCAACTCCCGCTCCAGCTCCGGCTCCGGCTCCAGCTCTGGCTCTTGCTCCAGCTCCCCTATCTTGCTCTGAGCCTGAGGTGGGTGAGTCCCATGCTCCAAGGCCGAGAATCTTCTTGGACGCCACTGTGGGAAGACATGGACGGTGGGTGGGGAGAAGGATGAAGGGAAAGAGAATAAGGAGGATACTGAGTGCATCTATTCTTTCCCAGCCCCCTGCCCTCCCCATCGGGTCCCAGGCCTTTTCTCAGCAACCCCCCCTCCCCAGACTTTCTTGGGTTGTCCTCCAGGTACAAGGAGTCCCTGGAGAGGCTTATGAAGAAGGGGCTCTGAAGGCAGGATGAGAAGCCCACCTTGGTCATCTTCCCTGAGGAAGGGATACCAGATGGCACTCAGAAAACTGAAGAGAGGGGAGGCCAGTGACCGGTGCGGGCTGAGGGGTGTCCCCAGCTCACCTGTCTTCTCCAAAGGTGAAAGCCAAGGGCTCCAGTCATCAAAAGGAGCAGAAAGAGGATACCAAGGATGAGAAAGAGAGGGAGATGGCCTGTTTTCAGGGCACCTGGGGCCCTCCCAGAGCGCTGGGCACCTACAGAAGGAGTTCAACGTGAGGCACCAGGTCATAGCTGAAAGGATATCTTGCCACACCCTCATACGTTGCAGATGCAGACAATGAGGCCCAGAGTTTCGGGACTTATCCAGCCAGGGTCATTAGCTAATGAATGGCAGAAGTGGGTTCGGGACTGGACACGAGGTTAGAAAGAAAAGATCTGGAATGCTGGCAGAGAGGGGTCTGGAAAGTGGGATCGAGAGGACGGGTCTGGAGCTGGTGCTGTGGCATTGTGGGGTCTCAGACCTGGGCCAGCCGGCTCAGTGAGGTACACCGCTGTCCCGAGAAGCCTCTCCCCCTGATACACATGGCACTGCCAGGGCTGGGAAAGGAGTCTGGCCTCCTGCATCTCCAGCCAGGGTCCTGGGGAACCTCTCCAAGACTGCTTATCCAGGGGGCTCCACACAAAGCGCTCTTGTCCCGACGCCGGGGTCACCTCACAAAGCAGTTTTCTCAGCTTGCCAGGTAACCCAGAGGATTTGGGAGTCACTGAGAAAATCAGAGGGAAGAGATCTTTGGGGACCCGACCCTCTTCCTTGAAACCAAAGATTCAACTCCCCAGTCTTAATGGCCCCAGCACTCACCTGGGCTCTGATTGGGTGAGGTTGGGGGGAGGAGATGGGGTCAGGGCCAAATTAGTCTTATCAAGACAAAGCTCTGCGCAGATCACTCTACAGCTCAAAAGCCGTCCAGGCTCTCTAGTGCCTTTGGGGACCGTTCAAACCCAACCTGGCCCGGAAGGATCACCTAACAAATACCATCTTGGATTCTCTGCACGACTTTCTACTCAAACGCTCAGAAACCCCAAGATCAGCCCCCATACACCTTGCACTTTTTTTGCTTCCATGGCTTGGCTCACATCAGGGCCCCCTGCCTTGAGGTGCCCCCCAAATGAACTCTGCCCCCTTTCCTGAATGTTCAGAGAACAGTGAACTGACCCACCACTCAACAGACAGAGCGTCTCAAAGCTGTACGGTGAGAGGGAGGCCGGGTGGGAGGACACCAGTGGTGAAGGGGCTTGAACTAAGCATAGCGGTGGAGGCACCTGACGATTTGGTGGCACAGACGCCGGACCTTAGACCCCGAGGCTGGCGCTTCCCAGCCGTGTGAGTTGAGAAATCCCTTCTCTGTAAAATGGGTAACCATCTCTGCCCGTGAGTTGTCATGTGCAGAGAGCCTGGAAAACTAACACAAAATAGCTGACCCTCAAGAAGGCCTTGGACGGAGAGAACTGGGAGCTGTGGGCTGACTGGATGTGAGGAACCAGGAGGCCAGGTTTCAGGGGAGTGAGATACGGGTGGAGTTACCGGCAGAAAGGCTAAGTCAGCAGGAGGACACGTGTGAGGGAAGGATGGGGCTCGGAGTGAGGCTGGGGTGTGGGTAGGGCATCTCGGTACAGCTAGCCTGGAGCAGGTAGAAAGCCGGCACTGGCCCTCAGGAGATGTCTGACCTGTCAGCGTGTTCACTGATTCGCTCAGTCAATATACAGTACTAAGCACCTACTATGAGGTGCTACTGTTTAGTGACCACAGGTGAGTATTACAGACACAGCCAAGCTGTCGTGGCTTACCAATCCATCAACACACGCTTTCTGAGTTTTTGAGTTTTGTTGTGGTGTGGTTTGTTTTTTTTTTTCTGTGTTTGTTTTATACTCTCTTAAAAAAAAAAAAAAAAGCCCTTGCTCAGTAAATATTTGCTGACCAAGGGACTGATTTATTAACTCCTCCCAAATCCAGGCCACTTCCTGCAACTTTAACCCAAGCACTAGTCCCCAAGTAGATGAGGATTCTAGAGTCCACCTCTTTTGAACCATTCAAACTTTTGCCACTTCTTCTTACTTCTCAGACCTTCCTCCCAATTCAGAGCAGGGGAGTCCCTCAGAGAAGAGTGGAATGTTCACCTAGTGACTCAGGGGAGATTTTCAGTTTCAGTTCTTTATGTGGGGGCGAGAAAGGAGGCCACCAGGGCAGCCTCTGCAACTTGCGCCCCCTGGCCTAGCATCATGAGGTGTCTGCCCAGTCTTGGCCCAGCCGGCCTGCCCTCCCTGTCCCAGCTGCCCTGCGATGGGAGCTCGTCCTTTCCCACCTGGGGCTGACCTGTGATGACTGCCAGAGTGACCGTGGCACTGAGCTGCTGTCCCTGCAGATGGATGTGGCAGGTGTAGGCCCCAGCCTGGGCCTGGCTCACAGCCTCCAGTTGGAGGTTAAAGTTGCCATCGCCTCCAGCCACCAGGAGGTCAGGACCCCCGGGAGGCGTCCACCTGGCAGTGAGAGAAGACTGGGTCCCCACACCGGGAGGCAGGCGGCAGGGTAGGTGCACCCTGGAACCTGCTCCTGCATACACTGTCAGAGGCCCTGAGGGCTCCAGACCTGGGAAAGAAGGAGAAACCAAAGTTGAAGCGGAGAGGGGGAGGCACAGAGAGGCTGGAGCACTGGGGCCCCGGGGGAAGGGAGGCAGACCAAAGGAGGTGGTCTGGCTCTGAAAAGCACAAGGGTGCAGAGCAATGTCGAAGTGAGGATGCTCAGAAGTGTGAGGCCCAGAGCATTCACAGTGGGCCCTAGCTGCCAGAGACCTGGTTTGGGGACCCATAAGTCGAGGGGGGGGCAGGGAGGGGTTGTGGTCAAGGGCGAAGGCAGACTGGAGGTGTTACCCAGAATGGAGAGGTTGTACGTGATGGAGACATTGAAGCCATCTCTGTAGGTGAGGATGCAGCCCCATGGCCCAGAGTCTGAGGGGCTGACTTTGGGCAGGAAGAGGAAGCTTCCAGCTAAGTGGTGATGGGGGGACTCCTGAACAGGGACTCTGCCCCGGAACCAGTGCACAGAAGCTGGCGGGTCAGGGCGGCTGAAGGAGCAGTTCAAAATGACCCAGTCGGAGATCCTGAGGGACCCTGGGGGGCTAGCAGTCACTGCTCACAGAAAAAGAAGGTTTGATCAGCCCCACGGCAAACACTTGTCTTCTCCTTCCCAACCCTCCTCCGACCACTGCCCTGCAAGCCCCCCGCCCCCGCCCCCCCAGTCCAGGGCCTGGCACCTGAGGTGCTTAAAATGGGTGCTCCGGATCTCCTGCCTCTTTCCCCTGCTTCCCCGCCCCGCCAACCTCCAGTTTACTTGGCTCGATCTACCCTTGCCTGAGGATCCCCTCTAAGCCCACCCCTGAGCTACGGATGTCTAAAATGAGTCACTCTAGCCCTGCACTCTGCCCCCCAACCCAGGGGTGCCTCACCTCCTCCACCCTGGCACTCCCAGTGTGGGTGGGGGAGGGGAGCTCCGGGGGTGAGACAGTCTCTCCATAGGGTCCTCTCCCCACACACGTACTTCTCTGGGGGCCCCTTCCACTCTGCTCCCCACCCCCTCCCGCTCCCCTTTTGGGGGCTCTCGGGCGGGGCCCAGGGCGCATCCTGAGAGGCACAGACACCCCCCCCCGCCCTTCCTGCCTCCGGGGCGACGGGGACCGCGGCGCCCGGCTCCAGCCCCGCTCCCCGCGGCCCGCCCCCACCTACTGGAGGCCTGGCCCACGCGCAGACGGAGGCGGCAGGCGACGGAGCGGTCCCGGAGGTGCACGGCGGCGCGGTACTCGCCGGCGTCGGCGCGTCGGGCCGGGCGCAGCCACAGCGAGAAGTCCCCGCGCTGGAGGCCGCGCTCTTCCACCTGCACGCGGGGCTGCAGGGGGGGCCTCCCGCTGCGCAGGCCGCCGGCCGCCAGCATCAGCACCACGTAGGGCCGCGGCCCGGGGCCCCGCGCGGACGGCGCGGCGGGGCGCAGGGTGGGCGCGGGAGCCGGAGGGCCGCTGGGCGGGAGAGAAGGACGGGACTGAGAAATTCAGGGGGGAAGAAGCCCGGGGCAAGAGGCAGTCCAACCCCACTTCGACGATGAGGAAAGCCCCCCAAAAGGGAGATCTCTGGACCGCTAACCGACCCCATCCCCGTCTCCTCTCGGGTTGGGCCAGCGCCACCCACTCTCTTGAGGGGCAGGTGTAGAAGGGATGCAGGTGTGAGGGGAGCAGTCTTCCGAGGAAAGAAGGAAAGGCAGCGGGGGAAGCGGAGCCACGGCTTCAGAGCGACTGACAGCTCAGGGGAGGAGACAGAGGGCTGGCTTGGGCCTGGGGTTGTGAGTCTGGATGCCATTGCTCTTGGCTTTGGGGGTCCTATTTCCCAAGTTAGGGGTGCATACCTGTCTGGTAGATGGTGCCAAGTGACCCCTGCGGTTCGCAGAAGGCTGACATCCTGGAGAGGGATTGTGGGGCTGCAGGGGAGCTGGGCAGGAGCCCCTTCCTGGGCCCACACCACCGGGACCTCTGTCCCAGACCCTGGAGCCTCCACTGGGGAGGAAAAAAGAGGCCAAGGGGAGGGGCCATGAGCCAAAAGACTTAGGAGCAGAGAAGGAGCCTCAGTTAACCGAAGGAGAAAGAAGGCTGAGGAAGATCTTGGGTTTCTGTCCCTTCCCCACCCAACGGGAAGACTAAAGAGAGGCTTTGGGGGCAGAAAGGCTGCCCCAAGCAAGGCATTTAGAAGAATCCACCCAAGCTAAGGACCTTGGCAGCTGTGAGGTCCAGACATCCCTGCTGACCACACCCTGCCCCCACCATGATTCTGAAGTCAGCCCTCCCAGAGGGTCAGCCCCATCTTACCTGGAGCCACCCACCGCAGTTGCAGAAGCAGCAGAACCAGTAACGGAGCCTCCCACATCTCCCCTTAGGCCTGGGCCACACTGAGCCCCGCAAAGGGAAGAGGTCAGAAAGAAGAGAGGAACGGATGGACGAAGGAGAGTTCTGCAAAGAAATGGGGTGAAGGAAGGGAATCTAGAAGAGGGACAAGGACAGAGACCTGGAGATAGAGGGAAGAACCAACGACCAGAGGCTGGAATCTAGAAGCAAGCTGGCCAGATCTGGCAGCAGAAGTTGGGGGGGGGGGGTCCCAGGAAATGGGCAGGGCAGTGACAGAATAGAGTGGAGGCAAGGTGGCTGTCTTGAGCTGGGAGGCAGTTCTGCTGCTCCCAGGGCCCTCGCCCCTGTCCTTCTGCCTTCCCTCCACCTTCCCCACTTCCCCTCCCCGTTGCCCCCCCTCCACACCCCAGGGCTTATGGTTTCGCTTCGCAGTGGAAAGTCTGAGGGGGTTGATTCCCAGCAGCATTACCCTCCACCTCTGTGGTGGCGCTCCCCTTGTTTATTTCCTCAGTCCTGGGTGTCCCCGCCGACCCCTCCCCCCTCCCCCACCCTTCTGACTATTCCTCTTCCCGGGGACCTTCTGCGTTCTCTCCAAGCCATTTCTGCCTGGAACGACCTGCTTGCCCACCTCTAAGCTGCAACTCCAGTCCCAACATTAACACTTTCTTCTTGGCAAAGCCCCTCCCTTGGTACTCATCTCCTCGCTCATTCCTTTAACCTCCCAGGACTTTTACTTAGCATGAGGCCAGCCTCCCCACTCATCCCATGGCTCCTTGGGAATAAAGCAGACCTAAAAGATGGTAGGTCTGGGGAGGGGCACTCCAAGTCCCCGGAAAAGAAAAGCTACATTATATTGAGCCTTCACTATATACTAGAGAGACTGTATTGGATACTTTACAAACAGTAACTCATGGACTCTATCCCCCATTGTACAGATGCAGAAACTGAGGTAGGCTCAAAGATTGACCAAGGTCAGTTAGGGAGTATGAAGCCAAAAGGTGTGTCTGTTTGTGTGTCTATAGTCCAGACTCTGGGTGAGTTATGGGTGTCCTCTTGAATGGTGGGGTCAATGAGTCACACACACATTAACACCCCTCCAGTTCAAGACCCCAGTGTAGTCAGCAGCTTCTCCCACTCCAGAGGTTTTGAACTAACAGGGCAAGGGAGATACGGAGAAATCCAGAAATCCTGCATCAGAGATTGAACTCAAGAAAAAGTGACAGAACTAGGGAAGGAAGTCTGACGGAGGGGAACTCTTGCTCCCCACCCCACCCCACCCAGCCAGAGGAGCCCAGCCCAGAGAGGGGGAGCATGGGTGCCAAGAACTTGCACCACACCTGGGAACCACAGGAGGCCCTGGAGTTTTCCCCTAACCAAGTGCTCACTTCCACACTGCTAGGTAGAAGACACATTTGATGCCAGACAGCTCTCACTCCAGGTCCCAGGAGGCTGAGACCCAGACCTCCCAGCCCTCTCCCACTTCAGGGGCGGGACTTCCTGTTTCTGAGGCTGTTTCTTTGCCTGGTTCAGCACAACAGAGCTGGTAGCTTTCCACTGGGCTCAGCAGTGTCTAGACCGGGTATGGGCTAGCAGGGAAGTGTGTGTGTCCCGCTGGGGAGCATCCCCAAGAACCCGAAATGAGAGAAGAAGTTAGTTCTCAAAGAAGCTGCGGGCTCCGTGCCCACCGCTGGAGTGCTGATCTTGTCTTCTTGAGTGGTGGCTGGTAGGAGGGTGCAGCTGCTTTTCTATAGAAGGCAAGGGTCCTGATGGAATGTAATGTCCGCCACCCCACTCCCTCTGCCCTGGGAAAGCAGGAGACAGGTTAAAAACAGAAGCGCGACCGTTTCTTTATTAAATTATACAAAAAGGGGAGGAGAGGGGAGGGGGGCAGCTGTGGGGCTCGGCCCCAACCCTGGCCCCACCCCGGCCTGGCGCTGTCTGAGAGAAGGGGATCTGAGGGAGACCCAGGGATCAGGCAGGGTAAGGATAGACAGGACATGAGGCTGGGATGCAGAGGTGAGGAAGGAGAGGCTACCAAAGGAGGGGTGGAGGAGGGAGGGAGGGAACAAGGACAGGAAGAGGAGCGACTGGGGACCAGCTGGGGAGCTCAGATGGAGCAGGTCAAGAGGTGGAACAATGGCAGAGTGAGGATAGAAGGGGCAGTGTCTGGAGAGGCGGACACGAGAAAGGCTGGGGACAAAGAGGGTGGCAGCTCTGGGGCAGGGTCCAGAGCCAGGAGCCAGGTGAAGAGTGGCTGCACTCATCTGTTCCCACCCCCACCTCCAGGCCCTGAGGGGCCTTCCCACCCCCAGCCCACTGGCGGGGGGCTCATGCCGACGCCCCATTTTCTGTCTTCTGCCGCTTGGGATCCGCTTCATCCTGTGGAAGGAGAGTTGGGGTAGCTGCAAAATGGGAGAGGGACCTCCCCCTGTCCCGGCCCTGCTCCAGCCCCCGCCCGTGCACCACAGGGATCCAGGTGCAAGTCCAAAGGGCTCCCAGCCCCTGCTGCATCCCTGACAGCCCCTCAGGCCCCACAATCCAGCCCAAACCTCCTCTTCAGCAGCTCTCTTCAGCGCGGGCCCTTCGTCGTCATCATCTTCTTCTTCCTCATCTGAGGAGCCAGAAACGGGTCATTGGGGAAGGGCAGGAAGCTCTGGCACAGACCCCCTGTGGTCGCCCTCAGCCCTGCTTCAGGTCTTCAAACCCACCCTGACTCTGTTCCTTTGAGCCCAGCCGCCCCTGCCCCTCCCCACCTTCTTCTTCCCCTTCATCCTCCTCCTCTCCGTCCTCAGCAGTTTCTTCCTCTTCCTCCTCGGCTCCGTTCTCCTCCTCCTGTGGGGACCCGGAGAGGGGAGAGGAAGCAGTGTCAGGCTGGCCCTGGGTGCCTCGACCACGACCACCACCACCACCACCACCACCACCACCACCACCACCACCACCACCACCGGCAGGGGCACTGGGAGGGCCGGAAGGATGAGGCAGGGAGGGTGGGAGGGGCCAGAGCGAGGGTAGGACCCAGCCCCCTCCACCCGCAGGTAAGTGGGGGGCAGCTCCGAGGCTCCTCCACCTGACCCCTCCGCACCTCCACCACTTCTTTCTTTCGCTCTTTTCGGCTGGCCTTCTCCTCCACCTTCTCTTTCTTCTCCTTCAGGTCCTGCAAGAGAGAAAGAGGTCACCTTCCTCTCACCACAAATGAGCTGCAGCCGTCCCTCCTGCCCCGCTCTCCCTCTGCAGTGAGCTTAGAGGAGCGTGAGAAGGAAGGAGCTGGCCACAGCAGCTTAGAGGCAGAACAGAGGTCCCGGGGTCCGCAAGGCCACAAGGGGGCTGGCACCAGACACCTTCCCCGAGACTCAAGGGAGGAGGGAAAGTGATGAAGACAGTGAAGGGGCAGCTGGGCGGAGGCAACCGCTCATCACTCCCACCAAGTTCCCCAAAACCTCACGCTGAAGAGTTCGGCTCAGCAAACCAAATCCCCTCCATCTGCTCTCAGCCCCGATGCCCCACCCCCTCTGGAGGTCCCTCCGCCTTCCTGGCCTGCCCCCTCCCACTGCCTGCCCTGCTCTGCCTTTTGTCTACCTCTAGGGCCTTTTCCTGAGCACACTCTCTCCTGGGCACCCCTCCCAGCCTCCCCCTCGAACTCCTCCAATGCCTTTGTTTCTCTGGCCGTGTGTCCCCCCACTCCTCAGGCTCCTACGTGGCCAAACACGACAGGAACAGGGACAGCACCCCAGCATGATGCACACCTACTCCAAACCAGTTCCAGTAGTTTCTTCCTCCCTACGCCCAGCGGGTGGTGTGCCCGCAGGGTGCGCACTGGTGTGGTGGAAGGGCAGAAGTAACCATTTCCGGGGGGAATGTCGGTAAAGGAGGATAAAGGAAACGTGGAAGGGAGAGGGTACTGGACATGGTAGTTGGAGAGAGACAAACAAGGTCTGAGTCTGGGCTGATGAGACTGTAGATGGAGAAGATACCTGTCTGCAGTACCCTCCCTCCTTCACCCCAGGAGCCCAGCAGGCACACCTTGAACGTCCCATTCTGCTGCGGCAGATGGAGATGCTCCCGGGTCCCTTCTCTCTGGACATCACACAGGCTCTTCCAATTTAGATTCCAGTCCTCTCCCCCCGCCCAACTGCCCATGGCGGGCACCGATCAACTGTGGCTGTCCCTGTGTGATCTGATCTGGTGTTGGCGTACAACTCTGTGTATCTGATTCCATGTGGATGGAAGTTTTCTGTGCGAGTAGATCACCCTGGAGGGTGTGTCCTTTCTGGACCAGGATCAGGGACAGCAGTAGGGGTTGGTGCAGAATGGTTGACCTGGAGGGACACTCAATTCCCTTCTCCCTTTAAGAGGTACACAGGACACCAGACCCTCTCACTCCAGCTCGGTTTCTTCATGCCACTTCCCTGTCCTCGTTTCTTTGCCACATGGTCGATAGGGCATTTCTATTACCTGGTGGGCTTTCCCCTGCATCCTGAGCCTGGAAAGCCAGGGGCTACTTGGCTTCTCTCTGGGGGCCCCAGCACCAGGTCTGTGCTGCCCTGGCCTGAGTTTCCCATCTGGGCTGATAGAGAGAGGGAGGGAGAATTAGAGGGAGGGAGGGAGGGAGACTACCAGAGACCAAAGTCCAAGGGGCCGGCCCCTCTCCTCCCCTGTCCTGTCCTTCTGGTCACTGTCCTTCCATGATCCCTGTTCCAGGAGGGTATGTGACCTAGGTCTTGTGCTAAGCAGCTCTCTGGCCTCATTTACTCAACACAGGCACACACGCTGACACAGGCTGACACCGATTCACACACAGAGCTACAGAGGAGCGCCCACGAGATCCGGAGACACATTGCCCGGTGTTTGGGCATTCTGGCACACACTCTTGAGACAGCACAAGAGCGCAATGGAGCCACTCGGCACTCACAAAGCAGCAACATGGCTCCAGAACATCTACGTCTCCACATGCACACATGTAACTGACACGGGCAGTCCCACACACTCGCTGGATTTCAGACATACAAAGACACCTACTCAGAGAAGTCACATGCCACCGCACAGCCCACCGGAGGGCCTCATGGCACACCTTATCAGCTCTCAAACATAGCCCCTCTCTGCCACTGCCTTTAATCCCATGGGTTGCCCCCTTTCACTTCGGGGGGCCTCCAGGAGACCTCTGCGACCTCCTCAACAACCAACCCCACCCTCCCCCAAAGTCGGGCTCCCAGCCCCCAAACGCTGGCCGAATTAATTTCCCAAAGCGACACTCAGCAGGTTCCCTAGGGAAATTAGAGGAAGGCTGGAAGAGAGGCAAGGGCAAAGGGATGGGGCCAGGGAAGGGAGCCGATGAGAGCAAGGACGGCTCGATGCAATGCCATGCAACGCTGAGCTTCAGCTTTCTCGAAGGCTATTCCCGCCCCCCTTCATGATTTTTAGGAATCCAAGACTCTTTAAGTGTGTGTGTTGCGGGGGGAGGGGGAGAGGCTGGAGGGGGCTATGGAGAGAAAAGAGAGCTTAAGGCCAGTGGGGGAAGAAATGGATACAGACGGAAGGAAAGGAGAGGAGAAAACGGGCAGAGGCAGTAGCCGACGGAGGAGAGAAGCAAGAGGCGGTCGGGCCTCGAGGGGAGGGGCCCGAGAGCAACAGCCTCCCGGGAGAGTCCTGTTTACTCTGGAGGATCTCAAACCGCTTAAGAGGAAAGGTGAGGTCAGACTGGAAGGAGAGACGGGGAAACGGGGCGCGGAGAGAGGCAGCGGGGGAGGGGCACGGTAAAGTGAGCCGCGGCGCGCTCCGACGGGAAGCGGACGGGGCAGAGGCGCGCGGGCCGGAGCCGGAGAGGGGTGGGGACGGCGACGGGGGCCGGGCGCGGGCCGAACGGCGAGGCCGGAGCCGCGGCGCGCAGCCTCAGGAAGCTAGAGGGCGCTGGCGGGAGCCGCGAGAAGCGGGTTAGGCAGCGCCGGGCAGGGGAGCGGGGGGGAGGGCGGAGTGGGGTCCGCCGGGACCCGGCGCCAGGGCAGCGTGGGGCCGTCGGGGGCGGCGTGGGGCGCAAGACCGCGCGGAGCCCGGGGGTCGCCGTCCCCGCCCGTACCTTGGCGCTCAACTCGGCCGCTGCCTCCACGCTCTTCTCCGACATGGTGCCGGGGCCGGGGCCGGGGCTGGCGGGGAGCCGGGGTCCCGGGGCCGGGACGGAGGGGCCCTGGACGGCGGAGGGTGGCCGCGGCCGGAACCTAGCGCGGTGGCGGCGGCGGCGGCGGCAGCGGCAGCGGCGGCCGCTCAGCAAGCTGGGTCTCTGGAAGAGGCGGCAGAGGCGCGCGGGGTGGGGCGGGGGTGGGTCTGGAGCGGAGACCCGCAGGGCTGCGGCCGTCCGGAGGGCGGGCGGAAGGGCGGTGCGGGCGGTGGCCGGCGCGCTCCGGCCGCGGTCGCTCGGTCCTCGGCTCGCCGCCCCCGCACCAGCAGAGCTGCCGCCGACCAGCCGCTGCCGCCCCCGGGCAGGGAACCCGCTTATAAAGGCGGCGCTGCCCGACGGGAGGGGCTTCCCAGGGGTGGGGCTGGCGGGAGCGGGGAGGAGAGGAGAGGGGAGGGGGATGAAAGCGGAGGTTGGCGAGGTGGGGATAGGAGGATGAAAGCGAGGGGAGGGAGCGCGCGAGAGGCGGGAGGGAGGACAGGACCAGGAGGGGGAAATGGAGAGACTGACGGTCGCGGAGAAAGGAGTAGGGCGAGGAGGTGGGAAGGGGTGGGGTTCCTGCGGGGAGGGACCTCTCCGAATCCCGACCTACTGCCTGCGAAAGTGGAGTCTGTCTTTTGGGGGCGGACTGGAGGGATGGCCAGAATCCTACTGACCCTCCCCCGCCACCCCCCAAGAAACCCTGAGATTTTGCCGAGGGATGGGGTGGGAGAAGCAGATGGAAAGGCCGGGCAGGTATTTGAGAAACTAAAAGCTTAAAGAAGAGGAAGAGGGTGGCGGAGCTACTTCCACATCACGCTGGCTTTCCCCTCTCCTATGGCATCTCCTTTCTCTGGGGGGCCTCAAGAGGGGATGGGAGGGCCAAAAGGGCAGCCCACCCTCTGTCTTGCCGGAGGCTGACTTTTGTGAACCCCGCTGGGTTCCTCCCTTCCTGGATCTTTCTGGAGATCTAGAGGAGTCAGAGGCCCTCCAGGCTCCTTCCTTCTCTTCCATCTTGGACCGCTCTTACTCGCCCATCTCATCTCACTTGGCTTTGCCTGGTCTTTTTCTCTTCATCCCTGCTTGTTCATCTGTACCCAGACCCCTCCCTCACAACCATTTATCCCTCACATCTCTCATTCTTCCGTTGCCTCTTCTCCACTTCTCATTCCCCTCTTCTACCCTTCCATCTCAGATCTCCTTCCCCTCTGTCCTGGACCACACTGTTCCTGTCTCAGACAGACTCTGGCCCTATACCCTTCGCTGATTTCCCCCAACTCCTTTCTTCAGGTCCTGACTGATCTACATTTTCCCTCTCTTTGCTTTTCTCTTTCCTCTGCTGCCATCTTCCCAGCCTTTCTGGATTGTATTTGCCTCCTTCGCAAGGGGTTCAGGTCTGGAGTTCCAGCCCCACCCTGTTCGACTCATCCTCAGTTCCTGGCCTGCAGTCTCAGTATCTTTGGATCATTTTGAGAAGCTTGGGGGTTTCAGGAGCTGGGTGTATTAACGGTCAGGAAGGTGGATGGAGTGGAAGGCTAGGGTTTGAAAAAGATATTCTAGGTGTGTATGCACTCCCATATTTGTCTATCATTATCATTGTCTTATCATTTTTATTTTCTTAATAAGAGAGTCACACTGATCAATCATCATCATTTGGTATCTGAGTGCTTAAATATACCATCTTTTGGTCCTATGGTGTACACACCTCCCAATTTCTCTTTCTGACTCTTCCTATCAGTTTCTCAGTCTCCATCTCCTCAAAAATCTTGGAGCCCCACCCAGCTTTTTCCTTGCCGGACTCTGATCATCTTTCTCTGAGATCTTTCCATCTCTATCTCAATCTGTTTCTCTGACTCACTCACTGATGTCTTTAGCGATCTCTGACCCTCTCCATCTCTGTACTCTCCTGCTTCATTTCTCTCCCTCTCCCCTCTCCTTTACCCCCCACCCAGTCTCCCTGTCTCGCTCCCTCCCGTCACTCTCTTTCCTTTCCCTCCCACCCTCCTTTCCTCTTCCCCTTCACCACCTCCGAGCCCCGCCCGCCGTCTCGGACACCCTGCTGGGCTCTTACCCTGTTGCCCTGGTAACCGCCCCCCACTCCGGTCACCTCCACTCCCCTCCCCCCTCCAATCACCGCCACCAACAACCTCCATCCACCTTCCTCCTATTTTTCCTGAGAGCCAATAGAAACCCTGTTGCCAGGTGGAATGCTCATTTGAATCAGCCAATCCAGGAGTCTAACTGCTTGCCCTGCCTTATATGGGGATTTGAGGAGGGCCACTCCCCCCACTCCAGCCCCACAGGGGACCAGCCCCTCCACTGTCCTTTCTCCCCGCCCTGGAGAGAGCCTGGGACCCTCCCTGTCACCCTCGTATAAGGGCTTGGCCTCCCATTTCTCTAACTGGGACCACCGGGGTTAGTGCGGGGGAGTGGGCCGGACTGTGGGCTGGGCCTCTGGGTTGGGGGTGGGAATGAGGTGTGATTAGGAAGGGGAGGCGGAGGGAGCCGGGAATTTTGCCCAGGGAGGGGTGTCTGGGAGCGGAGGCAGCTGCAGTGGAAAATTCCAGGGAGATGGAGAGGCAGAGAATGGGAATCCTGCCCCAAGGCCCAAGGGAGTGCCTTGAGAATCTAAGAGTTTGGACACTAGGGTCCCCAGGGACCACAGGAAAAAGATCCAGGAAGCAGAAGGCCTGGATCTAATTCCCTTCCTGCACGGGAGAAGCATCTCTTACCCTTTCCTGTCTGGTTGGACAGCAGAACCGGCCTCCTGACGTCTTAGCTTCATGAGAAAGAAGCTAGAAGTGGAACTCAGGATGAATTTGGAACAAGTAGGATGCTGAAAGCCTAACCCCTTAGTCCTTAGGGTTAGTCTCTGGGTCTCTGGGGCCAGCGGTGTTAAATGATGCCAGCTTGTGTTTGCTCTTTCCAGAGAACTACTTCTGGAGACCTTGTAGAGGCTTGCCTATTCCTAGAGTTCCGTTACTCCTCAGTCCAACTGAGAATTTCTCCCACTAGTTGAATGGGGAAACCTGGTGCTTCTTACACATTTTCTGGAGGCGGGAAAAAGGAAGCCAGGTGAGAACAAGGGAGACATGAGCCCCCTGGAAACCCTGGCTGCTGGCCTGACATCCTAGAGATTTACCTCGATACTATGTGAAAGGTGATCAAGTCTAACTATTGCCATCTCATTCTTAAGTGAATTCTTCCTTGTCCCCACCTTCCTGAGTTTTTTCAGCTTGCCTGTTGATCTGATAAGTTAAGTGCTAAGGAAGTCCTGGTGATCCTCGGAGGCATTAGAGGACAGACAACTGAAAGTTGAACCTTCCCACTCCTCACTGTACTTTTTTATCCCCATTCCACTTCCAGTATAACTCTTTTTTTTTTTTTTAAGATTTTATTTATTTATTTGACAGAGAGAAACGGAAAACAAGCAGGGGGAGTAGGAGAGGAAGAAGCAGGCTCCCAGCGGAAGAGCCTGATGTGGGGCTCGATCCCATAACGCTGGGATCACTCCCTGAGCCCAAGGCAGACACTTAGCTTAACGACTGAGCCACCCAGGCGCCCCCCAGTATAACTCATTTTCTATTCCCCTTTTTTACTTTTCCTTTTTTTTTTTTTTTTTTTAATCTTTTCAAAACTCACGTCAGGGGAGAGGAGAGGGACTCCTAGAGAGAGACCTAAACCAGCCTAGGTTTGATCCTGTTTCTGTTTGCTGCCTGCAGGAGTGTGTCTGAAGAAAGCCTCTTCCCAACACTGGGGCACATCCATCAGGAGCACTGCCCATCACATTGTATCCATCATCACATTCCACAAGCTTTTAAGTAGAGGTAAACTTTTTTCATTCTAGGTTTTCTTTTTGCCTCTTCACCAAGCTTGAACTCTTGCACTTCAACAAACTTAGGGAGCTCCTCCTCCGTGTCCGACACTGTGCTGTGCATGGAGACACGAAGCTGAAAAAGAGATGGTCCCTGCCCTCAAGGAATAGATGGGAAGAGCTCAACGTACAGCCTGAAAAGGGACATGCAGGGGCGCCTGGGTGGCTCAGATGGTTAAGCGTGCCTGCCTTCGGCTCAGGTCATGATCCCAGGGTCCTGGGATAGAGCCCTACATCGGGCTCCCTGCTCAGCAGGGAGCCTGCTTCTCCCTCTCCCTCTGCCTCTGCGGCTCTCCCTGCATATGCGCTCTCTCTCTCTCTCTCTCTCTCAAATAAATAAAATCTTTTTAAAATAAAAAAAAAATCTTTGAAAAGGGATGTACATCCAGCACTCTTTCCACTAGGCAGACAGCACACTATCTCCATGGGTACACTTTTCTAGAATGCCTCCCGGATCTCTCCTGGTTTTATAAATCCGTATCCATTGTTCCCAACTCAGAACAGCCTCCCTTCTTTCCCCCACCTTTACTGATTGTCTCCTTCTCCTGTGCCTAATACCTAGAATGATGCTAGGCACCAAAGAGGAAGAGCTCAATAAGTCATTGACTTCCTAGCCCTGACACACACCATTTTGGCCTCATTCTCAGAGCCCTCTCAGCCTTCTTTATTTGAGTAGGCCTCTCTCTGACTTGGGATCTTCTAACTGCTGATGTCCTGGTGGCCACTGTCTTTTACGCTGTCATCATCACAACCAAAAGTTGTGTGGCTTTCTTACTTCCCTGTGCATCTTGTCCCCAGCACAAAGAATTGGTTTTACCATCCTACGTCTCCTCCAGATTTTCTGATTGGCTTTGTAATTCTCCACATCCTCTTCCTGACCTCCTTCACTTTTAGACCGAGCCTAGTTGCCGCTGCCCAACCCTCTACAGCCCTCCTTGCAGTGTCTCCTCCTTGCATACTCTTTTCAGAAAGCTTTCACAGGCCTTCAGAAAAGTCTGGAAGGAAGATCACATTTATAGATGATTTCTGCCTCTGCCCATGAAATTTACTGTGATGATGGAAGTGTTCTATATCTGCACTTTCCAGTACAGTGGCTACTAGCCACGTGTGGTTACTGAACCCTCGAAACGTGTTTAGTGCAGCTAAGGAACTGCATTTCTTAATGTTATTTAATGTTAATTAAATTTAAATAGCCACATGTGGCTAGTGGCTACCACATTGGACAGCACCACTTTAGGCCTCAGCTTTAAACGGTCTTTTTTCCACCTTCCTGGCCTTCTCCACCCCTAGTGTTCGGTGGGTAGAATGGCGAGATCAACTCTGGCTGCCATGTTGAAGGTCACCTGGGCCACTGTGGTCATATACGTTATCGTAGGTGCAAGTCTGTTCCGGTTCCCACACTTTTACAGGTTAAACAGACCCTGTGCCTGAGGCAGAGGACAGAGTAGAAATGAAAACGCTAGGGGAAATGTTACCTTACCAGAAGTGACAGCTAGAGACTCCTTTTGCCCAGAGGGTAAAAGACTGAGGGAGGACTCAGGAACCAGGAGGAGGCAATGACAGAGCTGCCTGAACCCTTCCAGGTGACTCCAGTCTCAGAGGTCCTGTTCTTACCCTTCACAGTCTCCCTTAGACAGTCCACATGGACTTCCCTGGCTTGGGTCCCACCTTCCGCAGAAACCCGCAAGACCCGTGACTCGCAACCCTCTACCTTTAGCACTGCGACTCCTTCCCTTCTGGTCATCAATCCCTCGACCCTCTGGAGCTCCTCAAACCCCACAGGAGCCACCTGAGATCCTGCTGCTTTCTAGTTTGGTTACAGGTACTGTCCTCCACCCATTCATCCCTGCCCTGGGGGTCACCCAAGACCACCTTTTCTTTCCCTCCCCAGCTCCTCCTCTGAACATTCCTCGAGTGCCTCCCCTTCTCTCCAAACTCAGTCCTGTCTCTGCTCCACAGGTCGACATCTCGTGCTTTCTTTCTTTCTTTTTTTTTACGTGCTGACTTTAAACTTACTTATTAGGGTTTTCAACCAGGATTTAAGAATTTGTGTGTCTTTGGCCCTTACCTCCCTACCTGGCATGTGGTGGAAGGTCAAAATGTTTCCTGAAAGACACAAACTGACTTTCTACCTAAGATACCAATCAACTAAAAAATAAAAATAAAATTAAATACAAACAGACTGTTGTCATTTCCCTACATAAAACTTTTTGATGGCCTCCCCAGGCCTATAGGATGAAGTCTAGAAGCAAACAGGGCCCTTCAAGTTCTGGTCCCTTTGAGCCTAACCTATGTACCCTTATCTCTCAGCACTGTTCCCTCAAAAGTTTTGCTTCGTCCATGCTTTTACTCCTTACAATTCTTCCCAAATGCAGCATACCTCTGTGCCTTTGCACTGATCACATTTCCTGCTCGGAATGCTCTCCTGGCTTCCCCATCCTAGCCCCCAAGTCACTCCCTCCCTCTTCTGAACCACTTTTGCCCTTTTAATATACATCTTTCTACTGCAGCCTTCATCATAGGATTAAAATTGATTCCATGTTGTCCGCCCTCACTAGGCTGTGAAACTGCTGGGCCAGAGACCACATCTTCCTTGTCTTTTTATCCTCAGCACCTAGCACTATGCCTGGCACAGAGTAAGAGCTCGGGAGATTTTGACACGAACTGTCACATAGGTAGCTCAAACTTCAACCCTTAATGTCCATGTTCATCATAAGGCGTTCTGCGTCCTTCTGGATGTCTTCTTGAAAAGATCAGACAATAGGAAGTTACTAAGATTTAAAACTTCAAATTCTTTTTTTTTTTAAGATTTTATTTATTTATTTGACAGAGAGAGAGACAGTCAGCAAGAGAAGGAACACAAGCAGGGGGAGTGGGAGAGGAAGAAGCAGGCTTCCCAGCAGAGCAGGGAGCCTGATGCGGAGCTCGATCCCAGGACCCTGGGATCACGCCCTGAGCCGAAGGCAGACACTTAACGACTGAGCCACTCAGGCGCCCCTAAAACTTCAAATTCTAAACTGACCATTCACATTAGCATATCCACTCAAGAAGGTCTAACAACTAATATCTCGTGGTCAAACTGCGTGTGGAATGCACTTATTTCTACGTCTCCTCCTATTTTAGGTAGTTAGCTGCTAAAGGTAAGACTGTCTGGGGCAGTTATCCTGTGTAGCCCCCTGATCGGGATCTTAGAGCTAGACGCGATTTCACTATATTCGCAAACTGGTACTTGTATATTCTCAGTACAGTGCGGCAAGCAGAATGGTCATTTCTTTCTCATTCAGGTGCCCAGGTAAAAAAATCTCGGAGTTGGTCTTGACTCTTCTCCCTCATACCGCATCGATCCATCAGCCAATTCTGTTGGCTCCATCTTCAAAATATATCTAGAATCTGACCACTCCACCTCCTCCACTGTTTCGAATCTACTCTAAGGCACCAGAGGGTCTCACCTGGATATGGCAACAGCATGCTAATAGGTCTTTCTGTTTCTGCTGTTGTCCCCCCAACAGTCTGTTCTCCATACAACAGCCAGAGTGATCCTTCTGTAGGTCTTACAAAGTCCCACATGGTCTAGCTTCCTTCTTTCTCTGTGACCTTGTCTCTTACTACTGCTCTTCTTTTCATTCACATCAGTCTAGGCACATTGGCTTCTGTGTTGTCCCTTGAACACACTAAGCATACTTCTGCCTCAGGGCCTTTGTACTTACTGTTTCCTCTGCCCAGAATGCTCTCACCTCAGCTTTCCTGAGCTTGTTAGGCCTCCGCTTCAATGTCATCTGATCAGTGAGGACTTCCCTAGTCACCCTAAAAAGCAACCACCACTTCCCAACTACTTGCTTATTCCTCTGTCCCCCTTTTCTGGTGCTTTATTTTTGTCTATGTCACTATTGTATCTCCAGAGCCAGGCATATTACCTGACACATAGTGGGCATTCAATAAATATTTGTGGAGTGGATATGGATATGAAAATAAGCTGAAAAGTTGATTTAAAAAATGCTCTTGAGTCACTTTTTATTCTTACTCTGACCTGGTGTCCACAGTACAACTCATTCTATCTAGGGCAACTTAGCACTAATTTTCAGGCTTTTTCTCTCTTCCCCAAGAGAGAATGCCCATATACATACACACATACACTCAGTCACACCCATTCACTTTGGCTCAGGCAGGAAATCCAGTCTCCCCTAACTCTCACATCATTGCCCCATCCCCACTCTGTTCCAATATCCAACTGGGAGTGCCCCAAATGTATGACGTTACATCTAAAGAGGGTCCCTTTTCTGGCCCAGCTCTACTCTCACAAGGACTTTCTGACTTTGGCTCCACCAGAGCAGCGAATGTAAGAACCACATTGTTTCTCTTCCTTCCCCAAATCCTATCCTCCTGTGTTAAACTTCACTCCTGGCAGGGCCCACTCTCCCTCCTCATATACAGGACACTCCAGTGACTGAGAAATTTCTGTTCTTCAGAGTTCATTGGAAGGAAGGAAGGAAGGAAGGAAGGAAGGAAGGAAGGAAGGGGAAAGAAAGAAAAAGAAAGAAAGAAAGAAAGAAAGAAAGAAAGAAAGAAAGAAAGAAAGAAAGAAAGAAAAGAAGAAAGAAAATGGGAGGGAAAGAATGGGAGGGAGGACAGGAAAGGGAAGGGAAGGAAGGGGAGGGAAGGCAAGGGAGAAGGGAGACAGACACAAACTCTGGTTGTGGGGGGCATAAAAGTTACTTGTAAAATTACATTCCCTCCATTTTTGGAGTAGATGGGGACTTTGAAAATGAGCTCTTGCACTTCCTTCTTCATCCCTACCTATTCAAGAATTTCTTTATAACCTCAGACAAAGCCCAGGTTTGGAGCTTTCTCTCATAGTTAGAAGCTGAGTTGTAATTTGTAAATACTCCTAAGAGAGGTAATACACTGATTTAAAATCAGGCAGAGGTAAATATGACTGATACCGGATTCTTAGGTTTTATAAGGAAGAGGAGAAAGGTTTCTAGGCACCTGAAGACAGTAGTAGACAGTATCAGGTAATGGAAAAAGGAAAAAGGAGGCCAGAAGCAAAGTTGTATCTCCTATCCAATTTTGTGAAGGCTGGACATAATGGAATGAGAAGGGAGAAGCTGGAAGGTGAGTCACCACACTTAGTTAAGTCTGGGCCACAGAACTCTCAGAGAATACCTGATCACATGTCAAACTGCCTTTGAGGCAAGAGGGAAAGGGCCAGTTGCAGAGTGGGATGTCCAGAAATAGAGGATCTGGAGAATAAATTGAAAAGATTTTACTAAGTCTCTTCCCCAGAAATATCAATGAAAAGCAAATTTTCTTTTATTCTGTCTTTGTCTTTCTTTGGTTCTGCCAGTCTGACAGTTTCTAAATTATCTGTTCCCCTCTGTCTCCACTATTGTTTTTCCCTCTTTAATAATGATCAAGACCAAAGAAACCTGAGAAGCCCTGCTCCCAGTACCTTTTCCTGAGTCACCAGGGACCCCCTCCTCCTTCACCCCTAGGGAAGTATTGGGAACAAGTCTTTGGCATTGTCAGGCTCCACATAGCACTAATATGGCTAGCAGCCAGAGTAAAGAACCAGAGAGAGCTAGAGTTTGGATGAGTCTGGTTTAAAGTCCATCGTAGACAGTCCAAATTCCCCTGACACCCTGGGGGAGGGCCCTTCTCTCCAGTTGGGCCAGATTTTATGCAAGACATTTAGTGTGTCAAAGTTTCAATCTTTGGCCTTGCAGTTGGGTCTTCAGGGTCTGATTTCAGCTCCGCCCCTGAGTGATCCTGGTTAATGGAGCTCTCACCCCTTTCTTCTCCCAAACTTTAGACCCTTGACCTGCCTACCTGACTCGAGGCAAGAAAGATCAGTGCGCGACTGGGAGCTCCTGAGGACACAGCAGTTAGAGAAAAGAAAGGGGAGACACTGGCACTAAACTAATTGATTTCAGAACAACAACCTTTGCCCAAACCGACCCTTCACACAGGGTAACTGAGGGGTCCAGGAACCTCGCCAACGCCGGTTCCCGAAGACTGTAGTTCCAGCCTGGCCGAAGAGCGCCACCTGGCGGTCCGCCCTCCCAACCTGGATTCTCTTCGGCCCCGCGGGAGTTCTCGAAGCCTGAGCTAAACAGGGGCAGAACTGTCACCTCCCCCTGTACGTCATTCCGAGGGCCCCGCCCCTGCTTGGAACGCGCCGCCTCCCGACGGGAGTGGCCCTAGCGCCTCCCCCGCAGAACGGCCGCCCTTCCTCCCTCACCGGCTGAATGCCGCTCGGGTAGAAAATCTGCTTAACGTTCCCCCCAGGATCCGCCCCACCTCGTAGCCCACAGGGAGCCCGCCCCTCCCCCCATGGGAATCTGCCCGTCGTCCTCTTCCTTCCCCTGAGGGAACGTGCCGCACCGCCCTCCCCCGCCCTGTCCCTGCCGAGGAAGGGGCGCCCCAGCTCTTCCCCCGCACCCTCGCAGGGAGCCTCTTCCTAACAACAGAGCCCAAATCCAGGTTGGTGATGAGGCCTCCCCTCCCCTGGTCGCCGGAGGACCCCGCGGACCCACGCTCCGCAGCCCCGGGAGCGGGCCCCAACCCTCTCCCCTCACCCGCCAGTGGGCGGAGCTCCGCGGGCCCGGCCCCGGGGTGGGCTGTCCCATCGTGACGTCACTTCCGTCCGGGCCTGGCCGTGGTTCGGGCTCCGTGGGCCGAGGGGGGGTACGGAGGTGGCAGCCGTGGGAGGAGGCGGCGCGGGAGGCCGAGGAGAGCCAGCCCCGACCAATCCCGCGTCCCGGGCCGCAACCCCCGATCCTGCAGCGCACCGAGAGGCGAGACCGGCCGGATGGGCCGCTGAGCCCGAATCGGGGACCGGTGAGGCTCGAGCAAAGCGGGCAGTCGGGGCCGGGGTGGGAGCGGGCCCGCGGGGCTGCGGGGTCTGGGAGCCTGGGATGCGGAGAGGGGAGAGGGCCAGGCCTGCCGCTTCCGCACGCCCGGTGGGGAGGCGGGGGCCGGGGGAGCGGCGGACAGGGGGCGATGGGGATAGTGAGGCCCGCCCGGGGTGGGGGGGGGCTGGCAGGCGGCTGGGGGTAAGAAGGGGGCGAGGTGGCTGGGGTCGTTGCTGGATCGAGAGCCAGCCCTTGGGATTCGCATCCGGAACAGTGGCGTCGGGGGAAGGGGGCATGCTTCTGGCCAGGGCTTTGGGGAGAGGATGGCTGTGAGTGGGGGGAGGCAGAAAACTGCGAGGCTTGGAAAAATTTTCCATGGCCCTCCTTGAGAGGTTGAAGAGCTCTTCCCTCCTTTGAGGGTGGTGTCCAACACCACCTGGAGAAGGGTCTCACTGGAGTTTGCGGGGTCGGTTACAGCATTTGGAAGGGACAGTGTTCTGAGAGTCCTTACACTGAGCCGGGTGTGCAAAAGCCTGGCTGCCTCCGAGTATCTGAGCCTCCACATCTTTACAGTGTTGGAGCCCCCTGGAGCTAAAATCAGGATGTTCCGCTTCATGAGGGACGTGGAGCCCGAGGATCCCATGTTCCTGATGTGAGTATTCCCTCCCCCTCCTGTTCTAGAGCGCTCATCCTACTCCACTTCAGGTCTCTAAGTAGTTCAGACAGACATCTGGGTTCCCATTGCTGGCATTGGCTGGAACCAGCTGGCTTCTCAGCTCCAGCCCAGACTGAGAGAGGAAATAGGCATCCGTGCCCCTGTTTCCCTACCACTTTTCCGTTTTGTGGGGGAGGGGGTGTTGACTGCTTGGCCCTTCAGCCATCCACACTGTATACTCACTCCACAGGGACCCCTTTGCTATTCACCGTCAGCATATGAACCGAATGTTGTCAGGTGGCTTTGGATATAGCCCCTTCCTCAGCATCACAGATGGCAACATGCCTGGGACCAGGCCTGCCAGCCGTAGGATGCAGGTAATGGTGCTGTGACTTGCCTGAGAAATGCCGCAGGGTGGTTAATAAGTCCTTGCTTTTTCTTGCACTTCAGCCAGCTTAGCAAGTGGAATGAAGGATCTTTTTTAGGAGTGGGGAAAGTGGTCTGGCAAAAGGGCTTTGTGATCCCCTTTGGAGAGGAGGATGGAAAAAACTGAGGCCATGGGCTCAGTTTGGGCTTGTAGTGTGATAGGACATGGTCTCTAATTTGTTCTTTATGTTTTCCTGTAGGCTGGGGCTGTCTCCCCCTTTGGGATGCTGGGAATGGTGAGTCCGGATGTCCCTGTGTACACACTCTATACCCTTAGATGTTATTTCCAAATGTGGCTCTCTGGAATAGCCTTTTGGGTAACCCTAGAATCTTTTGATAGTAGTCACAAAGCTCTGGGCCTGTTGTGTGCTAGGAGTCCTGTGGGTAAAAGATGATAACTTATTGAATCCTGCATTCTAGGAGCCATACCTATTAGGAAAATGTAACTGCCTAGCAAAGTTCGTTTTTCTGAGGATGGAGATGCAGTTGAAGGGCCAACAAAGATGGCTTCTAGAGGTGTTTTATTGTTGTTGTTTTTACAGTGTTATGGCCAACCCTTTTATAGGTTAGCATCCATTTACTTGGTGTGCTTCCTAAAGATAGGAGGAAATAGGACAGTTGGGAGAAAGAAAATTCGATCAGAGCAGCCAGAGAGACTGAGGAGGAAGGCAGCAGTAGTGCAGGAAGGGAACCACAAAGAGAACATTCCATGTTCTGGTCATGCTAGTGAAGAGACAGAGCAGTTGCTCCGTGTGGAGGAAGCAGAGAAAGGGAATGTGTCGCCTTGTGTCTGTCTAGCGGGTACCTAAAGGAGACCATTCGAGCACCGAGCGTGCTCTCCTGACTCTTGTTTTCCGTCTCTTTGCTGCAGTCGGGTGGCTTCATGGACATGTTTGGGATGATGAACGACATGATTGGGAACATGGTGAGGCTCTTGCCCCATACGCTTTTGCAGTCTTGTTCTCAGGGATGGCTGGCAGCACCTTGAGTCCTCTGAGGCAGGGAAGAGTACGCTGGTGATGGGCTCAAGCTGGATGAAGTCACTGAGCCCGGAGAGCACTGGGTTCCCTTATCTGCTCTCATGCCTGAGTAGGAAGCAGCAGCAGCAGTCTTTTGAAGTGTGCTATGAAGGTTCCATGTCTTCAGGTCCCTCTTGTTCTTTGGTGGACTCTGAGGAATTTGAGGGGCACTGATATTTTCTCAGTTCCCACGTTTCATGGGAGAGCTGTAGACATGAGCAGGCATCTGAAGTGTGGGATCCCTTCCCCGAGGGGCCGTTTAGCCCTGTGGTACATTTTCCTCCTCAGGAACACATGACAGCTGGAGGTAATTGCCAGACCTTTTCATCCTCCACTGTCATCTCCTACTCCAATACGGGGGACGGTGCCCCGAAGGTCTACCAGGAGACATCAGAGATGCGCTCGGCTCCAGGCGGGGTGAGTTGGTTGGCTTCTTGTTACCCAGAGAAGGCAGAGTGGAATGGCATGCACAGAAACCCTGGCTTCCTTTCTCAGGATTGGGTTGTGGGTGGTTTGTCTGTCCCGCCTGGTGTAGCCAGGGCTTTGGGAGGGGTGGCTGAGTGTGCCGTGTTTTGCCTCATCCCAGATCCGGGAGACTCGGAGGACTGTACGGGACTCGGACAGTGGGCTAGAGCAGATGTCCATTGGGCACCACATCCGAGACCGGGCTCACATCCTCCAGCGCTCCCGCAACCACCGCACAGGGGACCAGGAGGAGCGGCAGGATTATATCAACCTGGATGAGAGTGAGCCTTCCTTCCCGCTCTTTACCCTTCTGACTTCTGGGCCAGTAGCCCCTGGTCCGGGTCCTGTGAGCTAGGAGATGCAAACTTTTTCTCCCTACCTCTGTAGATATTTCTTGGCAAAGTTGCGGGTGGGCCCCCTAGTCCTGCCTCGCTTGAGCCTTATTGTCGGCTTCGGGGGCTAAGTCAGGTGCCAGCAGTGTCTTCACCAAAGAGGGGCCAGCTGTTGGGATCAGTTTTTTTCTTTCTCCTCTTTTTTTTTTCTCAAGTTGACAGATACTTATTAAATACTTACTGTGTGCCTGGGACGATGCTCCTCAACTTTAATAAGTATGCTGTTCCTAGTTTCTTTCTTCAGTGGTCACGCCTCAGGCCTGCTGGTGGCTTCCATATTGGAATCACTATTGGCTGTTAGCTAGTGGAACCCTATTGAATTCCAAAATACTAAGAAAAGAAATTGCTGCTTTCCCTCAACTCATCCCCACACATAACACTTTCAGCCTGTGCCCTGTTTCTTCATCTTAGAAGGCTGTGGCTCACTCTTGCCTCTGCTTCCAGAAGCCAGCCTGTATATTTAAGTGGTCACATGGGTCTCTGTACTCTTCAGGTGAGGCCGCAGCATTTGATGATGAATGGCGGAGGGAGACGTCTCGATTCCGGCAGCAGCGCCCTCTGGAGTTTCGGCGGCATGAGGCTTCAGGGGGTGGGGGACGAAGGGCTGAGGGGCCTCCCCGCCTGGCTATACAGGGACCTGAGGACTCCCCCTCCCGACAGTCCCGCCGCTATGACTGGTGAGGGCCCTAGGCCCTCAGCCTCTCTTGTAAGTATTGAGGGGGAGGGGTACGCAAGGTGTGGAGCACGGAGGGGGGGTTGAGGAGTGTGCCTGTGCCCGAGCCTCCCCCACGAGGCCCAGCAGTCCGGGTGCCCAGCAGGTGTTGCCTGTGATGGTAGAAGTGTTCTTTGGTATGGAAAGAGAAGAATGCTCTCACTGGAAGTGGGGTTTAAACCCAACTCCTGGTTTTCCTATTTTGTCTTTCTTTTGACTTGTGTTCTTCTCTCTTCCCCTTCCAGGTACAGGCTGAGAGGCTGAGAAATCATCCCCTGAAATAACTTTTTCCTCTCCAACTCCCACTCCCAATTTAATATTAAATTAACAGGCAAGCTGGCCCCCACCTCTCCCTGGGGGTCTCAGGGAGAACCTTTCACTGCCCCCTTTACCTACTTTTTCCTTCTTTAATCCCCTACCATGATGACTCCACTTCTGTATTTGCTAACTTGATTTTTCATTTTGCTGCTCCATCTTTGAACCTCCTCCCCTTCCCCATTCTACCCTTGTCATGCATTGAGGGGGCTTTTGGGGTGAGCTCTGGGTTTAGGGCCTTCCTCCATCCCTCAGCTACCCTGGATCTTTGCCCACCCCCTCCTCAGAACCCCCCTGCAGGGGCCATAGCCCTCATCCAGGGCTGTGTGTGGAGGGAGAGGACTGGCGCCCAACCCTCTCTCCCTTCCCACCCCCTGCACATCACAGATCTCCCCTGTACCTTTCTCTGCCTTTATTTTTTGATTTGTGCAACTTGTAACTAGGTGTTTATGGAATAAAGGAGAATGGAAAAAAAAGACCAAGTAGGATTTTGGCTTTACTTTTGATCTTGTCCCCGTTCGATTTCAACCCTCCTGTCTCCCAGTCCCCTTCTTACCTTCCCTCTGTGTCCACGGTGTGGCCCTCTTGAGTTCAAGCTCGGTACCTCGGTGGTAATGACAGTGGGACTATCAGAGCCCTGGCAGATAAGAAGTAGCAGCGGAGCTCAGCTGGACTAGGGCTGGTGGGTGAAAACACTGGCGGCTGCCTTGCTGCCTGTCTCCCTGCTTTTGCTGTCACTTCACACGCTGGGGGGAGTGGAGGGCATATCTCCTAGGTGCCGGAGGATCTTGACGCCTCTTGTGCCTTGGGCAGTTTGTCCCCTGGACCGTGGGTGGGAACACTTGTGGTACCGAGCAGGAAGGCACAGGCCTTCAAAGGGGAGGCACTCCAGGGTCAGCAATGTTCTTCCACCCTCAGTTGTTGAGAATTTGAGCCCCAGGAAGGAGACCAGAGAAGAAAACTCATCTGGAACCTGAGCGGGTACTGGAAGGGCATGAGGTCTCAAATTTCTCAAGATGTTCACTCCTGCTTGACCTGGCTCTGCCAAATGGGTCACTCTGTTCTTCCTGGGAACTTATTTAACAATGGTAGATGCTAGTAAGGGTCTGAGGATGGTTTCTTCTTTATAAAAATCTTCAGTTCTTTTCAGTTTGTGGTAAATCAAAGTGAAAAAACAACACAACGGGAGTGGCTCAGTCAGTAGAGCTTGCGACTCTTAAATCTTGGAGTTGTGAGTTCAGGCCCCACTTTGGGCCTAGAGCTTACTTAAAACACAAACACGCACACACAAACAACTCAAGGCTCTGGCTCTTTTTAAGGAAGGGAGGCTCTTTGCCATGTCCTCTGTGAGCAGATTGCAGAGATCTGTCCAGTTGCTGAATGAGCAGAGGGGTGAAATGGATGGAGTGCAACAGCCTTCAGGGCAGGGGCCCCATCTCATTAAACAGGGCTGGTGAAGATGCATGAGCAGGGTTAAGGGAGCCAACCCCGTGGCTCCAAGAATCCCGGAATCTCAAGTCAAACAGGTACAGGTTTGCCCCCGCTATCCAAAAGCGGAGTGTTCCTGCAAAAACCTTGGTCAGCTGAAATGGCGTAAAGCGGACGGATGACCATTAACTCACATGGAAAAGTTCTTGAGCGTTCCAGGACGCAAAATACAATCTCTTGAATTTTTCTGAAACCATCTTGCTAAAGGATGCAGAAAGTCGAGCTCGCAGACAGTTCGAAGCTAGGCTGGAGGCCGCCGAGCAGCACGTAGCTCCAGGGGCGGGAGCTCACTGGGGCCACTCCCGCTCAGGGGGGCGCGCCAGCTTGTAACTTGCTGCGAAACAAATGCCGAGCGCTGTTCTCACTTCCTCTCATAAAACCAAACTCCTCCGCGTATTTCTTTGTGTTAGCCGAAACCGGTATTCATGGTGGTCTTCTGTAAAAGTGAAGTGGCGTGGTGTGAACTTTTGAAGGGGGCGGGGTTTGTATCCATAATTCATCTCCAGCTGGGTTGCTAAGCTGAGATGACAGGACTCAAAGTGAGCACAGCCCTCGGTTTCCGGGGCCCCCTGGGCTCTGTCCAAATAGACACATATTTACTTCCTCTGGGAGTGGGAGCAGCTCTCCTCAGTCTCCGGAGGAGGCCACCAGAGAAAACGCTAGCCCCACAAGGGATGTGCAGAGGCGGGGTCCTCGGCTCTGCCACTAACCTAGCCAAGTGGTCTTGGGCAGGCCATCCACTTCCCTGGACCTCAGCTACGAAGTTCCCTACTACCTATAAAACCTTAGGCTACAGTTCATGCCCAACCTGCCAACCTGAATTTTGGTCACAGTGCCCACACTCATGGGCATGGTTCTGAGTGGGGACCGGAGCAGGGCAAGGGTTGCCCTGATCTCAATCTAGCTGAGTCAACCTAGTGTTTCACAAGCTTCCCCATGGAGAGCCTGGCTTTCAGACACACGAACTAATTTTCACCGCTCCTCCCTGCTCTTGGGTGAGGACCACCCTTCAGCCCAGCACTTATTCCCAGGGCCTGTGACTAGTTCTGAGTAGGGACATGTCGTGGGAAATCAGTTAGCAGCAGCCACCAAGGGAGGTGCTCAAGAACCAGCCCCCTGGCACTTTCTGACCTGTCTGCCATTATGGAGTGAGGGCCAGGGGACAGAGAGGAAAAGAATTCTCAGGAAGAAATCTGGGCATTTTAGTTCTCCAACTGGGCCCGGCCTCATTCACAACAGCCATCCCCTCAGCCCTTGGCCCAACGTCCAGGGAACATGGTCAGACTCATCAGATCATTTCCCCATGGCTGTTATTTGGTGGGAGACTGAATTCTCTAGAAGAGTGAAATGAATACAGCCTGGCATGAGCAAGACTGGCTCCACCACTTAGCTATGACTGGGAAAGATTCTTAATCTCTCAACATCAGTCTCCCACTTTGTGAGGCGAACGTGATAACCACTACACTACGGAAACAGTTTCCCACTTTGTGAAATGGGTCTTTCTAGGTGCTGATGGCAGTCGGGGCATGGATCCATACTTCAGAACAGTGAGAAATCTGTGAGTTAGTACAGAGAAAGCATTTGACACGGTTCATGGGATATAAATGACTGATTTCTTCCTGATTATTCATTCTGTCTTGCTCCTATGTTTTTTTTTTAAGATTTTATTTGTTTGACAAGAGACAACACAAGCAGGGGGAGGGGCAAAGGGAGAGGGAGGAACAGGATTCTTGCCTAGCAGGGAGCCCAATGCGGGACTCGATCCCAGGATCCTGGGATCATGACCTGAGCCGAAGGCAGATGTTTCACCAACTGAGCCACCCAGGCGCCTCTGTCTTGCTCCTTCAATGCTCTCTGGTGGCCCTCATCCCTGGGTCTATTCTCAGGATTCCTAGAATACTTCCGGACACAACTTGGAAATTACCATACTGGCCTCCAGCCCTCTGTTCTCCCGGCTATCAATTATTACTGTTCACACTTTTCATGCCTCAGCTTTACAGACTAACAAGTAGAAACAAATGTTTTGGGCCTCTCTGACCCCTCCCTGCTTGCAATTTGGGATTTTTTTGTCCTTGGCTATCGAAGAGCCTTGGGTCCTACTAACACCCTTTACCCAGTGCCTCCTTCCTCTGTCCTTCTGCAATCCAATGCCCAAGTCACAAACCGGTTACCCAGAGAACCAGGAGCTGGTCCACAAGAAGAGCACAGACAGTATTTCAGTCTCGCAGCCCATGAATTCCAAGTCCACTTAAATACTCCACATACCTGCCGGGCCCTGATGCTCCCAGTCCTGGGCATGGGTCATCCCAAGGGCTGAGGAAGCAGCAGGGGCCAAGGACTCCTTCACCCAGGCCATTCCAGTTGGGATAGGGATAAGAAAAAAATAGCCTTTACTTCTCTCCCTCTTAGACATCACCGGGCTCTTTAGATAGGAGAGGGGGGACCCAGGCGAGGCTGCACTAGAAGCTGGGGAGGTGAAGATAGGACAGGCATGGGAGGTGCTAAGAGGTAAGAGAAGAAAATTGAGGAGACCAGGGGCATGGGGACACAAGACCTTGGCTAGCTGGTTCTCCTAAGCAGCGTCCCAACTAGCCTTCGTTGGGGGAGGCCTGTGAGGGGGCACAGCTGGCATGGTGGGAGGGGAGTGCACTCGAGGGGTCCGGGGTGCAGAAGGCTGGCAGAGCTGCTCTGGAAGGTGGGCAGAGAGTGCTGATGGCTCTGAGCCTTCCCATCCTCAATGTCCGCCCTTAAATGGTAACTCCAGGGAGACCAGGACAAGCAGGTAGTACTTCTCCCTCTGGGCTCAGTACTCCCCCGCCGACCACCACCCCCACTCTGGATTATCCCTGGGATGAGATGAGCTAAGTTAGTACTCAGAGTTCCTTGCCCTTTCTCTGCTTTTTATGATTCTTTTCTTCCCTGGGGACCTTATCTTTTGCGTAGGAATAGGGTACTACCCTTCCCACCCCCCCACATCCCCACCCCGTTTCCCTCAGCATCCATCCCATCCTCTTCATCTGCTGTCACCTGCCACCTGGAGAGCTTGCAGGTTCTGGACTATTATCTCCAAGATGTCAGTGTTCTCCAGCCAAGAGACCAACCCCGTGTCTGAGCGGTTGGAGGCTGGGACATTTGGACACATGAAGCTGGAGGATAGGAGAGGGGGCCCGGGAAAGGGTCGTAGAGGTGGCCTTGAATCTCTAAAAGGGGGAGCAGAAATACATTAGGAAAGGTCAAGGTCATGGTGTGATGGAAAGTTTCTTAGAAAACTACTGGTGAATTAAGATATCCTGCATTTGTGTGTGTCGGGGGTTGGGATTCCCAATGCACAGAGAACATGGCAGGGAAGGACAGGAGCTGATTCCCAATTCAGATCTTCGTTTAAGCAAACCCAGTATATGATATAAAGAACCCATTTAGAGCTAGACACCTTACAGATGACCTTCTCACCCCAGACCTACTAAAGCAGAATCTCGAGGTTGGAGAGGATTCCAACGCAGCTTAGCAACAGTTACAGAGAACATCCAAACCCCCGCTCCCATGTCACCGCTTAAGAAACAGAAGTGACTTGTTGCACACCGTGCAGCTAGCTACCGAGCAGCGCTGCAAGAGCCAGGACTCGAAATCCAGATCGACACAAACGATGCTATAAAGGATGATTCGGGGCGGGGGGGGGGGGGTCCTTCATACAGTTCCTTGGTGATTTGTAAAAACTTTTAATTTACATGAAAATTCACTCAAGTAATAGCACTGTATTAAAATGAGGAGTGCCTGTAGCCCACTATGTCTGTTTTTTAAATCGTGTATTTTTTTAGACATATAGTAAAATTGCTCTGCGTGTGTGTGTGTGTGTGTGTGTGTGTGTACAGTTCTAACGCATGCAGATTTGTGTAAGCACCACCACAGTCAGGATCAAAACAGTTCCATCACCCAGAACACCCTTCCGCTGCTCCTTTGTAGTCACCCTTCCTCCAATCCTCACCTTGACAACCACCGACTTGTTCTCCGTTGCTATAGTTCTGCCGTCTCCAGAATGTCATAGAATGAAGTCATATACGAGAGTAGCTCCTTGACTCAGCATAATGCCTTTGAGATTCACTCGTGTTGTTGCATGTGTTAATAGTTTACCCTTTTAAGTGCTGAGTAGTGTTCTAACTGCGTGTCTATGTCGGCGTATCCATTCACCGGTCTGAGGGTATGCTAGTTTCCAGTTTGGGGGCAATTATGAACAGAGCTGCTATAAATATTTGTGCACGTGTTTTTGTGTGAACATGTCTTAATTCCTTTAGGAATGAAACGGAGTGGGATTGCTAGGTCATATGGTAAGTGCATATTAGCTTTATAAGAAAATGCTAGAGCTTGCCAGGCTGGCTGCACCATTCTGCATTCCCACCAGCAATGTGAGAGAGTCCCGGCTGCTCTGCACCCTTGCCAGCGGTTAGTGTGGTCAGCTTTTATCTTATTTTACCCATTCTATTAAGTGCATAGGTGTTCTTCTACTACTCTAATAGATATCTTGTCATGGTTTTAATCTGTATTTCCCTAGTAACTAATGATGTTGAGCGTCTCTTCATGTGCTTATTTGCCATCATTATAGCCTCTTTGATGAAGTGCCTGTGTAAGTCTTCCTGCCATTTCTCAAAATTGGGCTGTTTATTTCCTTCCTGTTGAGCTTTGAGAGTTCTTTATATATTCAGGTTAGAAGTCCTTTGTTAGGGGCACCTGGGTGGCACAGCGGTTAAGCGTCTGCCTTCGGCTCAGGGCGTGATCCCGGTGTTATGGGATCGAGCCCCACATCAGGCTCTTCCGCTATGAGCCTGCTTCTTCCTCTCCCACTCCCCCTGCTTGTGTTCCCTCTCTCTCTGGCTGTCTCTCTCTCTGTCGAATAAATGAATAAAAGCTTAAAAAAAAAAAGAAGTCCTTTGTTAAATAGCATTTGCAAACAATTCTCTCCCATTCTTTTTTTTTTTTTTTAAGATTTTATTTATTTATTTGACAGAGACAGCCAGCGAGAGAGAGAGAGAACACAAGCAGGGGGAGTGGGAGAGGAAGAAGCAGGCTCCTAGCGGAGGAGCCTGATGTGGGGCTCCATCCCAGAACGCTGGGATCACGCCCTGAGCCGAAGGCAGACACTTAACGACTGTGCCACCCAGGCGCCCCTAAATTTCACTATTCTGCTCTTGTGTTTTCCTTCTGCTTGTCTTGTGTCTATTTTTGTTGTTCATATAGCTTCTCAAGGCAGAAGTATAGATTATTGACTGGAGACCTTTCTTCTTTCCTAATATAAGCATTTGATGCTATAATTTTAAAATATTTTATTTATTTATTTATTTGTCAGAGAGAGAGAGTGAGCAGAAGCAGGGGGAGCAGCAGGCAGCGGGAGAAGCAGGCTCCCTGCTGACCAAGGAGCCCAACGAGGGACATGATCCCAGGACCCCAGGATCATGACCTGAGCTGAAGGCAGACACTTAACGGACTGAGCCACCCAGGCATCCCTGATGCTATAATTTTTCCTCAATTCACTGCTTTAGCTGCATCCCACATATTTTGATATTTTGTTTTTTCCTTTTATAAGAGATTTTATTTATTCATTTGAGAGAGAAGCAGAGAGAGCATGAGCAGAGGGGAGGGGCAGAGGGAGAGGGACAAGCAGACTCCCCACTGAGTGCAGAGTTAGACATGGGGCTGGATCCCAGGACCCTGAGATCATAACCTGAGCCAAAGTCAGAAACTTGATCAACCGAGCCACCCAGGTGCCCCTGTATTTTCCTTTTTGTTAAGTTCACAATATTGTCTTACTTCTCTTGGGACTTCCTTTTTGATCATGTGGTTATTTAGAAGTATGTTGTTTAGTTTCCATGTATTTTAAGATTTTCCTGTTATCTTTCTCTTATTGATTTCTAGTTTTAATTCCATTATGATCAGAAAGCATACTTTGTATGACTTCAATCCTTTAAATTTGTTGAGGTTTGTTTTATGACTCAGGACATGATCTATCTTGGTAAATGTGCCATGTGTATTTGAAAAGAAATTATGATTCTGTTGTGTTGGCGAAATGTTCTATAAGTTTCAGTTAGATCCTATTGGTTGATGACATCATTCAGTTCTACATACTTCTATACATCTACTTTTGTTTACTTGTTCTGTTGGTTACTGGGAGAAGAGTTTTGACATTTTCAACTACAATTGTGGATCTGCCCGTTTTTTTCTTTAATATCTGTCAGTTTTTGCTTTATGTATTTTGAAGCTCTGTAGTTAGATGCAGAGACATTTAGAATTATGTCTTCTTGGAAAAACCAAACTTTTTTATCATTATGTACTGTTCTTCTTGATCCCTGGTAATTTTCTTTGCTCTGAAGTTAATTTGCCTGCTATTACTATAACCAGTTCAGCTTTCTTTTGATTAGTGTTTTCATGGTCTGTGTCTTCCCATCCTTTTACTTTTAATCCACCTATTTTATACTTAAAATGGGTTTTTTGAAGGCAGCATATAGTTGGATCTTTTGTGGTTTTTAAAATCCATTTTGATAATCTTTAATTGGTGTATTTAGGCTACTTACATTTAATACAAGTATTAATATGGTTTAATTTACTTCTATCATTTCATTATTCCATTTGGTCCTGTTTCTAATTCAGCTATCTCCACTTTCCAGGCTTTGTTTGTTTGTCTGAATTTTATGTGTTTGTTTATTTAAAAGATTTTATTTATTTACTTATTTATTTGAGAGAGAAACCACACTTGCACAAGCAGGGAGGAGGGGCAGAGGGAGAGGGAGAAGCAGACATCATGCTGAGCAGGGAGCCCCATGTAGGGCTTGATCCCAGGACCCTGAGAGCATGACCTGAGCCGAAGGCAGTCACTCAACCAAGTGAGCCACGCAGGTGCCCCTATTTGGATATTATTAGATATAAAGTATTCTACTCCTTTTCCTACTACATTTTTCTTTTTTTTTTTAAGTGGTTGTCCTGGGGCAGGAATGACAAGCTTTTTCTGTAAAGGGCCAGATGATATGTTAGGCTTTGCAGGTCACACAATGTCTGTTGCAACACTCAGCTCGTGCTGTAAACTGGTGCGGCCACTGTGGAAAACAGTATGGAGGTTCCTCAAAAAGTTAAAAATAGAGCTACCCTATGACCCAGGAATCACACTACTGGGTATTTACCCCAAAAATCAAAAACACTAATTCAAAGGGACACATGCACCTCCATGTTTATAGCAGCATTATTTACAGTAGCCAAACTATGGAAGCAGCCCAAGTGTCCGTGACAGACGAATGGATAAGATGTGGTATATATACAATGGAGTATTATTCAGCCATAAAAAAGAATGAAATCTTGCCATTTGTAATGACAAGGATGGCGCTAGAGAGTATTATACTAAGCAAAACAAATCGGAGAAAGAATACTCATATGTGGAATTTAAGAAACAAACCAAATGAGCAAAGGAAAGAGAGAAAGAGAGAGACAGAGACAGAGAGGTCAAGAAACAGACTCATAACTGTGGAGAACAAACTGATGGTTACCAGAGAGGAGGTGGGTGGGGTGTGGGTGAGGAGGCTTAAGGGGTGCACTTATCAAGCTGAGCACTGAGTGATGTATAGAATTGTTGAATCACTCTATTGTACACCTGAAACTAATATAACACTATATGTTATCTATACTGGAATTAAAGAACAAAAAAACAAGCAACGAAGAATCCCCAAACCACCCTCTGGTGCTGTGGTGCTGTAGTGTGAAAGCAGCCCCAGATAATGTGTAAATGAGTAAGCTATCACTATGTTCCAATAAAATTGTATTTACAAAAACAAGTAGTGGGCTGGTTCTGGCCTGTGGAATGTGGTTTACTGACACTTGCTCTAGGGATTATAAAATACACACTTACCAGAGTCCACTCAGAATCTGTACTTCACCACTCCAGGTTAAATGTAGGCTTTACCATCACATTAGGTCCCTTCGTCGTCTCTCCTTTATGTTGTAGTTGTCATATGTATTACATCTACAAATGCTGGAAAGCCCGTCATAGTTTTATAACTTTTACTTTCAACCGTTATAAACATTTTAAAGAACTTAAGAGAACAATCTATATTTACCATTTGTTTCTCTTCCTTCTTGGTGTCCCATTTCCTCAGTTACCATTTTTCTTCTGTCTGAAGAACTTTCTTTAGCATTTCTTTTATTGTTTAAAAAAGATTTATTTGAGAGAGAGCGAGTGAGCAAGCAAGCAAGGGGAAGGGCAGAGGTAGAAGGACAGAGAATCCTGAAGCAGACTCCCTGCTAAGCACAGAGCCTGTCACGGGGCTCCACCTCTTGACCCTGAGATCATGACATGAACCAAAATCAAGAGTTGGCCACTTAACCAACTGAGCCACCCACCTGCCCCCTTTAGCATTTCTTCTAAAGCAGCTCTGCTAGTGACAAATCCTTATACTTCCCTTCACATAAGAATGTCTTTATTTTACTTTAATATCTGAGTGACATTTTCACTGGATATAGAATTTTTTTTTAAGATTTTATTTATTTACTTGAGAGAGAGATAGAGCATTAGCAGGAGGAAGGGCAGAGGGAGAAGCAGCCTCCCCGCTGAACAGGGAGCTTGATGCAGGGCTCAAGCCCAGGACTTCAAGATCATGACCTGAGTTGAAGGCAGATGCTTAACTTGCTGAGCCACCTAGGCACCCCCATTGGGTATAGAATTTTGAATTGACAGCTTCCTTTCAGCACTTTAAGCGTGATTCCAGTTCCTCTGGCTTCCATAGTTGTGACGAGAAATCCGCAGTAATTGGAGTCATTGTTCCTTTATATGAAATCAGTTGTTTTTCTCTAGATGTTCTTTGGGTATTTTTCTATGTCTTGTATTTTCAACAATTTGATTATTATGTCTGGTTATAGATTTGAGTATATTCTGTTCACCAAGCTTCTTGAATCTGTGTTCGTCTTTTGCCAAATTGGGACCATTTTAGCCATGATTACTTCCAATAATTTTTCTATTTCATACTTTTTCTCCTCACCTTCTGGGACTCTGTTGACACAAATGTTAGATCTTTTGGTCTTGTCCCACAGGTCCCTGAGATTCTGTTTCATTTTGTTTATCTTTTTCATTTGTTTAGATTGCATAATTTATATTGACTATCTTCAAAGTCACTCCTCTGTCATCTCCATTCTGCCCAGTGAATATTTTATTTTGGCTACTCCTACTTTTCGGTTCTAAAATTTCCATTTGACTTTTCCTTAGGTCTTCTATTTCTTTGCTAAAACTTTCTCTCTTACCATTTGTTTCCAAAGCACTCTCTCTTTCTTCTTCCAGTATGGTTACACTATTGCTTTGAAGTCTTGGCTTTACATTCCAGCATTTCTGTCATTTTGGGGTTGGTCATCTTTTCCCTGGAGAGTTCTTTGTATGCCAGGTAATTTTAGATTGTATCCTGGATATTTTGAATATTGTTTGAGACTCTGGACTTCATTAAAACCCTCACGGGAATGCTTTTTGTTTTAGCAGGCAATTGACCAGGTTTGGTTCAGGCAGCAACCTACCTTCTTTGCATTGTGGTTCCAATGTCAGGTTGATTTTCAGTTTGTGGTGCTATCTACATCAGTCCTGTATGTGTGCCATCCAGTAGTCAGTCAGACCTGGACACTGGTCCACCCTATAGCTCAATTCATAAAGCTTTGGTAAGATGCTCAAGGTCAGACCCATGCTTGTGCAGCTTTGAGTTGAGCCCAGGAGTTCACACACAGCTCTATGGGATTCTTGATTGCCCAGCTCTCTGTGATCTTCCTGACACTTTGACTCTCTGGGTCTTCCTTTCCCAATCCTCTGGCCAAAAAAAAGGGGGGGTGCTTTAGTTTCCCTTCTCTACTGAGCATTTCCCACTATGTGTCTGGGCTAAGCCATCAAGAGAACAAAGGAAGGAAAAAGCAAAGAGATTTGCCTCATATATTTTTTTAAAGATTTTATTTATTTGACAGACAGAGAGACAGCCAGCGAGAGAGGGAACACAAGCAGGGGGAGTGGGAGAGGAAGAAGCAGGCTCTCAGTGGAGCAGGGAGGCCGATGCGGGGCTCGCCCTGAGCCAAAGGCAGATGCTTAACAACTGAGCCACCCAGGTGCCCCTTGCCTCATACTTCTGAGGCCACAGCTCCCGTGGTAGAGGAATTCTCCCTCGGTTTTCAGTGCCTGCCCAGCCACTGTTGCTGTCGTCATACTGCTGTAGCTACACGACCATGCTACTTCCTGGGGCTAGAGGTGGAAGAGGAGGAAAAAGAAAAACAATAGGAGAGTCCCCTATTCTCTGACCCTTAGGAGTCCCTTTCCGGGTCCTCAGACCCACAACAGACAGCTCCAAGAGGAGCTCTTTCACACCTGATGTATGCTTCCATGTTTGGGATCACCTTTGAGTCCATTCTGGACAATAATGGAGGGGGACGGATGGCAAACTCCCCACTGGCTTCGTGGAACTTCAAATTCTGGTTTCTTTCTCCCTGCTACCATTGACTTCTCTGAGATCTCAGATAGTCACCGCATGCATTCTGTCCAGGAACGCTGCGCAGTGATGGGGGCTGGGGTGCACCTACTCCATTTATAATCTGTGTGGTCCTGAGCAAGTTACATAACCTCTCTGAACCTCTTCTGTCATCTTTAGAAGAGGATAATAGTGGTATCAAACACAAAAGATTGTTGTGTGGATTAAACGAGTTTATGTATGTAAAGCACTTAAAATAATGCTTGACTATAGTAAGCACTTAATAAATTAGTCTTTTTTTTTTCTTTTTTTTTTTTAAAGATTTTATTTATTTGACAGAGATAGAGACAGCCAGCGAGAGAGGGAACACAAGCAGGGGGAGTGGGAGAGGAAGAAGCAGGCTCCCAGCGGAGGAGCCTGATGTGGGGCTCGATCCCGGAACGCCGGGATCACGCCCTGAGCCGAAGGCAGACGCTTAACCGCTCTGCCACCCAGGCGCCCCCAATAAATATTAGTCTTAAACTATCATAAAAGATTGGACAACAGAGATAGGCAAAAAGACAAAAATCATGCAAAACTCCAAAATCAAGAGGTATAACATACACATTATGGTTATAATATTCCAGATTTTTCTATCAAGATGTATTTACCAATTCATTGAATAGACAAATGAACACTTAAGCATAGAATTATATTCCCTGCCCCATTCCCCAAATTATGAATCCTATTAGGGGAGAGGCAGTAGGTCACAGGATGAAACCTTTCTGCCACCAGGTGTTCATTACACTGTTCTTCCTACCCAAAATGCTCATCCTCCCTCCCTTTGTCAGGCTAACTGCCACCTGGGCTCCTAGTTTCAGTTGAAAGGTCACATCCTTGAAGAAGGCTTTCCTGACCGCAGGTAAGATGGAGATCCCTATGTTAAATGCTTTATGTCACCCTATACTTCTTAGCACTTATCACGCTTTTAATTAACTGTATACTTAAGAACCTCAAAGGATGAGACAAGCCCTCTCTCTTGTCCTGTACTCAAAGCTTCACCTTTGCACATCCTTCTTTTCCAGATGGTGACCCTGGGCCTCTGTACCTGTCCTCCAAGGCCCTGCAGTAGAAGCCTTTTCAGCTGATCCAAGTTGGCACTAATCTGGGCAAGTCTGCTTATATAAATGGGACTTCTCAGCTCAGAGCTGAGTCAATGAGGACAGTGAAGGCATATTTCTAGTCCACATCCTGGAGATTCTAATTCAGTAGGAACTGGGGTGGGAGCGGGGTCCAGGAATATGCATTTTCAAAAGCTCCCCTGATGTTCCTGAAGCTGGAGGCCCACAGAAATACTGCCTGTGGTAGGAAACTTCCAATATGGCTTCCAATGATCCCTGCCTTCTGACGGTCACTAGGCTGGAGCTGGTGACTAGTAAAAGTGATGGGATACCTCTTCTGTGATTAGGTTACAAGACTGATTTCTGCTTTCCTGATGTGGTGTCTCTGGCTCTTGCTCTGATGGAGGGGGCTACCTGGGCTGCCTCTGACAAACAGCCAGCCCAGAAATGAGGTCCTCAGTCCAGCCACCTAGGAGGTAGTGAATCCCACTGATACACTGAGTGTGGTTGAAAGGAGGTCCTTCCCATTGGAACCTTGAGATAACATGGTTCCAGCTAACACTCTGCTGCCTTGTGAGAGACCTGAGGCAAAAAACAGTGTGCCCACATGCCTGAACCACAGAAACTGAGATAATAAATGTGTGTTGTTTTTAAGCCACTAAATTTCAGGGTAATTTTGTTACACCATATTAGGTAACTCATACATTGACTGCCCAAAGCTCCCTCCTATCCATCCACATTGGAAAACACATCTGAACAGAGAATGCCAATCTCTCTTCAACAGGATTTCATGAGAACTGACTGCAGACACTGTCTTTGCTCTTCTTGTGCGTAAACGTGTACGCCAGTCCAGTCGCTGTTTTTAGCTTCGGACACTTTGGCTTAGTTTTTTGAGTGTCCCCGGTTTCATGGGCATAAGCTCTGAATTCTCACAAAGGCAAGTCCTCTTCCTCCTCCTCTTACCGTAGTGGTCCAGCCCTAAGACCACGTAAGACTGGTGTACGTCAGGGATCAGTGTGGGAGAGTGCGCCGGATTCTCGGTCAGAATATTCTGCTGCCCTGAGCTTGGTTATACATGGAATCCCTAAATTCTGAATGAAGTTTCGTGGTCAAAAACTGAGCCCCCAAATCACCTGCTCCCCCTTCTTCATGCCTTGGTAGCCAAGAACCCCATCTTTCTAAGTCAATGACAAATCGAATTTGTGTGTCCTGGGGGACACATGTATGGTCTCCCTCTCTCTTCCGGCGTTAAGCCAGGCAGTCCTAGCTCAGCCCACAGTTAGACTCTGGAGCCATCCACTGAAGGCCGGAGCTAGAGAGCTCAGAGAGGTTATGGAGCCATTCGCTGGAACTCGCTCACAAGCAAACAGGATACTAAGTTCAAGTGAAAAGTTAGGGCAGGGGCAGAGGGAGGGGGGACAGGTTCAAAGTGCCAGGAATTAGCAACTTCTCCACACTGGAGGGTGTGGGAGGAAGAAGGGGTTTACTGCAGAGGTAGAGACTGAGAACCGAGACAAAACAGGCTCAACAAGCTTGTCAAGGGCAAAGCTAAACCAAGAAGCCAGAAGCGTCAACTCCTGAAGCAGGGCCCCAGAATGTCTCCACTGCCCCCTCAAAACTAGAGGCTCGCCCAGCCCACTTCTAATCAAAACCTCAGGATTCCACCCCACTTTCTGGTTCTGTGACTGAGACCATTAGCCCCTGTAAAGAGTGGTCTGTGCTAAATCTCCACCTAGGGGCGCCTGGGTGGCACAGCGGTTAAGCGTCTGCCTTTGGCTCAGGGCGTGATCCCGGCGTTCCGGGATCGAGCCCCACATCAGGCTCTTCCGCTATGAGCCTGCTTCCTTCTCTCTGACTCCCCCTGCTTGTGTTCCCTCTCTCGCTGGCTGTCTCTATCTCTGTCGAATAAATAAATAAAATCTTTAAAAAAATATCTCAAAAAAAAAAATAAATCTCCACCTAGAGAAAAACAATCTCTGGAAAGCAGCTCAGGCAACACTGGGACCCTCAGGAGGCAACCGCTTCCCGTGCAAGTTGGGGGGGGGTGTTTACACTAGAGCTTCCCCCATTCTGAGCGTGCACAGCAGTGCACTAGACCAAGGAGACCCATCCTCCCAGCGCGGGAAGCTCTGCCTTGGACAGCGGACAGGAGCCTGCTGCTGCTTACTGCAGATCTCAGAGTTCTAGGTGGTTCTGATGCGAGAACTGAAGGTTATCATCAACTCTTCTGTGAGAAGGCAGGCGACAGGCGGCAGGCCAGCTCCTTGAGAGCAGGGCCAACGACAGTCACTCTGCACATCTGGCGCTCTGCACATGTTGGTGCTCAGAAGTATCCGCTGCTGCTGAATGAGTGCCGGGATACTGAGCAATTTGTCCAGCATCCCACGACTCAAGATCTAGGTCTCCTGGCTCCCAGGCCAGGACTCAGCACCTAGTACCTGGTTCTCTTCTTTCCCCAGCACTTTGCTTTAGAGTGGATGGACAATGAGCCTTCTTCCCATCCACAAATACCAGAGACAGAAGATACCCATTTCCGGGCATGTTTGTAGATAGACTTCTCATAGATTTATTTCTGTTTCATGTTATATATAGATATATGTATATATACTTTTTTTTTTTTTTATACAATCTATATCCCCTTCCCTTCCCCACCAAACGCACAAAAGGAAGTATAAATCTTTCCAGGATCGCCATCAGGCTTTCCAAGATAGCCAGGGCTAAGAAAGAGCCATCTCTCAATATCTCAAGAGACCGCTGCCCTTCTTCGGCTCTGGGGTCATTGAAGCAGCAGCATTCCCAGGACCCAAGGGGAGGAGAGAGGAAAGGAAATAACTGTAGTGTGACAGGATTCTAGGATGAAAGTGTCCAGTGACTCCTAGAACGGCAGACTGGCTCCCAGAATTCTCCGGGTGGGAATAAATGTGGAAGCGCTATGGCTCTTCGGATGCTGCCCAGATAGGCTGGGGGTAACGGGTACAAATCAGGGATTAGGCGTGCAGGGTTGGGGTGGTATGAGAAAAAACACACGTGAGTTATGCTGGAGAAGTAGCAGCCCCACCTACTCCATGACATATAATAAACAGGAACAGACGCTGGCCCCCCTTCTAAGAAACAAGGAGAGAGCACGGCAGGGATGGGGAGGGAGACAATGGGACACATAATAAAGTCACATAAAGCAAAAGTACCAACAAAAACATGACTTGTACTTGCCTCCTCCCTAGAGAAGGTATGATCTATGCTTGGGCGTCGGGGAGAGAAGAGGGAGGTTAAGGGTCATGAACCTAGGATTATCAGCTGGCCAGGGGCACAGGAAGGCTCTCTGAGGACTCCTAAAGGACAGGCAGGCAGCTAGGACCCCGCATTCCCCAGGGAAGAAACGACAGTCCCTTCAGTTCGACTTGGACCAAATCTTGGCGCTCCCTCGGAGCCTGGCAAGGGGAAGAGAGAGAGAGAGGCTGCAGGGAATCCCCTCAGCCCTGCGGGCTCCCCCCACTGTCTACCCCCATGCAAATGACTAAAGGGGGTGAGGACAGCCAGATCTCCGAAGTAACAGCAGTACACCCCGGAAGCAAGCGGCTCCTGCCACGCTGGCTCACCCCTTGCCCTTTGAGGCTTTCTTGCTGGGCTGGCGTTGGTTGGTGCCAGGGGCGGGCTCCCTCAGCTCAGTCAGGTGCTGCTCAGGGTCCTGAGATGTTGCTGCGGCAGCGGCTGCTGTGGTAACTTTAATGGTTTTCTTAAGGTTGGCGACCTACCCGGATGCAAGCAATAGGGGATAAGGAAAAGTCCCGGAATCGGAGAGTCCCTGCCCACCTCATCTGTTTGCTATAGCCACGGTCCCAACCCCTCTGCACAGGACAGCGGGCCCGGGCTGCGAGAGCCTGGGTCCGTCCCGATCCCTCGCCTGCTCACCTCGCTCTCGATCTGCTGCTTCAGGCCTAGCTGCTGTTCCTTGTGCTGGTTGGCGCGGCTCACCTGCTCCTCGATGCCTGACAGCACCACCTCACAGCCCACACACCTGCGCGAAGCAGGAGAAGCGTCAGCAGAAGGAGGCTGTGATCGCACGCTCATGAAAAACAGGCTCAGAATATCCTGCACCCAAACCCTCGTCTGAGTTAGGAACCCTCGCCAGGGCCCCTGGAAACCACGTGCAACCATAGTCCCAGGAGCCACAAAGACCCTTGGGGTCGGGGGGCGGGTAAGAGAGGAATGGGAAGTGCCTGGAGTAATGTGCAACATGTGAGGAGGGACTAAAACAACACTGCGCAGATGCTGGAGAGAAAAAAAGAAGAGGTACATTAAAGTTAGACAAGAACACAAAGAGAAAAATGGAAATGGAACAGACCCGTGGCCTATAGACAGTGCTGCTTCCAGACCGATGGGATGAATCCAGCTCAAGCCAAGTGAGGGTCCAACATCGCAGTGAGGATCCTCTCAAGGCTACTGCTGCCCACCTCCCCCGTTATATGCCAAGGACACTGCTTCCGGCCTCCTGCCCCGCAGGCCCTCCTCTGCTCCCTTCTGCCCTCAGAAGCTTTCGGAGGAACGAGCTCATCTCCCTTCATCCTCTGGGGATCCCCCTCCGCAGCACAGCACAGCCCTCACCCTCCAAAGCCCCTCTCCCCTTTCCCGGAGGGGGAAGAGAAGGAGCAGGGCCAGGACACCGGTCTCACCACTCCTGCAGGGTTCGAGCAATGGCACTGAGGTCCTGGCGCTGGATGTCCCGCCCAATGCTGTAGTCCACCTCCAGCCGCTGATTGCGCTGGTCCAGGGAGCCACGGAGCACGTCGGCGTACACCGCCTCGATGACAAGGTCTTCCAGCTGCCGCACGTTACGCAGGGCGAGGGCCTCCAGCAACACCGCATATGGGATACACTGGGGTGTGGGGAGGTCGGGCTGGGGTTTGTGAGGTTCCACCGCAGAGAAGGGCTTCCAAGATTCTTCCCTCCATCCCTGCCCTGCCTCGGCTCCCCTGCCCACTCCACTCCCGCTCCTAAAGGACTGTCTCTAAAAGGCTGGTTCGAAGGCAAAATAAGTGAAAGTACTGCCCCCTGAAAAATACATCCCGAGAAGGACAACCGCAAATAAGAGAGATGTAAGTTCCCCTACCACCCTTCACCTCCGGCCCCAGAGAGGAAGAGAGTGACACCTGCCGGAGGCGTCAATCCTCTGGCCACCGCGCAGGACCGCGCACAGACCTTGGTCCAGACAAGCCCGACGTAATGGGAGCAGGTGGTGGGGGAGGGGGCTGAGTTACTGTTTATCATTTATACCCCGAGGCCCCTCATGACAGAGAGCCTAGCTTAGGTAAAATCATGAGGACCACAGGAGTGTCGAGTAAGTTGAGAGAATGTAGGTGGTTGGAACCTAACTGGAACTACAGAAATACTTCTGGGTTATACGCTTCTGACTCTAGCAAATAGAAGCCTAGCACTTTGCCAGAAGAGAGAGCCTTGTTCCCACATCTGAAAGCCGAGGCCGTTTATGTGGGACTTTCTTTTTTCTTTTTTAAGATTTTTATTTATGTATTTGAGAGAGAAAGAGAGTGTTCACACGCATGCATGACAAGCAGACTCCACACTGAGCAGGGAGCCCAGGGTGGGGCTCGATCCCAGGATCCCGGGACCGTGACCTGAGCCAAAGGCAGATGCTTAACCGACTGAGCCACCCAGGTATCCCTGTGTGGGACTTTCTATAGCGAGGAGCAAGGTGACTGCTAAACAACTGAATGGCATCCTGGTTGCTATTTTGACCCAAATGCAAAAAAATGTTGAATGAAAAACAAAAACAAAACAGAAAATTAAGAGAATAATATTCAGCCTGAAAGGCTGCAGGTAGGGGAGTTTAGATACAGACCTCGGAGGGACATGTGGGTGGGGAAGGTGGAAGAGTAACAGTGTGGGCAAAGGCTGTCTGAAAGCAAACTCCCTTCAGACAGGCCCTTCGAAGGGACATTTCTCTTTGGCTCAGGACTGGGTAGGGTGGAGGGGGACTGTCACTCACCTTGACTTTGGCAGCCAGGGTGACAACTGATAGGTGTCGAAGTTTATTCTTCTGAGCCTCTGTGAGTGGGGGAAGATTCCGGGCTTCAGCTAGGAAAAAAGGACAAAGCATAGGAATTCCTGATAGCACTTTTGTGGGAAGCCCTAGCCTCCTTCCCTTGCTTTTTTTTTTTTAGTTTTCCATGCCAATTCAGGTCTTGACCCTGACCCTGTGTACCCCAAGAGGGTTTCCCAGGAATTTCTTCTAGTCCTTTCAGAAATTGCCCTTCTCCCACCTCCACTACTCCAGAGCTCCAGCCCTCTGGTTACCTAAGTAATCAGCATATGTCCCGTAAGCAAACACTGTGAGCAGCCGGAATGTGGAAGCGAAGTCACTCTCAGCCAGCTGCAAGAATATGAAGGAAGAGGTGACAGGACGGGCCTCCCTCCAGCTTCCCAGCCTCACTCCGTTTTGAATTCTACTTTCTGGCTGCATCTTTCCCCTCTCCCATTGGCTCTCCCAGCTCACTGAAAGGACTTCTCTGCCTCTCTGGTTACTCTCCCCATTGGAAGGCCTCATTTCCACCTCCAGGCCCTTACTTACACTACCCCTGCCCCCAATCCACCATGCCCTCTTCCTCCATACATCTTCATTCTTAGCCTAAATTCAGAATTGAGTAATGTGTGTGGGCACGCGCACACCCAGACATTCAAATTGTGTTTTGGTCCTTAGAGTGTGTTTAGTATTTCTGAATTTGAATATCATTAGGCAATCTGCTGTCCTTGCCAATTCACCAAAAACTCCTGCATGAGCCTCACTCATCTCTGATAGCTGCATGGTCTCAGCAGGTGCTGGAATTTGCGGCCTCTGCGTCAGACCTGTAGCACCCAAGAGGCTTCATCGCCCAGGCCAGCTCACCTAGATCTCATCTCCTATCACTGATCACTCATTCTGGCACTTAATCGATCAAATCCTTAGGTTGTTACCCAAGAATATCTTTCCAATAAGATTGCAGACCCAGGCCCTGGTATCCCACCCACTACAGTCTAGCAGAGCTATGCATATATTTGGCTCTCAATAAATACTTGCTAAATAGGTAATTTACACATCCACATCCATTCATCTTATCTCTGCAACTGGAATATAAGTTTCAGAAGGGTAATAAGCACTGTGTCTTATACTTTTCTGGTATTCCCAGATGACTAGCAGAGAGATAAAACAAGCACCCAATAAATGCTTCTTTTTCTTCACCTTAATGGACCCTCTACAGTTCCACTGCAGAGGAAAGCACGGAAAGAAGGCAGCCAGAGTGTTCCCCATATACGAGAGTGATCCCCAAAGGCTAAATCCATTGACTCAGTCAATCACTGGCCCTCAAAAACCTAACACAGTCTGCCCACATCCCAATGCCATAGCATCTCAGGACTTCGGCTGATGTCATACATTTTGGTGTTTCAGCCACTAGAGACTTTAAACTCTTTACTCTGCGACTTCAATGTGAACAGTTCTCTCTGCTGTGTTCCTAGCAACTTCCCACATGTCTTTGGGGAAAAAGACACCTTCTAACACTTCTAGACAGTTATCTAACTTAAGTGAATTAACAAAGGGTACAAAGTGGAGAGAGGAGGGTATGCCAATTTCATGTTCGTTCCTTCCATTTGTATTGAACTTTACGCTGCCCATAATCTGACCTGATTTCTATAACTGACGGTGAGGGGCGGTATCAGCTCCAATTTTAAAAGAGAAAACAGAGGTCCTAAAGTAAAAGCGACCTGATCAAGGCGACATGATTTTATTAAGAGCTACTACATTGGCGGAGACAGGCTGGAATCAGATCTCCTTTTCTGAGTCACATGATCTTCTGCTTAAAAATGAAAAATAGTGGGTTTTACAGATGATTCATCACCAAAGGAAAGTAAGAGGTTTACTTGCCTACTTATTTTTGCCAGCTGCTAATTAATCATCATCTTATTCTTGTTCAACTGAATGGGTATGGAGTTGAAAATGAGCCCTGCCCCCCCCATTCTCAAATTCAAACTTAGCCCCAAGGGTGGGCTTTCCAGGCCAGGAACCCACCTCTCTAACATTAGGCATATCCAGCAGTTCCCCAAACACGTAGACACCAGGAGCCTCCAGCACCTGGTGGATGAGTGTGGCCAGCGCTGCCCCCTTGGCCGACTTGGCCAGGAGCAGAAATTGCTCCTGGTTCTGCCCTGTCACCTTCACCTCGGCACTCATGGCTGCACTGAGCTGGGGGGACCTGGGCTCAGGATATCTGGAGCTGCAAGGAAAGAGAACGTGAAGCTGGAGGTCCCTGAACCCTGGGAGGGCGGGAAGCACAGGGGCCAGGGGCTGGATTGCAGAGGCACTGAGTCACTTCTGCAAATGAGGAATGAGAGATGGAGCTGTCTCAAACTCGGATCTAGAAATCCTAAAATCGGCCACTTTGATGGAAGCCTGGCTGAGACAGGGTTGCCACGCCCTCTCCCCCATCCCTAGGCCTGATCCCAAGCCCCACCACGTGCACCCCATTGAACCCCAAGGCACAGGATGTAGTGGGGGAAGGGGTGTCACATGGCGTCCACCCCAATAACAACGCTCCCTCATATTTCCATGGTGCCCCGCAAGTGCCCCCAACCACGTGACCTCACCCTCACGACCCTTCCAAGTGGCTCCGCCCCCTCCCTTAAAGAGGCCGCCCAGGGACCGTGGGCTCTCGGCGACTGCCCCGTCGTACCCTGGGTCAGACTCTGCGGGCCGCTACCTGGAAGCTCCGTCTTCCAGCACACCGGGCGGGGCCGCCGCTCCGTCACCTCCGGCAGCTGTTCCGAGCCTTTCCTGCCACCTCCCTGCAGAGTCGCTCTGGCCAGTAAACTCTATGGCTGGCTTCCGGGTCGTACTTCCGCTCTTGCGAGGCCGGTTTCGGGCGGGCCATGTCCCTCCCCCGCCTTCCGACGGCTGAAGCGCCTGCAAGCGCCAGTCATTCTATTCTTTGATTGGCTGTTGAGGAAGAATGACGGGCACCTTTTTTTTCCCCTCCTGCTTGGTTTCAATAAAACTTTATTGTCCGATGAGCGCTGGAAGGTAACGGCGGAGGGAGCCCCTGGTCTCCAGCCGGTACCGGCGCAAAGCTTCCGGAAATCTGGAGATCCGGGCTGCATAGGATGCCTGGGGCGACAGGAAAGCTGTAATGGAAAGGAGAGAGGGAGAAGGAAAAAGGGGAGGAAAGGAAATGAGAGATAGGAAAGAGACGAGAATCAATACTAGAAGTTTAGCGGCAGGGATCCCCTGGCTCTTTTAACCGCTACTTTTTTTTTTTTTTTTAAGATTTTTATTTATTTATTCCACAGAGATAGAGACAGCCAGCGACAGAAGGAACACAAGCAGGGGGAGTGGGAGAGAAAGAAGCAGGCTCATAGCTGAAGAGCCTGATGTGGGGCTCGATCCCATAACGCCGGGACCACGCCCTGAGCCGAAGGCAGACGCTCAACCGCTGTGCCACCCAGGCGCCCCTAACCGCTACTTTTTTGAGGAGCAAAAGGAAAGAAGTGGAAAAAGTAAAGGAAGTAATAATAGGTAACATGTATTGAGTGCATCTTTTAGAATTTTATCCCATTGAATCCAAATAACTATACTGCATCCCCAATGTGACTCCAGGACACCGTTTATCATGACTACATATATTTGTAGAGTGAGACTTTCCTGTATATTAAGACTTTTAATTCCTGGGAGACGAAAAATCCCTAGGTGTAAGGAAGGCATCTGTTACTTTTTTCACTTTACAGATAAGGAAATTGATGCTCATAAAAACTTAAAGATTTGCCTGGAATTCAGGTCTCTTCAAGCCCGAAGCCATCTTTCCATGTTACCATGATACTTTAGGGAAAATAATAAACAACTAACATTTCTATGGTGTTTTACATTTCATACTGGGCTTGCAGAAGTTCAAATAAGAATAAAGTTAATGACATCTTGGAGGCCTTTGTGTTGGGCGCTGAACGAAGAGGTTTACTTAATTCATTTGATGCTTGTAACAATCTCTTATTGTTTCTATTTTCCAGATGGAAAAACTGAGGCCCAGGGGAGTTAAGTAATCTATAAGCAATGGAAAGAGGAGAAAGTGAGAAACAAGAGAACATAAATGAAGAGAATATCACAGGACTGGTAGACTGTTGGAGTGGAAGGGACTTTAAACTCAAAGTTTATGGTCCACATGGCTTGGTTTATGGTAGCTAATGAGAAGCAGAAACAGAAAGAGATGGTGAGGGGAGAAAAAAAAAAAGAGGAAGAGGCAGAGGAAATAGTAAAGAAAAAGAAAAGAATGGAAGAGATAACACATAAAAGTGAGGAGAAGGAATCAAAAGCATAATAAAACAACTGAAGTTTGAAAGAACCAAAGAATTAATGAGTCCAGCCTTATCAATTTAAAGAGGGAAGGAAAAGGGAAAATATGGGGAAAGAACAAGAGCCCACATATGGTCTATTATGTACCATGTCTTTATCTGTTCAACTTTTAAGACTTTGTTTTTTTAGAGCGGTTTTAGGTTTACAATAATGTTGGAAGCAAGATACAAAGATTTCTCATAATAATTCCTGTTCCCACACATACATAACTTCCCCATTAACAACATCACTCACCAGAATGGTACTTTTTTTTTTCATCAAGGATGAACCTATATTGACAACATCATAATCACCCAAAGTCCATAGTTTATCTAAGGGTTCAGTCTTGGTGGTGTATATTCAATGGGTTTGGATAATGCGTAATGACATATATCCATCATTATAATATCATACAGAGTATTTTCACTGCCCCCAAAATTATCTGTGCCCTACCTGTTTCTCTCTCCTCACCCTCAACACCTTGCAACTACTGATCTTTTTTCATCGTCTCCACAGTTTTGCCTTTTCCAGAGTGTTGTAGAGTGGAAATCATACTGTATATAGCCTTCTCATATTGGCTTTTTGTGCTTTGAGATTCCTCCATGTCCTTTCAGGGCTTAAGAGCTCATTTCTTTTTGGCATCGCTAGTCTGCCATTGTCGGGATGTACCACGGTTTATCTATTCACCTACTGAAGGACATCTTGGTTGCTTCCAAGTTTTAGCAATTATAAATAAACCTGCTATAAACATTCATGTGCAGGGTTTTGGGTAAACAAAATTTTCTACTCGTTTGGGTAAACATCAAGGAGCATGATCGCTGGATCATATGGTAAGAGTATGTTTAAGGTTTGCTTTTTGTTTTTTGGGGTTTTGTTTTTGAGAGAGAACGAGAGCGCACAAGCAGGGGGAGTGGCAGAGGGAGAGGGAGAAGCAGGCTCCCCATTGAGCAGGGAGTCCAATGTGAGGCTTGATCCCAGGACCCTAGGATCATAACCTGAGCTGAAGGCAGACTCTTAACCAACGGAGCCATCCAGGCACTCCAGAGTATGTTTTGTTTTGTAAGAAACCGCCAAACTGTCTTCCAAAGTGGCCATACTCATCAGCAATGTATGAATGGTTCTTTTTTGTTTTTTGGTTTTTTTCTTTGTTTGTTAGAGAGAGAAGGGGAGAGCGCATGAACAGGGAGGGGAGGGATGGGGGAAAGGGAGAGAGAGAATCCCAAGTAGGCTCCACACTCAGTGTGGAGACAGACTCCGCCAGATCCCATGACCCTGAGACCATGACCTGAGCCACAATCAAGGTCGGATGCTTATGGGGCGCCTGCGTGGCCAGTCATTAAGCATCTGCCTTTGGTTCAGGGCGTGATCCCTGCATTCTGGAATCGAGCCCTACATCGGGCTCCTCCGCTGGGAGCCTGCTTCTTCCTCTCCCACTCCTTCTGCCTGTGTTTCCTCTTTCGCTGTCTCTCTCTCTGTTAAATAAATAAAATCTTTAAAAAAAAAAACAAAAAACAACAAGAGTCATATGCTTAACTGACTGAAGCACCCATGTGCCCCAGAAGTTTCTATTGCTCCACACCCTGGCCAGTTTTTGGTATTGTCAGTGTTCCAGATTTTGACCATTCTACTAGGTGTGTAGTGGTATCTCACTGTTGTTTTAATATGCATTTCCCTGTGGAACACCTTTTCACCTTGCCATCTGTGTGTCTTTGGTAGAATATCTGTTAAGGTCTTCGCCCATTTTTAAATTGTTTTCTTATTCATTGAGTTTTAAGACTTCTTCGTATATTTTGGATAATAGTCCTTTATCAGATGTGTCTTTTGCAAATATTATCTACCAGTCAGTGGATTGTCTTCTAATTCTCTTCTTCTAATTGTTCTATTGGAGAGCAGAAGTTTTTTATATTAATTAAGTACAGTTTATCAATTATTTCTTTAATAGATTGTGTCTTTGGTATTGTATCTAAAAAGGCATTACCATATTAGGTTTTTTCCTATGCTATCTCCCAGGAGTTTTACAGTTTTACATTTTACATTTAGGTCTGTGATCCATTTTGAGTTAATTTTTGTGAAGGGTATAAACTCTGTGTGTAAATTAATTCTTTCTTTCTTTCTTTCTTTCTTTCTTTCTTTCTTTCTTTCTTTCCTTCTTTCCTTCTTTCCTTCTTTCCTTCTTTCTTTCTGCGTGTAAATGTACAGTTGTGCCAGCATCATTTGTTGAAGAGATCATCTTCTTTTGGGCAGCGAAGAGGATCAAACCATTTTTTTGAGGGACTTCAGAGAAAGGTCATAGAGCTAGGAGGACGGTGAGATCCAACATCCTCGGCCAGACCAGGATCTCCCCAGCTTCACAGTCACTGAAAGTGAAGATATTATCTTTGATCCATCTTTTTGCTTTTGCTCTTTTGTCAAAAGTTACTTGACTATATATACGGGGGTCTATTTCTGGGCTCTCTATTCTGGTCCACTGGTCTATTTGTCTGTTCTTCCACCAATACTCCACTGCCTTGATTACTATAGCTTTATAGTAAGTCTTGAAATCAGACAGTGTCAGTCTTCCAACTTTTTTTTTCCCCTTCAGTACTATATGAACTATTCTAGGCCTTTTGCCTCTCCATATAAAATTTAGAATCAGTTTGTTAATATCCATAAAATAACTTGCTGGAATTGGGATTGGGATTGCATTGAATCTATAGGTCAAGTTGGGAAAAACTGATACCTTGATAATATTGAGTCTTCCTAGCCATACACATGGATTATCTCTCCATTTATTTAATTCTCCTTTGATTTCGTTCATCAGAGTTTTATAGTTTTTCTCATATAGATCTTATGTGTATTTTGTTAGATTTATTCCTAAATATTTCACATTGGGGGTTGCTAATGTAAATGTTGTTATGTTTTAAATTTCAAATTCCACTTGTTCATTGTTGGTATCTAGGAAAGAAATTGACTTTAGTTTTTTTGGGTTTTCTGTTTTAAGATTTTATTTTAAGCAATTTCTATGCCCAACTTGGGGCTCAAACTTACAAACCCCAAGATCGAGAACCACTTACCACACCCAGTGAACCAGCCAGGTGCCCCAAACCTTGCTAGGCTTTCTTATTAATTCCAGGAGGGGTTTTTTTTTTTTTTTTTTTTGGTCAGTTCTTTCAGATTCCCTACATAAATGATTATGTCATCTACAAACAAAGACAGTTTGATGTCTTTGTTCCCAATCTATATATGTTTTATTTCCTTTTTTAAAATTCTATTTTATTTAAATTCAATTAATTAACATATAATGTGTTATTAGTTTCAGAGGTAGAGGTCAGTGATTCATCAGTTGGTTGTAACACCCAGTGCTCATTATATCACATGCCCTTTTCTTAATGTTTGTCACCCAGTTACCCCCTCCCCCACCCCCCTCCCCTACAACAACCCTCAGTTTGTTTCCTATGATTAAGAGTCTTTAATGGTTTGTCTCCCTCTCTGATTTCATTTTGTTTTATTTTTCCGTCCCTTCCCTTATGGCCTGTTTTGTTTCTTAGATTCCACATATGAGTGAGATCATATGATATTTGTCTTCCTCTGATTGATTTATTTCTCTTAGCATAATACCGTCTAGGTCCATCCATGTAGTTGCAAATTGCAAGATTTATTTTTTTGATGGCTGAGTAATATTCCATTGTCCATACATACAAGTCTTCTTTATCCATTCATCTGTCAATGGACATCTGGGCTCTTTCCATAGTTTGGCTATTGTGGACATTGCTGCTGTAAACATTGCAGGGCAGGTGCCCCTTAGGATCACTATGTTTGTATTTTTGGGGTAAATACCTAGTAGTGCAATTGCTGGGTCATAGGGTAGTCCTTTTTTTTTTTTTTTTAACCTTAATATATTAGCAAGGGTTTCCAGTACAGTGTTGAAGAGGAGAGGGGAGAAGGGACATCCTTGCCTTGTACCTGATCTTAGTGACAAAGCTTCTAGTTTCCCACCACTAAGTATGATGTTGGCTGTAGGGTGTTGTTGTTGTTGTTGATATTCAATTACAACAGCCCTTTGAGGTGTTTATTAATATCTTAGTTAACCTATGAGGACACTGAGTATCACAGAAGTTAAATAATTTATTGAACCTCAGTGTAAGTGGTGGAGCTGAGATCCAGATGCAAGTTTGTTTGATTTCGATACTGTGTTAAGAAAGAGAAGAAAAAGGGGTGCCAGCTGGCTCAGCCATTGGAGCATGAGACTCTTGATCTCAGCAGTTGAGACCCACATTGGGTATATAGATTATTTAAAAAAATAAAATCTTTAAAAAAAAGAAAGAGAAGAAAAAGCAGAAAGGAAAGAGAGAAGAGAGAGAAAGAGATAACCTGAGATCTAGTCCTGATTCAGCCTTAATCCAGCTGTGACCTTAAAGCATATTGTGTCATCCTCTTCTGTATCTCCAAAGTGAGAGAACAGACAACAGACTTTGTCTTAAAGATTTTACTATTTTTAAAGTAATCTGTACACCCTCTACACCAACGTGGGACTTGAACCAACAACCCCAAGATCGAAAGTTGCACACTCCACAGACTAAGCCCGCCAGGTACCCCTAGACAACAGAATTTTTTTTTAAGAGAGAGAGAGAGAGGGAGAGCATGTGAGTGTGTGTGTGGGGAGGGATAGAGGGAGAGAGAGAATCTCAAGCAGGCTCTGTACTCAGTGTGGAGCCTCACAGGGCGCTCCATCCCACAACCCCCAAGATCATGACCTGAGCCATAATCAAGAGTTGGTCGCCTAACCAACTGAGCCACTCAGGCATCCCTAGACAACAGACTTTCTAAGGCCAATTCTGATTTTTGTGTTTTGTGAAACAGAGAAAGAGGTGTAAGGAGAGAAGATGAGAGAACAGTAAGTAAGTAGAAAAGGAAAATTTGCAGAAAGCAAAGAGAGGGGCTGGGCTACAGAAGTGAGATTAGAAAGAGCAGAGCACCCGGGTGGCTCTGTCCGTTGAGCATCCAGACTCTTGGTTTCAGCTCAGGTCATGATCTCAGGGTCCTCAGCGGACAGTCTGCTTGAAGATTCTCTCCCTCTACCCCTACCCCCCTCTAAAAATAAATGAATACATCTTTTTAGAGAAAGAGCAGAGAAGGGAAGGAGGAGATGTGAAAAAGAAAAAAAAGGAATAGAGATGAGGGAAAGTGCAGAAAACTAAAGAAGCCCTCCAACAGGAGAATGGGAGCTCATTAAACTTAAGCAAAGCCTAGGATGTGACATTCATTAATTCACTTGTTACTAAATGACAGTTATGTACAAGGCCTTGTGCCAGGTGCTCTGTTTTTAATGCCAAGAATAGAAAACAAAATAAAGCTAGAGAAACTGACTGACACCAAGGAGTCAGACACATAATAAAATATTCACCGTTGATTCAAAGCTCTTATTGCCAAGTATTGTTCTAGCTACTAGGCACATAGATAAAATACGTGCCCTCCTGGTATTTACATTCTTGCGGTGAGACTCAGGTAATACATACATATGTACATTAATGGTCAGGAGGTAATAAATATTATGAAGAAAAATAAAGCCAGAAGAAGGGGAGGGAGAATGCAGGAGACATTTACTATTTTATATATTGTAGTAAGGAAAGCCTTCTCTGATAAGGTAACAGTGGAGCAGAGATGTTAAAAAAGAAAAGGAGTGGGGCGCCTGGGTAGTGCAGTCGTTAAAGCGTCTGCCTTCGGCTCAGGGCGTGATCCCGGCGTTCCGGGATCGAGTCCCACATCAGGCTCCTCTGCTGGGAGCCTGCTTCTTCCTCTCTCACTCGCCTGCTGTGTTCCCTCTCTCGCTGGCTGTCTCTCTGTCACATAAATAAATAAAATCTTTAAAAAAGAAAAGAAAAGGAGTGCAGATGCCTGGGTGGCTCAGTCAGTTAAGCATCTGCCTTTGGCTGGGGTCGTGATCCTGGAGTCCTGAGATCAAGCCCTGCCTCGGGCTCCCTGATCAGCTGGGAGTCTGCTTCTCCCTCTCCCTCTGCCCTTTCCCCCGGTTCATGCTCTCTCGCTCGCTCTCAAATAAATAAATAAATAAAATCTTTAAAAAAGAAAAAGGAGCAAGTCATATGGATTTCTGGGGGGACAGTATTCCAGGCAGAGCAAACTACAAATGCACAGGCTCTGAGAAGAGAACATACTTGACGTGTCTGAGGAACATCGAGGGGAACTGTGTGGCTAGAGCAGAGTGAGCAAGAGGAGGGATGTAGGGGATGAGGTCAGAGAGAGAACAAGGTGGCCAAATCCTGTCAGGCCTCATGGACCATTGTAAGGACTTTGCTTCTTACTCAGAGTGAGATGGGCAGCCAATGGAGGATTTGAGCAGACAAGTAACAGGATCTGACCTATATGTTTAAAATAGCATGGCTGCAGGGCATGGCTGGCTCAGTCAGTGGGGCTTGTGACTCTTGGTCCCAGGGATGTGAGCTTGAGGCCCATATTGGGTGTAGAGATTACTTAAAAATTTTTTTTTGTAATATGATGGCTGCATGGACTGAAGCAAATGAGTCCAATTAGGAGGCCACAGCAATTACTCAAGTGAGAGATGGTGGTGGCTTAGATGAGGGTGGTGGCAGTGGAGGTGCTAAGTAGTTGGCTTTAGAATTTAATTTAAAGCTAGAATAACCAGGGGGCGCCTGGGTGGCACAGGCGTTGAGCGTCTGCCTTCGGCTCAGGGCATGATCCCTGCGTTGTGGGATCGAGCCCCACATCAGGCTCCTCCACTAGGAGCCTGCTTCTTGCTCTCCCCCTCCCCCTGCTTGTGTTCCCTCTCTGGCTGGCTGTCTCTCTCTCTCTCTGTCAAATAAATAAATAAATAAATAAAAATAAAGCTAGAATAACCAAAATTTGCAAATGGATTAGATGTGAGGTATGAAAGAAAAAGAAAGAGTTAAGAACAACATCATACAGGCAGGTTGCACCACACTGCCGAAATGCAGATCATTTTAATTTTATATAAACTTTTGCAGAATATAGGAGAAGAAAGGACTCTCCTCAACTCATTATATGGGGCCAAAATTGCTCTCATAACCAAACCAGAAAAGGGCAATAATAGAAAAGAAAATTATAGGCCAATCTCACTTATTAACAGGGACGCAAAAATCTTCAGTAAAACACTAGGAAATTGAATCCAGCAATGTGCAAAAAGATAATACACCAAGACTAACTTGAATTTATGTAAGGAATTTAAGGGTAGCTTAATATGAAAAAATACATTTATTTTATTCATCATATGGATAGATTAAAGGAATAAATCACACAATCATCTCAATAAATATAGAAAAACCATGTGATGAAATCAACATCTATTTGTGATAAAGAAAATCTTTTAGAAAACTGAAAGGGAACTCGTTTTGTTTTTTTGTTTTTTTTTTAAAGATTTTATTTATTTATTTGAGACAGAAACAGCCAGCGAGAGAGGGAACACAAACAGAGGGAGTGGGAGAGGAAGAAGCAGGCTCCCAGCAGAGGAGCCTGATGTGGGGCTTGATCCCAGAACACCGGGATCACCCCTGAGCTGAAGGCAGGTGCCCCTGGAAGGGAACTTGTTAATCTGATAAAGGATGCCTGGTATCACTAATTCTATTCAGTCTTGGAATGGGGATCCACAGCACTAAGACAAGAAAAAAAAAAGGGGTAAAAGGGTTAGGTAAAAAAGAAACAAAGCTGTTACCATCTATGGAAAACATAAAATGTGATAACATATCCACAAGTAAATTATTAGCATAAAAGCTTAATAAGTTTGCTTGGCCAAAAATATACAAAATCAAATATATATCCATATATGAAGGTCAGTTAGATGATAAATAATTTTTTAAATTACCACTTGTAATAGTACGAAAAGTACCAAATACCAACGTATAAATACAACAAAATATGTTTAAGACCAGTATGCAGCAAATTATGATTTATTGTGAGACACTGAAGAAGACTAACATAAACAGAGAGATGTTATCATGTTTGTGGATTAGATATCTCAATATCATGAAGATGTCAATTCTCCCTAAGGTGATTTACAGATTCAGTGCAATACTAATCAAAATCGCAGCAGGCTTTTTGTGAGCGTGTGGAACTGACAAACTGATTCTAAAATTTATATGGACAAACAAAAGCCCAAGAACAGCCTCTTGAAGATTAACGAGGTGGGGAGACTTGCCCTACCAGATACCAGGACATAATTACAATGCCACAATAATTAAGATAGGGTAGTATTGACACAAGATAGATAAATTGACTACCGGGACACAATACAAGCCAAAACAGATTCACACATACACAGACATTTGATTTATGATAGAGTTTGCACTTTTGAGCAGGAGAAAAAGGACACTTTTCAATGTTGCTGTGACAACTGGGTATCTATATGGAAAAATAAAACCAAACCCCTTCCTTAAGCCATACACAAAAATCATTCCCCACTGTACTATAAGCTAAATGTAAAAGGCAGATTAAAAACCTTGTGGAAGATAATATAGAATATATTCATGAATTCAGGATAAGGCAGTATTTTCTTTTCTTTTTAATAATAATATTTTTTTTATTAGATTATGTTAGTCACCATACAGTACATCCCTGGTTTTTGATGTAAGGTTCCATGATTCATTAGCAGTATTTTCTAAGACTCAAATCTGCTATAAAGGAAAAGACTGATCCATTTGACTGTATTAAAATCAAGAACATTGTTCATCAAGACAGGCCACAGAATAGAAGGAGGTATTTATAACATATAACTGACAAAGGATATATCCAGGATGTGTAAAGAATTCCTAAAAATTAATAAGGGGGGGAAACCTCCTAACAATAGCAATTATAAGCATGAACTAAAGATTTAAATTAGCACTTCACAAAAGGAAACTCACGAAGTCAGCAAACATATGAAAAGGTGCTCAGCTTTATTAGTAATCAAACCAATGCAAATTAAAGCCATAATGAAATACCACTGTATGCACCAGAATAGCTAAAATTAAAGTCTGAAAATACCAAGTGTTGACATGACTATGGAGTAAAAGCAACTCTCATATACAGTTAATGAGAGTACAATCGGTTAAACCACTTTGGAAAAGGGGTTAGCATTATCAAATAAAATGGAAGATGCCTTATGATACATTGATTCCACTTCTACATACATAACAAATACATATAGCATTATTATACATATATCTTCAAAAGCAGACCAAAGAAACTATATTGTTAAGGAATGCACACACATACGAGGAAATTATTAAGATAAGCAAATTAGTGATTACCATACAAGTCAGAATACTGCTAATCAATAGTGAGGAGGGAACGATGTATTACAAAGTAGGGACGCAAAAGTCCTTTTCAAATACCGGTAGGGTTCTTTTAGTTAGCCCGGTTGGTAGTCACATGAATAGTCCCTCTGTAAGTATTCCCTTTATAAGTATTCAGTATGTTTTACATTTACATTTTATTGCATTTGTCTTTATGTGTGTTGTGTATCACAATAAAAATGAGCTTCAACACCCATACTTGACAGTCTCTTAGCAAACTAGGAATAAAAAGGATTTTCCTTAACTTGATAACAGTTATTAAAACAAACAAACAACACAGCAAACATTATTCTTACTGGGAAAACATTGGAAACATTTCCTTTAAAACCAGGAACAAAAGAAAGATGCCAGCTATCACTGCTTGTATTCAACGTTGTACTAAAGTTTCCAGCCAGCAAAGGAATAGGAAATTATAGGCATATTGTTGGAAAGGAAAAAGCAAAATGCCATCATTTGCAGATGACATAATTGTCTTTGTAGAAAATTCAAAAAGCCTATAGAAAAATTATACAGAAGAGAGAGCTTATCGAAGTGGTTGGCTCTAAAACCAATATTGAAAATCAACTGCATTTCTATATACCAGCAAAAACCAATCTGAAATGTCATCTTAAGGATACCATTTACCATAAACAGAAAAGCAATAAAGTGCCTAGGAATAAATAAAACAGATGTGCGTAATCTATGTGCAGGAAATGATACAACGGCACTGAAAGGCATTAAAGACCTAAACAAATGAAGAGACATCCCAAGTCCATGATAGGACTCATATCAAAAGGATGTCAATTTGACTCAAATTGAACTTTGCTTCTCCCTCTCCTCTGCCTGCTGCTCAGCCTGCTTGCGCACTCTTCTCTTTCTGCCAAATAAATAAATAAATAAATAAAAAATTTTTAAAAAGCTGCAGGACAATGTGTTATTGGTGCAGGTTTTAAAAAGTTGACTAATGGAATAGAATAGTGTCCAGAAACAGATCCGTGTATATATAGAACTTTGATACATAACCGAGTTAGCAAAGCAGATCAGGCGAAAAGGAGGGACTATTTAATAAATGAGGTTGGGATAATTCATTTTCCATATTAAAAAATGTAAAAAGGACTGTTAAAAAACACCATACACAAAAAATCAATTCTAGGTAGCCTTAGGACTTTAAATATAAAGAACTAAAGTTTAAAATCTTTTGAAGAATATGTAAGAAAATATTTTTCTGACCAGTTGGGTAGAGAGTGATTTTTAAAACATATTTTATTTATTTATTTGACAGTGAGAGAGAGGGAGAGCGAGCACAAGCAGGGGGAGTGGCAGAGGGAGAGAGAGAGGCAGGCTCCCCGCTGAGCAAGGAGTCCGACAGGGGGGCTCAATCCTGGGGCTCCAGGATCATGACCTGAGCCAAAGGCAGACACTTAACAACGGAGCCACCCGGGCACCCTGAGAGTGATTTTTTTTATACAAGGTACAGAAAGCACGATCATAAACAAAGTGTTGATAGATATGCCTATGTTAAAATAAAGAACTTTTGATAATCAAAATACATCGTGAAAAAAATAAAGTACAGGTCACAACTATCTCACAAAAGAGAAGATATCTGCAACATATAAAGCTGACAAAAGATTAGTATCCAGAATATGTAAAGAACGCCTACAAATCAATAAGAAAAATACAAACAACCCAAACGATTAGGCATTTCCCAGAAGAGGACATTCAATAGGCTAATAAGAATATGAAAAGATTCTCAACTGCTTTAGTAATTACAGAAATGCCAAATAGAACCACAATGAGATATTATTATACACCTACTGGATTGGCAAAAATGAAGAAGTCTAAAAATACAAGTGTTAGAATGTAAATCAATGGGAACTCAAATATTAATGGTAGGAGTGTAAGTTGAAAAACAACTTGGCATTCTCTCTCAAAGATTATTCTTCTTATGCCTCACAACCTGGCAGTTTCACTGCTAGATATACACTCCAGAGAAACTCTTGCACATATACAGGAGACAAATACAGTAATTCTTATAACAACAATGTTTATAAGAGAGAGAGAAAAAGAAAGAAACAATTCATAAATCCATCAAAAGAGAATAGACAGTGATTTATTTGACATGGTCACACAGTCGCCCATTATATTCCAGTGAAAGTGTATGAACTCCAGCTACCTGCAACACTATTTAAATCTTAGAAACACCATATTGAATGAAAAACAAACATGTACCAGAAGACAACATATCATACCATTTTTTATCAAGCTTGAAAATAAGCAAGACTAACAAGCATATTTAAGCTATTTGTGAGAAAACTATATTTAAAAAATAATGGAATGGTACGCCTGGGTGGCTCAGTCAGTTAAGCATCTGCCTTTTTGGCTTGGGTCATGTTCCCCAGGTCCTGTGATTGAGTCCCACGTCTGGCTCCTTGCTCAGCAGGGAGCCTGCTGCTCCCCCTGCCTGTGTGCGTGTGCGCTGTCTCTCTCTCTGCAAATAAATAAATAAAACCTTTAGAAAAAAATAAACAAAAAACAATGGAATAATAAAAAATGGGGGAGATAGTGATTATAGGGAGGAGACGGGAATGAGAGGATAGGGGAATCCCATAGATACAAGTTATTGGCAACTTTCTAGTCCTTGGGTTGGGTCAGGGGTGTACAGATATTCATTTTATTTTCTTACATCTATCTTACATAACTATCATACATGTAATATCTTGTGTGTCAAACTTTATATATATGTGAAGTTATATTTATATGTATTATAAATTTGTGTTTTTAAAATTTTTCATTTGTTTATTTGAAAGAAAGAGAGAGAGAGCGCACGCACACAAGTGGGGGGGAGGGGCAGAGAGAGAGGGAACACCACTCCCCACTGAGCAGGGAGCCTGACATGGGGTTTGATCCCAGGACCTGAGATCATGACCTGTGCAGAAGGCAGACGCTTCACCAACTGAGCCACCCGGGCGCCACATACATATGTATTATATTTGTATCTATATATTTGTATCTATATACTTAAAGATAATAAAGTTAAATAAAAGAAAATACCAGCCAGTTATACAGACACTAAAAAAAATTAAAAAATAAAAAAAAAAAAGGAGATGACTCCAAGGTTTATGTCCTGATCAACTGGAAGAATAAAGATGCCATTTAAGAGAGAAGAAGAGCTAAGGGAGAGGCAGATTTGTAATTGAGAAGTCTGGAAGGAGGGGAGAGGCTGGACTGAAGACAAGAATTTAGGAGTCATCAGAAAAAAAATGATAGCTATTTATCTATTTTAGAAAAAAATGATATTTAAAGCCCAGAGACTAAATATTCCCCAGGGCGTGACCATAGATAGAGAAGAGGGGTGCCTGGGTGGCACAGCGGTTAAGCGTCTGCCTTCGGCTTAGGGCGTGATCCCGGCGTTCTGGGATCGAGCCCCCCATCAGGCTCCTCCACTGGGAGTCTGCTTCTTCCTCTCCCACTCCCCCTGCTTGTGTTCCCTCTCTTGCTGGCTGTCTCTCTGTCACATAAATAAATAAAATCTTTAAAAAAAATAGAGAAGAGAGCCAAGTTGTTGCTGTCAGGGAGATGAGGAGCTAGCAAAGGGGGCTGAGAGGGAGGAATCAGTGATAGGACAAAAATCAGGACAGTGTAGTATCTTCAAAGTCAGGTGAGGGGGCGCCTGGGTGGCTCAGTCGGTTAAGCATCGGACTCGTGATTTCGGCTCAGGGTCCTGGGATGGAGGCCCACATCAGACTCCGGGCTCAGCGAGGAGTCTGCTTATTCTCTCTCTGCTCCTCCCCCTGCTCCTGCTCACTCACTATCTCTAAAACAAGGAAATAGGGGCGCCTGGGTGGCACAACTGTTAAGCGTTTGCCTTCGGCTCAGGGCGTGATCCAGGCGTTATGGGATCGAGCCCCACATCAGGCTCCTCCGCTATGAGCCTGCTTCTTCCTCTCCCACTCCCCCTGCTTGTGTTCCCTCTCTTGCTGGCTGTCTCTATCTCTGTCGAATAAATAAATAAAATCTTTAAAAAATAAAAATAAAAAATAAAACAAGGAAATAAATCTTTAAAAAAAAGTCAGTTAAGAAAGTTTCTGGAAGGGGACATGATCAACTATAACAAAGGCTGCTGATCACCAAGTAAAATGATGCTGACAACTGAACTTTGGATTTGGAAACATGAAGGTCACAGGTAGCCTTGACAAGAGGAATTTCAGCAGGGTAGCTGGGGCAAAAGCCTGAAGGGAGGGAGGACATTTATTTGTCAGAATATGATGAGGCTATGGGGCGCCTGGGTGGCTCAGCCGGTTAAGCGTCTGCTTTTGGCTCCAGGAGCCTGCTTCTCCCTCTCCCTGTGCGCCTCCCCCTGCTCATGCTCTCTCTCTCTCTCTAATAAATAAAAATAAAATCTTAAAAAGAAAATAATACGACGAGGCTGCATAAAAAAGGGTGACGAAGATCTCTATTCACTGATATAGCAAAATAGCAAAGATACTTTGTTAACTAAAAAGGAAAGATGTAGAACAGTATACCCAGTACAACAACTTTTATGTAAAATACACAGGGAAGGGGCGCCTGGGTGGCTCAGTTGGTTGAGCGTCTGCCTTCGGCTCAGGTCATGATCCCAAGATCCTGGAAACGAATCCTGCACCAGGCTCCTTGCTCAGCCGGGAGGCTGCTTCTCCCTCTGCCTGCTGCTCCCCCTGCTTGTGCTCTCTCTCTCTCTCTCTGACAAATAAATAAAATCTTTAAAAAAAAAATACATGGGGGAATAAGGAATTTATATTACTATTTGCTTGTGCATGCATAAACTGGAAGAATGCATAGGAATTAGTCACACTGAGGGCAGGGATTGGAACTGGAAAGATGGTGGACAGGGGAAAGAATGAGAACTTTCACTATATACCTTTTTATATATTGGAAACTTTTCTTGCAATGTGAATATATTACCAATTCAAAATAATGAATTGAAGGGGCACCTGGGCGACTCAGTCAGTTAAGCATCCGACTCTTGATTTTGGCTCAGGGTATGATCTCAGGGTCCTGAGATCAAGCCACGTGTCAGGCTCTGAGCTGGGCCTGGAGCCTGCTTAAGATTCTCTCTCTCCCTCTGCTCCTCCCATCCCTTAAGAAAGGTAGGAAGGAAGGAAGGAAGGAAGGAAGGAAGGAAGGAAGGAAGGAAGGAAGGAAGGAAAAGAAAGAAAGAAAGAAAGAAAGAAAGAAAAGAAAGAAAGAAGGAAAGAGAGAGAAAGAAAGAAAGAAAAGGAAACACTAATGAACTGCAAAAATCAAATAGTTTAATTTGAATTAATAAAATAGAAAGAGAAGGAATGGGAGGAGGAGTGGAAGAGATGGTGACTAGAGACCATGTCTGGAGATGCTTTGCTCTAAAGGGAAGCAGAGAAGGGCAGATACTGGAGGGGAGGTGGAGCTAAAGAAGGCTTGCTTTAGGCTGTCAGAATTACAGCGTGCTCACGTGCTGCTGGGATAATCAAGTAGAGAGGAGAGCGATGCTGCAGAAGAGGGAGGACAGCCACTGGAGTGATGACTTCGGGTGTCTGAGAAGGCCAGGGATCCGCCACAGAAGGAGAGGCGGGCTGGGATGTAGTGGCAGAGGGGGTAGGGGTGAGTTCTCTTCTGTCTACTTCTCTTCTCTCGGAGAAGCAGCAAGCGGGATCATCAGCTGAGAGTGAGAAGAGTTCAGAAGGATGTTGGACATTTGAGGACAGGAAACAGACAGAAATTCACCCTGACAAATACTGGGAACCCCCAAGGAGCACAGAGATCACGATAAAGATACCAGCAGAGCCAGACACAGGGAGAGAATTTATAGATTGTGGAGTGTGGGAAGGTTCTCAAATTCATCCAAAGACACACGTATCACTCTGTATTTCACTGTCTCCCTCACTAGATTCTAAGTTCCATGAGGACGGTGATGACTTTGTTCTTGCTCTCTGCTGTGTCCCCAGCCAGGAACACGTGCCCAGCATGTGGCAGGTGTTCCAAAGCGTCATCGAAAGAATGAATGAATCAAGAATGCTAAAAAGAGGGGCGCCCGGGTGGCTCAGTTGGTGAAGCTTCTGCCTTCGGCTCAGGTCACGATCCCAGGGTCCTGGGATCAAGCCCTGCATTGGGCTCCTTGTCAGTGGGGAATCTGCTTCTCCCTCTCCCTTTGCCCCTCCCCCTGCTTGTGCGTGCACGTGCACTCTCTCTCTGTCCAATAAATAAATAAAATCTTTATAAAAAAAGAATACTAGAAATAATTGGTAATGATCCCAAGTCCTCAGTGTAAAAGGCACTTACACAGGGAGTGAATATTCAGTTGGTAAATGTGACCCACATCCATCCCATAATGAGTCCTCTTAGAGCATATTCGCAGCATACGGGGCTTACTGGGGCCCAGGATATGGCATGATTTGCACACTGCCTCACAAGGCCTGCTTCGCATTCCGTGTGTACTGTCTTTCCCCGGCGACTGGGAAACACTAGGAGGATAGCACACTCACTGCTCTTCTGACCTCTGAATGAAGGGCTGTCGGGGACAGACTAGCAGGAGGGCAACCGCTGCAGATGTTGGTCAGAACAGCAGGCTTCCTTCCGGGAGGCGGGAGTGCCAGGCTAATGACAGTAATAATGCAGAGGATGAAGGGCAAGAGTCTGGAGGGGCGTGGGTGTGCGCAGAGATTCAACCTACAGCATTCAGCACAGGGCAGAGATCAGGGAGGGCGGCAGGCAGAGAGGAAAGGCAGGTGGAGAGCAGAGGAGAATGGGCGGGGGTCCCGGGTGAAGTTTACCAAGCAATAAATATTGAACATCTACTATGTGCCATGCTCTGAGGATGTAAGGTGAACAAGACAAATGAGATCTTTGTTCTCTAGTGTATGGCGCCCGGGGGGGGGGGGGAGGGCGAGCAGGGTGAGGGGAGGCAATAAACAGTAAACAAATAAAAGATCATTTCAGAGAGCGATGAGTTGGAAAGACAATGAAACATATTGAAGAAACAGAGTGGGTGACTGAATGACAAGAGGGAGCCAACCAGGTGAAGAAGAGGGCGAGGAATGGGCAAAGGATTTTGGGAAGAAGTAGTCAGAAGTGCCGGGGTGCTAAGGGAATCATTTCAGATGTTCTAGAACATCAAGAGATCTGATCTGGCAGGAGCATTGTTTGAACATCGAGGAGGAGTACAAGTTGGAGGGCCTCTCCTAACAATGAGCTCAGATTTATTCCAAGTACAATGAAAAGCCACTCAAATATTTTAAGCAGGGAAGAGCATGATATAATTTGGTTATAAAAATATTACTAGATATTGTGAAGACTAGTTTGTATAGGGCCAGGGCAGAAGCAAACGACCAGCTAAGAATCTATTGTGCTATTCCGGATGAGAGATGATGGCTTGAACCAGGATGGAAGTAACGAAGGTGGAAAAAAGGGGGGTGGATTCAGGATGTATTTTGCATGCAGAGCTCACAGAACTTGCTGGTGAATTAGACACAGGGCAAGAATCCGTGAGAAAAGGGAAAGGAGGAAAAAGATGTTTCCTAGGTTTTCAGCCCGAACGAGTGGTTGTCATGTCCCAGGATGGGACACAAGGAGAGAAACGGATTGGTCAGGGAAGAATTCAAGCCATTTATTTTAGCCACATTAGCTTCACATGGCCATTAGACATCCAAGTGGAGATGTCAAGCAGGCTGTTGGATAAATGAGTCTGGAGCTTTGGATATAAATTTAGGACTCGCTGACATTTACATAGTATTTAAGCCCTGGGACTGGAATGACATCACTGGACAGAGAATGTGGAAAGAGAAGAGAGCCAAGGACTGAGCCCTAGCGAGGGCTAACATTTAGAGGTCAAGCAGAAGAAGATTGAGAAAGGAAAGCCAGTGAGACTGGAGGGAAACTAGGAGAGTGTGGTGTCCTAGAAGTGCAATCAGAATAAAACATGACTGGGACGCCTGGGTGGCTCAGTTGGTTAAGTGTCTGCCTTCGGCTTAGGTCATGATCCCATGGTCCCGGGATCCAGTCTGGCATCGGGCTCCTTGCTCAGCGAGGAGCCTGTTTCTCCAACTGTCTTCTGCTCCCCCCTGCTTGTGCTTTCTCCCTCTCTCTGACAAATAAATAAATAAAATCTTTAAAGAGTAAAAATAAAATAAAACATGATTGAGAGGGATGGGGTAGGATGGAGTGAGAGTGGGGATAAGGGAAGCTACTTTTGATAGGCTAGGGAAGGCCCCTCAGAGGAGGTGACATTGGATCTCAGTGAAATTTTAATGAAAAAAAATTTGAGTCATTGTGAAAAGCCAGGGGAAAACATTCCAGGCAGAGGGAACAGTAAGTGCCAAGGCCCAGCGACAAGTTAAACCCTTTAGTTCTAGGAACATAGATCAGGTCCAATGTGTCTGGGGCATAAAGAGTGTGAGGAGAGGAAATCAGAAAGCAACCTAGTGGATAGGTCATATAGGGCCTTGTAAGTCACGATGAGGAGTTTGGCTACTCAGAGTGGTAGAAAAGCTGAGTAATGCGACTTGATCTACTTATTTTAAAGAACATTTGAGTTGCTTCCGGAAGAATGCACTGTAGCAGGGCCAGAGTGGAATGGGGGATCAAGCCTTTGGGATAATCCAAGGATGGTTCGAGGTCTTTACCCCCACCCCCAGCCCCACCTAGATCCCCGGCGCTCGGCAATGTCCACCAGGGGCGAAACGGAGCTGGGGATGCAGAGCCGTAGGTGACTCAGAATCTCAGAAACGGACTGGAGTGACCATGGGTATCCATGTAGTTGGGTGAAAGGGGTGGAGAAGTCCGCTCCCAGAACCCCGGGAATCAGACTGTCGGTCACCGTCCACTGCCCTCTCCAACCCTCCACCTGGGACCCAGACGGGCGCAACTCCTGCGGCGCGGCAGCAGGAGGGTTAAACCGTGCGTGGCCCACCGCGGGAGGGGGAGAGGCGGAGACCTTGCGCTCGGAGCTGCCGAGCCGAGCCGAGCCGAGCCGAGCCGAGCCGAGCCGAGCCGAGCCGAGCCGAGCCGAGCCGAGCCGAGCCGAGCCGAGCCGAGCCGAGCATCTCCCGCCGCCGCCGCCGCCGCCGCCGCCGCCGCCCCGCGCCCCGGGCGCCCACCCCCCACCCTCTCCAGCGCCCCGGCTGCCGGCCAAACCCCCCGACCATGCCCCGTGCCCCACAAGCCCCCGCAACCCCCCAGCCCCGCGCAGCCCCGAGCGCCCGCAGCTGTCGCGCCGCCGCGCCAGGCATGCAGGTGAGCGAGAGGGACCCCCCCCCCCACGCCCCCGCCCGCGGGAGCCCGGCCCTGCCCTTCCCGACTCCGCGCCCTCGGCCCCCCGCCCCTCCCGGCGCGGTCCCTCGCCCGGGCTCGAGCCGGCCGCCCCTAGGCGCGCCTTCCCCGCGGTGCTCTCCATCCCTCCGCGGGTCCCGACTCCATCCTGCCCTCCTGGCGCAGCGGTCACCGTCCCCGCGGCTGCCTCCATCCCGCCTTCGGCTCAGCCCTCGGCTCGGTGCATCCTCCTGCCTCGGGTTCCTTTTCTGCTCTCGGCGCTCCCTCCCTCGCGGTCCCTTCGCTGACCTCCTGGTCCTCGCTTCCCCCCTCCCCCCGCCGCTTTCCAGCCTGTCCGGGAGCGCGGGCCCGTGGGAGGGGTGGGCCCGGGGCAGCTTTGGGGATGGGGCCCGGTTCCCCCACCCGAAGGCTCCCGCCCCACCCCCAGCTCGTCTCCTGCGCACAACAGGTCGGTGAGAAGCGAGGAGAGGGTGGGGGGTGGGGACTGCGGGCTTCCTGGAGGGGGTGGCTAAAGGGGATGCGGGGCTTGGGGACTGGAGTTGACGTTGGTTTTGGGGGGGTGCACAAGGCAGAGAGGCAAGTGAGTCCTGGAGTCAGCTGGCCACAGATGTCCCCGTGAGCCCTTCTCCGCTTCACTGGTTCGCTCTAACCTCCTTCCTCCCTCCCTCGCTCCCTCCCTCCAGCTTCCTTCTCTTCACGTCCCTCTCTCCCTTCAGCCCACCAGGCTCCCATCCCTGTATCTTCCCAGAGCTCCATATCACTTTACATTTGAAGAAACACTTCCCAACTCCTCCATCTTTGCTGCTCCGTTTTCGGTCCCCAGTCCCTTCCTTTTCTCATTTTGTCCTCCGTATGATGTTTTCTCCTTTTCCATTTCCTTTCTCCGAGTCCCTGGTCTTCTCCACCCCTTTTCTCTTTTCCCCTTCCACTCTGTCCACTTCCCATCCTGCCCAGACCTTTCCTTCCCTGTCCTCCTGCCCTTCCCCCTTCTTCCCCTGACCCTGCGACCCCTTCGCCCTCCTGGTTTCCCTCTCTCACCTGTATTTTTAGCTTGTTCTCCCTTCAGCATCCTCCAAGCTGCCAATCTCCTGTACCCACCCCCTTCCCAGTCCATCCTCTTTCAGGCTGACTCCTGTCCCTCCTTCCATGCTCGTGCCCACTTCTTCACCTTTCTCCTCTCCTCACTCCTAAGCGACCCTCCCTCTCTCAGCCTCTTACCCTACACCCTTACCCTCCCTCTCTCAGCCTCTTACCCCTCACCCTTCTCCCCACTCCCTGCTTCCCCTTGCCCTTCCCCAGACTTCCCATCATATTCTCCTGTTATTCTCTGAGAGCACTTAGTGTGCAGATTTAGACCCAGAATCCAGGGGACCCAGGGTGTCATATCCTCATTCACTCTGGGAAGCCTGGCCCCCCTGGATTCACCGCCCTCAGCGCTGAGAACCCGTCCTTCCTCTTTCAAAACCCAACTATCCAGATTCTCCCAGGACTCTACCCAGGAGAGCTACATTTGAGGGGGTGGCCTCTCCCCAGCTCCACCTCCCTTCAGAGAGCACCTATGCTTTTGGATGATTTAACATTGAGCAAAAATTATACTCTGTAGTTTCTCTCCCACCCACCTCTGTCTTTCTCTGTTTCTTTCTTTCCATCCCTCCTTCCCCTATTCCCCTTCTCCTGAAGATGTAGATTCCCCGGGGCCCACCCTAAGAGAACCACTTGGGACTCCAAGCAGGCTGGGCAGGCTGGCGTGCTCCCCTTGTCCACTCACCACACACACACTCACACGTTCACTCAGATTGACTTCCTCTTCCCTCCCCCACTCTCAGACTCCCTCCCTAGCGGTAGGTGCTCAAGGAATCACAAGGTTCTTGGCTCTAAATTAAGCTCCAACAAGAGCTTGGAGCTGTGGGCAGAGGAAGTGAGAAGGAAGGAAGCCAGAGAAGTAAGAGTAGACCCCGAGGTGGGGAAGTTACAAGGATTTCGGAGCAGTAACAGATAGGGGCTGGGGGCTAGACAGGAACTAACTCTGGGAGATTACCCCCCCCCCAAGGGTTCTAAGTGGCAGCTGGCAGCCTGGGAGGGCAGATCCAGGTAGGACTGGTGGCTGAATGAGCTGGGGAAATGCTCAGGGCAGGGGTGGGATGTGACAACCCCCTCTCTCCCCCAGTAAAGGCTGAAAATCAGGGTCACAGCTGAGGAAGAGCTCGGACATGAAGTCCAAGATGTGGTAAGTTTGGCACAGCAGAGGGAGCCTAGAGGCCACTTCTCCTGGGGTCTGGGCCCCTTCCCTCCTGGGACCACCCTGGGCCTTCCTTCCTGAGGGCCAGACCCTAGGAAAGGAGGAAAGGAGGCCAGTCTTCCCAAGGCCCACCTGCTTTTCCTGAGAAAGCTGGAGGGAGGCAGCCTGGGATCTCTGGTATGAGCCTGTGTTCTGCACATAAGCCCAAGACGGGCTTGTGTCTCACCCCCTTTTTCTCCCTTCTTGCAGGCCTGCACTGCTGCTGTCCCACCTCCTCCCTCTTTGGCCACTGCTGTTGCTGCCCCTCCCACCACCTGCTCAAGGTTCTTCCTCCTCCCCTCGAACCCCACCAGCCCCAGCCCGGCCCCCCTGTGCCCGGGGAGGCCCCTCTGCCCCACGCCACGTGTGCGTGTGGGAGCGGGCACCCCCACCAAGCCGATCCCCTCGGGTCCCAAGATCGCGTCGGCAAGTCCTGCCAGGCACTGCACCCCCTGCCACCCCATCTGGCTTTGAGGAGGGGCCACCCTCATCCCAGTACCCCTGGGCCATTGTATGGGGCCCTACAGTGTCTCGAGAGGATGGGGGGGACCCCAACTCTGCCAATCCTGGATTTCTGCCCCTGGACTATGGTTTTGCAGCCCCCCATGGGCTGGCAACCCCGCACCCCAACTCAGACTCCATGCGGGGTGATGGAGATGGGCTCATCCTTGGAGAAGCACCTGCCACCCTGCGGCCGTTCCTTTTTGGGACCCATGGGGAAGGTGAGTGCGAGTGGGAGAGGCTGGTGGGGGGGTATGAGCGGTGGGGAGGCTGGTTGAAGGCTCCAAGGGCAGCAACAGAGATCTTGTCTGTTAGCTGCTCCCACAAATGTGTCAGGCACTATGCTGGCACAGGGGCACAGGTGAAATGCCCTCTGAGCCCTGGAGGGACTTGGTCCACTGGAGAAGACAAATGTACCAACACTCGGGGATGAGTGAATGTAGTAAATGCTCTAATAGAGGCACTCAGCATGTTTTCAGGAAAAGAAGGAAGGGCGAGATTACTTTTGCCTGGGGATCAGGACACCTTCCAAGAATTGACATTGGAGCCAGACCTTGAAAATGGAGTGAGAGTATTCCATGCGGAAGAATACCATGAATGAAAGGGACCTTCAGGGTGACATTTCGGCTCAAGGAATGCCAAGCTGGGCCAGTAGTCTGGGGATGGGGCTAGTGCAGAGATGGCCATTTCCATCCCCTAGTTTCTATGCAGAGAGAGGGGTTCTCTCTGACCTTGGCGCCTCCTCCTCGTCACATGTATATAGAAGATTTGGGAACGTGGAAGAAAACAACTAAAAACTTCAGGGAAAGCTGATGGTAAGAATGAAGGGGGGGGGCTCAGGAAAGCAGAAAGAGTTGGGCGTTGTGGATTCGAACGGCAACACTCCGCAAGCTTATTGAACCCACAGCCTAATCCCAACCCCTACCCCCTCTTGGCTCCTGTCACCTCAGGCCTCCCTAAAACTTTCTCCCGCCCCAATCAGGTGTGGACCCCCAGCTCTATGTCACAATTACCATCTCCATCATTATTGTTCTTGTGGCCACTGGCATCATCTTCAAGTTCTGGTAAGCTGCGGGGAGGAGGGTGCTGGCAGTTGGGGACCTAATGTTTGGCAGTGTTTGGAAGAGGGCAGGAGCAAGGGCAGCATTTTTGCTGGAGGTGGGCTAGGAAGTGGTGGATTTAAGCAAGAAAAACCTTGGGAAAAGGTAGTAAGGATTTGGGTGGGGGAGACAGTGAGAAATCAGGGCAAATTCCTTTTCCCCGGGAAATAGAAGGATAATGGGAAAGGCAGAGCAATTATTTATGCGCACTGGAGGCTTGCAGGGGAGGCCTTGGTGGGCATCCCTTGTCCCCATTTCCTCCAAGACAGAGAAAACTGACCCATTCTGCAGAGCCCCTTCTTGGGGCTGCCTGGGGAGGAGGGAGAAAGTCTGGAGCTTTCTTTGCACGCATTTAATAACGGGTCACTCAGTCCTTCACACTTTACTGAGAGAATCATTAGACTCAGGTGTCCAGGTCATTAGCTGATTTTGAACTAGAACTAAACCTTCCAGGCGCCTGCTGCGGAGGGAAATGGCTCTTCCGGGTATGCATGGGGGAGGGAGCAATTCTGGGGGACTCTGTTGGTGGGGAGGAGGTACTGATTTTGCGGGTCTGGGCCAGGTCTGGAAGGTGGTTTACATCCCTGAATCCCCCAGGGGGTAGGGAAAGTAGCTTTATGGACACTCAGTTTGCAGATATTTGCTATAGGGAACTGCTAAGAAGCCAGTTTCTCTGCTGTAGGATGTCGGGGTGTCTGAGGGAAGCTGGGCGTGGCCAGCACTGCAGGCCCAGGATGGGGGCTTCTTAAATGTGTGAGAGAACATCTTTCCTTCCCGTGTACCAGCTGGGACCGAAGCCAGAAGCGGCGCAGGCCCTCTGGGCAGCAGGGTGCCCTGAGGCAGGAAGAGAGCCAGCAGCCACTGACAGACCTGTCCCCAGCTGGGGTCACTGTGCTGGGGGCCTTCGGGGACTCGCCTACCCCCACCCCTGACCATGAGGAGCCCCGAGGGGGACCCCGGCCTGGGATGCCCCAGCCCAAGGGGGCTCCAGCCTTCCAGTTGAACCGGTGAGGGCAGGGGCAAAGGGATGGGAGGGCTGGGAGGTAAGGCACCTTTGGTCCAGAGCCTTGGTTGGGGGTGTTCCCTCCTGGGTGGGTGGGGAGGAGGTAGACCTACCCCCCACACAGCCCCTGGCCCTCCCTAGGACTGGACCAGGTCCTCTCTAGGGGACCCTTCTTTCTCCCGCTCTCTGTGGATCTCTGTCCTGTTCTCACACTGTCGTTTAACTCAACTCTGCCCTCTTATCTTTGAGTCCCTTTCTTTGCCTTGGACTTCCCTTCGATTCTGGCCTACCCAGTGGTTCCTGACTGTGCCCTTTCCCTCTTCCTCTCAGGATTCCCCTGGTGAATCTGTGATGCCCCCCAATGTTGGGGTGCCGCCAAGCAGGAGGCCAAGGGGCCGGCATAGCCCCCATCCCACTGAGGGTGGGGCAGCTGTGGGAGCTGGGGCCACAGGGGCTCCTGGCTCCTGCCCTTGCACACCACCCTGGAACCCTCACTAGCCCCATATGCGATCCTACCTGCTCACCCTCCTTTAGGTGGGGGGCCTCACATATTTGTGGCTTCTGGTCCCCCATCCCTACCCTTGCACACTCACATGAAAGCCTTGCACACTCACCTCCACCCTCCTGGGCCATCGCACACACTTGTGCTCTTGTACAGCCAGTCTTCTGCACCCTCTCTCCACCCACACCGCCCCTCCCCATCCCTCACATTCTCCCTTTGTTTCACACTTTTCACTCTCTCTTCCTCCCACACTCCAGGCTCAGCTCAGTCGCTCAGTGGTCAGTGGGTGACTCTCCTGTTACCTCTCACTCGCATTTCCTGGCCCCATGTTGTGGTATTGTGTGTTGTGCTCACGCTCTCCCTCATGAACACCCACTGATCTAGTTTCTGTGGCCCCTGCATGCTGCCCCAGAGGTGGGTGGGAGGAGAGCTGGGGGCTTCTCATGCCCCCATCTGTCATGGTCCCATCCCATTTCATGTCATGTGTTTCATTGTCTCCCCCATCCCACTCCAAGGGCGTGCTCATTACCCTGAGGGCTCCCCCATGGGAATGGGGGTAGTGAGGCCCCAAACTTCTCCCCTCCCCAACTGCTAAATTCTGTTGTCTGGGAGATGGGTTTTGGGGAGTCACCTGCTGCACTACATGAGAAAGGGGCTCCCATTTGCCCTTCCCTTCCTCCTAAGTTCCTTCTGTCTTGTCTGTCCTGGCTGTCCGTGTGTGGGTCACTCTCTGGAATTCAGAGTCCCTGAGCCAGTCCTCCACTTCCCAGCCTCCTGAGGGCCTCCCTAACTTCACCTAGGCTGCCAGGGACTGGGGCCAGCTGGTTTACGGCCATCGGGAGCTCTGCCTCCCAGTCTATCCCTCCCCTTCCTGGGCTCCCTCGCCTTCCTCCTCCCTGCCCTCCTTGGTTTTTCCACTTCTTCCTCCTTTTGCCTGTCCCCCCTCCTTCCCCTCTCATTTGTCCCTACGTCTCATCATTTTTCCACCTTCCTTCCTTCTTCCTCTCTTACCTGGCTCCTATGCTGTGATATATATTTTTGTATTATCTCTTTCTTCTTGTGGTGATAATCTTGAATTCTTGTGGGATGTAAGTTTCAAAATTTTCAAATAAAGCCTTTGCAAGATACCGGAGTCCCCTAGTTCTGTTTATGAACCCTGAAGAGAGGAGAGGGAGGGGACAATGGGCAACCAAGAAGGGAGGAAAAGAAGAATGGGGGTTGGAGGGAACCCCTCAAGACTCAGGGTGACTTGGCCTGCTCTGACCTGGAGTTAGGGTTCCTGGGCTTTTTTTTTTTAAGGGGTGTAGGGGCAGGGAGAGAGGGAGAAAGAGAATCTTAAGCAGTCTGCCAGCCCCCATGGGAGCCTGACGTGGGGCTTGATCTCATGACCCTGAGATCATGACCCTGAGATCATAGACCTAAGCCGAAATCAAGAGTCTGGCGCTTAACCGACTAAGCGACCCAGGCGCTCCACGGGCTTTGACTTGGGAGAGAATGGAAGGAGAAGCTGAAGGGAGCAGCCAGAGCAAGAGAAACTAGAAGAGTGGCTTGCTTGTTACTTGCCAGTGAAGGTCAAGAGAGACCCATGAGAAAGGAGACAGAGAAAAGGGACAGGCAATGAAGCAAACAAAAACAGGAGAGAGCTGATAAGACAGATGGAAGGTAAAGGGTGAAATGAAGTAAAGGGGAAGAGGCGAGAGGGGCCACAAGAAAGAGGCTGCCCTGCTTGGTTTATTTTCAGCCTTGCTCCCTAACTTGCCCCATCTACAGCTGCCCCCCCCAAAAGCTGTGCAGCATTAGAACCCCTGTGGTTAACTCTCACTAGCTTTCCCCACTCTGCCCTCTCTGAGAGAGAGACACTGCTAGGGTGTGGGGGTAGAATCAAGGGGTACGTTTGGGGGAGAGAACACAGGCTGCCCAGCTGGGATCAATCACCCCTGAGCCCCCCATTCTAGGTTTGGCTCTAGTGACAGCCCTGCAAAAGCCCACACATCAGCCTCTCAGCTGTTGCTAGGCTCTGTTGCCATGGTAACCACCCAGGTCCCATTTCTCCCCCGCCCCCATCTGTGCCCCACTTGCTCCCTGGAAATGGGGAGCTCCAGGGAGGAGAGGAGACTGTATGAGCAAGTCTGGGCTCCCCAGACTCAATGCTTCCACGCATTTATCTTTGCAGCTAGAATTTGGAGTGTATAGGTGTTGGTAGGTGTGTGTTTTAGGTGTTGGGGAGCTTCACTGTCCACTCAGGAAAGTGGCTGAATCCATATAGCACACAATGGTGAGTGGGGAGGAGGCAGCATATGTCTCAGCATCAGAGCAGTATGTACCTTCGGGGCATCAGACTCCCTAAGAAAAACAGAATGCTACAGAGGAAAAAGGCAGAACAGGGGCAAGGCGTGATGAACCAACTAAAAGCAGAGGTGCAAAGCCAACAAGCTGCTGAGAAGGGCTCAGAGTCAACCCAGTGAGGCCTGCAGAGATCCCAGCAGCAGCTGGTGGAGGGAGAAGGCTGGATGGAACGTGAGGGTGCAGGAACAGGTGCTGAGGATGGGTCAGGGGCAGTGAGGAAGGGATCCGAGGTGGATGGGAGAAGTCTAACCTTTCCCTCCCCCCCCCCCAGGAATCTAGTCTTTGTCAGGTGGGGGTGGGGGAGAGGAGCACTGGCTTAGAAGGGGAAGGAGCTCAAGCGCCTGGAGAGCACACCGGGGCTCTATCACCCTCTGCAACCATAGTTCTTCAGAGGGACAGTGTGACCCCGAGGCTCATCCATATGCAAAAGGCATGCATGAAGGCCCCTAATGAAGAGGGAATTAATTATTGCCTGATTAGCCTGCTGTTTCTCTAAATTTAAATAAATTAAAATACACCGGCAAGACACTGGGAAATCCTCACCTGTTCCTTCTCCCTAAATGCCCTCCTTCCCCATGGAAAGTCAGATGGCCGGGAAAGACAGAGGAGAAAGGAGACGTCCTCATCTTCCCAGTTGTCCTAAAGGAAATTTCCCAAACTAGATCCCATTATCAGGATAACCATGGAGTTGGGAGGCCCTGGGGAACAGATCCTAGCCTCTGTCTCTCCTGAAACTGAAACAGACTATGGGGCCTTTGGAGGTCCTCGAAGGTTGCAAGTGGTAGCACGGAGAGTCACTGCTTAGTGACAGACCAAGAACACAAACAACAGCCATACTACCCTTTTGGTTCTTGGAGGCCACATATCACAAGCACCACTGGGACCAGCATCTCTCATCACCATGCTTTCTTTGCCTCCTGAGCTGTGCATCAAATGACTCAGCCAGGCTTCTCTTAAGCATTTTTCTGGAATGCTTACCATTATGGCTCAGACCAAACCAGGAAATGGGGAAGCCCCCACGAGGAGGGATCTCCCAGGCAGAGCTCAGGGTGTGGAAGTGATTCAAGATGGAAACAGCGTGCCAGCTGGAAAACCCCAGGCTAAAATTAACAGCCCTCCTCCCCCTACGCCCCACATTTATCTCTAAAGCTCTTCTGTAAGGAGTTCAAAGCACTTAAAAAACTGGCTTCTTATATAGAAAGGGCAGGAGCAGGGCTGACAGTTGGAGACACTGAGGCTCAGGGAGTACCAGTTAATGAAAACAGGAAAACAATAAGAGGAAAACTGGGACTTAGAGTGATAACTACGATTTTGCTCCCACTTCTCTATCTTAGCCCCCAAAGTCGATGTTTCTGGAATTAGCAATTTCTAACCCATGCAGCAACTAAGTCTGGTCACGTCCCAGCCCTTAAGATCTTATCCTGCCAACTGTTGCTACTCAGTTAACACAGACTGAGTGCAGAGCCCAAAAAATGTGATCGAGAGAGTAGATACTTTCAAAAGATTGCAAACTATAATTACAAACCAAGGATACATATATCCTGTTTAAACCTTTAACTTAAATGTTTATTTTAGGTGTCTTTTGCTACTTCCTTGCTGTGATTAAAAAAAAAAAAAGATCACTTAAATCTTCAGGGTCTTGTTTTCCTTATTCATAAAGAGAACATTACAATTATTTTTATTTGAGTTATTTTGCTCTCTAAGTAAGGGGCTATTACTATTAGTAGGAAGGACTTCAATTCTGCTTCAGCCAAAATAGAGCTCAGCCCAAGGAGATTCTGGCCAGATTGGGGTGCAGGCAGCATTCATTTACTCAAACAGCATATATTTATTCAGCATCTACTATGTACCCAGCAAAGCAGTGGGAAGGATACCATGTATGAGCCTGTTTCTTCCCTGAGAAACAGACAATCTTGCTTAAGAGACATATATATGAAACAGTTAAAGGAGCAACAAAAGGTACAGACTAAATGCTGTGGAAATTCAGAGAACGGAACCGTTATGTGTTCAAGCAATCCCGTAAGACTTCCTGAAAAAGTTCATGCCGTGTTCATTTATGCGAAAAACATTTCCGACCACTTACTAAATGCCAGGCTCTGAGGATACCGCGGTGAACAATTCAAAGCCCTTGCCCTCATGAAGCTGATACTCCACCAGGAAGAGGTGGACAGCAAACAATATAATATCAGGGGGTGAGGAGTGCTCTATTTAAAAGTAGGGGGGGGGGCGCCTGGGTGGCACAGCAGTTAAGCGTCTGCCTTCAGCTCAGGGCGTGATCCCGGCGTTATGGGATCGAGCCCCACATCAGGCTCCTCCGCTAGGAGCCTGCTTTTTCCTCTCCCACTCCCCCTGCTTGTGTTCCCTCTCTCGCTGGCTGTCTCTACCTCTGTCGAATAAATAAATAAAATCTTTAAAAAATAAATAAAGTAGAGCAGGGGGAGGGGATAGAGATGTGGACGGGGCCAGCAAGAACATAGAGAGCCAAAGCCAAGAGTACGTGGTGTGGTCAGGGAGAGGTGACCAGATACTCTCGGGGCCTAAGTAGGGACCTCAGAAAACAACTGACACATCCTCATCCTTTCCCGCAATTTAAAGCATTGAGACATTCTTGAGAGTATAATGAAAAATAATAGTAACTTCCTACATCAGTCTATTCTACGCTGAGGGAAGGGAAACGGATCCATAATCTTTTAGGAATCCCTACCTGCCCCTCTCCGCCCCGTCCCCCTGCCGCCCGTACCTGATGCATAATTCATAAACCTGTCGGTTTTCACCCTCCCACTTCCCCCAGAGGTCCCTTCCGGAAGCCCGGGACCGCAATTCTGTAGGTTCAGCTTCTGCCCTTAGCGGAACCCGCCTTCGCTTCCGTTGTGGCGTCACATCCACACAGGGCTCTATCGCGTCCCGGGCAGAAGCCACTTCCGCCCCTACTTGTCGTAACTTCTGCCCCAAGCATCCCGGAGCGCTGGCAGCGCCGGATATGCTCTGCCGCTCCCGGAAGTGACTCGACCTTTGCATTCCCCCCCTTTCCCCATTACCGCCCCCCCTGCATTGCCATTTCCCTCCCTCCCCCCTTTTCGTTTCCGGCGCTCCCGCCTTCTCTCCGCCGCAGCTCTACTCTGAGTCTGTTGGGGGGAGGGAGGGAGGGAGGGGGCGTGGAGGAATCGGGGTTCTCGGGAGCACGAGCTGCAGCACCACTTCCGGGTGAGTGTTAGAGGAGGGAGGGAGGGAGGGAGGGGGCCACCCACTGCCTCGCGCCCCCGCCCTGCGGGTGTCTCGCGCGCATTCCGTGCGTGTGAGTGTGTGGGTCTGTCTCGCGCCGAAAGTGCGTGCCCGCGCGCTCCGCCTCGCGCTCTCCCCCCTCCCCTCGCCCCCTGCTGGTCCTCCCGCCCCACTCGGCTCCCTACTTTCCCAGCAAACGCCGCCCCTCCCGCGCTCTGGCTCAGGCTCTGGCGCCGCCGCAGCCGTCGCCGCCGGGTGAGTCTCGCGCCGCTGCAGCCGGCGCGCGCCAAGCTCTCTGCTCCTCCCCCCTCCCCTTTTCCTTGGGGGGGCGTGGAAGGGGGGGTCCACGGTGTGACTGTATGTGTGTCCGTCCCGGAACCGGAAGTGGTTGTGGAGGAGCGGGAGATGGGGAGGAATGGGGGGGCTTAGGGGGCGGGTGTCTGTCTGGTGGGTGGCAGAGTTCAGCTCCCTGGAGGGGAAGGAGGGACGTCCCAAAGAAGGGTCTTGGAGGAAGGGGTGGGGGGCGACATCAGGTGAAGGCTCCCAGGGGCTGTCTCAGGGGAGCGAAGGTTTTTTGGGGACAGCTGGGGTCTCCAATAGATAGACCCCTGTGCAGGCTGAGGGAGGTACTTCTTGGCGCAGGGCCTTGGGTAGGCAGGGGCGAAGTCCTCGAAGAAGTGGGGGGGAGGCCAGAGGAAGTGGCTGGGCCTGAACTGGCACTGTGCCTGACACAAGGGCTTGTGCATCCCCCTAGTCTTCAGCTTTGCCTTCTGAGCCAGTCCTCAGGGGGCAGGGGCCCATCTCTTCCTCCAACTCCTCGGTTCTCTGACCCCTGCTTACCTGTGGCGCTGGGGAACTAAGAAGAGCCAGTGGCTGAGCTCAGGAGTGAAACCCAAACGCTGGTGATAGAGTTCATCTTAGTTCCTGGGAATTGGATTTATTTCCCTTGTATCCACATAGTGGGTGGCACTACACTCCTTATTATACCACTGCATCTTTGGATTGTTGGTTGGGGGTCGGCCTGCCTTCCAGACTGACTGCTGACGACAGTCAAAAGAATTCCTGAGGTTCTCTGCAGTTCCCTGGTGGCTGCAGCTTTACTGGCCCCTGTAACCCAGACAATTTGTTTACAGAAAGTTCAGGAGCCCTGGAAAGGAGAAGGAATAAGACGACAGGAGGAAGAGAGAGAGAGGGTAAGACAATTTTGGGTTAATGGCTTTTTTGGTTTGGTGGGGGGAGAAGGGGGTCATAATTAAATGGGCTTCTTGGGGACAATGTGATAGAGTTCTTCTAGTAATAGCAATTGTGATACTGGTGTTTGCTGTGAGAGAAAAATTCTCTCTTGAAGATACATGGGAAGTTTTTGTGTAAAAAGTTAGCACTGTACCCCATCACTTTCCATTCCCACCAATATTCAGAAATGATTTATGAAATGCCCAAGTGAAATCACTAAATAGGGTTGCATTGTGTCCGAAGGAGAAATTTATTCTGCTTTGGGGACAAATGGGCCCCAGTCGCCAGTATAGTCCTTGTGGTATAGCTTATGGAATTGCTTTCCTGTATTTGGAATAAGTAGAGTTGAGTTTAGAGTAGGGTTCATATTCTTAATGTCACAGAGGAGTGCTTCAAGTGCACCTGTTGAGTGATTAGAGTCTGTGACACGGGCTTATTTCAGTTTGGTGTGTCAGGGTGAAGTTTTCAGGAAAGAAAAACAGGTTCGTGGGTAGTTTGAAGTAAAGTGGATAAAACTATATGGAGTGAACTTCAGAAGTAGGTCTGGAAGAATTCAAAATATGAGGTTTGATGGTGGTAGAGTTTTAGGTAGTCTGAAAATGAAAATGTGAGACCCAAAAGAGTTTGAGTTCCGAGCTTATAATCCTAGAGATGTCTTCTAAGGACCGAGTCTAGTCTGGTTTATAAAATTTATTCCCCATAGGTTTCTGAGCCAAGTTGATAATTAAGTATTAAGTGCATATTTCCTCTTCTCCAGCTGCCCCGCCCCCTTTTCCCTGCCCACTTTTTTTTGGCCTCCTGTTTCTGAGATCCATCATTTAAAGTGAAATAACACAGCACGGGGGAATCACTATGTTTTTCTTCCTACAGGGTGCTGGGTACCATGGTCCAGAGGTACCCAGGGTAGAAGTTGCTGGCTCAGATTGCCAACTGTGTGGTGGTAGTGGACCTGTTGGTGTGTTTGGGCATGGTGTGAAGGTCTTTCCCAGTAGACTTGGGATAAACCTGTTCTGGTTTATTGTGTACTCGGAAGAATTCACAGATGGTAGGAGGGCCCCAAATTCTATCAGGATGGCCCTTGCTAAGTGCCCTTAGAACCTGAGGGAAAAGATTTTGTTTCCTTACTGAGAGAACGGTTCTCCATGTTTTTTCATGTCAAGTCCTTAGTTAATGTTGCAGCCTTACTGCACTTGTGCATTTTGGAGCAGTTTTTCTCCATAGAGTGTCTGAGGTCCATGGGTCAAGTTCTTTCTGTAGTTGAGTTTGAGTTGATTGTTCTTTGCATGTCTATTTATTGTTAGTGCTTCTGGTTGATGATTACTGAGCTGGAGGCTATAGATCTCATACTCTTGGGTAGTACCTTTATAATTATGTGGTCTTTATGTAATTGTCAGTAATTGTCACTAGTAGTCCTCGGCACATGGAGGTAGTTCCCTAACTCTCTTCCTTTTGGGAGCGCTTGAAGCATTTTATTTCTTTTTCTTTTTTGAGCTGCCTCCCATCACCATATGCCTTATGAATTTGTTTTAAGGGGTGTATTCTCCTCCATCCTCTACCCAAATAGAAACTTAGTAGAATAGTGAATTATTCAGAGTCAACCACTGATGTGGGACCTAGAATTAGATTCCAGAAGTCTTGATTTCTAGGTTCATTCTCCAGCTACTACACTTGGTTGGCTCAAGTCTTTCATGATTTTCTCAAGACTTATTGTATTAAGAGAATATTGCTTTCCTGAGGAAAAATCGGGCTTTATCTGAAAAACAACAATTTTTCAAAACACAGTAAGTACCAGGACAGAGATTGTGGTCTTTTACCACGTCTGTCAAAACCACATGCTGCCGGCGGTGGCGTCTTGGTTCCTGGATGGCTGGTTGCGCTGTGGAAGGATGGACAGTTGGACAAAGCTCTGGTGCAAGAGTTCAAGTCTTACTAAATGTTTCGTGGGTGTTACTTAATATTGTCTTTTTTCTTCACCTCCTCGGTGCTTCCAAGATTTCATTTGAGATTGGAAAAGAAATATGTAGTTCTTTGACCATCTTGAAAGAAAAATACTGTTCAACTTAATTACAGTAAACCTTCCTTTTTATTAACGGAACGCTTGAGGTATGGTGCAATAGTAGAGTTGAAATTAGAACTCCAGATTTTTAGTCTGCCAGTATTCTTCTTTTACTTACTATGTTTGTCCTTCTTTCCTGCCCTTTGGGTCTGTCATGAAAGCCTTCTACTCCCTTCCCAATCTAAGGTAAACCGGTTCTTTTTATCGTCATTGATATGTTGGCATAATCATCAAAACTGGCATTCTGTGTAGAGATGGGGTTTCCCCATAATATCATTGGGCTTCTTCAGGTCTTAAGAATGTTGGTAAATGCCTGCTGGGATGTTGGGATGGTTTGGGGAGGAGAATTATTCCATGAAACATAGAAAAGTAAGAGGTTAATGGACAATAAAAAGGCATCAAGTGATCTGGCACAGGAGTGCCCTCGTACACAACTCCAGGGGGCGCCATTTACATTGTATTCTAGCAAGACCCTTCCTTCTTGGCTCTCCATTTGATCTCCTTTCAGGGATACAGAGATTGAAGTCAGCCTTTTCAGAACAGTAGTATAGCATATAGGTGTCATTTTGCAGGCAAATATTGCTTCTAGTTGGGTGAGCAGAATTCTCCATGTACCCCCCTCTTTGGGGCGGACATATTTATCGGAAGCCCACAAGGCACATTTATCATTGTGTCCTAGGACCAGCTGTGGTTCTGATCTTCAGCTTTGTTCTCTTAAGAACCAAAGCGGTGATAGCCCGGGTATCCAGGGAAGTGGAGGGGCCTTTGATTCAGTTTACCTCCTCTGGATGGTCTGGCCTTTTTGCTCAGATTCCATCATTCTAAAATCAATTACTTTGGTGGCCAAGTGAGGTCTCCCAGGTTGCTGTTATCAAAAATTTCATTTTTGGAAACATTTATGAAGAACTATCCCAAAAATGCATAGTCCATTCCTGGAAATGTTGGAAATTTTAATTGATGCATCAAGTCACACTATCAGAGAATATGTACTTCAGTTGTAGGGTTTGGGGCTCTTGAAGAACCCCCGTTCTTAACTTGCTCTTTGGTATCTGCGTTCGTATCTCCGCTTTAATATTTACTGTTTGATTTCGTGATTCCCGTTGCCTCATTTGAAACATGGGCACCCCAGTACCTACTCATCCAATCGCTGTGGGGATTAAATGATGCGTGGTTGTGAAGTACTTCGAAGGGCTTAGAACAGTGCCCTGAGCACAACGAACACGTAATAGATTTTAATGGTGATGGTGGTGACGTTGTCCTGTCCTCCACATCACTTTGTGCGCCCCCTTGGTAGGAACCCACAGGGGTTATTTCTCTCAGAAGGTGTTTCACCTGAGCCACTTGGAGGACAATATGGATGGATCTAATCTTTATTGGCAGGGAGGGACGTCGTGCTTCGGAACCCTGTCTGCCGACATTCTTTCAGTTCCTCCCTTCTAAATTTTCACATCCCTCATATGTTTACTTCCTTGACTCTTTAGGGGGAGATTGTAATTAGACCCTCCTTTCTTTACTCTCCAGCCTAATTCTCTACTTCATTGCCACCATGTGCACTCTTGTCTGTGTCATTTCTCTCAACTAGGAGGTTAGACAGATGGGGTTTGTCGGTTACGGTTTGAGCCCCTAGCATTGTTTTCAAAATCTGTATGTATAGAGTCCACTGTCATTCAGTCCATTCAATGTGGACTTGCGTACCAGGTGAGGAGTTGTGTGGGGGAGACTGCGGGGAGGTCCAGATGCGAACCCTGCTTCCCAAAAGGCTTGGCAGGATTGCATCGCCTTAAGTTGTGCTCTCATCATTCCTTGATTTCTGGCGCCGAAGAAGGACTTGAGGCCATGTTACGAAGTTAGTGCTGGAAGGAAAAGGTTAGCACCTGTGTTGGAGACTGTTCTGATGTATTTTATAAGTCAGGGAGCAGGATGAGCCTGTGGTTGATTCTTGAGTCAGTTCATACTGAGTCTTATTTGTGTGAAGTTGTAGTCACGGATTTGGTACATTTCTCTCCTCTCCTTTGCTACTTTTTAGAAAAGAGTAGGCTGCAATTCAGTTCTGCTTCCCTTTATAGGTTTTATGAAAATTGAGATGCTGTTTAATAGAGCAAAAAATGTGATGAGATTTCTGGAGAAGGAGAAGGAACAGGGTTACGTTTAGAGTGATGTCCCTTCTGTTTCTCCTCCTTTGTTACAGATTTTCCTAGTTTCCTTAGTCTACTTCAAACCCGATTTCTGTGCCCAGTGTATGCTCCGGTGCTCTGGTGTCTGCCTCCAGCACATCCTCAGTGGGACCCACTCGTGGCTGTAAGTCACAGGTCCTTCTTCCCCACCTGAATCTTGGTTGCTTCTGGTTCAGAGTAGCAGCATGATGATAATGTTTATTTCCTGCTATTTGTCATTTCCCCATTCCACCAGTCTCATACGCCCTGTTCACCTGCCTTCTGCGGGGCTGGATCTTTCTGGTCCAGGATTTGGGGAAACTACTCTTGAATAACTGCCATTAACATACTACCTTGCTAGGAGAAGTGATCAGAGTGGGAAAATGGCGGGATGCCTAGATTCTGTACCCATCTGTGATTTGCAACATGATTCTGAGGGATTACTTTTCTTGCTGATTCCTCCTCCCTCCTGAAGTTTTAAGCTTAATTACCATCCACACACACAGAAGAACTTGAACTCTCAGAATTACAAAGCAGGAGTCTAGTACTGTGTTACGTGTTCTGGCCCACTGTTGTCCCTTTTCTGAATCCCTGTAAGTAGAAATCTGGGGTGCTGCTGCTACCCCTGGAGCTAGAACCCTCTTTGAAACTGGTAATTCCAGGCTCTCATTGCTCCGTTCAGCATGTGTGGTACCCAGTGCAGCACCAGGGATGTTCTTGAGCCTCAGTGGGTTTGGGAGCGGGGGCGCTGGGGGCACGGTCCCCAGGTATCATACGGTACTGATTGTGATCCCTGCCAGTTTCACTCTGTAATTCCCTTGGGCATTTTGTGTTCTGGCCTAGAACTTTTTCAGGCTGCATAGAACTACATACGTGTCGATTGGAAGTCTTAAAATGTTTTAGTTCAAGGAAGACAGATTTGTGGGATAAAGGAAAACGGGTTCAGGGATAGGTACCCTGGCTGTTTTTAAGTCAGTCAGTGATTTACTTCGTGTGACCGTGGGTACATCCCTTCCCTGCTTATGACTGGAGTTTCTCTTTTGTCACCAAAGGAAAGTATTACCAAGTCTGTTTCTTTGGGTTATGGGAGACATTTCTGTGGGTGAGTGAGACGTGTGTAAGTTCTTTCACGGGCATCTTACGTACGATAGGCTCTGTTGGATTTCATGCTGAGTGGCTCTCCGGGACTAATGTGGTAGATCCTGAGATCTTCACTGTGAATTCCCAGCCCTGTGGTCAGGTGCCAGAAAAAAGGCCAGGAACCCCTCAACTGCCCTTCTCTGTTGCTACATTTCTTCAGATTTAGTCCTGTGTTTGACTTGGTCTCTCTTTTCTCTTCAGGTAGAATGGAAGAATCTCACTTCAATTCTAACCCGTACTTCTGGCCTTCTATTCCCACAGTCTCAGGACAGGTAGGTGTTCGGTGTTTGCTCCTTCTCTTTCACGTACTTTTTTCAACTCTGAGCAGTAAGTTCTATTAATGTGGAGACTTGGGGCATGTGGGTGGCTCAGTCGTTAAGTGTCTACCTTCGGCTCAGGGCGTGATCCCAGAGTCCTGGGATCGAGCCCCGCATCGGGCTCCCTGCTCCACTGGGAAGCCTGCTTCTTCCTCTCCCACTCCCCCTGCTTGTGTTCCCTTTCTCACTGGCTGTCTCTCTGTCAAATAAATAAATAAAATCTTAAAAAAAAAAATGTGGAGACTAAAGCAAGATAAATCACATGCTGTTTCACCAGGTCCCCCATCACTGAGAATTCTAGCATTTCTGTCCTGGCTTCTCTCTGGAAGCACAAAGATACACTTCTTGATCTCCAAGGAGGACAGACCATGCAAAGTGCTTAGGGAGCAGACAAAATCAGGCTCTTTGCTGAGGAGGCCACTCGCCTCCCCCTTCCCTTTCTTTTAGATTGAGAACACGATGTTCATCAACAAGATGAAGGATCAGCTGCTGCCAGAGAAGGGCTGTGGGCTGGCTCCACCCCACTACCCCACCCTGCTGACAGTGCCTGCCTCGGTGTCCCTGCCCTCAGGCATCAGTATGGACACAGAGTCCAAGTCAGACCAGCTGACCCCTCATAGCCAGGCGTCCGTTACCCAGAATATCACCGTGGTCCCTGTGCCGTCTACAGGACTGATGACTGCTGGTGAGCCACTCTGCTCTTCTCCAATCTGAGGTGTTGATCTTCCATGATCAGTACCCCAGGCTGGAGGGCTCCAAGGACATGGGGAGTGGGATATGTGTTTGATTACTCAATCACATTTTTATTAAGTGCCTACTGTGTGCCTAGCAATGCGCTAGGCATTGTGGGGGATACAAAGAAGTAGAAGATGCGGTCCCTGCCTTTGAGGAGGTGACATTCTTTCCTTCTCTGAATCAAGGAGTCTCCTGTTCTCAGAGGTGGAGAAGAGAAGGGAGTCAATCAAGGGGTAAATCTCACTGTTACCGGGGGTGGGGTGGGGACAGGGGTTAGGAGACCATTATTTTTCTACAGGGTTTGGGGTTTCCTATATACTCTGGGCTGGGGGGCGGTGGTGAGGGGTTGGTTAGACAATGATCTGGGGGAAATTAAATAGGATCAGGACTGGACAACATGACACCATCTCCTTTTTCTCCCAATCCTAGGTCCTGGTTTGGTAATCACGTCCCCCTCAGGCTCCCTTGTGACCACAGCCTCATCAGCTCAGACCTTCCCCATTTCGGCTCCCATGATTGTCTCAGCTCTTCCCCCTGGCTCACAAGCCCTGCAGGTGGTCCCTGACCTCTCCAAGAAGGTAGCATCAACCCTAACAGAGGAAGGAGGCGGAGGTGGTGGTGGAGGTGGCAATGTGGCTCCTAAGCCCCCTCGGGGCCGGAAGAAGAAGCGGATGCTGGAATCAGGGCTGCCTGAGATGAATGACCCTTATGTCCTCTCCCCTGAGGATGAGGATGACCATCAGAAAGACGGCAAGACCTATAGGTAAGGATCAGAGCCAGGGAAGCAAGGGGCGAGGATCGCTGTCTCAGCTTACCTCCCCCCTTCATGTCTTGTCCCTAATGGGGCTGTACGCGGACAGCTTTCCACCTCAGATCCACTTGCATGTCAGGTGTTCTCTTATGGGGCAGGAGCGTAGAGCTTCCAACTAGCACTTCTCTAGTGACTCTTCCCCAGGACGCAGACCTATTGTACGCCTTCCTTTTTGGGGTTGTCAGCATTGACTAATTTTTGAATGACCTAACGGAGTTTCTTCCTTATGATAAGGCTTTAGACTGGGTTTCAGACTCCGTCTCCAGCTCCTTTATGCTTTCTACACTTTCCATTCCTATTTTTCTAAGAAACTGTTCTGATAAGCCCCTAACCTTAACCCGTGTGCCATCCACTGGTTTTGGGGCCATATTTGAGTACTGAGACTGCCTGACCCTGCATGGTTGGGATGATGGGAGGAGTCTGTATGAAAAGATGGGAGGAACAGGATGTCACCCTTCCCCTCCACCTTGGACTATATACTTATCAAATGCCTGTTTGCTCACTTTCTAATTTATGAAAGTCATGTTGATTCTCTGCTTCCTCTCAGTTGTCCATTGCCAAACAGTCTTATATTTGCATGTGGCGTTATACAAAAAGAATTAATAGAAGCAAACTCCCTGCCCTTTGAAAGTTGGACATCTTTTAATCCCCTTGAAAACTATCAAGGGCCCTAGTGGGTTTGGGAAGTCTGGTCCCAGGTTACAGAGTGGGATAACCACTGTCACAGCTTTGATGCAGACAGGGGCAGGTGTGCATGGCTGGGAGACTGGGTCTGTCCTTAGTGTACCGAGATGGGCAATGTTGTTCCCATTTTAGGAGCGAAGGGAACTGCGGCACAGGAAATGGACAGAGCCTTGGGCTCATGGATTCAGTTCCCGGCTCCACCACGAACTTGCTGTGTGACCCTGGGCAAGTCCTTTTCCCCTCTCTGGGCCTCAGTTTCCTCATCTGTAAAATGGGGAGAATTCTGTTAATGCCTCCCATTTGTTGGGAGTATCTATCAGCTAAGATTTGAAATGTTGGGAACTTCCAAAGAAAGAAGCAAGAGTTGTCATTTAGCATTTATTTGTATTTGTGTTGTATGCTTCTACTGTGGAGAGTAGCCACGACTGCAGAGTGTTTAAATTCTTCTTTGTAAGTGAAATGAGGGGAGCGTTGCTATGCAGAAAGTATTGAGCACTGCAGAATTCCAGCTCCTAATCCGAAAGTTCACTGCAGCTTTATTATTACAGGTGTATCCCACTTTATACAATAAAAGTGTTCCTGGAAAATGTTTACATCATATCATTTTATAAAGGTACCTGACAAGTTTGATTCATTTAAAAGCATCTTCTATATATCATTTCATAAAGTGAAAATCCCTTTTATTTTGTAGAAATCTGGATTTCTGTGTATTTGCTTAAAGTGAGCTCATTGTGACATGGAGATACAGCTCTAGAAAATGTGTTGTTGTAAGAGTAACAGGGTCTCTGACACCCTTTGGAGCTTGCACATGGATCAGGGTCCTCTGATTCTGCCAGGGGTTTGTTTTTGTTTTTGCTTTTGCTTGTTTATTTTTTTGAGCCCACAATAAAGCTATCTCTGGACTTCCCAAACTGTGTCTATGGGAAGAGATGTGAATATACAATTGGAAGGAAGCCCTGGTAGCATTTTCTACACCCTCAGTGTTTTTGGCATTCTTGACTGGCCCCACACCCAGGTGACTAAGGAGAACTCTGAAATTAAGGGCGCCTAATTATATTCTAGGTGAATGGAATTTCTTCAGAAACTCAGAACTCTGAAGTTCCAAAGGAATCTTTTTAATCGCCAAAAAAAAAAAAAAAAGAAAGAAAGAAAAGAAATCCCTATTTTCGTGCATGTGTGAGTCAACCACGTCCATTCCTGTGGTCAGTGGCATTTGACTGGATATTGTTGGACTTGGGTTCTATTAGTCTGGACAAGTCAACTTCTTTCTAGCTCTTTGTTCCCATCTGTAAAATGGGAAGATAGTCATGGCCCCCATTTATCATATGGAAATGATTTGAGGGAATATCAGAGTATCTGAAACTGGTTTTGAATATCTTAGTGAAAAATGGGGTGATTCAAAGTTGTTATTGTATTGTGTTGCGTGCCCCCAAAGAGGCCCCATTCTTGTGTTGGGTGTGATTGGTGCCCCCTGGCCTTGTCGCCTAGTGAAATGGGGTGGTGGCTTTGCTGTCTCCTGCTAACTGCCCACTGCCACCATACTCCTAAAACAGATTTCTTTCCAACCACCCAACACCTTGCATTAAAGGAGTTGTGCTCTTTTATCTGGCTTCATAGGATTTCAGAGTTGGAAATACTTTAATGGTCACCTAAGCCAGCCCTTTCTCTGTAGTTTTAGTCTTCTAAACATTCCTGACAGATGATAGTCTGCCTCTCCTTGAATACGTCTAGTGTGAGGAATCTCAAATTAGGTTAGAATCGTAGCTTTGCGTAGTGAATAACTGTTTGCCCTTTGGCAAATTACTTAACCTCTCTGAGCCTTGGTGTTCCTTTCTGTAAAACAGGGATAATACTTGCCAGGTTGTTGTGAGGAGCTGAAACAATGTGTCTTGAGTGCCTTACTGGTGTGGGGCCCTGGCAATATCCGGCACAGCAAATGGCAACTATTATTATCAGTATTATGATCGTCATTTGAGACTGCTTATTTTGTTGCCAGTCCATTGTCTATGGATTTAAGTTTTGTGGATTCTTCTCTAGTTGAAAACTTGGATAAAGAGGGTGATTTTCTCTTTTGTAGTTAATTTCATACTAAGGGTGCAGTTGTGTGTTCAACACTCACACATAAACTATGAGCTTTTGTTTGAGTTAAAATGAAAGTGTTGTTCCACCTGTCTGAGAAATTTTAGCAACCAAGGGAAATTATGTTGTAACGTCAGTCAGTACCGTTCCCCACCAAGTGACAATGTGTCCAGTTTCTAACCTCAGTGGAACGTATAGTAGCATGAGCTCATCCATCGGCACTGGTACTGTTAACGTGATTGTAGCTTTATTATTAGAGAACACTTGGCTTCCCTTTTTGACTGTCTGGGGGGTTTGCTCTCCCTTCTAGGGGCAGATACTTATCTCTCCATTTTACAGACCAGAAAATTGAGGTCTAGATTGATGAGCAAGCCTGTAACTGAGCCCTGAGTAGAGCCCAGGTGTCCGGACTCCCACTGGCTGCGTCCTTTGTACTGTACTAACTATAAACCAAACCCGTGCGCCTCGCACGTATGGTTGGGCATGCCGGACAACAGCCAGGGATTGGCGAACGGGAATCCGATTTCCTTGAGAGTCTTCAAGTGACCAGAGAAATAGAAATGGACCTTAAAGATTGGAATTTTAGTAGACCCATTAATAATAGAGACCATACCCCTAAATAACATAATATTTTTTCCTTTGAGGAGCGCAGAGTTCTTTTTAGTCTTGATCTCAGTTATTCTCTAAAAATTCCCCTGGGATCAGAAGAAAGCAGAAGTCATCACCCCCACTCCATCCCCAGCCCAGATGATAGAGAGAAGTTGGGGAGGAACCAGAGCAGAGGGACTTTTTCCCCAGTTGCCTGGCTTCCAGGTTCTGCCCTTTCTCCCCGCACACACTGCACACGGCAGAGTTGTTGAGGAATGAGAGCATTCCAGCTCACACACAGATCACTCTTCCTCGATAAAGTCTGAATAGTTGTGGCTTATCTTGCTCCGAGGCCTCCTTATTTGATACTGTTGGGCAATGTCAGAACAGGAAGGATTACCCACTCAGGTGATGGGTGAAAGTATATCAGCTGCTTACTGATGTCAACCCGAAGTGCTGACTTGGGCTCCGTGTGCTAGGAAAGAGGACAGGTTTAGCACAGAAGCTCAGTGTTTCACAGATCTTTTCCTCCTAAACGTGTGAGGGGAGACATCCTACTCTCAACAGTTAACCTCGGCTCTTTGCAAAAGTGGTTCTCACTTGATTGCCAAGGGGCTCGGGGGTGGAGGTGGTCTGTGGAACACCAGATCCAGGGCGGAGGCCAGACATAGATGATTTGGAAAAGCCCCTCCAAATAATTTCGATCCTTCTCCACCCCCACCCCTCTAGGAATCACTGGCAAAAAGGAAGTAGGAGAGAAACTGAGAGAAGGCAATTATGAGAGGAGACAAGAGAGAAGTCTTTCTGAGGAGTATAGTCAGTTAGTCCTCATTATCATCTCAGGAATTGGAGAAATATCCAAGGGATGTACTTTATACATGGGAAGTTGGGGAAGGGGGCCCGTTAAAAGTCTGAAGTCAAGTTATAGGCAGAAGGAAAACAGAAGTTAGTCGATACCCTGGCACAATGAAATCCACATCAGCCTAGAGCCGACAATAAGATTTACCTGTCTTTGCTGGTTGAATTTTCGTTTCTGTACACACTTAGGGAGTCAGATCGTTTGAAAATTTATTGAGTATTTGTATCGTGTGGGTCTGTATTAGAAGCTTAGACTGTAAAGATAAGTAGAACAGATCCTCCTCTCGGGCCTTCCAGCATAGTTGCAGTAAGAGAGAGATCAGATAGGCTGGCTTCTGTGGAAGTGGAGGGAGGGTGCAGCGCCCTGCCAGTGGGGAGGTTCTAACCACTGCCCTCGCTTGGCCCAGGTGCCGGATGTGCTCACTGACATTCTACTCAAAGTCGGAGATGCAGATCCACTCCAAGTCACACACCGAGACCAAGCCCCACAAGTGCCCGCACTGCTCCAAGACCTTCGCCAACAGCTCCTACCTGGCTCAGCACATCCGTATACACTCAGGGGCCAAGCCCTACAGTTGTAACTTCTGTGAGAAATCCTTCCGCCAGCTCTCCCACCTCCAGCAGCATACCCGGTAAGGCTGCTCTTAGTTTTACCCTGCCGCCCAGCTGCGAACCCCGCCCCCGCGGCCACGTTGCCTGAGCCTGCTCTTCTTTCCGCTCGGGTTTCTCTTTTCCCTTTTGACTTTGCCCTTCGGGAGCGTCCGTTTGCTCTCGTTACTGTCTGTGAAAAATAAACTGTGTGTTTTAGCAGTTCGCGGGGCCTGGGAAATGGTGGTCTCCAATCCCAAAGTCTGGAATGGTTTTTGTGGTTTCTCTCTGTCTGTGTTTGGAAATCTTCTGCAGAGCAGGCCCTGCTTATACTATATGCTTCAGTTGAGAACCAAGGTGTGCATTCAACTTCAGGTCCATGGGGAGCAGGCGGTATTGGTCTTTGTTCAAATTACTATTTGGAAGCAGGGTATCTGTGGTGAGTGTGTAACCTTAGAATGAAGCAGAGGGTTGACAAGACTGAAATCGTTAAGGTGACCAGGAGCCAGGGGCCGCAGCTCTTCATCATCTCACTGCCATTCTAGCCACCGACGTAAGATCAGCAGCAACCTAGATCTGGGTGTCCTCGTCATTAGCCTCTCCAGGCCGGAGTGTGTTTGGGAGGAGGGAGGAGGGGGTGCTCTCATCCGTCAAGCAACATCATTTCACCCCGCAGAGAGCTGAGCCCGTGGTGTCGAACTGCTTCCTCCTCCCCCCTTCCCTCCTCTCCTCTCCTCTCCGGCAGGATCCACTCCAAGATGCACACGGAGACCACCAAGCCCCACAAGTGCCCGCACTGCTCCAAGACCTTCGCCAACACCTCCTACCTGGCCCAGCACCTCCGAATCCACTCGGGGGCCAAGCCCTACAACTGTTCCTACTGCCAGAAGGCCTTCCGCCAGCTCTCCCACCTCCAGCAGCACACACGGTAAGGGAGAGTGGCGGGCTACTGCCCCCGCCCCGCTGGCATGCCCTCCCCACCCCCGCCCCGGACACACACAACAACCCGCATGCGGGGGGCGGGGGAGAGACCTGGCTGGAGGAGAATACGACCAGCGACCAGCGTCTGGGAGAGGAAGAAGCGACAACCCTGGAGACGCAAGCGGACGCTCAGAGAGAACCTTTCTGGGGCACCAGCGGTGTGGGGGAGATGCAGTGACTGTGTGACGTTCCCTGATCCACGGGAGGAAGAGACTCGCCCAGGGCAGAGACGGCTTCTGCCTTCGCTTCTCTCACTGAAAACACCAGTGCACACATCCTGCAAGATTTTCTCCTTGATGCTGAAGCAAGGGCATTTGATTGGAGAAGACCATACTGCGGGCCCTTAGGGCACCAATTATGAACAGGAGATATAATCAGACTTTAGCTGGGTACCAGCCTCGTGACCCCTACGCAACCAGCAAGGCTCCAAGGATGCCAGGAGTAGAGAACAAAACAAAACATGTCCAAAATAGTCACAGAGAACTGGCAGACAAAATGAAAACGCTCATACTTCATCAGGATGCCCATTGTTTGTCCCAGGAATCTGGGGTGACTAGGAGGACGCGAACCTGCCAACTGGAAGAGTTGATGATGTCCTTCAAGGGTATCTCAAGTTGAACCGGAGTCCAGACTTCACGGTCAGAAGCCTTCTCACCTGGCTGCTTCTGGATGCTGTGTTCCCCCTCAAAGTGGTCAGACATCTTGCTTTGCGAAGAGGAGTTGGGCTTTCCTCACAAAGAGACACGTCCTGTGATGTTTCCAAGATTTTATGCGGGAGGTCCAGAAAAGCACCTGGTTACAAAGATGGCTCTGAAGTCCCTGATGAGGAGCAGGTGTCCGCAGACCCTCAAGTCCTTGGCTCATCTCAGTGGAGGGCCCTGTAGTGTTTGGGAAAGAGGTCAAACTGGTACTAAACTAGGCATTTCCTGCCGTTAGGGGCTGGACTGGGAAAAGCCCCAAGGAGTTTCCATGAGTATTAATATAACTGCTACTCTCCATAATTGGCATAACTCTCTGCTTTTCTTTGATACCAAAGCTTTTTCTGGGAGCGGTGTTCGAGGCTGAGGGAATAGGTTTTGGTTGTGTGGTGGGGGCCAAGGAAGAAGTGTTCTGTGTTTCTTTTTCCTTACCAGTGTGTTTACCTTATGTTTCTGAACATTCATTAGGGACAGGTACTGTAGGAGCTGACTTGTATGCCAAATTATGGACTGCCTGTCTCTTGGCTGCCAAGCCACCAGTCCCTCCTCCCCCAGCAGAGGAGCCCAGCTTGAGCTGAGTGACGGAGGCAGTGAGCGGAGATCAGGCACTATGGCATGGTCCGTGTCAGAGAGGAGCTGAGGCTGGGACCTCCTGGAAACCCAGCTTGTACTCCCGTAGGAGGGCAGGCATGGCCTTGAGGAGGTTGGTTAAGGAACCAATCCCTGAGTGGCCTTGCTGATGTCCTTTTCCCGTCTTCTTTTCTCGTCCCATGCAGAATCCACACCGGTGACAGACCATACAAATGTGCACATCCGGGCTGTGAGAAAGCCTTCACACAGCTGTCCAATCTGCAGGTAAATGTCCCACCCTCCCCATGGGGCGTAGCGTCTAAGACTTGGGTCAAAGTGCCATTTGACTAGTACAGTAGTTCCCGAACTTTTTCAGGACCCCTTTACACTCTTAATAATTACTGGGAAACCCAAAGAGTTTTTGTTGATGTCAGTAATACCTGTCTACACAGAGAATGTGAAACTGAACAACTTGAAAAAATATTTAGTAATTCATTAAAAAATAACAAACCTGGGCGCCTGGGTGGCTCAGTTGGTTAAGCGTCTACCTTTGGCTCAGGATCCTGGGGTCCTGGAATTGAGTCCCATGTCAGGTTCCCTGCTCCACAGGGAGTCTGCTTCTCCCTCTGCCCCTCCTCACACTTGTTCTCTCAATCTCCCCTCCCTAAATAAATAAAATCTTAAAAAAAAATAACAAGCCCATTGCATGCTAACATATATAACATATTTCCAAACACACACACCCCAGAAATGGAAAGAATGCCTTTTTTTTTTCTTAGAGAGTACGTGCGTGCACAAGCGGGGTTGGGGAGGGGAAGAGAATCTTAAGCAGGCTCCAAAGCGGGGCTCGATCTCACGACCCTGAGATCATGACCTGAGCCGAAATCAAGAGTCAGACGCTCAACCGACTGCGCCACCCAGACGCCCCAGCTGCACATTTTTCATGTTTAGCCTACCAGAAATGGCTAGCTGCTCCTACCTGCTGTGTTCAGTCTTTGCTACATTACACATCGCTTTGCTATGTTCCACGTCACGTAATCTGTACAGTCATGAGAGAATGAGAATGAAAGGGCAGACATGGTCTTACTATTCTTTTGAAAATAGTTTTGACTCTGGGGGCCCTGTGGGAAAGTCTTGGTATTCCCTAGCACCCCCCGTGCTTCACTTTGGGAACCCCTGGGCTGGCGGGGCCAGCATAGCCGTCCTTCTCGCTTTGCAGGACCCTGGGACGTGCTGCGGGAGCCGTGCCTCTTCCCTTAGCCTGTACCTCCTCAAGTTTCACTGAAAGCAGTCCCTCCTGCCTTCAGATGGAGAGGGAACCTGGGAGGCTGACACCCAGCTCAGGGCTCTGGCGTGAAGGTCAAGGAGGCAGGAAGGATGAGTCCGAGGGCACCCATCCTGATTTCTCCTCGTTTTCCCAGTCCCACAGACGGCAGCACAACAAAGATAAACCCTTCAAGTGCCACAACTGTCATCGGGCGTACACGGACGCAGCCTCCCTAGAGGTGCACCTGTCTACGCACACGGTGAAGCACGCCAAGGTGTACACCTGCACTATCTGCAGTCGGGCATACACGTCGGTGAGTGCGCGGTGCTTTCCCGTCGCCTCCCCGCAGGCGTGTAGCCCTGCAGCGGCTTTCCGTCACTTTCCCGGAGAGGGCCGCTGCCGTGACTCTGCCGGCCCCCTGGCTGCAGCCGGCCAGAACTGATCGAGAGGAGTGGTTAAGCAGATCTGTAGCTAAGGACCTGGGGGGCTGCCTGACCCCTTAAGCCTATAGAGAAAGATGGTGAAGTAATGATTCTTAATTTTACTGAAACGTAAGGCAAAATAACTTGCAATTCTGGGAGAAAGATTCAGTTAGATGTTTTCCATTAGTCTTCAGGAAAAGGTGGTAAAGTCGTTCCATTCAAAGATCTTTGGGGAAAGGACAGTTTTCCTTGTGCCAGTCGAATGCCTTCCTTGACTCTGAAGGTCTCCCTGTCCTTCCTGCCCGATAGTGAGCATTGACAGAGGCTCCTGGGGAGAACTTGCCCACGGCTCCAGAATATCTCTGCTGAAGTATGGCTCTGTTTAAGAGCCCAGGGTGCTAGTTAGAAGTAACCTCTTTCCTTCTTTCATCCCTCAACTCTTTCTCACCATCTCCTTCAGGAAACGTACCTTATGAAACATATGCGCAAACACAACCCTCCTGATCTCCAGCAACAAGTGCAGGCGGCGGCGGCAGCGGCGGCAGTGGCCCAGGCCCAGGCCCAGGCCCAGGCTCAGGCTCAGGCTCAGGCCCAGGCTCAAGCTCAAGCCCAAGCCCAGGCTCAAGCCCAGGCCCAGGCCTCCCAGGCATCACAGCAGCAGCAGCAGCAACAGCCACAGCCACCACATTTCCAGTCCCCTGGGGCAGCCCCCCAGGGTGGGGGCGGCGGGGACAGCAACCCCAACCCTCCACCCCAGTGTTCCTTTGACCTGACCCCCTATAAGACGGCGGAGCATCATAAGGACATCTGCCTCACTGTCACCACCAGCACCATCCAGGTGGAGCACCTGGCCAGCTCCTAGAGACCTGTGCTGCCACCCACTGGGAAGAGGGGAAAGAAGTTCTGGTCCCTTCTTTCTCCAACTTCTCTTGGTGGGAAAAGTCTTCTTCCTTGACAGGCCTTGGCTCCATCTCCTTGGGCCTCAGGCACGGCCTTCCTACACAGGATACCATGCTTATTCTCAACTCCTCTTCAAAAGGAACATCAGCCCTCCTGATTGGCAAAGGAATAATGAGCTGGTAGTGTAATCCAGCAGCCTCCCCTTCTAAGCATAGCTTTTCAAAATTGGGGGTTGGTGCTCAAGGGAGGGATTTGCTATGACCTCATAGAAACTTTTCCAGTGTGGGCACTTACCCTCTCGTTACCCTCATAATCCTCAAAGTTGGGGTTGGTGGAAGACTAGAGGCTGGTCCTCCCGGATCTCTGAGAGAAGGGAGCCCTAAATGCAACCAGCCTCCCGTTCTAGTCTTGCCTGCAAAAGAACAGAGGTTTCTCACATGCCCCGATCCCCGGGAGCCGTCTTCCCCTCATGGTCTCGCTTCACTTCCTACCTAATGCTGGAAGAGGGAGATCTGGGTGGGGGGTCAGACCCCCTTTATTTGTAAAGGGGCAAGGGCTGAGATGTGGTCCCCAAGGGGCCGGAGATCCCCAAAATGGTCAAGGGTGGCTTAGAAGTGTGGGTTATGGTTTTCCTTGGAGGCTCTCCCCTTCTCTGTCAGCCAGGGCCCTATACTCAGTCTCCTAATCCCAAAGCCAGAGGAACTGTGGGAGCTTTGTGTTCTTTATGAACGCCCACAACAAGGGGTGTTGCAGAGAAGGGAGAGTTCAGGGCAAACACAAGGACTGGACTTAGCTCCCTAGGTGCCACGGTCAGTTGCCGGACACGGATTTATATATAAATATATATATAAATATATATATATATATACCCACTCATCACGGCCATCTTTGTTGTAACCATTTCTGTGTTTATAAATGCATTATCTCTGAGAATTTTCATATTTGATGTTTTGTTTGTTTTTGTCCTTTTTGTTTTTCTCCACCCTGTCTTCTGGCCAACGGCATTTTTATTTCCTTTTGTCCTTTTTGTTTGTTTGTTTTTAAATCATGGCAGATTTCAGAGAAAAGAGAAAATGAAAAAAATCAGGAAACCAGTTGTTATAAAGCAATTTAAAATGAAGAAAAAAAACCTTATGTACAAACCAAGGGGTGTTTTTAGAACCTTGTATAGAAATAAATTCGTGTAAAAGGATCAGAGGCAGTGGAGCTGCTGATGTGAGCGAGCATGGGAAGAAGCTACATGGGGAAATGTTCAAGGACAGTACTAAGAATTTACACTGGAGTGTGTGTATATGAAGAGTGAATGCTGTGTGATGAGGCTGTGTGTGTATCCCCAAGCATAGAAGGGCACAGCTTTGATAATTAAAGTGAGATCTTGGTTTATGAGGATTTCTACATACAAATCCTGTCATGGGGCCTGCGATGCCTAAATATATGAGAGCAAGGTTTCAGTCATGTGTTAATGAGACCACTAAGCTCCCCATGAAAGGAATGGACGCATGCCCTCTTGAAAGGGCCTCCTCCGTTCCTGCCGGAGCATCACCAGGCTCAGGGCTAATTCCAGATGGCAGAGGGTGTACCTACATAGATCTATTATCCATATCCATAGGTTTGCAGTGGTGGGAGCCATAACCAGAACTGAGTAACAATGCAGGACAGTTGTAATGCTTGTAAAGTAGAATGTGGTCAGGAAACCTGGACTTCAGTCCTGGCTCTACCACCAACTGGTGTTCACCGGGAGGCTTCTTCAGCTATTAAAAGAAAGGATCGGACTAGATTGCCTCCGAGGTTCCTTTTTGAGAATTAAAAACCTTTAGGCACTGAAAACGTCGTGACAAACCTCCAGCATTGAATAACATGACTATCCTTTGTGTACTGCTGCGCAGCCGCGCTCATGACCTAGAGGAATGTGAATAGTCCGTGAAACAATGCCCACTTAAGTTTTGGGCTCAGCCGGTCTCTTGGGTGGGCATCCAAGACCTCTCAGTCTGCGGCGTGACACTAATGAATGTATCATCTATGATGAAATGTCAGTGTCTGTTAGCTTCCTGAATACTTTTTTTCCCCTGCTCTCGCCAATTGCTGTAAACGCCCTGACCGCCCTATCTTCAGTACAGGTATTAGAACCAGAATCTACTCTTTTTAAGGATTCACTTACACTCAATCATAGCAAGAACTCTATGAGGTAGGTACTACTAGTCTCATTTTATGGAGAAGGACATAAGCACAGAAATTCAATTGCTTATCCAGGGGCATGACACTTCAAGTGAAGTCTTCAAGATCCAACTGCTTTATCTCTCCACTTGCTCAGTAGTAAACCTGAGGTTTCATCTTACCCTTCTTAATATATTTGATCTAAATTAAGTGACTGAAAATCTTCCATTAAAACGCTATCCCGTGGCATTGATAATCATCACGAATGTGCGAGTTAGGGGGGGGACAACAGTCTCCAAAACTCTATGGTACTAACACCACTATTATGGGCTTCAAGTTGTTTCCCTAGTGTTGTGGCAGCCTGTCATGCACTTGATTGGTTTCCATCCTGCTGTAGAGTCCTTCTCATTGTACTGTAGCTGACTAGGATGACAGCTGACCCAGTTGTGACAGAGCTCTGAGCTCCAATCCTTTCAGAATCCTGGTGCTAGTTAACACCATATATAAACTGGAAAACAAAAAGGGGGAGGGGAGAGACAAAAACAAGGGGCAAGGCCAGAAGTACTATGTCATTTTATACGTGAGAATGTATTCGAGTGTGAAAGGACAGGAACCCTGGCAAGAGGTGTGGAGAATTACAGCTTTATTGTGTAAGTCTTTGTATTTATAAGTAGAGTTTATAAATAATTTTTCCATGTTAAAAAATAATCCTGGGTAGCTGATGTTCGTGCGATTGAAAAGAAATGCGGAGGGTTTAACTCTCGCAACACCAGCTACGCCTCCCCAACTTCGTTAAGAAACTAGCTACCTTGAAGAGTCTTGATTCAGCCAGGACCTGCGGTGGTCACTAGATTCATATCCTGCAAAAAGGAGCAAAGAGTCCCCAGTCGCTGAAAAGGTATATTTATGGAATACAATCCTAAAGAGACAAGGGGCGGCGGTTGCCCCTCATTACCGCACATCCTGGTTTTGGAGGGGAAAAAAAAAAAAAAGTTTGATAGGGAATGCAAAATGGCGACCCTCCGTGACGTCATGCCTGCCTCGGTCGCTTATCGGGGTCTCAGTGAGGGCGGAAGCGGGCTAAAGCCACCTCAAGGCACCTAGGGACCGGCCGCTCCGGCTACCTACGCAAAAGGGAAAGTCTCAACGTCGGGCGGATGTGTGCCCGCGAATAATTTACTGAGGGCGGAAGCTCTCCTTTTAAGGGCGGAAAGGCTCCAACCCAAGGATAATAGCTTCAGCGCCTGTTGCTTTTCAGTCACTTCCGGGGCGGATCGGAAGTTGCTTTGTTTTGCTTCAAGATGGCTGCGGGGATGTATTTGGAACATTATCTGGACAGTAAGAGCAGGCTGGAGGAGGGGGTCAGGGGTCATAGAGTGGCGGGGGGGATCAGGGCTGAGGAGCTGTACGGCCCCGAAGTCCCGGTGGTCAGAAAGTCACAATCGTGGAGGGGTTCCGTGAGAGAAAATATTGGAGGGTGTGAAGAAAGAGGGGGCGGGGCAGCAGGTTCGAGGCCTGGCTTTTGGGTGTAGACGGGGGAGGGGCTGCGCGGTAGGGCTGAGGGGATGTCTCTTGAATGGGCTAATGAGCAGAGCTGGGAAGGTATTTGCCGAGCCCATCTCCAGGTTCTCCAGCCTCAGGATATTCCTACCCCCCCTCCCGCCCCCCAGTCGTTCAGGATCGGTCGTTTTAGTGTATCACTCACTGCCATTCGGAGCGGCGACAAAGCCTGCTCGCAGCTTCTCCGCTCAGTTCTTTCTCAGAAGCGGTTTCTCACGGGTTTCGGGGGTTGTGAGTGACCACTGTCAGATGGTAAACTGGAACGCTTCTCTTCTTGGAGTAAAGCTCCAATTCCTATCAAATGGAAATCTGGTGTTACGTTTATGCCATTTGTGTAAGCCACCCCTTCACAAAGCCTGTCACTCTTCTGCGCTTACATTTGTCTTAGTGTTGGGAGTCATCCATTCATCCATTCATTTATCGAGGCCCTGCTCTGGGTCAGACATAATGGCAGGTACTGCGGAGATACCCGAACGAAAAAGACACAGACCCTGCCCTCAAGTGCTCATAGTCTAGGAGGAAACAGATTCTGCTGATAAGTAATGATAAAACTGTGACAAGTGAAGTAATAGAAATACATTAAAAGGACAGTTGGCAGCACTGGAGAAAGACGGGCTGATTCCCTGGGGATGTGGGTAAAGCTTTACCAGAGGATGTGATATTTGAGGAGTTTTGAAGACCGACTGCTTATTTGGCAGTGTGGAGAAAGAAGGGAAATTTCTGGTTGGGGAAGGCATCAGCAAAGGTATTATGGTGGGTTTGTGGCACGTCAAGGAAAAGTGAAGTCAGGGTGCTTGATATATAGGACGCAAAGGTCGAAGATTGGGAAGGGAGGCTGGAGAAAGGCTGGGGCTAGATCGTGCAAGGTCTTTTAAGTCAGGCTAAGAGGCTTGCACTTGAGATAGCGAAGAACCAACAGACTTTAAAAATAGGTTTTAATAAAGGAAAACAACTGGTGTACGATAAGTCCAGGTCTCAGAGAGTGACAGAAGTCTTTAGGAGCTAAAAGGACAGCACTGATTGAATGACTGGGTAGTTGAGAGAGAAGGAAGAATCTAAGGTGACGCCTTGATTTCCTGCTTGGGAAGTGAGGTGGATATGACACCATCAGCAAGACAGGGAATCAGGAGTAACAGCAATATACCTAATTCAGTTTAAGCTTACGCATAGGCATGGTAATTGTATGAGAGTGAATGAGACTGAGATCATTCAGGGAATACAAGTAAAGTGGGAAAATGAGAGGATTTCAGTATAATCTCAAGAAAACATTAACATTTAAGGGACAGGCTAAGGAAACATCAGTGTTGGAATTATCAGAAAGTATATGATGAGATTTGGAATCCTAAGAGGAAGAAAGTTACTGAAGGAAAGAAGATGGTGCCAACTGCTGCAGACATATTTTTTAAGATAGGACTAATAACAGATCATTTGTTTTGGTAAGTCATTGGTGACTTAAAGTAATCTCAGTATAAACTGGTGGTGGCAGACCTGATGTTATAGGTTAAAGAAGTAGAGGTATTTTAAAAGTTTGAAATGGAGTCATGGGAAGAGATTTTTCTTTTATGGAGAGACTTAAGTTATATGTGCATTTATTCAAGTATTTATTGAAGACCCTCTCTATGCAGGTCACAATAAAATAAGCGAGACGACAGACATGTCCAGTGCTTCTGGAGGGCTAGGGAGATAGATACCAAATAACTGTGGTTACACAATTGATTCAATTGCAGTTGATAAGTTCCCAAAAGGGTAGAGCTAGACTAACTTGACAGCATCATCCAGGGCACTTGGAATCTGGAGAAGTCAGAGTTGAGCTGAACTTTGAAGAATGAACAGGAATTTAGTAGGCCAAAAGGTATGGTGGAGGTGACAGTCATTCCGGACAGAGAAAGCAGCATGTGGAAAGCTGGGTAGAGGACGAGCCCTGGCAAGTTGGGGGCACTCAGAGAAGGCCAGTCTGATCAGAGCAGGCAGAGCATAAAGGGGGACTGACCTGAATCAAGGCTGAAGTAAGGCGAGCATGGGCCAGAAAGTACAAAATAATAGGAATTGTGTGGTAGGAAGTTACCAGAAGGGTGGCTTGACCAGGAGGGTGACTTGATGAGATTTGTATTTTTAGAGAGAATATTCTGACTATGATACAGAGAGTAGAGTGGAAGAGTCTGTGTGTGTGTGATGAGTGGAGGATACCAGGTGGGTATTTGGATTGAGGGCAAGGAGCGTGGAGGGAATCAAGGAAAAGGAGGGGCTGATTGATAGAGTAAGGTCACTGAAGGGGCAAATGGTGGGAAAGCTGGGACGAGATGGCAAAGTTAGTTGTGGAGAGGTGCAGACACAGCCTCCACTGATAAAGGAATGATGAGTGCTGTTCCGGATAAAACCAGCTGTTCCAAGGAGGGGAAATTGAATCCCCTTTTGGATCTGTACTTTAAACGCAGCTATAAGGCCTATGAAGTGCAGTGATTCTCAGTTTTTCTTCTTCTCCCTAGGTATCGAAAACCTCCCCTTCGAACTGCAGAGAAACTTTCAGCTCATGAGGGACCTGGACCAAAGAACAGAGGGTACGTACAGAGTAAGGAGTTTGTGTGTATCATGAGTGTGTATGATCATTTCTTTTTTTTTCTGTCTGGTGTTACCATATCCTCTGGTCTGATCTGGAGAACTGTGGCTTCTCTCTCTTTTTTACTCTCTTGTAATTCTCAAAAGGAGAGCAGTGAAGACCTGCGTTTCTAGATCGGCTTTTCCATTATAGAGTATTGCGACAATGCCTCAAGAATTCAAAGATGCTCTGTTCTTTATATCTGCAAGAAGAATTAAAAAAGAAGTCAACTCCAGAATCGTTTCTGTTTTCTGTATTCCATATATCTGTAGGAAGACTAGGATATTTCTACTCTGCTGGATCGTTAATGTTCCTATCACGGAATTCGATGTGGCCATAGACCGCAAGTCATGTTGGTAGAGAAGTTCTTAAAAAGAAAGAGAGAGAAAAAGAGAAAAAAGAAGGAAAAGCAGCAATTAACAACAGAATCTCTACACTGTATTCTTCAACCTTCCAGAAGCACTAGATACCATCTGTGGCCTTCCTTGGATGTTGAACAAATCTGGCTGCACTGAGGCATGCACTTGGAGCCTGAGGCTACACTACAGTGGTCAGATTGGTCTCTTCAAGGGCAAAGATGTCGTCTTTTGGAGCCATGCCCCATACCTGCCGAAGGATATGTAGGTCTTCCCTTCCATCCTTATGTAGCCATGCTCAAGGATGTGACAAGCTGGTGTTAGAATACCTAAGCTGTGGTTTCAGTTACTCTGGGTAAGTTTACTCATGAAAAAGTGAACATCATGTAAAATTCTGGATGTAGACCCCCTACTCCCCGCCCCAAGAACTGCCTGCCGAATGCTTGCTTCCCTTGTATCACAGTCCCTACTCTTGAGTTCATGCACAGAAAGACCGGTCGGGAGATTATCAAACCACATGCATTTTCAGCTTCCTCCCAAGGCCTCCCATGAAATGGGGCACAAGCATAGTGTGTACACAGGTCCTTCCGGTTGTCTGTCGCTGCACCATGTTACAGTGACTCTTTTGTCTCTCTTCATCGACACTTTTTATGAGTCCTACCAAGTAGTAGGCAGTAGGCATCTACAGTCTCAGTGTCTGGGGACATCGCCAGCCTTCCAATATTAAAATGTTCGGAGCAGTGTGTAAGATGAACAAACAGAGAAAAAGTGACGGGAAATCTGAGCAGGTTGCAGACGATGAGCAAAGTAGGGTAGAAGAACTGTTACATAAATGAACTAGGGCCTAGTTTTAAACGATGAGTCACAGATGTACAGACCTGGAAGGCGCCAGCAGATGACCCAGCCGGCTTCGCAGCACTCAGAGCTGGTGTGGAATGTTTTTGAGACAAGAAATCAGGAAGCCTGTGAGACAAGATTCATGGTTCAAGAAGCAGCAAGCCCTGCAAAGAAGCATCTTCAGACACCAACAGAAGTATCTTTCGTATTAGTGCGGTATGCAAAGGCTCCCTCCTTATTTTTCACTAACTTCAGTTCCAGCTATGATAGCAATGTTTTCAGCACCTGGAGACACCTTTAAAACAAAATACTGTCAGTATGTTGCATTACTTGAGTGAATGGCACAGTACCTATGAACTTTCAGGGGATTTTAGTTCGAAGGTTATGATGATGGTCCATGGAAAAGGTCCAAGAAACAAGAGGAAGAAGTGTGTTTCACCTAGCCGCTCAGGGGCCTTTGTGACCAGGCCTCTGTCTCTGTTGTAGACCTGAAGGCTGAAATTGACAAGTTGGCCACTGAGTATATGAGTAGCGCCCGCAGCCTGAGCTCCGAGGAAAAATTGGCCCTTCTCAAACAGATCCAGGAAGCCTATGGCAAGTGCAAGGAATTTGGTGACGACAAGGTGCAGCTTGCCATGCAGACCTATGAGATGGTATGGCCCTGTTCATGGCTCCCCACCTACCTCCCATCTAATCCTTGGGGTCCTAGACCCCTCCTTCAGCTGTGTCGGGGTCTGTTTTGGGTCTGGGAGATGCATAGAATGTGCCTTAGCCTTATTTTCTTTTGCCAGAACCAGCCTTGTAGCTCTCTCTTTCCTTCCTTGCACCTAGGTGGACAAACACATCCGGCGACTGGACACAGACCTGGCCCGCTTCGAGGCTGATTTGAAGGAGAAGCAGATTGAGTCCAGTGACTATGACAGCTCTTCCAGCAAAGGCAAAAAGAGTGAGGAGGGGGGTGGGGCCTGAGAGGTGGGTGAGGACACCAAGAGGGAGAAGCAGCCACACTTCAGCTACGAGGGAGGGGCACCAGCTTGGAAGGAGGGGGAAGCAGGAAGACTTAACCCATCTTTCTGTCTCCCTGCCTTCTGGCTTTCCCCCTCTTTCCTAGAAGGCCGGACTCAGAAGGAGAAGAAAGCTGCCCGTGCTCGTTCCAAAGGGAAAAACTCAGATGAAGAAGCCCCCAAAGCCCAAAAGAAGTTGAAACTTGTGCGCACGTGAGTGTACAAGGGGCACTTTGTCACGTGGCGCATTTTTGTCTCCTGCCCCGCACTCCCACCCCACGCTGCCCCTTGCCACTCTCTCCGTCTTCTGTGCCAGTAACTTCTCCTTATCGCTGTGGTATTTGCTGGATAGAGAAGACACGCCACAAATCACTTGCCCACCGGGATGTCTTTCTGCCACCTCTGTAGCTTCCCTTTCTGCAGATGACACGTTCTCTCCCTCTTGGCATGCAGAAGTCCTGAGTATGGGATGCCCTCAGTGGCCTTTGGCAGTGTCCACCCCTCTGATGTGCTGGATATGCCTGTGGATCCCAACGAACCCACCTATTGCCTTTGTCACCAGGTCTCCTATGGAGAGATGATTGGCTGTGACAACCCTGATGTGAGAACCCACCATTTTGCCTCCAGATGGGGTTCTGGGGGCCACGAGGGAGCGGGTACAAGAGGGGAAGAAACGGTTGAATAGTGGGACTCCAGAATAAGAGGACGGTGGAGTTGGTTGGCCTTGGGACCTCCAAGATTTCTCCAAAGGGACGGAATACGGGAACACTTCTGAGGAAACTTCTTTTCTTTCCTCTCCCCCACCCGGGCCCCTGACTTCTGCTTCTTCCATCTTCCTCCTTTTCAGTGTTCCATCGAGTGGTTCCACTTTGCCTGTGTGGGGCTGACGACCAAGCCTCGGGGGAAGTGGTGAGTGAGAGAGTTGCGGCAGGCGCCGGGCTGCCCGTCAGCTGCGTGGAGGAGGGCACTCCCTCTCACTCACTTTCTCCCTCCGCCTCTCTATCACGTTCCTCTCTAGGTTCTGCCCACGCTGCTCCCAGGAACGCAAGAAGAAATAGATAGGGGCCTTGGATTCCCACGGTTTCTTCCACATCCCTGGACCTGGGCTAGTGGGGAGAGGAAAGCCTGTGCTGGGGCCCGGGGCTCAGGGAGAGTGGATGGCGCAGTGTAGTCATCCCTTCTCCTCCCCTCTCCCCACTCCTGGTGCTGAGGCTGCATCCAAACCCTGGTAGGGAGGGGTGCCGCAGCTGCTGACTGTCTGTGCTCTCATTCAGCCTGCCCCCCTCAGAGGAAAGTGGTCTTGCCCACTGTCCTTTTGCCTCCGTGCTGAGGTTGGTGCTGTATTTCCAAGGGATGGTCCTCTTCACTCCCCTTGCTTTGTATTTAAGGACTGGGGCAGTAGCATGGGGGCACTCCCCAGCCCTCCTGAGTCCCTCCCCCTGTGGGGGGGCTCTGGTGTGATAAACTCTCTTTGTTCTCTTCCTGCTTTTTCCATGGTAGGGGCTCCCCCGGAGCATCTGGGCCGTGGCCTTAGTTGAAGGGGCACCCCTTCCTCTGTGCCAAGAGAATTCATCCTGGCCTTGTGAGTGGGAGGGGGCGAGGTGGAATGCACATCACTCACGTGTAAAGGAGTTTGAGTAGGTGAATAAAAGCTGTCCATGTCGGCCTGCTGTGTTTATTGTAGAGACCGTATTTTACTACCTGTGCTAAACATTTCGTTTGCCTCCTCTGGGTTGGATTAGAGGCGGGAGGGGTAGAACAAGACGGGGCAGCGGGAGCCGCACCTCCCGCCCAGAGTCCACAGCTCTCAACCTGGGAAGGACGAGCCGATGGGGGTGGGGGCCTCAGACGGGGGCTTTCCCAACCTCTTCAAATTGTGCATCTTTTCTCCATAAAACATCTTTCACTTATTTCCAATAAACGTGTATTTGTGTTTTATGCATGCACTATAATACTATTAGCTTGATTTCTTATTTTAAACACAAAATGGAAAAACATTTTCGCCTATGTCGACGGTTGTCTTGCTCACCTCCCACTTGGAAACCACTTACTTAGACTGAACCAACCTTACACCTGAGCACCTCCTCACCTGAACCCTGCGTGTTTCCCCTTTTGGCTCATTTTCTTACCTGGAGGCTCCCTCTGGTTCCTACCCAGGGCGCCCCTGACTGTGCTCTGTACACTCCATCCCCGCCTGCCCCACAACCCTGCCTATGTTCCCATCTAAGCCTCACCACCTCTTGGGCACATTGGTTGTCCAAACCCCGGTTTTGTCATCTGTAATACAGGGATAATAGTACCCACTTTCTGGGATTACCTCGGGAATGAAATAAGGTAATACATATAAAGAACAACACAGCGCCTACTCCGTCGAAGGTACTGGGTCAGTGATGGCTTTTGCCGTCATTATCCTCCGGAGGTGCACTGTGACACACGTGAGGACCCTTAGCCCCGGGCGGCGCGGTGAGCCCCGGAGCGCGCGTCAGTTTCCGCGGCCCCGCCCCCGGCCCTTTGTGACGTCGGGGCCGCACCTTCTACTCCCCCGTCGGCGAGCCCGCGCCCGCCAGCTCTCTCTGGCTTGGCCCGTTAGAGGCCGCTTTGGTCCGGGGAAACGCGGGCGGATCGACTGGGGCCATGAGGAAGCTAGCCGCCGGCTTCCTTCTCTCACTCCTCGAGGGTGAGAGGTTCCCGCCTACTCGAGCAGTCTCTTTCTCCCGGGGTTTGGTCCTCCACCTCCCAAGAGCCCTTGCTATAAGGTTTTGAAACGCTTTCTCGGGGTGGTCAGACCTTAGCCTCTGCCCCTGGAATCTCCTCACCCTGATCGGCTGGGATCGCCGGTCAGACATCCCCCAGTTGCTGATTTCCACAGGCCCGTTTGCCAGTCTGTCTGTCCAGGGCCCCAAGCGGGTTTTGGAGTTCCGTGCATCTATCCGTCTGTTTCCCCGCCCCGCAGTGCTGCTCCTGCTTTTGACACCCACCCCAGCCCAGGATTCAATTTCGGCCTCCACTCCAGGCAGCCCTCTCTCTCCCACCGAATATGAACGCTTCTTCGCACTGCTGACCCCAACCTGGAAAGCAGAGACTACCTGCCGTCTCCGTGCAACGCACGGCTGCCGGAACCCCACCCTCGTCCAGCTGGACCAATACGAAAATCACGGCTTGGTGCCCGACGGTGAGAGCCACACTAGTGGGGCAGGGGTAGGGCCTGCTCCTTACCCTGAGGCCATATTCTCCACTCTGCAGACCCAAGGAGCCCACCGCCCCCCAGCCTTGGGGAGGGAGTTTCCCCTGTGTGTGTTCACTTTCTCCACCCCTGTCCACTCTCAGGCGCTGTCTGTTCCGACCTCCCTTATGCCTCCTGGTTTGAGTCCTTCTGCCAATTTACTCAGTATCGCTGCTCCAACCACGTCTACTACGCCAAGGTGAAGCTCGGGACAAAGGTTGGATCTGGTGTCCTAGGACCACGGGGGAGGGGGGGCAGGTGAGGCGTTGAGGAAGAGCTCCAGGAGGGCCATCCTAAGCGCCTCCCTCCCTGCCACTTTGCCAGTCCTTTACTCAGATGATGCATGAGTACAGTCTCACCTTGGGCTTTCAGACTGTCGGAACAATCTTGTTCCTGCGAGGAAAGTAGGGAAGAGGGAAGGGAAGAGGCAAAGGGACAAGCCATCCCCTTTCTTCTAACACTTGAGTGATTTCATTCAAGTCAAACACAAGAGTGAAGGCAGAGGTGTGGCCCAGACATGGAGTCTTATCTCATAGGGGAACCCTTTCTCAGGTCTAGAGGGTTCCACCAGGGACCATATCCCTTCATCCCTGCCCAGCAGCTGTGAGAGAGGAGACATGCTGGAAAAGGACTGAGCTGGACGCTGGAGCAGAAGTCTGCCCTATGGGAAAGGCATGCCCACTGTCCTTCTCTTCTTGCAGAGGGTCCGGTGCTCCCAGCCAGTCTCAATCCTCTCACCTAACACTCTCAAGGAGATTGACGCTTCCTCTGATGTCCCTCCCACCACGATGACCTCCCCCCTCTCATCTCACGTCACAGGTGAGACCCTCCCCATACCTGGGAGGCTACCTGCAAGCCCTTCCACAAATCCCAGAGCCCAGGAGTTAAGGCATCGGTGGTAGGGAATGGGGAAGCATGTTGAGCAGGGCTGGGGGGAAGGGGGCCTGGCAGCACACCCAATAGTTACATAAGGCTGGAGACGCCTTTTTGTGAACACAAGGTGGGGTTGTCCCATCCCAGAGTATCTTCTTACATTGCGTACAATTCTAGGACAAATTCACTTTTCCCAGCTCCCCCCAACATTCCTGCGTCTGGAAGTCCTCTGGGACTTTCATAAGCGACCATCCTCACTAGATAAAGGATTCGTTGCTAGCTATACAGCATCTTTGGTGTTCCCTAAGTGAGAGGGACAAAAGGTGGGATTTGAGGTGGGAGTTAGGGAAGAGGAGCACGTGTAAGGGGGTGGAAAGGGGAACCACAATTGCTGTAATTTCCATGGCAATTTTTCTTTTACTTTCGTATTCGTATTCTTCCCTGTGTGTTTTACACTCGACTGTGTGAATGAAGTGTCATTTAGGCTGCTTTCCCGTGCCTTTGCGTTGCTGTGTGTGTCCCTCTGTAACAAAGACCCTCAGGGGCCAGAAGCCTGACTGTTCCTTTCCATTTTCTTTCTCGGTCCTTCCCAAACCCTTCTGCAGCCACAGAACGACAGGCCTTCCAGCCCTGGCCCGAGAGGCTGAACAACAACGTGGAGGAGCTGCTACAATCCTCCCTGTCCCTGGGGGGGCAGGAGCAAGGGCAGGAGCGCAAGCAGGAGCAAGGGCAGGAGCGCAAGCAGGAGCAAGGGCAGGAACATAAACAGGAGGAAGGGCAGGAGCAAGAAGAGCAGGAGGAAGAGCTGGAGGAGGAGGGAAAGCAAGAGGAAGGACAGGGGGCAGAGGAGGGACTGGAGTCCATGGCTGGGCTGCAGACAGACCCAGAGCTCAAGTTCCAGTCTGAGTTTGTGTCTTCCAACCCTTTCTCCTTCACTCCCCGGGTACGAGAAGTGGAGTCCACTCCTATGATGATGGAGAACATCCAGGAGCTCATTCGATCAGCCCAGGAAATGGATGAAATGAATGATCTGTATGACGAAGAACCCGTCTGGAAAAAGCCAACCCGTGACAGGTACAGGCAGTTCTGACCGCCCCCCCAACCCCCGCGCCACCACCAGCCCTATCCCCGCTGCTGCCTTTTTTGGGAAGAAGAAGCTCCCTTTCCCAGCTTCAGCTTCCAAGACCCACTCAGACCTGCTTGGACTAGAGGCGCGCCTAGCAACTGTCTGCCTCACCTGTTCTCTTGCCATCGCTGGCTTAAGCCCTGCCCTAGACCCCCGTTCTCTGTGTGATGGGTCGGTGTGGGCCCTGGACCTGGACCTACTGGGCTTGGGTTCTGGTCTCGTCTCTGCCTCTGATTAGCATTGCAGCTTTGGGGAAGATTACTTCCCCTTTCTGGACCTCAGTTCCTCATTTGTAAAAGGAGGCAGTTGGTCTGGAGGCCTCTGAAGCCCCATGAGCATGCTGAATGTGTGTGACCAAGACCAGACACCGAGGGGAGGGGAAAGAGTGGACGTGGCTTTCTGCCCCAGCCCTCCGGCCCATCCCCACCAGCCAGTGCCGTCTTCTTGCAGCCTCCTGCAGATGCCCCACGTAGAGGCCTTGCTGGTGCTGTGCTACTCGATTGTGGAGAACACCTGCACCATAACCCCCACAGCCAGGGCCTGGCAGTACATAGAGGAGGAGATCCTTGGTTTCGGGAAGCCGGTATGCCTGCAATGCTGTGTAACGGATACGTGCTCGTTGGCCGTCCTCTGGGCCCGGCACTATACTGGGCCTTGAGAGTGTGGGGGGAAAGCAGGGATACGGAAGGCATAAGGCATCCTTGGAGAGATTCTCTCTGAGTGAGAATCCCTTCTTTGGGAGGACATCTCCAGCTCACCTTAAAGGAAGAAGGCCCAAGACCTGGTCTGGAATCCATTCCAGTCCCGAGTTCATTCTTCATGTTAAGCTTGAGTTATTTCCTGAGCTACTCCAGTCCCGAGTTCATTCTTCATGTTAAGCTTGAGTTATCTCCTGAGCTACTCCACCATCTTTAATACTTGGCTTTGCCTTGGGTGCAGCTCTCCATTCCAGAGGGATCATAGAACCCCTTCCAAGGCTCTGTAGAGAGATCCCAGTCTCGATGTGCCCTCAGCACCCAGTGAGTCCTATTCCCAGGAAGATATCCCGTAGGTTTTCAAATAAGAGAAGTTAGCAAACATTTGTTAAGAGTCAGCATGCCCTCCATTCATCTGTTTGTTCTACAGGGTATAGTGGCAGGCCCAGAGGATGGCCATCGAGCAAGTTAAATAATTGGTTTTTCAGTACAGTGTACCAGCGCCGTACTAGGTACTTGAGATGTTGGTGACGAGTAAAATAGATCCAATCTTCTCAGAGTCTAGTGGGAGAGACAGAGGAGGAAGCAGGCAGAACAGTGTGATGGATAAACGCAGCCATGGATAAGTACATAGTCCAGAGGCAACAGATGGAGGACCCCATGGTCCATGTTTGGGAGGATCAGAGAATTCTTAGAGGAACCGATGTTTAGAACAGAGACCTGAAAATGAAAGAAGTTAAGCAGGCAAAAGAAGGGGCTTGGTAGAGGTTCCTGCTAGAGGGGATAGTAGGGCACCTAAAATGAACATACTGTTCCCGCCCTTAAGGGGTCTGAGAGCCATAAGAGATTCAGTAGCATTATAAAAGAGCTGTGCCGTAGGTGTTGGAGAGAGACTTATTTGTTAAGGATTTTATTTATTGAGAGAGAGAGAGCATGAGGGGGGGGAGGGGGGGACAGAGAAGGGCAGAAGGAGGAGAGACAGGCTCCCCGCTGAGCAGGAAGCCCAATGCGGGGCTTAATCCCAGCACCCCAAGATCATGACCTGAGCCCAAGGCAGACGCTTAACCGACTGAGCCACCCAGGCGTCCCCTAAGACTTGTGGGGGTGTTTTGTTTTGTTTTGTTTTGTTTTGTTTTTTGAGTGTAGGAAGTTCAGGAGTCGTGGAGAGCTCCCGGGATATCAGGGTTTGGTTCGGGGACCAATCCGGAGCCCATTTGACCTGGAGCAGAGTGGCAGAAGATCGAGTCAGAGAGATAAGGAAGGGTCCTAGGGTGAAAAATCTCAAACAGCAATCTGAAGCATTTGTACTGAACTTGGTAGGAAAAGCCACCCCGATGACGATTTTGAGTCAGGGACGTGATGCTGCTGCCTTTCGTGCCGGTGTGAGGGGTAAATGAGGTGACGTAAGAGATTCGTGCTCCGGGACGTGCGCACGCATGCGTGGAGGGGGAGGATGGCACGGACTGCGCATGCTGGGTAGCAAGCCCTGCCCGGGAATGCGGAGGAAGCCCAGTCAGGGCGCAGACAGACCCCAGCTAGGAGATGGGTAACTCTGCTCTGAAGAATGTCTTCCGAGAACTTGGAGGTTTGGGACCTAGGTTCTTAGGTAGAGTGTGGGTTTGGGAGTTAGCTGGGCAGAGCTCCATCATCGATTAGACACGTGGTTCTGCACAGACTACTTGACCTCAACTGAGCCCGTTTCCTCCTCAGTCAAATGGAGATGTTTCTCGTACCTAGGCTAGGATAGGGCTCTGGTGAAGGCTAACTGAGGCGAGAGCGTCTGTGGCTGTGGCTGTGGCGTCTGGCACTGTGTTGACTTTGTAGATATTAGTATTATCAGTAGCAGAGAGAGGGAGAGAAAGAGAGTCTAAGGAATGATTGTAAATATAAAAAAAAAAAAATTGGGGGCTCCTGGGTGGCTCAGTCGGTTAAGCGTCTGCCTCCAGCTCAGGTCATGATCCCAGTGTCCTGGGATCGAGTCCTTCGTCAGGCTCCCCGCTCAGCAGGGAATCTGCTTCTCGCTTCTCCCTCTGCCCCTCCCCACTTCTTGTGTGTGCTCTCTCACTCTCTCTCTCTCTCTCTCTCTCTCAAATAAAATCTTTGGGAAAAAAAAAAAGGAATGATCGTAGGTCACCTGGTGGTAGACATCTGTCAGGTACTTGGAAATGAGGATTTGGAGCTCAGGAAAGAGATTGGAACAGATGATAAAGATTTGGGTGTTGTCTTCGGAAAGGTGAAGGTTACCTGGGTGTAGACACATCATCCAAGAGGGTGAAGAGTTAGAGCACTGAGGAGAGGTCCTGGAGGAGCCTTTGGGGAGGGGGCAGGGAGGAAAGCCAGAGAAGCCTTCGGAAGAGCCTTAATGCGAAGACATTCTTCGGGGACGGCTCTGCGGGGCTGAAAGTGTCTCAGCCTTAGCCTGTCAACCATACTCCTGCCCCAGGTCTGTGACAGCCTTGGGCGGCGACACACAGCCACCTGTGCCCTCTGTGACTTCTGCTCCCTGAAGCTGGAACAGTGCCACTCGGAGGCGGTCCTGCAGCGACAGCTGTGTGACAGCTCGCACAAAACACCCTTCATCAGCCCCTTGCTCATAGCCCAGAGCATGTCCATCGGTACCCAGGTACTTAGCGGGGCAGCCTGCCGTGGGGGAGGCCTGAGGCTCCAGGCAGGACTGGGCAGCGAGAAGAGAGGTCTGCAGGGGGACAGGCGTGTGCACCTCTCCCCTGTCCCCTGTGCCACAGGTAGGGACCCCAACATCAGGCCGCTTCTACGGGCTGGATATGTATGGCGGGCTCCGCATGGACTTCTGGTGTGCCCGGCTGGCTACCAAGGGCTGTGAAGATATTCGAGTGTCCGGCTGGCTCCAGACGGAATTCCTTAGCTTCCAGGATGGGGATTTCCCCACCAAGGTCAGAGCCTTTCCCCAAAGCTCCACCCTACCCCAGTTGTCCCTGTTCCTTCCAGTTACTTGCTCTGAGGAGCCCTAGGATGTGCAAGGGGGCTAGGCCTCTGGCTTCTGGGGAACCAGTCCTCACTGAGCCTCCTGCCTCTTTGCAATAGACACCCTTCCACCCCTCCCCCTCTCAAAAAATAAAAAAGCAGGATTGTGTTTGTAAAAGGAGTAGGAATCAGAGGGGCGGAGGGGTGGGAGAGCTCGGGAGGGGGAGGCAGGACACAGACATTCTGATCCCAGCTCTGCAGGGTCCCTGCTGAGGGGCTTTGGTTAAGTCACTTCCCACACTGGCCCAAAGTTAGACTCACCCCTACAACCAATGACCGAGAGGTCACGGACCTGTGATCCCCCACTGCCCTGCTTCGGTCTGGCGGGCTTCTTGCCCTATGGTTCCTGCACTTCCCTGCTCAGTGGAATCAGCTTTGCTCCTGCTCTCCGCAGACTGACCTCCCCTGTTGGGCTACTAGTTGTTGACTGTTTAGCAGGAAAAATCAAGGCCAGAAAGCTGGGGCAGCTTAAGAAAGGGCTGGTAGCTGAGATGAGGGGCCCCTGTCCAGCTCTTATCCCCGGGCCTGAGGAGAGGTCCTGGAGGAGACTTTGGATCTAGAAAGGGTCTCAGAGATCATCCCTCCTTCTCCCCTGGATGTATAGATGGGGAGGCGAGATCCACAGAGGGAAGTGACTCACCCAGGGTCATACCTTAGAGATTCGTCTACCCTCTCCCTAACTTAACCATCACTAGAAGGCTCCCTGAGATTGGACCCCGATTGGGCCCCTTCCCCATTCCCTATTCCTCAGCTACTTTCCCAGCAAGCCGCCCAATAGGCAGCTTGCCTAATTCTGCCCAATTCTCCGGCTCCTGGCTTCTTTTCAGCACTGAACTGTGACGGGGGGGGGGGGGCAGGGGGCAGGAAAGGCAGCGGGGACAGAGGCCTATTCCTCAGAGAGGGGGACCCCAGGTGTGGAAGGTCTGGTTCTCAAGGGTTTCAGCCCTGGCCCTGGTTCGGCCATTATGGGCTCTCTCTGGAGGACTGGTGTCTTAGAAGACTTCTGATGTCTCCCCACCTCCCCATTCCTGGCTCCTGGCTTAGATTTGTGACACAGACTATGTACAGTATCCAAACTACTGTGCCTTCAAAAGCCAACAGTGCCTGATGAGAAGCCGGGACCGGAAGGTGAGCCCCTCACCCCGCCCCCTCCTTCTCCCCTCAGCCCCTCAATCGGCCACCACAGGGGGGGTCTATTCTGAGCGCGCGCGCACACACACACACACACACACACACACACACCTCGCTCTGCTCTGAGCGACAGAGGTGAGAAGAGTTCCCTGCTTGCGTCTCTGGGCTGAGGCCTCCACCAGAGCCCTCTCACCCACTCCCTCCTGTCTTGGAGTAAGCGAGGCCCTCCCAGGCAGCGGTGGGACGGGCGGTCCAGGAAGGGTGCTGCAAATAAAAGGAGAGGGTCCCTTCGGGGCACCACGGCAAGAATCCTTAGCTGGGTTGGGCATTGGGTGCTGAGGTCTCGGCTTGCCTCTGGCTGTTACTCACCAAGCAGTCTGGAATAAGTTACTTCCTCCCCCATCCTCAGCCTCCTCGCTTCTTAAAGGAGAGATTGGGCTACTTGGTGTCTCTTGCAGCCTTAAAAACCCACATCTGTTTCCTCCTTCCTTCGACTGCCCTGTGCTGGTCCCCGCTCGCCTCTGGTTCTTGTGGGACTCATGCCACTTCCCCACCTCTGTGCTTCTGCCTCCTGGGCTCTGTGACACAGAGTGTGTGTCCCCGATCCCTGTGTAGGTGTCCCGTATGAGATGTCTGCAGAACGAGACTTACAGTGTCTTGAGCCAGGCCAAAAGTGAGGACCTTGTGCTTCGATGGAGCCAGGAATTTAGCACCTTGACTCTAGGACAAGCCGGATGAGCTGGGGTCTGTCCTATCTCCACCCCAGCCCGACCTTTCCACATTCCATTGCTTTTAGACCCCATCTGTCAGTTTGCTTCCTGGCTGCCCCTTGTGGGTCTCTTACCTGGCCCCTACTCACATTGTCCGTGGGTTGGGGCAGCAGTCCCAGAGAGGTCCGTGATGGGCACTCCACCCGCCTTAAAGGATGTCTTTACATAAAGTGTTTATTTTCAACCTGCGTGGCCTGCTTTGGTTGTGACCCCATCCTCAGCACTGCCATCCTGCCCCATGGGAATGAACACTCCAACCCCTGGGATTTATGGATCCATCTGAAGCTGAAAGGACCTCATGAATGGTGCTCAGGGAAGTAGCCAACTGCCAGGAGAAGACCTAAGGAATCAGCAAGTGGGGTGGAAGAAGGCCGTGGCTGGGGTCTTAGGGATTGTGTGGGCCATGAGGGCACGGGTCTTCATTTCTGACGCCCATGACCTCGGTTGAGTATAAGATTGTCCCTCTGGAGGATAAAGGCCAGAGCCTGTCTGAGATCATGTCCCAGGGGCAGGGGGAATAACCCCAAGGAAGCAGGGCAGAACTTGTACGTCATCGGAAGGGAGGAGATAGCTGGGACCTGGAGCTCGGGAAGCCTTGATTCGACATCCAGTGATGAGCCAGATGATTCGAACGTGGAGGTGGTCACATCTTGACAACATACACTGAGCTGTGACTCCAGCATTGGCCTTTAATAACTTGGGACCTCCCAAAATGTGTTCTAGGGACACATATGTTTGGGAAACTGTACAGTCTCTCCTCCTATAGGTGTGTGGTGATTAACAGCATAAAAAAAAAAAACCACTTGTTTTCTATGGAAAAGTTCAAACATGCACAAAAATAGAATAGTATAAAGCACCCCATGTGCCCAGCTTCAAGTATGAACACATGGTCGATCTTCCAAGGCGTGGTAGAAACCATGGGAAGCCCTGTCATAGAGAAACCTGTTCAGGGTAGTGTTTCTCAGACTTATTTGACCGCAATATCCTTTTTCACCTACACTCAAAAACTTTAAGTTGTTTTTGTGCTTTGGGCATGGACAGCATGCCCAGCCTTGTTGTTACAGAAGGTAAGGGGCTCAGCCAGAGGGTGCCCAACAAGGGGCTACCATCTGAGCCTCCCTGTTCCCCAGAGCTCACAGCCTAGAGGAGCCAGACAGAAGCAAGGAGGAATGGCCCTGGGCAGGGAGGGGCATGGCCATGAAGGACAAGAGCGAAACCACCTGCTGGAACCCAAAAAAGAGACACCCAGGGGAACTGGTGTAAGTGCAGCTCGGGGTGGGTGGTTAGTCATCTGGCATCAGTGGGTGGGTGTGCCAGCCGAGCTTCCGGGAAGCTAGGGAGTGTGTGAGCAATGGGTGGGGGGAGGCATTAGTAGGCAAGAGCTGGGGCTGGAGTAAGTGCCATTCTCTGCCGGATTTCTTCGCTGACCGCCTGCGAGGGCCACTGAGGGCACTGCTTCCTCTCTCTCCCTGCCCTGTGTGGGGTTGGGTGACTGCAAGGAGCTGGGACACGCTGAGATCTGCCAGGAGAGTGTGTCCCCACCCACCTCAGGAGCAGGTCCTACCAGCCCAGCCCAGCCCAGCCCAGAGCAGGCAGCGGAAGCCACAGGGAACACAGGTATGGGGCTGTCACCGGTGGGGTTGAACTTGGCAGGGGGCACAAGGGGCAGTGTTCTTCCTTTAGAATGGGGTTCATGGGTGGGGATGGAGATGAGGGTGGGCCATGGGCCCTGGAGAACCTTTCTGAATAGAACAGAAAGCTAAAAGGGGCTGCCTCCAAAAGACAGACGTTTTTGGAGCTAGCCAGGGGAGGCGGCCACCACACTTGGCACACCCAGGAGTGCCCCTTTGAATCCTGAGGCCCCCACACTGGAGCATCTTGGGGAGATATGTCTTCCCCTTCCTCCCTGAAGGGACCCCCACTCTTAGGCTGAACCCTGGGCTTCCCACCGCCACTAAGGAGGGTTCTCTGTGGTTGGTGTCTAGCCTTTTTCCACTTTCAGGTAAAACTTCACTCCCGGGCCCCCTCCCCACTCTCCCCAGGCCAAACCCTCTGTAGATGACAATGAACTAACCTGATTAAACTCCACTAATGGGTTTACTGGCCCAGACGTGTTCTTGCGGTTATCCTTCCCAGTTAACCAAGGTGTATTTTAATGGGGTTTTGAGAAACACCGCTTGAACCCATTGCGTCCATCTTCTCTATGAGAAGATTAGACAAGATGGTCTCTAATGTCTCTATAACTCTGAGAGAATGGGGCTCATGAGTGGCATGAAGGGGATGGAATTTCAGGTATTGAGCGCAGGTGGGGGAAATATCTGAGGGGCGGTGAGGCCTTATGATAACTTGGGATGATACTACTAAGGGCAGCTGCCTACCTATCACCTACATTTAGGGGAGGCCTCATGGCAAGAAGGGGAGCTCCCACCAGGTTGTATCTCCCACTCCTTTTAGGGTGAGAAAGTTGTAGCCCCAGGGGGAGATTGGAGGCAAGGATTGAGGGAAAAACAGGAACTTGCCCATACCTGTAAGCCTCACCTCCTGGCCACTCTGAGACACTAGAGCCCAGCTCCTCCTGTCTCTGCCTGATGTTGTCGGCCCTCCCCAGCCTGCTGCCCCCAGGATACACCCCAGCAACATAGACACCTTGTGCGTGGGGCCCACAGGCAAAGAGGCAGCAGAAAGGGGGAGGACGAAGGCAGCGGCACACAGGAAGTACAGAGCAAGGTCGTAGAGATCAAAAGCCTCCGGCTTTCTCTGCCGGGGCAGGACCCGTCCAGGCCCCAAAGCAAGGGTAAGATGCATACAGACGGAGGACTCAGGGCACAGGGTTGCGGCAGCGGGCTGATCCGGTCCTAGCGACTTCTCTGGATGGTGACTTTATTTCCTGTTTTTCCAGCTCTTGAAAGCAGGGTGGAGGGAGATGTGCGGGCGGTGAGGTGACATCCACACACAGGGGAAACCAATTCCTGAGCTGTCGGCCACCTTTGCTTTCTGCTTTGGCCCAGAAAAGAAAATGGGAGAGATGAAGTCAGTATACCCAGGGAGGGAGAAGACATGGCCGAGGATGCTACTGGGTGATGCAGGAAGAGACAGGCCGAGGTGGGACCAGCTGGGGAGAGGCTGGAGCAGGAGTTCTGGCTGGAGAAGCAGAGCAGGCCTGGAACAGGAAAAGGGACCATGGAGATAGGGTACAGCAGCCCCGGGGAGGCCTGTGCCAGGGGCTCCTCTCCTCGGGAAGACTGTGGCCCCCTGGGGAAGGAAGAGGCCGTCCACTCGCCGTGGTGACATGGTTTTATCTCCACGCCACAGACCCCTCAGACGCTCGGGGTTCATCTGTAGGACAGAGCTGTTCACAAGCCTTCAGACTTCGTTTGGCTTCTGCTGGAGGCCCCAGCCTCGTTTGGATCTGCTTGGGAAGTCAGAACATACACATATTAAGACGTATAATTGAGGGGCGCCTGGGTGGCTCAGTCGGTTAAGTGTCTGCCTTCGGCTCAGGTCCTGATCTCAGGGTCCTGGGACTGAGCCCCACATGGGGCCCCCTGTTCAGCAGGGAGCCTGCTTCTCCCTCCCCCTCGGCCCCTCCCCCAGCTCCTGCATGCATGAACACACTTTCTCTCAAATAAATAAAATATTTTAAACAAGAGAGAGAGATATAACTTGGAACTAAACCTGTCTGTGTGTAAAGGGCGCATCGTCTCAATGCCGCCCACGCGCAGCCGCAGGAGGCGGACTGAGCTCACAGGCGGTTAGAACGCACAGGGTTGGGACGCGCTGGCTGGCTGGGACTCCCAGCTGTGGCCTCCCAAATCTAAAATGAGGTTTGGGGCTCTTCTAGAACAGATCTTCCGGGGCAAGGAGGATAAGATCTGAGATTCCTTGTTTTCAAACTTCTGGAGGATGTAAACCGCTAGAGAGAGGAGACAGAGGAAGGCATTTCGTGGGTGTGCAGGAGGGGCAGAGGAGGGGTGCGCGTGGGGAGTGTAGTGGACAGGAGGAAGCTGGACAAAGAAGAGTTATTTCTCTCCCCTCCCTGCCCCCATCACCATCCCGAATCACCTAATCCTTTCTCTCCGGCCCTCCCTGCATGGCTGGTCAGCCGCCAGAAGGGTGGCTAGTACAGGCAGGTTGTGTAGAGGAGGAGGAGGGATGACCATGACCTAGCCTCCTGCCCATTTTGACTCAATTCTCACTTCCTGCCTGGCAGAAAATAGCTCTGCCTCTCTGGCTTATCTCAGCAAAGAGCAGTGCCCAGCCCAGCTCAGAGGGCAATGGGACAGGTCCAAGAAGCCCTGAGGCTGTCAGGAACCTGGGCCTCGGATGTGCACATAGGAAGCTGAAAGAGACCGGGGCGGGGGCGGGAGGGGGGGAGGAAGGCGGCGTCCGCGCTGGGGTGTGTGAGGGGTGTGGAGGGCAGGGGCTGTGCACTGGGCAGTCCCTAGGGTGCTCCCCTGGCCCCTCAGTGTCTTGGCACTGCACTCCGTCCGTGCGCCTCTGCGTGAGGATGTGCTCCTGAGGCTGCCTGACACGCTCTGTCTGGGTAAGAATATTGTCCCTAAGGCGAGGGCTGGTCTCCTCTTCCTCCTCTGACCTAGTTAGTTGTCCGCGCCTCGGTGCCTGGACCTACTTGTGTGTTAGTGGGTGTGTATATATAGCGACTGTGTGTTACCAGGGATCTTGCGTGCGTGTCTCTTAGCGTACCTACACTTCTGTGTGTCTTTGCACATGCATACATGTGGAGTGCTGTGCTCGTTGCCACATCTGTGCGCGTGGAGGTTATTAAGATTATGTGGGCCTCCCGTCCCTCCTCCTCTCTGGTGACGCGAAGGCCCGGTGTTCGTTCTTTTCTGGGGCAGCTGCTGTTTCTTTATTCCTCCATCTCCTCTACAACCTGACCTCTTTCTCAAGGCAGGACTGGGGCGAGATCCTGGGCCGCCCCTCCCCCCAGCTAGAGCCCTTCTTCCATTTCCTGTTTGCCTCCTTTTTGGCGGTTTTCCCCATCTTTGCCATCTGGCCTGGCACTGTGCCCATGCAGTTCCACTGACAGGAGCCCCAGGGAAGCAGGCAGATGGGGTGGGGACCAGGGCAGGGGCCTGGCAGCTCTCAACGCCCAGCTTGCGCCATTGTGTGCGTATCTGTCAGAAAGGGATGACTTCTTGACAAAAAAGACTTCTCCACTTTGGAATCCAGTAGCGAAAGCATCTCCATCGGCTTTACCTAAAGGCTTCCTCACTTCACCTTTAAGTAGAAGCTCACTTAATACATTTCGTCTCTTTAACATTGTAACTTTGTTGGCAGAAATACTTAGGATCCTTGGAAAATAATTATTCATTCACTCATTCATTGTCTCGTATGTGCCTCCTAGTTGTAAGAAGCTGTTGATTCTCCCGGTAATGGTTAAGAATGATGAAGTGTGACCGTAGTTATAGTATAAACTGTTTTGGAAATTGTAATGCAAGCCGTTTCCAAACAGGTCTTTTAGGGGGCGTGGTCTTTTACTACATGAGTTATACATGTGGACAAGATAGGAGCAAGACAAGCAGCAGTTGGCAGACCTGATACAAGAGATATTACAGCAAGATTACAGAATGTGTGAACATGGGGGTAGGGGACAGATTTCCTTCCAGGCGGTCAGTGAATGTCACATGGGCCTGCTAGGCACGGAGACTGAAGTGTGAGTGAGCTTGGGAATAAAGCAATGGACGATGGGGCCCCACCCACGACCTTACCATCTAGCCTGGGATGACGGAAGCAAATGAACACACACACAATGACCTGAGGAGTTCAAAGCAGCAAACTACTTAAGTGCTTAAGTAGGTAAGAGGACATCGGAAGGAGGGGCACTCCTGTGTGTGTGTGTGTCTGTGTGTGAAAGCGAGAGGAGTCTGTGTTACCAGTGTTTGAAATTTCAGAAAAGGTGGGCTGTTAAAAAGTGTATATTTCAACTGGGCAAATAAAGAAGTAACACAGTTTATCCGTGGGCCCAGATTTCTTCTGGGCAGCTGTAAGGGACCAGGTGCCTGGGCAGCGTGCATCCTCCTATCCCACCGTCCACTCTTGCTGCAAGCAGCCCCAGGGGCAGCTGGGAGCTGGGTTTGAATCCTGAGTTTGAATGCTGCCTGGGCTCTGGAGCTTCTGTTTCCTTTCTTGTACAAATGAGGATATACACCTACCTCAAAGGGTTGTTGGAAGGATTAAAGACCACACGTAGAAAATACCCTGGGACGGGGTGGGTGGTCAGTAACGATCGCTAGTATTTTTCACTCAGCATTTATGGAGGTAGTGGCTGGGGAGGCAAAGATGACTCAGTCACAGTCCACAGCCCCTCCCTCTGGGAGCTCACAGTCTAACGGGAGGGGCAGACTAAGCACAGCTAATTACAATACAGGTAGGACACCTATGGTGAACCGTGCACAGAGTGGAATGACATCTGCCTTGTGGAGAGGGAGGGAGGCAGGTGAGGCTTCACAGAGTCCTAAGAAATGATTGACTTTGCCAGTTGGAGAACGGGAGGCAGGGCATTCTAAGCAGAAGAGCCAGCCCCGCACGTGCAAGAGCAGAGTCCTGAAAACATCAAGGTCTGTGCAAAATTATTATTAGTGTGGAGTGATTGGAGCAAAGAAGCATGGGAGGTGGGGCATGTGTCAGGGAAAGAGTCTGGTTTTATTTGCTTTTCAGCGTCTTTCAGCCCCCATTTAGTATGATTTTTGTTGTTGAAATTGGTATTTTGCAGAGGAAATGTTTATTTCCTTTAACTGTTCTACTAAACCTCTTACAAGTCTTAAACTCCTGGTGGTCATGGTTGGAGGGAGAATAAATGAACAACAAAAGAAACCCACAAGAAAACTTCACTTAGAGTCAGGTTTACAGCTTGGTAAGAATTTAAGCAGTTCTGGGGCACCTGGCGGGCTGTTGTTGAAGCGCGCGACTCTCGATCTCGGGATTATGAATTCAAGCTCCACGTTGGGTGTAGAGATTACTTAAAAATAAAATCTTAAGGGGCACCTGGGTGGCTCCATCGGTTAAGCGTCTGGCTCGTGATTTTGTCTCAGGTCATGATATCGTGGGTCCTGGGACTGAGCCCTGCGACGAGCCTCACTTTGGGCTCCACACTCAGTGGCAGTCTGCTTGGGATTGTCTCCCTGTGCCCCACTCCTGACTTGTGCTCACACACTCGTGCTCGTTCTCTCTCTCTCTCAAATAAATAAATCTTTTTTTTTAAGATTTTATTTATTTATTTGACAGAGACAGCCAGCGAGAGAGGGAACACAGCAGGGGGAGTGGGAAAGGAAGAAGCAGGCTCCCAGCAGAGGAGCCCGATGCGGGGCTTGATCCCAGAACGCTGGGATCACGCCCTGAGCCCAAGGCAGACGCTTAACGACTGAGCCACCCAGGCGCCCCTCAAATAAATAAATCTTTTAAAAATATAAAAATCTTTTAAAAATTCCTTTCGAGAGGAATAAATCCAGTATCTTGGGATAATTGCTCAGGGTCTCTGGACAACTTTGCTCCCTGAGATGGCATGTGGACACATTCATAGCGCTATTCACAACAGCCAAAAGGTGGAAAAACCCAAGTAACTATTGACAGATGAAGAGATAAACAAAAAATATATATAAATATAGTATCCAGCTATAAAAAAGATTGCAATTCCGATATATACTAGAACATGGATGGACCTCGACAACTTTATGTTAGGTGAAAGAAGCCAGACACAAAAGGACAGATATTAGATGATTCCACTCAAATGATGTGTCTGGAATAGGCAAATTCAACTTGCACAACTTAACACCAAAAAAATACAAATAATCTAATTTTTAAAATGGGCGGAGAAGCTGAAGAGGCATTTCTCCAAAGCAGACATACAGAGAGCCAGCAGACACGTGCTCAGCGTCACTCATCATCAGGGAGCTGCAAATCAAAACCAAGATGAGAGGGGCGCCTGGGTGGCTCAGGCTGTTAAGCGTCTGCTCTTGATTTCGGCTCAGGTCATGATCTTAGGGTCCTGGGACGGAGCCCCGCGCTGGGATCCATGCTGGGCGCGGAGCCTGCTTAAGATTCTCTCTCTCCCTCTCTCTTTGCCCCTCCCCCTCTAAAAAAGAAAAAAAGACAAGAAATAACAAGTACTGGTGAGAATACGGAGAAAAGGGACCCCTGGTGCACTGCTGGTGGGAATGTAAACTGGTGCAGCCACTGTGGAAAACAGTATGGAGGTTCCTCAAGTAATTAAAAATAAAATTACCATATAATCCAGTAATTGCACTACTGGGTATTTACCCAAAGAAAATGAAAACACTAATTCAAATAGAATAGGCAAATTCCTAGAGACAGAAAGTAGAATAGACGTTACCAGGAGCTGGAGGGAGTGTGGGGAGGGAATGAGCAGTTAGTGTTAAGCGCGTATAGCGTTGTTTGGGATGATGAAAAATTCTGGAAATAGCAGTGATGGTCACACAACACTGTGAGTGTACGTATGTACTTAATGTCACTGAATTGTATACTTAAATATGGTTAAGGGGCGCGTGGGTGGCTCAGTCGTTAAGCGTCTGCCTTTGGCTCAGGGTGTAATCCCAGGTCCTGGAATCGAGCCCCAAATCGGGCTCCCTGCTCTGCTGGGAGCCTGCTTCTTCCTCTCCCACTCCCCCTGCTTGTGTACCCTCTCTCATTGGCTGTCTCTCTCTCTCTGTCAAATAAATAAAATCTTAAAAAAAAAATAAAGATGGTTAAATGGTAAATTTTAAGTTGTGTATATTTTACCCGGCCCTCCCAAAAGATGGAATTTGGGGGTTAAGATGGAAGAGTAGCTTCTGTGGCATTAGGGCATTAAGGAGGGTGGGATTCTGAGACTATGTCCTGTCCTCCGGCTCCGCTATCTCCTGGCCATATCCTTTGTCCGCCAGCTTTTGCCTGAGCCCTGTGGCTGCCGTGAGCTGCTCTCTCCAGTGGCCTCGGCAGTGCCCTTGGTACCTCTTTGCCTCACTGGCACCCTCTCTGGACTTTGGGTCCCCTCCGAGCCCTCACTAAAAACCACCTTCTCCCTCCATCACAGAACCATAGCTGTGAAGATCTCTAGTCAGATCCTCCAGGGAAGCACCTGGAAAAGTTCAACCCGCAGCACCTTCCCCTGCCTGGCAGGACTGTGCTGGTGTGTGATCAGCCCATGAGAGCCCATTATGTTATTATCCCCATTTTACAGATGAAGAAACTGAGAGAGCAGTCAAACAATCAAGCCAAACCTGGGTTATTCTGACCACAAACCCAGCCCACACAGGAGCAACCGTGGATGTAATGAATGAGGCTCGGATTTCGTACTGTACTGGGGAATTTGAACTTTATTCTTTAGATAATGGGGAGCCAGCAGAGCTGGGGAGTTCCAGGGGAGGTGCTCCATCATATTTCTCACCATCTGACATGACACCCATTTACTTGCACTTTATTATCTGTCTCCCTTCAGTGGATGTAAAGTAGATGGAGGCAAGGCCTTCCTTCGTTTTGTTCAGGGCTGTGAACATGCCTGGAACCTTCTAAAGCTCAGCAAACATCTGTAGAAGAAAGGAAGAAAGGGAGAGAGATTATTTATTAGCAGACCCTGTGCACCTGTCACGTACCTCGTTTAATCTAACAACCTCGTGAAGTGGGAAACACCCCCCCACCACCACCTTTTCCCCCAGGTAAGGAAAATGAGTTTCAGAGAGATTAAGCCACTTTTCTGAGGACAAAGCTAGGCAAGTTGGCAGAACCAGGACTTACACCCAGACAGTCTGACTCCAGAGCCTGAGCCTTTAACACTGCGCTATATAGCCTTACTGCAGAAATCTATTCTGGCCGGATAGAAAGTGGGGGAAAGATCTGGGGCTGAGGAAAGACTCAAGAGGCCAACCAGGTTAGCGACATAAACATTTGTGACTTCTACCCTATCCCTGCATCATCTTGACTTTGGCTTGCCTTCCTATTCCAGGTCTCCACTGCTGCTGAAGCGGTGACCGGAAGCTTCAACCCCCGACAGCCATCTGCCCTGCAGCCACAGCCCCCATTCCCATGCCCGGCCTGCACTGCGACGGTCTCTGCGCAGCCTCCAGGCCCCGGCCCGGAGAGGAACACGATGCCAGGGCCCTAGCGTGCCCGATGATGCCCCCAGCCTAGCTCCTCCTCACACGGTGGTACGATGGTGAACAACTCTGCCAGCAACTCCAGCTTTCCTCCCCCGTGCCCTGACTACCGGGGCACCCACCGCCTGCACATGGCGGCCTACAGCCTGGTGCTGGCCGCGGGGCTCCCCCTCAACGCGCTGGCCCTCTGGGTCTTCCTGCGCGCGCTGCGCGTGCACTCCGTGGTGAGCGTGTACATGTGCAACCTGGCGGCCAGCGACCTGCTCTTCACCCTCTCGCTGCCCGTGCGCATCTCCTACTACGCCCTGCACTACTGGCCCTTCTCCGACCTCCTGTGCCAGACGGCGGGCGCCATCTTCCAGACCAACATGTACGGCAGCTGCATCTTCCTGACCCTCATCAACGTGGACCGCTACGCGGCCATCGTGCACCCGCTGCGGCTGCGCCACCTGCGGCGGCCCCGCGTGGCGCGGCTGCTGTGCCTAGGCGTGTGGGCGCTCATCGTGGTGTTCGCCGTGCCCACCGTCATGGTGCACCGGCCCTCGCCCTGCAGCTACGCCGGCGGCCAGGTGCGCCTGTGCTTCGAGAGCTTCGGCGACAGGCTGTGGCAGGGCAGGCTGCTGCCGCTCGTGCTGCTGGCCGAGGCGCTGGGCTTCCTGCTGCCCCTGGTGGCCATGCTCTACTCGTCGGGCCGGGTCTTCTGGACCCTGGCGCGGCCCAACGCCACGCAGAGCCAGCGGCGGCGGAAGACCGTGCGCCTCCTGCTGGCCAACCTCGTCATCTTCCTGCTGTGCTTCGTGCCGTACAACGCCACGCTGGCGGTCTACGGGCTGCTGCGGGGCAACCTGGTGGCGGCCAGCGGCGAGGCCTGCGACAGGGTGCGCCAGGTGCTCATGGTGATGGTGCTGTTGGCCGGCGCCAACTGCGTTCTGGACCCGTTGGTGTACTACTTCAGCGCCGAGGGTTTCCGCAACACCCTGCGCGGCCTGGGCACCCCGCACCGCGGCAGGACCTTGGCCGCCAACGAGGGTCAGGGGGCGCTTGCCCAGCAGTCCACCGAGACCACCCTCATCACCAGCACGGCTCCTGCCAGCCAGGGGCTGCTCAGGCCTTCCAACCTCGGGACACCCTTGACCCAACGCCCGGAGGACTCGGCCCTCTGAAAGCACATCACCGGTCTACCCCCACCTCCCAGGCCCCCGCGCCGCACACACGCGCACACTCACAGGGTGTGTACATGAGGGAGGTGGGGTGGACACTTGGACTTCTGGGTGGCAACTCCTGCCCAAAAATGCACAAGAGAACAAAGTGTGGGGAGCCAGGGGCACAGGGAGGAAGAGTGCTGGTGCAAATGCCTTCTTTACTTGGGTGGTGATGGTGAGCATGGGCCAGATAGCTTCCCCAGTCCCCAGGGAGTGATGCTATGCGCTTCCCCAAAGCAGAGGCAGACGGCCGGATGGCATGCCCTTGGTGTGGGCATGAAACACTACGAGGAACTGGTAGATGGAACAGAAAATGAGTGTCCTGGATTTAGACGAACCACAGCAGTCTTAGTGCTTCAGATGCCACCCACTCTCATTTCCACCTGGCCTGGCCTTGCCCTGCCCAGCACGGAGGCATGATATAAGAGTTTACTGGATACAGGCAGACTCGATTTCATTCTTGGTTGGTGACTTGTAACAATTTAGTCCTGACGCCCAGCATGGGGTGGTTGGGGGCAGGACAGAACTGGAAGTTAGAGGGTGTTTTCCCCCTGGATTCTGGTCCCTGCAGCCTTTTCTAGGTGTCCTTTCTCCTTCCACCCCACCCCACTTTCCAGACCTCCTCCATTCTAGGTCCTAAATTCTCTCTCTCTCTCTGCCTCTGGCACTTCATCTAGAATTAAGGAGAAAATTCTCGGTACTAAAGTAGCAGTTCTCAAACTTTGTTCTCAGACCTTTTTACAACTCTTAAAATTTGAGGATTCCAAAGAGGTTTTGCTTATACTTACTTCTTTTGATACCTAACCATATTAGAAATTAAAACTCATAAGTTCTAACAACAGAAACACACAAGCACACATTCCATTAGCTGTGAGAGCAATAATGTCATCACACTTCATAAAGCCTCTGGAAAACTCCACTGTACACCTGTGAGCGAGGAGATTGCAAAGGACAAACAACATGGTGGGAGTAGTAGCATTCCGAAAATAACTTTGACCTTGTGGACATGCTCGGAGAGTCAGTATTAGAATTCATGTGTAACTTCTTCCCAGGGCATATGTATACATTGTTTTTTATTACTGAGGGGCGGGGACAGGGCAATACTCCACAAATCAATAGTTAATTGTAGTCCCAAAGGCTTGAGGGTTTGCAGGGGTAGGTAGGAGCTGCACACCCAGTGCAGCATTACCTTGGGCTTCCTGGTGCGGGTGCGGCAGCTCTGAGGTGGGGGTGAACTAGTCACATGAACACTCAGAGGAGGGGTGGGGCTTCTCTTTCCCAGGGAAGGGAAAAGGGAACTGTTGCCACAGCCAGGAAAGAAGTTTCCAGGGAAATAAGAGTGCAATGGGAGGACAGGAATAGGCTGTCTGTTCTTAGTAAGCTGGAGGCAAGGAAATGGAAGACTGGTTAATGGACCACCTACTGTTTCCTTCTTCCCTCTTTAGGGAGTAGGGCTGGGAGGGGTTGCAGAGTTGGTGTCCTGAGACTCTGCATAAGTGAGGAAGTTGCTGCCATGCGTGTGTCCTGTATGCATTTCTGTCCCTAGGTCTCTCAATGATGTGTGTGTGTGTGTGTGTGTGTGTGTGTGTGAGAGAGAGAGAGAGAGAGAGAGAGAGAGAGAGAGAGAGAGAGAGAGAGAGAGAGAGAGAGAGAGTCAGGGTTTTCCTGTGTGTGTCTCTGGGTGTTTTAGCCTGGAGTAAGCCTTTTGTGTGTCTTCAAGGGATTGCTCCAGATGGTGATTTACAGGGGTAAAATGACCCCTGGTGGCCAAAGCAGAGAACTGACCCAGATTCCTCGGCGATAGCTTTCAAGTAGAGCCTTCCACCATCTGGTGGGAAGATAGAGCCCTCGGCCAGGCCCTCCTGTAGCTCTGAGAGGCCTGATGGTTAGCACCTGCTCCATCTTGCTTCATCCTTAGGGTTCAAGACCCATGTCCCGGGAGCATAAAATGTGGTGGTAGTCCAAAGTCTCAGAACTTTGCCCTATCCAAATTGAACTGAACACAGTTTTAAAAAATTACTTGAGTATTTTTATATTCTGGTATGTGAATGAATTCCAAAGTAATAAAAACTCACATAGCAAGTACCTTCTAACATACTATATAATTATTTATTTTTATAATTTTTATAGTTTCTTGTTTGTTTCTCTGCCCCTTCCTCCCAGGAAGAATATAAGGTCCCTGGGGGCAGGGATTTTTGTTTGCTTGGTTCTCTGATGTATCTCCGGCATCTAGAACAGCTCCTGGCACAGAAGAAGTGCTTAATAAATATTTGTTGAATGATGAACTGTTGCATTTTGGTGTGGAGTAGTTTACTATCTCGTGGGGGACCACAGAACAAGTCAACAATTACCATTCAAGACAGAGGACACAAGAATTCAGAGTAAGGGGGTGCCTGGGTGGCACAGCGGTTAAGTGTCTGCCTTCGGCTCAGGGCGTGGTCCCGGTGTTATGGGATCGAGCCCCACATTGGGCTCCTCCGCTAGGAGCCTGCATCTTCCTCTCCCACTCCCCCTGCTTGTGTTCCCTCTCTCGCTGGCTGTCTCTATCTCTGTCAAATAAATAAATAAAATCTTTAAAAAAAAAAAGAATTCAGAGTAAGGTGTAGGTAATTTCGAGGGCAGCGGGAAGCCCCTAAAGGTTCTTGAGTGAGGTTTTGCTCACTCTGACATACAGTGTGGGGTAAATGAAGGGAAGTGAGGAGGGGAGTCTAAGGGGGAACGGAAGACTGGTCAGGCTGCTCTTAAAATTGTCAAGGAGATGTGTGACCATGGCCTGTGGAGGTGAATGGAAATGGGTCACCTCCAGTGTGAAATCTCTGGGGTTTAAGCTCTGGTGGACTGTTTCCCTGCATTCAGTACATCCAGGGTGTCTATCATGAGAATAGAGAGGCAGGAATAGATGCCGGAGATGTAGCAGGCAGAGGGGGAATGAACAGAAGAACCTGACAAGTAACAGGCTGGGGAAGTTTGAGAACTCTTGTAGCCAGCCACTGCCATTTTCACAGGATTCTCCAATCACTGAGGCCACAATAGGACAGATGTGAGATGTGGGGGGATCCAGAGCCCTCACCCCGCATCCCAGAGTACCCCACTTGTGGCTTAGGAAAATCCAAATGAGGAAAATGAGAATATCCTAAATGGACGGAGAAGAGCGTTAACAAGTTTTGGAGATACTACCTATGCCAGGATCTCCATGTAGTGCTTATCACTATTGATTATATTGTTTAGTGATTGATTATTATAATAATCTCTGACTTAGGGACGATTATTCTCCCTATTATTATCCCATTTTACAAATGAAGCACCCTAGAGAAGCTGCCATCTGAAGGTCACACAATCAGGAAGAGGCACGGTATCTATTTGGCTCCCAAACTGCTACTCGTTGCAGTACATTCCTCCGTATCTCCCCTTCCTGGGGCTTCCCACCTTCTCACCTCTGCTCTGTCCCATCCACCCTCCCTGGTTTCCTTTCTCCTCCTCACCCAGGCCACCTCCCCCGACTCCTTCTCTCACCCTCTCTGCTCCACTACTTCCTCCATACTCCTAACCCACTTACCCCCCCCACCCCCGCACACCTGCCCCTTCCCCCTCCACTGGCCCCAGGTTCCTTCACAGAGCACCATGCGGCTGCGTCAGCGCATAGAACTGGGCTCACTCACAGTTCCAGTTGTGTCGAGCCCAAAACACACCCCATCAAGGCCTTGGAAGGGAGTAGCTAGGTGGTGGCATACCCAGGAAGAATGGCTCAGCCTTTGTGCAGTTGGCCATGACTCCCCTCCCTTAGCCGGGAGGTACCCAGCATCTCCAAGGCAGCCCTCCTGCTTGTCCACCAACTAAGCTAAAGAGGAGATCTCCCCCTGGTTCCCCTCAAAGTTGACCTCCTTTGCAGCCATGGCCCCTCCACATGGTGGGAGTAGCCGGGGGAAGAGTAACAATCGTTGGTCTTGAAATAAAACCAATTCTGAAGAACCAGGGCCAAAGTAAGGGGTCCTAAGGGGGCAGGGATGCTTCTCTCTTAGCCCTGAACTATCTTGAGGGAAATTCCCACAGGTTGCCCCCTGGGGTCCCATGGAGGAAATGGGGAGGGGGAGGTTAATCTCACACCACAGGCCTGCCTTCTTCATTCTTTCAGGAGACCCTGGAGACAGAGGGAGGCTGGGTGGCTCTCACCATGCTATATCCTTTCCAGAGGAGATAGCCCTGAAAAGTGAAGTTTCTCACATGGGCCTTGGGGAATCCCAAAGTCTCTCAGAACCAACCTGAGCGGGTACTAATTTCAGCTCTGTCACTTCTTGGCAATGTGACTTTAGCAAGTTACTTCAACTCTCTGAACCTCTGTTTTCTCCTCTGTGAAATGGGGATCATAGTATCTACTTGTTGGGTTGCTGTGAGGTCAATGAGATCGCCTTGGAAAGGCACCTGAGAGAAATCCCAAAAGGGGGAGCTCTCTTTTCAACAAGAGTGTGGGGAGGAGATGCTACTGGTAAAGTCTGTTTGTGATGCCCAAGGGGAGTGTTTGTGGAAGACAGCAAGGGCTTCAAGGTGAATCCTCACCCAGACAGCTCTGCCAGCAATCAGAACCAGGGCCAGGGGATGGGTGAGCGAGGCAGGCTGGGCAAGTTTCCATGGTGCTAGGTCAAGTAGACAGTTTTCAGGGGCAGTGACTGGCCTGTTGCCCTCTGGGGGCACTCTCTCCCCACTAGGCCTAATGTCCATCCCACAGACAGAGGAGTGGGTAGAAAAGTGCCTGAAAGGGAGAGGAGAGGGGGCATGGGATGAAGAACCAAGCAAAGGAGAAAGGGCAAGAGAGGAGGCTGGAGGGGAAGTAAGGGCCCGGGCAGGCACAGGGTGGGGCTGGGAGAGGGGCCTAGGGCAGGAGGGCGGGAGAGAGCCTGGGAGGGAAAGCGCTGAGGAGGGAGGAGGGAGGGACAGGGAGGGAGACCAGCGGCGCTGACACAGCCTCGATGTGTGGAACTGGCTGGGGTTTGGCCCACAGGTCAGGCGTCTGGCAGTATTATGGGATGGAGAGGCCTTAAGAGACAGGGAGAGTATTATGGGCTGGAACAGCCTTAGGAGACTGGGGAATATTATGGGCTGGTGAGGCCCGGATCCAACTGGAGGCGGGAGGAAGGGGTGCGGGGCGGGAAGGGGGGGGGTGGTGGTGGAAGGGAATATTATGGGCTGGAGGCCTCCTGCGACCAGAGGCAAGAGTATTATGGGCTGGCAAGGCCTTCGGTGGCCAGAGGGGGGAGCAGCGGGGGATGGCACCGGCTGCATGTGACTGAGGGGGGGCCAAGTTGGGGGGGTGGCGAGTGGGGGTGGGGGAGCATATTATGGGATAGCTCTTTGTACCTACTGCGGGGACTGCTTCTCCAGAAGATATTATGGGATGTCGTGTGTGGGAGGGGGAGTGGGGCTGGGGGGATTATTATGGGATGGTGGTGCAGAATGGGGAGGGCCCGAGGAGCTCTTCTCCAACCCCCCCACCCCTTACTCTCTTGCCGTCCTCTGTAAGGTCTGCCTTCTCTCTCAGACGGCCCAAGGGGAACACCTGAAATCCACACCCCCCCCCCACGCACACACTTTGAGCACCTCAACCCATCCTAGGCATCTCTCCTAACTAGCAGACACCTCCAGGGTGCTCAAGGGGAAAGGCAGCCCCTGGGGAATGGAGAGAAAGCCCTAAAGCAGGGTTGTAGTGGCCAGTGGACCATACCTCCCACCTGCAGGGCGTCCCCTTGGCTCCCAATCTCCTTGGGCCACTCTCCTCCCCCTTCTCCCTCCACAAAGTGGGGGCCCTTGATCTTCTTCCCCTCCCCCCTCCCCTCCATTTCCTCTCCAGCTCCCTCCACAGCCGTAACCAGTAAAACAGGCGGCCAGCTATTATGGGATGGCTGCTCCCGGCAGCTCTGCAGGGAGGGGGCGGTCACCGCGGAATGTCTCTTGTGGGTGGCTATTATGGGATGGCCGCCTCTCTTTTTTGGGGGTGGGGTGGGGGCTAGCAAGGAGGATTATTATGGGATGTGCCCTGCACAGCTGGGTGGGGCCGTCCTGGGTAGGTGAAGCTTTGGGGAGGTTGGTGGGGGGGCGGGTGGTGAGGAAGGAAAGGAAGGAAGAGGGAGGGAAAGGAGCTGGGGAGGGTGGGGTGAGCCCTGGAGTCAGACCTGAGGCCTGGCAAGAGTAACTGGCTGGAGAGGTTCTTCTGTGACAGCTGTTTGAAGGGGCCCCTGGGGCAGGCTAGAGCTGGTCAAATCTGAACCCTGGACACCTGGGTCCTTTTGCAGCTTGTCACCTGCAGGGTTGCTGTGTCCAGGGCCTGGGTTCTGGCTGTGTGGCACACCAAAGGGAGTAGTGCTGCTGGGTGACCACAGTACCCAATACTCTCCTCCCCCTTTGCTTTCTTGGATTTGAGCCTTGGGACCACAGCTCAGGTAGGTGGTTGGGCCAGGGGGACTTTGCAACCTTGCAGTCACACCCAGGGAACAGAGGCTTGGTTGGCTCCTGAAGGACAAATGCCTGGCCTGTCACCTCCCCCCCCAAACCCTGCACGACCTGCATCCTGTCTGTCCATCACAATGCACTGTCACTGTGGCTTTTCTTCCCTATGTTGTCTTTCCAAAGCCTTTCTTCTGACAAGGCAGGAGAACACTGGTCCCTTAGACCTCTTATATGCAGAGTTTCTGACGCTCACGGAAGCTAGAGATGTAGAGAGAGCATGTGCTGAAAACTCCATGGACAACCCACTCTGGGTGTTATTCTAGGTTCTTCTGTACCATGGGATGGAAACAGAACTCTAAGGTAACCGGCTAGAGAGACTGTCCCCCTGGGTGCATTAATCAGGAGATTATCCCACCCTTAGTCTCTGTGGGCCAATCATGCTAGTGGTTTATTTGTAATTTATCTGGAAGGGTAGCATGGGGCCAGAGTAGGGAGTGGGGGAGCAAAGAAGCATAAGGACCACAAAAGCAATACATAAACACACACATCCTAGCCCTCCCTGGAACTCAAGAAGAGAGGAAGGGATTCTAATATTCTCCTTGTGGTGGGAGGAGGGAGAGATGGGGAGTAAGAAAAGGAAGGGGATAAGTGGGTAGAACTTGCAGGGCTAGGGGCAGAGGGCTATGGGGGACAAAAGTGATCCGTGTTTATAGTCACAGGCACAAAGCTGTGACTACCTAGTTATAAAACTCTCTTCCTGGTTTATAGTACAAATCACTGTAGTAATGGGGTGTGTGTGTATATATATATATATATATGTATATGTATATATATATATATATATACATATACATATATATACATGTATATATGAAGAAAAGGCTATGGGACAGATGGAGATATTACAGAAGGGAATTTGAGGCCCAGAGGCAGGCTGGATTCCCTGGAGAAAAGAGGAGAGAGGAGGGCACAATAGGTATCTAGCAGCTCTACATGCCAAGGAGAATCTTGTTGAAAGAAGGTATACCCACATTATGGTATCTTAAAAGAGCTGCCTCCTCTCCCCTAAGTGAGGAGTACAAGGTCCATCCTTAGTACTCAGAACAGTCATGAGGGAGGGTTTACACAAATGAATGGGCCTAATCTTGATGTCATGAGAATTGAATGAGGAAGACTATGGCAGCCTTGCAGAATGGGGGAAACAGCCTGCACGCTACAGGGATGTGGCAAAAGGGTGGTCCAGGGAGTTAAGTCAGGTAGGAGTTCGTGAAAAGACGTATCAGCATCACTGGTGTTCTGCTTGGAAGCAAAGGGATGGTAACTTCTTGAAGCAAGCTCTTACCTCTCTTGAATTTATTTCTCCTCGCCCCATCTCCTGCCCTGGGTTCCCAGTGGAGGGCAGAGTCCTCTGGCCGGGCCCTCTTTCTAGGAAAGTGGTATCAGAAGAACAGTGCAGAGACGCTGTGAGGGTCATCCTACTCACTTCTGATCAGGAAGGAGGAGGACGTGCCAGTTTCTCTCCAACCTGTCCCACAGCCATGGCCTTGGATTTGTATGCAAAAGGCACATGAGAGCAAAGAAAGACATTAGCTCTGCCTTGGGGGTTGGAGGCAGCGAGGCAGTGGTGCTGGGACATTGGCTTTCAGTTGGATCCTGGTTCTCCAGGGATCAGGAAGAGGGAAAAGTGACAGGTTTATGGGATCAGGCTCTCTGAGGGCTAACAGGTCTTAAGATTGGGCTTTTAGACTTTCTAGGACTGGGTCCCCAAGGTACCTGCAAGATAGGCCCAGTCTGGGAAGGGGAGGGAATACGTTTGAAGGCTATCTTGTAGCATAATTGAATGAAGGAGGACTTGTACCTGGGATGAGGGAAGATGGTGAATATTACACATCAAAGGGTTTTTTTGGATGGAGAATGGGACCCCAACAAGATGCGAATGGGGGCATTTGGAAGTATGAGACTTCAGGATATAAACAAGAAAGTGGTTAAAAAATACAGGACATTGAGGGTAAGCAGAATTTGGTGTTCAAGAATGAGGATAACAATTCTGGCACGTTAAGAATCTCTCAAGAAGGAGGCACATGATGATATTATAAGATTTCTATACTAGAAACACTGGATAGATGGACATTGCTTTCCAATCAAAATCCCTTAGTGCGGTAGGGAACAGATAGGAGATATCTTGACCACCCATCTATATCGTAAATCCTTTTGGAATACCTTCTAGCCTCTAGAAGGACTGTCAAGAACCTCTACTGGGATCTGATCTCTCCTGAGACCAGTTGGCATTTGTTTTATTCTCTGTAACAGGAAATTGGGAAATAGCACTCATCAGTGTTCCCTTGACACCACGCATTCTATCTTGTCTCATAGTTTGATGGGTTGTTTATGCTTCTTGAAGGGAGGCACCTGTGGTCCTTGCATTCCCTGTGGTGCCCAGCTTGGTGCTTTACCAGGTACTCGGGCAACATCTGTTGAATGAACAGTGGTAGCAGTGAGGAGGGGGAGAGCGGGTCTTGGTTCTTGGCATATATATAACAGGATTGTCACTTCACATCTTGGTGGGATGTCCATCCATGGGAGTGGCCCAGGCCTGTTGGACCACCTGACCTGGGGAGGCAGGGTGACGTGGGAGAAGGACTGCTGAAATGTTGAGAAATAGTCTAAAGACTCCTTTCTAAAGATAGGCATTTATAATTATTATGGGATGCTGTGGCTGAATTAAACTTTATGTAAATGGCTCATCTGGCCAGCATGGTATTTGGTTGGCCTTACTCAAAACTGAAGAGCTAGAGGTAAGCATCTGGAGAATAACTGGATTTTGGTGGGATTGGGTGGGGCCCTAGGTTGACTCTCAGTTCCTGAGTGTCTGGAAATGATGGGATGAGGGAAGGTAGGGCTTGTCCTAGACATCAGAGGCTTTATGCCAGGATACTGCTTTGGCCCAGAAAGGGATAAAGGTGTGTACAAGTCGGGGCGGGCACACGGCAGTGTGGGTAGCCTGCTTCACCCTTGTGGCTCTGGGTGTTAGAATAGACTGACAGCCTGTGGAGGTGGGGAGGTTTGAATATGAATATTATGGGATGCCTGGCTGGAAAGGTATGGGGTGGTGGCTGGAGATGAAACATTATGGGATGTGACACTGGTTTGTGCTGGGAGTATTATACTATGTCTTGTGGACCACCGGCTCCTTGACATTATTATGGGATATCAGGGTGTGGGTGGGGGAGTAAAATTATGGGATATCTTTCCAGCGTTAGAGGAAAGGAGATTAGATGTCCATCTGTAGGGTGACAGTAGGGCTGCCGATCGTTATGGGATATCTCTTTGACAGAGGAGAAGTGGTTATTAACGGGCTGTGGAGTTAGAATGAACGTATGAAGGCTGAGGGTGGTGTTGAGGATCTAGACCCCAGCCTGCAGGGGCTGAGGGCAGCTCGGGCTAGGGGGTTGGTTATTATGGGATGTCAGTATAGAAAGTGGGAAACTGATTATTACGGGATGTGTGTGGGAGGAGGCCGAAGTGTCCGTTGTTGTAATGTGGGGGGGGGGGAAGTTTCTGACTATTATGGGATATCAAACTGGGGGTGGATGAAGAGTGGTTATTATGGGATGTCTGTGGGGGATGGGGATGAGTATTATGGGCTGTGAGGCTGAAGTGCTGGGAGGGGTGCTTATTATGGGATGGCCATGGGGAAGGAGAGGTGACGAATTATTATGGGATGTTAGCATTAGGGCCAACAGTGAAGAAGTTGGCAAAGGATGGCTATTATGGGATGTCTGAGGTGGGGAAAGGGTTAGTTGCAAAAGGTCTCCAATATCATGAGATGTCAACAGCCTTGGCATATAGGTGTATGGAGTGTGTGTGTGTGGGGGGGTGGTGGTGGTGGGGTGTCCGTGTGTATTATGGGATGGCCAGGAGGTGGGTGGTTGCCCGGGTGACACGCGCGCGCGCGCGCGCTCGAAGGGGGCGTGGCCAATGGTTGCCTGAGCGACGAGGGGGCGGGGGTTGCCCGGGAGACCTAAGGAGGAGGGTGGCGGTAGTGGAGGGGGGGTTGGAGTTGGTTGAGGTTATTATGGGCTGTCCGTGGGGGGGCGGGGCCTGTGCGGTGGGATTTCCCGGCCGGTGTTTCGGGCCCTTTAAGAGGCGACGCCGGAGCCGGAGCCATTTTCCCCCCTTCGGCCGCGGCGAGGAGGAGCCGGAGCGGGAGTGACACCGGGCCGGACCCAGCGCGACCTGCGGCGGCTCCGGGGTGAGGAGAGCGCGGGGTTCCCAAAGAGACGCCCCTCTCAGCCCGACCAGCCCCCAAGCTCATCCCTCCACCCACCCCTTCCTCAGACGTCCCGGACTCGCGGACCGCCCCCTACCCAGTGGAGCAGACCCTTCCTTCCCTTGCCTGCAGGGCGGCCTCCCCCACCCCACCCCCACCCTAAGCCGGCCCGAGTCTTGCTCTCCGCGACTCCCACCTCGGGCTTGGTCTCCCACAATGCCCGGCGCCCGCCCCCTCGCCCTTTGCTCACTTGCCCCCCGGGACACGTGGCCCGGCCCCCTGCCCGGTGGGCGCTCCCTCGCCCCCCGCGTCCCAGCCTCCAGCCCCCTAGAGCGCCCGAGCCTCCACGCCCCCTCGGCCCCGCAGCTCCTCGGGGGAACCTGAGTTGTCCCAGAGGACAGCCTTTGGAGAGCTGCCCTGTCTGGGGACTGGCCCCTCCCCAGGCGCAGGGAGGCGCCCCCCCACCCCCAAGTGACCTTGTGTCCCCGAGCGCCTCGCCGCCTGCCGCCTCCCCCGGCCCCCCCGCGCCGCGGCTACTCGGACCCCCCTCCCCCCCGTCACACCCTGCTCGGTCCAGCCTGGTTTCTCCCCCTCCCCACGCCTGCACCAGCCTGCCCTCGGGGGCGTCGCTCCCGCTCATCTGGGGGGCTCCGGTTGGGGAGCCGGCTTCCGGGCTGCCCTCGAGGAGTGTGGAACTAAGTTCAGCCTGAGTGGTTCGGGTGCCCTGCTAGGGTGGCTGGGGTGGGGGGGCCGCTGGTGGTGGTGGGCGGAAAGAGCGGGTGGGTGTGGGGGAGGGGGACAGTGCGCGTCACTGACTGTTCTCTCTTTCTTCCCCCCCTCCCCCGCACAGTGACTCGGGCCAGTGTAGAGGGCCCCAGGCCGCAGGCAGGAGCAGCTGGGCCAATTCCCTGGCCGGGAGCGGAAGGGGATGGCGTCGGGCTTGGGCTCCCCGTCCCCCTGCTCGGCGGGCAGCGAGGAGGAAGATATGGATGCACTTTTGAACAACAGCCTGCCCCCACCCCACCCAGGTAACATCTTCCCCAAGGGCCCAGGGCAGGAAGGAGGCATTTGGGCCCTCCCTAGCGACTCTGGTGAGGCAGGGTTGAGTTTCTCTCTCTCTCTGTGCGGAGTCTGAGGTGGAGGGCACCCGAAGGGAGTGGTTCCCTTCTGCGGAGCTCTTGTGGGAGGGGGTGGAAGCCATGTGCCTCCTGGACTCTGGGACCGAGATGCAAGCTTGCTGCACTGTCTTCAGGAATGCTATGCAGTTCCCGGTTGAGGTAGCTCGCCGGGTTGGTCGACTTTACCTTCTGTGGGTCCATGGAAGAATGCAGGTGGCTGGGACCCCTGGAGGCCGGGTGGGGTTGGGGGGGGTGGGTGTTGAGGATTGCATGTTGGAGACCAGGCGGTCATCTGTGTTAGCAGGATCCTGTGGTTGCTGCTGTGGAAAGGAGAGAGGGAGTGCTGGTTACTCTCTATCTGATTATTTTTAGCTTCTGATCAGTTACCGGTTTTCTGTGCTGTCTCAACTGTGTGAAGTTTGAATTGCGCTCCTCAGCCGGGATGTAAAGCGCTTTTAGCCAGGCCGATTGCTGGAATGTTTCAAGTGGGGAAGTGATGGGGGCTAGGGGTAGGATGTCACAGCCTGAAGGATATACTAGGGAGGGGCAAAAGAACAGAGGTGACACTCTGGGCACCCCCCCTTCCCGTGGCAAGTGGACATAATATAGGCTTTTTTCCTAGAGGCTTCTGCCTCCGTGCAGGGAGCCTAGGGTTTGGGCTGGTGGCATGAAGTGTTTGTGTAGGTGTGTTGGGGGTTGTTCTGTCTGTGTTTGGGGGTGGCTCCTTGGACTGGCCAAACCCGTATGGTTATAATCACCCTGCCTGATTGGAGTAGCCCTTGTCTCTTCTCAGATGGTGATTGATGTCATGCATCTAAGTGGATGTCTCTCTCTCATTTGTCTTTCCTTTTAAAGAGCCCTTAGCTAAGTCACCTACTTGTTTCCTTGACCTTTTTTGAGCTTTTTTTTTATGCCATTTTTTTTAATCTTCTCTGCTTATATTTATTTTTCCTTTAATTCCGGGGCTTGCTGGTCCTGTTTTTGTTTCCCATCAAACATCTTTCATTTCTGCCTTCTCTCTCCTTAGCTCTAGCAGCAAGTTGAGGTGGTCTGGGAAAGATGTTTCTGCATTTGGCATTTTCTAAGTTGGAAGTCTTCGTTTGAAACTGAGGCCACTTAAGAGAGGGGTCAGTCTTGTTACTGAGTCTTCAGCTGTTGGGATAAGAAACTTAGGCTTGAGTCTCATCACTGTGTAGGCCAAGGTGGCAAATTTCTGTGCTGTTGCCCAAGATGGGGGTGGGGTGGTGGTATTGGTAATATGATCTGATCCTTTCTGTGAGGGGCCAGAGAAGTAGTAGTGCTATCCAGCCAATGTTGGTTCCACATCTTGGCTTCCCATTGGCCCCTTGGTCTGGGGCTGCCCCCGTGTTGATTGGGAGCTGTGCAGGCTCCCAGGGTGAACTCTGCCCCAAGCTGTAGCATGACCCAGTTTTTCCACTTGCCACACCCCATTCCTGCCCCTTTCCCAAATCTTCTTTTATGTCTTAGCCACTTTGCCGCATGTTGTCTCAGCACATTATCTGCCTGAGAAGTTTGGGGGTCTTATGTGTGGATGGGTGTGCCCTTCACCTGCATGGGTTTGTCCTTGTATCCAGCTTTTCTGGAGGTGAGGAAGATGAGGAACCGAGAGAAATGTAACTTATTAGTGAGGGGGACGACATGGAGATTGCTGGGGAGAAGCCTTAAGAAAATGGTTCTTTATGGTGAGATCCAGGCTGGTGGTGTTCCATTCCCAAGGGAATGGGAGGGGCTTTCTTATGCCTGGCCTGATCCTGGGCTGAGTGGGGGGAGGCTGATGGTGCTTTGTCAAGCTTAATGTCTCGTGTTCTCTAGTATCTGCCTTGCTCAGGAAGGGCGGAGCCAGAGGCAGTTTAGGGCTAGTTCTGGGGTCAGGGGCGAGGAGCATGTGTAGGATTGAAGGAAGCATATTGTTGTCCAGCACTGTCCAGGTGCTACTCCTTTTCTCTTGGTGTAGACAGCACTCCCATATGTTGAATAGGTGGCTACTTCTAATCTGTGAGAGGTGGTTTAGGACCTATGGCTTGGACTCTTGGAAAGGTAGGTGGTGAGGAGGAAACTGAGTTGTAGAGACTTCTTGTGGACCCCTGTTCCTTAAGGTATATCTTTTGGATATCAAAAATTTGACAAGGTTGTATAGCTCTGACCATAGCTCCACTGAGCCTTTGTTAAATCTAAGTTCTGATGATTGGAAGAATAACTATGATTGAGGGAGTAACCCAGTGCCTCTTGTATTACCCTTCATGTTTGTCTTGGGTTTCCTTGCCTAGGACACATTAGAGTGGTCTCTTGAGAACTATGTCATCCCAGAATAGGTGTTAGGAGAAGGGGCATGTGGACCTGGGGCCAGGTAGTAATTTGGGAAGTCTTTGTGAGGGTAGTCTTTCCTCGGCTACCTCTCTCAACCCCCCCCCCTCCCCTGCTACTTCCTGTCCTATGTTGGCAGCTGGGTGCCCTGGGCTGGCTTCTGCGGTCAGGAGCCATTTTCCCTCTCCTCAGTGGGTGAGGCACTCCCTCCTTCTCTCCACTCCCTTCTCCACTCCCCCCCTCCCTGGGCGGGGGTGGCTTAGGAAGAAGGAGAGAGAGGAGGGAGGAGGGAGGTGGTGTGAAAGTGTGTTAGTTACAAAGGAAGCTGCATGTCCTGGCCTTCTCCTCCCCCTCTGTGCCCCTTCCCACCTATCCCTGCCCAGGAGCTCTCAGTATTACCCCCGGCTTTGTGTGTGCTCCCAGCCAGGAGAGGAGGTGGAGCCAGATGGGAGGAGGATGGGGGGGAGTGTGGAGGAGATGGTGACAGCTGGGCTGATTTGGGCCCCTGGGGAGAAGAGGCTACTGACCCAGGAGAAGCTGGGGAGGAACAGTGGAGCTGGAGATGGGGAAAGGAAATTATGTTTGGGAGTGGGTGTGATACTGGGCTGACAACTGAACCTGGGGCTTGAGGATTCTCGTGGTTTTAAGCAGTGATGACCCAAAGTGGGTAGTGAAGGGTGTGGTTTCTGGGACCCCTGGACTGATACCGTTCTGGGAATGTGGTGAAGATGTATTCTGTCGTTTTTGCCTTATGAGTAGGACCTTTCATTTTCATCCCCTGGTTTTGTAGGATATTTGGTGGACAGTTAGAGGAGGGCTAGACCTATTTCTCTTATTTGATTAATTCTAAGCAGCTTGCTTCAGCTGCGCTGGTGAACATATAGAGGACTCCTGTTAGGGATGAGGGAAAGGAGGCAGGGGTCTGGACAGCTGCCCGAGGTGGGCCTGGTCTGGCCTGACAGGCCTATTTCGGGTATATACAGCTCTCTCTTTGTCTGTTTTTGTCCTGAGTATCGGCTTCCTTCTGTGGAGAGTATAGCAGTTCTCTTCAGTGGAATCTGGGACAAGAGGTGGGGGAATAAAGTCTAAAGCCTCTGGATTAGGCTCTAACCTTTTGCTATTGATCTTTTCTCTACCTGCCTCTCTCTGCCAAATATATGTAGAAAATGAAGAGGACCCAGAAGAAGATTTGTCAGAAGCAGAAACTCCAAAGCTCAAGAAGAAGAAAAAGCCTAAGAAACCTCGGGACCCTAAGATCCCTAAGAGCAAGCGCCAAAAAAAGGAGGTGAGTGGGTGACTGGGTGTTTTGGGGAATAAGAAGAAGAAGCTCTGATGAGAACGGTTGCGGGGTGGGGGGCATTTGTTTCTTCTAGAGTGGTGGGCCAGGTCCTGGGGATGAGCCTCAGGGCTGTCCTGAGGTCAGCATGTGTGTAGCATGTGCGTGTCTGTCTCCCTCTCCCTCTTCCCCTTCCCTGCTCCAGCGTATGCTCTTATGCCGGCAGCTGGGGGACAGCTCTGGGGAGGGGCCGGAGTTTGTGGAGGAGGAGGAAGAGGTGGCTCTGCGCTCAGACAGTGAGGGCAGCGACTATACCCCTGGCAAGAAGAAGAAGAAGAAGCTTGGACCTAAGAAAGAAAAGAAGAGCAAGTCCAAGCGGAAGGAAGAGGAGGAGGAGGATGATGATGATGATGATTCAAAGGTGCCTGGACCTCTGTCCCCTCCTCTGTGCTTGCTGTTGACTTCCTGTCCTTTGTCTCCCAGAAACTGCACTGCCCCTTAGAGTGGTTTCTTTCCCCATTTGTAATGATTTTCTCTCCCCTCTCCTCCCCTAGTCTTGCAAGCTTTCATCTCAGCTCAGATTCCCTTTAGCGGTGTGGGCACTAGGTGTCAGGTCTTTGACCTTGCTCTCTCTGCAGGAGCCTAAATCATCCGCTCAGCTCCTGGAAGACTGGGGCATGGAAGACATTGACCATGTGTTCTCAGAGGAGGATTATCGTACCCTCACCAACTACAAGGCCTTCAGCCAGTTTGTCCGGTAAATAGGAGGGTCGAGGGTCCTGGGGAGCAGAGTGCTGGTATAATGTCTTCTCGCTTCTCTTTCTCTCTCTTTAATTCTTAAACTTTTTCTCTTTGTTCTTGTCTCTTTCTCCACCAGACCTCTCATTGCTGCCAAAAACCCCAAGATTGCTGTCTCCAAGATGATGATGGTTTTGGGTGCAAAGTGGCGTGAGTTCAGCACCAACAATCCCTTCAAAGGCAGTTCTGGGGCTTCGGTGGCGGCGGCGGCGGCGGCTGCGGTGGCTGTGGTGGAGAGCATGGTGACGGCCACTGAAGTTGCTCCACCTCCCCCCCCTGTGGAGGTGCCTATCCGCAAGGCCAAGACCAAGGAGGGCAAAGGTGAAATGGGACCCATCGCGGGGCGGGATGGCATGGGCTTGGGATATTAAAGACAGAGGAAGAATGGGAATGCTGTTCTGTCAGCTTAAAGATAGAGGAGTGTAAGGGAGAAATGAATCTTTGATTTAGGAGGGAAATTTGGGAAGCTGAATATGGGAAACCCGCTTAGATGGAGAATATTTTATTATCTTCCCCATCTTCTGCCTTGGCGTGCTTTTGGATTATATGATCTTACCTGTGCTCTTCTGATTTTAGGTCCCAATGCTCGGAGGAAGCCCAAGGGCAGCCCTCGTGTACCTGATGCCAAGAAGCCTAAACCCAAGAAAGTAGCTCCCCTGAAAATCAAGCTGGGAGGTTTTGGTTCTAAGCGTAAGAGATCCTCGGTGAGAGCCCAGCCCATCCCTTTGGTGAGGGTGCCCTGTCTAGTCTGGGTCTAGCCTTCATGGTAGGCACGTTAAGAGTGGGGACTATTGGCCCCAGAACGTGGTGACTAGGCTTCTTACTTGGCCGTCCTTGCTGGGATTCTAGCACCCCTAGTAAGAGCGATCCCTTCTCTAGCATTCTCTTTCCCCTTGGCTTCAGTCTCTAAACTTATTCCTTTTCATTTTGCCAGAGTGAGGATGATGACTTAGATGTGGAGTCTGACTTCGATGACGCCAGTATCAATAGCTATTCCGTTTCTGACGGTTCCACCAGCCGCAGTAGCCGTAGCCGCAAGAAACTCCGAACCACTAAAAAGAAAAAGAAAGGTGTGTTTTTTTGGGGGGTCTGTGTATAATGGGATGGGGTGGGAATGACTGGGGAAGAATCTCCCTAAGGAGATCGGGGTTGGGTTTATTTTAGAGGGGGTGGGGGGAGGTAGTTTTTTTCTAATAACTGGGCTTTCCCTCTTCCTTGCCCAGGCGAGGAGGAGGTGACTGCTGTGGATGGTTATGAGACAGACCACCAGGACTATTGCGAGGTGTGCCAGCAAGGCGGTGAGATCATCCTGTGTGATACCTGTCCCCGAGCTTACCACATGGTCTGCCTGGATCCGGATATGGAGAAGGCTCCCGAGGGCAAGTGGAGCTGCCCACACTGCGTGAGTACCTGGCCATTGTGGCCCTTTGGAACCCTCAAGAGGAAGGGTGGGGTGATAGAGATCTTTTGGGACTGGGTGGTGTTGCTGGTGTGGACTTTGGGAAGCATTCAAAAGAATGATGGGTGTGGTTCCGACTTGGGTGGGTGGGGGGTGGTAATAATCCTACTCTGTGGTCCTTTACTGCAGGAGAAGGAAGGCATCCAGTGGGAGGCTAAAGAGGACAATTCAGAGGGTGAGGAGATCCTGGAAGAGGTTGGAGGAGACCCTGAAGAGGAGGATGATCACCATATGGAATTCTGTCGTGTCTGTAAGGATGGTGGGGAGCTGCTCTGCTGTGACACCTGTCCTTCATCCTACCACATCCACTGCCTGAACCCCCCACTTCCAGAGATCCCTAATGGTGAATGGCTCTGTCCCCGTTGTACGGTGAGTGATTGACCCTAGCCAAGGTGGGAGGTGCGAGTAGTGTAGTCTAGCAGAAGGGTATACCTCTTTTATATGTAGGTTTCGGGGGACTGAGGTGCAGGAGAGGTCATTGGAGATCTCTATCTTTTAGCCCTGAGACGGGTTATTTTCCTTTCTCATGTAGTCTGGAGATAGTTTTGTCTGGGAAAGTGTAGGATTAACTTTGAACAGAGGAGTTGATGCTTTGCCAGCTCTTTTAAGGGGTGTTCTTAAAGCAGTGTTCTTCCAGCCTAGAGCGTCCATTCTGCCTTGGCACCCAGCCTTGGGGTGTTGGTAGTTTAGAATGGTTAATAGGGTCACTTATTTATTTATTTTTTTTCAGTTGCTTATGAGAGGAATTTTGGGCTCAAGGTCTGGGAGTTTTCTGTGTTTTCCTTGTTCTGGGTTAAATTGTTGAAGTCTAGCCACTGGCTCTGTTAAACATATAGGAGTGATAGTGTCACTCAAATTCTGGGTGAAGGCCAGAATAGGGGAGGCAATTCTGTTATTCTTTACCTAGAGTGGTCCTTCTTGAAAGAGATTTTGAAAGATTGATTGATTGATTGATTTAAATTTATGAGAGAGGGAGAGGAAAAGAGCACGGGTGGGGGTGGGTGCAGAGAGGGAGAGGGAGAGGATCTCAAGCGGACTCCACACTGAGCCCCAATGCGGGGCTTGATCCCATGACCCCATGACCATGATCTGAGCTGAACCCAAGAGTCAGACTCCTAACTGACTAAGCTACACAGGCACCTCTTGAAATGAGATTTTAATAATCCTTTGATAAGGTTGAGGCTATGGGCTGTATCATTTCCTCTCCTCGATAATGATTTGATGTTGAATCCTTTTTTTCTTTCAGTGTCCAGCCCTTAAGGGCAAAGTTCAGAAGATTCTAATCTGGAAGTGGGGTCAGCCACCATCTCCCACACCAGTGCCTCGGCCTCCGGATGCTGATCCCAGTACTCCCTCTCCCAAGCCCCTGGAGGGGCGGCCAGAGCGGCAGTTCTTTGTGAAATGGCAAGGCATGTCTTACTGGCACTGCTCCTGGGTGTCTGAACTGCAGGTAAACCTGGGATAGGCTAGAGATCCGGGGGCTACAGTGCAGAGGGTCATGAGAAACAGCCTTGTGGGTGGAAGGAGCAGATGTCACTCCATGGTGGCTGAGCTGTCTTTCTGCTTGCAGTTGGAACTGCACTGTCAGGTGATGTTCCGAAACTATCAGCGGAAGAATGATATGGATGAACCACCTTCGGGAGACTTTGGTGGTGACGAAGAGAAGAGCCGGAAGCGCAAGAACAAAGACCCTAAATTTGCAGAGATGGAGGAACGCTTTTATCGCTATGGGATAAAACCTGAGTGGATGATGATCCACCGAATTCTCAACCACAGGTATCAGTGGAGCTGGGCTGGACTGGTGGTGGTCTTGGGCATAGTGGAGGTAGGCAGCGTATCCATTGGGATACTGCTGTCAAAGGAAGTAAGAAAATGGATGTCACTGGATTTAAACTTGGAGGAGATGTGTCGATATATTATTAACTGACTGAATCTTGGTATTTGAGCCACAGGAGAAGACTATAGATTAGATGCAATTTTAGGTCCAAAGACTGGTGTGGTAGAGACTCTGAATACATGTGGCATCTGGCCTTCCTAGAAGTCTAGTTTGGGACATAACGTTATTGGCACTTTTTGAGAGTGAGGTGTGGCCTTCTGGCTCTGAGGATTTTTTTTCTCCTTGACCTTGCAGTGTGGACAAGAAGGGCCACGTCCACTACTTGATCAAGTGGCGGGACTTGCCCTACGATCAGGCATCCTGGGAGAGTGAGGACGTGGAGATACAGGACTACGACCTGTTCAAGCAGAGCTATTGGAACCACAGGTGGGTGGCTTTGCTGAGGTGTGGAGTTGGTTCTTACTGAGAAGGACCTTGGGCAGCTGTGTGATGTCTGTCTTCTTTAGGGAGTTAATGAGGGGTGAGGAAGGACGACCAGGCAAGAAGCTCAAGAAGGTGAAGCTGAGGAAGTTAGAGAGGCCTCCTGAAACTCCTACAGTTGATGTGAGTTGGGGCAGAAGAGGGAGGGTACAGTTTGTCGGGGGGACGATACGGCCTGTGTGCTGCCGGCTGTGGATGGTGCTCCCGGTGACGCTCTGCCAGTAGGAACTTCAGAGCTAGAGTGCTTCTCCACTTCTCCACGTCTCTGAACCAGGGAAATGCTAGCATCATTTTCTCTTGGCATCATCAGAAAAATAAAAACCCAGGAGATGGTATTTTCTGTGATTGAGAAAGTGTTACCTAGGAATGGGTCACACAACTAAGCTTTTATGAAACTTGTATTGGAACCTGGGTCTTTTAACTCAATTTGTGGCTCAGTTCCTCTGGGTTTTATTTATGTAATAGAGCATAAGGACTGTTAATGTTAAAAATGACTCTAGGGGCACAGGGGGCGGGGGTGGCTCAGTGGTTAAGCGTCTGTCTTTGGCTCAGGTCATGATCACAGGGTCCTGGGATTGAGGCTTGGGTTGGGTTCTCTGCTCAGTAGGGAACCTGCTTCTCCTTCTCCCTCTGCCATTGCCCCCGCTTGTGGTTTCTGGCTCTGTCTGTCTCTCTGTCAAATAAGGAAATAAAATCTTTAAAAAGAAAAAAAGGTGATTTAAGGGAACATAAGATTATCGACCTGGTGGATCTTGATTAGCGGAATTTCTGTGTCAGTAGGGAGGCTATGATGTGTCTTTCGTCAGAGATCTGTAGGACCGAGATCTCCATCTGTCCGAGGGGTTAGTTGCCTTGCTTCCTGGAGGATCCTAAATCAAACGCAAAGTTACAGTAGCCGTTGAGGATCTTTCTTCCCACAATTCTTTGTGGCTCTTGAGGATCTCGTGAGGATGTGTGAGGAGCAAGCATCTGCTGTCTTATGGAAGGAAAGGCGTTCCTTGCCAGCTCTTGACTTCCTTCCTTTCATCCTTCAGCCAACAGTGAAGTACGAGCGACAGCCAGAGTACCTGGACGCTACGGGTGGGACCCTGCACCCCTATCAAATGGAGGGCTTGAACTGGTTGCGCTTCTCCTGGGCTCAAGGCACCGACACCATCTTGGCTGATGAGATGGGCCTTGGGAAGACTGTCCAGACAGCAGTCTTCCTGTATTCTCTCTACAAGGAGGTAGGAAAGCTGGGGCTGTTATTTTTTTTGTGTGTGGATATTTCATGTTTGTGATTTTTTCACACTCTTGAGGAGAGAGAAAAAGGAAAAATTGGTCACAGAACTTGAACTCTGTTGAATGACAGTAAAATAGACAGATGTACACAGAGATGGGTTGAGGGGATGGAACCCTGGGTAGAACCAGTGGTGGACGCATAGAGCCTCAGTTTTGGGGGAACAGATACCCGTTGAGATAAGCAGAGTTGTGAGTGGAATTAGCACAGAAAGACTTATGGGAAGGGGTCGGGTTTTAAACTCTCTGTAAAGGCGGGTGTGCTGTGGGAAGGAGTAGGCAAGGCATTTTCACACGTAGACAAAGGTGAGGGTGGGAACAGCACACATAGGCCAGTGCTCAGCTGGCCTCAGGGGCAGTGGTAGACATGGGTGCTGGGCTGGTAGTGTGTCGGGGCCCTCCGTCCTTACTCTGCCACTGCTCTTCTTTCTCCAAGGGTCATTCCAAAGGCCCCTTCCTAGTGAGTGCCCCTCTTTCTACCATCATCAACTGGGAGCGGGAGTTTGAAATGTGGGCTCCAGATATGTATGTGGTGACCTACGTGGGTGACAAAGACAGCCGTGCCATCATCCGAGAGAATGAGTTCTCCTTTGAAGACAACGCCATTCGTGGTGGCAAGAAAGCCTCTCGTATGAAGGTATCTCAGTAGGGGGGAGATCACCCTAGAGGGAGTTGTTGCTGTGGGCTTAGTCTGCTTCCTTCTGATTCTAGTCTCTGGGCTGAGGCAGAAGGATAACATTTGGGAGAAGGGAAAACCCCATAAGTCCCTCGGGTTAGCCTGCACTGGAGGGGTTGAACATTTGTGACCAGGTTGCCTCCTTGTGCAGAAAGAGGCATCTGTGAAATTCCACGTGCTGCTGACATCCTATGAGTTGATCACCATTGACATGGCTATCTTGGGTTCCATTGACTGGGCCTGCCTCATCGTGGATGAAGCACATCGGCTCAAGAACAATCAGTCAAAGGTGAGAGGGGAGGGAGGGAGGGAGGGAGGTCATGGCCTCCTGTTTAAGTTTTCTAGTACTACCTACTCCTTAAAGGGAGACCTGGGAGGAGAAGACAGGGTCAGATGGTCTCTGCCTTCCCTCCTCACTTGTGATTCCTCTTGGTGGCCAGGCCTTAAAAGGGAGATGGAGATGGAGGGGCAGTGGGGGCTTAACCATTGGGCAGTAAACAGCTCAGGTTTGCAGAGATCTCCCAGAGCCCTCTTTTCATTGAATTTCATCTTCTCCATCTGCTTCTCCAGTTCTTCCGGGTGTTAAATGGTTACTCACTCCAACACAAGCTGTTGCTGACTGGGACTCCGTTACAAAACAATTTAGAAGAGTTGTTTCATCTGCTCAACTTTCTCACCCCCGAGAGGTTCCAGTAAGTATGTGTTTCTCCGTAATCAGCTGATAATTCTGCTTCTAATTCTTCCTGTTGCCCATTTCTTATATCACTCTCCTTTCTCTTTCTGAAGCAATTTGGAAGGCTTCTTGGAGGAGTTTGCCGACATTGCCAAGGAGGACCAGATTAAAAAACTGCATGACATGCTGGGCCCTCATATGTTGCGGCGGCTCAAAGCTGATGTGTTCAAGAATATGCCATCCAAGACAGAACTGATAGTGCGTGTGGAGCTGAGCCCTATGCAGAAGTGAGTCAGAAGGGACAGGAGCATTGACTCCATTTTGTAAAAGTAGTTAGACACCTGCTAGTCTGCAGAGGGTTTCTGATTCCTTCCTGCGCTCTGCTTCAAGGCATCTGGTGACGGGAGCGAGATCGTGCAGAAATCTAATGCCATAGTTCTTATTTAGTTAAATACCTTACTTAATGCAGTGGTGCTGGTGCTGGTGCCGGTGCCTGTAAGGTTTCCATCCGTTAGGTCCCAAAGTGAGATACGTTGGAAGGAAGATCTCAGACCTTGGGACCGTGTTGAGAGTCGGATAACGGTTAGGAGTCCTATACAGGCTCTCCAGTCTGACCTACCTCTTCATCTTGTCCATGTAGGAAATACTACAAGTACATTCTTACTCGAAATTTTGAAGCACTCAACGCTCGAGGCGGCGGCAACCAGGTCTCCCTGCTAAATGTGGTGATGGATCTGAAGAAGTGCTGCAACCACCCGTACCTCTTCCCCGTGGCTGCAATGGTAATGCTCTGCCTCCTCTGCTCCTCGCTGCGCTGCGATTGCTCCGTGTGGTTCCATGGTGTTTTCTTTCTTGCTGCTTTCCTCAGGAAGCCCCTAAAATGCCTAATGGCATGTATGATGGCAGTGCCCTAATCCGAGCATCTGGGAAACTACTGCTGCTGCAGAAGATGCTCAAGAACCTTAAGGAGGGCGGGCACCGCGTGCTCATCTTCTCCCAGGTATTGGGTGCGGCCGGGCCGGGAGCTTGAGAAAGCTGGAGACCGCCCTCAGTGACACGAGGAAAGCAATTGTCATCGGACTTCCCTTTCATTAAACTGTGCTCCTTTTCCAGATGACCAAGATGCTGGACCTGCTGGAGGATTTCTTGGAACACGAAGGTTATAAGTACGAACGTATCGATGGTGGGATCACCGGGAACATGCGGCAAGAGGCCATTGACCGCTTCAATGGTAAGTGGGACGGAGTGGTTTCAGTCCATGCGTTCTTATTCACTCGTGTCTTTCCATGGATTGCTTGTTCTTGTCTGTCTGCTTTTCTGTATGGTTCTTCAGGGTTTTTGTCACTTGTGATATGGAAGAGTGAAGCTTTTGAATGCCTTGATTGAAAGAATGTGTTGGACTATTCCTAGCGGATTTTTTTTTCCCTTTGGAGTCTTCATTCTTTTTGCCACACGAAGTGCACTTTATTTAATCCTCTTCATTGTATCTTGAGTCCCAGAGAGGGACAAGACTTTACCAAGCTCGGTTAGCAAATTTGTGGCAGACCTGTCTCCATAGCCACCAGTCCTCCCCCACTTCCTCCTCCTTATTTTTAATTTAATTAATTAATTTTTTAGAATGTTTATTTATTATTTTATTAATCTCTACACCCGCTGTGGGGCTTGAACTCGACCCCGAGATCAAGAGTTGCACACACTTCCAACTGAGCCGGCCAGGCGCCCCTTCATTTTTTATTTTAAAATAATTTTGGACTTAAAAGTAGCAAAAAATAATACAGAGTTCATATATATTCTTCACTCAGCTTCTCTTAATAATAACTGCTTACATAACCACGGTACAACTGTCAAAAGCGGGAAGTGATGACTGATGTCATACTCGTAACTAAACTCTAGACCTTCATTGAATGTCACCAGTTTTCCTCCTAATGTCCTTTTCCTATTTCAGGATCCAATACCCGATCCCCCATTGCATTTGGTTGCTGTGTCTCTTCCTATCTGTGACAGTTCTTCATTCTTTTCTTTGCTCTCGTGCCCTTGATACTTGTGAGGATCATTGGTTAGTTATTTTATAGAATGTCTCTTAAGTTTGGGTTTGTCTGATGTTTCTCATGGCAGGTCGAGCTTCTTAGACATTTTGGGCAAGAATGCCATAGAAGCAATGCTGTGTTCTTTTCATTGCATCATATCAGGGAGGACATGGTGTTGGTAATGTCCCATTACTGGTGATGTGAATCTTGATCACTTGGTTCAGATGGTGTCTGCTTAGTTTCTACACAGTAAATGTATTCTTTTTCCCATTAGAATTGATATTGATAAATGCCTTTTTTTTTTTTTTAGTTGAAGTAAAGTTGCACAAGAGTGTTACATTAGTATCAGCTATGCAAGGTAGTGACTGGACAACTGTGAGTTAGGTTCACCACGACTACAGTATCACTAGTTGTATTCCCTGTGCTCTGCCTTTCACCCCCATGACGTACCCATTCCATAACTGGATGAGGGAGGTATTTAAGACTATGGTCACGCACCGTTTCTCCTTAAACTTGCGCATTGATTTTAGCATCCATCCGTGGACCTTGCTTACAGTGATTACGACTGTGGTGTTTGCTGATGATGTTTTGTATTTCTGACATGCCTTCTACACTTACTAATTGGAGTTCGGGAGACTCTTCTAATGGTCTTTTGGTTCCTTTCTTAGCACCGGGTGCTCAACAGTTCTGCTTCTTGCTTTCCACTCGAGCTGGGGGCCTTGGAATCAATCTAGCCACTGCCGACACAGTTATTATCTATGACTCTGACTGGAACCCTCATAATGACATCCAGGTGAGCAGGGGTAGTGGCTTTCGTATGCGGTAGCTCACTGGTAATGCAAGTGTTCTCTGTGAGGGCTCCACCATCTGGAATGACTTGTTTAAGGGGGAAACAATAGATTCTTTTTATGTCTTTTACCTTATTGTGAACCAGAGAGTTTGGGTTAGCTATGGTCCTATTTGGGGTAATATGATAGAGGGTGGGGCTCTGGGGGGGATAATTTTAGAGTTCTATGTGAAAGCAAGCTGCCTTGTGCTGAATTTAGCTTATTATGTGGACATCAGGGCAAGAGCAGAAGCCGGAAAATACGGTTACTTCAATTTCTGACTTTGTTTTGTGCCCAACTTCAGGCTTTTAGCAGAGCTCACCGTATTGGGCAAAATAAGAAGGTGATGATCTATCGGTTTGTGACCCGTGCGTCAGTGGAAGAGCGCATCACCCAGGTGGCGAAGAAGAAGATGATGCTGACGCATCTAGTGGTTCGGCCTGGGCTGGGCTCCAAGACTGGATCCATGTCCAAACAGGAGCTTGATGACATCCTCAAGTTTGGCACTGAGGAACTATTTAAGGATGAAGCCACAGACGGAGGTGAGCTAGTCAGGACCTTGTTTTGGTGTGGGGCTTGGCCTCTTCAAAGGATATATTTGATACATAGCGTCCTGAGACTTGGACCTAGGGTCCTGTGAGATTTTTTACCACTGTAGCTGCTGAAGCTGACTTCGAGGGTGATTCTTTATAGGAGGAGACAACAAAGAGGGAGAAGATAGCAGTGTTATCCACTATGATGACAAGGCCATTGAGCGACTTCTGGACCGTAATCAGGATGAGACAGAAGACACAGAATTGCAGGGCATGAATGAATATTTGAGCTCGTTCAAAGTGGCCCAGTACGTGGTACGGGAAGAAGAGATGGGGGTGAGTATGAGTCCAAGGCAATGCTGTGCTTGGTGATTGGTCTGGAAATTGTTGTTGAGACAAGAGGAAAACATCCGTACATAAGTCAGTACATTGATAAATTGATATACCTCTTCCTTTGAAAATAAATACTATCACGTATGGGCAATCACATTCTCATTTTTGCCATGGCTGTCAGGAAACTCACAGCCAAATTTCACACTCAAAACTTATATTAGCTCTTCCTTATCAGAATCTCATTTTTGCTTATGTATTTTATTAACTCTACAAATAAACTTCTGATTGCTATCTCAAGTCTCTTTGGAGAAAAGGCAAGAGATGAGATACATATGTAAGCAGCCTACATCCCTATACTTTTTAAAACATTAGAATTGTTTTCCCTTCTTCTCTTCTCTTCCTTTTCTGGGTCTTTTTTTTACCAAAAACAAAAAATCTAAAACTGATAATGTGTGGCTTCTTTAATGATCACCCCTGCCCCCGAAAACTGGAGTATAAAATGAAAAAAACAAAATCACTTTCTCTTCTGGTCCCCTTTAGACCACTCAACTCAGGGTTATTTGAATTGGCATAGATTTCTGGTAGTCTTTGCCATCTTTTCTCATCCTTCCCACTCAAAATCATTCCCCTTACTATGTTTTCCTCATATATACCTGTTACCTTTGTTCTCTTCTGGAGGTGATGCTGCCAGCCTCGGTTGTGTATAACTGTGGCTGAAAATTCTGACCTAGATCTGTGGACCAGTGGGATTCCATCACAGCAGCCCTCCTGTAAGGTGCTCCGTGTTTCTGTCAGGGCAGTGGCTGTATGGGGATGATTGGCTGGGGCAGCACATGCTGAGTGGGAACGGAGGCAGTCCTCCCATTGATAACCTTTGCTGTCAACTACTCAGGTATACAAATGGTCCTCTCTTAAGTGGCTGCAGCTGCTCTTTACCTTTTTTAAATCATATTTTTTGAATAAATGGTAATTCACGTTCAAGATTCAAAAGATAGAAGGTATCTATCTCTTTTCCATCTATTTCCCTCCCTGGAGATAACCGATGTTTTCAGTTTCTTGTATATTTTTCTAAAGGTATTTTACGTGCATACAAATTACATGTATATGTATCCATGTATATGCACACATGCATGTGCTCACATACACACACACAAACCCCTTTTTCCCTTTTTTTTTTTTTTTTGAGAGAGAGTGCATGAGCATGAGGAGGGGCAGAGGGAGAGGGAGAGAGAAAATCCTAAGCAGGCCCAGCACGGAGCCCAAAATGGGGCTCGATCTCAGAACCCTGAGATCTTGAGCCAAAATCAAGAGTTGGTTGCTTGGGTGGTTAACCAGCTGAGCCACCCAGGCGCCCTTCCCTTTTCCCTTTAAACACAAAGTAGTTTGTCACACATAATGTTCTGTACCTTGATTTTGTCCACGTAATAAACTTTAGAGATTTAGGAGCGTCTGTGTGGCCGGTCGGTTGAGCATCTGACTCTCGATGTCACCTGAGATCATGACCTTGGGGCCTTGGGATCGAGCCCCCCTTCCCCCCAGGCTCTGCCCTCAGTGGGGAGTCTGTTGGGTTTCTCTCTCCCTTGCTCTCTGCCCCCCCACCCCCCTCTCACACTGTCTCTCAATAAATAAATAAAATCTTTTAAAAATAAATAAGGGGTGCCTGGGTGGCTCATGTGCTCAGGCATCTGCCTTTGGCTCAGGTCCTGATCCCAGGGTCCTGGGATTGAGCCCCACATTGGGCTCCCTGCTCAGCGGGAATCTCCTCCTCCCTGTCCTTGTCCCCTCTCTCTCTGAATGCTTCTCTCCGCTCCTGCTCTCTCAAATAAATAAAATCTTTAAATAAATAAATAAAATAAATTTTGGAGATTTAGTCCAAATTGGTACATAAAGACATCCCCTCCTTTTTTTTATTTTATTCGAGAGAGAGAGCAAGCGTGTGTGCACAAGCAGAAGGGGAGCTGCGGAGGGAGAGGGAAAAGCAGACTCCCTGCTGAGCAGGGAGCCTGATGTGGGGCTCTGTCCCAGGACCCTGAGATCATGACCAGAGCTGAAGGCACATGCCTAACAGACTAAGCCACCCAGGAACCCCCTAAAGATTTTATTTTTTTAAGTAATTTCTACACCCTTGGGGCGCCTGGGTGGCTCAGTCGTTAAGTGCCTGCCTTCAGCTCAGGTCATGATCCCAGGGTCCTGGGATCGAGCCCTGCATCGGGCTCCCTGCTCAGCTGAGAGCCTGCTTCTCCCTCTGCTTTCCCTCGCACCCCCTCTCATGCTTGCACTCACTCTCTCTCAAATAAATAATTAAAATCTTAAAAAAAAAAAAATCTCTACACCCACCGTGGGCCTCAAACTTAACAACCTTGAGATCAAGAGTTGTGTGCTCTATTGACTGAGCCCAGCCCAGGCTCCCCTCCCCCTTTTTTGCTGCATGATAGATCCTTGTTTGGAAGTACCGTAACTTATTTTATTTTATTTTTTTTAAGATTTTATTTATTTGAGAGAGAGAGACAGCCAGCGAGAGAGGGAACACAAGCAGGGGGAGTGGGAGAAGAAGAAGCAGGCTCCCAGCGGAGGAGCCTGATGTGGGGCTCGATCCCAGAACTCCGGGATCACGCCCTGAGCTGAAGGCAGACGCTTAACGACTGAGCCACCCAGGCGCCCCTATTTTTTAAAATTGTTTGGATATTTGTATATTTTGTGAAATGATAGACATGAAAAGTCTGGTCAACATCTGTCACCATGCATACTTAACACATTTTTTTTTTCTTGTGATGAGAACTTCTAAGATCTACTTTGAGTAACTTTCCAATATGCAATACAGTGTTATTAACTGTAGTCACTGCTGTGCATTCCATCCCCAGGACTTGTTTATAACTGGAGTTTGTACCTTTTGATCCTCTTCACCCATGTTGCTCACTCCCCACCCCCAGGAATTTATTTGGTTAGTTCCATAATGATGGACATTTAGGTGGTTTCTGCTATTATGCTGTTAGTTGTGGTTTAGTTGTAATGTAAGGGATTTGGAATCAAGTACTGGTCCTGAAGTGTCTGAAAAAAATACGAGACTTTCAGAGGAGCATAAATATTACTGGGACATAAAGGATATATATGTGTAATTTGTTGGTTTGTTTTTTGGGCTTTTTTGCACATAGTTGGCAAACTTTTGTGAAGTTGTGAAGAACAGAAGAGCTTATGGCCCTTCTACTTTATGTCTTATGAAATCTTTTGCAGCATTTCAGAAGCTCTTCCGTCTGCCTTGCTGTGTAACCTCTCTTTTCTACATTTTGCTGTCTCCCAACTGTATAGGTGTCAAAGGGGTTAGAAGAAAGCATACTGTCTCTTCACTCTTCTCTTGCGATAACAGCGTCATCCCATGTTTTTCTTTAGTTATGTTGACTGCTGATCTATGCATAATTGTGAGGAGCCATGTCCTGTCAATTAAATTTCTTTTTAAGTTCTTAGGTCCAAGCAGGCACACTAAGTATTTCAGAGTCCTGTCCTGAAAAGGAGCTAGCAGAATGGGAACTGTGAGGACCAGGGGTAGCTGGTGGTGCTGACTTCAGCACCCCTGAGTCCTGGCCCTCCCTCTGTCCCAGGAGGAAGAGGAGGTAGAACGAGAAATCATAAAACAGGAAGAAAGTGTGGATCCTGACTACTGGGAGAAATTGCTGCGGCACCATTATGAGCAGCAGCAAGAAGATCTAGCCCGAAATCTGGGCAAAGGAAAAAGAATCCGTAAACAGGTCAACTACAATGATGGCTCCCAGGAGGACCGAGGTGTGTGTGGCCGGCCCCGCCCCCCACCCATGGGCCGTTCCACTAGAGCAGTGGGCCCCGCTCATCTGCCCTCTCTCCCTCCAGATTGGCAGGACGACCAGTCCGACAACCAGTCCGATTATTCAGTGGCCTCAGAGGAAGGTGATGAAGACTTTGATGAACGATCAGAAGGTGAGAGCTGTACGTTTTTGCTGGCTTTTTAAATATCGCTTTGTTTAACCAGTGTCACTCATACATCTTTCCCTTCTTGCAGCTCCCCGCAGGCCCAGTCGTAAGGGCCTGCGGAATGATAAAGATAAGCCATTGCCTCCTCTGTTGGCTCGTGTTGGTGGGAATATTGAAGTAAGTGTCATTTGAGTTTAAGGAGGGGTGGGTGAGTGCTAGATATTTGGTCTTTGATGGAGTAAGGCCTGCTCTCTCTCACCTAGCCTCCTTCTTCCTCTAGGTACTTGGCTTTAATGCTCGTCAGCGAAAAGCCTTTCTTAATGCAATTATGCGATATGGGATGCCACCTCAGGATGCTTTTACCACCCAGTGGCTGGTGAGAGATCTGCGAGGCAAATCAGAGAAAGAGTTCAAGTAAGTTGAGAGGTGGAATGACTGATGTAGAAGCGAGAGCTTTTATTTATTTTTTATTCTTTTTTGCTTTTTCTTTTTTAAAGATTTTATTTATTTATTAGAGATAGAGACAGACCGACAGAGATAGCGAGAGAGAGCAGGGAGCCCGATATGGGGCTCGATCCCAGGACTCTGGGATCATGCATGACCTGAGCCGAAGGCAGACGCTTAACTGACTGAGCCAGCCAGGAGCGCCAAGCAAGAGCTTTTGATCTCTGGTCATTCCACGGTACTAGTCCAGGCTGTGCAGGGAGATTGGCAGTTTCTCTGTTGAAGTTGACAGGTGTAGCTATTAGAAAATAGGGTTCTTTGTGTTCCTAGCTTCCCTGGAGGAGAACCTCACGCATGTTGTGGGGTCTGGAGAACCGGCCTTCGTGCGACGGCAGGCTTTATATCAAGATGTAGTCAGAGTTGTTGTCTAGGATAAGTGGGAAAGATGTCATTTAAGAGTTGGCCTGATTGCTGTTTAACTCATTTCTCACTTCTTCACTACAGGGCTTATGTATCTCTTTTCATGCGACATTTATGTGAGCCTGGAGCTGATGGGGCTGAGACCTTTGCTGATGGTGTCCCCCGAGAAGGCCTGTCTCGCCAACATGTCCTTACTAGGATTGGTGTCATGTCCTTGATTCGAAAGAAGGTGAGCCCTGAGCTTCTCTGCATTGTTCAGAGTTTCTAGGGGAAACTAGAGGGCCAATAGGAAAGGAGCCTAGAGCTGGAATTGGGTCTTCACCTTGTTTTCCCATTGCTACAGGTTCAGGAGTTCGAACATGTCAATGGGCGTTGGAGCATGCCTGAACTTGCTGAAGTAGAAGAAAACAAGAAAATGTCCCAGCCAGGGTCACCTTCCCCAAAGACTCCTACACCGTCCACTCCAGGGGACACACAGCCCAATACCCCTGCACCTATCCCACCTGCTGGTAAGTCTGCCTGTACTGTCCTTTTCTGTCCTTTTTTGTCCTTGCCAGTGCTTTTTCTGTTCTCTTGTGCTCAGCTCTGACAGGGGAGTCTGGCAGGACACACAGCAATCTCCCTCTCAGTTTAGGAGAGCCGTCCTAAGAATAGGGCTGGCTCTTAAAGGCACGAGAGGACAATTTAAGATTAGACCAACTGAGGAGGCGTGACCTTCTCTCTGATCTAGAACCTTCTTCGTAATTAAATGCCTTCTATTGGTCTGCAGAGGATGGGATAAAAATAGAGGAGAATAGCCTCAAAGAAGAAGAGAATGCAGAAGGAGAAAAGGAGGTTAAGTCTGCAGCCCCGGAGGCCGCTGTTGAGGTAAGATCTGGGGATGACTGGATGCCATACCGAAGGTAAATGGATAAGTCTACTTGTCCTTTTGGTTGCTGGCCTATCTGCCTCAACTTCTGTATTTTTTCCTTAAGTGTACACAACCCCCTGCCCCTGCCTCAGAGGATGAAAAAGTCCTTGTTGAACCTCCCGAGGGAGAGGAGAAAGTGGAAAAGGCAGAGGTGAAGGAGAGAACAGAGGAACCGATGGAGACAGAGCCCAAAGGTATCCACATTTTTAAGTTACTGCATCCAGATCGCTGTGAAGCTTTTGGACTTCTAGCTGGGCTAAGGACGTGTCAGGAGGAAGTGGCACACTGGAGAATCCTACACCCTTGATTTTCAGTTGAGGGTTTTTAACTCCTTAAGCCATCTTTTATGGCGTTAATCATTGAGATTTAGGCTTAAGACTCTTTGTTCCAGCTGGCTATGGCATGGGACAGAGGAGAACGTCCTTCTTTTTCTCCTTTTTTTTTTTTAAAGATTTTATTTTTAAGTAACCTCTGCACCCATCATGCGGCTCGAACTCACAATCCCGAGATCAAGAGTCACGTGCTCTACCGACTGAGCCAGCCAGGCGCCCCAGAACGTTCTTCTTTATACACTCTGAATGCCATCTCTTTCCCTTAGGTGTTGCTGACGTGGAGAAGTTAGAGGAGAAGTCAGCAGTAGATCTGACCCCCATTGTGGTAGAGGACAAAGGTGGGTGTTTGGAGAACCTGATTAAAAAGGACTCTAAAACTAGATGTAAAGACTTTATCTCTGGGACACCCCCCTGGTTTCTCCCCCTCCACACTCAGATAGCTATTTTATCCCAAGCTAAAGTACTCCATCTGTTCCTACATATGATTGCCACAGGCCAGGGGTGCCTTTTTCCCGGAGAGAAATACCTGTGTGGAGAGAGGGTGGAGGTGGCTGGATACTTAGAGCATAGAATGCTGTGGGTAAGGGCCAAGGTGCTGTGCTTCTGCCTGGAGCTGACTTTTTTTTTCCCCTGTGTATCCTGTAGAAGAGAAGAAAGAAGAAGAAGAGAAAAAGGAGGTGATGCTTCAGAATGGAGAGACCCCCAAGGACCTGAGTGATGAGAAGCAGAAAAAAAATATTAAACAGCGTTTCATGTTCAACATTGCAGATGGTGGTTTTACTGGTATGACAATGAGGGACCAAGTGGGGTTAGAAGGATCTGAAGTGAAATTAGGGTTCTTGTCAGAAGCCAGGGTACGAGCACTTCACCTCCACCAGATGAGGGACGGCCGAGTTGATTGCACATGCCTCTGCCTCTGTTAGAAAGCCTGAGGCCTACTCCTAGGATGGCATCTGTGGGGGCAGGAATAAAGAGCTTTTTGAATTTTTACAGATACTTGCCTTTCTTTTTCTCCCCAACCTTCCCCAAATTCCTCTAGAGTTGCACTCCCTTTGGCAGAATGAGGAGCGGGCAGCCACCGTCACCAAGAAGACTTACGAGATCTGGCATCGGCGGCATGACTACTGGCTGCTGGCTGGCATCATAAAGTATCCTTTGCCTGAGTCTGGGCTGAGGTTTTTGGTGACAGGTTCTGAAGGTCCCACTCTGTGAGGTGCCTACTATCCTTGTTTTGTTTTTCCTGAACAATTTTCCAATAGCCATGGCTATGCCCGGTGGCAGGACATCCAGAATGACCCACGCTATGCCATCCTCAATGAACCTTTCAAGGGTGAAATGAATCGTGGCAATTTCTTAGAGATCAAGAATAAGTTTCTAGCCCGAAGGTTCAAGGTGAGCAGGATGGGGAGGAATATGGTGTTGAAGTGACAGCCTTTGAAGTGCAGAAGGGACTATAGAAGAGGGAGTCTGTTCACGCAGATGTGCTGTTTAGTATGTTCTCCTGCGTAGTTGACTTACGTCTTTGTATTCTGTGAAAGGCTGTGCCCCCAAGTATCTTAAATATTAAAAATCAAGACATACGGGGCTCCTGGCTGGCTCAGTCTGGAGAGCAAGTGACTCTTGATCTCAGGGTTGTGAGTTTGAGCACTGTGTTGGGGGTAGAGATTACATTAAATAAAAAAATAAATAATTAGGGGGGGGGGGAAAGGAAACCAAGACATACAGACTTGAAAATTAACCAGCTCTTTAAGGGCGGAAGATGACCATGTCTAATAAATGACACAGATGAAGGGGTGCCTGGCTGGCTTAGTAGAGCATGCGACTCTTGATCTCAGAGTTGTGAGTTCGAGCCCCACGTTGGGCATGGAGCCTACTTTAAAAAAAATAAATGAAAACTGATAAATGACACAGACGTGTAGTGGATGTGTCAGGGGACCGCTGTAGGTTAGAGTGTTCAGGAAAGATACAGAGGTGGGATTGAATTGGATCTCTGAAGAAGGAGGGCTCTCTGTGGGCTAGTGGTACTTTTTTGGGGGTTTGAGAGCCCCCGTGTGGATAAGGGGCAGGGTGGATGCAAAGAGGAGACGTGAAGGTAGAGCTGCATTCTCAGAATCACTAGGGTTAGTAAACCCAGGACTGAGGGCAGTCTCAGTCGGAATGCAGAAAATGTGTGTTGAGGGCAGCTTGTGTGTAGACCATCAAAATGGGATACCACGAAGACAAGACACGGGAATTTTAAGCTGAGTATCGTTGGGGGGATAAGAATTGTATACTAATGAACCTTTAAACATCATGTGCCAAGCAATGAGTAGCACAAAGATACAAAGACAAATAAGGCATGCTGCCTGTTCTCAAGGAGCTTTTGGTTTAAGGTAGAGGCAAACGTGTGATCAAATGAATGCCACTCTGTGTATTGGGAGAGATCCATACGGAAGTTCTCCAGGGGGAATTTGGGGAGCCTGGAGAGAGCTCCCAAATGGCTTCATAGAGAAGATGGCATTGGAATGAAGTTTTGGTTAATGTCACAGAGATAGCTAGGTAGAAGGAGAAAGTTGTTTGAACCAACGGGAGTTAAGTAGGGCAAAGGCCTAGGGGCGGCAGAACTTAACGGTGTTTGGAAGCAGCAGGTAGCCCAGTTGGGCTGTAGAAAACACTTGTGTTGGGTGAAGGTGGGAGGTAGATTAGAGAGTGACGGAAGGGCTAGAGGTTAGTAGGTGGGTTTTTGGCATCAGATAAGAGTTTGGACTTTACCCTATAGCTAATGGGCAGCCATTGGTTTATGAAGAGTTTCAGTACGACCAAGAGAAATGGAAACAGAACACTCATGAGATTATAGAAGTGTCCTATGGTCAGGAGGTAGTAAGGGCTGGGCTGTGATGCTGGCTGTAGAAAATGAAAAGGATAAAGTAAAAGAAACAAGATCCCAAATAACTGATAGGATTTACTGCTTTACTGCAGAGTCAGCAAACCTTTTCTGTTAAAGGGCCCAATAATAACTATTTCAGGCTTTGTGGGACACACATGTTGCCAATACTCTGTCATAGTGTGCAAGGAGCCACAGGTTCTAAATGAAGTGGTATGAACGTGTTCCAATAAAGCTTTCTATTTGTCAACACGAAAATTTGAACTTCATATATTTTTTATAAAGTGTCACAAACTATTTTGATTTTTTTTCCTAACCATTTAAAAATGTAAAAAAACCATTCTTCGCTCTTGGGCCATACAGAAACAGACAGCGGGACAGATTTGGTTCATAGGCCATAGTTTGCTGACTCTTGACTTAATGGATTTGAGATACAAAACTAAAGTTTTGAGCCCAAGTCACAGAAAAATTATCACTGGCAGATCAGGGAAGTGAGGAGAGGGAGCGATTTGTAGAAAAGAGTTAAGTTCAGTTTTAGAAAAGTCTTAACTAATATTCTCCCACTACCTACCCCCCCATACCATAAACAAGTGGGATCAAAGAGTGATCAGCCACGCATGAGTGGGATGAGAACACTCAGTGCTTGAAATGCAGGTTCAAAAAGCATCAGATCCTTTGCACAGAGGGGCTGGCTGAACTGGGAGAGGAGAAATCACTTAAGGGAGTGCTTTAAAAGAACAGCAAGCCAAGGGCCAATGATCCTGGAGAAAGCACATAGTTTGGGACAGGAGGAGGCAGTTGGTGAAGGAGACAGGGTATATAGATTGAAAGTAGATGCTTGGTCAGTCTGGGGATAAATTACTCTGCTCGATGGAGCACGTCTTGTGGAAGAAACAACAGCCCATTCTCATACTGTCCTATTTCCTGACCCCTAATGGCTTTATTGTCTTTAAGAACCAGTGGACGGATACTTGAGCAAATTAAGTCTTAAAACTTCTGAATCAACATTCTGTCTCTTGGAACATATTGCAAAGAACCTTTTACATAGCTCCATCAGGTGACATATGTAAGTGTTCATTGCAGTATGATTTTGGGGGGGGTGGGGCCCAGAGGTAACCTAGATGTTCTCCTGGGACATCACTGGGAGTTTGGATAGGTAACGTGGATTCACATCATGGAGCATTTTAAACAACAGTTAGGAGGAACGAAATATATGTGTTAGAACAACATAAATTGAACATTTTGAAAAGATCTGAAGGGAAAGGACTAAAAGGCTTTTTATGTGTACAGAACAACATTCTGTAAATTAGAAATGTGCGCATGAAACAAAACTCAGTCTTCAAGAACACCTGCACAAAGCCACGCAGTAAGTATAGTAGAAACATTGCCTGTTGGGGAGAGGAAGGAACAGGAGTGAGATACGGAGACAAAAGAAAAGGAACAACAGAAATATTTCTAAAAAGTAAAACAACTTAAATGATATGATGTAGGTATATCCATAGGACAGACTACCATGCAACCATTAAAAATTATCTTTTGTGAAGGGCAGTTATAATAAAGCAAGGTTTTTACTGTGGAACGTTGAGTGAAAACACAACAGGTATATAGAGTGATCTCAGCTACATAAAAAATACAGATGAAAGGAAAAACCTCAACATGTTAATAGTATCTCTGGGAGATGCAATTACTTGTGATACTAATTTTTTATATGATCTATTTTCTAGACTGAAATTTTAATCATTTTTGTATAAGCGAATCCATGAAGGGCAAAGTTTTAAAAACATGAACTTCCAAATGGGAGTAAACTAACTCGATTTTGAAGGGCTCGGGTGTGGGGGAGCCATTGGTAAGGTTCTTTATAGATTGGGAGAGACCCATCAGAAGTAAGGAAAGCCAGTGTCAGTGCAACTCCCCTCTCCTCTTTATCCTTCTCCAGCTCTTAGAACAAGCCCTGGTGATTGAGGAACAGCTGCGCCGGGCAGCTTACCTGAACATGTCAGAGGACCCCTCTCACCCTTCCATGGCCCTAAACACGCGCTTTGCTGAGGTGGAGTGTTTGGCGGAGAGTCACCAGCACCTGTCTAAGGAGTCAATGGCAGGAAACAAGCCAGCCAATGCGGTCCTGCACAAAGGTAGCCAGTGGCTCCCCTGCCTCCTGCTGACTCAGCCTTCTTCCAATACCCCTCCCCAACACACGGTTACTCCTGGTTTCTATACCTTTTTCAGAGCCCCTCTGCCTGGGCACTTAGGATGTGCTGGGGATCTTTGCTTTCTTCCTCGGAAAGTTAATATCTTAGAGGCAATCGAGGACAGTAGTTCTTTGCCTCTTTTAACTCAATGTATTCGAGTTCTTGGAGGTGGAAAGCAAAGCAGAATAATACAGTGTTATCTGGGATACTGTAGAGGTAACTTCTTGTGATTAAGATCCCATCAAATTCTAGACCCCTTTCAACATTTCTTTCTAATTTAAGTTAAAACATGATGGGGAGGGGTGGAGGGTGAAATGAGGAAAAGAAGTCTGGTTCAAAAGAAGGAGAAGACAGCTCTGAAAGCACAGGTGGTGAGAAAAGGAAACAACAGAAATCTTCTCGTGAGGAATGGAGAAAATAGAGACAGTAGGGAGCAAGGTCAGTGAGGGTTAGGGGTGTAAAAGTGCACAGTATCATGGACAGTTGGAACTGCAGTATGAGGAATAGGAATTTGAGTGTGGCCGAGGCGGGTCAGGCAACTCAGTGACTCAAAACAATACTCCAGCACTCCAGCACATCACTCTTGGTCACGGAGAAGTAACGAGGGCTGGGTTCACTGCGCTAAGAAGGTTCCCATGCCGAGAGTCTGTCTTGACCACCCCAGCTCACTGCTTTTCTTTTCCCCTCTGTGCAGTTCTGAAACAGCTAGAAGAACTGCTGAGTGACATGAAAGCCGATGTGACTCGACTCCCAGCCACAATTGCCCGGATTCCCCCAGTTGCTGTGAGGCTACAGATGTCAGAGCGTAACATTCTCAGCCGCCTGGCAAACCGAGCACCTGAACCAACTCCACAGCAGGTAGACCCTTTTCTTCTGGCCAGCTCTTTTTCAGCAGAGCCATTCTGGAACTTGTAGCTTTGCTCTGCCCTGAGTCTCATATACTGAGCAGGTGGGGCTCTTACCAGGGAGTTCCCCTGGGATTGGGTGGTTTCCTGTGGCTTGGAATTCTGACTCACTTGGCTCTCTTTTCCTACAGGTAGCCCAGCAGCAGTGAAGATCCGGATTGATGACACCACCTCCACCGCTGAGCAGTGACCTTCCTCACTTTCCCTTGCCCAGCTTCTCCCCTGGGGGCCTGAGAGACCCTCTCCTTCCTTCTGCCCCATCTTCTGTGTTGTCAAGGAACAGCCCCCAGTGCACTGGGAAAGGGGAGGGAGTGAGGGGCAGTGGTGCCCTTCCTGCTGGAGAGACATGCAGCAGTAGCGCCGGCGCCATCTGCAGGGAGCTGGCGGGCTGGCCTTCTTCTGGGCCCTGGCTTCTCCCCACTGTAACGCCTGTTACACACAAACTGTTGTGGGTTCCCGCCAGGCTTGAAGAAAATGATCTGAATTTCTTCCTCCTTTTGGTTTTATTTTGTTGGTTTATTTTGTGTTTTCATTTCTCCTTTTTTGGGGTATTCAGAGTGGGCCGGGCCCCTGGGCGAGACACAGCTACCTCTGTTGGCATCTTTTTAATACCAGGAACCCAGCGGCTCCAGCCACTGAGCAGCTAGAATGAAATAAAGTGGAAAAAAAAAAAAAAAAAAGAACCAAAAGTATAAAAAACCACAACACATTTCTTGATGAAAATTGAAAATAAAAGTTTCCTTGTATTTTAGTGCTCTGGTTCAGTGTGGGTGTAGATGCAGGTGGGTGAGTGTGTATGACCGCAGCTCTGGGAAGGGGGTTTGTGACAACGAAGGGGGTCACCTTGGGCTCCAGTACTCTACAGAAGAGCCATGTTCTGTGTGCGTGTGCCTTATGTACTCGGGACCAAGGAGGACTGCCACCGGGAAAATGAGGGGCTCCAAAACTGTACCTGGGTTCATACCCTGTAGTACTGCTTAATGGCCTTGTGATCTGAGGAAGTTAATCTGGGCTGTAGATTTCTCATAAAATAAAGATCTCTTCCTCCTGGAGTTGTGAAGATAAAACTAGTAAAGTGCTTGGAAAAGTTTCTACCAGCTCCTAAAGCACCGCCTTATTTATTTTTAGGAAAGCTGAAGTATTTTGTTAACAAGGGGTCTTCCTCCGGCCTCTCCGCATGTGAAGCCAGGCAGAGACAGAGACGTTCCTTGATGGGCTGAGCAGGGGTCTGTTGGGTCGGAGAAGCGGGTTTCCATGAAGGGGTTGGAAGGAGATGAATGGCACGGGATTCCATCATCTTGAGACTCGATGTAGGGTGGAGAGTGCCAGAAGGAGGGCCGCGGTCTTAGGTACCAGTTTATCCCACTGAAGTCTGCAGTGAGGCAAGAAGCCAAACGCTTTGCGGGATGGGCGGGGAAGTTGAATACGGTTCGGTCCTCACTGCTTTCTCCGCCCTCGGCGAGTAAGTGAAGCGGTCCGCCTTCGAATTTACTCCGGCGCCCCCGCCGCCAGCTCCGCGCGCGTTCCGGGCGAGCGCCTCTTCCGGGTTTGCGGCCGGTTAGAAGCGACCGGAAGAGGCGGGGCCGCGAGGCGAGCGCGCCTCTGTGCGCCTGCGTGAAACGTTTCCTTGGAGTGTGGTGTCCGAACCCTAGCCTCGGGTTGCACGTGGAGTGCCGCGCCGCTTAGCTAGGGGGTCTTTCGTACTTGGACCATATTTCAGGTGAGCCGAGGCTTGGGGTGGGTGTGGAAGAAGTCGGGGAAGCGTGACTGCACCCATCCAGACTGGGGCGTTGGGAGGGGGACGCAATACAAATGGCGTGGGACCCAAGGGCCGTGCCGAGCGTGGAATGGAGGTTTGTTCATGCCGTGAGGGGCATTGGGGGTACAGAGTCGAGGTTCCAGGCGGTCCTCTTTCCCACTCTAATACGCGAAGTGTGCGGTCTCTGATTCCCTTTCCAACACGCGCGACTCTACGCTCTCCCTTTTTTCTTTTCTCCAGTACTATGGGGCGCAAGTTGGACCCTACGAAGAAGAAGCGCGGGCCAGGCCGTAAGGCCCGGAAACAGAAGGGTGCTGAGACCGAACTCGCAAGGTTCTTGCCTGCAGGTAAGGGTTAGGCGTGTCCTCCCACTCCCCCTAGTTCTCCAGGTTTTGCACCGTTATTTTATCTGTATCACATGCCCTTCCGTTTTTAGTTTATGTATTCACTTTCTGTTGTAGTGGGATTTTCTTTGAATGAGTTAACGAGATTTATATACTTGAAGAGAAACCAGAGTATATTGTATGAGATACTAGAAAGTAAGTATGAATGGAGGCACCTGAGTGGCTCAGTCCGTTAAGCGTCCCACTTGTGATTTCGCTTCAGGTCATGATCTCAGGGTTGTGAGATTGAGCCCCCACCTGGCTCCCCGCTCCGTGGGGAGTCTGCTTAAGATTCTCTCTCCTTCTACTCACCCAACCCCCGCTCTCTCAAAAAAATTTTTTTATTTAAAAAAAAGTAAGAACGAATGAAACATTCACTGTCATCAGCACTTAGAAATTAGGGATGATGCATCAGGGACCCAAATACCCATGCAAGGAGAGGTGCAGTTTAATACTGAGGGAGGTTATTAGGTTATTTTAAACTCTACCCAATTAGAGTTTAAAAAGTTCGTTCTTTTCTTTTCTTTTCTTTTCTTTTCTTTTCTTTTCTTTTCTTTTCATTCAGATTTTATTTATTTATTTGACAGAGAGAGACAGCCAGCGAGAGAGGGAACACAAGCAGGGGGAGTGGGAGATGAAGAAGCAGGCTCCCAGCGGAGGAGCCTGATGTGGGGCTCGATCCCAGGGATCCGGGATCACGCCCTGAGCCGAAGGCAGACACTTAACGACTGAGCCACCCAGGCGCCCTAAAAAGATTTTTTTAAGATTTTATTTATTTGAGAGAGCGAGTATGAGCAGGGGGGAGGGGCAGAGGAAGAGGGAGAAGCAGGCCCCCCACTGATCAGGGAGCCCAATGCAGGGCTCCATTCCAGGACCCCGAAGTCATGACCTGAGCAGAAGGCAGACGCTTAACCGACTGAGCCACACAGGTGCCGGAGTTTAAAAAGATTTTAATCTGGGTTTTGGAAAATGGTTGACATTTTAGTAAGTGGGATTTGGGAAGGGAACAGACCAGTCCCCATCACTTACGTTGTGGAGGAGGTGGGCACAAGAAGGTACAGGTCTGGTTTCCATATGGTGAATAATCTGCATGGAAGGCTGGGTAGAAGAGAAGAGTGGACACGTAGTTTGTGTTGGGCATAGATAAAAGATGCAGGTTTTCTAGATATTAGAGAGTACTACGCACTGGGTGCCTGGGTAGCTCAGTGGGTTAAGCATTGATGTCGGCTCAGGTCATGATCTCCGGGTTGGGGGATCAAGCCCTGTACTTGGCTCTGCACTCAGTGGGGAGTCTGCTTGAGGATTCTCTTTCTCTGCCCCTCCCTCTGCTTGTGCACACTCTGTGTCTTTTCCTCTAAGGTAAATAAATAAATCTTTTTAAAAAAAGTGTTAGGCATTATACTGAACCTTTTGGACACATGTCACCTCATTCTCTTAGTGCTCTGTGAGAGAGACATCGTTAAGGAAGTGAATGCTGAGAGGTTAAGCAACTTGGCCATGTAAATGACAGGGCTGAGATTTAATAAGCCTTTTATTTCTTGGAGAATGTATAGAAAACAGCAGTTACAGAGGTAAAATCTGTGGTCGGTTACTGATTAAAGTAGGAGTAAAGGAAAGGAGAGGAAAAGACAGTTTTGTTTGTTAGTAAATCCATTTATTATAGACTGGCAGTGTATGAAATGGTGGAGCTTCCTCTGGTCTTTCCATTCCTTTAGTCTTCTGATGGCAGGGTTGACTGCCACAGCAGAAGTGGTGGTGTAAGTCCAGGCACCGCTGGCTACTGTTTTTATGCAGGATCCACAGTGCCAGATTCCCATAGCTCAGTCATTGTCGTTGTCGTCTTTTTTTTTTTTTTTTTTTTAAGATTTTATTTATTTGTTTTAGAGAGAGTGTGAGCAGGGCAGAAGCAGAAGGAGAGGGCTCCTCGGTGGCTCAGTTGATTAAGCATCTGCCTTCAGCTCAGTTCATGATCCCAGGGTCCTGGGATTGAGGCCTACATCGGACTCCTTGCTCAGCATGGAGTCTGCTTCTCCCTCTCCCTCTGCCGCTCCCCACTGCTCATGCGCTCTCTCTCTCACTTGCTTGCTCTCTCAAATGAATAAATAAGATCTTTAAAAAAAACAAAAACAAAAAAAAAAAACAGAAGGAGAGGGACAGAGAGAATCCTCAAGCAGACTCCCTGCTGAGTGCATGGAGCCCACTTCAGGGCTCGATCCCATGACCCCGAGATCACTACCTGTTCCAAAATTAAGAGTCGGATGCCCAACTGAGCCACCCAGATGCCCCACCATAGCTCAGTCTTTGCATTTTGGTTTTGCCACAGAAGGAGCAAGTATATGTGGCATGCTGGCTTATTTCAATTTGTCTTCACCATTTTCCTGAGGGAGGAATCCTAGTGGATCCCATATTTACCAGCCCATCACGGATTCAGACCTTCTTGGTGGGTTTAGCCGTGTTACCGCAAACCAGGTCCAAGGTCGGAGAGAAAACATGAATTTTGAATCTCTGTTGTTGTCGGGATTGTGGTAATGCTATTTATTAAAATCAGAATCTGGAGGGAGGCCCAGTTTAGATTTGGTTGATGACCAACCACAGGAGGTCATCTCCTTTACATCTCTCGTCCACCTCCTCGTAAAGCTCTGTGGAGTGAGTTACAATCTAGTCCCTTTAATTAGTATATTAATTCTTTCCCCACTTTCATTTTCTCTTCTGATGTTTTCATTTTTCCTGTGACATACTGTTCTGTCTCTCTCTCTTTTTTTTAAATACAGCTGGTGATGACAGTTCTAAGAGGCTGTCTAGTCGTGCTCGGAAAAGGTGAGTGTGGACGGCCGGACTTGCCTCGATTACATCGGTACTGCTCATCTTTAGTCACACAGTCCCATGTGCTCGCACTGATGGCAGGGCTGTGTGGGGACTGTCCCATTTCTGTGACAGAGCTTAGAGGTGTGTTCCATTTCCTCACTCCTTACATCTTTTCAGGGCAGCCAAGAGGAGGTTGGGCTCTGCTGAAGCCCTGGAGACGCATAAGTTCCCTGGGGCCAAACCATTGCCTGGAAAGCCACCCAAAGGTCAGTGAATATAGGAGCTATGTGCTTCATGAGGAGTCCTCTGGGTCCTGGGTAGGGAAGGGCTTGCTGAGCATTTCTGGAGTGAAAGAAACAGCCAGAGGACATTTTTAAGGATAGAAAATGCAGGCTTCATCACTGTGTGGCTGCCATCAGTCCAGAATTCTTCAAATCCTTAGGAATCTTTGGAGTTGCTGTCCAGATGCCTGGTAAGAGGGGAGCCCAGTCCTTACTTCGTCCTACTCAAGGCAAGAAGCGTCCAGCACCAACCCACAGTAGTGAGGAGGAAGTGGAGGAGGAAGACTCTGAAGAGGATGGTGTGCTGAACCAGGGGGGCCTCTGGGGCTCTGAGGACAGTGATGCTGATATGATAGACGACTATGGCGCTGACTCCGACTCAGAGGATGAGGATGAAGGTGAAGAGGTGAGGTTTGCTCTCTTGGTGTTCAGGAAGGGATCCTTGCCTTTTAGTCTTTCCAGGTCCTTGAGACTATCAGTGACAAGGATAAGCTGAGTAGAGAAAAGGGTTTTAGTGTTCCGTCACTGTTTTCCTGTCACCTGTGTTTGCTGAGTGCACACATAAGTGTAGAAAAGCTGTAGGGTAGAGCATTTTGAAATTCAGACCGCTCAGTGCTGTTGAGGACCTGGTCAGGTGGATTCTTGAGTGCCCCACTGAGGGGAATAGAAACGTGTGCACATTTTTTTATAAATCATTTGGTGTCTGAGAACCTTAGAGAGTTTTTTCCTTTTGACCTAGTAATTCCGTTTTGGAAGAGGATCCAGAATGTGGACAGAGATTTATTTACTGAGGTGTAAGAAGTTATGTAGGGGCACCCGGCTGGCTCAGTCCGTAGAGCATGCGACTCTTGATGTTGGGGTTGTAAGTTTGAGCCCCACGTTGGATATAGAGATTACTTTTAAAAAAAGATATATATATATATTTTTAAAGATTTTATTTCATTTATTCAACAGAGATAGAGACAGCCAGCGAGAGAGGGAACACAGCAGGGGGAGTGGGAGAGGAAGAAGCAGGCTCATAGCGGAGGAGCCTGATGTGGGGCTCGATCCCAGAACGCCGGGATCACGCCCTGAGCCGAAGGCAGACGCTTAACCGCTGTGCCACCCAGGCGCCCCAAAAGATATTTCTGTATTGGTATACAATTAGTATATGAGTGTGTTAGAAGAAATCAGGCGAGGGACGCTTGGGTGGCTCACTTGGTTAAGTGTCGGCCTTTGGCTCGGGTCATGATCTCAGGGTCCTGGGGTGGAGTCCCACATCGGGCTCCTTGCTCAGCAGGGAGCCTGCTTCTCCCTCTGTCTTTGCTCCCCCTGCTTGTGCATGCGTGCGTGCCCACGCTCTCTCTGATAAATCAATCAATAAAATCTTAAAAAAAAAAAAAAACTCAGGTGATACAGGGTTGTATAGGATGAAAGGGAAGTTCCCATTTGCACCCTTTCTCCTAGTCTGCCTTTTCTGTACAGAGTTGCTATTATGAGATTTGTGGGCCATAATGCCCAAAACTCTGGAAACAGCCAGAGTAACAAATCTGCTTCAGTAGGGGCGCCTGGGCTCAGCCGTTAAGCGTCTGCCTTTGACTCAGGTCATGATCCCAGGGTCCTGGGATCAAGCCCCGCATCAGGCTCGCTGCTCGGTGGGAAGCCTGCTTCTCCCTCTCACACTCCCCTTGCTTGTATTCCCTCTCTCTATCAAATAAATAAATAAAATCTTAAAAAAAAAAATGCTTAAGTAAATTATAGTTCTTCTACACTAAGTTAATATTTGGCCCTTGTGTCTGTGAAAATGCTGGTGATCTGTGAGAAAAGGCGGGAAACAAATCTGAAAACATATCACAATTTTAACTATATGAAAACTAGTATGTCTGGAAGAAATGTGTCGGAGTGGATGTCCAAGGACAATTTTGTCCCCTCTGTCTACATATGGGGTATATTAATGTTCTGAATTTTTTTTAATTAGATTAATTAGGAGCACCTGGGTGGCTCCGTTGGTTAAGTATCTGCCTTCTGCTCAGTTCGTGATCCTAGGGTCCTGTGATCAAGCCCTGTGTCAGGCTTCTGCTCAGCAGGGAGTCTGCTTCTCCCTCCCCCTCCCCCCTGGCTTGTGCATGTCTGCCCGTGCGCTCGCGCGCTCTCTCTCTCTCACTCTTGAATAAATAAAATACTCATTAGAGAGAGAGTGTTCGCGTGCTCGCGAGCAGGGGAAGAGGCAGAGGGAGAGAAGCAGACTCCCAGCTGAGCGCAGAGCCTGTTGCAGGGCTCAGTCTCAAAACCCTCAAAATCAGGAGTCAGCTGCTCAATGGACTGAGTCACCCAGGCGCCCCACATTCTGAACTTTTTAACGGGAAAGGAACTATGCAAAAAAGTAGAACAGTTTTGATGAAACCCTTTAATCTGTTATTTAGTTTCAGTGATGGTCAATATTTTACAATTTTACATTCACTTTTTCAGGTTCCATACTTTCTTCTGGGAGTGTTAATTCGCCTTTAGGAAACAGTGAAATACAGAGCTAGAGTACTACCTGGGAGGGTGGAAGGGCAGGCTTTGTATTACTAGCCCCTTGTCTCTTTTTTCAGCTGCTGCCCATTGAGAGGGCTGCTCGGAAGCAAAAGGCCCAGGAAGCTGTGGCTGGGTAAGTTTTGGAAACTCTTAGGATGGAGACAAGGCAGAAGCCCGGATGAAGGAAATGAGGGAGGAGCCGGTGTCTGTTTTCATCTGTGAATCACTGTTTCTGAAACTGTTTCTAGGGGCCAATGGAGTGAAGAGGAGACTGAGGAGGAGGAGGAGGAAAAGGAGAAAGGGTCACCTGAGTCAGGCCCCCAAAAGGATGATGAGACAGATGGGGGCTTACAGATCAATGTGGATGAGGAGGAGCCTTTTGTGCTGCCCCCTGCCGGGGAGATGGAGCAGGATATCCTTCCAGTGCAGAGTGAGGGAGGGGTAGGGGGCTAGTGCTTGGGAGAGCGGATTTGCAGACCCTGGGACATCATGAAACAGTTCCTTAACACATCCACATGCCCAGGCTCCAGACTTGCAACGAATTCACAAGCGCATTCAGGATATAGTGGGAGTGCTGCGTGATTTTGGGACTCAGCGGGAGGAAGGTCGGTCTCGTTCTGAGTATCTGCACCGGCTTCAGAAGGACCTGGCCACTTATTACTCCTATGGAGACTTCCTGCTTGGCAAGCTCATGGACCTCTTCCCTCTGTCTGAGGTACTGCCTTGCTCATCTAATGCCCCTTCTGCTTCTCTTTTCTCACCTTTATTTGACGCTGTGTGAGAAAGGCAGTCAGCCTCCTTACTCTTGTCATCCAGCTGAGCTCCTTCGCCAGCCTGACTTGCTCCCTGCCATTTTGCTTTCCCAGCTGGTGGAGTTCTTAGAAGCTAATGAGGTGCCTCGGCCTATCACCCTCAGGACCAATACCTTGAAAACCCGGCGGCGAGACCTTGCTCAGGTGAGGGGTGGATTTTGAGATTTATTTATCTCCAGGTGGTGTTGACTTCTAACCCCAGAGACTCCCCTGTCTCACTTTGACGGGGTGAGGGGGGTGTCTTAGTACCTAAGCATTTCTTGGTACAGGCATGATCCAGAGGCAAACCCAGGTAGGCCTAGTGTCATGCTGGATTTATCTGACTGGCTTGGGGCCCAGGATGACCTCTGTGTAGTAGGAAACTCGTCCCTTCAGCCTCTGCTCAACAGGGTCGAGACACTGCTTCAGGATAAAAGTTCTGCTGCCTCAGAACGAAATGGGAGTCGTCTGCCTTTTTGATCATCAAGGAGCTGGTGAAACTGTGATTCCTGCCTCCAGAAAAAGACCTGACACACATGCCCAAACAGTATTTTAAACTCATCGTTTCCGAGGGTTCAGGGACCCGTGTTAAAGACTGCCTTCTGTTCTGTGCCCAGTGGTGTGGCCCTATGTATGTGTAGTCTTTCTCCGGCTGCGAAGGTGACCTGCCCGATTCCAGTCTTTCATGTGCTTTAGCCAGTGACGTTACATTTTAGGGTGGTGAGGGGCTGAGCCTATTGGGAAGTCATAGTTCAGTTCCAAGAAATAAAAGGACAGGAGCTGGCAGTCTGTTCCGTTGGGATAGAGTTCCGACCTTGAGTTAGAGCCCAAGGCTAAGGGAGAGGACATGAGAGGACGGCGTGGGAGAGGCTGCAGTCAGAGAGTCTGTGATGCTTGTGTTGTAGCTACAGGCTCTGGAAGGGGCGATGCCACGGGGCTCGGTAGAACCACGTTTTCGTATTTCCATCTCTTTTCTGGGTATAGTAGCCCATGAGGTTTTAAAATCTTTCCCTCCCTCCCTTTTTTTTGAAGATTTTATTTATTTGCCAGAGGCACAGTGAGAGAGGGAACACAAGCAGGGAGAGTGGGAGAGGGAGAAGCAGGCTTCCTGCTAATCAGGACCCCGGGACCATGACCTGAGCCACCCAGGCACCCCAAACTCCTTATCTTTTCTTATCTTCAGGCACTAATTAACCGTGGAGTTAACCTGGATCCCCTGGGCAAGTGGTCAAAGACTGGACTGGTGGTATATGATTCTTCCGTGCCCATTGGTAAGTGTTCCCTGCCCGATAGCCTTTCCTGCCCCTACCCCCGTCCCAGCATGTCACCGACGGGTCCTCCTCCGCAGGTGCTACCCCCGAGTACCTGGCTGGGCACTATATGCTTCAGGGAGCCTCCAGTATGCTGCCGGTCATGGCCTTGGCACCCCAGGAGCACGAGCGGATCCTGGACATGTGTTGTGCCCCTGGAGGAAAGACTAGCTACATAGGTATGAGAAGGGCAGGCAGGGGTAGGAGCCATCTGGCTCTCTGCTTCTGGAAGTAAATGGGGTCTCTAGTCCTCAAGAAAACAGTGCATAAGCAACTCGCAGAGTGGTGAGGAGTATAGGCTCTGGAGTCGGCCTGGATTCCAGCCCCATGTGCTGCTAACTATCTATATGGCCTCGGACAAGCCCCTGGTTTTCTCTTATCTGTAAAATGGGATAGCAGCTGTGCTTGGCTGGGTGGTTATATTATACTTGCTTATTAAGGTTGAAATAAGCTTTTACAAATCCTTAGGAAAGTGTTCAGCACATAACTAGTCATAACCATTTTATTAAGCTGTTATCGCTTAAAAGAAGTCAGTTAGTCTGTGGGACCACAAAGATGTTCAGTAACAGGGAGAGGACCACGCCGGCAGTCCTGCTCATCAGAGGGTGCGGTTGACAGGCCTGCACAGTAGACGGTGGGGAGGACGCTTACTGGGAGCGAAGTGGTCTTGAAGTGGTGAGAATTCCCCTGCGCGTCCTTGGGCCGGAGGGTGGCTGGCAGGTGTGGAGGCTGTGCAGCTGGCTGGTGAGCGCTGTGCCTCTCCCGCTTCAGCCCAGCTGATGAAGAACACAGGTGTGATCCTTGCCAACGATGCCAATGCTGAGCGGCTCAAGAGTGTCGTGGGTAATCTGCACCGGTTGGGAGTCACCAACACCATCGTCAGCCACTACGATGGGCGCCAGTTTCCCAAGGTGCAGCTCTCCTCTGTGTGTGTCTGTCGTGTGTCTTCCAGTTCCCTGCCCCCTTCCTGACCTCACAGGGTTTCGACTTGCCGCTAGGAAGTAATGGTGCAGTGCAGATTGCCAAAAACACCTAACTAACCTACCGTTTTTCCACAGGTGGTGGGGGGCTTTGATCGAGTACTTTTGGATGCTCCCTGTAGTGGCACTGGGGTCATTTCCAAAGACCCAGCTGTGAAGACTAACAAGGTGAGGAGTTGCGGGGGGGTTTTGCTAAGAGTGGGGGTGGGGACCAGCTGAGAGGTCTGGCCGGGCCTCACGGAGCTGGAGTGGGAGGGGGAGGAGCACTCCGAGCTGTTCATAGCTCACCTTTTCTTCTGAGGCTGTCTTCTTGAAATTTTCGCACCCTTGCATCGGTCTCTCCTTGTGACAGGATGAGAAGGACATCTTGCGCTGTGCTCACCTTCAGAAGGAGTTGCTCCTGAGTGCCATTGACTCTGTCAACGCCATGTCCAAGACAGGTGGCTACCTTGTTTATTGCACCTGTTCCATCATGGTGAGGCCTTTGTTGTGGCAGAGCTGACGGGACAGGACTAGGGGGTTGTTTGCCCCTTAGAGCTCCCTTCACCCCCAGCTCTGCTTTTCCTTCTCTTTTTGTCTCCCCGACGAATCCAGGTGGAAGAGAATGAGTGGGTGGTAGACTATGCCCTGAAAAAGAGGAATGTGCGGTTGGTGCCAACAGGTCTAGACTTTGGCCAGGAGGGTTTTACTCGCTTTCGAGAAAGGCGCTTCCACCCCACCTTGCGTTCTACCCGCCGCTTCTACCCTCACACTCACAATATGGATGGTTTCTTTATTGCCAAGTTCAAGAAATTCTCTAATTCTGTCCCCCAGTCCCAGACAGGTAAGCAGTCTGCTCTTTCTGCCCTTCGTCACCGCATTTGCTCTTTTTTTTTTTTTTTTTTTAAAGATTTTATTTATTTATTCGACAGAGAGAGAGACAGCCAGCGAGAGAGGGAACACAAGTAGGGGGAGTGGGAGAGGAAGAAGCAGGCTCATAGCGGAGGAGCCTGACGTGGGGCTCGATCCCAGAACTCCGGGATCACGCCCTGAGCCGAAGGCAGACGCTTAACTGCTGTGCCACCCAGGCGCCCCTTGCTCTTTCTGCCCTTCAGGAGGCGTATGACTGAAGGGAATGGAGGGATTTCTGTCTTTTTTTTTTTTTAAGATTTTATTTATTTGACAGAGACAGCGAGAGGGAACACAAGCAGGGGGGAGTGGGAGAGGGAGAAGTAGCCTCCCTGCTGAGCAGGGAGCCCAATGCGGGGCTCGATCCCAGGACCCTGGGATCATGACCTGAGCTGAAGGCAGACACTTAACGACTGAGCCACCCAGGCGCCCCGATTTCTGTCTTCCTTATCGCAGCCTTTGCATGCTTGGATGAGAGGCCTCTTTCATCCCAGTTAGAATCATTCCTGAGCCTGGACCACGTTTGAGTGTATGTGAAAGCACTCGTACAGATGGGGATCTTTTGCTTGATTCTGCCAAGTGGCTGCAGTCTTTCAGCACTAATGCATTCCCAGTGCAGTTGTGGTTTCTTTCCTTCTTGGCCGAGGGTTGCCTTCCTGGTAACAGATCTGTGCTGGTCCAGCATTGTCAGCATCGGGTTGGCACAAGACTCCTCGGAACCATCAGCAGTTCTCTGAGCCCATCACACTAATTGCAGATCTTTTTCTCAGCCATCTTGAGTCTGGCCTGAATCTTGGGAAGGGTGGGGTTTTCTAGAACAGGCTTGGTGGTTCTGTGTGCTGGGATAGAACCCTAGGTTTAGTTGGAAGAGGGAGAGGCGAGTTTCTCTGAATACAAACTGTGACTTACTGAGTTGATTTCTTTTTTTAAGTTTATTTATTTAAGTAATTTAAAGTTTATTTATTTAAGTAATCTCTACGCCCAACATGGGGCTTGAATTCATGACAGGTCAGGGTCAAGATGAGTTGCACGCTCTTCGGACTGAGCCAGTCAGGCACCCTGATTTTTTTTTTTTCTTTATAAATAATGTTCCTCACAAAAGTCACATCTGAATGTTAAGAGAAACCTTAAGAACTGGCAAAATTTGCTGTTAACTTATTTTTTCCACTGTAATTTTAAAAGTACATATTTAATGTCATTTCTCATTTGCGCCTTACTAGCCTGTTTCTGGTTGCTGTGTGTGACTTCTTATTTTCTTGCATCTCCTCAAAATCCACATTTAAAAAACCCTAAAAACGGTCTTTAATTAAAAAAGAAAAAGCCCAGTGCTTCAAGTTTTTTCAGGATTCACCTCCCCCTTGTGTCATGTGACCTGCTGTCCTCAAGGGGGCACAACTTCCTCTGAAGACCTTTTTGCCCAAGGATGAATAATGATCCCTTCCTTCCTCCCTCGCCTCCCTTCTTTCCTCCTTCCTTCCTTCTTTTTTTCTTTTTTCTTCCCTTCCCTTTCCCTTTCCCTAATACGAGGTTCAAATGTGACTTGAGTAAAGGCCAGGTGATATTAAGTAATACGAATCTAGGTAGTCGGCTCTTAAGTACTATCTCAACTGTGTTGCACACTTGGCTGACAGTAGTCAGGCAGTTTCCTTGATACATCTGCTTACTTCCTGCACTAATGATCAAGCTCCAGTGATGAGGCCCATTTTCTTAAACCACATGTTTAATTTTAACCCAGGAAATTCTGCAGCTGCCACCCCTACAAACCTAAATTTGCCTGAGGTGAGAGGTCAGGTGACCCCCAAGCTTGAGGGCAGCAGCCAGCCTGCCAAGAAGGCCAGAGTGGCTGTGAAAGCAAAGCAGCAGTTGCGGAAACGGCAACATCCCAAGAAGGCCTCCTTCCAGAAGCAGAATGACATCTCCAAAGGGACAGACTCAGGATTGTCCACTGTATCTAGTGATACAAAGTCCCAAGCTTTTTCCAAGGTCCAGGACAGCACTCAGCGAGCTCAAGAAGCTGAAGTGATCAGGGGACCAAAGGTGACTAAGAAACTAAAGCAAAAGTCAGCTATTTCGCTGTCCTCCAAGAAAGTTGCCTTCCGGAAGCAGAATGGTCGTCCTAAGGGCACGGATACAGAAGTGCCTGTGCTATCCCTTTCCAAGACCCAGGCCACTCTCAACCCTGAGGACTGTGATCAGCCCCTTCGAAACACCAAAAGGCCTGAGAAGGTAAAGCAGCAGTTGCCAGAACAGCGTTCCAAGAGAGCTGCCTTCCAGAAACAGAATGGCACCCCCAAGGGACCTGAGACTTCCACCATATCCCCCCTTGGTTCCAGCCGGCCTCCACCAGCAAAGAGGAGGAAGTCTCAGTCCAGAGGCAGCAGCCATCCAGTGTTGTCCTAGATGAATGGTTGAAACTAGACTGGGGTGGCTCATTGCTGTTGGCACTGGGTTGGAACTCTTACCTCTGTGAGGTTGGCATCTCCACTGTGCATATGAAATCTAATACACATTTTATAATCTATGTCTACTGTGTGTTTTTTGAGGGGACTGGGTACTGGCTTTGCTGCCTTAATGGTAGCGGTGGGAGGGTGGGACACGGCCCCTCTGAAGAGAGGAAGCAATGCGGTATACGGAGAGATCCGATTCAGGCTCCTGGGCTCCCTTGGTCTCCTCGGGGCCCCAGGGAGGGAAAGTCCTGGAGTCAGAGCTTAGGGTGTTTGGACTCTGGGGAGAGGAGGGCAATAGGGGTGTGGGGAGGATGGGCATCCTGCCACCAGAACCCATGGAATACTGAAGGACCTGGATTGTGTTTCTCTGCCACCCTGGCTTGCGGGCATGGACTGGGCTTCGCTCAGCCTCAGACCCGGAAAGGTCCAGGAGCCAGCCTCCTTCCATTGGCTTCATCTCTGCGCTGCCCCGCCCCCTGACCTCTGCCCCTTCCGTCGAGCCATCTGATTGGTTGCCCCGAGTCCCCCGGGCGCCTCATTGGCTCTTCTCCCTAGCCCTCCATCCGTGCTCCTGTAGCGGTCTCCGTCTCCCAGCAGAAGACGCAGCCATGAATCCGTTATTCGGCCCCAACCTCTTCCTCCTACAGCAGGAGCAGCAGGGCCTGACCGGGCCGCTGGGGGACCCTCTGGGAGGCGACCACTTCGCCGGGGGAGGAGACGTGTCCACGGCGCCGCTCGCCCCGGCCGGTCCGGCTGCCTACTCGCCGCCCGGGCCGGGCCCGGCGCCCCCCGCCGCCATGGCTCTCCGCAACGACCTGGGCTCCAACATCAACGTGCTCAAGACCCTGAACCTCCGGTTCCGCTGCTTCCTGGCCAAGGTGCACGAGCTGGAGCGCCGCAACCGGCTGCTGGAGAAGCAGCTGCAGCAGGCGCTGGAGGAGGGTAAGCAGGGCCGGCGGGGCCTGGCTCGCCGCGACCAGGCCGTGCAGACCGGCTTCGTCAGCCCCATCAGGCCCCTGGGGCTGCCCCTGAGCGCCCGGCCCGCCGCAGTCTGCACCCCTTCGGCGCGGGTGCTGGGCTCGCCCGCGCGTTCGCCAGCCGGCCCCCTCGTGCCCTCCGCGGCCTGCCACTCGTCGCCCTCCACCTCCACCTCCACCTCCTACTCCTCGTCCACCCGCTTCATGCCCGGCACCATCTGGTCCTTCTCTCACGCCCGCCGGCTCGGGCCGGGACTGGAGCCCACGCTGGTGCAAGGGCCTGGCCTGTCGTGGGTGCATCCCGACGGGGTGGGCGTCCAGATCGACACCATCACCCCCGAGATCCGCGCGCTCTACAACGTCCTGGCTAAAGTGAAGCGCGAGCGGGACGAGTACAAGCGGAGGTAGGGGACCGGGAAGGTGGGGTCGGGGCTCAGTGTCATGCCACACATGGGACCTGGACCAAGTGTGGATCTGGGAGGGGAGAGCAGTGCGGCCCAAGAATCAGGGAGGAATAAGATGAGAGTAGAGTTCCTGCTGTGTAAGGAGGAGCTTGGAAGTAGACGGAATTGGGTACAGGACGACGGGGATCCACAGGGAATGCAGAAGTCGCGCTCGTGATAGGAAGAAGGGTGCTCTGAACGGAGTACTGTGGGGCGTACATATTTGTCTTGTGGCTTTTCTTTCCGTCTCATCTAGGCTGCAGTGTTGGGAGGGCTGTGTTCACTGTAGGGTTGTGTGCCGTGTGGAAGGGACACGCGTTTGAGAGGTCACGTCTGGGGTACTACTTAGCCTCTCCAGGCTCAGCCCTCAGCGCACTTTTGTGGTAGATGCCCCACATACTGATGAAAAGTAAGAGACAAGGGACACGGCTTCATCGGGAGTGTAAGTGAAATCAGAAGGGCGGGGGCTGCGTCTTGCAGCGGGCTCTCCTGCCACTGCTCCGGGTTTAGGGAAACTGGGGAGCGAGTCCAGTTCCATATGCAAGGCTCTGGAACCTCAGAACATTGCTTGGAGTAAGTAAAAAAAGAAAAAGAAAGAAAAAAGGGGGGAAAGGAATTCCCTAGGGAAAGGGGAAGGGACTGCTAGTTGTCACAGGGCTTGTGGGAGCCGGGGGAATCTGTGAAAGTACGACGAGCCAAAGGATGACGAGATGTGAGTGAAGCCAGCAGAGGAACCGAGTGGGGAAAAGTTGAGAATCTGGACACACCCTGTGAGTATAAGGCAGCTGGGGGGCAGGCCCAGTGCTCTCTGAGGACGAGGATTTGGCTTTCTGCAGGGGACTGGCAGGGTAGCACAGGGGGCCAGGGAAAGGGTGTGATGCTGGCGCTGGCTGTATACCAAGTGGATCCTTTAGGGGCCCGGAAACCTGGCCATTAGGAAGGAGCACGAGCACAGCAAGCTCTCTGTAGACTCTGCGATGGATGCCTTGGTTGAGGAGGAAGATGACAGGTCAGAAGGAGGCTTTATTTTGGAAGCCATCAGGTTTAACCTCTTAATCGGCTACTCTGACCCCTTGTGGGCAGGCCTGGGAACTACCCTTGCAGCCCTGTGTAGTGGACATTGGTGTGTCAGCTGGGGCTTGGCTGAATGTTCCAGGAGCTTACCCCTGGGTCTGGGGGCAGCCTTCAGGGATCTGTAACTTGCCAGAGTCTAGCAGATCGCAGATCAGCAGGCTTTCTGAAGTTGGGTACTGCCATGCTGGCTTCCTTCGTCATAGCCCATGTTATAAGAGCCTTTGGGAATCTCAGTTCTCCTAAAGCCATCATTCAGATGCCACCCAGAACCAGCCCCTGCCCCCAGCCCCTGACCCTGCAGGAGTTAATTAACACGGTCAGCAGCAGAACACACAGTTCTGGAATGCATCCATAACCACAGAAACAACTGTTGTTCTCGGGTATTTGGTTTTTCTTGACTGAAAGAGTGTTTGTCCTTGGTCCGGCTGTCCAGGGCAGCAGAGAGTTACTCCTTGGGGATTGATGAGCTCATCGCTCTGCAGCAGCTAGAGCTGTATGGTACGTGACACTGGCAGTTCCTCATTCTTCCACCCCAGATCCTGTGCCCTCGCTCTGTTCTCTTTGCAACACCATAGCTCCTGTCTGTGGCCCGGAAGGCATGAGTATAGCTTGAGCACTAAACTGGGAAGAAGCCGAGGCCTCCTGGGTTCTATTTTCAGCTCTCCTGCTGTGTGCAACCTTGGGTGGCTCTCTTCTTCCCGGCCTCCGTCCTTCCAGTGTAGGAATGGCCCCTGCTTCCTCCCTGTGCTCCAGGATGCCGTGTATTTGGGAGGGAGGTCTTTAGGAGAGGTAGAATATGCGGAAATTGCTCAAATTCCATGTCAAGGGAACCTTGTAAGGGAGACCACATTTGAATGGAGTTCAGAAGAAACCTATTTGTGGGAAAGTCTGGCTGGAGAACAGACAGAATTCTAGTAAGCTTTCAGGGGCACCTGGCTGGCTCAGTCAGGAGAGCATATGACTCTTGATTTCAGGGTCGTGAGTTAGAGCCCCACGTTGGGTGTAAAGACTACTATAAATAATAAATAAATAAATAAATAAATAAATAAATAAATAAATAAATAAATAAACTTTAAAGAATTCTAGTAAGCTTCCAGATGATTTATTTTCAGTTTTTTGTTTTGTTTTGTTTTTTGGTTTTTGGTTTGTTTTTTTTTTTTTTTTTTTTTTTACTCTGTAAGATTTTGTTCGTCTCAATCCTTCCCTAACTTCCTTACTTAAATTTCTACCTGAATTTGATGCTTCCTACCCTCCCTGATGCATCTTGCCCAGAGTCATTGTCCCCTTGCCAGTCTTGCTTCCTTTAGGGACTCACGGACTCGGGGGTATGAGGGCACCGCATTCCATGCCTTCAGGTTGTCGATGAAGAAACCACAGGCCCAGAAAAGATAAACACGTCTTGTCTATGAAAATGTATAACTTGACACTGCTAGGGCCCCTCACGGGCCCCACCATCTGATGGAGAATGCCAGAGCAAAAGGAGGAAGAACATGGGGGCAGCAGGGAAAGATGGGCAGAGAGCCAAGAGGCCCCGGAGCTGGGCTGCATGACGGGCCAGCAGGGTGGTGGCCCGGCTGGCTGCCTTTGCCTTGCCCATGTGGGAGGGGCCGTGGGTGACGTAGAGGAGTTATTATTAGGAGCACTGCAGCGCAGTGCCCAGTGCGGAGCAGGCGGGCATGGAGGGAAGAGGCTGTGGGCAGAGCCCAGGGGGAAGAGGGGGGCGAGGTGGGGGAAGTTGGAGGGGGGGGAGGGAGGGTGCAGTCCCACGTCTGCAGAATCTGCTCGGTCAGGCTTTCGTTTCCTTGCTGTCCTCTTTGTGGCTTCTGGCCACCTTTCTGATCCCACAGTTTCTCCCATGGTACCGTGCCCTCCTTTCTCAGTCCGGAAGAAGTGGCAGGAGGTGATGGGCTGTCTGAATGGGGTCTGAGAAGTTCTGCCATCCCAGGCACCCTCGCAGGGTCTTGAGACCCCCAGTAGCATGCTGCCCCCAGCATTGCCCTTCCGCCTCTGCCACGCCAAGACCTGTGCACTGGCTTGCCGTGGACTCACGTCTAGTGGAAACCCTAGCCCTACACAGCAGACCCTGCCTGTGGCCAGGGGGGACCTCTTAGCTGCTTGTGGTCCTAGTCTCGGAATTCTGGAGCCTAGGAGATGCCACTTCTAGTTCCCACCCACTGGATGAACGAGGCGCTTTTTCCTACTCTGATTTCCCTCGCCCTTGGGGTTTGGGTGCCTGGGACCCCCCAGGCTCCTGCTTTCCACTGCTTTCATACCTCAGGGCCAGCCCCATCACCTCTCCAGGGCTCCTGTACAGGGGTTCCGGGTGTGCAGTTTCTGGAGCTTGTGGGGACGGACTTTGAGTGTCTCCTACCGGGCTCTTGACCAACCCTGTTGATGGGGTGTGTGTCCTGCGGCTGCTTCTCCAGGGTTAAATGGCACCACGAGAGGCAGGCCAGCGGGCTAGAGGAGCCCTGGGCTGGTGCGGGCAGGAGGCGGGAGACTGGATGTGGGCCCCCGAAGGTGAGAGGCCGGGCCAGCAGGCCTGGTGGTCTGGTGCGGGCACGAGGGGGGAGGAGGCCAGCCAGGCAGCTGGCTGAGCCAGGGCCCAAGCGGGACGGCCGCTGCGAGGGAGCAGAGTGGCAGCAATTGCTCTCAAATACGGTTCCTGGGGCGCAGCCCAGAGGTTCCAGGAAGGCAGCTGGTGGGCTTGCACTTGCCAGGAAGCGTGGAGCTACCCGACAGCTGCAGCTGGCCACCCCCGGGCCGGCCGGCTGTTCCTGGCCACGGCCCCCCCAGCACTCAGGGCACCAGAGCTAGAGTGAGAGAGGCCTGAGCTGGAGGGGCGGGGAGCGGGGAGCCGCCGGGGCAGGGCAGGGCAGGGCAGGACCCCGCACCTAGGCTCCCTCCCTGTCCCCCATGTCTGCAGGTGGGAAGAGGAGTATACTGTGCGGATACAGCTGCAGGAGCGAGTGAACGAGCTCCAGGAGGTGAGGGCTGCCCCCCCCCGCCCCCGCCGTGCCCCCATACCCCCTCAGTGGTCCCTAGCCTGGGCCTCCCCTGGCCCTTCCTTGTCTTCACCTGCCTCCCCTACGGGCAGCACCACTCACGGTGCTTTCTCCCTGACTACAGGAAGCCCAGGAGGCTGACGCCTGCCAGGAGGAGCTGGCCATGAAGGTGGAGCAGCTGAAAGCTGAGCTCGTGGTCTTCAAGGGGCTCATGAGCAATGTGAGTGCAGCCCCCACACATCTGAGGCCGGGAAGGTGGGCCTTTCTGCTCTGGGCCTGTGCATTTCCTGGGCCACCGCCCTCACCCACTTTGTTGTGCTTCCGTCTTCCCCGGCTGGTCCCCCACCCCACCCCACCCTCATTCAGGAGGACAGGAAAGAACAAAAGCTTTGGTGTCTTATGCGAGAGGCCTCGATCTATGGCCTCGATCCCTATTAGAGGCTGGCAAGCGCTTAGTTAAGAGCCCAGACCCTGGCTCTGCGACCTGCATGCAGGGTGGCCTTGGTGAATTCCTTCACTGCTCTGCCTCCGTGTCCTCCCCGTGGAATGGGGTCGTAAAGGCGGTACTTTGCAGAGCCATGAGGGAGACTGTCAGGCCCTTAGGACCCTGCTGGCACAGACTTCATGCTGAATAAGTGTTAGCCATTCCTCTTCTTGTAATACTTCTTCCACTCTTGTAACTCCCAGTGCGCTCTCTCTCTCTCTGGGAGCGTAAGTTCCAGGAGGGAGCCCCAGCAGGTCCCAGACCATGCCCTCCGGGGCTCCCCGTCTGACCAGGGGGCCGGTGGCCTGAGCAGCCCATGAGCCCATGAGGGGAGGGCGTCCAGGAAGAGGGGGCAGAGGTGGTGTGTGACTGGAAGGATGAGGGTCTCACTGGGCCTTGTCTGGGGTGCCGGCTGCCTGCTTACCGCGCCCTGCGTTCCCTGGACAGAACCTGTCCGAGCTGGACACCAAGATCCAGGAGAAGGCCATGAAGGTAGATATGGACATTTGTCGCCGCATCGACATCACCGCCAAACTGTGCGACGTGGCTCAGCAGCGCAACTGCGAAGACATGATCAAGATGTTCCAGGTGAGAGGACGGGGTGGCCCGCAGGCCGGGGGCCCCTGCCCACACCTGCCCAGTGCCTCAGCTCCTCACGGGAGGGGGGCGCAGGCCCAGAGTCCTCCCTCAGCGCTGGCCCCTCCTTCTTGGGGAGCCCACCCTGGCACCAGGGGCCCTCAGTGGGACTAGGCTGGGGGGCAAGGAACAGCCTCTGAAGAGAAGGTTCGGAAGCCGTCTCTAACTCCGTCTCTCCCCTCCCTCTCTCTCTCTCCTCTGTCCGCCTCCTGTCCTCTCTTCCTTTCATCTTCTCTTGCTTTCTCCACAGAAGAAGCTGGTTAGTTTTGCTGTCATGCAAGCTTTTTAATGTCCCGGTCCCAGTTTCTAAGCCACCCAGGCCTTTGGCCATCAGTTTTGACCCGCTGGGCTTTTGGGCCCAGATTTCTTCTCCTGTCTCCATTCTCCTTGCTCTTCCACCTTTTCTCTATCTCGGCCCCCTCTTTGCTTCATTTCTTTCTATCCCTTCTCCTCCGGCTTTCCAGATCTGGATGTGTGATTCAGGTTCTCCTTCCAATATACCGCGTCCTCCTCCTCCTTGAAGCCCGAAACTTTCCTTTTAGTTTGGTCATTTCATTAGAAAGGCTGAAAGGCATTTTTTTTTTTTTTTTTTTTAAGAAAACAAATCCTCTTTAGCCATTATGCACATCTGATGTGGTCGCCGGGCCATTTCTCCCCCGATCTTACCGCCCTATTTTCTCTGTTTCTCCTTTTTCTTCTTTCTCAGTCTGCAGCCCTGCCCCCATCCATGTCTGTCTGCCTGTCTCGGTAACTCCGGTGTGTGTTCCTGTCGTTGTAACCGTGTCTTCTCTCTCTGTCCGCCCCCCCCCCCCCGCTGGTTCCCGCTTCTCCGCCCCCTTCCTTCTCCCCCCTCCCCGCCGGCGCCCATCCGCCCTTCTCCTCACGCACCCGGCCTCGTCTCTGTAGTCTCTGCACTTGTCTCCCATTAAGGTCCCATCCATGGGGGGGCGGAAGCGGGAGCGCAAGGCTGCCGTCGAGGAGGACACCTCCCTGTCGGAGAGTGACGGGCCCCGCCAGCCCGATGGGGATGAGGAGGAGAGCACAGCCCTCAGCATCAACGAGGAGATGCAGCGCATGCTCAACCAGCTGTGAGTCCGCAGGCCCGCCCGCGGCACCCCGTCTCCCCGAGGCCGGACGCCCCGCCCCCGACAGTGGCCCTCCGCGGGCAGCCAGGCCCCACCCTCCTTGACGGCGGGTCCCTGTCTCTAGGAGGGAGTATGATTTTGAGGACGACTGTGACAGCCTGACTTGGGAGGAGACTGAGGAGACCCTGCTGCTTTGGGAGGATTTCTCGGGCTATGCCATGGCAGCCGCAGAGGCGCAGGGAGAGGTAACGGCCCCTCCCGGCCGCAGGGCCCCGGCGCTGCCACCTCCCCAGCGGACGCCCGGCCCCTCCCGCCCCTCCCGCTCCTCCCTGCACTCCTTGCTGCTTTCCGTCTGTGGCCTCCATCCTCTACCTGCTTCCCCCTCTTCCTTTATCCTTTCTCTCGGCTTTCTCCAGCTTCCTTTAACCGGACTCTCTCTCTCTTCCCCGCCTCGGCCCTGTGGAATGCCCCCATCCCACCCTCCCCATCGGCCTCCCCCTTGCTTCCCTTTCTGCTCCAGCAGCAGGAAGATAGTTTGGAGAAGGTGATTAAAGACACGGAGTCCCTGTTCAAAACCCGGGAGAAAGAATATCAGGAGACCATTGACCAGATAGAGGTAAGGCCGGGGGTTTGTGAAGCCACCACCGGGGAGACCCCAGACACCGGGCCTCCTCCTTTCTCTTGTGGGGGTGGGGCCTTAGGACCTCAGGCTCTGGCGGGGTCGGACAGGTGTGGGTTCCAGTCTCAGCCCTGTCGCTTCCAACTTCTGCGGGGCTGCGTACGCCCTCTGAGCCTGTTTCTCTGTCAGGCGGGATCTTAATCGTACCTCCCTCGCAGGCTTGTCTGAAGATCAGATGAAATGGGGCACGTGTAGAGCTGAGGGCAGTGCCTGTCTCCTAGGAAGCTTACTGCTTTTATGGTTATCACTACGACTGTCCGCGCGGTCGCGGAAGTGGACTCGAACTTTGCTGTTTCTTCAGCTCAGCCCTTCATCAGAAGGAGGAACCTCTGATGTCATTCTGTAGCCTGGAGGGACCTTTTCGAGTATGGGAAGCTGGTGCTCTAACTTAGAGCTAGGTCTGCAGGGCTGCAGCGGGTTTGTGGCGCCCTGGGCAGAGGAGCAGCGGGCAGGGCCGGACGCTGTTCTTGGCAGCCTCCTTTCCCACTCCTGGAGAGGGTCCTTCTGAGCCCTGAGTGCCCCGGCTTGGGGAAGAGGCCCATGAGCTTCTGTAACTTTTGGCCTCTCTTCAAGACCATGTGGCATATTTATACCCTTGCTGTTCTCACACTGCCAGCATTTCGAGAAGGAAGTTGACAGATGATTTTCCTACGTGCACATTCTCCCAACACACATCCCATGATCCTGCTCCTTGAAGCCAAACCTGCTTTTGTTTCTTGCCCAGGCAGACAGGCTGAGTTTTAAAGGCCTGCAGCCATGTGTCTGCTCCCCGCTGAGGAGAGGGGAGGGGAGAGCCGCTTTCTGTCCACTCATGGACACCCATCTGGCAGTCTCCCTCTTGTCTTGCAGGAGGATGGCTTTAGGAGAGGTGTTGGGAGAGCTAACAGGGGCCTTTGGGTGCCCTGCTGGCCCTGGTGACCCATCTCGGCATGCCTGGGATGGAAGCAAGGAGCATTTCCCATTACCGGCAGTAAAGCCAGGGCCCAGGTGGAAGGTGGGAGGGAGTTCCTGCTGTCCTGTCTCCTTCACTTCCGTCGAGTCCCAGCCCTACCCCTCCCTCCAGTCACACAGCGAGGCTGGGGTCTTCCGTGGAGGCTGTTGGGTACCTCCTGGCGGGTGGCGGCCGCCTCCCTCACGTGTGAAGTAAGGAGACACGTACGGATGTGTAGAGGCAACTGGTGGTGGTCCTGGCCTTATCTTTGAATAGAATGTATGTGCTTCATTTCCTTCTTTCCTGTCCTCGTGAGTGATGGGCTCCAGAAGCTAGCCCCTTCCCCTCCCGCTCTCCTTAGCTGGAGAACCTGGGGTGCTGGCGGCGGCCAGTCTGCGCGGGAGCTGGTGACCTCACTTATCTTCCTGGACTGAGCAGCTGACTCTGGCATCCAGGCTGCCATGTGAGCGGCACCCGCTAGGGCTCCCGACCCACCCGGGCCACCTCCCTTCCGTCTGACCCCGTGACCCCTTTCCTCCTTCCTCCGAGTTCCCAGCCTCTCCCTGTCCAGTTTGGATTAGTTCTGGGTGGTTTCCTCTATCCAATTCGGATCACTCACGGGTAGTTTCCTACCCTTTCTCTTTGCTCCCAGGCAGTCAAGCAAATCACCTCCAAGCAGTTTTATTCTGCCTCTCCTTTTGGCCGCCTGTCCTTTGTACCCAATACAAAGAGAGGCAGCAGATCATCTCTGGCCCAGATCTTTTCCGCCTTCACCCCGCCTCTCAGCTCTGCCTCTGCGAGGGAGGCCATATTTCCTTGATTCGGAGCCCACATTTCCCACATGGAACATTTCTTGAATCGGGATACATCTTCTAACCGGTGGGACGTTGGGTGTGGCAGCAGTCTTCCTGTGAGACGCTGAGAACAGCTCACACCAGAGACAAGAGCCATCAGGGGAGGATCGCGCCTCTTTCAGCAGCGCGGGCAGGTCTCCTCCTTTGTGCCGGGAGGCTTGTCACGACTTCGCGAGGTTCACTAAGTCATTTCCCAGCGTGGTGCTGGGCATGCACAGGCAGAGATGAATAAGAGCCAGGGCCAGCCTTCCAGAAACACCCAAATGAGTGAGGGAAACAGGGTGCAGCGTTGCACGGGGCCACGCGGGAAGCCCGGGGAGGGGGAGCCAGGCCGCGCACAGACGGCCGCCTCGGGCTGTCCTGCCCACACTTTGGTTCCTCTCGTCAGCGAGGGTCTGTGGCAAGAACGCGGGCTCCTCTGCAGGCAAAGATTGCCAGGCAAACTAGAAAGAATGCTAGTCCAGTAGGCGCCTTCTGGCTGCTCAGACCGATTTTTCAATCTGAGCCCTCGCCCACGGCTGCCTGGGCCCCCCGCCGGGTGGCGTTCTTGGCGTGTGCGCCTCCTGGGGGTGCGGGCTGGAGACCCCGCTGACCTGCTCGGCCCTGCCTTGCCCCTGCCGCAGCTGGAGCTGGCCACGGCCAAGAACGACATGAACCGCCACTTGCACGAGTACATGGAGATGTGCAGCATGAAGCGCGGCCTGGACGTGCAGATGGAGACCTGCCGCCGGCTCATCACCCAGTCGGGAGACCGGTGAGGACCGCCCCTGGCGGCTGGGGCCCGGCCCGCCTTCCCCCGTGTGTCTTCCTCGGGGACAAGCCCTGCACGCCCATGTCGAGGTGGGGCTCTTGCGGGAGGGCGCCTGGTGTGTCTGGCCCAGCTCCACAGCCTTCTCGCCCGCAGCAGTGGGACGCTGGGTGCACGTCCACGCGTGGCTGCACGGCCGAGACCTCCCAATGCCACCAGCTCGGGGGGTCCCCTGGTTAGAAGCAGCTCGAAACTGCCAAGGAACAGAAGACGTGTGGGGACAGATTTCTGTCTAAAGTCAGGGCCACAGTTCATGCCTTTGACCCGGTATAAGTTCTGCCTCTAAAAAAAAAAGTAAATTTTAAAAAGTCCAAAAATACTACAGGTAGACATAAAGCTGGGGCCATCAAGCCTGTGCACTTGGCTCAGGCAGCATCTCTCCTACTGTGATTTGAGATTTATTTATTTTTTTTAGATTTTATTTATTGGGGGGGGGAGAGGGAGAGAGCATGAGTGGGGGGAGGGGGCAGAGGGAGAGGAAGAAGCAGGCTCCCTGCTGAGCAAGGAACCTGATGTGGGACTCGATCCCAGGACCTCGAGATCATGACCTGAGCGAAAGTCAAATGCTTAGCGGACTGAGCCACCCAGGTGTGCCCCTGTAATTTGAGATCTTTCTGAACTCTGAGCCTCCCAGAGTCCCCAAGATAAAGACAGGGTCTATCTCCCACATCAGGGTGGGCTGCGGGAGCTTTCTTTCCCTTCCCCACTTCCCTCACCCTGCACCTCACCCCTGTGGCCCCCCTGGCCTTGCCTGAGCTGGAGAAAAAGGCCACAGGAGAGAAGAATGCCAACCTCATCATGATTCTTGCCTGCCCCAGGGTGAAAACTGGTGTTTTTTTTCTAGAAAGTCTCCTGCTTTCGCTGCGGTCCCGCTTAGCGACCCGCCGCCGCCGCCAAGCGAGGCTGAGGACTCCGATCGTGATGTCTCATCTGATAGCTCCATGAGATAGGGACCTGCCTCCAGCTTGGCGCCTGGGCCCCGGGGGCACCACCCTGCTGGGAACTCACCGAGGCAGAGGGGTGGGGGGTTCACAGAAGGGGAACATCACTCGTCCCACCGCACCAAGCCTTGCCCCTGGGGACTGGGACCCTCCTCCCTTGGGCTTCCTGCCTTTGACCTTGGCCTCCAGGGTTCTAAGGTGTCTGGAGCGAGGCTTAGCCCGCCCGTCCCAGGCGACTCCCACCACAGCCGGGGCTCTCCTGCCTTCATGTGTGGGTGTCTGCTACTTTCTCATCTTTAAAATGCTGCTGGAGCGATTGTGGCCCCTTACTTTCTCCATTGAGTAAGGACTGTGATTGTCAGATCTTCCTTCCGTTTCTGTGGCCTCAAGCCAGCTCACGGTCTGGATCTGTACTGGTGCTAACTGGCCCAGGCACTGGTATGAAGTGGAGGAAGCTGGACGTTGCATGGCTTGTGCAACACATACCGGGGGAGAGGGCCTCCCTCCGCGGCGCAGGTGGAGGAGGTCGGACTGGGCGCTCTGCGGAGGCAGTGAAGTGGCTGCGACCTTGCCCTTGGGCAGTGCCTGCCTTCAGGGGACCTTAGTGCCTCGGGTCTGGGCGGCTTCTGGATCTGACCGGGTGCAGCATCGTGGAGGGCGATGGAAGCCCTTGCTTGTTTCCCAGTCAGCGCTGAGTGGCAGAGAATAAGGCGAAGCTGCTTGTGTGTGTGTGCACGTGTGCGTGTGTGCCTGTGTGTGCGTGTGCCTGTGTGCGCGTGTGCTTGTGTGTGCGTGCGCCTGTGTATGTGCGCTCAGGGCCTCAGTCTCTTCAAGTATCAGCTGAAGATGTGCCTCCTCCGTGTCTGTGACACACCGAGAGCAACAGGCTAAGACGTCCCGGACTTGGAAAAGCCTGGGAGAAACTGGGGGCACGTGAATGAGGACATGTCAGCCTAACTGCCGGAGGGAGGCCGAGCGGACATTGGAATGGAATCTTCAATAATAATCAAACTGGAGAGTATTTATCGAACACTTTCGTGTCACTGTTTTAAGCACTTTCTGGTGGTGGCTACTTGATCCCTGCTGGGAGGTGTGCCCTGCTTTTCATCACCTTACACAGGACCAGGTGCCGGCCTGTGCCTCCGCCCCCCAAGCCCTCACCCACAGACCATGGCAGCGATCCCCCTTACATGCCACCTTGAGTCCTGGAGGTGGCGTTACCCCATTTTCTGGATCACTCACTACACTGGTTATACAGCTGACCGAATAGAATTGTTCCAGAAGACCTGGAGGGGCTGGGCGCTGGCGTATCTGTTTACAGATGGCAGTAACTAGGGCCCACGAAAGTAAAGAACTCAGCCTGGACCGCACAGCTGTGAGGCAGTGGAATTCACTCCCTGGCAGTCGGCTCCCTAGCAGCAGCCAGGTCACCAGGCAAGGCTGCGAGACTTGCTAGCCCAATTCCAAAGCCCTGACGTCCTGCGCCAAGGTTACCCTCCAGGTGGCTGCAGCCAGGTCATCTGGTGACAAGACGGACTTGTCCTCTGACATCATGTTGCGTCAAGTAGCACCTAGGGGCTTTGGAGGGGCACTAAGCCAAAGCGAGGACCAGTGGCCCTCAGAAGTGAGTGCAGTGCACACGCCTTTGTGAGGGAGGCTCTCAGGCCCACGACCTCCAGGGGAGTTTATGCCTGGTCGCGGTACGCTGGGTCTTTCTTGGGTACCATCAGCAAGACTGATTTCTCTTTGGCACACAGCCTAGCTCCCCTCCTCCTCATCCCAGGCCCTGGAATAAGCTAGAACATTCAAAGAGCTGGCTGGGTACAGTATACTTTATTGATGGTACATGACAAGGTAGGGCTCCCCAAGCCCCTCCCCTTCTTCAGGGGGTCTGGGATGGAAACAGTAGAGGTCGGGAGATTCTCAGTGTTTCGGGGGATAAGTTGGGGCAGGGATTCCCCAGCAGCTGAGGGCTCTCTCTTCCTCTTGCTGGGTTGGTGGTCCAGGGGGCTCTTACTCCTTGGAGGCCATGTGGACCATGAGGTCCACCACCCGGTTGCTGTAGCCAAATTCGTTGTCATACCTGGAAGGAGATCAAGAGTGAAAGGCTATTTTCCCGAACTGGCCACCAGAGGGCGCGAGACTCGAGTCCCTTTCCTAGGTGTTGCTCCACATGCGGCCACATACCAGGAAATGAGCTTGACAAAGTGGTCATTGAGAGCAATGCCAGCGCCGGCATCAAAGGTGGAAGAATGAGTGTCACTGTTGAAGTCGCAGGAGACAACCTGGTCCTCCGTGTACCCCAGGATGCCCTTGAGGGGGCCCTCTGATGCCTGCTTCACCACCTTCTTGATGTCGTCATATTTGGCCTAACGAGGTAAAAATAAGATGGTCATTCAAGTTCCAGTCTTGCTGCTTTCCCCCAGACACAAATTCCTAGCCCGCCACCTTTTCCAACCCACACTTACAGCTTTCTCCAGGCGGCAGGTCAGATCCACGACGGACACGTTGGGGGTGGGGACACGGAAGGCCATGCCAGTGAGCTTCCTACAGACAGGGGGAAACAGGCTCAGCACCACTCCTCCTGGCCACCCCCAGGTGCCCAGGGCAGAAAAGCAGCAAGGAACCTCACCCGTTCAGCTCAGGGATGACCTTGCCTACAGCCTTGGCCGCGCCAGTGGAAGCAGGGATGATGTTCTGGGCAGCCCCTCGGCCATCACGCCACAGCTTCCCAGAGGGGCCGTCCACGGTCTTCTGGGTGGCAGTGATGGCATGGACGGTGGTCTGGAAACATGGGGGAAGGAGTGAGGGCCTGCACAGTCCTCATCACCTCACCCGCCCTTGGGAAGAATTACGGGATAGAGTGACCTGACCTTGGAACCCCCAAGGCCCCAGCGCACCCCCCAGCCTAGGACCATGTTCTAAGCAGAAAGAAAGATGGAGTCCTGGGTGAGAAATCAATGGGCTCTGGACACTTTGCCCATCACGCATACCATGAGTCCCTCCACGATGCCGAAGTTGTCATGGATGACCTTGGCCAGAGGAGCCAAGCAGTTGGTGGTACAGGAAGCATTGCTGAAAAGAGGGAGGCACGTCAAGGGCAAGCAGGTCCATCTTGTTGCACACAGTCCTATCAGACCACTTCACTCCCCTCTCCGCTCCCGTGTCATGCTCACCTGACAATCTTGAGGGAGTTGTCATACTTCTCATGGTTCACACCCATCACGAACATGGGGGCATCAGCAGAAGGAGCAGAGATGATGACCCTCTTGGCCCCGCCCTTCAGGTGAGCCTGCAGCAGAAGAGTCACCATAATCCAGGTGCTCCCTTCCCTGGTCTGAGCCTGCGGTGCACATTCTTCTCGCCACACCAAACCCCAGGGTCAACCCCCTCCCATCTTCAGTCTCCCTGGCACTCACCCCAGCCTTCTCCATGGTCGTGAAGACCCCAGTGGACTCCACAACATACTCAGCACCAGCATCACCCCATTTGATGTTGGCGGGATCTCGCCTGCAAGGGAAGACGAGATGCCAATTCAGGGACGTGGGGTACAACGTACCCAAGGTGGTCACCCATCCTAGCACCCCCCTCAAAGCGAATTTCTTTCTGTTCCATCTTCCACACTTACTCCTGGAAGATGGAGATGGACTTTCCATTGATGACAAGTTTCCCGTTCTCAGCCTTGACTGTGCCGTGGAATTTGCCGTGGGTGGAATCGTACTGGAACATGTAGACCTGGAGGAAGGGGGAAGGAGGGCAGTGAGGGGCTGCGCTTTAGCCGGCTCTGCTCCGACAGCGGCTGAAGGGGCAGCACTCACCATGTAGTTGAGGTCAATGAAGGGGTCATTGATGGCGACAATATCCACTTTGCCAGAGTTAAAAGCAGCCCTGGTGACCAGGCGCCCAATACGGCCAAATCTAAGAAAGACAAGGGGTGAGCAGGAATGGGGGGGGGGGGGGACGACGACGACGACAGAGAATCCTCCTGGGCATGGAAGCAGCCCGAGGCCAACGCATCCTCTTTCAGGGGTTAGAAAATGGCACTTCCTTGCCACGAGGGAAGTCCCAGGAGGTCTGATTTTATCCTCCTGCGTAACCCCGCCAGGACAGGCTGGCTTTACAGCATGGCCAAGAAGCGAAGCCTGCCCAAGAGGTGATTAGGTTCGAACACTTGCCCAACTCCCTAGTGTCTACAAGTCCTACCAGGAGAAACGGCAGTGCAGGGCATGGTCTGGCCACTCCCACAGTCTGGGCACATGGCATTTATCACCCCTACTATCTGTGCCCTGAGAACGCTTGTGCTGGTCTGGCCCAGCTTCAGGATACACCCTCTGGGCAGCAAAGACTTGCACAGTTAGCACCACCAAGCTCAAAGGGCAAGAGTAAAGGTCAGAAATTAAGTGGACAGGGAAAGCCCATCCCTTCCTCCAAAATGGAAAGAGGAGGAGAAAAAGGAGTCCTTCTCAACCCCCTAATCTCAGGGCTCTAGTTCGCTAAGCTGCCTGTCCTTGCAAGCCCTCTTCTAAAAATCAGGAGCAGGAGCAACAGCTGTGTGTGCGCGCGTGCGTGTGGGGGGGTGAGAGGTAAAAGAGGGTAGAAGCCCAGGCCCCCAGCTGCAGAAAGGTCAGGCAGCTATATTTAACCCCAGATTAGAGTGGAGTGGGGATCTGATTTCTGGAAGACGGCATGGGAAGAAGGGCAGGATTCCCAAGGCTCACGGACACCTAATCCTCCCAGTGACCTTTATAGCCTTGGCTTTTGGGGTTGGGTCAGCTCTAGGCACCGAAGGAAGAAGAGAGCTTCGAGGAGAGCCAGTGTGATGGCAGGGGCTGCTGCCGCAGGAGCCATTTTGTGGTGGAAAATTTCTAACTACCCATGACTCAGCTCCCCCAACATGGCACTAAGCTGCAGCTACCACACCTCTCCGCATGAAGAAAAAAGAAAAAAAAATGGAAGAAAAAAAAGGACTCCGCTAAACCCACGTTTCTGATTCATCAGAGGACCATCCAGGAAGAGCATCCTTGAGGGAAATTTGGCTGGCAGCTTAAGGGACGGTCTGTGGTCGGAGTTCTGAGGTCCAGCTCTTTCGAGAGCAGGGCTGGGGGAAGCCTTGCCTCACCTGGCTTACGGGACAGAGGCGACTCCACCCCGCTGAGGCAAGACTAGGAGGGTTAGTCATAGGCGAGGAAGGAGGAAGGGTGAAGAGCTACGCGAGGTTGCCTAACGGTGGTTCCTTCGCTTCCTTCCCCGTTGCAACATGGCGGCTGGGTTACCGCAAACCAGCCCTCCCGGCGGGCTGCGCACCCAGCCGAGCCCCGGGAGCCCCGGGCCGCGCCGGAGGGGGGGGGGCGGGGGGGGAGGGGCGCCTCCTCGGCACGTGACCCCGCAGGGCGCGAAAGCAAAGAAAGAAGCCCCGGCCGGGGGATTAAAGGGATGACTAAGCCGGGATGGCGGTGCTGCCGAGGATCGGAGGCAGGTGGGAGGGGAAGGCTGCGCGCTGCTCGAACCCGCAAGGGCGGCCTTGCAGGAGGCGCCACAGCCGGGGATGGGGTGGGGGCCACGAGGCCCTCTGGGGCGAGAGCCTCCGCCAGGTCAGAACACCGACCTTGAGTTCTCCTTGGGGGTGGGGGGGTAGGACCACCGCACCGCGTCCCCCACGCGCTCGCCCGGGGCCGCAGGATTCGATGCCCCACCCTACCCCACCCCCGAACTCACCCGTTCACTCCGACCTTCACCATCGTGTCTCGGGGACGCGGCTGCAGGCAGAGAAAGGCGAGCATTAGAGCGCGGGGGCGGGCGGCGGCTGCAGTCCGGCCGCTGTCCTCCCCTCCCCCCAGGCCTCCATTCCCACCCCGCGCTCGGGCACGTCCGTCCTCCCGCCCCTGCAATGCGGAGGTCCGGCCGGGCACACCCGACCGCGACCACGGCCGTGCAGCCCAGCCCGGCTCCGCGAGCGCCCCCGGTCCCCTTCGGAGCCGTGCCCGGGCCTCTCGCGGCTCCCCTCCGCCTGGCTTTGCGGGGTTTTACCTGGCACTGCACGGGAAGATGCGGCTATCTGTCGAACGGGGAGGAGCAGAGAGCACCAGCGGAGGCTGCAGGCTCAATTTATACCTCCGGGACGCGGCGGGGGGGCGTGGGGGCGCAGGCCCCGCCTCCCGCCGGCTTGCCCAGTCGCGGCCCGAGGGCGCGGAGGCCTGAGCTACGTGCGCCCGTAAAGCCGCGAGTAGCTGGGCCCGCTTTTTTTTTTTGGACCCGCCTGCTTCTTCCAGTGTGCACGCACCAAACGTGTGGGCTAGGGACGGAATGGGGGAGGGGACTGAGACCAGCCCAGTGGAGGAGGTGATCGCTAATGGCACTCGTGGGCACCCTGTGGGCTTGCAGGAGACTGTGGGCCCCAGGACGGGGCTCCTGGTGGCAACGGAAGGCCTCCGAGAGCCAGGGCCGTTCAAGTTGCTGCACAGACGAAATGGGAGGACTTTGGGAGCTGGTGGGATGGGGAATTGGAGCCGGAGCCGGGACCCCTCGCGGTTGCACGCGGCCACCCCCCTCCCCTTTCTTTTAGAGGCTGAGAGGCGGGAAGGCTGAGGAACTTCTCCTCAAGGCTCTTCGGTAGCGGCGGAGGAACCGCAGAGGAAAAGGCACGGGAAGGGTCAGCCCGCCTCCTGCCGGGCTCTGCCCAGCCCCCACTTCCCCCTACCCAGGGCCTGGCTCCCAGCCTCCCTGGGCCGGGGGCCTGGGCTGGCACTGGGCAGTGGGGGCCTGGAGAGGAAGGAGACTCGGGAGGTGGCTGGGGGGTGGGGAGCGGTTTCTGCACTGAAGGTCACGCTGTCCTGCAAGCTCGGGCAGCCCGGAGAGCTGATAATTGGGGCGGACAAACCAGGCCCTGTGTGCACCAGCTGCTCTCCCCCAGGCGGGGCTGGGGCACAGGGGGAGGACGAGAGGCCGGAGGCCTCCCACAGAGTCGCTCCTGGGAGACCTGCGTGCTGTGCCGCCCAAGCCGGAGACAGTGCCCCTTTCACCGTCTCCAGCCCCCACCAGAGAGCGGGACGTGAGGGCGGAAGTCCCTCCCCATCCTGGGACGTGCCAGCCAGCCCGAGCCAGGGACTCCCCTTCCCTGCCTGGGCCCGGGGATGTTGGGGGCAGTGCGAAGCGTCCAGAAGAGGGAAGAAATTGGGAGGTCTTGGGCACGTGGTGGGAACCGGCCTCCAGCCCCACGCGAGGTAGAGGGAGGGATCCATTCCCCTCCAACAGTCCGGAGCCCCAGCTGAGCCGGTTTTGCCAGCTGAGGATGGAAGAGGGGCTGTGTTCAGAACGCTTGAGATGAACCAGGGTTTAGAAGGGGGTGGGGTGGAATGGACGTGGCCCATCAGCAGGTGCTGGGGACTGGGGACCCAGGGGCCTCTTTGCTGGCCCAGCGTAACCTGAGACCAGCCCCCTTTTCTAGCTGAAGAGCCTGTGGCTAAGTTTAGCCCGTCTGGCGATAACCTTTGCTTAAAAGGCAGAGAGCATACTCTCCAGCACCAACTCCAACCCCAGTCCCTGCCCTTTCTGGGATTGCCTTCCCTCCTTGGGGCCCCAGAGCCAAGTCTATGTCTGTCTGGCAGCCATGTGCTTGGTTGGTTCCCAGGCTTTTCACGAACCCCAAGAGCAGGGCCAGAGGACACCTAATGGTGACAGGAGGTGGGGAGGACCACAGGCAGTCTGCTGGGGTAGGGGTTCAGCTGCTGATCTAACCGTTCCATGCCTGCTCAGGCTCAACCAGGACCATTAATTCTTTCCCTGGAACAGGACTTAGGAGCCCCTCGATGCTCCCATACTATCTAGAATGTGTGTCTGAAGTCCCATCTTCCCTTTTGCTGCATGTGTGTCTTTTTCCATTAGTGTCTTCTGCCAAAAAGGGAGCTTGGTGCCCATGGAGCGTTACTGATGCAGCCTGCCGTTGTCATGACAGCAAAGACACCAGTGTTGTCATGAGAGCACGCTCACTGCCTCACGGTCCAGGTGACTCAGCAGAACACACTTGGGGAGCTGAGGGGGTGGGCAGGCTAAAGCAGTGCCTGCGTGAGGGGCTGACTTCCCACAGACCCTCTTAACAGTAAAGCGATTCCTTGCTAGGCAGTCTCCACAGATGGAGGGGACCCAACCTTCCATCAGCCCAGCGACCAGGTCAGTCACCTGTCCCAGAGATGGGCTCAGGGAACACACAGACCAGCCCTTGGTCTGGAGAAGGGTTTTTCCACCTCTGCACCAGACTCTTGCTTTGGGCTGCCTCATTCTGGTGCGGGGTCTGTCTTCTGCATTGTACGGTGTTCAGCCACATCCCCGGTCTCTCCCCACTAGATGCTGATGGACAGCATTCCTCCCACCTAGGTTGTGACGACAAAAAAATCTCTAGGTGTTGCCGAATGTCCCCTGGAGGGCGAAACTGCCCCCAAGTGGAACGTGTCGATCTGGAGACTAGACCCTGCGTGCTTCGCCGCGTGGAGCAATCCTGTCACTTGTGCAGCGTGGGGAGGTCAAGAAGGGGAAGATGAGGCACTGGGGGAGCATGGAGCTTCTCAGATCTCGAGAGAGGCCCCAGGACTTTGCGGCTCCTCTTTCTGGACTGATAATCCTCTCCCTGTCTCCTGCATCTGGGCTAATGTGCAAGATGAAACAGACAAGCCTAGGAAAAATGTCTAAAAGTATATAAAAACATTTATTCACTAGGAAACGGGACTGGCAGACATCTATTCCACTGAAAGCAGCTCACTTCGGTTCAGCTGGGCTAGTTTAAGAGATACGCTTTACATTATAAAGACCATTATATGTTAAAAAGACAGGAAGACAAGCCAACAAGTATTTTACAAGAGCTACAGACTTCTCCGTCACCCCAAGAGACACCCTGCACAGCAGGGATGGGAACAGGCAAGATGACCTCTTAGGGCCTGTGCCTCCGAGGAGGTGCTCGGCGGATGGGCGTCGTCTTCTTGGGTGTCTCATCTTCTGTCATCTCTGCTGAAAGCTCTACTCAAAGGATTGGAGGGATAAGAAAAAGCTGAGTCACAGAGATGGTGAAGAGTAGATCTCGGGGAACAAGCGTGATGGCCCCAGACCCACGCAGCAGAAACAAAACCCAAACTGCGTGAGGGGAAGACACCTCGGGGGAGGGGGTGGACACAGTCTACACAGCAGGACCCCATCAGAACCGACCTCACCCCCCAAGTGACGCTCCCTGTGGGCCAAGGCCGGGACGGAGCATCGTACCTTCCTCGCTGGACTCATCACTCGAGAAGACGATTCTGGGTTTCTTTTTTGAAACTCGCTGTTGGGTGTTTGGGTGCCGAGGGGCAGTGCGGCGGGGCCTGGGAGTGACGAAGTCACCGTCTGATGAGGCTGCAGAAGCCAGATGCTGGTGCCGCTTGGAGACTAGAAAAGGCAGAGACACGAGTCCCCAAAAAAGGAACCTCTGGGAGAAGGGCCTGGTCTCTCCACCGTGGGGCTGCCTCACATACCAGTGGATGGTTTCTTGGCTGATGGGGCTCTCTGGCTGCCCCCTTGGCCAATCTCAAGATCTTCTACTGCGTCCATCCCTCTGGTGTGGCAGACCCGAAGCTTCTGTTCAAACTCATCTATTGTAACCTGGAGGGGAAGAAGAGATGAAGAGCAGGCTTGGAAACAGTTACTTCTATGATGAAAAAGAAACAAGTCCACAAAAAGACATGGTGAATACTTAAATGCAGATCCCCGAGAGCCCAAGCTGAGAGGGGTACACACTGCATGACTTCAAGCATAGGACGTTCTGGAAAAGGCAAAACTGTGGCAACAAACAAATCAGTGGTTGCCAGGGGCTGGGGGGACAGGGGTGAGTGGGGGAGCATAGAGGACTTCCTTGGCAGTGAAACCGCACCGAATGATACTAGAATGATGGACACAGGGCCTTACACACTTGTCCAAACCCACAGAAAGCACACCAAGAGTGACCCCTAAGGTAAACTATGGACTTTGGGTGATAATGATGTGTCAACATAGGTTCATCGATTGTAGCAAATGTGCCACTTTGCTGGGGGATGTTGATCGTGGGGAAGGCTGTGTGTGTGTGGGTGCAGGGGGCATAAGGAGGAATTCTGTACCTTCCACTCGATTTTGCTTTTGAACCTAAAACCGCTCTAAAAAAATAGAGTTTCTTTTTAAAAAGAGAAAAAGACATGAGCAGAAACTGGAGACAGAAAGAGCTGGTCTCAGGTGGTGCTGGTGACGTGGCTGCAGTGCAGCCCGGGGCAGGTGAGGCGGGCCGGGGCGGCACAGACGCGGGTGCGTTTGGACGGCCGGAGGGGCAGCCGGGCTCACCTTGCCCTCGGGCTTGGCCCCGCGCCGCAGCTTGCCCACTACCGACAAAAAAGCACTGAAGACGGACTCATCTGACAGTTTATCCCCGAAGCAGTCAAAGTTGTCCAGCATCTTGCGGAGGCCTCGCTCCGTGAGGGGCAGCTGTGACACACAGTAGGCCAGGTCCCGGTACTGCCGCTCAGTCCTGCGGACGGCAAGGGCCTCGTGAGGAGCCGCGGGACGGAGAGGTACAGGCCCGGCCTTCCTCGGGGCCGCCCCGGGGGACGGCAGCCTACCGGGCCGTGCGGAAGCGCTGACACAGCTTCTCCACCAGGCTCTCGGTCTGCTTGTCCTTGGTGATGTAGGACAGGAGCTGCCTGAGGAAGGGGAGATGTGCACGTGTGACCTCCAGAGGCAGCTCTGACCCGGCACTGAGACAACTCCGTCCCTCCCCGAGCACCAGCCCTCTGTCATCCTCCTGGCCGAGGGAGAGAGTCCCCTCGGCCGTGGCCCACGCCTGCCTCACTGTTCCTCCCGCCCTCTTCCTGTGCCCTCAGCAAAAGGTCCACCCCACCCCCGGAGAAAAGTTCACCGAGAACGGGAATTTATTACAGAAGCAGCTGCCGTGTAGTGAGGACGACTATGTGCCTACGACCATGTTAGAAACTTGACCGTGCGGAAGCCTTTCCAGAACTAAGGGGCCAGTATCCTAGGCCTCCTTTTCCAGAGGAGGGCCGGGCACAGAGAGGTTACTGCCGAAGGCCATATGGCTAAGCAGCAGCAGAGCTAGAATCCAAACACAGGCTCGTGAGATTCCTAAGCCTGTGCTACATGAGAGATGTGCTCCCAGGGAACCTACTTCATGATGGTGTGGAAAGGCTCTTCCTCCACCCCTCCCTCGGGGTCTGACAGGCGGCTGATGATATCTGGAAGGAGGTTATAGATTGCATTGCCCTGGCAGGGAGAGAGAGAGTCATGTTACAGAGACGGTGGGCGCCTGCTCCCTCAGCAGCGAGCTGTCAGCTGCCTGGCTGCCTCTCACCTTGTGGGAAAGCTCATTGAAGAAGTTCTTGGCCAGGGCAGCGATCTGAGGCACGGGGTCGATGAGCAGCACGGCCATCTCGCTCACCTGCCCCTTCACCTTCACCATGTCCTTTAGAATTAGGTGGGTCATCACCAGCCCCGCTGTTCTCCGCACTTGCTGAGCTGGGTCCCGGAGCCTGGGAGTGAAATCTTAAGTCACTGGGACCAATGCTGGCCCAAAAGGCCCTCAGCAGGAATCTATCACCCCTTCTTCTTCTTTTTTTAAGTAAACTCTACCCTCAATGTGGGGCTTGAACTCCTGACCCCAAGATCAAGAGTCTTATGCTCTACTGATTGAGCCAGCCAGGTGCCCCTCTAATACCCCTTCTTAATGTGACATTCTAGAAGCAGTTAGAAAACTGGGGTTGGGGAAAGAGGCCAGGCTTGTAGCCAAGGCTTTGGACGGAGGCGCCAATCCCTATGGGGCCATATTTAGCCAGGGTCTGTACGGGTCAAGTATCGAGCAGATGTTCAGGGTCATGCTAAAGACCAAACACAGTTTTAGTGATTCTCACACTGGCCAAACTGCAGCCTCCCAGAGCTGCCGAGGCCTGCTAAAGTATCATGAGGGGGGCGCCTGGGGGGCTCAGTCAGTTAAGCGTCTGCCTTCGGCTCAGGTCATGATCCTAGGGTCCTGGGATCCAGTCCCACGTGGGGCTCCCCGCTCAGCAGGGAGCCTGCTTCTCCTTTTTCTCCTCCCTCTGCCTGCCGCTCCCCTTGCTTGTTCTGTCAAATAAATAAAATCTTAAAAAAAGAAAATAAAGTGTCACGAGGGATCTCTTACCGAGCATACAGATGAGGTGTCCAGGGGTCCACCAGGTTGGGGAAGCGGATGGCCAGATCTCCAGTAGCAATCATGAGGTTAGACCGGACAATGGGGAGTGAGGACTTTTCCAGCATGGTGAACAGCAGACGAAGCTGGGAGTCACAGAAAGTGGCACTAGCGGGCCAGGAAAGGACCATGAGGGAGGCAGTCAGTCCCCATGCTCTCGGAGCAGGCGCTACCGCCCCGAGGGCCTACCTGACCATGCAGAACTTGCCCAGGGCGAGGGAAGCGGCTGCAGAGAGCTCTGGGTTGCTGTAGAGGCCAGGGTTGTTGCAGACTTTGAGCAGAAGTGGAACAAAAGCAGCCAGGACCTGTGTGCCTGTCGGAAGAGCAGCTCTCGGTTCGGGGCGGGTTATCTCCGCCGCTGGGGAGCAGGCCCCTCAGCAAGTCTTACCATCTAACAGCTCCTTCTCGCAGATGCTACGGATGAGTTCTGCCTCCGTGTCGTCAGCGGCAGCGCCCGCCAGCCCCATCTCCTCCTCCATGGTGGTCTCAGAGCTGGTGTTCTGGTGGGGAAGAAATCAGGCATCATGGCTCGTCCGGGACAGCATTTTTGACTCCAGCCTACCTTTCATTTTGCAGGAACGTATTTGGGGAAAGGCAAGCTCTGCACAACCACTCCTACAACTGTCAAATGTGTCTGTGAAGAGGGAGGACTCCTGAATTAAACAGGAGAAGAACTAGGTCTTTGTCGTTTTGTTTTCACGTTGCCAAATCTGAACTGGCACATTCAAAACTGAACAAACGGCATTTATTTTCAAGTTGCCAAAGCACATTCCTCCATCTCTGAGCCCATCCTCAGAGAGGCACATCATTTCCTGTATACAGTCAACAGACGGATCACGTGGACAATGGTTGAAGGTCACAGAGGTCACACCTTATTTCACGGCTGTGTCTTACTGGTTTGCAAGACATCACTGCCTCTAGTGGGGAACACAAAGTCCCCATCAGGTGGCAGGCCCAGAGACCAAGGCTGATGGAAAAGGGGGGGCCGGGGTGTGCTCATCCTCACAAGCAGCGCCTCTGGGGGGCAGCCTGTATTGCAGGCTGAGGTCCCTAACTCAGTGCCCTCTGTTTCCCTAAAACCTTCCTTCCTGGGTGACCGTGAATGGCTGCTCCATCTCTGTTCTCACTACCCTTTCCCAGAGTAATAACAGTGAGTGTCTTCCTCATTTTATTTAATGGTAGAAAAGCAGGGATCCCCAGGAGGAAATGTGAATGACCTGAGGTCATGAGACAAACCTGGGCAATGCGTGGGACACAAACCCAAATGCCCAGGCACTTCATTCACCTTCTCCTTTGGATCCTTCGCCTTCTGCTCCTGCTCTTCCCGAAGAACCCGGCGCCGACAGAGCTCCCCACTCACTGCCTGCTCCAAATGCACCAGCTGCTGCAGGGCCACGTCTCCGGCCAAGGACAGTAGGTTCATCAGCAGGAAAGTGGGGAGCACAGGGGTGTCCTCTGGAGGAGGGAGAGGGAAAGCAGGGAGAAAAAGACAAAATCAAGTCTCACGGGGCCCCGCACCCTGTTTTGAAGGCTCTTCCCCTAGGTCACAGGCCATACGCAAACTAGCAAAGAAGAGGTGGGGACGGGGGGATGGTGGTAGGGACCAGCGCGATCTGAGTGACAAAAGTGACAGAGTGCGGTCTGGGGAGGGGGAGGGGGAGGGGCTGCTGCAGGAAGCCGTGTTGGCGGTGGCTTCTGGCCTGATAAGGAAAGCAGCAGAATCTGGCTGCTGCCCACCGGGGACCCTCTGCCTACTCACTCGGGCCCTCCTGGGTGGCGCTCTTCTCTCCCAGCTTCGCCAGGGCCTGTTTCGCACAGCCCTGCAATATCTGGGCACAGATCACCTCGGGACCCTCTGCCAGTTGGTAAATGAGGGTCATGGCCGCCTCTTTGAATGGGATCCAGAGTGGGTCTGGGTGGACGAAGCCTGCGGAGGAGAAGGGAGAGGTTACCCCCTGCAGACAAAGGACCGACTCTGCCCAAGGCCTTGGTGATAGCTCACCTTTTGTGATCACCTCCTGCAGTCGCTCAAACAGCCTGTGTTCCTGAGGCAGCCGGAAGGGTGGTTGACGTTTGCTCAGCGAAGGCTGTCGAGAACAGCAAAGATAAAACGGGGGGATGTGTCGAGAGCGGCTAAGAGGACCCCCACTCTCCTTGGTTTGGAGACCCACATACCTTTCTCCTGTCAGAGAGGTTGGCAATGGCATGACACACCTGCTGGGCCAGCCTATAGTCCTGTGGAAACTTCTCGTCCAGCCCAATGCTCACCAGTGTGTCTAAGTTGCTTCCCACAATTTCTGGCTTTCCTCTAGGGGAAGGAAGCCACAGAGTTCAAGCTAGTCGGGAACAGCACTCTGGAGGGCATAATGCCGAGTAGGGTAGGTAACAGCACTCAGTGCGAGGCTTCGTGAGAGCCCTGGAGCACTACAGAAGAGGCTGGGACACGGCTGGCCCTCAGAATCCTTCTTGCTGCACTGCATCCATTATGTCTGCTGGGCTGGGCAGGAGGAGGGGGGAGGGGGCTGGTACTTGCACTATTTTATTTTTTATTTAGGTAGCCAACTCACGCGTACAGCTGCCGGCCCTGACTGCTGGTACCGAGGGGAAGGGAACCTTCTCAGAGCCCTCCTGGCCCCTCTTATCCCTACTGCCTGTCTGGACCCGAGCCTCACCGCGCCATCATCCCAAGAAGCATGACAGAGGAACAGCGCTCCAGAGGAGAGCAGGGGACCTTCTCAGTTGCCCGCTCCCACAGCACCTGGGTCACTGCTGGCTTCAGTTCATCCTTCTGCACAAACTCACAGAGCTGAAGAGAAAAGAGAAAGGGCTCAGGCCAGAAAATAATAATTCACCCGGTGCTTGGTGCACTTCTCTGAAGAGACCCCGAAGAACCCGAAGTGGGTAAAAGCACTACTGAGGCACGGCAAAGGAAGGAGGAGGCTGGAACTGTAGTCGGGGTTTGGGGAGGTACTTCCATCCCTGTCACTTTTCCACCCTCACGCCCTCAAAACTACCTTTACTGAGATGACATATTGAAAGTGACCTTGTTCGGTTCTTTGTGGGTCCATGGATCTGACCACATTCCAGAGAGTTCTAACAGGTCTTGTTACTGTTACAGCTCACCACGTCTAAAACGGAAGGCTTCATCCTTCCTTGCCTTCTCATTTCGCCCGGAGGACCAACACTCTTAGTCACATATGCTTAGAGCTTCACGGCCAACTCATTTTTTCCCACCGAGTCTCACCTATTCTTCCTTTAAACGTGCTCTTCGTGAGGTGCGGCTCCACGGCTCTCCCCCCACCCCGAGTCTAGTGCCTTGACGCTGCACACTCACGGCAGTCCCCTCTCCGCCAGCCTGCTCGTGTTGGACGGGTCTCCCAAACACCTACACCCTCACGCCGTGCCCAGCTCAGCCTGCACGAACAGCCCTCCTCCACCTACGGGAGGGGCTCCGGACCAGGAGCCGACCTGTGACACTGCAGGCCAGGGGCTGCCGCCGGGCTCTTCCTCCCCCCAGCAAGGCGGGAAAGGTGGCCGGCAGTCACGCTCCACCTAGTGGAGGCCGGTGGTCAGCACCCCCTCGGCCTGCGGGCCGCGCCGTCCAAATGCTACACAGCCTATCACGAAAACGCTGGCGAGCAAGGGCGAAGTCCGGCTGCTGTGGAAGGCCTTCAGGGACCTTTACAATTCAGGTCCGACGCTCCCACTTTACTAGCTTTTCCGGGTAACAATTTCCAGCCAGAATGCGATCTTCGTTCCGCAGCTTTCTGTGCTCTTTCCTGGCTTTCCATCTACGTGCTTCCCTCCTTTCTCTAATTCTCTATATTGTACTCATCGACACCCCGCTTAAGTCTAACCACCTGCCTCACACGGTTGTTTCCCGCTCGGGACTCGTCAGAGTAACACAAGTCAAGAGTATGTTTTCCAGAGCTCTTATTGCCCGAGTCTCTCCCGCGAACCAGCTGTAATGAGCCAAGCTCCTTAACCTCGCAGTGCCTCAGACTTCTCACTGCAAAATGCACATTAACAGTATCACCTCAGAGGGTCGTGTGAGGATCACACAAGTTCGCACGAGCAAACTGCTGAGAACAGCGCCTGGCATATAAGAAGTGTTATTATATTACCATCGCTGCTATAACCACTGCTTGTGCCACTTTTCTGGCACTAATTACCTATGTGCTACATCTCTCTATAAATATTTTATGTTTCGTGGCTACCCACTATACCGTTGGTTCCTTTTCAGTTGGGAACTTGAAAACAATCTTACACTTTGTGGGCCTGAGTAAATTGCTGAACACACAGAAACCACTCACTAATACGTGTTGAATGAATAAAGAAAGTAGAAGTAAGGGGGTGCCTGCCTGGCTCTGTTGGAGGAACGTTTAATACTTGATCTTGGGGTTGTGAGTTTGAGCCCCACGCTAGGTGGAGAGATTACTTAAATAAATAAGCTTAAAAAGAAAGAAAGGAAGAAAGAAAGTAGAAGTAAGGAGACTTACAATTTCCTCAAGACACTGAATGGTCCCAACTGAGGCATCCACTAGTAGCAAAGACAGATTCTGAATCAAAGCCTGGGCCTTGGCTCTGTGGGAGTAGCAGAGAGCAGAGGTCGTTAAAAACTGGTAAGTTCGAACCTGGCAAACAGGTTATTAGGGCTATCCGACCACAGCGCTGTATAACTATGTGGGATGGGCTTGACTAGAAATCCAGCCCCACCCTGAGTCCCAATGCCGACCTACAGGCCTATGGATTCAGAACTCTTCTAGAAGGATGCCCCCACCCCCTGCCATTCCTTTAGGAGAGTGCAGACATCCTATGAGAAGCTGACCTCAGAAAAGTTGGCAAAGGCAAAAGTCCCACATATACCTGGCGGAGTCCCCTTTGGGGTTCAGGTAAAGTTGGCGGTAGGCATTAAGCACAGCTTCCCGGACACCAGGCTCTTTAGACCAGATGAGAGGCAGCATGCGGCGTACCCCGAACAGGGCCTGAGGTACCCCAAATTTGAACACCGTCACAAAGAATTCAATCACCTCCTGTACCACTGAGAGGACAGACACAAATGTCACCCATGTGCTTGGCAAAAGTCCCCCAGTACTTAGAGCTAGAACCTTTCTTAGTGTAGCAACATGCAGGTGGCAGCTTTCCTCATTCTTCCCGAAAATGTCAACTCCCAGAAGGCCCTCTCGTGAAATACTCTATGTGTTAAAATGTCTATGCTCCATGGGGTTATCCACAGCCAACAGAAATAAAGAATCCCCGCCCTTCGAAGGAGCAAATAGCTGTCAATAAAATATGGACGAGACTGGTTTTTCCAACCCCAAAGACCCATTCCTTACAGAGAGGGATGCTGGCATACCTGTCGTTGTATTTTCATACATCATCTTGCTGATGATGCTAATGGCCTCTGTGATCTTCAGAGAGAAGCTATAGGCGTCCTGCAGATACTGCACCAGCATCTCCTGCTTCACCAGTTCATCGTTTCCCCTGGATTTCCCAAGCTCTGGCACGCTGCGCTTGTCTTCACAGTCCGCCTGTTCTGGGCCCATGTTCCCTGCGGGCCCCTGGGTATTCTGTGTGGAAGCAGCTGGGCCTAGGAGTTAAGAGAATTACAGGATGGTTATTGCTCGAGGGCATATGGGGCAATCCAACAGCTGTAATATCCCTGGATATTTGTTTCCACAGTGGGAAGGTATACGTTTAGAACCTACTCTAAAATACCTTGGTTCATTCTCGATAAAGATTCCTAAAGTCCTCTATGGTTTGGAAACACCCTTTCACACTGTATGACTATCAAACTTAGGCCCTTGGGCTGCTTCCATTCCAGAGCAGAGACATTGCAACTCTCCTCCAGATTCCTTCAGCACTGGGTTCTGTTAGCCAGGTCAGCGTCTGGCGTAGAGTCAATGGCCCATAAATACTAGTTGAAATGTTTTGTTTGTTAACTGAAAAAGGAAAAGGAATTACCTTTGAAGATTGTCTCCAGGAGATTCAGGAACCTGGTCTCCTCTGACTCCTCTGGGTCCTTGTGACTGAAAGGTTCGGACTCCTGGAAGTGGCCGATGGCTTCTCGAGTGAGAAGGATGGCCTGCCTGGAAGAACATCCATCTGTTACCAACTCGGGACCCACAAGAGCGTCACTGCAGCCTTCTGTCACGGAGCCTATCACACGGTTCCCTCGAGAAGCTAGACCTACTGCCCCCCAAAGAAATGGAACACTTCTCATGCCCACAAAGTTGAGAAGTATCTATTAAGGGTAGAGCTCAAAACACTTTTCCCATTTCTGAAGTGACAAGGCTTTATTACACAGTCTTCAAAAAAACTCAACTAAGACTTTTCAAATTTTAAAGGTCACAAACCTACTTACTCCAAACATATGCTTAAAAACTTTGCTAAGTCAAAGTTTGGAAAAAATAAGTGTTCAATAACTGGCTAATAACTGGTACATCCATACAATGGGATTCAGTGTAGCCATAAAAAATAATGAGGCAGCTATTTATGCGTAAATATTAAAAACACTACAATACATGGTTAGTAAAAAAAGCAAGGTGGTAGATCAGCGGGTAGAAAATTCTACCATCTGCGTAAGGAGGGGAGGAAAAGAACGTATGTTTGACTACATGTCTGTGTTATCTCTAGAAGAATGTGCAATAAACTCAGAATGTTGCTTGCCTATGGAAAGGAGCACTAAGTGGCTGGGAAACAGGTCTGGAAGGGACTTTACAATACATGTCCTTTTTGTACCTTAAAATTTTGTACCATGTGAATGTACTGTCGAATTTTTTTTAAAAGATTTTATCTTTAAGTAATCTCTATACCCAACATGGAGCTCAAACTCATGACCCTGAGATCAAGAGTCACACACTCCAACACTGAGCCACTCGAATTTTACAAACTATAAAACTAAGGCCCAAGAAGTTCAAGCAACTTCCTTGAAATTACAGAACTAGAATTACAGGCTTTCTTCTTCGAATGGAGAGCTTTTGCATATTTAATTATATATTATTTACATTTAGTTGTTTGTGAAGTTTCTTTAAACATTTCTAAAAGTAGAAAAGCATGCTTTAATCGTGGACTATGCCTTTGCCATAAATCTGGTGTTCAGGCCATTACTACAATGAAAACACCTACCATTACCTGGTGGCAGCATACCCTAAGTATAGCTCATTTTAAAGAAACATTGTTCCCCAAAAGTTAATTCTAAACATAAAAAGGTCATTAGAGAATCTTTCACGTACTTGTAACTAGCTTTGGCAAGCAACTGACGGATGCGTGTTTTCACATCTTCAGTGGTCTCTGTATTAGCAATTGCGTCGGGAATCTCATCTTCCTCCTGGGGAAGCTTTAGCAGCTGCTGCAGAGTAGACTTCAATTCCGGCAGCATGGCTTCCCACTCCTCCTCTGGGTCCAGCACTGCAGCTGAATGACAAAGTCTCACTTAGATTCTTTCCTTGGACTTTCTGACAGCATGGAGCATGTCTAGTGCGGAATCCTACGCAGGAACTACTTACAAGCAGCTGCAGCTCGTCTCTGGGCCCTCATCTCTTGTAATTTCTGGATTTCCTTCTGCAGGGGTCCAGCGAGGTCAGTGTCACTAAGCTACCAAGGTCAAATGAGTTGCAGGGTCACTAGGTCACAGAATTTGATCCCTGTTTCCATTTAATTCCTTCTCTTTTGGGTAGATCAAGCTTACTTACCTTGCAGGAAAAGGGATTATTGGCAAGAAAACTGGCCAGCAGCTGAATGGCATTTTTACATACTAGCACTGACTTGTCTGCCAGACGTCCCACTGCTAGGGCCACCACTGCTTGGAAACGTGTCAAGGGGAGAGCCTGTGTGAGGCAGGGAGAGAAGGATGAGCTCACATCCCACGTCATTTCTGCTCAAGAGGATCTTGAAGTGTGCTCCACACGAGCTACCCACTCATTCTAAAGAGAACTTTTCTACGGGATACAAAAGTTTCTCTTTGTAGTGGTTAAGATACAGTGTGGTCCTTAAATGGAGCCAGGCATTTTTGTCCTTGGTAGAGGAAGACCTTTATCACCACTAGTGACAATCTGAATCCTAGACTCTTCTGTGGGACACTAGGTTCCTTTTTTCTTCGGCCTGTACATAGAGTACTGTATGTCTTGACCATGCAGAAGGTTATTCACCTTCTGCTGGACGATTCGGGTAAAGAGCTGCAAAACACGGCTCCGCACAAAGGAGTTGACGTCATGGCCGTGGGCTTGCAAGGTGTCCAAGAACTGGTCTCTGGTGTCTCGGGCTGCTTCTTCCAGTTGATCACCATTCAGAACCTGCAGGACCATCTCTGCCATAGCTGCCAGCACAGCATTGCGCATCACGTGATTCTAAGGGAGAGAAATAGAACTGGTCTGAGGCTCTGCACTCCAAACGTGTCAAACTCTTAAGCCTGTCCAGGCACCAAGAAGTGGCAAGGCCTTAAGTTAAGGGTAAGCTTGCTTCACTATGACTTTTTCTGGTCCGCTGCTTACATATTCACCCCTGAGGTCACTGGAAGGGGCCTTGTCTGCTCAGAGGAGAATACAGGGACAAACCAAACAAGAGCCCCAAACAATTTTCCCCATAAGGTTCATCACATCTATACACCCTTGAAAAGCATTCATTTCTACCTCTCTTCGGAGGCCTCAAAGCCTTTGATCCTTAGTAATAAAACAGCCCCTTCGCCCAGCCTCCCTTCTCACATTTTATTTTATTTTTTTTATTTTGTTAAAGATTTTGTTTTTTATTTATTTGACAGAGACAGCCAGCGAGAGAGGGAACACAAGCAGGGGGAGTGGGAGAGGAAGAAGCAGGCTCCTAGCACGGGAGCCTGATGTGGGGCTCGATCCCAGAACGCTGGGATCACGCCCTGAGCCAAAGGCAGACGCTTAACGACTGTGCCACCCAGGTGCCCCGTCCATTCTCACATTTTAATGACAAAGAATGAGACTCAGGAGAAGCACAAGTCAGCCCTTGGGTAAGGGTAAGTGGACCAAGCAGGTCCACTATGGAATCTGGTGAATAGGGATTGGGGTTTTGCCAGACCAGGAGCTGGAGAACGGGGTCTTGCACAAGAAGTTAAAGTAGATTAGATGACTGAGTAGGCTGTTTTTGTCCTTGACATTCACCTAGAAGTGCCCTGCATCAGTTTGGGAGGCAGCCAGGCAGAAAGAACTGACAGGTGGCATTGCTGGAGTGCAGGTGAGCCAGGTGGTAGGATGAACAGAAGGACTCAGAATCACAGCTGAGCGGCTCTCACTAGACTGAAGGGGTGGAATTGCCGCCCCCCCCACCAGACCTGGATAAAACCAATTGATACTGAAATGGGGATTAATAAATGGCTCTTTAGTCAATGAAGACTATCTGCTTCTCAGTAGGAAGAAACTGCCACCGAGTTATGCTTAGATAACCTGACTTCATGAGAAAGCCATCTTCTTGTTATAAGAAACAGCCTTTCAGCAATGGACTTAAAATCCCCAGAAGAACCCGAGATCCCCAGGGGGCCACATACCTCTCCATCCAAATGATCCAGCAAAATGCACATGCTGGACATCAGGATGGCTGGGATGCGTTCTGCTAGTTCTGTCAGGAAGGCTGCAAAGCCCTTTGCCCCTGCAGGGTCCCGACTCAGCTCCTGGGGACACTTCTGTCCAATTTCTCTATACAGGGAAGAGAACACAGCCACAGCAAGGTAATTCAGTTCCTAGTGAGGGAAGGTAAGACTGCTATCTCGTATCTGAAGAAATCTACAGTGCACAGAGAGTGTACTTCCAATCTTTCTGTGTCTTCCCCCGAGGGAGAGGAGAATCAGAAACTTAGAGAAGAGTCACCTTACAATCTCTCCCACTATGCTCTTCATTCCATACTCAGTTGCCCACAGGCTCACAGCCGTCACCAGTACGGGGGCCAGGTGTTCAAAGTGCTGCAGCATCTGGATGATTTTCACAGTGGCACCTGTGGACATACTGAACGTGAGAAACTGTAGGCAACATGGAAAACGTGGGGCAAAGCAGAGGGCTAACCTACTGAGCATATGGTTGTAACGTGTCAAGGCGACGCCGAGCAGGCGTGTTATGGCTTCCCGGGTGGGGCGGTTCTTCTGGTGACTGATCGTGGGGTTCTCCAGGAGGCGGTAGCAGCAGCCAGTAACCAAACTGAGAAAGGAAGGGATGATGAAGTCAGCTGTGTGGATTCCATTCCATCAGGGCCCTGCTTCATTCATTCACCCTCTCCTGGCCCCAAAGTCAGGGGCTTCTATCTTTCTTCATTCTACTTTTACAAAAGGTTTTATTTATTTATTGGAGAGAGAGGGAGCGTGAGTGGAGGGAAGGGCAGAGGGGGAGGGAGAAGCAGACTCCTCACTGATCAGGGAGCCTGAAGCAGGGTCCGATCCCAGGACCCCGAGATCATGACCCCAGCTGAAGGCAGACACTTAACTGACTAAGCCACCCAGGTGTCCCTTTCTTCATTCTACTAATCACCTTCTACACCACTGACTCTAGATAGGGTCTCTGTCTCTCAAGGTTACCAGCTTTCCACCAGTTATGATGCCTACACAAAACCCAAATATATGAAAAAAGGTAGGGGAAAGTAACCAAACACTTCTCATGGTTAATTCGGTCCTCATCTGGATCAACCTTTTAGCTGCACTGGATGCAGGTGATCACGCCTTTCTCCTAGAAACACACTTCATCTGGCCAGATGCCAGACTCCCGTCCTGAGGTACAATAAGGATTTTTGCTCTCCTCGAGCTGCGCTTACTGATTTAGTAATCTCATTCAGTCTTGGGGCCATAAATACCATTTATATAAGTACACTGTATTCCCAAATGGGCACCCTAGCTCAGCCCCCTCCCCTGTGCTCCAGATTTGTATATGCGACATCAGAGGCAGACAACATTGCTCGGATGTCTGATAAGCACCTCAAACTTTGTATCCAAAGCAGAACTTCTAATTGTCCCCCTCAAAACACGCCCCACAGCCTTGCCCATATTTCAATTACTGGCAACTCCGTTCTTCCGAAAGCTCAGGCGCAAACCTGGGGTGAGTCATCCTTGACTGCACTCTCCTTTAAACCTCACACACATCTGTCAGCTTGTCCTGTAAGCTCCACCTTCGGGAAACAGGTATAGAATCCATGCGCTTCCCCCATCTCCACTGCCATTCTTGGGTCTAAACTCCCACCATCTCTTGCCCAAGTCACTGCACCAGCCCCCTAACTGGTCTCCCGCTTTCTTCATTTCCCTTCCTAGTAATGTAACAGTAACCAGAGCATGATGATTCTGTTAAAGCCCAGGTCAGACCACCTCACCGCCCTGCTCAGAATCCTCGAGCGGCCCCACGTCACGCTAAGAAAATGTCAAAGTCACCACGATGGCCAAGGAGCTGCACCATTGGCTCCATACCGCCTCTGGGACTTCATAGTCTGTCCCTCTCACCTGCCCCGCTGCCCTGTCTCTGGCCTCGCTGCCATCGCCTGTATATGCCAGATACACGCCCTCCTTGGGGTCTTTGTACCCGCTGTCCGTTCCTTGCCCTGGTTATTCCTCCGGATCCTCTCATGGCTCACATGGCCTCCTCTGGGTCTTTGCTCCAAGGTCACCACCTCCGAGAGGTCTTGCTAGAACAGCTGATTTAAGATCACAACGGTCTTCTATCAAACTCCCCATCCCCGCTTCTCTTGTTCTCCAAGGTAATAAACTATAAAATACACCATATATTTTACTTATTTTAAAAATCATCTTCTGCTCTATAATACAAACACTAAGAGGGCAGAAACTTTTGTTTCCAGTGCCTGTCATAATACCAGCCATGGACTCAGAAGACGCTCAGTAAATACTATGTCAAGAATGAATAAATGGGCATGAAAGATGAGAAATTCACGGCAGTATCTAACACTGTTATCTACTTCTAACAACTCTCGGTGTTGTGGCTATACTTCGTGTCCTATAGAAGTGAGGCACAGAACGAAGCATTCAGAAAGAAGGCATATCTAGCAGCAGAGTCCTTGCTCCTCACAGCTCAGGAGCCATCTTAATCACCCACCTGACAAATTCCTCTTCAATTACTGAGTGGTTCCACAGGTGACGAATGTCCAACTGGAGCAGCTGTGTTAGAAGCTGAAGAATTGGCTGCCTCTCCTCTTCCCAGTCAAAGCCATGGGCTGTCTTGGCCCGGGCTTTCTTCCCCTAAAAAAAGGATCATATGCACATTTAGGGAAAAATAAGAAAACACAGCGGGTCAAGATCTGCGAGTCTGAGTGCCCAAACTACCCAATATTGAGATAAGGTAGAAACTAACACAGAAGACATGAACAAATTCCAAAATATAGAAGAGCTTCTCGTCAGGGAAGGCTACGCTGTGATACTTGGGACTACTTCCTCACAAAACCTAAATAAGGACAGAAAGGACTCTCAGAACTGTTGGAGTCCCTTCTTTCCCATCCATTCCCCTACTCTGCAGGGCCCATATTAAGTGAACCAGAAACTCCAAATTACCTTCCCAACGTCCAGGTCCATGAGGCTTGTCTGGCTGCTCATGGTCTCAAAGGATTCCAAGAGGCGTATCAGAGCATAGCAGTTCATTTTGAGAGCATTTAGGTGCGCGCTTCTATCTGACACACTCAAAGCTGCATCATCCAGGATAGCGGGGAGTTCCTGGGAATGACGGGACACCACTGCGAGGGCAAGAATCTGGAGTCGGCTTCGTTCACTTTCCTCATACACCCCAACTTCAAAACACCCAGCAACTGCAGCCATCAGATTACCAAAGATCTGTGTTTCATCTCTCAGTGGTCACAACACAAGCCAAGTCCTTTGGGAGCCCTGACCTTGATACCCTGAACATGCCCTGTCCCCACTCTCTCACTCCAGCTACCCCAGTTTCTCTCTGGCAACTGGAGGAACCACCTCTTTTAAAGAGAGGTAGTTCAAAAGTAGGAAATATTTCTTGTTGGTCTGCCCTTACAGCGAACACACACAACTCTGTATTGCCCACCAAGATTACAGACCTTAATAGGCCAAAGGTCCCCGGGCTTAGCCAAACCAACTGAATCACCACAGCCTTGATATCATCACATGGCTAATAAAATGTAAGAAACAGTAAACAAACAAACAAACAAACACTGACAAACACCTTCCATCCCCTACCCCCTGACCCATAAACACCTTTTATCAGGAATTCCAGAGTATCTTCCTTGAGGCCAGGATCTATACTCCGAAAGTGACTATGAGGGAAAGAAAGTGTGGGGGGTGAGACAGGAAACTACAGAACCCATTCTAGATCAGATCAAACCTGAAGAATCTAATACTTAAAAATATCTGTGAAATTGCTCAACTGAATAAACGTGGTGTTAAGTTGGAGTCAACGCTCATTAGAAGGGATATCAGCACCCAGAGCCTTTATCAGTGAACCTATAATTTGGAATTTTAGGACTAACATGCAAAGTTAGGGTCAACAGCCAACAGTTGCTAAAGTACCAGCCAGCGAGGTGCTTTATACTTACTGTAGAATGCTGTAGACAGTATCAAAATGTTCCAGCATAGCCAGGGGCCCCTGAGCTCGGAAGGCAGCCTGAAATGCTATAAAGATGAAAGAAACTAATTAATATAGAGGGGAGAGGCCTTTTTGGTAAATTCTAGTCATGGCAGAAAATCTTAAAAGTTAATTACTTTTATTGGTTGAATCACAAAAAGAGACGGTTCGTTTCCATGTAACCTATTATATTAATATCTTACTCTTGTCCTATTTTATAATGAAAGCCTTGAGTTTCACCACATCTCTGAGTTCGATAAAACAGATGGTATTATGCCCATTTTACAGAAAAGCGATTAAGTCTCAGAGTAGTTATGTGACTCGTTCAGTGTAGTTAGGAGTGAACACGAACTCAGGACCTTTTTTTTTTTTTTTTAATTTTGAAGTTAAAAAGTGGCAAAAAAACGTAAAGTTCTTATACTTTTCACTCTAATAATGTTAACATCTTATATAACCATAGCACAAGAATCTATTCTAAACTAAGAAATTAATATTAAGTCAGTTAGTTGTTCTATTTATGTCCTTTTCCTGGTCCAGGATCCCATTCAGGATCCCACAGTGCATTTAGTTGTCATGTCTCCTTCCATCTTTGTCTTTCACAGTCTTGACACTTTCAAAGTGTGCTAGTCAGTTATTCTGTAGAATGTGCCTCGGTCTGGGTTTGTTTGCTATTTTCTCATGATTATACTGAGGTTATGCATTTTTGGCAAGGTGAACGCAGAAGGGAGGTTGGGTCCTTTCAATGCATCATACCAAGAAGTACATGATATCAACACCTTATTACTATGTTAACTTTGACCACTTGGTAGTGTTTGCCAGGTGTCTCTTCTGTAAAGTTACTATTTTCCCCTTTGCAGTAATTAAGTGTCTTGTGGGGAGATACTTTGAAACTGTGCAAATATCCTGTCTCTCATCACATTTTGCCCACTATTTTATGCATCTGTCCATGATTCTTGCCTGCCACAATTATTACTGAGGTGTTTATTATATGGTGATTTCTCTTTTCTTTCTTTTCTTTTCTTTCTCTCTCTCTCTTTCCCTCCTCCCTCCCTTCCTTTCTTTTTTTTAAGATTTTATTTTTAGGGGTGCCTGGGTGGCTCAGTCCTTAAGCATCTGCCTTTGGCTCAGGTCATGATCCCAGGGTCCTGGGATCGAGCCCCACATCAAGCCCCGCATTGGGCTCCCTGCTCAGCGGGAAGCCTGCTTGTCCCTCTCCCACTCCCCCCACTTGTGTTCCCTCTCTCTGTCAAATAAATAAATAAAATCTTTAAAAAAAAAAAGATTTTATTTTTAAGTAATCTCTACACCCAACATGAGGCTTCAACTCACAACCCCAAGATTAAGAGCTGTACGCTCTTCTAATTGAGCCAGCTGGGTGCCCCTATATGGTGATTTTTCTATCTCCACCATTCCTTCTACACTTACTAATGGGAATGCCACTTGAAGGATGAGCTGTCCCTTTCCCCTCAGTTATTTATTCAAATCGGAGTAGACTCATGGATATTTCTTTAATTCTGTTTTTTTTTTTTTTAAAGATTTTATTTATTTATGTGACAGAGAGACAGCCAGCGAGAGAGGGAACACAGCAAGGGAGTGAGAGAGGAAGAAGCAGGCTCCCAGCGGAGAAGCCCGATGTGGGACTCGATCCCAGAACGCCGGGATCACGCCCTGAGCCGAAGGCAGACGCCTAACTACTGCGCTACCCAGGCGCCCCTCATTAATTCTGTTTTAATCCATTCCTCCTACTATCTATTTCGTTGCTCAGATTATCCCATACTTGACCACCGGGAGCTCCTTCAGTTGGCCTGTGTCCTTTCAACATGCTCCCTTAACTTTCGCTGTCTTAGTTTCTTGTACCGTAAGATGTTCCAGGCTCATCTGGTACTTTCCTGGCCCAGTACTGGAATCAATCATTCTCAACAGAGTCCTGGTTTCTTTTATGGAACTATGGCATCTAGAAACCAAGTTCAAGGCACTAGTTAGGCTTACTGCTACTGGAGTAGCATAGTTTTTAGGCCCTTTCAGTAGAGAATAGCAGGCATGTATGTGTATATACACACATATCCCCCATACCTATTTTTATCTGTGTATACAGTAAAAACATGAGTTCATTTACACGTTTACTTAATCCTAGTATAAACACAAAACAGTTTCAGAACTGCTAACCTGCACTCCTGTAAAAAAATAATTACTAACTTAACTTACAATAATTGTGTAAAATTCTTTTTTCCAGAGTATACAGTCAAAATACTACTGCTTTTCCGGGGTGCCTGGGTGGCACAGCGGTTAAGCGTCTGCCTTCACGCTCAGGGTGTGGTCCCGGCGTTATGGGATCGAGCCCCGCGTCAGGCTCCTCTGCTGTGAGCCTGCTTTTTCCTCTACCGCTCCCCCTGCTTGTGTTCCCTCTCTCGCTGGCTGTCTCTGTCAAATAAATAAATAAAATCTTTAAAAAAAAAAAATACTACTGCTTTTCCAAGTTACGTAGGTTAGTTCTTTTCTTCCCTACTCCGTAATGTGATTATGTCAAACACTTGTCACGTACTTGTTGCCACTTTATATTACATTCTGAAAATCCAGTGTCTTTTGATTCTCAAGCACGGTGCTCTTTTCATCCTGATTGTACTGCTTCTAGAGAGACACTTCAGTGTCAACGGCAGTAGAGTCGGATTACGTCTTACAACATGTAGGAGTGGCAAGGCAGTATGGGAGTTAGATTTTGAACCAAGTTGTACACCAAGCTCTTTCTGAGGAAGGGGAAGGAAATAATTCCACTGAATTCTTCTTTTCTGCAATACCAAGCTGGTTTGGCTTGAAAGTAAAGCCAGAATCTTGTACTCCAAGTATCACTGCTGGCATTGACCCGATTCATTATAGTGTTAGGATGTCCAACTACGTACAAATCCTCTGTGATTTTTTTTTAAAGATTTTATTTATTTATTTGACAGAGAGAGCGAGCGCATGCACAGCACGCAGAACAGCAGGCAGCGGGAGAGGGAGAAGCAGGCTTCCTGCTGAGCATGGAGCCCAACATGGGACTGGATCCCAGGACCCTGGGATCATGACCCGAGCCAAAGGCAGAAGCTTAACCATCTGAGCCACCCAGGCGCCCCTCCTCTGTGATTTTTAACAAGCTGTCTTATTCCTCCAGTTCTTACAGCCTCCCTAGCACTATAATAACACATTCTCCTCTTTCTTTATACTTCTTACCCTATGCCTCTCTGACTAGTAGATGATTGTTTTCCACTTCACCAAAAAGAACGAGACCCAAAGAAAGCATAGGTTCTCTCGTAATCCTGCTTCCCTAGCAGCAAACCTCTCTGCCAACATCTTCCCATTCTTTGCCTGAGTCTCAAGCAAAACGTTTCTCTCTTCTAAAGCTAACCTGTCCCGCTGCTCCAAAGATTTATTGCCTCTTTTTCGCCTTTGCTTTTATCCTGTTGAGGACCTGCTCTTATCCTGCCAACATGCTCAGGCCTCCCTTTAAAACAAACAAAACAAAAATGCTCAATGCCTTTCATTTGACCTTGCTATCATGTCCCTTTTAAATTGTGTCTCCTCTTTCAATTTCCTGAAATCTGTTTCTGAGATTTACCAATTTAACAACTATTCTCTCAAAGATTACCAACTACCCATTTTTCATTACAACCAGTGATTTTCTTGGTCCATATATCTCTTTAATTCTTTGAAGCATTACCTACTGATCTAGTCTAGAGTCAGACTGCTTTAGGTTTACATTTGGCTTGAACATTTACCAGGCCAACCTACTTAGCTTACTAAGTCTGTTTCCTCTTCTCTAAATTAGGTGTAATAAAGGATCACACCTAGAGGGCTTTTCAGAATTTTTTGGTAAAGGTTAAGTAGAGATAATCCCTATGAAGCAGTCAGAACAATACTGAGCATACACTGTACCTCCGTATATGTAAGCTATTAACCACTCTTACAAACCTCCTTCTGTGATCTGGAAAATATAAAAAATGGAAAAGAGAAAGACACAAGCACTGTTACCATCTGGCTAAATTTTGTCTGTCTATTTTGTATGCCCAGTATTTCTGCTGTTGAGGCCATATCACATATTCACATCTCTGTTCTGCATTTCAAAATTTAATATTACAATAAGTCTATTATAACGCCTTAGTAAATAATTTTTAATGGTCACATAATATTCCACTGAATGTACATATCTTAATTAACTTACTATTATTCTATCCTAGACATTATGGTATTTCTTCTTCTTCTTCTTCTTCTTTTAAAAGTAGGTTTCATGCCCAACATGGGGCTTGAACTCATGACCCTGAGATCAAGAGTCGCATGCTCTACTGACTGAGTCAGCCAGGTGCCCCTACTGCTAGACATTACGGTATTTCTAATTTTTTCCACTAACATTCACAATACAGAGCATCTGGGTGGCTCAGTCAGTTAAGCGCCTGCCTTTGGCTAGTTTACGATCCCAGTGTCCTGGGATCCAGTCCCTGCGGGGAGTCTGCTTCTCCTTCTGCCCCTTCCCCCTGCTCATGCTCCCCACCTGCCCCCCCACCGAAAAAGTCACAACACATTTACTCCCCTGGCAAACTTGGATTAAATCCAACTGTTTGCTTACTCCATTCATGTAATTACACAAATAAAAATGGCTTGACAAAAATACACAATCATGCTGACTAGTCTCCTTTTAAACTTATGACCATTAATCTCAAATGGGCCCTTAGTATTTCTCACTAAGCCTACTGCAAATTCCCAGGCATACTCACTTTCTTCTAGGCAATTACTTCATACTTTTCCTCTGCACAGAAGATCAAGACCTTCTTCCCCAGCTCCTTCTCAGTTAAAGGGTTCATTTCCTATCTCACGGAGAAAAGAATCACACAGAAGAGAACTTCCAGCTGCCCCAAGATCTGTATCTCCCTGCACTGTCTGCATCGGTGCCCATGTACTCCACCTTCTCTTTTCCTGTTGTGGATAAACTGCTGCCTTCTAATAAAACCATCTCCTCTCCCTGCGTACCGGATCACACACTCTCTCACCTACTGAAGACACTGCACCAACACTCGGCCCCTCTCCCTCCTGCATCATCAACCTTTCCTTCTCTGATCGTTTCCATTCAGCACATACACATGCAAGGCTGCCCATCTCACAAAAAATCCTCCCTCAACTCTACCTCCTCCTCTACTATCAGCCCATGTCTCTGTTTCTCATTAAAGCAAAACAACCACAAAGAGTTATCTAAACTGTCCTCTCATTTTCTCATCAACCTCTTCCAGTTAGGCTTTTGCCCCCACCACTCCTCTGAAACCACTTTCCCCAAGGTTGCAATTGCCACGCTGCGAAGTCTAGTCATTAATTTGCAGTTCAGCTCTCCCTTTCTTTTTGAAATGTTCTCATAATTTCGCCTCCAGTTAGCGCCTCTGTTCACTTTCTGCCTCAATGACTTGCACTCAGTTTCTCCTACTGGTTCTTTCTCACTTTCCCAGCTACATACTTCCCATATTGTACTGTCTCAGATCTTTGTTTTTTTTTTTTAAGATTTTATTTATTTATTTGACAGAGAGAGAGAGAGCCAGCCAGTGAGAGAGGGAACACAAGCAGGGGGAGTGGGAGAGGAAGAAGCAAGATCCCAGCAGAGCAGGGAGCCTGATGCGGGGCTCAATCCCAGGACCCTGGGATCATGACGTGAGCCAAAGGCAGAGGTTTAACAACTGAGCCGCCCAGGTGCCCCATGGACTGTCTCAGATCTTAAGTCTTTAAATTGCTTTTCTTCTCCATCTACATTCAAATTTCAAGGTTTTTTTTTTTTTTTTTAAAGATTTTATTTATTTATTTGATAGAGAGAGAGAGAGAGAGACAGCCAGAGAGAGAGGGAACACAAGCAGGGGGAGTGGGAGAGGAAGAAGCAGTCTCCCAGCGGAGGAGCCTGATGTGGGGCTCGATCCCAGAACACTGGAATCAGGCCCTGAGCTGAAGGCAGACGCTTGACTGAGCCACCCAGGTGCCCCCAAATTTCATAGCTTTAAATACCTTCTACATGCTGAATTTTAAACCCCAAATGTATAGCTGTAGCGAGCACTTCTCCCCTGAACTCCACAACTCTACAACTAAGACTAACTCTGTTCCTCTCATATTCTGCTCCATCTCAGTAAATGTCAGCCCCATTCTTTCAAAAGCCTTGTCATCATGCTAGATTCTTCTTTCTCAAACCCTATAAATTCAAGCAAACCCATCAACAATCCTGTTTGCTCAACTTTCAACATCTGTTTAGTACCTAACTTTTTATGATTACCTCCACTGTTATCACCCCAGGCAAGCTACCTGGTACTGGCGTATAGCCTCTCAATTGGTCTCCCCGCTTCTTCACTTGCCCCTCACACTCTCTATTCCACACAACAATGACACTTTAAAAACGTCAGACTGTGTCAGTCCTGTACTTGAAACCCAATGGCTTTCAAACCCACTCACACTGAAGCTAAACCTTTACCATGACCCACAAGACTCTAGATTAGTGCTTCTCCAACTTAAATGTGCATGTGAATTACCTAGGGATCTTCTTAAAGATGGATTTTCTGATTCAGTAGTTCCTTGTTGGATCTTGGATTTCTGGTAAGTTCCTAAATCATGATTCTAACGTTGCTCGTTTGAAGACCACACTTTGAGGAGCATGACTGTAGAAGAATCTGTATCACCTCTCACCTGACCTCTTTTTCCCTAGCTCACTTCACTCCAACCATATTGGCATTTTCCCACCTCAGAGCCATGGTACTGGCTTTTCTCTCCGCTTAGAATGCCTACGAGAATTGGCATAGTTCACTTCCTCACTTTTAAGGCCTCTGCTCGAATGTCACCTATCAGCAAGCCGTCTCTGATCATCCAACATAAAATGCAGTTCCTACCCCGCCACACCATATCTTGTTTATCTTGCTTATTTTTCTCCCTGGCACTTGTAACCATCTAATATATCCCATATTTATTTATTCCTTGTTGAGAACCTTGAGAGAAAGAACGCTGTCAACTTGTCTGTTTTGTTCACTGTTGTATATCCAGTACCCAGAATACTGCCTGGCACACAGTGTGACGTCAGTAAATACTGGTTCAACAAATTCAATGATCTGACCTTATAGAACTTATAGTTAGGGCTCTAAACACCAAAAGCAATGCAATTGTTATAAAAAGAACTCTTAGAGTGATTATCTATTTAACAAATGATGCATTATAATAACTGAAGAACAAACGATTACAGTGTAGCCTGTGCAACTGGTGATGCGTATATCAACACGGGAAGGAGAGAACGTTCTTTTTTTTTTTTTTTTAAAAGAGTTTATTTATTTATTTGACAGAGATAGAGATAGCCAGCGAGAGAGGGAACACAAGCAGGGGGAGTGGGAGAGGAAGAAGCAGGCTCCCAGCGGAGGAGCCTGATGTGGGGCTCGATCCCATAACACCGGGATCACGCCCTGAGCTGAAGGCAGATGCTCAACGACTGCGCCACTCAGGCGCCCCAAGGAGAGAACATTCTATCTCTCCCCTACAGTGGATACTGTTGGCTAGCCACCTACCCGTTGACCTCCACACTCTGCCTTCTTTGCTTACCAAATGGTGATATGTCTAGGTTTGGGGAGGCTCCTAGATAATAATCTTGATCAATTTAGACAATCTGGGTGATTCTATTTCCCTCACCAGTAATTAGTTAGGGAAATAGGCAAAGTCCAATTCTGGCTAAATCTGTTGGGAGGCTTCTGGTAAAGTTTTAAAAAAAGAAGAAGAAAAGAAAAAGCATATGATAAAAAAAAAATCATCTTTTCTACCTCTGTACATCAGAGCAAGGAGCTGCCATCTAACAACCATGACGGGAAGGCCAAGAGGAGACAAGCTGGAGTTAAATTATCAAGCCGCTGTGTTAACCAACCCTTCTTATTGTAAGAGATAACAAATGAAGTAGGTTATTATTCCTATCTTTACGGATGAGGAAACTGAGGCAGAGAGAATAAGTAACTTGTCCAACGTCAAAGTGGTAGAGCCAGGATTCAGATAGCTTGGCTCCAGAGTCTTAATTTCTACTCTATGTACCTCTCCAAAGCAACTTAATTGATATAAGACCACTTCCAATAAGCATAGTGACATTATGGTGTCTCACTGATAATGTATAAATTGTCTTGTTCATCTGTAGGTTTCAATAGATAACTGCATTGTCCATACACTGTTCAGTGTTGCAGCTGCTGTATATACGTGTGTGTCTCTCCCCCGCCGTGACTGCACTCTCTTGGAAACAAGAGATCTAGATTTTAAAGAAGTATTACCTGAAACGGGTCAGGTCAAGTCCCACACGTTCTGAGAAAGCTACCTTCTCCTATAACCTTTAAATCCACCAGAATTTAATTTTGGCATACGATAAGAGGTAAAGATCAAAAATAAGTTTTTGTCCAAAGAGTAGCACGTACACCCAGGCTGTTTATTGAATATTTGAGGAAAGGAGGTCAGTGTGTATCCTCTCCACGTAATATATCCCAAGCAATGCTAAGAAAAAGCAGTGACTAGGAAAGACAGGTTCTTTGCCCTCATGGAGCTTAGTGGTGTAGTGGAACAGACAGACAATATAATTACATGTGGGATGGTTGTTTTGAAGTGCTAGGCACAGTAGCAGCTATGGAGTCTTACCTCTAAGCTGTGATGGAAGATTTCTGATGGACAATATCTCTTGCACAACATATTGATTCACCCCTCCACTTTTCAACAACTCCTCTGGGGATAAAGGCAGATGGAACTCATACAGCTGGGGAGACATCTTTCCCCCACTGGCTCACAGGGCTGGAAACCAAACAGCAAATAGGTAAGGGTCTATATCCAAGGTCTGTCTTTTTATCTGGTTCTATTATTCCTCCCCCCTCCAATATATGATGTTTATATTAAACTTATATCAAAATGGTGCCATTATCTTAGAGGATGTGAGATCAACCCTGGACTAGAATCTAATTCTAGTAGTAACTCTGCCATTTGGTCATGTCCCGTGAACCTCATCTGCAAAACGGAGTTACTAATCTTTGATTACTTTACAAAATTGCTCTGAGGATCAAATGAGTCAAGGGCTATGAAAATGTTTAAAGAGCTGTAAAGTGATCAATGCATCAAGTTAGCATTATTATTTCCGTTTTTATGGACAAAGCTTAAGCACTGAAAGAATGTCTCACCCGAGGCCAGGACAATGGGCCAGCATGGGCTAGTGGGTGTCTTGGTCCCAGAATGGGACCATTTAATATTTAACATTTGTTTACTATGTGTCACGTACTCGTGGGGCTATTCGAATACATCATATCTGATCTAGTTCTCCCAATGCCAAACTCAAGGAATGCATAATAATATAGCCCAATTTACAGATGAGGAAATTGAAGCTAAGAAAGGTTAAGCGATCTGCCCATATTCCGCTGCGGATCTGTAAAACTTACTGTTTCTACTACATCTTACCCCAAGGACGCACGGAACCTCCCCCCCTCTCCCAGGCGGCCTAATACCGCGTCATATTGCCCGGTACCCAACATTCCCAGTCTTTCACTCCCGCTGCCCATTAACACCACACCTCAGAAGAGTTCTCCCGCCGCTCCTCGGACTCAGGTTGTGAGGCCGAAATGAAGGAAAAAACACGGGGTGCACAATACGCACCAATCAGCACGGCAGCACACGAGCTGGCAGAGAAACCGGCCAATCCCAAGCAGGCGGAGGCAAAATCCCGCCTCACAGCCAGGCGCCGCGCGGGCAAAGCCACAAACGTGGAGTTCAAATCTCAACGGCCGTTAGGAGGCCAATCGCGACACTCACTGCGGAGACCAGCCAATCACATAGCAGGAGCCGGGAAGCCGGGCCCTGCCGCTGAGAGAGGGGCGGGGCCTAGATCCAGTACCCGCCCCCTTCGCCTTGCGGCCGCTTGGTTATGCTGCGCTTCTAGCCGGGAAGTGGTAGTGCCCCTGGACTAGGGATCCACTGAGTCACGCCCCAGGACAGGAGGCAAGTCCCAGCCGGGAGTTTAGAAGGCTTAGGCTCTAATCCACGTTCCGCCATCTCCTCTGCTGTGTGACGTCCAGCAGGTCACTTCACTGTCTGAGCCTTAGATTTCCTCCCCTGTAGGAAAGGGGTAATAAAAACAGCTACAGCGCAAAACTGTTGAGAGGCACAGAAAAAGAAAGCTCGGGGTTCCAGGGTCTGCACCTTCATTTCCCTCACAGTTGAGGGACTCCCCCCAGGAAAGGGCGAATTTTCTTGAAATTCAGTATGGGGGCGTCCGAAGCAAAGGCGAGACGAGGCGCTCAGCTCTTCCGGTGCTGCAAGACTTCTGCAGGCGAACCGGAAGCGCCAGGGCGGGGCGAGCCGGGGCGGGGCAAGCCGGGACGGGGGAGGTGTCAAGGCCTCCGTACACCGGAACCCGGAGGGCGGGGCTTATGATTGGGGAGGGAGGGACCGAGGCGGGGTGAGTCTCAAGATGGATTCCTCCACTTAGTGCAGTCTGAGGCCAGCGCGGAAGGTCACTGTCAGCTTGAAGGCCGCGTGCGACGCTTTGCTTATGCTCGTGCGGTGTGCTTTTGTGGGGGAGAGACGAGAGCAATGGCAGGGAGCCTATCGTTGGGGGCAGGAAGGGCCCTATGGGACCGGGTGCCCTTGGCCTGCAGAAGCTTTTCTCTGGGTAAGTGGCTGATGTATAAAAACGCCCCGAGAACTGCTTGTCTGTAAGCGGCTCATATTCATTCCATTTCTTCCCCATCCCTAGGTCTTCCTAGAATGTTCCATGTAAGGCTCACTCTCCCTCCTCCCAAAGTGGTTGATCGTTGGAACGAGAAGAGGGCCATGTTCGGGGTGTATGACAACATCGGGATCCTGGGTAAGACACGACTCCATGGCACAGAATTTCAGAATGGCAATTGTGCCGTAAAGACTTTTTTTCACCTGTGTAGAAATGGTACCGTACTCAGTAGTAAGAGCAGACCCGTAAGTGTCTCTTTAGGTTGTGTTCACTGCTGTTAGTCCTTATAATAACTTTTTCACTTTACAGGCAAGAAAACTGAGGCACAGAGACGTTGTGTGATTTTCCCAAAGCAAGTAAATGGCAGTGTCAGAATTTGAACCCCAAGCAGTCTGGTTCCAGAGACTGTGCTCTTGATCATGTGGTGTAATGTGTCTTGTCTATAGACGTAGCTCAGGGAAATGCAACTGTGTGCTGAAGGCTGAGCCGGGTCGGGGCTGTTTTCCTCTTGTCTTGGAACTAATACGTTCTTTCACATTTCACAGGAGACTTTGAAATGCACCCCAAAGAACTGATCAGGGGCCCCAGATGGCTTCGGGGCTGGAAGGGGAATGAATTACAACGTTGTATCCGAAAGAAGAAAATGGTTGGAAATAGGATGTTCATTGATGACCTGCACAACCTTAACAAGCGCATCAGCTACCTCTACAAACATTTCAATCGACATGGAAAGTATCGGTAGAAGAGAAAGCCGGGAACTGTGGAAGAGTCATATCTGTCACCCCAGAGAGGGGGAACAGTACTTTTCCTTATAAGGAAAGGAATTTGTATACTCCCTGTAATAAAATAGGGCTTCTTTGGAATCTGTTATCCACACACTTTATTTTACTCTAGATGCTAGTTTTACTCATTTGTGTAGACTGTGAAGTCTGACTCATCCATAAGTCCTGTAGTCTTAGGTTTGGACCATTTGCCTTTTGCAGACTAGCCATACCTATAGCTTTTAAAAAAGAAAAATTATTGCTGGCACTTTTTGACATTTAGCCCTTCATGTATTGAAAGTGGTAATTTTTAATTGCCTCATAATTCTGTTATGTTAAATGTATTTTTAAAAACACTTTCACACTGGTTGAAATATAACAGATAAATGGAATTATGCTTCTGCGTTCTCATCAAAAATATTGGGTACCTTTTCTGAGCTGAGAATAGGAAAAACAAAATGTAGTAGATAATATGCTTTTCTAGTTAGGGAATAAAGATATATTCTCACAAGTACACTTTAATATGAGGCATTAAGTACCATATGAATGGTTTACATCCTAAGCCTGACTGATCATCAGAATCATCTTGGTAGTTTCACAATTTCAAAAGCCTGGTTCCTGCCTCCAAAGATTTGTGATCTGTAGAGCTGAGCTGAGTCTTGCACATCTATGTGTTGTTTTTTTTAAAAACACATTTTAAAAATGTATCCATACATACAATGCAAAATTTTAAATTACTAAAGTGAATCAGGTGAGAAGTTTTCTCACAGCCTGTTTTTCTGTGCTCCTTCACAGAGGTGACCACTCTTTTCCCAGAGGCAACCATTTTTAAAAGATTCTTTTTAGTCTTTGGACACACACTGTGCATGTACAAGCATATATTAACTGTGTATCTCCTTTTGAGAGGAGTAGGATTCCATTCTCACTGTTCTGTACCTTTCTTATTTACTTAATATAACTTGGATATTGTTTATATCCTCACATTCTCTACCATAATGTTTTACTAGTTCCATTTTGATAGATACTTAGATTGTTTCCAGGTTTTTACTCAAAGTATTACTCCTCTAGTTTTTGATAATTCTGATTGAAATCACTCAGGTAATTTTAATTAGACATGTTTGGAAACCTCTGACATGGAGATTAATGATCTAGATAAGAGATTGTATTTGGCCTAGTCAGGAGAGGTTTCCTAGAAGAGGTTGGAATTCAGTAAGGGAAGAAAGAAGTGGTAGAACATTTCAAGTGAGGAAGAGAAAAGTGCTCACTGGTGCATATGACCCAGCAATTCCACTCCTGTTGGGTATGTACGCAACACAAATGAGAACATGTTCATGCAAAAACTGGTACACAGACGTTCATAGCATTGTTATTCATAATGGCCAGAAAGAAGAAACAACCCAAATGTCTATCAACTGATAAATAAAGAAAATGTGTGGGAGTGCCTGGGTGGCTCAGTTGGTTAAGCGTCTGCCTTCAGTTTGGGTCATGATCCCAGGGTCCTGGGATTGAGCCCCAAGTGCTGGGCTCCCTGCTCAGCAGGGAGCCTGCTTCTCTCTCTCCCTCTGCCTCTCCTCCAGCTTGTGCCCCCTGCCTCTTACTCACTCTCTCTCTCAAATAAATAAATAAATAAATAAAATCTTTTTTTATCCTTTAAGATTTTATTTCTTTATTTAACAGAGAGAGAGCCAGCCAGTGAGAGAGGGAACACAGGCAGGGGGAGAGGAAGAGGAAGAAGCAGGTTCCCAGCAGAGGAGCCTGATGTGGGGCTCGATCCCAGGTCTCTGGGATCATGCCCTGAGCCGAAGGCAGACGTTTAACGACTGAGCCACCCAGGCGCCCCAAATAAATAAAATCTTTAAAAAAATCATGTATGTAAATTAGAAGTTCATGAACAGAAAATAACACATTTTGCAAAAACAAGCAATTTGTAACATCTATGGCTGGGGAGGGGAATAGGGGAAAAAAGATTAAAAAAATGAAACAAATCTTTCGATGGATAAGTAAAGATCATGTGGTGTTCCAGAAAACAATGTTCTATTTTTGTCTTTAGGGTTATTAATATTCTAAGAAACATTCATATTTATTTATTCCTGTTGGTTTCTTAAACTTATCAGTGTTTATTATAACAAGTCAAACTTTATGCACTCTGAAGTACCTTTTGGTATTCTCACCACCTATTACACAATGGTGTAATACACATGTACAATATATGTATGTTCATTGCTGGTTTGGGGTATATAATAAAAGGTAGTTCAAGATAGCTGTACATATTAGTTTTCTGGGGCTGCCTTAACAAAATATATGACTTTGGTGGCTTAAACAACAACAATTTATTGTTTCACATTTCCAGAGGCTTAGAAGTCTGAGATCAGTGTCAGCAGGATTGGTTCTCCTGAGGGCTGTGAGGGAGAATCTATTTCATGCCTCTCTCCTAGCTTCTGGTGGTTTGCTGGCAATCTTTGGTGTTCCTTGTCTTGTAAACATATCAGCCAGCTCTCTACCTTCATGTTAAAATGGCATTCTCCCCATGTGTGTGTCTCCAAATCTTCCCATTTTATAAAGATACTAGTCATACCAGAGTGGGGCCCCCTCTACTCCAATATGACATCATCTTAACTAATTACATCTGCAACAACCCTATTTCCAAATAAGATCACATTCTGAGGTACTGAGGGTTAGGACTTCAACATAAAAAAAAGTTGTTTAAAATATTTTATTTTTAAGTAATCTCTACACTGAACGTGGGGCTCAAACTCACAACCCCAAGAGCAAGAGTCACATGCTCCACAAACGGAGCCAGCCAGGTGCCCTGGGACTTTAACACAAAAATTTTTGAAGGACACGATTGAACCCATAACAATAGTCTTCAGTCTCCCCAGTACACACATATACCACACTGGTATATATCACGGACATGCATATATCTATCAATGTATCTACCACCTTCTTTTGCTTTTGTTGTTAGTTCTTGAAATTCATGATTCCTTATAGCTTCAATAGATTCTCCAGGTTTGATCTTGGAAGAGGAAGCCAGTGGCCTCTATTAGTTATCTTGTCAGGAAACTGGATTTACACTTCTCAATCCCCTCCTTTCTCATTAACCCTACCCCCCACTCCTCTTCATCATAGTTATCTCAGCATTTTAGCTTAAATCAGTAGGCAGTATCTACATTTTTAGGACCATGTCAATATTGTTTACTACATAGTGTACTGTGGAATAACTTGTGTTTCTTATTTAAAAACTCTATATCTTTATTGAGACACAATTTGCCCAATTCAATGGCTTTTAGTATAGTCACTGAATTGTACATCCATCATCATACTCAATTTTTGAACTTTTTCATCATTACTCCAAAATGAAACCCTATACCCCTTAGTTGTCACCCTCAATTCCTCCTCCCTCCCAGTTCTAGAGAGCCACTAACCCACATTCTGTCCCTATAGATTCTTGCCTATTCTGGATATTTCATCTGAATGGAATCACACCATATTTAATCCTTTGTGACTGGTTTTTTAAACTTAGCATAGTACTTTCAAGGTTCATCCGTGTCGTAGCATGTATCAGTACTTCATTCCTTTTTATTGCTGAATAATATTCCATTGTATGGATATACCACACCATATTTACCCATTTATCAGTTGGTGGACATTTGGGTTGTTTTTACTTTTTGGCTATTCTGAATAATGTGACCTATGAACATTCGTGTAACGAGGTTTTGTGTGGACATTTTCATTTCTCTTACGTATACACCTAGAAGTGGAATTGCTGGGTCACATGGTAACTCTATGCTTAACCGTTTGAGGAATTGTCAACTCTTTTCCAAATTGGCTGCATTATTTTGCATCTCTACCTGCAGTGTATAAGGGTTTAATTTCTCCACATGTTTGGCAACACTTGGTATTATCTGTTTGTTTGTTTGTTTTTCATTATAGCCATCTAGTGGTCATAAGGTAGTATCTCACTATGGCTTCGATTTGTATTTCCCTGATGGCTAATGATGTAAGGCATCTTTTCTTGTGCTTATTGGCCATTTGCATATCTTCTTTTGAGACGTAGAACTATGTTTTCTTTTAAGACCTTTATAGTTTTAGCTCTTACATTTAAGTTTTTGAAACATTTTGAGTTAATGTTTGTGTATGGTGAGGTAGGCAACCAAATTCATTCTTTTGCATGTTGACATCCAGTTAACCCAGCAGCACTTATTGAAAAGATTATTCTTTCCCCCGTTATATGGTCTTGGCACCCTTGTTGAAAATCAATTGACATAAATGTGAAGTAACTTCCATTTCTTATTTAACTTTTTGTTTTTCCTTAAGTTAATAATTATCTTTTTTGGGTATAATTTTCTATGTATCTATCTCCATTTTTTCCCCATATGTCTCACCAGACCTGTAAAAATACTTGTTCATATTATTTTTCAAATATTTAAACATGTCAGATACTTTATCAATTTTTTTTCTCTGGAGACTTTCCTGCAGTTTTTTCTATCTTCTTATTTCAGTCAGGACACTTTGTTTCTGGGTCTGCGGCACAGCTACCATTCCAAGGATTTTCTTTGACCAGCTCTGTGTGTGGACCCAGCATTCCATTCCTTACACCTATTGCCTTCTTCTTTCTTGTTTGCCAGAGTGCATCTTGTAGTAGCCTGCTTGAAAAGAGAGGTAAGAATTTGATGCTGAAAGAAGTCTATATTCTACCTTTTGATATATATTGATCTTTTTTTTTTATATTGACCTTGTATTGATAGTTTGGTTGGTATGGAATTCTAGATTAATGATCATTTTTCTTCAGAATCTTAAAGGCACTGCCACATTGTCTTCTATCTTCTTTTTTTTTTTTTTTAAGATTTTATTTATTTATTTGACAGAGATAGAGACAGCCAGCGAGAGAGGGAACACAAGCAGGGGGAGTGGGAGAGGAAGAAGCAGGCTCATAGCGGAGGAGCCTGATGTGGGGCTCGATCCCAGAACGCCGGGATCACGCCCTGAGCCAAAGGCAGACGCTTAACCGCTGTGCCACCCAGGCGCCCCTGTCTTCTATCTTCTAATACTGTACTGGGATGCCATTCTGATTCCTGTTCCTTTTTTCTCCTTTTTTTTTTTTTTTGAATTCTTTTAGGATCTTCTCTTTTTCCATAATATTCCGATTTCATAAAAATGTGTCTTGGTGTGCTTCTTTTTTCTTTGCGTTGGGCACATTATTTAATCCAGAAGGATTTATTCAATTCAGGAAATTTTTCTTGTATTTCTCTTATAATCCTGTTTTCTCATTTTATCTCATATCCTGTTTTCTCTTTTTAGAACTCCTATTAGTCAGACATTGGACTATTTGGCTTGATTTTCTAACTTTCTTTCTTATTTCCTATCTCTATCTCTGTTGGCTCTTGCTCTTGGAACCTTGTTCCTTATTTGTTTGCAATTGTTGACCACAATTTATATTTCTTGGAACTGTATCTGTGGAAATTCCCCAGGGCCTACATTGAAGATGAGCTCATCCAGAGAGGATTGCATTGCTTCTGCCTGGTGCTTGGTGGCACTATTAACCTAAAACGACTTTAAATTCTTGCCATTTTGTTTTTAGGAAAGAAAAATAAAAGATCTCCACTAGGCACCTAGGTTCCAGGCAAGAAATTTTCTATGAAGTCCCCTAGGGCAGTGTGGGTGTTAGTATATTTTAAACCCACTCTTACATGACAATATAAGGTTTCTGACTTTATGGTGGGGACCTTCTGTTAGATTTCCAACCCTAGAAAATCCCTGAGCTCTGTCTCTTATGCCATGGTGGCATCTGGTGAGGCTCACCATGTCTAAATTCAACTTTTTAGCAAATGCCCATAAGGCAAAACAGGCTTCAGTGCTCAGCTTATCTCTCTGAGTACCAGCTTTAACTTCGTTTTTGGTCTACAAAGTCTTTATTTTCTTGTCAGTTCATAAATGCATTTTTAAAAATAACCTTTGAGGCAAAAAATTTAGAATAACTAAAACAATTCTGAAAAAGAAATTTAAGTGGCAGAAATAATTCTATATGATGTTAAGGCTTACTATATAGCTATAGTAATTAAGACAGTGTGCTATTGGCAGAAGGAAAGACACACAGATCAGTGGAACTGAATAGAGAACCCAGAAATAGACCTGCACAAATATGCCTAACTAATTTTTTAAAGGGAAATAATAATACCTTTTTATTTTTCTTCTTTCAAGTTTTTATTTATTTAAAAAATTTTTAAATATTTTATTTATTTATTTGAGAGAGAGACTGAGCATGAACCGGGGGAGGGAGGGCAGAGGGAGAGGGAGAGAAGCAGACTCCCTGTTGAGCACGGAGCCTGATGCGGGGCTGCATTCCAGGACCCTGAGGTCATGACCTGAGCTGAAGGCAGGTGCTTAACTCATTGAGCCACCCAGGCGCTCCTCAAGTTTTTATTTAAATTCAAGTTAGTTAACATATACTGTAGTATTGGTTTCAGGAGTATAATTTAATGATTCATCACTTACATATAACACTCAGTGCTCATCACAAGTGCCCTCCTTTTTTTTTTTTTTAATATTTTATTTATTTATTAGAAAGGAGTGGGGGAGAGCATGAGCCGGGGTAGGGGCAGAGGGAGAGGGAGAAACAGACTCCCTGCTGAGCAGGGAGCCTGACATGGGGCTCAATCCCAGGACACTGAGATCATGACCTGAGCTGAAAGCAGCAGCTTAACCAACTGAGCCACCCAGGTGCCCCAGCAGGTGCCCTCCTTAATGCCCATCACCCATTTAGCCCATCCCCCCACCCATCTCCCCTCTAGTAATTCTCAGTTTGTTCTCTATAGGTAAGTCTCTTATGGTTTGCTTCCCTCTCTGTTTTTATCTTATTTTATTTTTCCTTCCCTTCCCCTATGTTCATCTGTTTTGTTTCTTAAATTCCACGTACGAGTGAGATCAAATGATATTTGTCTTTCTCTGACTGACAGATTTTGCTTAGCATAATACACTCTAGTTCTGTCCACGTTGTTGCAAATGGCAGCATTTCATTCTTTTTGATGGCTGAGTAATATTCCATTGTGTATATATACCACCACTTCTTTATCTGTTCATCAGTCGATGGACATCTGGGCTCTTTCCATAATTTGGCTATTGTTGATAGTGCTGGTATAAACATTGTGGTGCATGTGCCCTTTTGAATCAGTATTTTTCTATCTTCTGGATAAATACCTAGTAGTGCAATTGTTGGGTCATAGGGTAGCTCTATTTTAACTTTTTGAAGAATCTCCATACTGTTTTCCAGAGTGGCTGCACCAACTTGCATTCCCACCAACAGTGTCAGAGGATTCCTGTCTCTGTATTCCAAAATCTGTTTCCCCCCCCGAGTTGTTAATTTTAGCCATTCTGACCATTCTGAGGTGGTATCTCATTGTGGTTTTGATTTGTATTTCCCTGATGATGAGTGATGTTGGGCATTTTTTCATGAGTCTGTTGGCCATTTGTATATCTTCTTTGGAGAAATGTCTGTTCATGTCTTCTGCCCATTTCTTAACTGGATTATTTATTTTGGGGGTGTTGAGTTTGATACGTTCTTTATAGATTTTGGATACTAGACTTTTTTTTTTAAGATTTTATTTATTTATTTGACAGAGAGAGACAGCCAGCGAGAGAGGGAAGACAAGCAGGGGGAGTGGGAGAGGAAGAAGCAGGCTCCTAGCGGAGGAGCCTGATGTGGGGCTTGATCCCATAATGCTGGGATCACGCCCTGAGCCGAAGGGCAGAAGCCCAATGACTGAGCCACTCAGGCGCCCCTGGATACTAGTCTTTTATCTGATATGTCATTTGCTAATATCTTCTCCCATTCAGTAGGTCGCCTTTTAGTTTTGTTGATTGTTTCCATTGCTGTGCAGTAGCTTTTTATCTTGATGAAGTTCCAATAGTTCATTTTTGCTTTTGTTCCCCTTGCCACCAGAGATGTGTCTAGTAAGAAGTTGTTGTAGCCAAGGTCAAAGAGGTTGCTGCCCATGTTCTCCTCTAGGACCTTGATGGTTTCCTGTCTCACATTTAGGTCTTTCATTCATTTTGAATTTATTTTTGTGTATTGTGTAAGAAAATGGCCCAGCTTCATTCTTCTGCATGTGGCTGTCCAGTTTTCTCAACACGATTTGTTGAAGAGAATGTCTTTTTTCATTGGATATTCCTTCCTGCTTTGTTGGAGATTAGTTGGCCATAGAGTTGTAGGTCCATTTCTGGATTCTTTATTCTCTTCTATTGATCTATGTATCTGTCTTTGGGCTAGTACCATACTGTCTTGATGATTACAGCTTTGTAATACAGCTTGAAGTCTGGAATTTTGATGCCTCCTACTTTGCTTTTCTTTTTCAATATTACTTTGGCTATTTGGAATCTTTTCTGGTTCCATACAAATTTTAGAATTGTTTGTTCTAGTTCTGTGAAAGATGCTAGTATTATTTTTGTTGGGATTGCATTGAATGTGTATATTGCTTTGAGTAATATAGACAATTTAACAATGTTTGCTCTTCCAATCCATGAGCATGGAATGTTTTCCCATTTCTTTGTGTCTTCTTCAATAACTTTCATTAGTGTTCTATAGTTTTCAGAGTCACAGATCTTTTACCTCTTTGGTTAGGTTTATTCCTAGGTATCTTACAGTTTTTGGTGCAATTGTAAATGGGATTGATTCCTTGATTTCACTTTCTGCTGCTTTGTTACTGGAGTATAGAAATGCAACAGATTTCTGTATGTTGATTTTATATCCTGCAACATTGCTGAATTTGTGTATCAGTTCTAGCAACTTTTTGGTGGAGTCTTTTGGGTTTTTTACATAAAGTATCATGTCATCTGCAAATAGTGAAAGTTTGACTTCTTCCTTGCTGATTCGGATGCCTTTTATTTCTTTCTGTTGTCTGATTGCTGACGCTAAGACTTCTAGTACGATGTTGAACAATAGTGGTGAGAGTGAATATCCCTGTCGTGTTCCTGACCTTAGGGGAAAAGCTCTCAGTTTTTCCCCACTGAGGATGATATTAAGTGTGGATCTTTCATATATGGCCTTTATGATGTTGAGATATGTTCCTTCTCTCCCTACTTTCTTGAGGGTTTTTCTAAGAAAGGATGCTGTATTTTGTTAAATACTTTTTCTGCATCTATTGAGAGCACCATATGGTTCCTATCCTTTCCTTTATTAATGTAGTGTATCATGTTGATAGATTTGCAGATATTGAACCATCCTGCAGCCCCAGAAACAATCCCACTTGATCGTGGTGAATAATTCTTCTAATGTACCGTTGGATTTGATTTGCCAGTATCTTCTTGAGAATTTTTGCATCTGTGTTCATCAGGGATAATGGTCTGTAACTCTCCTTTTTAGTGGGGTCTTTGTCTGGTTTTGGAATCAAAGTAATGCTGGCCTCATGGAATGAGTTTGGAAGTTTTCCTTCCATTTCTGTTTTTTGAAACAGTTTGAGAAGAATAGGTAATAACTCTTCTTTAAATGTTTGGTAGAATTCCCCAGGGAAGTCTTCCAGCCCTGGACTGTTGTTTGTTGGGAGATTTTTGATTGCTGATTCAATTTCTTTGCTGGTTATGGGTCTGTTCAATTTTTCTATTTCTTTCTGTTTCGGTTTTGGTAGTTTATATGTTTCTAGGAATTTATCCATTACTTACAGGTTGCCCAATTTGTTGGCATATAGTTGCTCATAATATTATCTTTTAATTGTTTATATTTTTTTCAGTGTTCATGTGATCTCTCCTTTCTCATTCATGATTTTATTTATTTGGGTCCTTTCTCTTCTCTTTTTGATATGTCTGGCTAGGGGTTTACCAGTTTTGTTACGTCTTTCAAAAAACCAGTTCCTAGTTTTGTTGATCTGTTCTACCGGTTTTTTAAAAAATTTCTATACCATTTATTTCTGCTCGAATCTTTATTATCTCCCTACTTCTGCTGGCTTTAAGCTTTATTTGCTGTTCCTTTTCCAGCTTCTTTAGGTGGACTCTTAGGTTGTGCTGCCAAACTGGTTTTTGACAAAAGTGCAAAAGCAATTCAATGGAGGAAAGTTTGCTTTCTCAACAAATGGTCCTGGACCATTTGGACATCCATAGGCAATAAAATGAACTCTGACCTAAACTTTACACCTTATACAACAATGAACTCAAAATAGATCACAGACTTACATGTGAAACATAAAAATACACAACTTTTAGAAAATAAGAAAAAAATCATCAGGGTCTAAGCTAGTCAAAGATTCTTAGACTTTACACCAAAAGTATAATCCAAGGACAAGTTGGTAAATTAGATCTTAACAGAATTGAAAACCTTTGCTCTATGAAAGATCCCTTTAAGAGGATGAAAAGACAGGGGCGCCTGGATGACTCAGTTGTTAAGCGTCTGCCTTTGGCTCAGGGTGTGATCCCAGGGTCCTGGGATCGAGTCCCGCATCGAGCTCCTCTGCTGGGAGCCTGCTTCTTCCTCTCCCGCTCCCCCTGCTTGTGTTCCCTCTCTCACTGCTGTCTGTCTCTCTGTCAAATAAAGAAATAAAATCTTAAAAAAAAAAAAAGACCGGAAGAAACCACTTATTAGACAAACTACTTTATCTAGAATATTTAAAGAATTCCCAAAACTCAATAGTAAAAAAAAAAGGAACAACCCAATTAGAAAATGGGCAAAGGGCACGAGCAAACCCTTCACCAAAGAGGATATATGGATGGCAAAAAGCACATTAAAACATGTGCAACATCCTCAGCCATCAGAGAAATGAGAATTAAAACTACAATGATATATCACTACAGGCCTATCAAAATGGCTAGAATAAAGAAATTACTGACAACACCAAATGCTGGTGAAAATGTGGAGAAACTGGATCCCACATACATTACTGGTGGGAATTTAAATGGTAGAATGACTCTGGGAAGCAGTTTGGCAGTTTCTTCTAAAACTAAACATGCGATTACCTTCCTACCCAGGAATTGCACTCTTGGGCATTTTATCCCAGGGAAATGAAAATTCATATTCATGCAAACCTGTACATGATTGTTCATAATAGCTCCAACCTGAAATCAGCCCAAATGTCCTTTAATCAGGTAGATGGTTAAAGAAATTATGGCATATCCATTCCACAGAATACTACTCAGCAATGAAAACTATCGATAAGTTGGATGGATTTCAAGGGCATCATGGAGGAAGGGCTGCTTTTTTGAACAAATGGTCCTGAAGCAATTGGACATCCACAGGCAAAAATAGGAAAAAAGCCAATCTTAAAATGTTTCATACCGTATGATTCTATTTATATAACATTCTATGAAGTTATAGAGATGGAGAAAAAATTAGTGGCTGACAAGTTGTAGGGATGGGGGCAGGTGTGGCTATAAAAGGATATCATAGGGAACCCTGTAGTAATGTCATAGTTCTGTCTGGTGATCATGGTGGTGGTTACGCGAATCTACACACATATTGCATAAAACCACAGACATATGAATGTATGTAAAAATGGTGAAATACGAATAAACTCTATGGATTGTACCAATGTTAATTTCCTGTTTTCTTTTTTTTAAAGATTTTATTTATTTATTCGACAGAGATAGAGACAGCCAGCGAGAGAGGGAACAAAAGCAGGGGGAGTGGGAGAGGAAGAAACAGGCTCCTAGCAGAGGAGCCTGATGTGGGGCTCGATCCCAGAAGGCCGGGATCACGCCCTGAGCCGAAGGCAGACGGGATCACGCCCTGAGCCGAAGGCAGACGCTTAACCGCTGTGCCACCCAGGCGCCCCAATTTCCTGGTTTTAATACTGTACTGTTACTACTGTGGGGAACTAGGTGAAGGGAGATAGGGAAACCTCCCCCTACTTTTTTTGTGGGCCACCTCGTGTGAATCTATAATTATTTTTCAACAAGTTGAAAAACATCTTAATTTTTAAAAAATTCACTGATTTTTTTCCACTGTTTTTTTTTCCAAGGGAGATTTGGTGGGGTTTAAGGGTTTAAGCAGGGTTATGACATTTGGATAGATCTTCCTGGTGGTTTCTTAGAGGATGGATATGAGGGAGGGCAAGACTAGAAGCAGAAAGATTTATTTCATTGATTCTAGGAGGCATTCCCCCCGCCCCGCCAATGTTAACATCTAAACTGGGATGTTTCATTGTAACTATAGCCAGAGAGTAGTCATACTGTATTTGTCATACCTACTCAGAAGAATCATAACTTGCGAAATGGGTGTCTGAGGCTTGGAAGAAAATTCCAGAGACAGAAGAGGAACATTCTTTTAGGAAATGCTGCATCACCAAAGCCCTTGATGGCATGCACAGAGGACTACATTGTGTGAAAAATCACGGACATCTAAAACTAAGTAAAAAAAAAAAAAAAAAAAAATCACAAGAGGCTCTGAATGTGACGTTTTGGGAATATTTTTACCATGTTACTCCTTTTAAATTCCTTTTTATGTACGCACAAGAGTGAACTATTATAAAAATCTGTATCTATATAAATCTACACTTTCAATAAATATTAAATAAAAATTCGGAGTGATAAGAAAGCGTGGTGTCAGTTTATTTGCTACTTTTTTTTCTTAGCGGGAGCTAAAATAATGGTTAAGTTTTACAACTGATGGCGTCCAGGCAAGGGATCATAGACTAAAGTGAGAATAGGACCGTGATACGATGGGAGCGAATCCTTGAAAAACTAAGAAGGAAAAAAAATCGACTCCAGTTAGTGAATTATCAGAGGAGGGGTACAGATGAGCGGGTAAGGAAATCTACGGTGGTTTCCAGGTTTTTGGTTTGGGCAACTGAGTCGACGTGGTGACCTACGCGGGAGGGATGGGAAGGGCGGGCTTGCAGGGGGAGTTCGTTTTAGGATACATTGCGTGAGGAGCTTGCTGGCTCGGTTGAAGGGAAAAGATGAATGAAGCTTTCGTAATTGCTCTGGAGGGACCGAACCCCGCGCCCGGTACTGGGTCGCAAGGGGCCGCGGCTCTGCGTCGGTGGATTCTACACCTCAGGGCTGTTTGGGAGGGGTGGAAAGGTAGGGCGCAGCTCCGGGCAGCGCTGCGTGTCCCCCTGTGAGTAAACCGCGGGACCTCCTCGTTACCTAGCACTCCAGGGTCTGGGCGACAGTGAGCAGGGACCCGCCAGCGGCTGTGATTGGCTGGAGCCGCTGGCGCCCGGGGCCGTGGGCGGGCCCAGATTTCAGGAACTGCTCAGCGATTGGCTGGCAGGTACCCAAAGGGCCTAAATCAAACTCTTGGCGCCGCCCTTTCAGAGAGCTGGCGCGTATTTCCACTCAGCCCTGTCGCTTAGTTAGACTGGTAAGCAAACTCTAGTTGTAGTGGTCAGTGAACGATCCCCCCGGCAACTGCTTCTGCCCGGCGTCGGGAGTGAGAGGAGAGCTGGGAGTGGCCAACTTGCAGGGGCGGGGCGGGCTGGGCCTTAGTCGGGCTTGGCTTCTGGACCGGAGCCTGTCCTGGGCGTCGATTGGGCCGCCGGATTGTCAACATTACTGGGAGGCGTGGCCGACCCTAATAAAGTGTGGGACCCGCGCGGCAGCTGCGGTAAGTTCCACCGCAGCTAGAGCTCCGGTTGGTCAGGTGGAGGCGGAGCTTGGCGGCTGTGTAGACTTCAGCTGCAGCGTTTCCCGGCCAGGTATCTGGCCGCAGGCTCAGGAGACAAGACGGATCCCTCCTCCGGCACAGAAATGTGAGTTGACTCTGGTGTGGGGGGCTCGACACCACCTTGCCAACTCCCACCCCCAGCGCCGCACTCTGCGGGACGGAAAATGGCGCATTGCAGCAGCTGCGGCTACGCGGGGAACCGCCGCCGCGCGCTGCCCCCAGACCTGGCCGCCCCTGGGGAGGGAGGGCAGCACCCCATTCCTGCAGCAGCCACAGCCAGCACTCCACGGGCGGGGTAGGGGCGTGGGGGGTCCCACCTTCATGGCACTGTCTCCTCTCGCCTGCGGGGCGCCCGGTTCAGGTTTCGGTAATAGTGAAGCCCGGGACAGGGCGAAGGTGGGGCATGGAGGGACAAAGTGGGGGGGAGGGGGTTCGAGACCCTTTCTTGTCTGATCGAATCTGTACGTAGGGCCTCCGGAAACAGTAATGGGTGCATCTGCCAGTTAGTAACTTGAGTTGCCCTGCAATCTCCGAATTTATGTATGCCCCTCGCCCCAACTATGCCTGTTACTCTACTCGCCCACCCCCTTTTGCCAGTGAGCAAAGATCCAGAAACTTAACTGACAGTTCTTTGGCGGCAGGTGAGCAGCTCAGAAAGACTCAAGGGGCAGTGGCATGTGATTCCAAGCAGCCATTTATCTCAAGGCCACCTGTATACGAGGTGTTTTCCTGTCATCGGATCTTAGCCAAGTATTTGGAAGAGAAATAGAACTGAGGATCTCTGCCTTCCCCCAACAGTTCAATTTAGTCTCTGACTGTCTTCAACACAACCCCCATCCCAAGATCCTGAGGGAGAACTGTGTCGAGACAAATGAAGTATAACCCTGGCAGGACCACCATATATTTAATAGAGATTTTTCTTTCTTATTACTGTCTGGAGTCCCGGCTTGTCCTAGATATATTTGTGTTGCTTCTCTTAGTGACAAAAAAGGGAAAAGATTTAGTTATGTGACATATGGGTTACGACTACCCTTGGATGTTTTATTGCTGACTGTTCCCAACTCCCAACAAATAGTAAGTGAAATGGTCCCTTCAAACGCTTTATAATCATTTCGCTTTTTCTCTATTTGATTTCTACAGTTTTAACTGTATGTGCTCTTCTGTGCATTTTGGCCAAGACCTAAGATTCCATTTCCCCCCTCCCCCACACTTTGGGGAGGTGGGGGATGGACTGGTTCCTAATAGCACGCATGTGGGATGAACTGAAGGAAATGGAGAAAGCATGGTGACTAGCAAGGCATCACGAGGTCTCTGACCTTAATTGTGTCATTGGTGCCACCATCCTGGACTGCTTCCAAGACCAAATACTGGCTGCTACCTACTCACTGAATTTTTCACCTTCAGAGAACGAGATTGTAGTAGTAACAAGTCTTTTGGCTTCCATGGCTTTGTATGTTTCTTTCCTTTGTGCTTTAGAGGGAAATGAGAAAGCGATTTCTTTAATGGGGTTGAGTTGGGTATAATCTGCTAGTAAAGCCTCTCTGAAGAGTTATTCTCTATCTTTTTAGACCTAAAGAAATTCACTTAGGGAGGAAGAATTTTCTGGGTATCAGTTCTATTGTGGGTAGTTAAGGCATTTCCTTTTTGGTGACTTGTGATGATTTAATTTCTAATGCATTTACTCTTGGATTGCTCCTGTGAGGTATGTTTTGTGAGATTCTGCTTCTGTTTGAGGAGTTCTTACTATAACTTCTCTTCTCCACCAAGTTTGAGAGCTCTCCCTCTGTCGGTGGGTTCTTACTTGGGAGAGAAAATCTCATGCCTTAGGTTAGATTTCTGGGAATTCTTTAGGAGATGAATTTAGCTTCCATGTGTTGGGACATGGAAGGGAGTTTATCTTGAAGACCCCACACTAGATTCATCCCTTCTAAGGGTAAGAGAAAGAAAGAACAATCTCTGTGTGTAGTTGTGTAAACCAAGATTTCTCTTTGGGACATAAAGAACTAGGGAGCCTCCTGAGACTTGATGCCAAATCTAGAAAAGGAAGGGACACGATGTCTATGATACATGTATATTGAGGACTGTTACCCATATTCTTGCTTCCTGTCTGTGCTCTTGGAACAGTTTCATAACTAACACAATTGCCTGGCGCCCTAGGTCTATCTAAGTGAAACACCCATCTTCTCGGCCAAAAACAAAGCAAGCGAACAGTACTGACTCAACTCTACCTACAGAAACCTTGCCTTTGGTGATTCTCCAAGTTGTCCTTACAACAGCTCTGATATACTAATCATTGTGTGAAACAACTAATAGCCGGTTTCCTCTAAGCAGGGTCTGTCAACTTGTTTGTCCTCTTTAGGCTTTGCGTAAAAGAGCTGTTCAGTCTGTAGGCTTTAGGCTTTTGTACAAATTTCTCCTAACCTGGATAGGAATTTTCCAGTTTGACTTCATGTGAAAGGCTTCTTTCTGACAGTGAGGGAAGTGCCATTTAGTCCAAGGCTGGCACATTTGTCCCTGTAGCCATTGTGCCAGAGGATGTTTGAATTTAGGTCAAAGGATAGCCCCAAACAGGACTCTTGATGCCACCCTGGATGTCCCTGAACCCCACCTAAAGGTTGTTACAGGATCTTTCATCTTTTGCTTCTTCCTCTCTGCTGCATCTCCCTACTTGGTGTCACCAAGCAGTTAGAATCCCTTCTAGTTGCGTGTAGCCTAGTCACTATTGCGTTTGTGATACGGGACGAGAACGCACGTGATTCCTTTCTTGTCTCGGTTACTCTGTGTACTCGGCCCGCTTCCCTCCACAGGTCTGCTCCAGCTCAGCCACCCACTGAAGGGGCAGAAGGGACTGCCCCAGGAGGGGGTCCCCCTGGCCCTCCGCCTAATACGACCAGTAACAGACGACTACAGCAAACCCAGGCACAAGTGGAGGAAGTAAGTGGAGAGCTTTTTCTCTGAGAGTTTCCAGATGATAGAAGTTTAGAAACTTCCCCCCCCCCCCATAGAGGGGTAGCTAAAAGCTCTGGGAGTTACACAGGGCCAGACTTGAGATTCTGTTGTTTTTACCCCTGTCTCTAGCAGAGAAGGGTACTAGCTCTGTTTCTGAACCCCCCTCAGGTGGTGGACATCATGCGTGTGAATGTGGACAAGGTCCTGAAGAGGGATGAGATACTGTCACAGCTGGATGACCGAGCTGACGCCTTGCAGGTGGGAGCGTCACAATTTGAGAGCAGTGCTGCCAAGCTAAAGAGGAAGTATTGGTGGAAAAACTGCAAGGTGAGTTTTCTTGTCCTCAACTCACAGAAGGCAAGAAAACCCTCAGATTCTCCCTTCCTCACCTCCGGTGGCGCAGGGTCTCTGCCCTGCGGAACTCTGTGGAGGAAATCAGAAAGCCTCCTTGAGATGCAGTACCCAGAATTGGCCACCAGGGTAGGCTAGAGTATTCAGAACCACTAACTGGGTGCCAGCCGGACCCTGAGGAGCTGGGAGGTGGTCAGTCAGGCTGCTTTTCCCAAAGACCCCTGGGAAATTCTCGCCTGGCCCTTCCCCACACACGGCCGACATCGACACAATGGCTAGGGAAGGTATATATTTAAATACCTGCAGCTTTTAGGAATGGGCCGAATACTTCACGGTGAGGAATGAATCAACTAAAGATCCCAGGTCTGCACCTCCACTGGTGTTCCTTTCAAAGCTTCCAGGCGAGAGGAGCTCAGCAAAATGGAGCAAGCTGCAGATGCTCTGTTTCTGGGAAGCCTCGGCTGTGGTGCAGGGGTGGTTGTCTCATGGGGAACAGGAGGCTTGGGCCCTCCCCGAGAGGCCTGCCTGTCTCCTGGGTGATGTGTGGTTTCTTCCGCTGTCCCAAGGATGGAGGAAGTTCTTTTCCCACCTTTCTAGTGGAAACATCTCTTTCCTCTTCCCCAAATCCAAGGACCCATTTTTGGTCAATGTTTCCTCAGATGATGATCATGCTGGGAGCTATCTGTGCCATCATCGTGGTAGTTATTGTAAGTAAGTATCGCTGAGGTTGCTGGTGGGGTGAAGAGGTGGGAAGGTCCTGGAATCTTCTCCCAGCCCTGCCTGCCTGCCTGCCTGCCTGCCTGGGGAGTGGGGCTGCTCTGACTGAGGTACGGAGATCGCTGCTGTGGGATCATCACCTGGTTCGGGAGGGACAAAGGGCAAAGACAAGGGACTTCCTTGATGGACAAGCCTTCCCTCTGCAAGATCCCGTGGGAAGATGGTCCCTCCTGTTCTGAGGAAGTGGGGCTGTGCTGTTTGTCACTGGCTTGGGTCAGAGGGAGACCACAGGGATGGGACACCTGCAACTGAAAGGCGTGAATGTCTAGTAACTTGATGTAATTTGCCCTCTTGTTTTCTCCTGTCTCTTTCTCTTTTTCCATCTGGGACTTCCTGATTCCTGTGTCCAGTCTACTTTTTTACTTGAGAATGTGCCACCCCTTCCCTGTTCTCCATTGCCATCCAAACTCACATGCCTCTCCCTCTGTTTGCTTTCTCAACGAACGTCCCCATTTACCTTCCTCCACCCTGTCCTGGCTTCTCCATTGCCCATTCCTCCTTTTCTGTTGCTTTCATTTGCACTGTGTCCCTCAACACTAGAAATGCTGCTCGTGGCACAGTCTTGAAGTAACTCCCTGAAGAGCCGTGGCTGGCACCTCCCTACTCCGTTCTTATGTACTCTTCAGTTCTCCCAAAGCCAAAAAGAGCTGGAGGCCAAGAAAAGAGGAAGGGGTGTAGCCGAGGTGACGAGCCCAAGAAGGTGCCAAGATTGGGGGAGGAGAAGGGTGTTGGTGCTGATGGTGTCACCAGGAAAGGCCAGGCCGCTGGCAGGAGGGGGCTGGGAACAGCTAGGAGAATGGCAGCTCACTCGGGACTGCCCTGGTCACTTGGGGCTCTTCTCCTAGGCCAGGCCTGAAGAGGAGCCTGGGGTGGGCCCAAAGTCCAACTTGGTTCTGGGGTAGTACCCTTTCAGAAAGTCAAATCTGTTTTTGCAGTTATTTCTTATCTGTTAGTCTGAGATTTTCTGTGTTGTCAGGGATCTTACGGCCTTTTGCTTTGTTTTCCGGAGACCTTCAGAACATACATTAATTGCAAAAGGACTGCCTTCATTCCCATCCTAGAAGCAGCCACCTAAGCTCATAGCTATAAGGGGCTGTCTCTCGTCCACGTTTTCTGCGGCATTCTGTATTGTTCATGAGAGCACCAAGTAATTTCATATAGCCAAAGCTGGGGGCTCTGAGTTCGTTTTAATTGTTGGCACAGATAAAGAGAGAATGAGTGTTAATTATAGAGAGACAACGAGTCAAGGGCCTAATCTGAAACTTACAAGCTTGGGGGAAGCCACTTGTTGCCTGCTTGTTGGGGAGGGTCCTGCTGGTCCCTTCCCGTTGATAAAGTGTGAGGTGTTAGAAATGAGGATCCTTGTGGGCTCTTGGGGACTCCTTTCCTCTACCCCATTCCCATGTACTTACCAAAGACAGGGATGAGGCAGGAGGTCCTTCCTGAGGCTGGCCTCTTCTGAGTTTTCCGAGAAGTCCAGTGTTGGTGGAGGCGGGACTGGCTGTGGACAGGTACGCATGTGCACTGCTGTGCTTTTATGGGCCTTCTCATCTAGAGCCACCCGTCTGTTCTTCCTGCACTGTGCTCCCCTTCTGAACCACCCGTACCCTTCTGAATTCCACTTTGCCTCCTTTCCTTTCCTCTCTGCATGGTTTGTGGGGGCAGACAGTGGAACCTGAGGATGGGAGGCAATAGCTGGGCTTTAGGATAGTGTAGGGAGTGGGACAGACCCAGGTGTGAGGGGAGGAGGGAGGCTGGGAGCAGCAAGGGGGAGCACCCGTGACCCCTTATTCCTCCCGTCCTCCGGCCCACAAGCTGGAAGAGGCTGAGGCTGAGGCCAGGCTGGGCCGGGTCTGGATGCTCCCTTTCCATGCAGCAGCATTTCATTGCGCGAAACCATCCTTCCTCTCCCTTTGCCCCTGTTTCCCACATTCCCTTCGTCCTGCCCCAGGGCAGGACTGAAGAGCTGGAAGAAAGCAGTCAGTGTACCCTCCCAACGGCCCCCCTCGAAGGTCTCCACTCTCCTCTGGGCTCCTCCTTGCCTAATGCAGGGGGTCACCGCTGGAGAAGAACCACCACTGTCCTCGATGTGTCCCGAGCCTGGAGCAAATTCGCCCTCTTGGCCCACCCAGCCCTGTCACAGGAATTCTTTCCTGGGCTTCTGTCCCTCTGAGGCTCACCAGATGTAGTTGGCTTTGTTCTTTTGGGGATGTTTGGCCTTCTACTTTCTTTCTCACCCCACCCTGTACCCTCTTCTGTGTCTTTGCTGTCCCTCTTCCTCCACCACCCATGTGCATGAGCAAATATGCAACCAAACCCCGGGACTTTGCAGTCAAATGAAGCCGAGCTTCCCACATCCCCTTCTTCCTTGGTTTGCCATGAGGCGATGTGGGGTTTCCACTGTGTGTCTGTCATCACCTCTGTCCTTTTTTCCTACCCCCAACCTCATACTTGTATAGAATAATAACCGTTGTACTTCCACCGAAGGCATGTGGCATATTTACCAACTTCATGTACTCTGAACAAAGGCAAAAAAAAATATAAATTCCTACCACTAAACTGACTTGGTTGTTGTTTGGGTTGGAGTAAATGAGGGGTGGGGAAGGGGTTGTTTTCCTTCTACAGTGTGATGTTGCATGAGGCCGGAAGGCTGGCTTATGTGTGCCATGTGGCATTCTCAAGATCAAAGATCCGTGTGTTGGCAGAGGAAGCGGTCTCCACTCTGCATTTGTACCTGGTGCGGCCCCAACTCTTCCAGGTGCTAGTGAGAGGAAGTGATGGCAGGAAGTCGAGGGGGCATCTCAAATATCACATCAGAAACCACTGCAGGTTTTCTCAGACACCTCCCCTCTACCTCCTTCCTAGGTCCTCAGGCTGCCCAGCCTGTCCGAGGGGGGAGGGGTGCCCGGATGAGGCCTCTGCAAATACACCCTGTTTCTCAGCAGCCTCATGTCCACTTTTCTTCTGCTGAGTTCCACTGTACTGACCAGAAACATTTTAGAAATGGATGAAAGGAGAAATCTCTCCCCTGCAGTTGAGGGAGTGAGGCACCTGGGGGTATCCTGAAATACCCAGTAGTTGTCCAAAAGGCACAACTTTAATTGTAGTTCAGGGTTACACAGAGCAAAGGACATGGCACGCCAGGGCTGCCTCTGAGGGCCTTCATTTCATACCCTGAACACTCTGTAAGTTGGCACAGCTAGGTTTGGGGACAGGGCTCAGTTGGGTCCAGTGTGGGGAAAGACAGGAAAGTGGGAAAGCTTTGTTTCTGAGGACACAAGGGGCTTTTATTTGGACAGAGTTAAAATGTTTGTGTGTTATGGCCCAACCCCCACCCCTTTGTCCCACTGCCCCCAACTTGCTCTTTTTTTTAAAAAAAGATTTATTTATTTTAGAGAGAACAGGAGCATGAGTGGCGGGGGGGGGGCAGAGAGAGATAATCTTCAAGCAGACTCCCCACTGAGTGTGGAGCCCAACATGGGGCTCCATCTCACGAACCTTGAGATCATGACTTGCCCTCCTGCTCCTTTCTTAATATCTTCCCATTTTCTTTTCCTATCACAGGCTCGTTTTTAACCACCACCCGGACATTTTGCTTTCCTACCACCCTCTCACCTCTTCATGTTTTCTCCCTTAGTGTTCAGCCCAGGGACACAGTGAAAGAAGTCAGAGACCTGCACAGAGCCAGTGTCCCCATGATCTGTGCCTTCTTCATGCCTTTCTTGGGGCCTTTTTGAGCTCTGAGACTTGGCTGGAGTCCTTCTGGGAGAATGTGACCACTCTTTCCTTTTGCTCTGAGGCAGGAGAGCGGTTACCCAGAGGGCCTCAGAGTCTTGGTAGATCTTGGTGAGGTAGCTAGGAGAAAACAAGAGGGAAGGAGTTTGGTTTCAGTTGTGGTAACCCCAATAGCAGGGGGCTGTGGTATGGGGACTGGCTGGAACTCAGGACACTTGGGCTTCATCCTTGGTTTGGGTGGGGAGGTGGCTAGAGCCGGCTGATCCACAAGTGAGGAGGGACAGGGACAGGGCTGAGGGCAAGCAGGCACTTACCTTGTCATCTCTGAAGCCCCAGGAACAACAGTGCAAGAAGGAAGAGGCTGCTGGCAAAAAGGACTCCAAAGGCTGTTTTCTCCTCTGTAGGTTGAGAGCAGCATGGGAAGGAAACAGTAGGTTGGAATAATTTCTGAGCCCGCACCTGCCCCAGCAAGAGGGACAAAGCAGGGGGAGAAAGGGAGAGAAAGCGTGTGTGTGTGCGTGTGTGTGTCCCCATCCCCAGTTAAGGAGCTCCTGGCAAGCATTCTGCTTTCACCCAGGAACTGGGCACATGGTAGTATTCGTACTTGTTGAAGGTCGTCGGATGTCTGTGTGTTCCTCCACATAGAATTTCCTACCCCTTCCCACCTTGGGACATTTAGAGAGATTTAGGTTAGATTCGTTGTTGACGGGTGAACTGAAATTTTGCGACTAGCTGAGGAATGATGTGAGTTGAGACAAAACCCCAGTTCTGGGGAAGCTTGCAGTCTGGGGAGCCACCAAATAATGCCCAATGCTTTTGGATGTTTGCATTTCTTGCTTAAAATCTTTTGATGACATTCTCTGACTTTAGGATGAAATTCCAGCTCGGAGGCCCATTGTGATCTGCCCACTAATAGCAGTAGAGGGTTTAAGGCTCTAAGGCAGTCAGGCTACCCAGTTTTCATATTTTCTTTTACCATTTACTAGGTAGGTGACCTTGGGCAAATTAGCTGACATCTGTAAGTGCTAGTTTGCTCATGTAAAATGGGAGCCCGTGATAATACACCTGATCCTACAGCTAAGTTCTTAGTCCAGTGCTTGGTTCATGTAAATGCTCAATAAATGTAAGTACTTTCCAGCTTCAGAGCCACTTCTCCCTCTTCCCACACACCCTTGCTCTAGCTGTGCAGTTCCCCAAATTCTCCTGAGACTGTTTTATAATCTGGCCTTCATGTGTGCCATGCTTTCCGTTCTTCCCGTCTTGGCTGTTCCCCTCCCACCTGAGCTAGCTCGCTCGGCTGGCATGTCTCCTCCAGGCCTTCCTCCCTGACTGCCTAGTCTGTGCCTCCAAGCTGACTAAGCTCCTTGAGGGAAGGAACAATTCACCCTTGATCTCCACCGTCGAGCTCTCAGTATATGGCCGGGTGCCCTGGGACCTGGGGTGTAGCAGAGTCTCAGGTTGTGGGGGCAGCTATGGAGGCTGCCACCTTGGGAACCAAGAGGCAGAGGCTGAACAAAGTGCTGTGGGAAGCAGAACAAGGCCAGGGATGAGCTGGGGACAGGAGAGCCATGAGCCCAAGCATGGAGGTGGGGAAAGGAGGGCACTCATAGTACCTGGTGGGGCGATCTGGGCGCTGGCCCTAAGGGGCTGCTCCAGGGAGCTGTGGGTGACCTGGCAGGTGTAAGTGGCGCCTGCAGGGCCAGGTTCTGCTGTCAGGAAGGAGGAGATGCTGTAAGTGCCTGCTGGGCTCTGCCGGAGGCTGGAGAAGGAGGCGCCAGAGACTGGGACCGGGGCTCCGCCTGGCTCCTCTCGGGTCCACATCACGGTCATGTCCAGAGGATAATAGCCAGCAACGTTGCAGATGAGGGTGGCTGGCAGAGTTTTGTTCTCCAAGATCAGTCGTACTTTGGGGGAAGCTGGAAGAAAGAATGAGGAATGAGATTCCAGAGGGCTCCAACCTGACAGCAGCATTACCCAAAGCCTTCTTTCTCCTTCTGCTGGGAGTGAGAGTAGGTTGTGGAAGCTGAAGTTAATGAACCCCTCAGTGGAGTGCCAAGGCGGGTGTAAGGGCTCCACCTTGGATGCAGGCCAGAGGGGGGCACGTCTTCCATAGGTAGTTGAAAACCAGTAGTTAAACCCAGTAAAGGCTGGTTTCTTATCATCACAATAAGCTGGTGATTTTCAAGGACATCAGTGATGACATACTCGTGCCAGTCAGGTGGCTCCCACTCCCCTGCTTGGTTTGCTGCCGCTGCTTCTCGGGACGTGGTCCAGAGGACTGGGGTACTTGGGAGACAGGGCAGCAGGATCTGGGGCAGGGAAACTGCTTGGTGGAATTATCCTGGAGTCTGGCAGGGAATAGTGTGCCTCTAGGATGGAGATGGCAGCTAGGTCATGGCGATGCCGTCCGCCTCTTGAGAAATTGCCCTTGTGTTGGATTCTGTCCTGAAAAACACTCCCATAGGCATATCCCTTCCGCTGTCCCTGGAGAACCGAGTATGGCCTCACCTTGGACATGGAACTGGATGATTTGTTGAGCCTGGTACAGAGAAGTGGTGATCAGGCAAATGTAGGTGCCCTCGTCCTTCAGAGTGAGGCTCGGCAGGGTGAGGGAGGCGTCCCCGGCCACGAGTAGCTGCTCAGCCTCCAGGGTGGCGCCCTCCCGCTTGGCCTGCCGCTGCCCCCTGGTCCAGCTGTATACCAGCTCGCCATTGCCCTTATGGCGCAGCCGCCACTCCACACCAGTCAGCTCCCAGCCCGGTGCCATGGAGAAGCCACAGTGCAGAGAGGCTGAGGACCCCAGCAGGAAGTTCAGGGATGGAGTCTCTGTTGTCACCTGGAGCTCCACTGTAGTGAGAAGAAGGGTGATTGCGGGCTACTTCCTCCTTCAGTCCACCTGATCTCTAGCTGTGGGTATGTTGTGGGCATACCCATGCCCCTGCCTCCTTCTCTGGACATTGAGGCCAGTTGAGCTTATTTCCCACTAGATGGAACCACAAAGAAATGGTGCTCTGGAAAGGCAGCCTGGCACACATGGTAATCCTAACTATTTTGGAGTCACTTAGCTCTGGACAACCTGACAAAAGCTACGGACTTCTCACTAGAAAAGTATATATGCAATATTATGGGTTACTGTTGACCCTCAGGTCAGACCACGGGAATAGCAGAAAAAGCTTTGGAACCCCTTCTTCCACTTACTAGCTCTGTGACCTTGGGCAAGTCACTAAGGGTTGCCAAGGTCATCTGCTTAAGGCAAGGCCGTTGTGAAGACTACATAGGAGTGAGAGTTTTAAAAACACACAGTGGTAGTATTTGTGCCAAATGTGTTGAGTCTAAGTCTAATGAGGAAAACAATCAGACAAATCCAAATGGTGGGATACTCTACGAGACAGCGGGCCTGGATTCTCCAAATGTCAGTGCTAGGAAAAGAATGTTCTGGACTTAAGGAAGCTAAAGGCATGGGGTGCCTGGGTGCCTCGGTTGGTTGAACGTCTGCCTTTGGTTCAGGTCATGATCTTGGGGTCCTGGGATTGAGCCCCGTGTTGGGCTCCCTGATGAATACTGACTCCCTCTCTGCTCCCCCTGCTTGTGCTCTCTCTCTCTGTCTGTCAGATGAATAAGTAAAATCTTTAAAAAAAAAAAAAAAAAAAAAGGAAGCTAAAGGCACAGGACAAGTAAATGCAATGCATGATCCTTGTTTGAATCCTGGCCTTAAAACAAACAAACAAACAAACAAACAACCCAAAAACAAACCAGAAAGCTACAAAGAACATTATTGGGGCAACTGGAGAAGTTTGAATTTGGACTCTATATTGATGGTACTACTGTATCAATTTTAAAATTTCTTAAGTCTGATGCTCAGTGGCATACCAAGCAGTGGTGGGGGCAATGGGAACAGACTGCCCTGTCAGGGAGGAGTATTTTATCACCGATAGTGTTCAAAATTGCCAATACGATGATGGTGTAAGGGTGAGAATATGTTGTTGAATTCTTTACACACTGTACCCCCTTATTGCCTGCACCACTGTAGACTGCTCCCCACCTTGCTGCTGGGGTGATGGTTTTGTGATTTTGAAGAATATCCTTGTCTTTGGTTATAAATTTTGTGTTCTAAACGAATACATGCTCTGCATGGAAATTTTTGGGGTGAAGTGTTGATATCTGCAACTTACTTTCAGTTAGTTTGGGGAGTTATCTATTCTTCCATCTCAAGAGAGAGGTTGTGGCAAAATATTAATAACTGGTTAATCTAGGTGAATGGCATACAGGTATTCATTCCATTATCCTTTCACCTTTTTTGTAGGTTTGAAATATCCCAAGATAAAGGGGGGGGGATACCTAGCCATGCCAGGACTATGGTTGACACTGGACAGACATGAGGACCCCTCTTTCCTGATGTGGTAGGATAAATTTAGGTTGCACTGCAGAAAGCTTCAAGTGTTCTGGGGCTTTCTAATCATAGGAGGGTAACCCCCTAATCTCTCGATTTGGTTGTCTCTTTTTGGAAGCAAAATACTGGATTTGATGAACTCTGGAGAAACCTGTAGTCATGTTCTCAATCTTCTGTACCTGCTGGGATGTGCTGGGTGGGAGAGGGCAAGGACCAGGTTTTACTAATAAGAGATAATGAACGAATGTGTATCCCTGTCATTGCTCTAACGATCTTTTTTTTTTTTGTAAAGATTTTATTTATGTATTTGACAGAGATAGAGACAGCCAGCGAGAGAGGGAGCACAAGCAGGGGGAGTGGGAGAGGAAGAAGCAGGCTCACAGCAGAGGAGCTTGATGTGGGGCTCGATCCCATAATGCCGGGATCACGCCCTGAGCCGAAGGCAGGCGCTTAACTGCTGTGCCACCCAGGCACCCCTGCTCTAATGATCTTGAAGCACCAGACCGGGCAGGCTGGCTTTCACTGGGATACAGCTAGTGCCTGGCTTAATAAGACTGCTAGGGACAGCATATGTGAATAGAGCATCACATGTCATTTCCTCAGATGAGGGAGGTGAAAATTACCCCAATGCAATTATTTGGGTCTTTAGGAGAAAGGACTGAGGCTAGGGGACACCTTGAGATAACTGATGTGGATGGAGGTGGGCTTGTTCCCTTCCTTCTCCTTCTAGACCCCCATAGCTGACCGCTTGAAAAAAACCCAAAGCTTTCTTTCTGCCACTTTTAATTTTCTCACCTGCAGTCTGCACCGTCCCATGGGGGCTCAAGGGCAGGTTCAGTGTGGGGTGCAAGACAGCCCCATTCTCAGCATCCCTGGGAGTCTTCATCACCATGGAGACACTAGGTCCCCCTCCGGACACCTGCACATTGGTGATGAACCAAGCTGCCTTCTCAGTGGCCTGGAGGAAATAGTGGGAGATCTCACAGGTCACCTCCTTCCCGTTGCAGTCAGCATGGAGCAAGGCCTCAGCCTGGGGGATCTGTACCAAGTTCACTGGGGGAGGAGGGCAGCACAGAGGTCTAGTTGGTTTGAGGACACCTGGGCCATGGGAAGCTGGCGCAGTGGGTGTACTCGGGAACTGGGCTGTCTCAGCAGAGGGAGCCCAGAAAGATTGGGACATAGGGTGGAGGGCTCTTACCTGAGGCCTCGAAGGTAACAGGTGGGTTGTCTTTGGCCAGTGTGCCCCCTTGGAAATCGGTGAAGCCTTCCAGGGAGCCATCATCCAGCACCGGTACCTGCCTCAGCACGAGCAAGGCCTTCACCATGTCCCTACTGCTGGCCAAACCGCCACGCTGCCTGCCTTCTTCCACCAGAAAGCAGTCTAGGACCACATCCACTGCCCGCCACTGCCTTTCCCCTGCAGGTGAAAGACTGAGTGAGCACCCTCTTGCCCAGAGACTTGCTTCTGTGCTCGGGGTCACCCGACCCAACTGTGGAGTCATCAAGGAGGGGTAAAAGTCTTCCAGGGTCCTAGCTGTCTCCTGTGTCCCTCTCTTGTCACCCCCAGACCAGCCTTCTGGGAAGCACTTGCTACTCCAGGTATATACTTGGTATGAATTATTTAAAATCCTGGATTTGCCTTGCTCAGAAAGGTTTGTTTTAATTCTTACTACAACTGTCACGAAAAACTCTCTCTTCAGTCAAAGGAATTCTCAGCAAAAGCAAATAAATGAGCAAAATTGCCACCAGCAGAGGAGACAGGACACTTGTGTGGCTAGGGGCCTGGCGACCATCTTCTCAGTTTCCCAGCCAGCCCGCTGGGTCTGCTCGGCTTTCTGCCATCACAGGTGGCCTTCCCCTCCCCCGCCTCCGGGGCTCCCCTCCTGCCTCCAGCGGGGATTTTCCAGCCGGGAACCCTTCCTCCTCGGAGTCTGTTCCCAGGCAGTGCCCTCTCTGGTAGGCCCCCACCACATGCACCCAGGAGGCCCCTCTTCTCTTCATCTGGCCTTTCCCACAGTCTTCTACCCGCTCTCCAACACCATCGGTGTCTTGCTTTGCCAGCCTCTTTCCTGTTGGCCTTCGGAGGCAATCCTCGCCCCCCCCCCAACTCTTTCCCCTTCAGGAGTCTCGCACTGGGTGGCTAGCTGGTGTGCCCTGGGCACCGTAACCGCCCCCGCCCCCCAGCCAGCGATCCCCCCTCACCTGGGTCTGCCGCCACCCCGGACAGAGCCAGATAGAGCAGCAGGCGCCATCCTTCCTCTGTGCCCATGGGGGCTGCGCTCCCGCCCCCCGCGTCGCCCACCGCACTTCTGCGCGGCCTCCCGCTGGTACGGCCGGGCTGGAGAAGAGGGGCTTCTCCAAACCACCCTTGCCGGCCTGCTGCTTTCTCTTCAGTCCTCGGCCTACTTCGCTTTCGCTTTCTCTTCCGAGAGCGTCACCTCGGCTGGCTGCCTTTGCCCGTGAGTGAAGCCACCGGTTGCTCCTGTCCGAGTCCTGTTCGTTGTTCTCCTTTTTCTCCGCCACCCGCCCCCCACCCCGTCCCCGCCAAATGCTCTGGTTATCTCAAGACCTGACTTGACTGCGTGCGCCCTTTTGCTCCCCACCCAAGAAAGTGGAGCTGAAATACGGGGGAGGGGGAAGGGCGAGACTGAAGGGCTACTGGGGACCGTTCTTCATTTTCTGTGGGTGCCACACCCACCCACGATCCCCGCTCCCCGACTTGGGCAGAGCCCCAGCACCAGTCCGCACCGGAGAAAGCGCCTCCCTCAGATCCCTGATCTGGGAGAAGAGGCTGGGTGTGGCCGGCCCTGTGAGATCGGAATTTCAGAGAGAGAGCGCGGGGAGACCTTCCGGGTGTGGCTGGCTGTCACTTTATTTTGCTGAATTTCTAGGTCAGTGATGCAGCATGTGGTGGTTCGTAGGGGAAAGTGTGTTCTCCAGCTCGGGCCCCAGCCCTCCAGTGCAGCGCAGGGGTGAAGGTGGCTGGGCCAGGACACACTCGGGGCCCCTGCGTCCCACCCTCCGCCTCATCCCCATGCGTCCTTGTCACTGCCAGTCTCCAAAAGGCACTTTCTCAAGTCTGCACACAGGAAAGGGTCCTGATGACAGGATGGTACTGAAACCCGGGGGTGGGGGTGGGGGTGAGGGTGAGGGGTCGGCGAGTGGGGTGTGTGTGCCAGGTCTCCTTCTCCGTGGACGGCCGCTGGGGTGGGATGGAGGCAGCGATTCTGTTGTAGTGATGACCCGCCCACCGCCCTTCGGGGTGCGCAAGCTCAGGAGTAGGAAGCAGGTTCGGGTTTTCGGTAATCTTCCTGAATGGGGATGGCGCCGCCCTCTTCCTCCCTGGGGCAGCTGTAAGGACGAGGCTGGGCAGGCACCACTGGACTTTCTTCTTTGTCTGCGGGAGGAGAATCAGATGAACCTTGGCGGGCAGTGGGAGTGGGGGTGGTGAAGGGGTGAGCCAAGGAGGGTTAGCCTGGGGGAGGGCTGTCAGGGGGTTGCCAGCTAAGAGGAAAGGAAGAGAAGGTGGGAACCAGGGTTGGTAAGGATGGAGTGAGAGAAGGCTTCTGTGAGGTTCCAAGCATGGGCCTGGGGGCTAGGGTGGTAGGGTAGGGTGCAGGGACAGGACTGTAGACCTGTATTTTGTTTCTTACTTAGTCTGTATTTTCTTTGTTGATGGAAGAACAGGGCTCCGATCACGGTGAAAGCAAGGAACATTCCAGACAGGATCACCAAGATGCGGATGCAGTCTGAGCTGCACAGGGAGCTTTGGGCTGTGACGGGCAGGGGCCACGCAAGGGTTTTTGGAGAGGGCCTAGGCCTTGACTCCCCTCAGCCCAGGCTGCCTGTCACCCCTCCTCCCATCTCTCTCCCCTCTCCTCCCCCACTGCTACCACTGGACTAAGTTCTTTCCTAATCCCGAGACTGCTTCTTCCCCTTCTTACCCCTACTCCTAGCTTTTTGGCTGGCTTCCCTCTCCTGTATGCAGTCTCTCTGGCGGTAGAGAGTGGGGCAAAAACTCACGTGGCCAGTGGGTCGAGAGAGCTGGGACAGGCAGCCACCTGAAGTCCGCCAGAGTCTGCACCTGCCGGACTGTCCTGGCCTCCTGCACATCTGGAAAAAGAGTCAGGGTGAGCAGCAGCAGGGAACCTTCTAGGGCACAAGCCTGGGCTGAAGGAAGGCCCAAGACATAAGAGGCATGGGGAGATGGGAAGGCTGACCGTCTGGCCAGGCAGCTTATGTGGGGAGGGTGGTGGTTGGGGCATAACCCTTATCCCTGTGACTGGACAAAGTGTTGCCTTGAACTTACGTTTGGTATAAGGGAAGTGGGTGGGTTGTGGGTGTAGGCCCAGGGCCTGAGATGGTCGAGACAGGGTCAGCAAGGCGTTTGAAGGAGGGTCACACTCTGTACACTCCTTGTCCCTGCACTGCCAGCCCTTGGGGCAGGCACACTCTGCATTTGTGGTGAGGGTGCAGTTTCGGATGAGAAGACCTGGGGACAGAGGAGGGCGGGAGGAACACAAGAAGCTCAGGCCTCGGAGAGACCTACTAGACGCACTGCTAAATCCTGTCCTGAGCTCCCAACCCAGGCCCACCTGCAGGGACTCCTGCCCTAACTGGCAAAGGCCTGCCACTTCCTCCCTGTCACCCAGTGCCTCTGCCTTTATTACTAGTGTCATTGAAGGAAACACTTGGGTTTTTTCCTTTATTCATGGTTCAGAAATGCCAACTGTAAAAAATAGAAACAGCTTGCAGGATTTTCTCTTCTATTCACTGGCACTTCGATAACTTCTCACTGAAGTAGAATAGGTGGACAGAGAGGTACACAGGTCATAAGGGCAAAGCTTGAGAATTGCTACAAATTGGACCCATGAACAAGAGCAGCGGCGTTCCTTTCTAGTCACTGCCTCCTGCCACCCACAGATAGCCACTAGCCTGACTTCCTAACACTGCGCGTTCATTTTGCTTATTTTTGTGCTATATTTGTGTAGCCGTGCATGTGTACTCACACTTGTGTCTGACACTCTTACTCAATCCTTTGTGAAATTCATCCGTATTGTAACTCAGACTGTTCATTCTCAGGCTGTCTAGCATTTCACTGTGTGAATATACCATGATTCATGTGTCTATTCTGTTAATGGGCATTTGGGGGGTTTCCAGTTTTTAAGCAATCAGGGATAGTGCTGCTATGCTCCCTGACAAGTTTTTAAATTTACTAGAGAGTTACTTGATGACTAACATACTTTGCCTTTAAAATATAATTTTTTTTAAAGATTTTATTTATTTATGTGACAGAGAGACAGCCAGTGAGAGAGGGAACACAGCAGGGGGAGTGGGAGAGGAAGAAGCAGGCTCCCAGCGGAGGAGCCTGATGTGGGACTCGATCCCGGAACGCCAGGATCACGCCCTGAGCCGAAGGCAGACGCTTTAACGACTGCGCTACCCAGGCGCCCTTAAAATATAAATTTTATTCAAGTGTAGAGGTCAGGTGCTGAGTGCCGATAAGTTATACTAGGGGAGGAGGATGTGAGGGGCACTGGGCTGGATTGGGCTCACAGGTGGTTAGGGTTAAGAAGGGGAGGGTGATTCTGGGGAAGGCCCCAGCACCCGCATGTGGGCCAGGCTTGAGCCCAGCCTGGTGGGGCCCTGGGACAGTGCACTCATGGGGACCAGGGAGAAGAGCAGAAAGTAAGGCCAGAGGATGCCAAAGACAAGGACCAGTGCTCTAGCAATTCCTTTAGCAGATGCCTTTTGTCAGGAAAGGGAGAGGGACACAGATTCCTTCTTCCCATCCTTATGCCCCTATGGTTGCTTCTTTTGGAATTCTGACTAGTAGCCGCTACTAGAATTTGGTTTCCTTGTAGCTTGCCAGGAATTGTGAGCCAGCCAGGGCAAAAGGTTTGAAGGAGGAGAACAGTCATGGGGGAGGTAACAGTGACCAGGAAGAAGAGAAGAGATAGGCAAAGGTGAGGAAGATCACCTCAGACTCCAGAGGTGGTGGTCAGGAGGGCATCTGCCGGAAGGGAAGAAGGGCTGAAGAGAGGGCTGGGCTTGGTTACCCATGGAAGGAGTGCCATTGTTTTCAGTGACGAGGATCCAGAGACCTGGGAGTTCTCTTCACCACATATAACCTGTGCCCCAAATTCCAGGCTGATGGCAGGCACTTCTCCATCTTACCCAGGGGAATACTGAGGTCCAGAAGGGGCCGCAGTCATTCAGCCTGACCCTGATCACCTCACCCCTGGCCACTGTCCCCTGGAGCCCTGCAGCCAGTTGCTGTGTGGGTGCTTCACAGGCCTCTGGGCTGAGTCTTACAGAGAAGGATCCTGGATTGCCTGGTCGGGAGCCCAGCGAAGGGAGTGCGGCTGGCTCAGGGAAAGGGCCTTCTGGTGGGGCCTGCAGTGAGTGTTCTGACTCAAATATTCCAACCCTGCTGGGGTTGCTGCCAGAAAGAGAAAAGCATCCATTAACAGATTTTTAAGTTAAGTGGATTGAGGAATACTTGTGTATTAAGATTTTTTTTTTTTACTGATTTGCAATGGCAAAACCTTTTATTTTGTTCATTTTTAAGGACAGTATAAAAGGTCTGCTGAGACCAAGCACATTTTGTAGGTAAGCACTGTAGTAGTTCAGTTAGGTCCTCAAAAGGGTCCTGGGGGGGAATGTTTGTTCAAAGGGGCCACTTGAAAGTTTGTTTCTCTATCCAGGCTGGCACATGGTTTCTGACATTCTAGCTAAGCTGGAGGAAGAATAAAAGAATTCATATTACAGCTGCAGACATTACACTTCATTTAAAAAAGATAAAATTATAAAATAAATGAGAAAAACATGGGTCACATGCACATTCATTTTCCTCAATTGGCCTTTGTGCAAAAAAAGAAGAAGAAGAAGAAGGATGTTTGGTATTGTTATATCCTAAAAAAGATGTTCTCCAAGTTCCAAACAAATGCGCCCTTCAGCACAGCCAGTTCATCAATGGGGGGTCGCTCATCTGAAATCTGGGGACCTAGGGCCACTCCCCCCCTTTTTTCACTTACTCCTTTTTCTTGTGATCTAAGTTGTACACCTGTTCTCAGCAGTCCCCCGAATTCTGCTTACCCCTTCCCTGTAACCCCAGAGTTCTCCCCACATCAGTATGTGTCTGCTCAGGGCACCCCATTTTCCAGCATTGACTCCACTTGCAGTAGTCTCGAAGTGATAAATTCTGACCCCCTCCTCCTCGCTTCTCCACACCCAGCTCTGCCACCTTGCTCCCCCAGAGGCTTGCCCATCTCACCAGAGTTACAATGCCGACAGCTCTCACAGTGGCGCCGGGAGTGGTGCTCTGGTGAGAAAGAGGCCCCTGGGATACACGGGTCACACTGAGCAGCCTCGCCATGCCTGTCACAGTCCTTCACGAGGAAAGTTCCTGTGAGCAGAGGTCCAGGGTCAAGGCCCAAGGAAGTCCGCTCCTCTGCCCTCTTCAAGGTGGTACAGGGTTCCTCTCCTTGCTGGAGCTTAGACCCGCTCTCCGCGGTCCTTTCCCCCATGCCCCCAACGAGGCCTCCTCTCTTACCTGGCTTACACGTCTGGCAGCACAGCTCTCCCTGGACCCAGTAGTGCTTCTCTGGACAGCGTTTGGGGGCTGGGGTCGCTGAGAGCCCCACCAGGGTCCCCAGAATCCACAGCCAGCAGAAGGGTGGCCGGGCCATGGCTCTTGCCTGGGGAGCTCTTCTGCGCTCCCGTGGCTGACTGCTGGCCTCCGTGGAGCTGGCCCCTCCCGCGGGGTGCTGGTGCCCTACCCTCTGCAGCTCCTGGGCAGCTGCAGGCCCTCTTCCGTCGTCGCTGGCTTCAGGTGGCAAAGCCGACCTTTGATGGCAGCTGAAGCTCTATTGTGGCTGTTTTTTCTCACAGAGCAGTGACTTCCACCCCCTCCCCCTTTTCCGTGTGCTGGGTGCTGGGTGCTGGGTGCCAGGGAGAGTATTAAAGGGCAAGCGCTGTCAGAAGACCTGCTGCTCTTCAAAGACATCCATCCCCCCAGCACGCCGGCCTCTCCCGGTTGCCGTCTCGCTCTTGTGCTCGCTAAGAACGCAACCCACCTGCGCTGGCCTCTTTTACAGAACGTTGGATGCACAGTTACCACCTCTCCTATTCACGCGCTCTGACACAAAGATGCCCACGCTGCCCCCTGTTCACAGCTTACAAGCTAACAACAGTTTAGAGAAGGAGGGCGAACCTGAACTGAGTACAGGTCCACCAACTTTTAGCTGAAACTCTTGGGGTCAGATAAGTTTTAGAATTGAGAATTTGTCAGATTTTGGGGAGTAACTAGCACCAAAAGATGCCCCCACGGGGCTGGGGTGGCCCTCAATCAAGCACATTTCTGCAGTGAAAGAATTGAATACTGGGGCGCCTGGGTGACTCAGTCGGTTAAGCATCTGCTTGCAGCTCAGGTCATGATCTCCGGGTCCAGGGATTGAGCTCTGTGTCGGGCTCCCTGCTCAGTAGGAAGTCTGCTTCTCCCTCTCCCTCTGGCTTCCCTTCCCCACAGCTCATGCTCTCTCTTGCTTGGTCGCTTACTCACTCTCGCTCTCTCAAAAATAAGTAAATAAAATCTTTTTTTTAAAAAGAATTGAATATTTAAGCTAAGCGGGGTGAATAAGGACCATAATTAGCCTTTGCATCAACAGAGGTCTAGTTTTATGGCCAAAAGACTTTGCTACAAAATTGTTCAGAATTGCAAACAAGGGACTTAAACCTGTGTTTCCTCTGTTGGACTCTGCTAGGAGATCACATGTGATCTCATTTCATCTTCCTGCCAGCCTGTGGGATGGGTATCACTCCTGTCCCTCCAGCCTTTCCTTGTCACCTCACAGTCATCTTCATCCTCCCTTCCCAGCCGTGGCACTTGGGATTAGATTCCCTGGGTCATCTCTTCCCTGTTTCCACTGTTCTCCTGGGAAGGCTGATCTGGGAACATTGGAACTTGCTGGACTTTTCTGTCTTTGAGTCCTGGGAACACATGGCTTATTTCTCCAGTCCACTTTTCATTCAGGGGCTTTGCTGTTGTTTCCACACTGCTCATAAAATGTCACACTCCTGTGACCTCACCTGTTAGCTCTGTTCTCTATCTCACTCTGGTTTCCTTTCTCTTCATATTTTCCGTCCTCCTGCCTTTCCCCAGCCCCTTCTTCTCTTTAAGAGGGTCCTCACACGTGGGAAGCCACATATGAGTGTGATCTGAAGAGTTATTTCTACACAACATCCTTTCCACTATCCGGCAGGGTGCCTGAATTCCCACCTCAGAGTGATAACCTTGGGATCTGAGGATTATGCTGTCATGAACTGTCCTGCCCCATTCCCAGATTATGATCACTATTTTCACTGTGAATCTTTTTTTTAAAGATTTATTTATTTATTTGAGAGAGAGAGAGAGTGTGGGGGGAGAGATGAAGGGAGAGAATCCTCAAGCAGACTCCCACTGAGCGTGGAGCCCCTCATCTCACCACTCATGAGATCATGACCTGAGCCTAAACCTTAGAATCGGATGCTTAACCGACTGAGCCACCCAGGCACCCCTTCCTTGTGAATTTTAAACCCTGGGCTGGCATGGGGAGGCTTGGGTGTGTGGGGACGATGACATGACACAGGAACAGTGAGGAGTTGGGACCTTTAGGTAGAACTTGCAGAAGGGGGAACTGGAGGACCCCGAGAGGACCGACAACTTCGACTAGCCCTGAGCTGCTCACCCATGCGAGGGAGGCTTTGGTGCTCTGTACTAGGGCCCATCATCCCCTCTCCATGGGGGAAAGGGCAGGAGTGGGGTCTGTGGGCTCTCCTGGAGTATCCTGGCCAGGAGGAAAGCCAGCTTTCCGGACCTCACTTCCCTCTGGGCAAATGGAATGACCTCATTTCCTATCTTCCGTGCTGTTTGCATCGATTTCTGGTGAGTCTTGGCTCGTCCTGGACTGGCTCCCTGGGTAGTTCCTTCCTCTTGTCTACAGGCCCTGCAAGTGCAACCGGCTGCCCTCTCCCTGGGCATCTTCTAGTACCACATTCTCTCTTGGGGTGCGGCTTCTCTCCACACCTGCTGGCACAGAGATACATCTTCTCTTCTCAACAGCAACCCCCTTCACTTGCATCTCCAGAGACAGGCCCACAGAAGCACTGTTTTGATGATTTTCATTACTTTTCAGGGCCTTACTAAACCCTGGAGCAATGACCTCAGCCTGTGTGTCAGCTGGGGCCACCCTGCTCCTTCATATCTAAGTAAGACACTCCTCGTCTTCCAAGCGGGGCAGGTCCTGGACAGAGTGGGGAGGAGGCAGAGCTGTCAGTTGGCACCAGTTCCAGTGGGTCAGCTGTTGTGGTCACCTCTCGTTCCCACTCTACTAAAGTCCTGTTCCTGCCTCTGTGCTCCTGGCTGTTCCCTTACCTCTGCCCTGTCACAGGTTCCAAATTTGGCACACAGGGCTTTCTGGAATTTTCCTCCAAACCAACTGTAAACAGAAGGCTGATAGGTGTGACAACACTTTTGCTGAAGGTTTATATATCATAGGGATACAACTTAAAATTGCGTTTTGGATATTCTTGTTCTCAGTGGTCCTTCCCATCCCAGAAATTTATCAGTGGTCTGGCTATCTTACCAGGCAGTAAAGGCACTGACCATCTTGCTGACACCATTCACCCACCCTGCACAGACTACCTTTCAGAAGTGTTCCATCAGGCAGCATACCTCATCTATCTTCAGCCCCCAATCCCCAAATCAGTCTTGGCCCTTGATAAATCTATAACCAGTCAAAATACTCAGCAGAACAAAACTCTCTCCAAGATCTTTCCTTAAAAGGAAGTTCTGTTACATTATATAGATGTCAGAAATCACGTTCCTGATCCTTATCAACCGAACCCCAAGCCCTTAGTTTTTCTAGTCTTCTTTGTCCTTCCACTCCATTTCTTCATCCTCCACTCCTCCTTCCTTTCTTCCTTCCTTCCTTCCTTCCTTCCTTCCTTCCTTCCTTCCTTCCTTCCTTCCTTTCTTTCTTCTTCCTTCCTTTCTTTCTTTCTTTCTTTCTTTCTTTCTTTCTTTCTTTCTTTCTTTCTTTCTTTCTTTCTTTCTTTTCTTTCTTTCAGATTTTATTTATTCCTTTGACAGAGAGAGAAAGAGCACAAGCAAGGGGAGTGACAGGCAGAGGGAGATGGAGAAGCAGACTCCCCACTGAGTGGGGACCTGATGTGGCGCTCGATCCAAGGACCCCGGGATCGTGACCTGAGCCGAAGGAAGACACTAAACCAACTGAGCCCCTCCCACTCCTACTTTCTTTTGTGACACCTCCCCTACCCCTACAACTCCCTGCTTTAGGTCCTCCTTCCCAGGGAGTCTTTGAGAGACCAAGTGGGCTGGACAGCCGGGTGAGCTCACTTCCCAGTTCTGTAATTTGCATTCGTGGGACTCCTGTCTGGGTCTCCCAGGGGACTGAGCATTTGTGGGCATTTCTTCCAAACTCTGACCGCTTTTCAGGATCTCAACTTCAGCTCCTAGTATCACCTAGCGCTTAAGGTACTCACTGAATATTAGATAGTCTATTCTCAGCCTTATTCCGTACGGGTTCTATCCACAATTGTAAGTTTGAAATTTCAGGGGGCCCAAGGCCACATTGACCTCCTAAATTCCACTCCTCATTCGACAAGAATTTGTTGCACCTCCATTCTGTGCCAGGTACCAGCTAAGTAATGGGTCACAAAGATGAAAAAAAAAATGTGGTTTCTTCCCTCATGGAATTGACACACCAGTGCATCGGAAATTGATCAAATCATCTCAAAGACAAATGTAAAGTAATTAGTAATAGTCATTACTGCAGCACTATGGAGGGCAGGGACAGGGTGCAATACAGGTGCCTGTCCTCTTGGGTAAGGAGGGCTTCAGCCAGGAAGTTCTGCTGAGCTGTGTGGGATCTGACAACTCTCCCTCCACTTTCTTGAGAATTTTTTTTTTAAGATTTTATTTATTTATGTGACAGACAGCCAGAGAGAGAGGGAACACAGCAAGGGAGTGGGAGAGGAAGAAGCAGGCTCCCAGCGGAGGAGCCTGATGTGGGACTTGATCCCGGAATGCCGAGATCACGCCCTGAGCCGAAGGCAGATGCTTAACGACTGTGCTACCCAGGCGCCCCAAGAATTGTTTCTTCCTTTGGTTTAGGTTTCTTGACACCGCCCTATTTTTTTTCTTTGGCCACTTCTCTTCTTGAGCCATAATAATTTTTCTTATATACAGTTGATATAAATACGGATAATCTGTTCCTTGAAGGCTTGGTAGAATGTGTGTGTGCGTGTGTGTGTGTGTGTGTGTGTGTGTGTGTGTGTATTTTGAGTGTAGGTTTTTCACTGCTGATTTAATTTAGGTTTTCAGTTTCTCCTAGAGTCAGTTTGGTAGGTTATATTTTTCCGGGAGATTATCTATTTAATCTGTTTCAGATTTGTGGGTGTAAATGTTTAAATCCTCGCTAGATCTATAGTTATTTTCCCCTTTTCCCCCTGCTCATGCTCTTTCTCTCTCTCAAATAAATAAATAAATAAACAAATAAATAAATAAATAAATAAAATCTTTAAAAAGATTATCTCTTGGAAGTTAAACAGCCCCAAGCCTGGCAATTCCATGTTCTTCTTGCATTGCTTTTTAAGGTCCCTCTTTATCCAGATAAAGAAAGGATTCTTATTTGGCCCAGCATCTCAGCCTGACCCTCAGAAATCTCCAAGGGCTTCAGCACACTTGTGTTTTGGGTTTTGTTTCGTTTTTTCATAAATGATATAATATCCTTCTAGAATTTGCTTTTTGCTTTTTAAATCTAATAACATACCTTGGAGATCATTTTATGTTATACTTACAGAACTACTCATTTTGTTAAATAGACAATGGATGTACAGAGGCTTTTTAGCCATTCTCCTGTTCATGTATACTTGTTTTTTCCCCAACATTTCATTATTACAAATGGTGTTGCATAAACCTCTTGTACCTCCCTGTGGATGTGGGAGTGTGTCTTTAGAATAAATCCTGGGCATTGGGGCTGCTGAGTCATTGGGTATGCATACTGTTCACTTTAAAAGATACTGGCAAGTTGCCCTCCAAAGCGGCTCTACCAACTCACACGCCCACCAGCAATGGAACGAGGACACATATCTCCTCCCGGCCTGCCAAATTTCATATTAGCAAACCATTTTTGATGATCTATTTGGGGGAAAGTGCTGTCTCATTGTTGTTTCAGCATATGTTCTTTTGATTGCCAGTGAGGCCGAGTGTCTTCCACAATCATTGGTGGCTTGGATCTCCTCTTCTGTGACGTCTTTATCCTTGTGTCACAACCAGTGTTCTAAAGCCCACTCTTGGCTCTTCTCTACAAAATCCTCTGCTCTGTGACCCAACATGCAGGGCCTCTGCCAATCCCATGGATCCCTTCAGATGTTTGCCACCTGCCCTAGGGGCTGAGAAAAGCCTTCTTGTGGCAAGGGAGGTCATTCCTGCTTAGGAGACTGCAGACCTGCGAGGAGGTGGTATCCCTTAGCTCATCCGTGAGATGGAAGTTGGGACATGGCTGACCCTTAGACTCCGTTGCATCAGCACCAGAGGTCTCCCTAAAGACTACAGTGACCCAGAGCCCAGACGTAAGGGCTCCTTGGTGCATGTTTACTCCTTTAAAGTTGAAATAAAATTCAATATTTTTAACCATTTTATAATATACAATTCAGTGGTTTTTAGCATTTTCACAAATATCACCACTATCTAATATGAGAACATTCCCGTCTGTCCTAAAAGAAACCTCACACCCATTGGCAGTCAGTCCCACTTATTCCCTCCCCGTCTGCCCTCCCCCTTCTGCCCCCTCCCCTGTCTGCCCTCCCCCATATCCCCCCTCCCCTATCTGCCCCCCCCCCCCCGCCTATTCTCAACATTTCACATAAATGGAGTCATATAATATGTAGCCATTTGTATCTGGCTTCTTTCACTGTAGCATAATATCTTCAAGGTTTTTCCATGTTGTAGCATATATCATCAGTACTTTGTTTCTTTTTATGGATGAATAATCCATTGGTGGATACACCACATTTTGTTTATCCATTTATCAGTTGATGGACATTTGGGTTGTTTCCACTTTTTGACTGTTATGAATAATGCTGCTATCAACATTCATGTCAAGTTTTGTGTGAACATATGTTGGGTATACACCTATGAGTGGAATTTCTGGGTCATATGGTAACTCTATATTTAACTTCTTAAGGAACTGACAAACTGTTTTCCATAGCAACTGAACTAATATTTTACATTCCTATCAATGGTACATGAAGATCCTAGTTTCTCTACATCCTTACCAACACATGTTAATTTCCATTAAAAAATTATAGCCATCCTAGTTAGAATGACGGATATCTCATTATGGCTGATATGCAGTTCCCTAAGACTAATGGTGTTGAACGTCTTTTCGTGTGTCCACTGGCCATTTGTATATCTTCTTTGAGAAATATCTATTCCTTTGTCCATGTTTAAATTGGATTATTTGTCTTTTTTGCTGAGTTGTAAGAGTTCTTTTTTTTTTAAGATTTATTTTTTTATTTGAGAGAGAGGGCCTGCGTGCGTGTTGGGGGAGGGGCAGAGGGAGATATAATCTCCAGCAGACTCCCCGCTGAGCGGGAAGACTGAGGCTGGGCTGGGGCTCGATACAACAACCCTCAGATCTTCACCTGAGCAGAAACCAAGAGCAGGTCACTCAATCGCTCAGCCGATTGAGCCACCCCGTCGCCCCAAGTTGTAAGAGTTCTTCATATATTTTGGATACTAGACCCTTATTGGATATATGATTTGCAAATATTTTCTCCATTCTATGGGTTGTTTTTTCTCTTTCTTTCTTTTTTAAAGATTTTATTTATTCATTTGTCAGAGAGAGAGAGAGAAGGAGAGAGCACAAGCTGAGGGGAGTGGCAGGCAGAGGGAGAAGAAGGCTCCCCCGCTGAGCAAGAAGCCAGATGTAGGACTTGATCCTAGGACCCTGGGATCACGATCTGAGCCGAAGGCAGGCACTTAACTGACTGAGCCACCCAGGTGTCCCTTTTTTTTTTTTTTTAAAGATTTTTTAAATAGTTTTTTCACTTCCTTGATAGTATCCTTGATACATAAAAGTTTTTAATTTTGACAAAGTCCAATTTCTTTTGTCACCTTTTTTTCTTTTGGTTTTGGTGTCATATGAAATTTGTTGTCTAATCCAATGTCACACAGATTTTTATCTGTTTCTTTCTAACATTTTTATGGTTTTAGCTCTTACATTTTTTTTTTAATCTATTTTGAGTTAATTTTTGGATACGATTTGTGGTAGGGGTCCAACTTCATTCTTTTGCTGGTGGATATACATTGTGCCAGCACCATTTGTTGAAAAGACTATTCTTTTCACATTGAATGGCCTTGGCATCTTTGTTAAAATCAATTGACTACAGATATATGGGTTGATTTCTGGACTCTTGAATTTATTCCATTGACCTATATGTCTATCTTTATGTCAGTACCACATCGTTTTGACTATTATAGCTTTGTACTAAGTGTGAGTCCTCCAACTTTTTCTTCTTCTTCAAGATGATTTTGGCTATTCTGTGTCTATTGCTTTTTCATAGGAATTTTAGGATTAGCTTGCCTATTTCTGAAAAATGAGGCAGTTGGAATTTTTATTGGGATTGGGTTGGACCTGTACATTAATTTGGAGGAGTACTGTCATCTTAATAATAGCAAGTCTTCCAATCCATGAACACAGGATATCTTTCCATTTATTTAGGTCTCTTTTAATATCTTTCAACATTTTGTAGTTTTCAGTGTACAAGTCTTAACCTTTCTTTCTTAAATTTATTCCTAAATATTTTATTCTTTTTCATGCTATTGTAAATGAAATCATTTTCTTAGTTTCATTTTTGAATTGTTCATGGTTCATGTAACATGTTGACTTTTGAAAGAAGAAGTTGTTTTCTCCACAGAGTTGGAAAGGGATGCCTTGTGGTGTAGGTGTGTTGCTTTCACACCCAGTGGGCCATTGCTTGGTCTTATTTGGAACTTATCTAAGTCACAGATGGAGATTTAGATTCTGTGACGCAAAGGGAAATATATCTGACTCAACTTTCCCACACCCCCTTTGCTTCTGAAGGCTTCCTCGACTGGGAGAGGAAGGGAGTGGGTTAGTGGCAGGGGCTTCCATCTCTCTCACAGGTGCTTCTCCTGACCCTCCTCTCCTTCGTGGTTTTTAGGGGCCCCACTGCAGTTATTCTTGAAGAGCAAGGATTGTGTAACCTTCTCTTTTACCTGCAGATTGGGCCAGAATCTTCCCTCCTTTGGTGAGCATCCTGCCCATAGAGGAATGTTGAGGGTGACAGGCACAGGCAGGGTCCTGGAGGCTTGCGGCGGGGAGGCGGTCAGAGGAGTCTTCTGGGGAGGGAGTATAGGAATCAACCAGATGGTGAAAACCTGAGAAGTGGAGGGCCAGTCAAGGTAGATCTATGCTGCCTAGGCTATGTCCAAGGCCATCTCTGCTTGATCACTTGCTAGGTGGGCCAGTTGCTTAAGCTATGAGTCTGTTTCCACTGTAACATGAGGATGCTGATGCTCGCCTCGCAGGCTGGATGTGAGCAGTTAAGTGTGGTAATATGGTGGCACACCCTGCACAGGGCTTGACACAGAAGTTGTTAGTAAATGTTCCTTGGAGTATGAGTTGATCATCAAGCTCCTTTCCTTCTTGGGGTTGGGGCAGTGTGAGAGCTCAGGATCCCTGAAGTGTCACAGAGCTCATAATGGAAGGGAAAGGGTAGAGAACTCCTTCAGGAGAGGTATATGGAAGGTATATGGGACAAATCTCTCCTTTACTAGAGCTCAGAGGTAGCAATGGGAGCTTTAAGATGGGCAGTGTGGAAGGTTCGGGGGCTGAGGAGACCCCATCACATTTCATGCCAGAGAAATGGGACAAGATAGCTAGGGACAGTTGCAAGAAGTAGGTTATTGCAAGATTTATGTTTTTATATTTGAGGGCACAGAAAAAAAAGGCTATGCATATTTACTAGAATTTTAAACAAATATTAGTTTATTGAAGTAATCAACTTCAGGTGCCTCTGTTGGTTAATCATCTGCCTTCAGCTCAGGTCACGATCCCAGTGTCCTAGGACTGAACCCCGCGTTGGACTCCCTGCTCAGCGGGGAGACTGCTTCTCCCTCTCCCTCCTCCTGCCACTCCCCTGGCTTGTGCTCTCTCTCTCTGTCAAATGAATAAATAAAATCTTTTAAAAAAGCAATCAACTTCAAAATCTAATTTTTAATGGTTTTTAAGTTAAAATTACAAATTTTGTTGTTCTATTCTGAATCTAATAAGTTTGAAAATCTTACTTATTGCTTTTCTTTAATTTCAGCCTATAGATTTTGTTTGATTATTTATAATAATGTAAAACAAAGACAATGATCTTCACTTTTGGGGAGCATGTCTTTTATTGTGGTAAAGTACACATAACAGAATTTACCATCCGGACCATTAAGTATGCAGTTCAGTGGTATCAAAGACATTCACATTGTTGTGAAACTATTACCATCCATTATCCATCCTTTCTCATCTGGTAAAACTGAAACTCTGTACCCCTTAAACAAAACCTCTCCATTCCCCTCTACTTCCAACCCCTGGCAACCACCATTCTCCTTTTTGTCTTTATGCTTTTGAGCATTCTAAGTACCTCACGAGGTGGAATCATACAAAATTTGTCTTTTTGTGACTGTAAGAAGTTCAATGTGTTTATTTTTTTCTTTTATTACCTGTTCCTTTGATGTCGTATCTAAGAGATCATTGCCAAGCCAATGTTGTGAACTTTCTCCCTGTGTTTTCTTCTAAGAGTTTTATTGTTTTAGGTCTTACACTTAGGTCTGCGATCCATTTTGAGTTAATGGGTAACTATTCTTTTGCATGTGGACATCCAGTTTGTAGAAAAGACTCTTCTTTCCCCATTGAATAGTCTTGGCACCCTTGTCAAAATCATTTGACATATAAATATAAATATATATATGCACAAAGGTTTATTTCTGGGCTGTCTATTCTGTTCCATTGGTCTGTATGTTTGTCTTCATGCTGATACAACAATGTATTATTTACTCTAGCTTTGTAGGAAGTTTTGAAATCAGCAAGTGTGAGTTCTCCAATTTGTTCTTTTTCCTTTTTTTTCTTTTAAAGAATTCATGTATTTATTTGACAGAGAGCAAGAACACAAACAGGGGGAGTGGCAGTCAGAGGGAGAAGCACAGTCCCCCCTGAGCAAGGAGCCTGATGTGGGGCTCGATCTCAGGACCCTGGGATCATGACCTGAGCCAAAGGCAGGCACTTAACCAACTGAGGCACCCAGGCATCCCTGTTCTGTCCTGTTCTTTTCTTTTTTCTTCTCTTTTCTTTCTTTCTTTCTTTCTTTCTTTCTTCTTCTTCTTCTTCTTCTTCTTCTTCTTCTTCTTCTTCTTCTTCTTCTTCTTCTTCTTCTTCTTCTTCTTCTTCTTCTTCTTCTTCTTCTTCTTCTTCTTCTTCTTCTTCTTCTTCTTCTTCTTCTATTTTTTTTCCAGTTTGTTCTTTTTCAAGATTGTTTTTGCCATTTGGGGTCTCTTGAGATTCCATATATATTTTAGTATGGATTTTTTTCTACTTCTGCAAAAAAATATCATTGGGATTTTGATAGGGATTGCATTGAATCTATAGATCACTTTGGGTAGTATTGACATTTTAACAATATTATGTCTTCCAATCCATGAACAGGAATGTGTTTTCATTTATTTATGTCTTTGATTTTTTTCAGCAGTGTTTTATAGTTTTCATCCTACAATTCTTTTGCCTCCTTGGTTAAGTTAATTCCTAAGTTTTTTTTGTTTTGTTTTGTTTTTTTTTTTTTGGAAGCCACTGTATATAAAATTGGTTTTGTAACTTTGTTTTTCAGATTGTTCATTGTTTGTGTATAGAAATGCAAGTGATTTTCGTGTGTTGAATTTGTATCCTGCTACTTTAATGAATTCATTAGTTCTAACAGTTTTGTTTGTGTGTAATTTTTAGGGCTGTCTACATATAAGATCATGTCATCTGCAGACAGAGATAATTTTACTTCCTTTTTTCCCCAATTTTGATGCCTTTTATTTCTTTCTCTATTCTAAGTGTTCTAGCTAAAATTTCCAGTACCATGTTGAATAGAAGTGGCAAAATGGGCATTTTTTAGGTAATTCCTTGTCTTGGAAAAAAAGCTTTCAGTCTTTCACCATTGAGTATTGTATTTGTGTGGGATTTTCATATATGGATTTTATTATGTTGAGGTAGTTACCTTCTGCTCCTAGTTTTTTCGGTGTTTTTATCATGAAAGGGTGTTGATTTTGTCAAATGCTTCTTTTGCATCAATTGAGATGATCATGTATTTTTTTCCTTTATTCTGTTGATGTGGCATATTACATTGTTTGATTTTCATATGTTGAATAATCTTTGCTTTCCAAGAATAAATCCCACCTGGTGATGGTATATAATCCTTTTAATTTGCTGCTGAATTTTATTTGTTGAGGATTTTTTTGCATCAATGATCATAAGGGATATTTTTCCTTAGTTATTTTTTCTTATCATGTCTTTGTCAGGGTAATGTTGGCCTCATAGAATGAGCTAAGGAGTGTTTCCTCCTTTTAAATTTTTAAAACAAAATTTGAGAAGGATTGGTATTAATTATTTTTTAAATGTTTGGTAAAGTTTGTCAGTAAAGCCATTGGATCCAGGGTTTTTCTTTGTTGGGAGATTTTTTTGGGGGGAGGTAGATTTTAATTATAGATTCAATCTTCTTACCAGTTATAGGTCTATTCAGATTTTCTAGTTCTCCATGATTTAGTCTTTTCTTTTTTTAAGATTTTATTTATTTATTTGACAGAGAGAGAGACAGCCAGCAAGAGAGGGAACACAAGCAGGGGGAGTAGGGGAGGAAGAAGCAGGCTCCCAGTAGAGGAGCCTGATGTGGGGCTCGATCCCAGAATGCCGGAATCATGCCCTGAGCCAAAGGCAGACGCTTAATGACTGAGCCACCCAGGCGCCCCTCCATGATTTAGTCTGGGTAGGTCTTGTGTTTCTAAGAATTTTTTCCTTTCATTTGGATAATCCAACTTGTTGGTTACAATTGTTCATAGTGCTCTCTTATAATCCTTTTTATTTCTGTCAAATAGGTAGTAATACTCCACATTCATTTCTGATTTTAGTAATTTGAGTTTTCTCTCTTTTTCTCTTAGTCCATCTAACTAAAGGTTTGTCCATTTTTTTTTTTTTTTTGGTCTTTTGAAGAATCAAGTTTTGGTGTCGTTGATTTTCTCTATTATTTTTCTGTTTTCTATTTAGTTTATCTCTGCTTTAATCTTTGCTATTTCCTCCCTTCTGCTAGCTTTCGGTTTAGTTTGTTCTTCTTTTTCTAGTTACTTAAGTTGTAAAGTTAGGTTGTTGATTTGAGATTTTTCTTATTTTTTAAAAGATTTTATTTATCTGAGAGAGAGAGGGAGAGAACAAGCACAAGCAGGGGACGTGGCAGGCAGAGGGAGAGGGAGAAGCAGGCTCCCCACAGAGAAGGGAGCCTGACGCGGGGCTCAATCGCAGGACCCTGGAATCATGACCCAGGGGAAAGACAGATGCCTAACCAATTGAGCCACCCAGCGGTTCCTCTTATTTTCTTCTTAACGTGAATATTTACAGCTATGAATTTACCCTTTAGTACCACATTCATTGCATCCCTAGAGTTTTGGTATGAGCCTTTTGGCTGGAGCCACCATCTTCCAGTAGTTTGCCAGAACCACCAATACAAAGGGAAAGAGAGGCATGTGGGTGTGTGTTCTCTAGGCCTTTTAGAAAACATGGAGTTGTTCCTTTGGCCACATACATGTGAATCTGCAAGAAAGGTGATATTATAGACATCAAGGGAATGAGCACTGTTCAAAAAATACTGCCCCACAAATGTTACTATGGCAAAACAGAAGAATCTACAGTGTTGCCCAGCATGCTATTGGTATTGCTGTAAACAAACACATTAAGGGTATGATTCTTGCCATGAGAATTAATGTACAAGTTGAGCATATTAAGCACTCTAAGAGCCAAGATAACTTCCTGAAGCATGTGAAGGAAAATGATCAGAAAAAGAACGAAGTCAAAGAGAAAGGTACTTGGGTTTAACTGAAGTATCAGCCTGCTCCACCCAGAGAAGCACACTTTGTGAGAACCAAGGGAAAGGACCTTGAGCAGCTGGAACCTATTCTGTATGAATTCATGGCATGATAAGTGTAAAAAAAACAACAACAACCCAAACCCAAAAAACAGAAAACCTCTAGATTCTAAAAATGTTTCTCTCTAGAAGTGTGATGTTCCCTCCCCTAAATAAATAGTTAAAGCAAAAACAACAACAAAAAAGTTTTGGTATGTTGTGGTTTTATTTGCATTTGTCTCTAAGTATTTTCTTTTATAAAAAAGATTTATATTTATTTTAGAGAGAGAGAGAGAGCAAGTGGGAGGAGGGGCAGAGGGAGAGGGAGAGAAAGCCTAAGCAGACTCCCCACTGAGTGCAGAGTCCTATGGCTCCATCCCAGGACCCTGAGATCATAACTTTAGCTGAAACCAAGAGTTGACACTTAACCGACTGAGCCACCCAGAAGCCCCTCTAAGTATTTTCTAATTGCCCTTGTGATTCCTTCTTTGATCTATTGGTTGTTTAATAGCATCTTATTTAATTTCTGTAATTTTGTGAATTTTCCAGTTTTCATTTTTTTATTAATTTCTAACTTCATCCCATTGTAGTCAGAGAAGATAATTTATATGATATCTACCATTTTTCTTAAGATTTATTTATTTATTTTGAGGGAGAGAGAGAGAGTGGTGGGGAGGGGCAAAGGAAGAGAGAGAGAGAGTCCCAAGCTGACTCCACACTAAGGGTGGAGCCTGATGGGGGTCTGGATCTCATGACCTTGAGATTGCAACCTGAGCTGAAACCAGGAGTCAGTTGCTTAACCAACTGAGTCACCAAGGCATCCTAGTATGATATCCACCTTTTAAAATCAATTGAGATTTAGTTTACAGCCTAACATATGGTCTATCCTGGAAAATGTTCCATGTACACTTGAGAAGAATGTGTATGCTATTATTGTTGGGTAGGGTGTTCTTTTTTTTAATAATAATTTTTTATTATGTTATGTTAGTCACCATACAGTACATCCTTAGTTTTTGATATAGTGTTCCATGATTCATTATTTGTGTATAACACCCAGTGCACCATGCAATATGTGCCCTCCTTAATACCCATCACCAGCCTATCTATACATGTCTGTTAGTTCTAGTTGGTTTATTGTGTTGTGTAAGTCCTCTGTTTTCTTACTTTTCCTTACTTTTCTGTCTGGTTGTTCTACCCATTATTATAAGTAGGATATTGAAATCTCCAACTATCATTGTAGAACTCTCTATTTCTCCCTTCAATTCTGCCAGTTTTTTGCTTCTTATATTTTAATGGTCTGTCATTAGGTGCGTAAATGTTTTTAATTATTGTATCTTCTTGCAATATATATATATAATATATACATATTTAAGTAATATATATAATAAGTAATATATATAAGTAATATATATAATAAGTAATTTAAGTAATATATATAATAATAAGTAATATATATAATATATATATAATAAGTAATATATATAATAATAAGTAATTTAAGTAATATATATAATATATATATTTATATATATGTTTTTAATTATTGTATCTTCTTGCAATATATATATAATATATATATTTAAGTAATATATAAGTAATATATATATGTAATATATATAATAAGTAATTTAAGTAATATATATAATAAGTAATATATATAATAATAAGTAATTTAAGTAATATATATAATATATATATATTTAAGTAAGCTCCATGCCCAGCATGGAGCCCAGTGTGGGGCTTGAACTCACAATGCTGAGATTGAAACCTGAGCTGAGATCAAGTCAGATGCTCAACTGACTGAGCCACCCAGGAACTTCATCTTCTAGCAGTATTGAACTTTTTATTAATATATAGTGTCCTTTATCTTTTATAACATTTTTTGATTTAAAGTCTATTTTGTCTGATAGTAGCATAGCCATCCTAGCTTTCTTTTGGTTATGATTTGTGTGGAATATCTTTTTCCATTCTTTCACTTTCAATCTGTTTCTGTCTTTGGATATCAAGTGATTCTGTTATGGACAGCATATAGCTGGAACATGTGTTTTCAGCCATTTGGCCAATCTCTGTTTTTTGGTTGGAGACTTTAATCCATTTACTTTTAAAGTAATTACTGATAAGGAGGGTGTACTATTGTCATTGTGCTATATGTTTTCTATATGCCTTATAGCTTTTTTGTCCGTCATTTTCTGCACTTCTGCCTTCTTCCTGTCTTCTGTCTTCTTTTGCTTAGTTGATTTTTTGTAATGAAATATTTAGTAAAATAATGAAACATTGTAGTGAAATAATGGGGCTTACATTTAACATCCTAAAGTTGTAATATTCTGGTTTGAACCTATACCAGCTTAAATAACACACAAAAACTCTGCTCTTTTACAGTTCATCACCCCCTTTCAGTTGTTGATGTCCCAGAATTACATTTTATACATTGTGTGCCCCAAAACATACACTAATAATTCTTTTTTTTTTTTTTAAAGATTTTAATTATTTATTCGACAGAGATAGAGACAGCCAGCGAGAGAGGGAACACAAGCAGGGGGAGTGGGAGAGGAAGGAAGAAGCAGGCTCACAGCGGAGGAGCCTGATGTGGGGCTCGATCCCACAACGCCGGGATCACGCCCTGAACCGAAGGCAGACGCCCAACCGCTGTGCCACCCAGGCGCCCCCAAAACACACACTAATAATTCTTTTAAATGCATTAGTTTCTTATATTATGTAGAAAACAAGATTTAGAGTCACAAACCATAAGTTAGAGTTATACAAGCTTTTCCACTAATAATTTTTTTCTTTAAATGTATTAATCTCTTAAATCATATAGAAAACAAAAAGTGATGCTACAAACCACTCTCATGATTATACTAGCTTTTATAATTGGCCATGTATTTACCTTTATTGAGATCTTTATTTTCCATACAGCTTTGAGTTACTATCTAGTGTCCTTTCATTTCACCTTGCTGGACTCAGGTCTAGTGGTCATGAACCTCCTCAGCTTTTGTTTACCTAGGAATGTCTTAATTTCTCTCTCACGTTTGAAGAACAGTTTTGCTGGATATAGTAGTCTTAGCTGATTTTTTTTTCTTTTAACATTTTGAGTATATTGGCCCACTGCCTTCTGACCTCCAAAGTTTCTTTTTTTTTTTTTTAAAGATTTTATTTATTTATTCGACAGAGATAGAGACAGCCAGCGAGAGAGGGAACATAAGCAGGGGGAGTGGGAGAGGAAGAAGCAGGCTCATAGCGGAGGAGCCTGATGTGGGGCTCGATCCCGTAACGCCGGGATCACGCCCTGAGCCGAAGGCAGACGCTTAACCGCTGTGCCACCCAGGCGCCCCTGACCTCCAAAGTTTCTGATGAGATATCTGCTAGTAATCTCACTGAGCACCCCTGTATGGGATGATTCACTTCTCTCTTGCTGCTTTCAAGATTATCTTCATTTTGCTCTTTGCAAGTTTGATTGTATATGTCCTGGTATGAGTCTCTTTGAGTTTATCTTACTTGGAGTTCATTGAGCTTCTTTGATGCTGATATTTATGTCTTTCATCAAATTTGGGGAGTTTTCAGCCATTATTTCCTCAAATATTCTCTCTGCCCCTTTCTCTCTCCCCTTCAGGCTTCTGGACCCCCTTGATGCCTATGTTGATCCTCTTGATGTTTTCCCACAGGCCCCATAGGCTCTGTTTACTTTTCTTAATTTTTTTTCTATTCCTCAGACTTGATAATTTCCATTGTTTTCTCTTCAAGTTCAATGATTCTTTTTTCTGCCTGAGCAGATCTACCTTTGAATCCCTCTAGTGAAATTTTCATTTCAGTTATTGTACTTTTCAGCTCCAGCATTTCTTCTTGGTTGGTTTCTTTTCAAGTTTTCTATCTCTTTAATGACATTTCCATTTTATTCAACACCATATTTTCTTTTATTTTTTTAAGATATTATTTATTTGAGAGAGTGTGAGAGAGAGAGCACAAGCAGGGTGAGGGGCAGAGGGAGAAGCAAGCTCTCTGCTGAGCAGGGAACCTGAGGCGGGACTCAATCCCAGGACTCTGGGATCATGACCTGAGCTGAAGGCAGATGCTTAACTGACTGAGCCACCCAGGAGCCTCATATTTTCTTTTTTAAAATAAGATTTTATTTATTTGAGAGAGTGAGAGAAAGTGCACGAGCAATGGGAAGGAGAAGAGGGAGAGGGAGAAGCAGGTTTCCCACTGAGCAGGGAGCCCAATGAGGGGCTTGATCCCAGGACCCTGGGATCATGACCTGAGCCAAAGGCAGATGCTTAACCCACTGAGCCACCCAGGCACCCCTCAACAAGGCACCCCTTGACTTTCTCCACATCTTCCTTTAGTTCTTTGAGCATTTTAAGACAGCTGTTTTAAAGTCTTTGTCTAGTATATCTGCTATTAGGTCTTTTTCAGGGACAGTTTCTGTTGATCTGTTTATTTCCTTTGAATGGGATATACTTTCCTATGTCTTTATATGCCTCGTGATTTTTTTGTTGTTGTTGAATACTGGACATTTGAATCTAATAATGTGGTAACTGTGGAAATCAGATTCTCCCCCTTCCTCAAGGTCTGTTTTGTTGTTGTTGGTTTTTTGTTGTTGTTATTGTTGTTTTTTTTATTGTTACTGACTCTCTTTGCACTGAATATCAGCCTGAAGTATAAACTTAAAGTTTTCTCAGGTCTTCTCTGGGCCTTCCCCTGGGCATACATTGTCACTTTCTAGTTTTCCCCATATATGCAGTTGTTTTTGAATGTCTTATTTGTTAGTGTCTGGCTCCTGAATGGGAAAAAGTAAAAAATGAAGAGGGGGAAGAGCACTGGCTCTTTAAGTTCCTTCGAAATCATTTCATCCACAGAGGGAAGACCTAGCAACACCTGGGGGAGGTGCCCTCCTGCCTTTTCATCTGCATCTCTGTGATCAGAAGCAGCAATCAGCCATCAGCGCATAGATTGCTGATATTTAGAAGACAGTATCCTTTCTGCCCAGCCTGGCTCCCCGAAGCTGTGTGCCAGCTGCTCCAGGAACATGTGTCAGGGGATAGTGAATGGGTAGCTGCTACTGTGAAAATAGCTGAAATCAACCAAAATTCATCATAATTTACCATCCAAGTCTCTTCCCCTTGCAGGCCTCCAACAGACTCTAAAGCAATTACATCAGACCGATTGTGCCAGTGTGGCTGTGGTGTAGGAGAGGCTCCAGGTTCCTGGTGCTTCCTACTCTGTCGTCTTCCCAAAGTCCCTCCAGTAGTCTTCACTTTTTTAAAATTAACGTTCGATTAAGTGGAACAATCTAAATTCCATCAACAATTCCATTTACAACTATAGCCCACTGAATCCTTAAAAATATTTTTAACTGCAGATCTAAATTTCAAATATTTGATTTTCTTTCTGAGTACTTAGATGCATGACTGGACAAGCTTATTGACCCTAACAAGAAAAAACTCCCTAAATACTTAAATACTTGTTTGTAAGCCTGATAGATGTTTAGATATAGTGAGTCATAAGTTCCCTCAAACATAATTCTCTTATAGTCGACACCTTTTACATGCTTCAACTTAGAATCACTAATTGAAAATCAGTTACACATTATTTTATTTAAAATTTTTATTGTTATTACTTATAAATTGTATTTTCTCCTCTGATTTTTTCCATATAATTATTTTATTTATATTGAAGCATAATTGGCATAAATATTATGAGTTTCAGGTGTACAACATATAGTATTCAATCTTGTGTACGCTGTGGAATGATCACTATAATAAATCTAGTTACCGTTTGTCACCATACAAAATTAATACAGTATTATTGATTATATTTCTTATGCCCTACCTCACATCCCCATGACCTATTTTAAAGCTGGAAGTTTGTTCTTCTTGATCCCCTTCACTAATTTTGCCCTCCCCCCAAGCCTCTCCCCTCTGGGAACCACCAGTCTGTTCTCTGTAACAATGAGGCTGGGTGTGGTTTTGTTTTTTGGATTCCACATATCAATTCCACATTTTTGATAGAACCATGAGGCTAATCTTATAGTTCTACTGTGTTAAATTCTTTTAAGCATTACAAAAGCTTTAAATACCAAATTTACATAGATTTTCCCAATGATTTAAACTTCTTTGAAACTTAGCATGGGTTTCATTTACTCCATCTCTTTTGGTTTCTATCAGTGAAGAGTCTGACTGGAGAGGAAAAACCAGCATGAGTGAGATGGAATAAGGAACTGGTGAAGGAGTCTATGGATGGCTGTTGCCTCTGGGTCTGTGGTGGGCCTGAGATCAGCATAGGTCAGTGGGGTAGACATGCAGATGTGAGGTGCAGGAGAGTGAGGACCAGGTGGAATCTCTATCTGTCCTTTACCACCCCCAGCCTTGATGATCTGGGCTACCTGCCGAGGGACCTGGTGATGCATACCTGCCTGGCCCAGGAGTGAGAGTCTGAAAGAAGAGATCCGACAGGAGCTGGAGGCCCTGCAGGGCTGGCTGCTACCCATGTCCTCGAAGTGAGCCAGCATAGCAGTAACGATGTATGTGAGCTGCAGCAGTCCTAGCACCCCCAGCTGACCTTGACAGCATCAACTCGAAGCTGCTGCTTCCATTCTGCCTTTCTCCCTTTCCAATCTCACATGCACTTCTCTTGTGGCCAACCCTAACTTTGAACCATTTGAAAAATGTGGCTTCACCTTCACTAAGCTGACATAGTACAAAGCCACCATGTTAATTCCAAACCTTCTTGGAGTGTAAAGGACATCTCCTCACTTAAGGGAGCAGTTTTCCATGTATATGACCATGAACTGTGATTACCATCTCAAGAAGGCTAAAGCTGTCAGTTTGCCCGAGATTTGAGGTTAGGATGCCAGACCTGATACCCACAAACATCTAAGTGAGTCTTCTTCACTGAGTACCCTAAGTTTCCTTAAATGTTTTAAACTCCATTTATAAATTTAATACTTTGATTTTGTCTGAGTTCATCCTCTTCTAATGGGTTTAGATTTGATCCTGCCTTCTGTATCCAGATTGCACCCTCACTAGAGTACATGGCAATCTGGGATCCCCACTCAAGCTGCAACTACTCTTCGTAACTCTTCCCTTTGGCCTAAGCGAATGTTGATTCTTTCCTTATTCTTGTCTGAGTGGGTCACAACTGTAGAGATGTTTCAATGACATCCTATCTGCATTTCCTACAGGGCTGTGCTCACAACATGGAAATATACTAAGGATTCCAAGCACTGATTTAGGACCCTGCGAAGTCCCAGGAGTGATCCCAGGGCACTATGTATACCCAGGATCAGGATCTTCATAATTCATATTACACGTCTATAGTAGACCCCAGGGAGGAATGTGGGATTCAGGGTCACCTCTAGGAAAAGGACTGAAGCCAGCAAAAACCACACACAGACTTTTTAGAAAGAGCAACAAGGCCCCCTGCGGGACACTGGGTGTAGGTAAAAGGGCTTTGTGGGCCAACTGTATAACCAGGAGCTCAAGCTTTGGCTTAGTGCCTGGGGAACTCTGCTCTTCAGTCCTATGCTGGAATTTGAGCCTAGGCAGGATGCTTGTTGTCCCTTCTGTCTGAGCTTTGGGTGCCACCTTGTGGTGGAGTAGTGATTCTGGTCTTCAGAGAGTCCCTTGCCTTCATGAGAACCCAATCTTCTAGCTCCAAGGCCATTACTATTAAAACAGGGGCAGAAGTGCCCGTCATCTGACCTCTTCCCAAAGCTTTTCTGTGTCTGCGGAGCAGGCTGGGTTTCAGCGAGTCCTAGGGATTTGGGGAAGCCCCCAAGTGAAGTCAACTGATATGAGGGGAGGGACGTAGTCCCAAAGACTGCAGTCTGTAGCTGTTGAGGATTCTGTCTTTAATGTAACTCCAAAGAACATGCCAGAGCATTTTCTGATCTTAAAAGCCCCTGTACTTTCCAGCCTATTTTAGGCCAGGCTGTAGACCAGTGGCTCGCTCTTAGCTCTTTGGGGGTCAAGGGGCTCCTCCGAGGCTCTGAAGAAAGATGTGGATTTTCCTTTAGAAAATTGTGAGTAGAATTCCAGCAAGTTAGTGAATTCTTTGGGGATACAATGATGCCTATAGTTTGTAAAAGCCCCTACTCTAGATTCCTGCTTCGGTTAGTGTTTCGGAGGCTTGATACCCTCAAATAGATTTGCTGTCTTTCTGAGGAGACTGGCAATGTCCACATAAAGACAAGACATCTGGAGACAGAAAGGACACGGTAAAACTTCTCGTGAGAGAAGTAACATCATTAGCCTCAAGATGTATAAGCAGCTGCCTTGTGTTGAGAAACAGACGTTCCTTTTGTGAAAGTGTCTGAGAAAGACGAAGAACAAAAATAGGTGACTCACATAACGAGGAGGAAAGCCAGCTATTCTCTGGAAGGGTTTCCTAAAGCAAGCCTTAAACTCTATTTCAGACGGTCTGAAATGTCTCTGAAAAGTCTCTGAAAGGCTTCCAGAAGCAAGGCAAAATATTTAAGAGATTCAAAAACTCACCCTGGCCTGCTTCTAGAATAAAACTGAAACATATTGATCCATGATCCTTTACGACACATCTTTAAAGGGATTTCCTTTTGGTTCGGGGCTATTCATTTGCTCAACAGATATTTACTTACTCGCATGGGAAAAGAGAAACTCAAGAGTGGCAGCAACTTCAGGCATCTATTTCTCTGATTGCTTTATTCTCAGACAAGTAACATGAGGACCAGAGAGGTAAAACATCCCTCATTCATTCATTCATCATCCAAGCTTAGCAGTCATTTCCTCTGTGTCAGGAACTGGGTTTTGTATGAGAAACAAGAGGAAAGACACTGAGAATCTGATGGGATAGAGAGGTATATAGGCAAACAGCCATAATTCATTAAAGTTAATTATTTTAATGGAGGCTACTTAAAACACAGAGGAAGCTTAGCAAACAAACCAATGAAATCTGCTGTAGTAAGATGACTACGGAGGAAGTAGCACTTGAGCTTGCAACTTGGTAGGTGAATGGAGGTTTGCTAGGCGGCCTAGCTGTGTTTGTTCCAGGCTTCGGAAATGGTATTCAGATTGGTCAATGAAATATGGCTCCAGGCCAAGGGATGAGTGGGGCGTGAAATCCAGCCTGCACTCCGCTGGCAGGAAGAAGTCCCTTTTCCTAGTTGCGCAAAGGCACTGTGTGGGTCTCCGGCCCTGAGATGTGGGCAGAGGAAATGATATATAGAAGAGCAAGGTATGTTCTGAGGACTATCAGCCCTGAGGAGCATCGGCTCAGAGTTGCTCGTGTAAAAGTACAGAGTGAGAGGTGATGAGTCCTGACAGCTGATTGAGGCCAGGGAATGAAGGGCTTTGTCTGTCACCATAGCTAGTAGGGTCATGTTGGGAGCGGTCATGTTCTGCAGCACCGAACTGCCTCCGAGTAGGCGCTGTGCTCTGTGCCCGGGAGCATACAGTGAGGATATGCACAGGCCTTGGCCATAGGGGCTGCAACCAGGGAAGAGCACAAGACCTACAGATGGAGACTAAGAACAGCAAAATGTGATAAGGAGGAAACAGGAGGAGAAGGAGCACAGGGCACAAACTAGCACCTAGAAGTGCTTGGCCTCAGACCTTCAGCCAGGCCGTGAACAGGATTCAGGGTCAGGGCTGCCTGACTTCAAACCTTAAAAATGCCCACACTGTAACTCAAAACTCCAGTTCTAGGAACCAATCCTAAGGAAATAAATGAAGATGTGTTCAAAGCTATCAGGACAGTCTGTGAAAAAATTTCTGTAACATGAAAACATTAAAAAAATTAAAACGTTAAAAACAGAAGGAAGTAACATAAAAACAAAACAAAACATTAAACATTGATTAAAAAAAAGGAAATAATCTAAATGTCCAACAGTAAGAGATTGGGTAAATGTATTGTATTAAAAATGATGGAATCTAATGTAGGCATTAAAAAATGCTTTATTTTTTTAAAGGATTTAATTATTTATTTTAGAGAGAGACAGAGACAGAGGGAGAATGGGGGGACAAGGGCAGAGGGAGAAGAGAATCTCGAGCAGATTCCATACTGAGCATGGAGCCCGACGTGGGGCTTGATCCTAGGACCCTGAGATCATGACCTGAGCTGCAATCAAGAGTCGGACTCTCAACTGACTGTGCCACCCGGGTGCCCCTAAAATGATGTTTTAAAAGTGTATTTATTTATTAATAGGGGAAAGGTTCAGTACATTATTGAATGAAATGAGCCGACTAAACTACATACTGCATACTACTGTTTTTACAAAGATACTGAAGACTGTATACCTGGTAGGGCACAGTAGTGATTAACTTAAAGGGATGTGATGATGGATGACTTTTATTTCCTCTATTTTTTGCTAAATTGAATCTTCCAGTTTTTCCTGTAATGAATAGGTCTTACTTATGCAGCAACAACAAATAAAGTTACAGTAGAGTATTTTACAAAGAATTTCTACCTCCTTCCTGGTAAGATGGAGACATCTGTTAGGATTAAATAAGATAAAGGATTTAAACATTCAGCACAGGGCTTGGCATATAGTTAAGCATCATTAAATGTTAGCTACCAATGCTACTATATATATATTTTTATATGTATATATAAACAGCTACAGCATTAACTACTACTGTTAGTCTAATTACTAGTCCTATTACAACAACAGTACTCCCTCACACCACGGCTCTCACTATCACTACGACCGTTGCTACTGGCTCTGGTTCAGGGCCAGGACTTGAAAGGACAGGCTGGGGCTGTGATTCTGGTTTTCAGGACACAGTCCAAATCAGAGGCTTTGCTTCGGTAGCAAGTTTTGGATGGGAGGCAGAGTTAGAGATTAGAAAAAGGAGTAGAGACTCAGTTCTCAGGCCAGCTCCTGACCTTGGTGATGTCAGGTTCAGTGCCAGAGTGCTGGGTTGGAGCTGCAGGTGCCAGGGAGGGCCTGGGCATGGGGGGGTGGTTGCAGAGGCTGGGGACTCCTTAGAGAGCCTCACTAAGTCTCTGATTGCCATGAAGGCCCAGTCACACTTGCCTTTGTCCATATTCCATCTGAACTCGGACTGAGAATCTTGCTTCCCCCTTTCTTGAGTCCGTTCCAGTGGAGATCTTGCCCACCAAAACAGATCCCCCTTGACCCTTTGTACCACCTCCATCCAAGGTCTTACCCAGCAAGGGGTTCTCTTTCCAAAACCAGATCTTACCCAATCTTTTTTTTTTTTTAAGATTTTATTTATTTATTTGAGAGAGTCAGAGAGAGTGAGAGGGAGCAGGAGTGTATGTGTTGAGGGGGGGAAGCAGAAGGAGAGGCAGAAGCAGACTCCCGGGTTCCATCCCAGGACCCCAAGATTACAACCTGAGCCGAAGGCAGACACTTAACCAACTGAGCCACCCAGGTGCCCCAGACCTTATCCAATCTTCTCGCTGCTTCCCAAGTCTGCACAGTTGGTGGTGTTCTCTGGATATCTTCCTCTTCAAAAATTGTCCCCCACTATGAGGTATTGGACGACCCTACGGCATCTTAGCCTATGCCAGCTAACTCTTTTTTTTTTAAAGATTTTATTTATTTATTTGACAGAGATAGAGACAGCCAGCGAGAGAGGGAACACAAGCAGGGGGAGTGGGAGAGGAAGAAGCAGGCTCATGAGAGAAGTAACATCATTAGCCTCAAGATGTATAAGCAGAAGAGCCTGATGTGGGGCTCGATCCCATAACACCGGGATCACGCCCTGAGCCGAAGGCAGACGCTTAACCGCTGTGCCACCCAGGGGCCCCTATGCCACCCAGGCGCCCCTATGCCAGCTAACTCTGACCGCTTCTGGCGGTTTAACTGATTTGTTAGCAGGAGGATCCCTAACTCTTAATGCCCCAATGATAAATGATTGTACATTCTTCATCTCTGATGGCATTTTCTGAGAAGATATGCAGTGTGGCAGGATGCAGAGGCACCTGAAAAGAGCTTGAATTTTTTTTTTTAAAGACACTGACATCTGTGCATATGTGCAATACAACACATAGATACTAAGTGTATGGTTTGATGAATCTTGACAATTGCAATCACGTTATGGAACATTTCCATCACCCTGGGAGGTTCCTGTGTGCCCATGTCCAAGGTGTCTCCCCCACCCCACCAAATACAATGGTGGTTCTTGTTTTTATCATCATAAATTAGTTCTGCCTGTTCTAGAATTTCATGTAAATGAAATCATTGTTTTTGTCTAACTTTTTTTGCCCAACATAATGTTTCTGAGATTTATCTGTATCACTGCCTGCACCCATAATTTCCTTTTACTGTTCAGTGTATACCATCATGTGAATATATGACAATTTGTTTATTCACTCACTTCTTGGTGGAAATGTGGGTTGTTTCCAGTTTTTCACTAATAGTGTCGAAGCTCCTGTGAAGATTCTTACACAAGTGTTTTGAGTATACATTATTATTTTTCTTAAATAAATACTTAGGAGTGGAATTTCTTTGTCATAGGGTGGGTGTATATTTAGCCTTCTAAGAAACTCCCAGAGAGTTTTCCAAAGTAGTTGCAATATTTCAGACTTGTACTAGCAATTTATGAGCATTCCAGTTCTTCTGCCTAGTTGCTATTATTTGTGGTTGTCAGCTTTTAAAATTTCAGCCAGGTTTTTTTATTAGCTTTGTGTTTTATTAATGCGGCAGTGACACAAATTCTCCTTTACCTTTAAAAAATGTTATGGCTTTAAGTTATGATTTATTTTGATTGTGGAGTAAATACATGAATGAAAAAACCCACAGAAAATAAACAAAGAAACAAAACCCCACAATGCCATACACACTGTTGGGTGTACAATTGTATCTCATTAATACCTTTGGATTATTTGAAAGCGTTTCACTTAATTTTCAATTATTTGGGGATTTTTTGATATTACTATTTCTAATTTAATTCTTTTGAGGTCAGAGAACATAATCTGTTATTTTTATTTCTTTTAAAGATTTATTTACTTGAGAGAGAGAGAGCGAGGGCAGGGGCTGCAGGAAGGGCAGAGGGAGAGAGAATCTCAAGCAGACCCCCTGCCGATCCCACAACCCATGAGATCATGACCTGAGCTGAAATCACAAGTCACACTCTTAACAGACTGAGCCATCCAGGTGCTCTGAAACATAATCTTTTAAATTTAGTCCTTTCAAATGGTTGAGATTTGCTTAAAGACAAGCCAATGATATATTTTGGTGAAGGTTCCATGTGCACTTGAAAAGAATGTATAGTCTGCTGTTGTTGGGTGGAGTGTGCTATGTAGGTCAGATTGGTTGCTAGTGTTCAACTCTTCTACATCTTTCCCGATTTTTTGTCTATGTGGTCTATCAATTACTGAGAGAGGAATTTCTATTTTATTTTTTATTTTTTTATTTTTTAAGGATTTTATTTATTTATTGACAGAAAGAGAGAGTGTGTGCGCCCACGTGCGCGAGCAGGAGCAGGGGGAAGAGCAGAGGAGGGAGGGCGAAGCAGGCTTCCCGCTAAGCAGGGAGCCCAATGTGGGACTCGATCCCAGGACCTTGGGGTCATGACCTGAGCTGAAGGCAGACACTTAACTGACTGAGCCATCCAGATGCCCCAAGAGAGGAATTTTTAAATCTTCAACTATGATTGTCTATTTTTTCCTGTAGTATTTTTGTTTCATTTATTTTGAAGTTCTGTTTTAATATGTATGCGCATTTAGTCTTCTTAATTCTTAATTATTCATAGTATTGTTTTTAGTGAGTTGGCTTTTTTATCGTTATGAAATGAGCTTTAAAAAATCTCTGTAATACTTATATTAAAACAGGCTGGGACGCCTGGGTGGCTCAGTCAGTTGAGCGTCTGCCGTGGGCTCAGGTCATGATCCCAGGATCCTGGGATTGAGCCCTGCCTCGGACTCCCTACTCTGTGAAGAGTCTGATTCTACCTCACCCTCTGCTTGCTACTTGCCCTGCTTGTGCGCCCTCTCTCTCTGTCAAATAAATAAATAAAAATGTTAAAGAAAAAAAAAGAAACTGGCTTTCTTACATTTAGTGTGTGCATGGTATATATTTTTTCCCATCCTTTATTGTCAACCAGTCTGTGTCTATATTGAGTGTGTCTCTTATAAAAAGCATATAATTGGGCTTTGGTTTTTAAGAATCCAGTTTGACAATCTTTTACATGGAGTGTTTAATCCATATACATTTAATGCTCTTATCAATACGGTTGGGTTTAAGTTCACCATCTTATGTGGTTTTTATACATGCCCTCTGCAGTACTGCCCTTAGAAAGAAGCAAGACTGTCCCGGGTCTTACACCTCAGGGGCCTTGAGCCTTGGAGTGCCTTTCTCAAGAATTTTAAGTCCCCTCCAGTGCCTTGGACCTGTGAGCCTGGCAGTGCCATCTGGGCAGGGTGCCTCTGGACCAGACCTGGTCCTGTATGGATCCCTGCCACCAGAATGGTGCTAATACACTGGTTTGGGTTTGACTCTCAAGTTGGGCACTTCAGGGCTCTGAGATATTAATACGGCCATTGCCAACCCTTGGGCTTGCTTCATATGTGTGGTCCTATGGGTAGGCTCTCCTCTGTTCATGCTACTACCATGGTGCTGCCTCCGCTCTGTAGTGCCCAGAAGGGGAGAGACATAGCAGGCATCCTACCCTGTGTCATCCCCCCATAGTCCAAAGGCAGCCGACCCAGTCCCTCTGCAGTCTCTGAACTATGGGTCCTCCCTTGTGGACAGTCGATGTGGAGATACGTGCTTTTGGCTCAGTCTTTTTTTTTTTTTAACCAGTTCAGAGATATAATTCACATGTCATACAGTTCACCTATTTGAAGTGTGCAAGTTGATGGTGTTCAACATATTCACAGAGTTGTGCAGCCATCCCAACAATTTTAGAGCACTTTTGTCATCCCCAAAAGAAATCGTGTGTCCATTAGCAGTCACTCCCTATTTCCCCCATTAAGGCAGCGCTAGGCAACCATTAACCTACTTTCTGTCTCTTGGATTTGCCTATTGTGCACATTTCATATACATGGAATCATATGATATGTGGTCCTTTGTGAATGGCTTCTTTCACTTAATATAACACTTCTGAGGTTTATCTGTGTTGTACCATATATTAGTACTTCATTCCTTTTCATTGTCAAATAATATCCCATTGTATGACCATACCACGTAAATTTTTTTTTAAAGATTTTTTTAAAAAATTTCAGAGAGAGCACAAGTGGGAGGGGCAGAAGGAGAGAGAGAATCTCAAATAGACTCCATGCTGAGCGTGGACCTGACGCAGGGCTCAGTCTCACGACCATGAGATCAGGACCTGAGCCCAAACCAAGAGTTGGATGCTTAACTGACTGAGCCACCCAGGTGCCCCTCTTGTCATTCTTGAAGAATATGCACCCATCACCACAGTCAATTTTAGAACATTTTCATTATTACCCCAAAAAGAATGCCCGTACCCCTGAGCCATCACCACTCATTTTCCCTCACACCCTCCCAGCCAAGCAATAGGCAATCTACTTCCTGTTTCTTGGATTTGCTTATTCTCAACATTTCATACAGAAGAAATCTTATAATATGTAGTCCTCTGTGACTGACTTCTTTGACTTAGCATAATGTTTTCTTGCTTTACCTATGTAGTACTTCCTTCCTGTTGCTAAGTAATATTCCATTGCAGGAATATACCACATTTTATTTACCTATTTATCAGCTGATGGACATTTACGTTGTTTCATCTTTTGGGCCGTTATGAGTAATGGTGCTATCAACATTCGTGTACAATTGTATAAATGTTTTGTGTATGGACGTATTTTTGTTTCTCTCAGTTGTATACCTAGGAGCGGGATTGTTGGGTCATGTGGTAATTTTATGTTTAACCTTTTTAAGAGTCACTAGACTCTTTTCCAAAGTGACTGCAGCATTTTACATTCTCACTAGCAGTGTATGAAGTTTCTAGTTTTTCTACATCCTAACCAACACTAGTTATTATCTGTCTTTTTAAAATTATAGTCATCCTAGTCAGTGGTATCTCATTGTGGTTTTTACTTGAATTTCTCTACGTTCTAATGATGTTGAACATCTTTTCATGTGCTTGTTGGTCATTCATACATCTTCTTTGGAGAAATTCTATCCTTTACCCACTTCTTTAAAGTTTTTTTTTTTTAAAGTAACCTCTACATTCAACATGGAACTCAAACTCACAACCCTGAGATGAAGAGTCTCATGCTCCACCAGCTAAGCCAGCCAGATGCCCCAGTTCTTTACCCACTTTTGAATTGGGTTGTTTGTCCTTTTTAAAAATTGTGTCATAGGAATTCTTTATATATTTTGGATGCAAGTCCCTTATCAGATGTATGATTTTCGAATATATTCTCCCATTCTGTGGGTTGTCTTTTCACATTCTTGATGGTGTCCTTTGAAGTACAAAAATTTTTAATTTTGATGAAGTCCAGTTTATGCTTTTTTCTTTTGTTGCTTGTGCTTTTATTGTCATATCTAAAAAAAAAAAAACCCATTGCCTAATTGGAAGGGGTAAAACAGATTACACCCATATTCCTTCTAAGAGTTTTATAGTCTTATCTCTTGCTTTTAGGTATTTTATCCACTTTGAGTTCATTTTTAAAAAGATTCTACTTATTTATTTGAGAGGGAGAGAGAGAGCTGGGGGAGGGACAGAGGGAGAGGAAGAGAGAGAATCCTCAAGCAGACTCCCCACTAAGTGCAGAGCCTGACGCGGCGCTCAATCTCACGACCCTGAGATCATGACCCGAGCCAAAATCAGGAGTCAGACGCTTAACCCGCTAAGCAGCTGGGTGCCCCAGTCGTGGATTAATCTTAAACCATGCCTGATGAGGAATGGATATTTCTGGTATGATTGGCTCCTTGGAGTATTGCTCCATAGTTCAGGAATCAGCTAAGGATTTGAAGGAGTTTGCTAATTTGGGGGCTCTCCTCTTGTTCCCTCTTTTCTGAGAGTGCCTTTCAATTTCCAGCCGAACTGACAATGCCAAACTTGGACTCATTAACAAGAGTGCCAGTTTCTTCTTGGGCTCTATCTACCCTCCTTGCCATGCACATCATGAAAACCTACAAAAGCCAGATAAATATGGATCTCAGTATGTTTACCTTTTTTTAAACACTAAATCTCTTCCAGTTTCTACCCTTTTGGTCACTCTCTGATGTCTTCAAACAATTGTTTTTTTATATTTTATGAAGAGTTTATAAATATATATAGTAGTACCCCCTTATCTGTGGGGGATACCTGAGAACACAGATAGTACTGAACCTACATATACTATGTATTTTCCTATATGTACATCCCTATGATAAAGTTTAATTTATAAATTAAGCACAGAGATTAATAACAACAATAATAAAACAGAACAATGATAACAACATACTATAATAAAAGTTATGTGAATGTGTTCTCACACGTACACACACACAACACATCTTCTTGTGCTCTTCTCATGCTTCTTGTGATAATGTGAGTTGATGAAATGCCTCCGTGATGAGATGAAGTGAAGTGAATGACGTAGTTATTGTGATGTAGTGTTAGGCCATCTTCTGAGGCTACGTCAGGGGGAGGATCATCTATTTCCGGCCTGTGGTTGGCCAGAGGTAACTGAAACCACAGAAAGTGAAACCGCGGGTGAGACAGGACTACTGTATTCGAGACAAGCTACTCTGCTGTCATCAGAACAGTCTGATCTATAACCTCATTGTTGGACTTCAGCTAGTCCGTGTAGAAGAATGTGGAAGGACCAGCTGTTTTCTGGACTGGAAAGTCCAAAATTCGGACAGAGCCTAAATCTTAAAGGGAAATCAGCTCATTTGCTCCTCCTTCTAACACTCACAGGTTCATTATCACGTCTTTGACATTAGGTACTAGCCTAGCAGGAGGAATGCCTGAGAACGGTTCCTATCTTCAAGTTTACTGTCTAGTGAAGAAACAAACATTGGTGTGGTGTTTCACTGTTTACAGAGCACGCATTCTGTCACATTTAGCTGTCACTACAACTCTTATGTCCCCCACTTTACAGAGATGGAAACTCTGACCACAATCTCCAGTTCTTGCTCAACCACGCCCACTGCACCTGGTCTTCCCTTGGGCTGCCAGTCCCCTGCCTCTCCGCTTGATTTTCAGCCATTAGTTCTTTCCATTTTCACTTCCCTGTCCATCTTAGATCTGACAGTCTACCACTACTTCTGTCACTCTTTTGTTGCTATTATAAAATCCTTTGTCTCTCAGACCTTTAATCACACCTTTGTGGAAGCACCCCAATCCCGGATGGACTGAAGGATTTCCTTCTCTATGCATGCAACTGGGTCTCTGAGTACCACTGGGCGGTCTCACAAGTCTGCATGGATTCACATTTATGGTCACCAACAGAGCCCTCAACACTACCTGGTGGTCCTGCTTCATCCTTCTGGCGAACATGCTCTTTCCCTCCATGTGACGGCTGCTCACACTTCCTCCATTCAGACTCCCAAGTCCTACCTCATCCTCTTGCTCTCAACAGCTGACTTGGCATCCATCTTTACCAAAGAACTAAACACCACCAAATTTACAAATACACATGCATTTACACATGTCCTCACTCCCTGTCCTTCTTTACAATGGACAAAGTTCCCTCCACCTATCAATTCTTCCACATGCACCCTGAACCCCACTTCTTACAGCCTGCTCAGAAATCTCATATCGATGATTCCCTCCCTTTTGAGGTTTCAACCTCTTCTCTATTGGCTCCTTGCCCAAAACTTTTAAATATGCTTAAGTTTCTCCTCATCTTAAAAACAAAAACAAAAACAAAAACCAAAAAACGCCTTCCACTCAATATTGTTCAAATACTAGTTCTTTTCACTTTAATTTGTAGATTGGACACAATCTCAACCAAAATCCCAGCAAGTTGTTTTGTGTATCTTGACAAACCAATCTAAAGTTAAAAAAGACCCATGGTTTGCTTGCCTGGCTCAGTCAGAAGAGCATGAGACTCTTGGTCTCAGGGTTGTGAGTTTGAGCCTCACATTGGGTGTAGAAATTACTTAAAAAAAAAAAAAAACAACACTCAGAGTAGCCAATTCAGTATTGAAGGAGAAGGATAAAGTCAGAAGAAGACTGACACTACCTGCTTCAAGACTTACTATAAAGCTATGATAATCAAGATAGTATGGGATGGGCAAAAAGAATAAATGGATAGATAAAAGGAACAGAATACAAAGCCCAGAAGTAGATACACAGAAATATAATCAACTGATCTTTGGCAAAGGACCAAAAGCAATCAATGGAGAAAAGATGGTCTTTTCAACAAGTGGTGCAGGAACAACTGGACATACAAAAAAAGAGTCTGGAATAAACCTTATAGTTTTCACAAAAATTAACTCAAAATGGACCATAGACCTAAATGTAAAATGCAAAACTTGCCCTTGGTTGAGCAAGAACTGGAGATTGTGGTCAAAGAGTTTTCATCTCTCGGGGCGCCTGGGTGGCACAGTGGTTGAGCGTCTGCCTTTGGCTCAGGGCGTGATCCCAGCGTTCTGGCATCGAGCCCCATGTCAGGCTCATCCTCTGGGAGCCTGCTTCTTCCTCTCCCACTCCCCCTGCTTGTGTTCCCTCTCTCACTGGCTGTCTCTCTGTCAAATAAATAAATAAAATCTTAAAAAAAAAAAAGAGTTTCCATCTCTGTAAGGTGGGGGACATAAGAGTTGTAGGGACAATTACTAGAAGATAATATAGGAGAAAATCTAGGACACTTTGAGCTTGGCAATGACTTTTTAAATACAACAGCAAAAGTACTATTTGTGAAAGAAAAAAATTGGTAAGTGAGACTCCATTAAATGAAAAGCTTCTGCTCTATGAAAGATTCTGTTAAAAGAACAAGAAGACAAGCCACAGACTGAAAAAAAATATTGGCAAGACACAAATCTAATAAAGAACTTGTGTTAAAAATATACAAAGAACTGTTTAAACTCAACAATATGAAAATAGGCAACTCAATTTAAAAATGGGCCCCCCAAATGGGCAAAAAGATCTGAACAGACACCTTGCCAAAGAAGATGTACAGATGGCAAATAAGCATATGAAAAGATGCTAAACCTCATATGTCATTAAGGAATTGCAAATGAAAACAAGATACTACTGCACACCTATTAGAATGGCTAAAATCCCAAGCACGAATCTCCGGTGAGTATACAGAACAACAGGAACTTTCCTTCATTGCTGGTGGGAATACAAAATGGCATAACCAGTTTGGAAGAGAGTTTGGCAATTTCTTACTTCGGTATTTGTCCAAATGAGTTGAAAACTTATGTCTACACAAAAACCTGTGCACATATGTTTTAGCAGCTTTATTCATAATTGCCAAAGCCTAGAAGTAACGAAGACATTCTTCTATAGTTGAATGGATAAAAAACTGTGGCACATCTAGATCATGAAATATTATTCTGCAAAAAAAGAAATGAGCCATTGAGCCACAAAAACAGGGAATAACCTTAATGCATATTGCTAATTGAAAGAAGCCAGTTTGAGAGGGCTACATATTGTGTGATTCCAACTATGACATTCTAGAAAAAGCAAAACTATAGAGACAGTAAAAAGATCAGGGGTGGCCAGGGGCTTGGGGAGAGGCAGGGATGAAGAGGTGAATCATAGGGGTTTTTAGGGCAGTGAAACTACTTTGTACAATACCATAGATACTATAATGATGGACATATGACATCACACATTCGTCAAGCCCACAGAACAGAGTGAACCCTAATGTAAACTATGTACTTTAGTTAGTAACATCGTATCAGTTTGGTTCATACTGTAACAAGCGTACCACACTAATGCAAGATGTTAGTAGTAGGGGAAGCTGTGTGTGAGAAAGAAGATATGGACACTCTTTATTTTCTGTGCAATTTTTCTGTAAACCGAAGCTTTCAGAAATAAAGTTAATTAATTAAATTAAGTTAAACAAAACAAACACTACCTTCCTTCAATTCCATGTCCCCCTGCAGCTATTGTCATTTCTCTCTTCCCATAGTGGCCATGCTTCTTGAAAGAGTTTGTCTAAGTACTACAGAAAATAATAATTTACATTGATCGAATGCTTATTATGTGCTGAAATGTGGATTGTTGTATCTACCTCTCCCAACAGTCCTATTGCAGTGGTATTATTTTTATAGATTTGGACCCTGAGGTGTGAAAAGTTTGAGCCACTTGACCAACTTCACATTGTTAGTGAGTGTTGCGGCCAGTGTTTGAGGACAGGCTGCTGGACCTTAAATCACTCTACTCATGGGCTCCATTTTCTCTCCGGGGGCTTGGCGTTGCACAGCTCCACAGACCTCATTATTCTGTGGTCTGCGTAAATCATGCCTCCTGGGGCATAATTTGAAATGTGCCTTCCACAGTTGTGCCACGGGTGGCCCTGCTTACCTCCCCTCATCTCATTTCATCCCCATCTCTTCATTGGATTTACTCTTGCTAAGGTCAATGACTACATTTTAATAAATCCAACAGACACTTTTCCATCTTCTTATTTAATCCCTCAGCAGCATTTGACATAGTTGACTGCCCCTTTCTTCTTGAAACATTTTTCCCCCCAGACATCATGTTTCCTTGGTTTCTTTCTCCTTCTTTGGCTACTCTTGCTCAATCTCCTTTGCCAGCTCTTCCTCCTTTACCTGGCTGTTAAATGTGGGAGCTCTGCAGGGTCTTGTCTAGGCCCTCTTCTCTTGTTACCCTCATACACCTTGTAGGTGATCTACTCTTACTCTTTATTTATCATCTGTATGGGATGGACTCCAAAATTTATGTCTCCAACCTTTTTGGCCCCAATGTTTGATTGTCTCACAGACATCTTACACTCAAAATGCTTTAAACTGCATCTTTCAGGTCCTTTGTCATACTTAACCAAACCCCTTTCCCCTTTATTTTACTTTATGTTTGAAATATACATCCTAACAGAAAATTGTGTAGGTGTGTATGTATAGTTTAGTAAATAATTACAAAATGAAAGGACTATGTAATTGCCATCTATATCAAAAGATGGAGCGTCATTGGAAGCTCAGAAGTCATCTATGTGCCCCTCTCCAATCATAATCAACTTTCTCTTTCCTAGAGCAATCATCTTTGGTGATGATCTTTTCTTTGCTTTTTGTTATATTAGTTTCACCACTTATGTATGTATCCCTCAACAACGTAGTTCAGTTTTCAAATGTTATGAATGGAATCGCACTGTATGTTTTCCGTCTTCTTTTTCTCAACAAAATGTTTATGAGATTCATGCTTCTTGCCATGTTTCACTCTAGTACATCCATTGTCACTCCTATAAAACATTCCATTATGTGACTAAACCATTGTTGATGATGAACATTGGGTTTATTTCCAGTGTTCGGAACTGGGATTATAAACACTGCTTCTGTCGACCCTACTGTACAGGAATCCTTGTCATAATATGCATGCATCTATCTTGGTGTATACCTAAGAGTGGACTTGCAGGGCTGTAGATTATTGTCAGCTTTACTAGATAATGCCAAACGGATCTCAAAAGCGATTGAACCAATTTACACTTCTTGGACAGTATATGGGCATTCTGGTTGCTCCACACACTTATCAATATTTAATACTATGTACTTGCAAAAGAGTTTTGAATTTCTGCCAATCTGGCAGGTATGGTTCTATTTGTATTTCTCTGGTGTCTAATGAAGCTGAGCACATTTTTATGCATTTATTAGCCATTTGGATTTCCTTTTTGGTGAAGTGAAGTTTAAACTTTTGCTATCTCAAGGTCTGGATTCTTACTGTCTCTTCTGGGTAATTCCTTATGATCTTGTCATTTTTCTGGTGCTTTTTCCATGATTAATAAAAAGTATACGTTATTTTTATTTGCTTTCAACTGGAAGTCTGGAATGAAAAATCTAGTCTGTTATTACTGGAAACTGGAGATTCTCTATTGGTTTCCTTAAAAAATTATTTTTAATGAGATATTTCTGGCATATAAAAAAGCATAGGTAACTGGGATGCTTGGGTAGCTCAGCTGGTTAAGTGTCTGATTCTTGATTTCAGCTCAGGTCATGATCTCAGGGTGGTGAGATTGGGTCTCATATCGGGCTTCATGTTGAGCCTACTTAAGATTGTTTCTCTTTCCCTCCCTCTGCCCCTCCCCACCCACCTGCTCTCTCTCTAAAAAAAAAAAAAAAGAAAGAAAGAAAGAAAAAAAAAGAAAGAAAAAAGGAAGGAAGGAAGGAAGGAAGGAAGGAAGGAAGAAAGAAAGAAAGAAAGAAAGAAAGAAAGAAAGAAAGAAAGAAAGAAAGAGGGGCGCCTGGGTGGCACAGCGGTTAAGCGTCTGCCTTCGGCTCAGGGCGTGATCCCGGCGTTGTGGGATCGAGCCCCACATCAGGCTCCTCTGCTATGAGCCTGCTTCTTCCTCTCCCACTCCCCCTGCTTGTGTTCCCTCTCTTGCTGGCTGTCTCTCTCTGTCTAATAAATAAATAAATCTTAAAAAAAAAAAAAAAGAAAGAAAGAAAGAAAGAGAAAAAAAAGTATAGGTAATACTATAACTAATCACATACATAACCATGGTACTGCTTAAAAAGTAAAATATTACATGTAAAATTAAGGCCCTTTGATATCCCTTTCCCCTTTTCCCTAGAAGTTAATATCCTGAATTTGGTTTCATCATTTCCTTGCATATTTTAATAATTTTTCTACAAATATCTTTATAATCTATATACAATATTTTGCTTGTTTCTTAATTTCATATAAATGGTATTAAATTGTTTGTATCTTTTCAGCAACTAGTTTTATTTTGACACCTAATGTGGAGCTTGAACTCACAACCCCAAGATCAAGAGTCACACGATCTTCTAACTGAGCCAGCCTGGTGCCCCTTACTTTTTCAACTGTTAGAAAACAATGCCCCAATAAACTTTCTTTCTTTTATATGTTTTTTTAAAGATTTTTATATATTTATTTGACAGAGAGAGACAGCGAGAGAGGGAATGCAAGCAAGGGGAGTGGGAGAGGGAGAAACAGGCTTCCCACTGAGCAGGGAGCCTGATGCAGGGCTTGATTCCAGGACCCTGGGATCATGACCTGAGCTGAAGACAGACGCTTAATGGCTGAGCCACCCAGGCGCCCCTTTCTTTTATATGTTTCTTTGTACATGTGAGTAAGAGTTTCTCTAGATTATATACCTAGATGTGAAATGTGACTCATGTGTCAGAATATGTATCTTCTGTTTAGAAAGATATGGCCAAATTTCTCTTCAAAATGATTTAAATTTGTGTTTCCATTAATTATGCATAAAAGTGTTGGTTGCTCCAAATCCTTGCCAATTCTTGATTTCATCAGATTTCTAAATTTTTGCTAAATCTGTATGTTATTTATTTATTTATTTAAAAAATTTTTTTAAAGATTTTATTTATTCATTTGACAGAGAGAGAGACAGTGAGAAAGGGAACACAAGCAGGGGGAGTGTGAAAGGGAGAAGCAGGCTCCCAGCAGAGCAGGGACCTGATGTGGGGCTCGATCCCAGGACCCCAGGATCACGCCCTGAGCCAAAGGCAGACACTTAACAGCCAAGCCAGCCAGGTGCCCTTACCTTGTTATTTTAATCTGTGTTTTCATGACTACTGGTGAGGTTGAGCATCTTTTCTTTAAGTTTTTATTTAAATTCCTGTTAGTTAACGTACAGTGCAATATTAGTTTCAGGTATACAATACAGTGATACAGCACTTCATACATCACCCAGTGCTCATCACTACGTGTGCCCTCCTTCATCCCTGTCACCTGTGTAACTCATCCCTCCACCCACCTCCCCACTGATAGCTATCTGGTTTCTATAGTTAAGAGTCTGTGACTGAACATCTTTTTAAAATATTTTTTTTTGTTGTTGGTTTTCTTCATTAGTGAGTTGCCCCTTTATATTCTTTGCCTCTTTTTCTGTCAGATTGCTTGTCTTTCACTTACCGATTTTTTTTAAAACATTCTGGATGATAATTCTTTGTCAGTCATATGAATTGTAAGTCACCCAGTCTGTCCTGTGTTTATACTGTCTTTCAGTGGACAGAATGTTATATTTTAATATAATCAAATTTATTAACAAATAGATAACAATGAACAGAAAATCCCACCCCCCCAAGAAACCCATAAGAAAACCCCAAAAGAAAACAGTAAACAAGATGGCATATTTTACTCTAACTCTATCAATAATCACTTTACATGTGAATGGTCTAAACTTACAGCTTAAAAGATAGAAGTTAGGAAGCAAGACCCAACTGTATGCTGTGTACTAGAAATTCACTTTAAATATAGAGTATTCAATAGGTTAAAAATAGAAGAGTAGAGAAAGATTTACCATAGAAACACCGATCAAAAGAAAGCTGGAATGTTTATATTAATTTCACATAAAGTAGACTTCAGAACAAGAACAGATCAGGGATAAAGAGGGACACAATATTGATAAAAGGGTCATTTCTCCAAGAAGACACAGTAATCTTTTTTTTTAAAGATTTTATTCATTTATTTGAATGAGAGAGAGAGCACACACAAGAGCATGAGCAGGGGGAGGGGTAGAGGGAGAAGCAGACTTCCCGCTGAGCCGGGAGCCTGACTCGGGGCTTGACCCCAGGACCTCGAGATCATGATCTGAGCCAAAGGCAGATGCTCAACCAACTGAGCCACCCAGGCACCCCAAGAAGACACAGTAATCTTAAATGGATATGCACCAAACAGTAGAGCTTCAAAATATATGAAACAAAACTAAAAGATGTAAGGGAGAAATAGAAAAATTCACAATTTCAATGGACACTTCAACACTCCTCTCTCAGTAATTGATAGAACAGATAAGCAGAAAAATCTGTAAGAATACAGATATCTGAATAGCATTATCAACCAACTTGACCTAATTGGATTGACATTTATTGAACACTCTGCTCCACAGCAACAGAATATACATTTTCCTCAAAGGCATATGGACCATTAACCAAGATAGAACATATTCTGGGCCACAAAATGAGCCTTAACACATTGAAAATAATATAAATCATACAAAATATCTAACTTCTTAGATCATAATGGAATCACAGAACAGTATCTAGAAAGTCTGCAGACAGAACGCCTGGGTGGTTCAGTTGGTTAAGTGACTGCCTTCAGCTCAGGTCATGATCCTGGAGTCCCAGGATCAAGTCCCGCATCAGGCTCCCTGCTCAGCAGGGAGTCTGCTTCTCCCTCTGACCCTCCTTCCTCTCATGTTCTCTCTCTCTCTCATTCTCTCTCTCAAATAAGTAAATAAAATCTTAAAAACTAAAAAAAAAAAAAAAATACGATTTTTTTAAAAAAAGGGACGACTGGGTGGCTCATTCCTTTAAGTGTCTGCCTTCGGCTCAGGTCATGATCCCAGGGTTCTGGTATTAAGTTCTGCATCAGGCTCCTTGCTCAGCAGGAAGCCTGCTTCTTCCTCTGCCTGCCACTCCCCCTGCTTGTGCTCTATCTATCTCTATCTCTCTGACAAATAAATAAATAAAATCTTTAAAAAAAAAGAGAAAGTCTGCAGATATTTGGAAGCTAAACTGCACTCCTCTAAATCACCTATGGGTGAAAGAGGAAGTCTTTGAACAAAATGAAAATTAAAATACAACATATTGATATTTGTGGAGTGATGCTAAAGCTGTGTTTTGAGGGAAATTTATAGCATGAAATGTACATATTACAAAAGAAGAAATATAAAATAAATAACATAAGCTCTGACCTTAAAAGAAAGAAGAGTGAATTAAACCTAAAGCAAACAGAAGGAAAGAATTAAAGAACCAAAAACTGGTTCTTTGAAAAAAATCAATAAACGTGATAAACAACTAACCAGACTGAGTAAAGGGGGAAAAAAGTGGAGAGAGAGAGAAGACACAAATTACCAATAACAGCAATGAAAGGGGGATCATCTGTACTGATCTCACAGATGTAATAAAAGAAAACCAGGAACAGCTTTATGGCCACAAATTTGATAACTTAGATGAAATGAACTGCTTCCTTGAAAGACACAAACTTCAAAACTCACTCAAGAGAAAATAGATAACCTGAAAGACATTGAATTTGTAGTAAAAAACTTTCTAATTAATAGAACTCCAGGCTGAGATTAACTCACTAAAAATTATACCAAACACTGGGTGGCTCAGTGGGTTGGGTGTCTGCCTTAGGCTTGGGTCGTGATCCTGGGGTCCTGGGATCAGGCCCCGCATCGGGCTCCCTGCTCAATGGGGAGTCTGCTTCTCTCTCTCCCTCTGCCCCTCCGCCCTGCTTTTGCTCTCACTCTATCTCAAATAAATAAATAAAATATTTTAAAAAATAAAAAATAAAAAAAAAATAAATTATACCAAACACGTAAGGAGGAAATAACAGAATTCTGCACAATCTATTCCAGAAAATAGAAGCAGGAATATTTCCTAGCTTATTTTATAAAACTAGGATTGCTATAATACCGAAACCAGACAAAAATGTTATGGGAAAAGAAAATCACTGATATTGATATTCCTCATGAATGTAGATGCATAATTCCTCAACAAAATATCAGCAAATCAAATCCAGTAATATATAAAAAGGATAACAGGGGTGGGGGGGCGCCTGGGTGGCTCAGTCTGTTAAGCATCTGACTTTGGCTCAAGTCATGATCTCAGGCTCAAGTCATGATCTCAGGGTCCCGAGATTAAGCCCTGCCTCTCGCTCCGTGTTCAGCAGGGAGTCTGTTTCCCCCCGCCCCTCCCCCCACCGGTGCTCTCGCTCTCTCTCTCAAATAAATAAATAAAATCTTTTTTTAAAAGCATAATACATCATGACCAAATAAATGCAAGTTTGGTTCAACGTTCAAAAATCAACACAATACATCGTATTAACAGACCAAATAGGAAAAACCATGTGATCATCTTAATAGATGCTGAAAAAGCATTTGAGAAAATTCAACATTCATTCATGATAAAAACTTCCAGCAAACAAAAAATAGGGGACTTCCTCAACCTAATAATGTGCAGATAACACTAAACCTGCTGGTGACAGATTGAGTGAAGGTTGAGAACAAGACAAGGATGTCCTCTCTCACCACCAATCCTGTGACATAATAAGAAATATATATTTGGTCTCTGCCCTCAGTTCCTGACACAGAGCTCCTAAAACCCTTGTAATTTCCTGAGTGATAGGAATGTTTTTTGTTTTATTTATATTTATTTATTTATGCAAAAATTCAGGTTTTATTTTTACTTATTCTTACATTGGTGGGAGCTGATATCAGGAACTTACAGGCAAAAAATAACTTTTGTTAGCTGAACAAAAAGAAACACAATGTGGCATTATCATTAGGCAAGACTTTCTTTTTTACATTTCACACATGAATGCAATATTACCCTTTCTTGAACAATACGCCCAGATTACTAAAGAAACCATCTTTGGAGGAAGTGTTTAATAAGCATATTTTATTTAAAAAAATCCTCCAGGAGGAAATGGGAGAATTCATTGCCTCTTCTTAGAAGAAGGGTGTGTATGTAGTTATCTGTTCAAGTTGTATGTGCAGCTCACTGATATCTCCTTATTGGGAACATCAATATTTCCACACCACAGTTCCCAAAACGACTTTATTTGTTTTATTTTATTTTTTAAAAGAGAGAGAGCACAAGCAGGGGGAGCGACAGGCAGAGGGAGAAACAGACTCTTCAGGGCAGGGAGCCTGGGATCTTGACCTGAGCTGAAGGCAGACGCTTAACCAACTGAGCCACCCAGGCATCCCACCAAAATGACTTTAAAGTCCCAAAATTCTGTGTCTCCTTTGGCTTGTTTCTCTCTTGATTCCACCCAGGCTTTATTAATGGTTCACTTTATATCATCATCTTCATCTTCATAAATTTGTAAATTTTCTTTAGAACATTTGCCAGTGCCTCACTAGGATGTATTTCAGTGCTGCGGGAGGGCTTTTCTTTCTCTCTGCATTCCTTCTTCAACCTGAGTCAGGTATCCCACCGCATTTTTCTGCTTTCTTTCTTTCTTTCTTTTTTTTTTTTAAAGATTTTATTTATTTATTCGACAGAGAGAGACAGCCAGCGAGAGAGGGAACACAAGCAGGTGGAGTGGGAGAGGAAGAAGCAGGCTCATAGCGGAAGAGCCTGATGTGGGACTCGATCCCGTAACGCCGGGATCACACCCTGAGCCGAAGGCAGAAGATTAACCGCTGTGCCACCCAGGCGCCCCTTCTGCTTTCTTTCTACATAGGAACTGTATGTGTCTTGACTTTTTTTGAACTGCCTTCCGTGGAGATGGGTTTCAAGAGATTGTTCACAACCACGGAGTGACTCTTCCAAATTTAGATTCTTTACCAAAAGATCAAATGAGCTCTCTGTGAAATGCACCTGGACATTCTCAGTGGGGCCTTGGTGAACTCTGCTTAAGATAGTGTAGATTTTCACAAATTTATCTGCTGATCACACCCATAATTACTGATTTTCACTGTAGGTCCCATTGTAATGGGAGCAACCCCAGAGGCTGGCTTTGCATTGTCACCAAGTTCAGCTGTTCTCTAGGATTTCTGCTGCATCTTGTTCTTGATTTCTGTCTCAGTCTTGGATTTGTCAGCTGTAAGGGCATCACATACTCCTTTTCTAGTGGCTTTTTCCAGCAGCACCTTCACCTCTTCTTGATCTTTCTGTAGCTCTTCGAAAGCTGAAGCCATGGTCAGGCTGGGCCGGGCAGGGCCGGAGCTGCAGCTGCAGGGGAGAGAACGGGAAACAGCACAGGGAGCCTGCTCACTCAGAGGCAGAGCCCGCCCCAGGCAGGAGTCACAGCACCTGCACCCCGTGCACACACCGGACCCTGAGCCAGATATGACTGCCTCGCAAGTGTGTTGTTTGCATGTGGTGACTCTTGGTGGGCTCCTAGATAACTTCAGGGTGGGAACCGGTCACTAGAGAAACTAAGCCATGATTAGAAGTTTGGAACTTTCAGTCCTACCCACCCATCCTCCAGAAAGGGGAGGAGGCTAGAGATTGAGTTAATAATCAATTCCGTTTACATGATGAAGCTGCCACAAAAATCCCGAAACGATGGGGTTGAGAGAGTTTCCAGGTTGGTGAATGCATCCATGAGCTAGGACCGTGGTGCACCCCAGGCTCCATGGGGGCAGAAGCTCGTGTGCTCTGGACCCTTCTAAGACCTTGCCCAAGGTACCTCTTTATCTCTTGCTCATTTGTATCCTTTGTAATATCCTTTGTAAACTTGTCACTAGTTAATAAAGTATTTCCCTGAGCTCCGTTTAGCTGTTCTAGCAAGTTATTGTAGTTGAAGAGGGGTCTTGGGAACCCCTGATTTGTAGGCAAGTTGGACAGCAGTGTAGGTAACCTACTAGATCTGTGTAGTTAGTGTCCAAATTGAGCTAAATTGCAGGGCATTAAGTTGGTATCTGCAGAGAACTGGAGAATTTCTTGCTGTGGAAAACCCACACATTTGGTGTCACGAGTGTTATGAAACAGATCCTATTAATTGGCATCAGAGGAGTGGGATTGGCCAAAAGAGCCATAGCTCACAGAAACTTATGACTTGAGAAGAGAAAGTAAAAAAGGGCAGGGAATAAGGAACCTTTGAGCCATGGACAACCACGTAGTCCCTCATGGTCTGAAACTGCAGCTGTGCTGCGATCAGTCACTGACAGAATTTAGAAACGGGGTAGACCTGATTCTCAAGGAGTTGGCTCATTAGATATATAAAGAAATGCAAAATAATGAGAAACGTGCTAAATATACATTCCCCTGGTTATTATCTGTAACGGCCAAAGTGAAAGTAGAAGAAGCTGGTGGGTTGGACTTCGATGCCAGACCACTAGCTTCAGCCACTAGCGTCAAAGTCTGAGCTGCAGCCACGAGCCTCAAAGCTTCCTGCAAAGAGGAAAATTATGCTCTAAGTCCTCCGTTTCCCACGAAGGTTGTCAGGATGGGGGGAGGACAAAACTAAGAAACTACTGAAACCAGGAGTATTGTGTAAAGGAGTTGTCTTATTTTGTGGATTGGTATCATTGGCTCCCTGAAGAACTTTTACTGAAGTGGGTTGTGTGTCTTTGGTTTTGAATGCTGCAGAGAGGAAGAGCATGTTTGGGTTGATACAGGACCTGCAGCTCACCATGGAACAATCCCATACGGAAGATACATGGTCCAGGAATGCACAGGAGATTATTCAAGAGGGAACAGCCTGCATGGTAGACTGGATAGAAAACACTGGGAAGTGTGTTTATCCTGAGAAGATGAACTACCCAACTTCCCTTATAAATGTTGAGTGGAACACCCCAGATGAAGCAGATGATATGCTTCCTATACAACCCATGTGGGACTGGCTTTGTGGCTTTGTGATGACCAGGATGTTCACCTGCTGAATATGCCCATTAACCTTGACATAAGACAAGATGCTCCTTGACACAGGAGCCCAGCATACCGGGAATCCAAAACCTGATGGTGGAGTCTTTTTTTTTTTTTTTAAGATTTTATTTATTTATTTGACAGAGAGACAGCCAGAAAGAGAGGGAACACAAGCAGGGGGAGTGGGAGAGGAAGAAGCAGGCTCCCAGCAGAGCAGGGAGCCTGATGCAGGCCTCGATCCCAGGACCCTGGGATCAGGCCCTGAGCTGAAGGCAGACACCCAACGACTGAGCCACCCAGGCCCCCCCCCTCCCCCCACCGTGGAGTCTTAACAGGGCCTAAGATTAGGTTAGGAGGATATGCAGATGCAGCAATTGATGGAATTAAATGAAAGTTGGGATGAAAATTGATGATGGTTCTGAGATGAACCGCCAATATCCTGTTTGAAAAGCTGCTGTTTCAAGACTGGTAGAAGAGGATCATCTCTCAATGGGCTCAAGTGCACGCTGTTTTCTAGCGGTGATGAAAGAACTGAACACTGGTGAAAAGCCCCCGTGTTTGGGTTTTTACAGACTCATAGGCAGTAGCCAGTGGCCTGGCCATAGGGTCACAGTAGATGGGCAAGGGAAAACTGGACTATTAAGGGGGTGCCTGAATCGGGCGTGGCCATGTGGCAATCACTCTGGGAATTTAAGGGGCACATTAAAGCAGGGCATGTCGATGCCCACGGGAAGTACTTCCTTCCAGATTTAGAAGGTGATTGACACCACGAAGTAGATCTCTGGGGGCACTCCCTTGAGGTGGGTGGACCTGTGGTTGCTGCAGCAGTGCTTAGGTGGGCTGAATCCAGGCACAAAATGCCACTACAGAGAGGCTGCAGATGGTGCTGGGAAAGATGCCCTGGGGGAAGGCCGTGCAGTACAGCTGGTGTGTGGACTACGTTGGACCAATGCTGGTAGCCCCAGGGACTCTAAATAGGTCCTAACAGGAATAGACACTTATGCTAGACTGGACTTTGCATATTTGATAGTAGATCCAAACGCTAAAAATATCATTAAAGGGTTGGTACAGAAGGCACTACCAATTTGCACCACTGAGGAACATTTCTTCAGACCAAGGGATGCACTTTATGGCCCATAGTGTCCAACAGTAGGCAAAGAGATACCACATCAAATAAACAAATCATGTCATATATCATCCTCAGAGTAACTGTCCAATAGAGAATTGGAATAGGTATTTGCAAAATTTGCTGCCTAAAAACAGGGGAGATGAATGTATGAGGGGCTGGTTTACATGCCTTCCTGAGTGTGTACTCACTCCTTGGATAGATCCTCCAATTCTCTTGGGGACCTGGGGAAGAGGGGGTGGGGGAAGATAGTGATGTGACTATATGGTTCCCCATGTCACCATGTTTTCTTCTTTCTTACATGATGCAGTGGTCCCAGGACCAAGGATGCAGCTGTGGGTACCAGGAGTAGGGATTAACTATACCTTTAAACCTTTATGCCAGGAATCTTAAGGGCCTGATAGGGTGGACTGTGCCTTGAGCACATCTGGCAAAGCTGGGGTTAACAATGGATACTGCTGTGTTGCCTCGTGGTCAAGACAGCTACTATTTCTGCCCCTATGTCACCCTTCTCTGTAGGAATGGGAGTGGACTGACAGAGAGGAACTTGCTAAACTAGTATAGCTGTCAGCAATCTGGACCAGCACAGTGGCTGGAACCTAGTGTCCTTTCCAAAGGTAGAAATGTTTGGGTAAACATAAATGGAGAGAAAGAGAAATAATGGTTGAGAGTAAAGGAATGAATAAGTGGGTTATGCAATAAAAGGAATCTAACACAGTAGTAATACCTTGAGAGAGGCTCAGAGAAAGAGAATACTATTATCTTTCAACATAGTTATACCAGATGCCTGGAAAGGGTAAAGCTATGTGTTTGCTGAGAGAACTCCTGCTTTTATAATCTGATATGAAAGGATTTCAACCTAAAATGGAACCAGAGGATATGACATGGAGATCCTCACACATGTGCCCTTAGAACAGAGCCAAGAGTCTGATTTTCATTAAATGCCTGATTTACAGAAGACTGAGACTTATCTCCTGACCAGTGAACATCCAATGAACAAAAAACCTCTCCCCATCCTCAAGCCAATGAACTTTCTGCTTGGACTCCAGCTGGGCTTCCCTCTCTTTGCACTCCTTGCCCATAAATACAGCCCCCCCAAGCAGCCAATGGACTTGCCTATTGCTTGCTACAGCATGTGTTCCCCGAATTGCAATTCATCTGCTATTCATGAATAAACTCAATTTCTGGTGATTTGAACTTGCCTTATTTTACCTCCTTTATTTAGGTTGACACCAACAAGGGCAAATGGCAGGCTGGAAACCTGAATGGGCATTGCTCTGGAGACATTCTGCTCATACAATATGATGGTGAGCTAGACCAACTGTTAATGACTAACTGGGTCTCTAGTGATGTGCCAGTATCTTTTAAGTCCTATTTTTCAGGCTACATCTATTACAAAGGATATTGCTTGGGAAGAAATTGCTGAGAATTGTTGGGACTTCAAACTGTGTGATGTACGGCTCCCAACTGACAGATGGTTGTGTAACTAAATCTTGATGATCAAATTCTTAGAAAGGTCCCTGATTATAATTGACAATATATAATGGCAGCAAACACAAGTACATATCACCCTTGTTTTTGTGGATAGAAAGCTATTAAGCAGGGGCGCCTGGGTGGCTCAGTCATTGGGCGTCTGCCTTCAGCTCAGGTCATGATCCCAGTGTTCAGATTGAGTCCCGCATGGGGCTCCCTGCTCAGCGGGAAGCCTGCTTCTCTCTCTCCAACTCCCTCTGCTTTGTGTTCCCTCTCTCGCTGCCTGTCCGTCAAATAAATAAATAAAATCTTAAAAAAAAAAAAAAAAGAAAGCTATTAAGCAAAATAGGGAAATACAATGGGCCCTGAAGGGATTAAAGTAGTGGGCATCATGTGGTGGGTTCAGATTCCCTCGGAGAATGTCCACACCCTGAGACAAGGAAGGCTGTGGGTGGCCTTGCGGCATAGTCAGACTAAATTACATCTAGGTGTGACTACCTCTCATCTAACTCCAGTAGAGGAGACACAACATTTTTGGGTATAAAACTTGCTTCCTAACTGCACTTGGGCCGTTAGTATACAATGGCAACACAGGAATGGTGGATTAAACAACACTGGCCCACAAGACAGAAAAGGGACTCGAGAGCTAAGTGCCAGTCTAGATATCTCGGGACAAATGGAATTTGTTTTTAATAAAGAATGAAATTCAGAGAAACAGATGTATTGACTAGACTAGGCAGATTAGAGAGAGTCTTCTTCAGGAGGAAGGCAATGGGAGTCATCCTGGAAGGGTAACAAGGCTTTAGCACAGTGAGCCAGGCTGACCCAACACATAATGCTGGATAATGCTGGAACCCAGCATGGGGAAAGGACTTGCACCCTGGTCCAACAGAGTCTCTCGACTATTTTAACACAGGTCGAAGAGGTTAAAGTGGCCATGGGGTAATGGCCTTCAATCCTAGCTTTGAGCCTCAGAGGCACACGAATCAATGGGAATCTTATGGACGATTATGGAATCTTATGGCAAACTTATGGAAGTTCCCTGGAAGCACTGGTACACCCCAGGATAGATAGAAATAAATTTTATCTTGTAGTATAGGTAGTAGAGATAGAAACTATTTTAAATACTACTTGTGGGGGGTGCCTGGGTGGCTCAGTCATTAAGCATATGCCTTCAGCTCAGAGCGTGATCCCAGAGTTCTTGGATCGAGCCCCACGTCGGGCTCTTCCACTGGGAGCCTGCTTCTTCCTCTCCCACTCCCCCTGCTTGTGTTCCCTGTCTCGCTGTCTCTCTCTGTCAAATAAACAAATAAAATCTTAAAAAAAAATACCACTTGTGGAATGAAAACCAGTCTCAGAAAGCCTATGAGATGAGGTGGGATGATTGGCTTTGTCCCCAGTCAACTTGGAACCCAGAAATAACCCAGTAGCAAACTGTAACAATGCCCATTCTTAATAATATCTGGTATATGGGCAAAGGTAGCTTCTGTTGGGAAGGCAAAGCAAATACCTCTGTCATTCTTACTGATTTGTTCTGTAATGAAAGCGAATTGTACCATGATCCTACTGTGATATAGAGATGTTGGTAAAATTCAACTTCCTCATGCAAATAAGTCTTGTGGTAATACTGATATTGATGATCAAATGTATTGGGGGATTGAATTAAAACCTCCTCAGGATATAATACCTATGGAAAATGATTGACCCGAGGAAGAACTGGATCTAACTAACCATAGCTAATTTCTATGCTAAATAGAAATGTACAAACTTACTGTAAGGTACAAATAGCAGTAGATTAAGGGGGAAAATGAGTAATCAAATCAGTACAAGAATATAAAGTGTATGTAATGGCTCTCTAGAACATGTTAGTTGTTTCTTTTCTTCTATCCCTATTCCATAGTGGCTTGTCTAAATGTTAGGCATATCATGTTGGTACTATTGCTGTGTCTGTTCTATAAATGCTACACCAAATGTAAATGCTCTGACAGGTATGATCATTTTGCTGTAAGAAATCTGTGACAAGAACATCTATTCAATATATTGGAAGTCCTGGCCAATGTAATAAGGCAAGAAAATAAAATTTTTACAGATTGGAAAGGAAGAAATAAAACTGTCTTTGTTTGACAATGACATAATGTTCTGTGTAAAAATCCCAAAGGATCTACAAAAATATTCCTAGAACTAATAAGTAAGTTTAGCAAGTTTGTAGGATACAACGCCAATATACAAAAGTCAATCATATTTCCATATATCAGCAATGGACAATTGGAATTTGAAATTTAAAAAATACTATTTATAATAGTCCCCCACCCCCCCCACTTAAGTATTTAAGTATAAATATAACAAAGTTTGGGCAGGATCTGTATACCAAAAACTACTAAACACTAAGAAAAGAAATCAACAAAGATGTAAAGAAATGAAGAGCTATACTGTGTTCATGGGTTGGATAATTCAATATTATATGGCTGCCACTTCTCCCCAGTTTGATTTATAGAGACGGTGTATCCTCAATCAAAATCATAGCAGGCCCTTTTAATTTTTTTTGATAGAAATTGGCAAGTGGATTCTAAAATTTATACAGAAAAGAAAACGAACTGAAAGGAGCTGAAAAAAGAACACTAGTTGGAGAAACTATACTATTGAATTACAAGACTTATTAGGAAACTACAGTCACCAAGATAGTGTGGTATTAGCAAAAGGGTAGACACATAGGCCCACAGTGCCAATAGAGAGCCCAGAAATAAACCCACACAAATATGATCGACTGATTTTTGACAAAGATGAAAAGAAAATTCAATGCAGAAAGAACAGTCTTTTCAACAAATGGTACTGGAACAACTAGACATTTGTATGCAAAAATTAAAAAAAAACTTCAACACATACCTCATACTTACACAAAAAGTAATGGCTCATAAGCTTAAATTGAAATAGTGAAGTGACAAAATATCTAGAAGAAAACACAGGAGAAAATCTGTGTGAACCTTGGGTTTGGTGATCAGATTTCAGATACTACATCAAAAATGCAATCCATGGGGTGCCTGGCTGGCTTGGTCAGTGAAGTATGCCACTTTTGATCTTGGGGTTGTGGGTTGGAGCCCCACGTTGGGTGCAGAGATTACTTAAAAAAAAAACTCAGTCCATAAAAGAAAAAAATGATAAAGTGGACCATATCAAAATTTAAAAACTTTTGCTTTGTGACAGATATGTTAAGAGAATAAATAGACAAACCACAGGCTAGGAGAAAATATTTGCAGATTGCATATCTGATAACGGACTTGTATCTAGAATACATAAAGAATTCTTTTTTTTTTTGAGATTTTATTTGTTTATTTGACAGAGAGAGACAGACAGAGAGAGAGGAACACAAGCAGGGGGAGTAGGAGAGGAAGAAGCAGGCTCCCAGCGGAGGAGTCTGATGGGGGGCTGGATCCCATAATGCCGGGATCACGCCCTGAGCCGAAGGCAGACGCTTAACTAATGACTGAGCCACCCAGGCGCCCCAACATAAAGAATTCTTAAAACTGAATAAGAAAACAAATGACCCAACTTAAAATTGGGCAGAAGATTTAAAAAGACACTTGGGCAAATAAGAGATATGGATGGCAAGTAAGCACGGGAAAAGATGGTCAACATTTGTTATTAGAGAAATACAAATTAAAATCACAATGAGTTACCACTGTTCACCTCCCAGAATTGCTTAAAATCAACACCACCACCACCAAATGTGATGGAGCAAAAGGAACTCTCGTTGCAGGTGGAAATACGAAAGGGTGTACTATAGTCACTGTGGAAGACAGTTTGGCAGTTTCTCATCATGAGAAAACATCAGACAACCCAAACTGAAGGACATTCTTTAAAGTAACTGATTAGCACCCTTCAAAACTGCCAAGGAAAAAATAAGGAAAGAAAAAAAAAATAAGGAAAGAAATTGTCACAGATCAGAGAAGACTAAAGGGTCATGACCACTAATATAATATAGTACCTTGGATTGGATCCTGGACCAGTAAAAGGACATTAGGGAAAAACTGGTGCAATCTGAATAAAGTCTATAGCTTAATTAGTATTTCAACAATGTTAATTTCTTATTTTTAACTAACGAATCATGAGTATGTAAGATATTAAAATAAGGGAGGCTGAGTGGAGGATATCCAAACTTTCTGTACTGTCTTTGCAGCTTTTCTATAATTCTAAAATTATCCTAAAGTAAATAATTTAATGAGAAAAGAAACCCCACAATGAGAAATACACCCATTAAAGTGGCTAATATTAAGGTGACTGACAATCCCAAATTAAGGTAAATATGTGAAGCAATGGAGCTCTAAGCATTGCAGGTGGGACTGTAAATTACTTCCATCATTTTAGAAACGTTTTAGCAGTGTTAACTAAAACTATACAGATTTCCATCTTATGACTTAGCAATTCTACTTCTAGGTGTATACTCAAGAAATGAGTGCATATGTCTGTAAAAAGACGTATAAGAATATTTGTAGTAACTTTATTCAGAATTGCTGAAAACTTGAAACAACCCTTAAATTAGAAAGAACCAAGAGAATGGACAAATTTAGGTGTATACATACAGTGGAATACTACATGGCAAAATTATTTTTTTAGTTTTTAGAGAGAGAACAAGACAGCGTGAGCAGGAGGGAGGGGAAGAGAGAGAGGGAGAGAGAGAATCCCAAACAGTCTCCACAGCGCAGAGCCTGATGCCAGGCTTGATCTCACGACACTGGGATCATGACCTGAGCCAAAATCAGGAGTTGGATACTCAACCGACTGAGCCGCCTTGATGCCCCTGCATGGCAAAATTTTAAAAAGAAACCAAACTACTGATACTAGCAACAACAAGGATACATCTCAAACATGACATTGATTAAAAGAAGTCAGACAAAATGGCTAATATGGTATGATTCCATTTATATGTAGTTCAAGTATAGATAGCTTAATAGACTAATTGACGGGGTGGGGGCGGATGAGTCACAAGTTAAATAGTGAATATCTCTGGAAATATCCTGTATCTCAGATATATTACAGATCTCCCAGAATGTTGACTGAGACCCAAGCAGTGAGGATTACTGAGGGGGGAGGGGCATGAAGTCTTCTTCTGGGGTGCTGAGAATGTTCTGTATCTTCTGGGATGGCAACGTGAGTCTACCCATAGGTAACACTTCTTCAGGCTGTACGCTTAAGAGCAGTACACTTTACATAGTTTACCATATGTAGCTTATGACTTAATAAAATGTGAAATAAAGAAGAATAAAAACTATATGGGGGAAAAAAAGAAACTTAAGTAGTTTCCTATTGCTTTTAGAGTAAAGTCCCAAATCGTTATAGTTTATAAGTCAGAGTGGTCTGCTTCCTACCTACTTCTCCAGCTTTATCTCTCTGTTCCCAAGCTCCGGCCGAACTGTTCTTCCTATCATGGGACCTGGGCATGCACCATTCCTTTCTTCCACCAGGAGAATTCTCTCCTCCCCACTGCTTAGCTAACCTTTATTATTCTGCAGGTCACATCTTGAATTTCCTCAGGGAAGCATATCCTGATCCTCAAGGTTAGAGTAGGTCTCTGATGATATGGTGTTTCCACTTTATAGTACTTACATCACTGTAATTATTTTTCAAGCTTCAGAAGGTTAGGTAGTCTGTCTTGTTTGTTGTATCTTCAGATGCCCAGTACATAGTAAATACTCATTTAATATTTACTGAATGCTAATTTTGAAAGTGAGCCTTGGATTAGTTTAACGAGCGAGTAGTCCAAGGCCACAGAGGATGAGCTGAGATCCAAGGCCATCAACAAACCCTGTTGACTCTATCTCCAAGGGGTATCTTCAAACCGTGTACTCTCTCCGTTTGTCTATTGCAGGAACCTTTTACCTGGTCTTTCTGCTTCCATTCTTTATTCATTATCCACTGGATTATTACAGATAATAATGCCCTATTATCTATTGTCCCAATAGCAGCTGGACTGATCCTTTTTAACATGAAAAGAGATTGTACTTCTCCCTTGCTTGAAACCTTCCAGTGGCTTCTCTGAATTTAGGATATAATGAAGCTCCTTATCTTGGTTTAGGAAGCCCTATGTGATACGACTATCTGACTCCACCTGGAGCGTCCTCACCCACCGAGTCTAGCCTAGACTTGTATTCTCCTAACTCCTCTAATGTCCCAATGTCCTAGGCACTTTCACGCTAGCTGTTCCCTCTGTCAGAAACATTCTTCCTCTTGGTCTTCCTCTGACTGGTTCCTTCTGGTTGTTCAGTTCAGATGTCCCCTCCTTAAAAAAACTTCCATGACCACTCAATGTAAAGTAGCTATATAGTTACTCTCACTTTCCCTTTTTCAGTTTTTAGCATAATACTTATTCCCGATTTATTTTGATCATCTTCCTCATCTAATGAGAGCAAAAGCATGCCTTTATCGTCTGTTTAGCTCTGTATCTTTGATACCTAAAACACTGTTTAGTACATAGTAGGTGCTCAGTAGTTAAATATTTGAGATTTGATGAATGTATGAATACCTCAGTGCCTGAGCTCTTTGTACCTTCCCAGCTGTTGGAACCACAGCCTCACTGAATCCGGTTTCTCTATAGACCTCTTAGAGCTGTGCTGTCCAGTACAGTAGCCACTAGCCACATGTAGCTATTTAAATATAAAATTAAATTAAATTTAAAATTCAGTTCCTCCAGGGGTGCCTGGATGGCACGGTTGGTAGAATGGCCAACTCTTGGTTTCTGCTCAGGTCATGATCTCAGGGTCCTGGGAGGGAGCCCCACGTCGGGCTCTGAGCTGAGTGCGGAGTCAGCTTGAGACTCTTTCTCCCTCTTGATCTGCTCCTCCCCCCTGCACGCTCTCTATCTCTCTCAAATCAATCAATCAATCAACCTTTAAAATAAAATTCAGTTCCTCCATTGCACTAATCACATGTCAAGCGCTTATTAGCTGCATGTGGCTGGCAGCTCTCACATCAGACAACACAGATAATAATTTTTATCATTACAGGAAGTGCCGTTGGACAATGCTGATAGAGCTTTTACAAATGGATTAATTCCAAAGGGAGTCTTTGGGCCTTGAGTATAAAAATAATTGCCTTTTGAGGTCTTGCTCTGGAATGGCTTCTGCATGAATTGCCCTATTTGCCTGGACAAGCAGCTTTATCAAACAGGGGTTTTGAGGGTCAGTCCATAATTTGAGGATCTCAAAGGTATATGACTTGGAACAAGTAAATCTTTTCATGATAAGCACATAAAAATGAACAGATGCCTAGAAGATGATCTCCTAACACGGAACTATATAACTCTGTGGCACTGGGTTGGAGGAGGTAAAAGGTTGGCAGTCCTAGATTTTAAACTAAATTAACTCTAAGGTATAATTCCTTTAAGATGAACTGTTATGTCAGAAATATAGATATAATTATAAAGCTACGAGGAACGTAAAAAAGACCAATATTATAGGCCCAGTTCATGAATGAGACTCTGAAGTAAAATATTAGCAAAGAGGATCCCAGAGGTACATTAAAAGAAAAATACAACAAGATCAAGTGTGGGTTTTTCCAGAAAAGTAAAGATAGTTAATATTAGGAAACCGATTTATGTAATTCATCAGGATGATAGATTTAAGGAGAAAAGAAGCGTAATCAACTCTGCAGAGGCTTAAAGGACATGTGTTTGTTTCTCGTAAAGATTCAATATCCGTTGTTAGTTTAAAACCTCAGTGAAATAATAAGTGATGGTAATTTTCTTAACATAATAAAATAAACATATCTTTACAACTCCTGCTGAATGGGGAAATACTAAAAGTATTCCCCCATAAAATAAGGATCAAGATGGTAATGTTCATTAATGCCATGACCATTTAACATTGTTCTGAAGGTACCAGGCAATATATTTAGATGAGATTAAAATGTATTAGAAGTATAAAAATTAGACAGTAGAGATTAATTTCGCAGGATTTAAAGGTGATAAGCCAAGTGAATCAACTGAAAAGCTATTACAGATGACAAGAGAATTCAGTAGGTAGCCAGGTTAAAAAAAACTTAAGTCAGTAAAGATCCCATTTCTGTAGCATTTACAAAGATGAAACACCTAGGAATGAACTTAGCAAGAAATACTCAAGACCTATATTTTAAAAAATTGAACATTAAAACACTACTGAGGCACACAAAAGGAATCAACACATAGAAAGTCACCATGTTCTGGGGCACCTGGGTGGCTCAGTCGGTTAAGCGTCTGCCCTTGGCTCAGGTCATGATCCCAGGGTCTTGGGATCGAGCCCCACATCGCGCCCCTCATTGAGCCCCTAGTCAGGCTCCCTGCTGAGCTTCTCTCTCTGCCTCTACCTGCCACTCCCCTTGCTTGGGCTCTCTCTTTCTCTCTGTCAAATAAATAAATAAAATACTTTAAAAATTAGTCACCATGTTTTTGAAAGGAAGACCAGCACGAGGAAGATGTTGGTTCTTCCTGAGAAAGCTATAAATCTGGTGCAGTCTCAATACAAATACCAATGGGAGTTTTTTGGGGGGAAGGGGTACTAAAGAAGCTGATCTTAAAGTTCATTTGGAAAAAGAAATAAGAAAACATAAGAACGTTCTGGAAACGGAGATCAAAAGGAGCTCTAATTGATATTAAAATATAAAGCTAAATTGAAAGACTGTGGGTGCTAGCAGATTAAAAAGACAGATCAAAAGAGGAGACCTGAAAATCCAGAAGTAAATGCAAATTCTTACACAAATTTGGTTTGTGATAATGGCAGTGTTTCCAATTGGTGAAGAAAAAAAAATCATCGTTTAATAGGTGATTTCAAGGATAGTAAGTTAACATTTGGAAATTGTCCCATAGAAAAATAGTAAGAGAGATGAACAGACAGTGGAAAGTAAATTACAAATGACTCTTTAATATGATGAAAATGTTCACTTGCAATAAAATGAAAAAGTTCAGTCACAATAAGAAATGCAAATAAAAATTACCCTGAGATAACATTTTTCACCTTTCAGATTGGCAAAGATCAAAATGTTTGATAACAGACCAAAGTTGGTGTTTGCATATGGAAATGGACACTCTTAAGATTAGCTCATGCTCAGTCTTCATGGAGGGTGATTTGGTAATATTTATCAAAATAAAATATACCTAACTTTTGACCCCCGGTTTTATTTCTAGCAATTTTTTGATAGCAATACTCCCACATGTGCAAAACAATATACGTTGTTATTGTGGAACTTTTATTTTTATTATTTATGTATTTATTTATTTTTATTTTTATTATTTTTATTATTTATTTTTATTTTATTTTATTTTATTTTTATTATTTATTATTTATTTTTATTTTTATTGTTTATTTATTTTTATTTTTATTCTTTATTTTTATTTAATTTTTAAAATTATTAATTTTTATTTTTATTATTTATTTATTTATTTATTTATAAGATTTTATTTATTTATTTGACAGAGAGAGACAGTCAGAGAGGGAACACAAGCAGGGGAGGCTGGAGAGGGAGAAGCAGACTCCCTGCTGAACAGGGAGCCTGACTCAGGGCTTGATCCCAGGACCCTGGGATCATGACCTGAGCTGAAGGCAGACACTCAATGACTGAGCCACCTATTGTGGAACTTTTTAAAAAAGATTTATTTATTTATTTGACAGAGAGAGAGAGAGTGTACACCCGTGCAAGCAGGGGAGGGGCACAGGGGGAGGGAGAGAGAGAGAACCTCAAGCAGACTCCCTGCTGAACAGGGAGCCTGACTAGGGGCTCTATCTCATGACTCTGACATTGTGACCTGAGCCGAGACCAAGAGTCGGACCCTCAACCAACTGAGCCACTCAGGCGCCCTTGGAATTGTTTTTAATAGTAAAGATTGGAAATGAATTAAAAAGCCTCAAAGGGGGGCGCCTGGGTGGCACAGCGGTTAAGCTTCTGCCTTCGGCTCAGGGCGTGATCCCGGCGTTACGGGATGGAGCCCCACATCAGGCTCCTCCACTATGAGCCTGCTTCTTCCTCTCCCACTCCCCCTGCTTGTGTTCCCTCTCTCGCTGGCTGTCTCTATCTCTGACGAATAAATAAATAAAATATTAAAAAAAAAAAGCCTCAAAGGGATCTAGTTAGATGGGGCGTCCATATAATGGGATACTATGCAGATGCAGATAAAAAAATTTAGGAGGGAGGTTTTTGTTTTTTTTTTTTGTTTTTTTTTTTTAATAATGATTTTTTATTATATTATGTTAGTCACCATACAGTACATCCCCGGTTTTCGATGTAAGGCTCGATGATTCATTAGTTGTGTATAACACCCAGTGCACCATGCAATATGTGCCCTCCTTACTACCCATCACCGGTCCATCCCATTCCCCCACCCCCCTCCCCTCTGTAGCCCTCAGTTTGTTTCTCATAGTCCATAGTCTCTCATGTTTCATTCCCCCTTCTGATTACCCCCCCCTTTCTTTATCCCTTTCTTCCCCTACTGATCATTCTAGTTCTTATGTTCCATAGATGAGAGAAATCATATGATAGTTGTCTTTCTCTGTTTGACTTATTTCACTAAGCATTATCTCCTCCAGTGCCGTCCATGTTGTAGCAAATGTTGAGAACTCATTCTTTCTGATTGCTGAGTAATATTCCATTGTATATATGGACCACAACTTCTTAATCCAGTCATCTGTTGCAGGGCATCTTGGCTCCTTCCACGATTTAGCTATTGTGGACATTGCTGCTATGAACATTGGGGTGCATATGGCCCTTCTCTTCACTACGTCTGTATCTTTGGGGTAAACACCCAGTAGTGCAATGGCTGGATCATAGGGTAGCTCAATTTTTAACTTTTTAAGGGACCTCCACACGGTTTTCCAGAGTGGCCGTACCAACTTGCATAGGAGGGAGGTTTTTGATACTGATATGGAATTACGGGCAAGCTATTTTGTTAAATGAAAAAGGCAAAGGGAAGGATATATAGAGAATGTGCTACCACTTGTTGAAAAAAGGAGGAAGGGAATATAAGTGTATATATTTGTAAATTACCTCTGGAAAAGCATCAGAAACAGTAACATTGGTTGCTTCCAGGGAGAGCACCTTGGTGATTGAGGGTCAGGAGTGGAAGAGAGACATTTCACTGTTTACTCTTTGATATTTTCTGAAATTTCAGCCATATTAATAAATTACTTACCCAAAGAAAGGAAATAAAATTAAAACTAGAAAAAAGCCCCAAAACTTAACTTACTCTGATTTACAGAAAAAGAATGTCTCATGAACCATGTTCTTTTCTTTTCTTCCAGGACCTCCATCCTCAGAGAATTGGTTTTTTATCTCCATGGCCTTTTCCTCATGATAGCAATATGGCTGCCACAGCTCAGGCATCATGTTCTCACAAAACATCCCCCAAACCAGAAAGAAGGGACAAGGAAAGCCAAAACCTTTCTCCTAATGATGCTTTTTGTCCTGGGAAGGAAGGCTTCCCTAAACATGTCATTAGTCAGAAATGGATCTCGTGTCCCTCTTAAACCAATTTCTGGCAAAAGGGAATGGGTTTACTGGCTCCTGGGATTGGGGAAAGGGCCTCCCCTCCCAATATCATGGAATCTCTGCCCTAGTACAGAAATGGGGTTGTGTTCCTAGGAAGGGTACAGAAGTCAGTTGGGGAAGGTGCAGAAGGAATTCATCACAGCTGTCAATGTGAAATGCTTCATCTTTTGAAACAAAAAAAATCTTAATTATCCTAGGACAGCATAGCCCCACATCCCCCACTGCCACTACTCTATGCCCAGTAATGTCCATCTTTCTTATGGACTGCTGCTGCCTTAGCCTCCTTCCTGGCCTCCCTGCACCTATGCTGTCATTGGTTGGACTCAGTGTTGGCTTTGTCCTCCACGTGGTATAGGAGTGGCATTCTCAAAGATGAAGTATGGGAAGCTAGCTGGATTCAGACCTAATCGTCCACTTATCAACTATTCTCGTATGTGGTTCTTTCTTTTGAAGACGCCAATCAATAGGCTGTCCTCATTGATTTTCTATTAGCTTTCGGTCTAGACAGAGCTCTTCTCAATATATAGTGTGCTCTGTCGTTGTGGCTTGGAGCCTGGCAGAATAAGCATGGGCTATGTTATAGGCTGAATTGTGTCCTCCGAAATTCATATGTGGAGGTCCGACACCCCGGTACCTCAGAACATGACTGTCTTTGGAGATAGTCTTTAAAGAGATAATTAAATTAAAGCGAGGTCTTTAGGGTGGGCCCTTACCAATCTGACTGGTGTCTTTATAAAAAGAGGAGATTAGGGGGCCCCTGGGTGGCTCAGTCGGTTGAATGTCCGACTCGAGTTCGGCTCCGGTCATGATCTCCTCGGATGGAGCTCTGCTTCGGGCTCATGCTCAGCATGGAGTCTGCTTGTCCCTCTCCTTCTGCTCTTTCTCTCTCTCTCTCTCTCATTAAAGAAAAAAAGGATTTTAGGGCACCAACAGGAGGGAAGACCATGTGAAGACAGAGGGAGAAGACCGCTATCGGCAATCCAAGGAGAGAGCCTCAGAAGAAACCAACCCCGCTGACACCTTGGTCTTGGACTTCTAGCCTCCAGAACCGTGAGAAAATCACTTTCTGTTCTTGAAGCCCTCCCGCCTGCACTGCTGTGTGACGGCCGCCCTAACAAACTGACACAGGCTGCTGCAGTCCTAAATGTGAATGTGTCACCTAGGGCCTCAGCACCATTTCCTGAAAAAAGCTTTCCTCCTTTTATTGCGTTGAAGAATGTATAACGTTTGTTTTTTATCTAAATACATTGGAGCGATGATTAAGGGTTCAGGTGGCCTGGCTCTGGCACACTGCAAGAGCGGGAGGATTCACTCTAAAGATATAGCCGACGGTAACTTTTTTTTAAACCACTTTATTTTTTAAATTATTATTACTATTTTTTTTATTTGAGAGAGAGAGAGAAAACGAACAAGGGGAGGGGTGGGGGGAGAAGCAGACTCCCCACTGAGCAGGGCTTCCCCATGCGGGGCTCGATCCCAGGACCCTGGGATCATGACCTGTGCTGAAGGCAGACGCTTCACCAACTGACCACCCAGGTGCCCCATGGCTTAATTCTTAAGAAAGGAATCTGGATCTAATACTTTCATGGTCAGCCTTAAATAACCCATCTACTCAGCTGGATCAGACGGCTCCCGCAGCACGTGTTCATAGCTATACCATCTTGATGAGCCCCAGCGACAGAGTTCTTAACATCAGATCCAGACGGTGGCCTTTTATGGAAGGCGAAGTCCACTGGCAGTGGCTTCCCTCACAATCCTTCACGTTCGGGTTGTCTCTACCAGGCGGTGAGATAGATAAATTCTGGGGCCCACACATTTCCTAATAAAAGAACTCGAGAAGATTTAAAGTTCTTTTGGGGACAAAATCATATAAGACAAAAAGGAATAAACAAGTAAAAATCACGAGTGCCCCTTCTGAGTTGAAGGAGGTCGGCCTGGCTCTCTTCACCAACAAATGTGAACTTGGGGCTCTCATATTTTATGTCTAAAGTGCGTATCTTTCCCTTTGACCAGCTGTGTGGAAAGAACACTCTCACCTTGCATAGTGGCTGGGGGTGTGCGAGTTGGCTCTGACTGAATGCCTGCGGGACATGAAGGAGATCTGATTATTTGAGAAAACCAGCCCCCCCCCTTCTTTACCTGTTTAGAAAAATTCTGTGAGGGTGCATCGTGTGAAGTTTCTACCTGACAGGCCTCCGGAGCCAGACTGACTGGGTGCAAACCCAGCTTTGCCATTAGCAGCTGAATTGGGCAAGTCATTTAGTGTCTCTGCGGCTCAGTTTCCCCATTTGTTCAAGGAGAATAGTAAAAGTGTCTATCTCTGAGACATGTGGTGAGGCTTGCATAAGTTAATATTATAAAGCGTTTAGAACACCGTCTGGCACCTTGTCGGCGGGCTAATACTGTTATCACCCGAGTTACATACACCAGTCTCTCATAGAAAACCTTTGTAGGATTCTATTTTCGTGTTTTGACTTTTGCCTTTTGACATTGCCCCAATGGAATAGTGTTTCTATGTGAATCCCAAGAAAAAGTGACCTAGGTCTCCATCTCCTCTTTATTTGCATGTGGTTACAATTTATAAATACACTTGCCATTTTCCTCCCCTTCCCAAACTCTCCCTTCTACCTAGTAACTGTATCCAAACCCCCAGTTTTTGATGACTCCCTTTCCTGTCTAGGAGCAGTGGGAGGGGGGGTCCTCCATGGAACTCCATCTTCATATAGGGTCTACTTCAGTCCGTGGGAAGCTGGGGGCTGAGCACCACGACTCTGCTGGAGGTCCCACTGATGTCCTTGCAAGTGACCACGTGGCCGGCCTCCTTCCGTGCCGTGCTGAGGGTGCAGAGCGCTGTGGTGGGCAGCAGCGAGCGTCAGTGCCCTGTCCGCGCCGGGAGCTGGCCTGCTGCAGCCCCATGGGGCAGGAGGGTCTGCAGGGAAGTCTCAGGCCTGCTCAGATGGTGGTGAGAGTCTCGTGACGGGTATGTACCAGCCAGTGCCTGGCCCTGCTCTCGGACACGCGTCTGAGGCCCGGCCCCTTACGGTCTGCCTCTCAGGGGCCCTGCCCAGGCCCTCTGTCAATCCCTGGTGGGCAAGGTAGCCTCAGGGAGAAGGTACTCTTGCACCTCCCTTGCACCTCCTGGCTTTTCCCAAACAGCAAGAGGCATGGTGACGAGTTGGGTCCTTGGCCCTGTTAGAGGGCATGGCAGCCCAGTGTCTCTGTTTCAGCCAGGTGCCAAGCCTTGCCATCCTCCTGGTAGGGTGTAGAGAGCCCGGGAGGGCCAGGGGCACCCTCTTCAGGGGTGGGGTACGGAGGCTCCGGGGAAGCAGGGGGGTCTCCGGGGCCCCGTGCTCCCCCCAGTACTGGCCCATTGTAGATGTAGATGTTGCCGGTGACAGTCACAGACCCGCCGGTGACATGAATGCCGTTGGTCCCTGTGGGAAAGGAGGCAGAGTGAGAGGGGCTGACGGCTGCGGCTGCGGCGAGGCAGCGAGGCGCTGGAGTCTCTGTCTTGCTGTTCGAGGCTTCTCCTCTCTCTCTGGCTCACACTCTCCGGCTGCCTGCCATCCCTCCCACCCCACCCTTCCCTCCCTGCCCCCTCTCCTCCCCGCTGCCTGCCCTAGGCTCACCATGGGCCACCTGGCTTTGCTCTGGGAGCTCAGGCTCCAGCTCCCTGGCCTGGCTGAATGGACTCTGCTGCTGTAGCACCTCTTCCTCCAAATTCAGGGGTGCTTGGGGCCTGGCCGAGGATGGGGCCACATCTCCGGAGAGGGGCAGAAGTGGCTTTACCAGGTCAGGGAAATGGGGGTTGACCCTTGGAGGCTCCCAGCTTCCATCAGCAGTATTTGATTCCTCTCCCTGGAGGAGACAGGCAGAGAAGCAAGTGATGACATGGGCCTCAGACCCTGGCTTTCTTTAATTCCCACCCCCCACCCCCCGCTTAGGCAGCTCATTCTCCTCTACTCCACTTCAGGCTCCCTGCCACGGGGCGTTTGCACTTGATGCCCCTCTTCCTGGGGCACTTTCCCCTAGATGTTCTGATGGATGGCTCCTTCATTCTTCAGCTCTCTGCTCCAGTGTCAGTTTATCAGCGAGGCCCTCTCTGTCCACGCTAAGATAATGTAGCCCCCCCTTGGCCACTGCCACTCACTGTTCCCCTACCATGCTGTCTAACTTCATTCTTGGTCCCCTGGCCTGTAAGGCCAGGAGGGCAGGTACTTTGTTTTGCTCACCACTACATCCGTGGTGCCTGGAACAGTGCTTGGCACATGCTAGGCTCCATCACCGATGAGCTGAGCGGATGTTGAAGCAGGCACACTCTTACCCTGCCTAGCCTGCCCTGTTCCCCCACCCGCCCCTCCCTGCCGCCTTCTCAGCCTTCCCCATTACCTCTGGACGCCTCTTGAGCAGGGATCCTGCAATGGGAAATGAGATGGCGGTCAGGCCTCCAGGGGGCCTTGGGCTTGCACCCTTCACAGCTCGATGAGACCTATGCCCCCCCCCGCCCCCGCCCTGGGTTCCCAGGAGGAACGAGCTATCATTGCTCTTATCTCCAGCCTCAGAATGGGGGGCTGGGTGGAGAGGATGTCTGTGCTGGGGGCGGGCATCGCAAGTCTTCATGGTGTGGATGGGCAGAAGGGTTGGCCCTGGGGAAGCTGACTGTTCCCCTCAGACTCCCTCCCTTATGCAGGTGTGGACAGCCAGCCGGCGAGGCCTGCCTCCCTGCCTGCATCCAGCTCCTTCCTACCCAGCTTCCTGCAGAGAGAGGGGTGGCTCTTCCAGGTGCAGGCCAGGACGGTGGTGAGGAACAGGAACGAGGCCAGCGGCAGCAGGATGGCCAGCACCATCACAGTTCCTGGTGGGACAGCAGACAGGAGAGCCGTGATGACACCGGGAAGGGCGGGATGGGGGTTGGGGAGCTAAGGACCAGCTTTCTAGTTCTCTGGGCGACCCAGAGAAAAGGGGGAACAGCTTTCCCCTTCCAGAGCCACTGCAGGTCCTAAAGGCAGAATTAGAGAAACCTCCCTTGGGTTACAGAGAAGGCGAAGCAAGCTGGACTCGGGGAGGACCACCTGACAGCCAGGAGAAACTGTCATGGATGGATCTTTGGGGGTGGTGCTGGTGGCCACCACGTAGAGACCAAGGACGGGGGCCAGTCCTGTGGGTGAGAACAGGCGTGTGCACAGTTGGGGTTCCAGGGCTAGTAGGGGGGTGGGAGGCGGTACAGGGAGGGTGGGGCTTTGGTTTGTAAGTGACCCAGGCCACAGGGTAGAGCCACACTTCTGCAGACGTGACCATCCTACAGAGAGGTCACTGTAGGAGCTGAGATTGCCCCTCTATCTCTGTGGGGGTGTTTATGGGGGTGGGAGAGGAGGGGTTGCAAGTTCTCCCCCCCTTACTCAGGGCAGGTTCCAGAAGGGGGAGAGTAGGGGGGCTGGGACTTGGGATTCTCAGTTTCTGCTATGTAGCCATGGATAATTTCTGGCTGTCATAGCAGAGTCTCCAGTGCCCATCAAGTGTGTCTGGGGAAGGTCAGGAAGACTTGGACATTTGCAGCCTGCGAGCTTGCCCTTTCTGAGTTACCTAAACCTGCGGCCTAAGGGAGGACAGAGTGGGAGGCATGGGAAAAAACTGGACCTGGAGACCGAGACATATGGGGCCTGGCCCAACTGGGTGACTTTTTAAGTCATTCCTCCTTTTGGAGCATCTCGAAGATAAAATGAGGGGTTAGGTACACACTGTCTAAAATTCCAGCTCTGAAGTGCCAACTGTATTCGATACATGATTAAAAAGTAACAAGAGGACATGGAAAAAGCTTTATGATATATTTGGATGAAAAATCAAGTTACAAAATATTCAAATGACTCCACTTTTATAAAAACAATTCTATGTGTAGACATGCAGAGAAAAATGTCTGGGAGGATATATTACAAAATGTCAAGAGTGGATATGCTAAGTGATGGTCCTGTGAGTGATTTTTAGTTTTGTTTCTCTGAATTTTCTAATTTTCTATGGTGTGCATGCATTATGGCATGGGCTCTGGAGTAAGAAAGAACTGAATGTAGGTTTTCATAATACCAGTTACCATGTGGGTGATCTGGGGCAAGTCACATAAACTCTGCCGAGCCTCCTTCCCTTGGTGAGGATAATAATAGAACTACAGTTGACCCTAGAACAACATGGGGGTTAGGGGCGCCGACCCCCGTGCAGTCGAAAATCCACGCATAGCTTTTGATTCCCAAAAAGTCTTAACTATGAATAGTCTACTGTTGGCCAGAAAGAAGCCTTACCAGTAACGCAGTGGGTTTAATGCGCATTTTGTAGGGCATGTATGTATGTATGTATTTATTTTTAAAGATTTTATTTATTTATTTGACAGAGATAGAGACAGCCAGCGAGAGAGGGAACACAAGCAGGGGGAGTGGGAGAGGAAGAAGCAGGCTCATAGCAGAGGAGCCTGATGTGGGGCTCGATCCTATAACGCCGGGATCACGCCCTGAGCCGAAGGCAGACATTTAACCGCTGTGCCACCCAGGCGCCCCAAGGTTATGTATTTATATACTGTGTTCTCACAATAAAGTGAGAGCAAAGAAAATGTCATTAAGAAAATCATAAGAAAGAAAAAATATATTTACAGAACTGTGCTGTTATTTATTGAAAAAAAGCCACATATAAGTGGACCTGCACAGTTCGAACTCATGTTGTTCAAGGGTCAGCGGTAATTTGTAGGGTCATTAAGCAAGATTAAATGAGTTAGGGGAGCCTGGGTGGTTCAGTCAGTTAAACGTCTGCCTTCGGCTTGGGTGGTGATCCCAGGGTCGTGGGATCAAGTCCCGCATTGGGCTCCCTGCTCAGCGGGGAGCCTGCTTCTCCCTCTGCCTGCCCCTCCCCCTGCTTGTGCTCCCTCTCTGTCTCAAATAAATCAATAAAATCTTAAAAAAAAAAGATTAAATGAGTTAGTGATTGTCAAGTGCTGGCAGAGTGCCTGACACACTAGCTCTCAATAAATGAAAGCTATTATTATAAATATCTGGTAATTTAAAAAAAGTTAATATAACTCTCTCCCAACTAATAATGTTTACAGTCATTAGAACTATCCCTTAATCATCTGTTAGGCTAGGAAACCAGTGACTTCACAGACAAGAAACAAAACAAAACAAGAAAGTCCAATGTGGGATGAACTCTCTAATACTGAAAGTGTGCAATCTAATACAGAGATTCTCAGCCTGGTAAAAAGATTGTATGACGGCGGCGTGTCCAAAATGATGTCAGTTACAATTACATATCAGTGTAGGAGTGGTCCTTGGCACAACAGGATATGTAACTTACAAGTTACATGTGTGATACATAACTTAAAAAGAGCGTATGTGTGTATTTGTGTCTATGAAGCTGGCCTAGGGACACTCCAGCTTTTCCTTAGGGAACTTCTGTGCTTGCCCCAATTCTGAGAGAGAAGGATTCATCTTCTCCCCACTGTTTTGGGTGGAAGGGGATAAAGGCATCTTCCCAGACAGGCCCCCTCCATGTGCCCCTCGGCCCCAGGCCCCTCACCTGGCATCTCAGGGTGCTGCGGTGGATTTCTGCAGCTGCTGTCAGACTGGGCAGTGCCTGGAACCGCCTCCACCAGGCCCCGCTCCTCACACCTGCAGAGGGAAGAGAGGCCCGATTCAGGTGGGCACAGGGCTGGAGGTGGCACGGTGAGCCCGTGGGTGCGAGCATCGGGTGGTCAGCAGCTGGGACTTCTGGGAGGGCAGGGGTGCGGGGTGGGGGCACACTCACCTTGTGTGGGGCTGGCAGCGGGCCCTGGGGGAGGAGGTGTTCTGAAAGTGGCCTGCCTTACAGGGCACACAGTTTCTGTTCGCCACTCCGACTTCATCTGGCAAGAGAAGAGCAAGGCCAGCTGGGGTGAGTGGGCAAGGGGAGTCTCTCCAGGCTGTGAGGGTCCTCTGCTCCCACTGGACGGCCCCTCCCTGCCCGCCAGCTCACCCCGCAGCACCTTTCCTGATCTCCCCCATGCTGACAGAAGCCTCCTGAGGCCCTGCCTCTGTCCTGGCTCCCTGTCTCTGCAGACCCCCCGCTGTGGGCCTTTCACAGGGAGGGAGGGGGGCTCTTCATACCGAAGAGAACTACCTGGGGGACTCCCCCCCCCCATGAAGCACTGTATCCCTGCCCCCATTCAAGATCACCGGCACCCAGCGTCCTCCCTGCCCTCCTCTGCAGTGACCTCTGACCTGTCAGCTCGGCTTCGGTGCCCGGCGGGCAGTCGGAGAGTGGCTCGCAGTGTATACACTCCGTGTCCCAGTGCACGCAGAACATTCCCGGCTGGCAGCGGCACTGGGTCTTCTGCGTGCTGGTGCAAGGCACGGTCTCCTCGAAGCCCAGCACTGGTGGGAAGACAGGAGCGCTCAGCGGAGGGGCCGCGCTCCGGGAGACGCCTGCCTCCCCCTGCCCACCGCCACTCACTCTGGTCACAGGGGCGGCACAGCTGGCAGATGGAGAGATGGTTCCAGTGCTCGTTGTAGGAATTTTCGGGACACACGGCACAAATGGTGTCCTGGCTGCGGCTGCATTCCTCGGAGACGTGTGTGCCTGGAATGGGAGTGGGGCCGCTGCAGTGTCAGGGGAGCCGGGCTCCCCCTCACCTCAGCTGCTGGCTGCAGGACCCTGTCCTCTTGCTGGCCACACACGAAGGATGGCCAACTGGTTTTCCTGGGAGATGGTGTCTGTCTTCCCTCCGAGGCAGCGAGGTTGGCCCGGAGTCCCCTGCAACCCACCTCCTGTCCCCGCTTCGTCGGGCCATTGCCTCTCACCTGGGGGGCAGCGGGAGCAGCAGACCTGATCCTTGGGTTCGTAGTACTCCTTTTCCCAGTCCCGGCAGGTTTGGTTCTCCGTGTGGTATGGGGGCTCCTTCCAGGGGAGATGGAGGTCGGGGGGAGAATTAATCAGGGGCGGCTGGGGAGGGCAGAGGAGCTAGAGAGAGGGCTGTCCAGACCCCCTCTTCCCCTCCCAAGCCCGCCGCCACCCACCTGCACGGGCCCCTCCCTCACCAGTCGGGCCTGGGATGCTGCCAGGAGACCGCAGAGGCCCAGGATGAGTGGCCCCCAGGCCAGGCCGCAGGGGGAGGCAGCCCATGGCAGGCGCATGGCGGCCAGTGGGCCAGTCGGCCAGACGGGTGGAGGCCGGGGGAGGAAGGTGGGAGGCCTGCACGTCCTGGGCAGTGGTGGCAGCAACCTCCCGAGCCCAGGGCCTGGGACAGGGCTCGGGCTGACGTGCCCCCGGGGGCCGAGCGGCCGGGCCTGGCCTGGCCTCCAGGGCTCCAGCGCCAGGCTCAGGAAGTGGGAGTGGAGCAAGCCGGCCTTCGGGGCGGGGACAGGGAGCTCTGGGAGCAGAGGCAGCTGTCGCAATCGGGGAAGAGGAACAGGCTTGGCTGCCCCGATGCAGGGCGGGAGGGGGCGGCCGGGAAAGCACGTGAGGGCAGCCGGGCCGGAACCGGGCCTCCTCCCTTCTTCGGAAGCCTGGCCAGGAGGGGAGGACGGCAGGGGCAGGCTAGGTGGGGAAGGGGCAGCAGAGCGAGTGGACAATGCTCAGATGGGCCTCTGAGAGCAGAGCAGAGCTGACTTGGAACAGAGAGAGAGACAGACAGACAGACAGAGCTGTGTCCAGCTGGGTGCCGGATCTGAAAGTGGAAGGGCCTGGGACCTACAGACAGGGGGAGTGCAGGGACCCACGGAGGCCCACAGCCGGCCAGCCAGTTGCAGCATCTGGGAAACAGAAGTCCCACTTGGCATCCCTCTGGACGCCTGGGGGTTCCTGCCCTGTTGTGTGACTTTTTAAAGATAAGCTACAAAGGAATAACAAATCAGCCAGCCCTCCCTAAGCCGTGATCCAACCCAGTGCCCACATTAGTGGGCACAGGTCACCTAGAAGACGCAGCAGAGAGGGCAGCGCCCCCCGCTCCCCAGTGCTTAGATGATAGGGAGGAACGGGGAGACCCAGCTCCCGAAGCTGAGCAGGGGCGGCCGCACTGGAGCTGGGCAGCCACGGCAGCCTCACCCAGGAGTCTGGAATCCCTCGGTGCTGGTGGAGGCTGACAGCCCACCCGTCTGGCCTCCTCGCCTCAAGGATGAGAAGACGGAGGCTGAGGGGGGCCACAGAGAGGAGACCGGGATTCCAGGGGGCTTGGTCTCGTCCCTAGCCCCCTTTCTTCCCATCATTTCCCTACTACCCATTAACAGCACCCCTATGGCCCCTGATGCCAGGCTCTCTGGTCTTCAAGACTCTGTGCTCCTGGCTAGCTCCCATCTGTCCTCGAGGTTCAGCAGGGCTCTGGGAAGGACCCCCACCCCAGGCTTCACAGCTCCCACACCGACTGCAGTCTGTGACATGCTGCTTCTTGCCTCCTGCTGCACCAGGCTGTGAGCTCTGGAGCGGCCTGGACGGACTCTTTAAGTCTGGGTCCCAGTGTGGCCCATTCCAAGTGTCCGATACGTATTTATGGAGTAAATGATGAGGCCTTGCCCACGTCACCTAGCCAGTCTATGCAGAACCAGCCTAGACTCCAGAGTTCCTGATTCCTGGGTCCCCAGCTCGTCCCCAGAGTTCCTGATTTCTGGGTCCCCAGCTCATTCCCCAGCTGGGTCCCCAGCTGCCTCCTGTGACTCGGGGCGCCTCCTTTGCTGTGAGGGGCTGACTTACTCTCTGGAGATAGGTCACCTGGGTACTGTCCCGCCCCTCTCCCTGCAGGGCCCTGCACTCATCCTTGCGTTGGTTGGTCTGACTGGCTGGACAGGCTCTTGGTGGGGGAGCTGGGAAATCCTGGTGCAGGAGTGCGCCTGGGGAGGAGGGCTTCCAAGACAGTAAGGGGCCTTCCTGAGTCTAGACATGTCACTCTCCTCTCCTGGTGCAAGGCTCAGATCTGTACTCTGCGGGCGTGTTTATACGGATGGTCCAAGGCTGCCCGGAAAGGGAAGACATTCAGCGCAGCAGGCACTGCTCAGGGCTGCTGCTCTTTCCGGGTCAAGGGAATTGGGGGCTGGGACTGGACTCACCACTGAGCTCTTCAGTGCCTGAAGGTATGTGTGTGTGTTGGGTCCCAAGAGCCTTTTTTCTCTTTTTTCTTTTTTTACTTTTTATTATGGAAATTCGCACATAACACATACATACACTAAAGGGAAGAAAATAATATTGTCAACTCCAGCCAGTCTTATTTCTTCCATCAGCCCTCCTTCCTCTTCCAGTCTTCCCTTAATTATTTGGAAGCAAACCCCAGACATATATCATTTCATTTGAAAATATGACAGGATTTTATGAAAAAGACACGAGGAAATCTTGTTTCTTTTAATTGAGGTAAAATTTATAAACAATGAAATGCATAAAGTACACTATTCTTACATATACAGATTAGCGAATTTTCACTTTTGTATGTTCTTCCGTATCTCCCCAGAACATTTCCTGCCCTTCAAAAGGTTCCTGCTTCACAGGTAAGCACTATCTTGGATCTTTTTAAAACCCAGCAGGCTGGACTACGTTCTTTTTTCTGCTGCCAATCTCATGCTGTCACGTCAGCCTTCAAGGACTCTCTGGGTCCTAAACGAGAGCCTTAAGATCTGGACTTTAATCCTGGTCCCATCACTTCCCCTCTCTGGGCCTCCTTTTTTTTTTTTTTTTTTTTTTCCTTTGCCAGTCACCTGCTGGTTTGCTTGCAGATCTGTTCTCTAGTTTCCTCTGCTCGGTGCTGTATCACTACTGGGAACTACATTTCCCAGATTCCTTTCTCCTCTGGCTTTGGGGTAGGTTCAGCCAATAGGAAGACAGGTGGGAGGAGGACAGGTAGGTGGGAGGAGGAAAGAAGCCAGGCTCTTTCTTCCAGTCTCTCTGCTTTCTGACGTCGGACCTCACCTGTGGTTGGTTGTGCTTCTGCCTTCTCTCCTTTCATAATCCTATCTCCTCTCAGGCAGCCCCCTCTATTTACTTCCTGCCGAATGGCTCAGGGGGCCTCTGGGTCTATAATGCTACATGACCCTGCTGGCTTTCCAGCCCTGGAGGTGTAGCGGCTTCCTGCTTTGCTGCTTTTTGGGTTGTCTCGCTGTCTCACGGTCTCACTGTCCCCCTTTGGCTTCTTATCTCCTTCATCACCCATGGACCAATTCCCTGGGTTAAATTTCTTCCACTTGAAAGACTTAGAGCTTTTCCTGTTTCTAAGCAGGACCACGATGGACAAACCTTATCGATAAATAGTTTTTTTGCCTACCCAACCTTCTCCAGGGGGTTGAAGGAAACTCACAGTGGGGATCCATAAATTCTTTACGGGCAGAGCATTGTCTTGTTTCTTTCCTTTGTGTTCTTCGCCAGCTTCCTTCAAGTTTTACTGATGTCCTTTGGGCAGCACCGGGCCTGGACGGTGTACCCCACAGATTCCCAGAATGTTTGGGAGTGGGGCTCTTCTCCCAGGCCCTCTTCCACGGGAAATGCTGAGAGATCCTTCCTCCCAGAGGTCCAGGAAGAATCCAAAAAGGGGGTTGGTGGGAATGGATTCTTTAAAAGAAAAAAATTTTTTAAAAGATTTTATTTATTTATTTGACAGAGAGAGCACAAGCAGGGGGAGTGGCAGGCAGAGGGAGACGGAGAAGTAGGCTCTCCACTGAGCAGGGAGCCCAATGCGGGCTCGATCCCGGGACCCAGGGAACATGACCTGAGCTGAAGGCAGACACTTAACTGACTGAGACACCCAGGTGCCCCGGGAATGGATTCTTTTAGATACTCTTTCTTTCTTTCCTCTTCCCCACACTGCTCTTAGCCAACTGGTGCCCTTAGAAAGGGTCTGGGAAACACTGAGAGATGTGTCATGGGTGAGGACCATCCTTCTCCAGGGTGTTTGAATTTTTACTGGGGACTATTCTTTTCAATAATCCCAAAGAATTATCCAATTGTCATTTGTGCCAAGGTAGAGAAATCCTGCCTTGACCCAAAGGAATAATCTTCTCATGGTGAACTTCTAAGCCTCCTGTCAGGTGACTGGAGTAGGAGAGGCAAGAAGGAATTTTCTGGTTCATCCTTTCAGGTTAAGGAGAAATTCACACCATATAAGTGCAGACAGAAGGGATCGCTACTGTTTTCCACAGTGGGCAGCCCAGTGTTGAAATGCTAATTAGCTCTCAGTAGTGAGAATAAAGAGTCGCATTTAATTGAGTGACTCATTTTTTATGCTGTAAGGATAGAGGCTGAAATGGAAACAGTGAAGGAAATTTAGATAAATTAATAGATTACAAATTAATGAGTTATCAGAGGAAATCAGGATGTTCGATGGAGATGCTTTCTCATAGCACATCACCTTCTGCCAAAGATAAACGTGGAGTCTAAAGATGCTGATTTTGCTCTCTTCTGCAGAGTGGGTCAGCAGTGCTGCACAGTGCGGCCGCCAAGACGAATAAGCCTAGGGCCTGCTCTCAGAGAACTCAAAGTGCGATCTGTGCACACACACGCACACACGCGCATGCCGGGATAATAATAGTATCCAGTGGTAAGTGCCGCCGTAGAATTCTCAACAAGGCTTTCTCCGGGAGTGTGGGAGAGAAAGTGATTATTTCCATCATGTCCTGTTCCCCAGAGAGCAAGAGGCCGGAAGACCCTTTGAACTCATGACCCTCGTCCCATAGCAGACCCTCTGTTTTACTTCTCTCCCTGCAGCCTTTGCCCAGGGTCAGGGGATGGCTAGTGCTGGGAGGGAAGGAACAGCTTGGTTCTGGGAGAGGCTGGGGGAGCTTCCAAAACAAGGACAACAAGGCCCCCAGAGCAAGACTCCACTTCTCTGGAAGTCGGGGGAGCAGCACTGAGTGTGGAAAAAGGAGAGACTCAACTCTCCATCTGGTCCCCCTCCTAACTCCTGGGTGACTGTGGGCACGTCACTTCGCTTCTCCAGGCCTTGGTTGCCTCTTGCTTTAAGTCAACTGGAAGGGGCCTTTTGGGACCATCTGGGTTGCCTTGCCCTCCCTCTTCCCTGCCATTTCACTTTTCAGATGAGAGCACAGGGGGCCAGAGAGGTAAAGTGCCTTTTTCAAAGTCACATTGTTTAAAGGCAAAAATGGGAGTCAGAGAATACCTATGACATGGTCCCATCTACAAAAAAAAAAAAAAAAGCATAAATTAAAAAAAAAATACACGTAGGTCTATAAAAGCACACAAAAAGATCCAGATGGATATACAGATTACCACGGTTCTCCTTGGGCCCAGGGGGTGGGTAGGAAATGGAACAAAGGGCAGCCTTTGTTGTTCTGTCTATTTCTGTATTGTTGGAAAGTTGCATTGCGACGACAATGTATTGGGGCATTACTTCTGCACTTTCGACGATAATATTTTAAATGGAGCCACAACAGAAACAGAAGTGCAGGTCTCAGATTTCCGTTTCTCACAACAACAAACTTGATCTGGCCCATTCCAGATCTAGAAGGACACTTTCTCTAAGCATGTGCTGCTTCCCGGTACCCAGACGGCGGTTACAGGGACACCATGCGCTCGGCTCAGCCCAGCCCAGGCCTTGCCATTCTTCCCAGGGAGCCCTTGAGAGGAAAACTATGTGCTGTGCTGCTTTAAGCCATGGTTGGATTTCAGACACCAGCTAGCAAAGACAGAAGACAGGGAGGTGCCTCTGTGACCCTTTCAGATCAAACAGGCAGGTGCCATAAGCCTATTTGTCCGCAGGATCGCTCCTTGTTCAAGGACCTGGCTCCAGGGAGAAGGGAGGATCTACTGGGAACGTGGGGACAGTGTAGAGAGCTTTTCCCAGAGCCAGGGAGATAATTGGGGACCCAGATTGCTGATGAGCCCATGGACTCTGTGAACCTCCCTAGCTTTCCAAACCAGGTGCGGGGGAGCGCCAATGCCCCATGCGTCTGTGGCTGGTTCATCACGGGAAATAAATGGCAAATGCCCTAAGGAGAAGAATTCTGATTTTGTGTTTCACTTGGCTGCTATTCTGTTCTGTGCTCTCAGAAAACCGGCTTCTTTTTGTGGGGGGTCAGTTTCTTCATCTGGAAAATGAAGGCAAACCCAGCCTTTCCCTTCCTAAAGGGGGCTATCCCTTGCAGGCATCAAGGGAAGCCATGGGACAAGGTTGGGAATCCTGGCTGACAGCAGCTCTCACTTGAAGGGGCCACAAGAGACCTCCTGCCCCAAGAGGAAGCCACCTGCCCCCTGAGTTTGGAGTACCCCGCTTCCCTCTCATTTGCCTGGTAGACTCCTCCGCGTTCCTCAAGACGCCGCTGAGATGTTACCTTCTCCAGGACGTCTTCCTGAGTCTCCTCAGGGTGAGTGCCTCTCCCTGCCACCCTGGGACTCCCTCAGCTCTTAGTTCTTATCTCTGCCAGGAGGGAGTCCTTATCTTATGTTGAATGCCTGTCTTCTTTCCCTGCCCCCATCAGAGCTCACGCGGGGCCTGTGTCTGCACGTCCAGGGAGACAGGGGAAGCCAGTGAACATACTCTGGGCTGCCTCCACTGGGAGTCCACCGTGGAGACCGCCTGCCGTCAGGCTCAGGGCCTGGGCTGTGTGGTTATGTCCCCTGTGCCTCCTTACGCTATCTCTCTGGGCCCTCTCCCGGCCCCTTCCCTCTCTGTGTGCTCACCGCTTACATTTCACTCTTTATCTTCTTGCTGGATTAAGTCTGGAGCAGAGATTTTGGAGGAAAAACACAGCCTGGACCAGTGAGCTTTTCCTTCCTTCCAGGGCTGGTGTAGACTTGGGTCGTGCCCACCCGCTTCCTCCCTGACACCCAGTGCTGCCCACATCCCTCCCTGTCCCCTCAGTGCCTGCATCTCTAACGCGCGCTGGGCTCCAGGTCTGCGCCCAAGGGCCCTGCCTGGCTCCTGAGTTGACTCTCGGTGACTGCATTCCTGCAACCCCGTGACCACACAGGGGACATTACACATTCCTGGTCTGGCAGCCAATGGTGTAAAAAAGAACAGAATGTCCCAGGGCCCCGCCCAGCTTTCAGCTTCACCTGGGCCCCTCCCTGGTCTGGACAAGGTAGGGGGAGGTAGTGAGGAGTCAGGAGGGAAGAGGATGGACCAGGAGGGAGAGGCAGAGGGGCACTCTGTGCTCCAGGGCCCAGTGGGGCCAGGAGGTGTTCCCACTTTATGGAGCAGGGAGGAACCTTGCAGATACCCCTTCTTCTTCTACGAGACCTGGGGGTGAGGCTGACCCATGGGTGCCTTTGGAAGGAGTCCCCAGGGAGGGGACCTAGCTCCTGGAATCCCCCTTGGGGCTGCTTCCCCTTGATCTCCTGCCAGGGAGGGGAGAGTCCCTTCAGGGCTGGCTCCCTCCCCTTCACCCTTGTCTCTCCTCCAGCTCTGCCCTCCATCCTGTCCTCCTCCATGAATCTCCCTTTTTCTGCCTTCCCTTTCTCCTGGTCTCTCCCACCTGAGTCCTCCTCATCCAGGCTGGTTCTCTTTCTTTGCTTGGCTCTCCTGGCTTGGTGTTTAGGATTCCTCTCCTTGTTCACGAACTCGGGCCCTCCCCTGTCCATCTGTCTCTGGTCTCCTCACCTGTCAGCCCCCCACCGTTACTCTTCAGGGGAGGCCTTTCGCATTCTCCAGTCCCAGGACTCCCTGGGCACCTGCCCTCAGGAGCCCTTCTATGTTTGGAGAACTCTCAGCTCAGACTCCTCCTTTGCCCCTCCCCCTGCCCTGCTCACCTTTAATTGAGATGCTAATGAGGCTTCTGTCGCTTCCATCCCAGCCCGGCAGGCGGGCTCCCCAGCCGGGCCGCTGCACCTGTCAGGTGAGGGGGAGGAGAGGCTCGCCTGCCAGATTCAACTGGAAAGGAACCAGTCCCAGTCCAGCCACAACCTGGGAGCTGGGAGCGGGAGGCAGTCCAGACCTCTCGGAGGCCCTCAGTCTCTGGGACAGAGAGGGAGTCAGGACACAGCCGAAGGCCAGGGCCAGAGACTCAGCAGAGAGCCCACCCAGACTGTGAGGGGGCAAGGTGGGGAGGGAGAGGAAGAGAGGTAGGATCAGAGAGCCTGGCACACGGGAGACAGGCAAGGAAGAAGAGAGCTGAGAAAAAGATCCAAAGAGAAGCAGAAAGGACAGAGAGAGAGAGAGAGAGCGCGCGAGCCAGAGCTGGGACACAGAGGTGGAAGGAGCAGGAAGGAGACTAAAGATAGGGCAGACTGACAGCTGAGGAGACCGAAAGGGAGGTGCTGGGACCGAACCCCAAAGAGAAGCTTCCCAGGGAAGCCCGGCTGCACTCTTCTGGCCCCCACTCCCGCAGGTCAGCCGGCTCCCGGGAAGGTGGAGGGAGGGAGGGGCGGAGAAGAGGGGGCTCAGGGAGCGATGTGGGCCTGGCCAGGAGCAGCCTCACTCTGGGTCCAGGTGATGAGGGGGAGACACCGGGGCCCAGAGCTCGGCACCGACCCCGGCCCTCCGTGACCCTTCAAGGCTCATGAAAGGGGAGCAGCGCGAGGAGCAGGGGCCGGGCCCCGACCCCGCGGCCGCCCCGCAGCCCACGGAGGAGGAGGAGGCCCTGATCGAGTTCCACCGCTCCTACCGAGACCTCTTCCAGTTCTTCTGCAACAACACCACCATCCACGGCGCCATCCGCCTGGTGTGCTCGCAGCACAACCGCATGAAGACGGCCTTCTGGGCCGTGCTGTGGCTCTGCACCTTCGGCATGATGTACTGGCAGTTCGGCCAGCTGTTCGCGGAGTACTTCAGCTACCCCGTCAGCCTCAACATCAACCTCGACTCCGACAAGCTTGTCTTCCCCGCCGTCACCGTCTGCACCCTCAACCCCTACAGGTCAGTCCAGCCCGCGGATCCCTCCGCCGCGGCCCGGGCGCCCGCAAGGGTGGGACAGAGGGACAGACGGACACGCAGGCCCAGGGGTAGGAGGCACACCTCCCTTCGGGGAAGATAGGGACCCCCCCAACTTGATGGGCTGGAGGCTCTGGCCCCCGGGGCCCTCCGAGCGCCCGCGGCTTATCCACAGCACGGTTGTTGGAGCAAGAGCGCCCTCTCCTTCACCTCCCTGCTAACTCCCACGAGTGGGAGGGCGTGCTGATGTCGTGATGTGCGGATAACTCCAAAGGGCTGGGTAGCGATCATTCCCATCCCTTCCCCGGAGCAAGAGGAGGGCGAAGAACCTGGCCTTCTCCACCTTGAGAGAAGAAGGTGATGGAGAGGAGAAGCCGTGGCAGGTGCTGTGGAGGTGGGTGGTGGGTGATGGGTGGGAGCTGGCAGGGGCTGGCCCCCGGTCTCTTGGCCTTGGTGTAGAAGGGGGAGTTCGTTTCGGAGAAAGCAAGGTGGGGGATAGCAACGGAGCGGGCCCGGAGCACTGAGGCTGGGGGTAGAAGCAGAGGAGACCTGGACAGGCCGGAAAGCAGCCCCCTGTCCGGCGGTTTCGCCAAGACCCAGGTGACCCCTGCCAGGCTGTACAGCTCACCTCCTGACTTTCAAGTGCTCGGGGGTGTCCTGCAGTTCTGGGTTTCATCACTGCCCTTTGCCAGCTTTTCTTCTGGAAGCCAGAGGGGATGGTAACCATGGAGAAGAAAGGAGGGTGAGGCTGGATGTTTATGTATACTTTTTATTTGTATTCACTGGGTCGGGCAGCACCTTTGGGGCCGCAGGAGCATGCCCCACACAGTGCTAGGCACCCGCAAATGGGACCGTCCATCATTCAAGCAGTCTTCACCGAAGGCCAGGCCCTTGGCTAGGTTCTGGGGGCCGGAAGACAGAATCAGATGGAAGAGACAGCTAGCACAAATAACAGCAGGATGAACACACACACACACACACACACACACCCCAAAAACCAAAAGAGCAGGACAGTGTGATCAGTCTAATAAAGACTGAGTCATAGTCTGCCTTCAGGGAGTGTAAGATTTATGAGTGCCTGCGGGTGTGACTGCACGAGTGTGTGTGTGTGTGTGTGTGAGCAAACACTGGGTATATATGCGATTACCGATGATGGAGATTGGTCACATACTAGGGGTGGAGGCCCCCCTGCGTTCTATTGTGTCCTAAGGTGTGTCATGGACCAATAAGGGTTGGGACGTCCTGTGCCGCAGAGAAAACGCTGCCTCCCATTTCAGGGATTGGCCTCCATATGCCCTCCGGGCGAAGGGCCCATTTCTTAAGAAGCTGCTTCGAGCACCAGCCACTGCTAAATACTCTGCAGCGGCCCGACTCCCCCCCCCACCCCCCCGCAGCCCCATGAGGCAGGGACTATTATCCCTATTTTACACTGGAGGAAACTGAGGCAAAGACAGGCAAGTCACAAGGTCACCGAGATAGTGATGGAACTGCAAAACTCACCCTCTTCTTAATACCTTAGGTGCAGGGCACGGAATAGATGAAGTTTGTAGTCAGCCCTTTACATCTTATTTCCGGCTCCCCACCCCCCCACCCCGCCCCGCCCCACTCAGCCTCATTTTTCTTCCTTGGTGCCCATGGGCTTCTGCTCCTCTTCTTCTTGACCCTCTGCTGCTTCCCTGGCCTGATCTTTCCCCCACTTATTCCTCTTCACCCCCTTGGGCCATGGTGGAGGCCTGGGACCCCGGACCACTCTGAGCCAGCAGGGTGGGGAAGGCAGGATGGTGGGAGGGAAAACAGGCTGGGTAGTAGGCTCTCGATAAATATTTGTACTTGGAAGACACAGGTAGGAGATGGAGAGGGCTGGGCTCCATCTGTTGAGGCCTGCATATTACCTAAGGTTTTGCAGGGGCCGGAGTCATGGGCAGGCCAGGAGCAAGCACCACGGAGTGAGACCAGAATGGCAGGCTGGGGACGGGTGTCCACACAGAAAGAATCTCTCCTGCTTGCCTGACGGCCGCAGGGCTTAGCGGAGAGAGTGCACCCAGGATGGGTGGGGAGTCCCGGAAGGCCCGCTAGCATGGGAACAATGTCGAACACTTGCTACGCGCCCTCCCCTGCTCTGGGTGCTTTATTTATTTATTTTTTCCTTTTTTTTTCATGTTTTAGAGATTTTTTTTTTTTTTAATTTGAGAGAGAGACAGAGAGTGAGAGAGCATGAGGGGGGAGGAGAGGGAGAGGCAGGCTCCCTGCTGAGCAGGGAGCCCTCTGCCTATGTGGGGGCTCCATCCCTGGACCCTGGGATCATGACCTGAGCGGAAGGCAGACGCTTAACCGACTAAGCCACCCAGGCCCCCTGCACTGGGTGCTTTATAAGCATTATCCCATTTAATCTTGGCAAGTCCATGGATAAGAAATTATTATTATTTCATTTAGAAATGGAGGTGAAATGATTTAAGCAAGGTCACACAGCAAATAATAAAGAAATAACAACAGTAGCTAGCACTTCTACAGGACTTAACGGATGCCAGATGTAAGTCTACATTTTATGAAATTACCTAATTCTCACAAAAGACTTCTGAAGTAGGTAGTAGTATCAGTCCCGTGTTCTATATGAGGATTCTGAGGCCCAGAGAGGTTAAGTTACCTGCCCAAGTTCACACAGGTGAACAATCACCCTGCCACCCCCACCCACCCACCCCACCTAGCAGCCAGTGCATCTCAGGTTATGGCTGAGTCACAAACCAAGTGTGTTTGATTTCAAAGCTCTTTCTCCCTCTGCCCTTTAAGGAGGGGCTGGGCGAAGGCGCCACAGGGTTGCAGGCTGCTGGTGGGCCCATGGGGAAGAGCAGGAATAAGATGAGGGGTACTCAAGGTGCCTGGGCAGCTCAGTCGGCTCAGGTCACAATCTTGGGGTCCTGGGATCAAGTGCTGGGCGGGCTCCCTGCTCAGCCGGGAGCTTGCTTCTCCCTCTGCCTTTGCCCCTCCCCACCTTGCTCTCTATTTCAAATAAATAAATTCTTAAAAAAAAAAAAAAAGATGGGGGATACTCATTAGGAGTGCAGGAGAGAGGAATCCAGGGCTCTTGGCTCCTGTTCAAGGAGAGAGGCAGGGGTGGGTGGACAGGTTAACGCAGCCGGGTGGGTGGTGACCCAAGCATGAATCATGGCTGCTGGCTGGCGGCAGGTGCAGGAGACGGGCCAGATGAATGAATCCTACAAGGAAGCGGCAGGGAGGAGATGGAAACCAGTGGACAGGATAGAAGAGCTGGTGAGATAACAGGAATGAGGCAGAGTCAGAGCAGGGATGCCCACGGCTGGCAGCAGGATGTCCACGGCCAGCAGAGGCAGAGCAGTCCTGGGCTGCTTTGTAATTTCTGGGAGAGGGGCAAGGGCTCAAGACCCTCCATACTAAGCAAGGAAGCGCTAAGGATCCAGTGTGAAGGATCAGCTAGTGCAGTCCCTTGCTTTCTGGTCAACAGAGGGCTTTTTTCACCCGAGAGAGAGCCAGTCATATCCACATGCACAGAAAACAGAGCCCAAGAACATATTTTTCATCTAGTCTCAGGAGGGACTGAGGCTGGACTTAAGGAAGAGCTTGAGATTCTCAGACAACAAAGGTCATGGGATCCCTTCCCAAGATGGCAAAGCAGGGGCATGGCACAGGGGTGGCTGAGGAGAGGGGCAATTCCCGAAAGAGACACTGTGGAGAGGGAGGGCTCTGAGCTGGGCCTTCTATCCCTAAGCCTATAAGTTCTCAAAAGCAGGCTCTGCGATGGCAGGCCTGGCAGGGACCAGAGCCCAGACGCTTAGAACTGCCCTCCTTGGCCCCAGTGATGGGCTCCTTCTCATGTCAGGACCCTCCCCAACTCTGTAGCAGCTGTCCCTAGAAAGTTCTTCCTTAGGGGCACCTGGGTGGCTCAGTTGGTTGAGTGTCTGCCTTTGGCTCAGGTCACGATCTCCAGGTCCTGGGATCAAGCCCTGTGTCGGGCCGTGATGGGCGTGGAGCCTGCTTGGGATTCTCTCTCCCCTTCTCTGCCCCTCTGCCCTCCCTTACCCCTGCACCTGTGCACTCTCTCTCTAAAAAACAGCAACAAAAACGTTCTTCCTTAGGTAAAGCTGCAGTTGACCTCGATTAAAACTTCTAGCCTCTGCTCCTGGTTGTGTCTCTTTGAAGCAACCCCAAAGACATCTCCTTCTTCACCCACCGACCAGGCGGTGTTCAGGTGTGCCTAGGACAGCAGCACCTGCGAGATGCAGCTTGCAAAATGCACTATCAGATTCTGAGCCTCCTAACAAGCTTGTTAGATAAGGAAGGAGATTTCTCCCGCGGAGTCAGATGAGAAAACAGAGGCTCTGAGAACCTACAGGTTTTGCAAAGGTCACCCAGCTGTTATGCGGAGGGGCCAGGATTGGAATCTGCTCTTAGGCTCTACTTTTTTAAGCCCACAGAGTTGCATGGTGGATAAGTGGCAGGCAGTGCTCCCGTGTCTCCGTGGCCTGCTCTTCTCCACCCACGGTAATGATAGGAAAACAACAGCAAGAGTTGCACAGCGTGTCCTCTGCCGGGTATTCTCAGGACTTGTCATGCGTTAACTCAATCCCTCCCTGTAACAATCCGATGCCACAAGTACTATGAATGGTCCCATTTTACAGGTGGTGAAGCAGAGGCAGAAAGCATAAGTAATTGCTAGAAGGCAAACCATCTCAACAGTGGGCAAGGCTCAGACATCCGCTCTGAGAGCGGATTAGGACTTAGTTCCTTAGTTCCTTGGATGAAACGGTTTCTAGAGCTGTCACCAGCCGAGCTGTCCATCCTTGGAACAAGCATTCGTTTGTGAACATCTGTTGCTCTTAAAATGTTGCAGCGGGGACTGTGTTGAACATGCAATCTGAGAGCTCGGAACTGACTCTAAAGGGGCTGACTGTGCCTGCGGGGGAGCTCACAGCTGAGGGGCTGCTCGAGGGCACCTGCCCCTGAACACGGTGTGGTGAAGGCTGAGCTCCCAGAGGCCGTGTGTGTGTCGAACGTTTCCATCAGGGCTGGCTGTTCGCAGCCCGCTGGGAGGCAGGTTGGACGCGCTGAGATGTGGAGGAGCATGGGGCTGAGGAAGGGGCCAAAGAAAGGAAGTCAAGGTTTCTGGGTGGTCCCTGGAGGAGGGAGGGCGGGGAGGAGGTGCCCAGATGCACACTGGCCGGAGAGGAAGCTGGTGAGTTTCCAGAGCTCACCCCTGCCTAGGGCTTCCAGAATGCTGGCTGAGAATGCCCTACTAGGGTCCTCCTGCGGGGTGGGATGAAGGCCGGGGCAAATCCAAGGCTGCCCAGTGAGAAGGGCTCTCGTGTGAGAGGAGGCCGCCGACAGGAAAGGGGGAGGAAGGGGATACACACAGGAACACAGCCGGGCTTAGCCCCTAAGTCTTTCAGTCTCCCTGCTCCTGCTAGTCTGTCCTGAGCAGAGAAGAGGAGCTGGAGGGGAGATGGCCAGCTGCAGGGAAAGGAGATTTTGCTGCCCATCCTGTAGTGCTTCTGAGCCCGGAGGCAGAAGTCGTGGGAAAAGCAGGGACCATGAAGTCGACAGGCGTGGGCTCAAATCTTGGCTCTGGGACTTCCTTGCTGAGTGGCCCCGGAGAAGCTGCGCCATTGATGGATGGTCCTCAGTTTCCTCAGCTGTCAAATGGAGATAGTAATGCCTGCCTGCCTGAATTGCGTGAGGCTGTACCCATCCTTCAACGTAGCGCTGTAGTGACCGCGACTGGGTAGGAGGTCAAGGTTGGAAGGCTGGGCTGTCTTCCTGAAGCCCCGTGTTTGCGTTCTTTTTTTTTTTTTTTTTTTTTAAGATTTTATTTATTTATTTGAGAGAGAGAGACAGAGAGAGCACAAGGAGGGGGAGCTGCAGGAAGAGGGAGAGGGAGAAACAGACTCCCTGCTGAGTGGGGAGCCAGACGTAGGGCTCTATCCCAGGACCCTGAGATTTTGACCCAAGTGGAAGGCAGACGCCTAACCATCTGAGCCATCTGGGTTTGCATTCTTTCTTCTGCTCCGGCCCTGCTCTCCTCTTGCCAGCACCCTCCTGCTTGGAGGATAAGATCTGATGTCATTAGTGGGTTTTACTCAGTGTCACTTCTCTTAGTTCTAGGTGTCAACCAAAGGGAGGGAGAGATTTGTTTTCTGAAGGGGTGATATAGGAACGCGGCTCCCTTCCTTAAGGCCCCCCTCCCCCCCCTACTAAAAGGAGAGAAGCAGACCTTGGGGAGGGAGTGTGTTTTGTATGGAACCTGGCCTCTCCTGGAGGTGGGGGGTGGCGTTTCATGAGTCACCTCTCTGGAAGAGACAGAAAGGAGCTGAATGGGGGGGGGCACCAAGGGGAGAACTGGCATAGGGACAGCCTGGGGCTCCGTGGGGACGAGCAGTGTGGCTAGGGAAGGTGATGAGTCGATGATGAGGGTGAGGGGGGTGTACAGGGCAGAAGAGGGCACAGAGGAACTTGAGACAGCTTAGGGGGGGTGTGGAAAGGGAACGCTCAGCCAGAGGTGTGATGGCTGATGTGAAAATAACTCCAGCCAAGGTGGCAGACCCGGATTCTTCCTATGTGACCAGGAGAAAGACAGCTGAGTTACCTGGGCTTCAGGCTCCCGTCCATGTCTTCCTGATATATTCAGTGACCTCTTCATTTTGTGTCACTGAATATTTTCTTATTTAACCCCCTGAGAGCTTCAGGTGGTACACAGATCTAGTGTTATGTCCATTTTACAGGTGGGGAAACTGAGGCTGGATTCAGAAAGGTTGAGTTACTTACCACCATTACCCAGCTAGAAGTGTGTGGCCAGAACACCAGGACCCACGTCCAGTTAATTCTGGCTCCAGTGCTCCTTCTGGGAGCTTGCCAACCTCCTAAAATAGCCAGAGCTGCAGGGACAGAGTGGAGGACAGTGTGATGGATAGAGTGCTTTCTGACCTGGTTCCTGGCTGGGTGACCTTGAACAAGCCACCTGCCTCAGGTTTTTCACCTGTAAAAAGGAATGACAATAGTATTAGCTAACAGTGGCCAACAGTTGCTGAATTACACTGAAGATTACGTTAAATAATGTGCATTCTAATAGCACAGTGCCTGGCTCAGAGTAAGTGCTCAGTAAAGACTGTTTCTGCCGTCCTTTTAATTACCCATCACAAGCAAGTCTCTGGGAATGTCAAGCACACACCTTTGACCTGAGCTACGTTTTGGGAAGGGATGAAGGGCAGCTGGAGCTGATGCCTGGTGTCCAGCCAGCTAGACTTCATGAAGGAGAGAGAAACAGCCAAGTGGAGGAGATAAGATATGGCCTAGAGATTAGGGCCCCTGGGGTTAGGGCCCCTGGGGTTCTTATAAAGCAATCTTGTTTGGGCCCCACCCTTTCCCACTAACCCCAACACACAGGTATTTGACCTCTTCTCCCTCTCCTCCCCTCCTCTTTTCCCTCCCCTCTTCCCTCTCCTCTTCCCTCCCCTTTCCCCACCCCTCCCCTCTTCCTTCCCCTCTCCCCTCTCCTCTTCCCTCCCCTTTCCTCTTTTTTTTTTTTTTTTCTTAGAGACAGAAAGAGAAAGTGTGAGTGAGGGGAGAGGCAGAGGAAGAGGGAGACAGAGAATCTTTTTTTTTTTTTTAAAGATTTTATTTATTTATTTGACAGAGATAGAGACAGCCAGAGAGAGAGGGAACACAAGTAGGGGGAGTGGGAGAGGAAGAAGCAGGCTCCCAGCGGAGGAGCCTGATGTGGGGCTCGATCCCATAATGCCTGGATCACGCCCTGAGCCGAAGGCAGACACTTAACCGCTGTGCCACCCAGGCGCCCTGAGAGATAAAATCTTAAGCAGGCTCCATCTCACCACCCTGAGATCATGACCTGACCCGAAACCAAGAGTCGCATGCTCAACCGACTGAGCCACCCAGGTGCCCCTTGACTTTTTCTTTAATTGAGGTATAATTGGGCACCTGGATGGCTCAGTGTGTTAAGTGTCTGCCTTGGGCTCAGGTCACGATCCCAAAGTCCCAGGAGAGAGTCCCACGGTGGGCTTCCCGCTCAGCGGGGAGTCTGCTTCTCTCTCTCCCTCTGCCCCTCCCCCTGCTCCCTCTCTTTCTCTCTCGCCCACTCTCTCTCTCAAATAAATAAAATCTTAAAAAAATAATTGAGGTATAATTGATATACCATAACAGGCACAAATCTTAAGTCCTCACTGAGGTTTGACAGTCAAGATCCTGAGCATTTCTATTACCTGGGGGCCCTCCGAAGTCCATTCCTCTCCCTCTCCCACAGTCATTCCCTGACTTCTGTCACCATCAGTTAGTTTGATTTGTTCTCAGACTTTATTTAGAGGGAATCACATGATGTGAATTTTGTTTTTTTTGCATGTGTCTGGCTTAACTTACTGATTTTACCGAACTTAATATTTCTGAAATTCTCCAATGCTTTTTGCCTGTATCAGCCTCCGTTTATTGCTGAGAGGTATTGATGGACATGTGGTTGTTTTCAAGTCTTTTAGCTATTATGAATAAAGCCGCTATGAACATTCACATACAAGTCTTTATGTTTTCATTGTGCTTGAATAAATAGCTAGGAGTGGAATTGGGTAAAACATCCGGAAGTGAAATTGCTGGGTCATAAGGTAGACGTGTGTTTAGCTTTGGTAGTCGAGGGCTTCCAAACCGCCCTCCACTGTGCCGTTTTAGATTCCCACCAGCTGCAACTCCAGCTGCTCTCCATTCTCACCAGCATTTGATGGTGTCAGTCGTTTAGGTCTAGCCTTTACTTATTTATTTATTAAAAAAAAAGATTTTATTTATTTATTTGACAGAGATTGAGAGCACAAGTAGGCAGAGCAGCAGGCAGAGGGAGAGGGAGAAGATGGCTCTTTGCTGAGCAGGGAGCCCGATGGAGGGCTCGATCCCAGAACCCTGGGACCATGACCCCAGTGGAAGGTAGCCGCTTAACCGACTGAGCCACCCAGTTGCCCTTCCCCCCTCCTTTTTCTGAGTAGGCTCCAGTGCAGGATCCTGAGATCAAGACCTGAGCTAAAATCAAGAGTCAGATGCTTAACTGACTGAGCCACCCAGGCGCCCCTAGGTTTAGCCTTTCTAATGGATGTTAAATGGTACCTTGTTCCTTTTTTTTTTTTTTTAGAAGTCTACCTTTTTAAAAATTTGTATTTTTTGTTGTACAATATTCTGTCAGTTTCAGGTGTATACCATAGTGAATCAGTCATTATGGTTTTAATTTGCATTTCCCTGAGGACTAATTATGTTGAGCGCTTTTTCATGTGTTTAGTGACTATTTGTGTATATCTTTTGGTGCGTTTTTACTTTTATTTTTGTTTTGGGTTCATTTAAAAACAATTTGCCTTTTTATTGATGATTTGTAAGAGGTCTTTATATTGCAGGATAAGTTCTTCCTAAGGTATTTGTTATTTTACTTTATTTTATTTAAATTCAATTAATTAACATATAGTGTATTATTAGTTTCAGAGGTGGAGGTCAGTGATTCTCCAGTTGCTTCCTTAGATATTTTTTATTCCAAAAAATGTTTGCCTACCTCAAGGTCATGAAGATATCTTCGATGTTTTCTACTAGAATCTTTCTGGTTCTGAATTTTATGTTTAGGTCTGTGATCCAAACTGACCTAATTTTTGTGTATAAACTGAGGTGGAGATTGAGTTTCCTTTTCTTCTTCTCAATACAGCATACAGTTGTTCCAGCACCATCTGTTTGAAAAAATTATTTTCTCCATTGAATTGAATTAGTGTTTTGGTCAAAACTCAGTTGACTGTACATGTGTGAGTTTATTTCTGGGCTTTATTCTGTTCCATTAATCTACTGTCTATCCTTATATAAGCACTACAGTTTTGATGACCGTGGCTTCACAGTGAGTTTGAAGTCAGGGAGAGTTAAGTACTCCAACTTTGCTCTTTTCCAAAAAAAAATTTTTTTTGAAGATTTTATTTATTTGCGGGGGGCAGAGAGAGACAGACAGACAACAAGGGGGGAAGGGGCAGAGAGAGAAGCAGACTCCCTGCTGATCAGGGAGCCCAACTCCCAGGACCCCAGGATCATGACCTGAGCCGAAGGCAGACACTTAACCAATTGAGTCACCCAGTCACCCCCCCCCCAAATAGTTTTGAGGGGTGCTTGGCTGGCTCAGAAGAGTTCATGTGAGTCTTGATTTCAGGGTTCTGTGTTTGAGCCCCATGTTAGGTGTAGAGATTACATAAAAATAAGTAAATAAACTTAACAAAAGTGTTTTGGCCACTCTACATTCTTTCCATTTCCACATATGCGTCGGAATCAGCCGGTCAATTTCTTCAAAATGTCGGCTGAAGTGTTGCTAGGGGTTGTGCTGAACCTCAAGACCAATTTGGGAGACAACTACAGAGAATTTCTGACCCATGAACTCATGTAACTCTCCATTTGTTCTGGTTTTTGAGTTCTCTCAGCATGATTTTCAGGATAAAGCTCTTGCCTGTCTTTCATTAAATTTATTCCTGGTACTTGATGTTGTCCATGTTATTTAATATGGTGGTGTTTTGTGGTTTCATTTTTCCATCTTTTCGTTGCTGTGATGTAGAAATACAATTAATTTTTGTACATTGGTTTTGTACAACCATGTTGAATTTATTAGTTCTAAGTGTGTCTGTTTTGTTTTGGTAGATTCTAGCCCTAAGGCACTGCTACTATGGACTTTCATGATGGAGATGGTATTAGGGCCTGTACTGAGAAGGAATGTGATGATTTATACTGGACAGTGTTTAACTTCTGGTGTTTGGGCCCCACCCATCACTCATTAAAACTGAGTCTTTGATGGGGAGGGGCCCCCGTGCGGCATCTGTAGTTTTAAAGTTCCTGGGGAAATTCTAGAAGTGCAGTTCAGTACCCCTAATTTAGAAGGTGCCGGGTGGCAGACGGGCCCAAAGGCCACTTAGGGGGATCTGAGGGGACCCGGGTGAGATGACCGGCACGCCGCGGGTCCGAGGGACCGTGTGGGTGCAGGACGAGGCCACACCCTCTCCCGCCTTGGAAAAGGGCAGACGAGTTCCGGGTTCCCATCTCGGCCAGGGCGAGTGGGAGGAGAGCGCCCCACAGACAGGCGCCTCCCGCCTCTCCCTTCTGATAAACAGGCCGTGATAAATGCCGTTACCGCAGGGGCTCACAGTCGCCTCCACTGCCCCCGCGGAACACCTTGTCTACACCCCCACGTCCCCCGCCCTCCGAGAGAGCCGGGGAGCCACCAGAGCTATTCCCCGCAGGCTTCCCCCTGATGAACCGGTCAGGTTTCGGGCGAGGAAACTGAGGCCCTCAGGGGCCAGGGACTCGCGCGAGGCCGTCCCCCAGTCCGACCCTCTTCCCATCGCCCCTTCCAGGTACACGCAAATTAAAGGGGAGCTGGAGGAGCTGGACCGCATCACGGAGCAGACGCTCTACGACCTGTACAAATACAACTCCTCCAACACCCTGGGGGCCCACCCCCGCGGTCGTCGCGACCTCCGGGAGACCTGGCCGCACCCCCTGCAGCGCCTGGCGGTCCCGGCCCCGCCCTCCGGGGCCCGCCAAGCCCGCAGCGCCTCCTCGATTGTGCAGGACAACAACCCCCAAGTGGACAGGAAGGACTGGAAGATCGGCTTCCAGCTGGTAAGGCCCCGCCCCGGCGCCCCGGCCCCCGGGTTCCGCCTGCGCCCCGGCCTGGGCGGCCTTTCCGGACCCTGCCTCTGTTGCCTAGCGACGGGAGGCGGGACCTCGTCGGCCCGCCGGCAAAATACATTAAATAACTAAGTAACATCTCTTCATGTGCTGGCTTGTGGGGTCTCCTCGCCCCGGCCTCCGTGGGAGCGTTCCAGCGGCCGGAAGTCAAATCTGTCGTGGAAAAAGCAGCTTTCTGAATCCGTCAGTGCCCGCTGGTGGACTCCGTTGGGACCCACCAGTAGGGAACTAGGGCTCTGTCGGCCTAAGACAGAATAAGGAGACAGGAAAAAGAGAGACTTAAAAAAAGATTGTTTTAATAAAAAATAAAAGGGAGAATAAGCGGAAGTGGGAGAGTAATGGAGGAAAGAAGAGAACCCTCTTTGGGGAGAGGGGACCATAGAGCCAGGAGACCTGGGTTCTAGTCCTAGCTCAGTTGCTAGGGCAAACCTCTTGATTCCTGGGTCTTCCCGTCGGTAAAATGGGGAGACGAATGCTTGCCCCACCCTCTTGCAGAGGCGGTATAAATGACACAAGGTGTGTACAGCTCTGGTCTCCTTGGCCAACCACACCCTTAAGCCCATGCTTTTCTGGTCCACCTCTCCTCCCGGCTTCAGCTTCTGCCGGCCTTCTGTTCTTCCCCACTCCTGGCTCCCCAACCCTGCTCTGTCAGTCCTCGGGACCCCAGACCACTCATTCTTTGACCTCAGCCTGTCCTGCAGCCTGTCCCCTGCTGCTGGCCCTCTGACACTCCGTGGTCTCTGTGTCTAGTGCAACCAGAACAAATCGGACTGCTTTTACCAGACTTACTCGTCAGGGGTGGATGCAGTGAGGGAGTGGTACCGCTTCCACTACATCAACATTCTCTCGAGACTGCGGGACACTTCTCCGTCCCCGGGAGAGGACATGCTGGACAACTTCATCTTTGCCTGCCGCTTCAACCAGGACTCCTGCAATCAGGCGTGAGTCCCTCGGGCCTGGCTCTGTGCTCCCCACAGGGTCTCCTTCCCCGAGCCCTGAGGCTCATATGGGCAGCGCCCAGGAAATGCTCGGTGCAGGGAGGAGGGGGAAGCACCTACCCCAGGTCCAAACCTCTGTCCCATGGGTTGTCTTGCAGAGGTTGTGCTGCTTGCTCCCTGCAGGGCTGGGTCCGAGTGAGGCAGCTTATAATATGCATGCCCTGGGAAGGCTGGAGTTGAGGTCTGGCTTTGAGACTCCAATGGCTGGAAGCATGCTTCTCCATCTTTCTAAGGCCTCTTTGTCACTAGCACAAAACTCCAAAGTGCCTGGAAGGTCATCTTCTCAGAGGAGGTGGACAGTAATGGTTTGGTGGCAACAGCGTGGATTGAATCAGGGAGGGAAACTGAGGCCCTGCTCTGGCTCTGTAGCTTCCTGGCCCGGTGACTCTAGGCATTTCACATCACTCTTCAGAGCCTGTTTCTTTGTAAAATGGAGGGGAGAAATGAGATTCTTTCAATGTTCATTCAACAAATACTATTTACTATCTGGGCTGTGTGCCAGTCACTGTTCTAGGAATTTGGGATACACCAAATGGGAAAATATATATAATCTTTGGTCTTTTGACACTTTTATTCAAGCGATGAGGATGTTGATTATACCCATCTCCAAGTTCATGAGATAAGTGTGGGGGCATTTTGTAAACTGCAGTGAGAAATGGGTCTCATTGCTCTTGAACTCAAACAGGTGAATGGGTCCTGCCCTAGGCCGCCAGGGCAGCCCTAGCTAAGGATCCTTCCCACTCCCCTACACTGCCCGCCAGGCATTCCCTCTGCCAGAACTCCAGTCATAATGTCCTTGCAAAGATGGGGTGGCAGGTGGCAGCCTCTGGCCCCTCCTACCCCCTCCCTTCCCCTCCTACTTCCGCTCCTGGATCTTCATGTTTTCAGGTGCCATCCCACTGTCTCTGCCTGGCTGAGGAAGGGGCTGAGGCAGCATCTCCACTCTCTAGGGGCCCTTCCTTCCCATGTTGCTGCAGAATGGCAGCAGGGACAGGTGTCACCTGGTTCTGCCCCCACCCTCTCCTGGCACGCACACTCTGGCCAGGGCCCGATTTTGTTCCTGTCTCTCTCGTCTTCATGTTTGTTTGAAGACAGGAGCTGCCTGCTGGAAAGCTCAGCTGCCACCGAGTGTCTCTAAATGTCACCTTCCCAACGGTCCTCTCACTGTGCCAGCCCTGTGCTCCTACCTCCCCATCAATGGAAAGTCCAGAGTTCATCTCCGTCTTGACGGTTAGGTCACTTAGCTCAGAGCCTTGTCATTTTTTACCCGGCTTATTATAATCCCCTCACCTCCTGTTGTCTTTCTGACTCCAAATCCTCTCTTTATTCTGCAACTCTTTCAGTTAGTACTGCTTAAAATCCTCCACTGTCTTGCATGGCCCCCGGAATTGAGTTGAAGCCCCTTTCTCCTTCTCTCCGTAATCTTTTCTCTAATAACAGCTTGATCAAGATACAACACACCATAAGATTCATCCTTTAATGTATACTATTCAGTGATTTTTAGTATATTCACAGAATTGTGCAAGCACTATTTAATTTTAGAATGTTTTCCTCACCCTAAAAAGAAACCCTGCACCTACTAGCAGTCACTCCCCATTCCCTCCCCTCCTCCAAGCCCTGGAAACCAGGAATCTGCTTTCCGTCGAAATGGATTGCCTGTCGTGGGCATTTTGTGTACATAGAATCATACGCTATGTGGTCTTTGTCTCTGGTTTCTTCTACCCAGCATGATGTTTTCAAGGCCCGTCCATGCTGTGGCATGTGTCAGCACTTCATTCATTTTTATTTTTAATTTCACTTATTTTTTTAAAGATTTTATTTATTTATTTGAGAGAGAAAGAGTGAGAGTGAGCATAAGTGGGGGTTCTGGGGGGGGAAACAGAGGGAGAGGCTGAAGTAGACTCCCCACTGAGCAGGGAGCCTGTCACAGGGCTTGATCCCAGGACCCTGAGATCATGACCTGAGCCGAAGGTCAGACGCTTACCTGACTGAGCCACCCAGGCACACCCCCCCATCTTTTAAAAAAAGATTTATTTATCTACTTGAGGGGGGAGGGGCAGGGCAGAGGGAGAGAGAATCTTCAAGCAGACTCCCTACTGAGCGTGGAACCTGACGCGGGGCTCAATCCCACGACCCATGAGATCTCGACCTGAGCCAAAATCAAGAGTTGGACCCTCAACTGACTGAGCCACCCAGGTGCCCCAGCACCTCATTCTCTTTATGGCTGGATAATATTCCATTGTATGGCTAGCCCACATTTTATTTATCTGTTCCTTGGTTGATAGACATATGGACTGTTTCCATGTCTTGACTATTATGAATAATGTTATGAACATTCCCATACAAGTTTCTGTAGGGATGTATGTTTTGATTTCTCTGAGGCATATACCTGGGGGTAGACTTGTTGGATCATAGGGTAATTCTGTGTTAAACATTTTGAGGAATTGTCAGACTATTTTCTTTTCTTTTTTTTTTTTTAAGATTTTATTTATTTATTCGACAGAGATAAAGACAGCCAGCGAGAGAGGGAACACAAGCAGAGGGAGTGGGAGAGGAAGAAGCAGACTCATAGCGGAGGAGCCTGATGTGGGGCTCGATCCCATAACGCCGGGATCACGCCCTGAGCCGAAGGCAGCCGCTTAACCGCTGTGCCACCCAGGCGCCCCCAGACTATTTTCTGAATAGCCGTCATCCCATTTTACATTTCCGCAGCAGTGTATGAGGGTTCTAAATCCTCCCCATCGTTCACTTGCTACCATCTTTTTTACTTTAGCCATCTTAATGAATGCCTATAATCTTAATAGCAAACTTATGTAGCTCTTACTAAGTGCTGAGTGCTGTTCAAAGTGTGATTTCATCCTTACAACACCCTTGTGAGGGAAGTACTGTCATCGTCCCTGTTTTCCAGAAGGGGAAACTGTAGTACAGAGAGATGGAGGAACGTGGTTGGTCCCACAGCTAATCTGCGTTAGAGCTAGGGTTCAGGTGCGGGTAGTTTAGTTCCGGAGTCTGTGCTTTTCACCATCACGTTACATGGCTTCTCATGGGTGCTCCTGTTGTGCTGAATGTGTGTCTCTTTATAGGTGTGTTTGCAAAATGTATACGTGATGGGTGCATAAGTGGTGCTGTCTCACTTCATCTCTCTCTCTTTTTTTTTTTTACTAAGCTTTGTTTTTAAGGTGCATCCTTGTGGTCCCAGCTAATCTGTTGGTTCCACCTGCTGCATAGAGCTCATGGTGTGCGTCTGTCCCATCATACCTGTCTGTCCCCTCTCTCCCTTGAGCAGGGCTCACGGGCCCTTCAGGACTGGCTTCTGCTCACTTCTGGAGCCTCTTCTCCCATCCCTCCCTGAATCCAGCCTTTGCTCTGGAAAGGCTGGCTTCCTAGCACTTCCCAGAATGGGCACCCATCCTTCACATCTCTGGGCCAATGGAATATTCCAGATCATCTAGTTCCAGTCTCCACATTTGACAAATGAAGAGAACAAGCTTCAAGAACGTGACTTGCTCAAGGCCATCCCAGCAGAACCCTGCTCATTCCTGCCCTGGGTTCTGACCTTCCTCCTTTTAGCTCTGTGCTCACCACCAGCCTCACTGTCTCCTCTGACTCTATTCCCTCCCAGTTCTCCACTCGATTCGCTTGACCACTGTTTTTTAACCATGTCCTCTATCGTCTATGTGCCAGGAACTATGCAGTTAACCCAGAGATGATACAGAGATGAATGAAATGTGACCCCTGTCCTCAAGGAGATCACAGTCCAAATGGGGAACTAAGATTTAGATGCGTGAGAGGCTAGGGACACTGCCAAAGTCTTCATAATGCAACACAGTGACACAAGAGGTCACAAGGCCAGTGAGGTCCGGTGGCCTGGTGGGAGGAGACTGGGCTAGAAGGTAGAGGACCTGTGTTTGAGTCCCAGGTTTGTCGTCATTGTTTGTGTGACCTTGGGCAGCTCCTTGACCTGTCTGAGCCCCGGCTTCCTCTTCTGTGATGTGGGCATGATGCCCTCACAGGCTATTGGTTAGAGTGGCTGAGGGAGTGTGGGTAAAGCTCCCAGGGTGTGCTGGCACATAGTAGGTGATCAGTAATCAAAGGTCACTGAAGTCCTGCTCTCTCTCACCCCCTACACTTTCCTTCTTGACCCTACTTTCTTTGTCTCCTGGATAGGAATTACTCTCACTTTCACCACCCGATGTATGGGAACTGCTACACTTTCAATGGCAAGAACAGCTCTAACCTCTGGATGTCTTCTATGCCCGGGATCAAAAATGGTGAGCCCCTGCTCATTCCCACCATCCCTGACCTCTGCCTCAGTGCTTCCCACGGTCCTGCTCACCCACATTTGCCCGCCTCGTTCTCATGTCGAGAGATGCTGTGTGTCTCTGGCCTCCCCGCAATGTGCCTTTCTCTATGCTGGAAGGAGTCCTCTCTGTTCTTTGCCCCCATGGGTGCCACAGAGTCCGCTCTAGGTGTGATAGGAATCCTGTCCCAGTTCTGCCTGCCCACCCCCGAATCCAGCTCAGGGGTTACCAGATCTCTGTGTAGGTGGTCTTCCTGGCCTGGCCCTCCCTGGGAGCATTAGAGACTAGGCAGGTGGGAGAGGGGGTTTCCGTCCCCTAACAATTCTCCAAGACCTCCCCCACTCTGCTCCCTCTGCGCCCCCAGGTCTGTCCCTGACGCTGCGCACAGAGCAGAATGACTTCATCCCGCTGCTGTCCACAGTGACTGGGGCCAGGGTAATGGTGCACGGGCAGGACGAGCCCGCCTTCATGGATGACGGCGGCTTTAACTTGCGGCCTGGCGTGGAGACCTCCATCAGCATGAGGAAGGCAAGGGTGCTGCCTGGGAGGCCTGGGAAGAGAGCCGCAGGTTGGAGAGGGCAGGGGAGGTGACTCGACAGCCAGAAGACTGTAGAGGGAGTTCGTGTGGGGTGGGTCTGAGGCAGGTGGGGGTCTTCAGGAGCAGAATCGGGGGCGAGGGGCTGGAGAGGTAGGGACATGAGGCGGGACCTTGGATGGGAGTGCTGAGAGGGGTCAGGCCGTGCCCGGGTTCCCACGGTGCTCTTGAGCCAGTGTCCTTGAAAGTAGCACTGGGATGGGCCTTGCGGGCTCCTGGGAGCATATTTCGAAATGGCGAGGCAGACAGGAGAGGCTGGCAGGGTAGGAGATATAAATCCCCTGACTGAGAGAAGACAGAGGATTCGGGAAGGGGCCTGGGCCACTTGCTCTGACCTCTGACCTCTGATTTCATTGTGCATGTGGATTCACAGGAAGCCCTGGACAGACTTGGGGGCAACTATGGTGACTGTACCAAGAATGGCAGTGACGTCCCTGTGGAGAACCTTTATCGTTCCAAGTATACACAGCAGGTGAGACCAGCCTGTTTCTATGGCAACCATCTCTCAGGCCTGCACTGTTGGGCAGTCGAAAGTTGGAGGGGTGTGTGTGTGTGTGCGTGTGTGTGTTACAGGTGAAAAGAGGGGCAGAGAATTGTTTGTCCTTCCCTGCCTCTTCTGGGCTGTGTGGGGGGAGGGCAGGCCTGAACCCCCTTTCCCGTCACCCCCTCCTCCAGGTGTGTATCCGCTCCTGCTTCCAGGAGAACATGATCAAGGAGTGTGGCTGTGCCTACATCTTCTACCCACTGCCCAAGAACGCGGAGTTCTGCGACTACAGGAAGCATAATTCCTGGGGTGAGACTGCAGGGAGCCCCCGGCCTGCCCCTGGGCCCCAGGACTTTCTTGGAGTGGGAGCGAGAGCTCCCCTCTGGGTCCGTCTGTGACGCTAATTCTCACTCTGTCTCTCTCCTGTGTCCCAGTCCTTAGATGCACCTCTCAGTTTCCTCTCTCTCTCTCCTCTATCCCTGTTCCTCTCTCTCGGCTTCTCTCTCTGCGTTTTGGCTTCTGTGTGTTTATAGAGAATTGTCCCATTTAGAAAAAACTCGCAGCATAAGGAAGGAAAAGCACGTGAGGAAAGTCTCCCTTGCTGGCTCCACACTCTGCCTGTAGCTTCCCCGTCTCACTTGCCAGGCACCGGGCAAGGCATAAGACCGCTTACTGGGTGCCGGAAGAAAATACTAGAAGTTATATGTATCTATCCAATTCCCTAACATCTTGCATTTTATATGTTTTATAATGTACCTAATGGATTAGTTCTATAGTAGCAAATATGGAATTTATAAATCAATACATATATCAGAGTTACTTATTTAAGATTTTTAAAAAAGACTATTTGAGAGAGAGAGAGAGCACAGGGAGGGGGGTAGAGAGGGGCAGAGGGAGAGCAGAACCCAAGCAGACTCCGCGCAGAGCCCAACGCAGGGCTCAATCCCACGACCCTGAGATCACCACCTGAGTTGAAACCAAGTGTTGGCCACCTAACCGACTGCCACACAGGCACGCAATTTAAGAATTTCTTACCCACAGGAGGGCACAGTCAACAAAGTTTGGAGAGCACCGAAATCTCCTTTTTATCCTGGTTCAGGAGTAGACAATCCCTGTTCCTTTCTGTAACTGTAGCTGAGCTATGCTTCATGCAAGCTCTGTACCAGGATGCTGAGCGAGAAAGAAAATCTCAGACAAGAAACTAGAAAGTAGGGGCTTGGCCATCCTGGCGCACCTGCTCTTACTTGGCACAACTGACCGGTCCTCCCGAGGTCCTCCTCCCCGAGCTCCCCTCCTGCTGGTGGCTGTTGCTGGAGGAGATGAGCCTCCTCACGCGTAAAGGGAGGGGCAGACCCCGGGGGTTACTGTCTGCCTCTCCTGGCTCTGTCCCTGTGGATCTTTCTGCCTCCCCCCTTCCCTGGGTGTGCTCCCCGTGGATCTCTCCCCTGCCCTGTACTTGGTGGTCCCGGCCTCCTGTTCTCATCTCTCTGTAGGTCAGAGCACATCAGAGCTGGAGGGAAACTCGGGGGCCATCTGGCCTCACCGTTGCCTTTCTCAGATGAGCAAGCGGAGGCCCGGGGGGAAGGTGTGATGTGATGGCCCTCTCCCGTGTGCAGAGCAGGGCCTCCTCGCCCACTGCTCCTCGATGCCCCCAGTGATTTCTAAGTGGCTGTGAGTTTGAAGATCTGTGAGAGAAAAATAACAATGCTAATTGCTGAGAAGCCAGGAGGATGGGGGAGAGGAACCGGGGGACATGGTCTGCTGCTTCCTAAGGACTCCTGACTCCCCAGAGGAAAGGGCCCAGCTGCCCCCCATGCTTTGCTGTTCCGGACCCCCCAGTCCTGGGAGACGGAGTGATTTGGGTCAGAAATGGAGGACTTCCAGACCGGCCAACTGAGAGTAGCAAGAATGACACAATAACCTTGCTTAGAACTTGGCAAATAGGGGAGAAGGGGGATCCATAGACTCATCCCCCCTCCCTGTTTTAGGTAACAACTTTTTGAGATCATTTCTGCCCCAGGTAATTCACCCATTTAAAGTGCGCAGTTTGATTTTAGTGTGGTTTTAGTTTTCAGTATAATCACGGGGCTGTGCGGCAGCCATAGTCAGCTTTAGGACATTTCCATCACTTCCAAAAGAAACTTTTTTTAAAAAGGTTTTATTTATTTATTTGTCAGAGAACGAGAGAGAGAGCGAGAGCGAGCTAGAGAGAGAGAGCACGCGCGCACAAGCAGGGGAGTGGCAGGGGGCAGGCAGAGGGAGAAGCAGGCTCCCCACTGAGCAGGGAGCCTGATGTGGGGCTGATCCCAGGACCCTCGGATCATGACCTGAGCTGAACGCAGATGCTTAACAGACAGAGCCAGCCAGGTGTCCCCCCAAAAAAACTTTTTACCCATTAGGACTCTCTGAGCTCCCTATGTCCAGCACCCGCAGCCCCCCACCCCACCCCTGGGAACCATGAAGCTACTTTCTGTCTCTATCGACTTGCCTCTTCTGGACATTTCATGTGAGGGCATCCTGTCCTGTGTGGTCCTTAGTGGCTGGCGTCTTGTATTTAGCACGGCGTTCTCCAGGGCCGTCCACCTCGTGGCCTCTGTTGTACTCGGTTCCTTTTCAGGGCTGAATGATACTCCATCATACGGCTCTGCTTCGTGCGCGTACCCATTCACCAGTGGACGGACATTTGGGGTGTTTCTATTTCCTGTTTCTATTTTGTGTGTGAACATATGTTTCAGTTCTCTTGGGTAAAGACCTAGGAGCGGCGTGTCTGGGTCATATCGTAACTCCGTGTTCGACATTTTGAGGAACTGCCAGACTCTTTTCCAGAGTGGCCGCACCATTTCACGTTCCCAGCAGCAGTGTAGGAGGGTTCTAGTTTCTTCACATCCTCTCTGATGCTTATTTATTTATTTTTTTAAGGGCCGTCTGGTGGGTGTGAAGTGGCATCTCATTCTGGCCTAAGCTCATTTCTCTGACACAGTTGTTCCCACTTTTCTTTTTGATTTTAGATTTTTGTCCGTATTCCACTCATCTTTACATACATGTGTCCTGGGTTGTTTTTGGTTTGGGTTTTTGTCATTGTTGTTGTTTTCTGACTTAGCTTAATTTTTATTTTTTTATTTTTTTAAAGACTTTATTTATTTATTTGATAAAGAGAGACAGCCAGCGAGAGAGGGAACACAAGCAGGGGGAGTGTGCGAGGAAGAAGCAGGCTCCTAGCAGAGGAGCCTGATGTGGGGCTCGATCCCAGAATGCTGGGATCACGCCCTGAGCCAAAGGCAGACGCTTAACGACTGCGCCACCCAGGCGCCCCTAATTTTTAAAACATTTTTTGGTGCGGCCACTCAGGAGGCATCACCGTAATGCTCCTGATGATGTGGGTGCCCACGTATTTTGGGAGACCTCTTGGGTCAGGGCTGGAGAAGTTGGAGCTGCCCCAGCAAAGTGGTACCTCTCTGCGCCCACAGGTTACTGTTACTATAAGCTCCAGGATGCCTTTTCCTCAGACCGCCTGGGCTGTTTCACCAAGTGCCGGAAGCCGTGCAGGTGAGTGTCTCCTACCCCTGGGGCACAGGTTGGGCAGTTGGCTGGGTAGAGCACAGGGTACTTGGCTAAGCCTTTGACTGGGAGAACCTCACCCCCATCACTGAGCTCCTTTCTCCATCCCCAGTGTGACCAGCTACGAGCTGTCTGCTGGTTATGCACGATGGCCCTCAGTGACATCCCAGGTAAAGTGGGGAAGGGGAGGGATAGGGGATGTGTGTGTGTCACACTGTGGTCTTCTCTGGGTATGCATTTGGGTGTGTTTGATGCCACACCCAGCCCTATAAGCCTGAAGAATGGGGGGTGACCCCATCGACATCCCCGTTCTTTTCCAGGACTGGATCTTCCGGATGCTATCCCGACAGAACAATTACACCATCAACAACAAAAGGTCAGTCCTACCCTGGTCTGGCTATGGAGAGGAGTCCTTGGGAGGGAAAAGCAGTCTAGGAAGAGGACATGATTGGGGGAGGGCGTTTGTGAGAGTCTGAAAAGTTAATCCATTGCCATTTCTTCTTCCCCTCTCCTCAACTCCAAAGAAATGGGGTCGCCAAGCTCAACATCTTCTTCAAGGAGCTGAAATTCAAAACCAATTCTGAGTCTCCCTCTGTCACGGTATGTCCTTATTGAGCCTGCGATTCTCTAGGAGGTCTTAGTGGGTGGCTGTCAGGGAGAACAAGGGGGTGACTCTGTAGGGCCACGGGGGTCTAGGCCTCGAGGGTAGGGGAACAAGGAAAAGAGGGGGGTCAAGGGTGAGGTTGAGAAGGTTGGAAGAAGGGGAACTTGGCTGGGGGATGAAGTCTCTGGGCATGGTGGAGGGAAGGGTGTGCCGGATGGATATGACTTGGGCAGAAGGCGTTCCGGGGACCACCAAGAGGCTGAAAGGGGTGGGTGAGGGCCTTGTGGAAGGAGGGATGGGGCTCTTCTTCCAGCGCCAACCCAGGGCCCTCTGTCCTAGTGGTCAGTGTGCCCTTTTCCTTCACAGACGGTCACCCTCCTGTCCAACCTGGGCAGCCAGTGGAGCCTGTGGTTCGGCTCCTCGGTGCTGTCTGTGGTGGAGATGGCGGAGCTCATCTTCGACCTCCTGGTCATCACATTCCTCATGCTGCTTCGGAGGTTCCGAAGCCGGTACTGGTCTCCAGGCCGAGGGGGCAGGGGTGCCCAGGAGGTGGCCTCCACTCCAGCTTCCTCCCTCCCCCCCCATTTCTGCCCGCACTCCACACCCCCCTCCTCATCCCCACCGGGCCCTGCCACTTCCGCAGCCTTGACAGCCCCTCCACCTGCCTACGCCACGCTGGGCCCCTGCCCATCTCCATCCAGCTTGGTGAGGACTAGCTCCTCCGCCTATACTCTGGGGGAGCCCTGAGGGGTAAGGAGAGTGTCCCCCCTCCACCCGAGGCAGGCGCTTCCCCTGGTGGGAGGGGACCAGGCTTGGCAGGATGAAAGAAATGTGGGGGACTTCCTCTCAGAGCTGCCCAACTGCCTTTGGTGTGGGGGAGGAAAGCAGGATGGATAAGGGGCTACCGAAATTGCCCAGCGAACAGGGGCCAAGGAACCTGCCCAGAATTGCCCTGTCTTCTGTCCTGTACCCTCTGGTCCTGCCTCTAGAAGACGCTGATTTCCCTACCCAAGCGCAAACAAGTCCGCTTTTCCCTTGGATCAGCCAAACGGAACTTGGAGCTTCGACAAGGAACCTTCCTAGGAAACCACTGGCGACCGGAAACAAAACACAAGCAAAGGCACACAAAGGCATGCACATTTCCTACCCAAAGATGACTGAAGCCAACCCCGGGCCTGGCCATGCTGTTCTCCAGTGACATGTTTGGTCCTCTTCTTGAACTTGAGTGGGGAACCCCACCCAAAAGCCCCCTTTGTTAGTTCTTGGGCAATTCCCCTTCCCAGGGCAGGGGCTGGAGCAGACTGATGTAGTAAAGGCTTGGCCATTCCTAGTTGGCCCCAGGACTCTTCCAGCCTCATCTGCCCCGCGCTCCCACAGAGCCATACCCCAATGCCTCTGTGCCCTTCATACCTCTGCATATTTGCTCAAGTTATTTCCTCAGCCTGGAAGCTTTCCACACCATCTGGAGAATTCCTATGCATCCCTTAGAACCCTACTCCGACACCACTACTTCCATGAAGACTTCTGCTCCCTCTTGCCTTCCCCAGAGTTGGTCACTTCCCTCTCCCCTGGACTCCCACAGCATGGCATAACATCTGTTGGCGAGCGGATGCCGCCTTATGCTTTCTTGTTCCTTTGTGTCAGCCTCCCCAGCTAGACTGTGAGTTCCCTGTGGTCAGGGACTGAGTCCTGTTCATTTACGGATCCTCAGGATCGAGCCCAGTGTCGCGCTTGGAGCAAGTAGGCAGGTGCCCAATAAACGTTTGCTGCATAAAGAATGTCTGGAGAGCTGTACGGGGGCACATCGAGGGGGTAGGGAGTGGATGCAAGTCCCTGGGTCACTGCCCAAGGTCCTTGGAGGTCCCAGGGTGGGGGGAGGGGAGAGACTTCCATAGCCCTTGGCTTCACTATGGAAGCAGCCATTCTCAGGGGCACTGGCAGAGACAGACTGTACTGCCAGCTCTTCCATGGGCGTTGCTGAGCATCTGCAAGGGGCCATCACCATGTTAGGGTGGGAGGGTGAAGCCATGCTGCTGCTCCCCTCAGGACATCTACTGGGCAGTGCTTGGGGCGACTCACCCTTGTCCACTGTTTGAACTTCCTTTCCCTCTCCAACTTCACTTAGTATCATCAGTCACCCACCTCTCCAATTGCTGAGCGCCACTCTCCGCCCAGTCACAAGATAGCACCCGTACCTGCCCGCCTCCCCATCAAATGCCTTGGAGTTGTGGGGTGGCAGGGGAGCATGAGACTTGGGCCATTTCCTTCTGGAACCTCAAAGCCAGCAGCAGGAATCCTCCTGCTTTTATTAAAGGAGAAATAGGGATGTGTGAGTGGAACCCCAGTTTGGAATCCCGGTTCCTTTGTCCACTCTAGCTTCAGACCTGAAGCCCAGAAGTTACTCTTCCTTATCATCTTCGAGGACACCTCCCTGCTGCCTTCGGCTTACCCCTCTCATTTACAGTCTTCCCTGTCCTGAGGAGCCATGAGAACCTTGGGGAAGGAGGGGGAGGCGGTGAAGGGAGCAGAGAGGTAGAAAAGGTTGTGACCAGGAACTGACGTGAGGACTTCTGACTTCCCTTTCCTAGACTTGAGCTGATGAGGGGAAAATGGTGGTGTCACAACAGTCTCCTCTGTCTGAGCCCTCAGGTTCAGCCTGTCCTCGTCTGCTCTCTGGGCCTTGCCCTTCCCTGTCCCCAGCCCCTCTCCTCTGGCTGTAGGACGAAGCTGGCTCTATTATGGATGACAGCAATCGGCCCCCTCCCCACTCCCCCAACAACCCACGCTGGAGTTTCTCCTGGCCCACTGCATTTCCACCCTGAGCTCTTTATCTCTTATCTATAGGGTTAGGAGTCAGAATGGGTGCCAGAAAAGAAAGGGTTTAGGTTGCCTTCTTTTCCTTATTGAGAAGGTTGGCAGGTGAAGTGACTTGCCCAAGCTCCTAATTCTTACAGAACCAGCCAGGTCTCCTGCTATGACCCATCCTGTCTCCCTTTGAGACATGGAGTCGGATGACGGGGCTGGGGCTAGAACCCAAGTCACCCAGACTTGGAGTCCAGTGTCCTTTCGATCACTCTGCTGTTGTGGGCTGTGTGTGTGTGTGTGTTTGTGAGAGAATTGTGACAGGGAAGAGCACTAACAGCCAATTCCGTCATCCTCTAGTTCGCCCCTCTCCTATTTCTCCATCTCTGCCATTCCCTCCCTCACCAAGAAAAAATTTTCTTCCCCTGGAGAGGTCATGCCCACATTCTCACCTCCACCATGAGACTAGCTGGCCTTTCATATTCCTAGAAGCACCAACCTCTCACCATCTTTTTATTTTATTTTATTTTATTTAAAAAAATTTTTTTAAAGATTTTATTTATTTATTTGACAGAGAGAGACAGCCAGCGAGACAGGGAACACAATCAGGAGGAGTGGGAGAGGAAGATGCAGGCTCCCAGTGGAGGAGCCCGATGTGGGGCTCGATCCCAGAACGCCGGGATCACGCCCTGAACCGAAGGCAGATGCTCAACGACTGCACCACCCAGGCGCCCCTCTCACCATCTTTTTAAGACAGAGTTTTATTGAACAATTTAATACCACACTTTTCAAAATTTAAAGTAAATACACATTTATCCTAAACAATGAAAAAAACTCTCTTATTGTGCCAGGGTATGTGTAATGGCTTTGAGAGTTGGCAGAGACTATTAAAAATTCCTTATAACATTAAAAATAGGGCATTAAAGTTGTTATTAATTGTGAATACTATTAATTGTGCAACTCCTAACATTGCTACCACTTATTGAATGTTTAATATGTGGTAAACACTTCTTTTTTCAGAAGCTGGAGGATGGGGTGAAGTCAGCCAGGGGTGGGGGGCACCTGAGCTCCATTCTCACCTATAGATGCTCTGCCCTTGGGATCAAAGAGGGGAGGCCAGGGAGAGCCAGGGAGGGTGGAGTCCAAGAGGTGCGGTCAGAGAAGGGGCCTGGAGCTCTGATTCCGAGTCACAAAGACCTCTCCGGTCTCCCTGCATTTCTAGCGACCTCAGCGGCTGGGGGACCTCGGGCCTAGGCTGGGCATTATGAAAGTCATTGTGCCCCGAGGATATTTGGGTGATCGTTGTATTCTTGTTGTGGGACTCATCTGGGAGATATCCTGCACAAAGGAGGGGGGGTGGCCTGAAATACCTAGAGTGTGGTGTCTGACTCAAAGGGACAGATAGAAAAGTGACAATGTTGTCTAAGCAAAACGGACCTTTGGACTGAAGTTGGAGCTCGGGGGTTTCAGCTGGCTGTGCAGAGATCAAGCCATGCATGTTTCCCGTCCTCAGTTTTCTTATCTATAAAACAGAGGGCTGTGGTAGATTATGTCTAACGTCAATTTGGATTGATAAATCAGAGAGTATTTGGGAGAGGGGCACTGAGAATGTACTGGTAAAACATGATAGAGATTTCTGTAATTTCCAAAGCATTTTCACAGATATGATCTCATTAATCCTCATGACATCATTTTCCCCATGTAGGTGGGCCAGGCAATGTTACTCTCAGTAAATGAGGCTTGGTGGAGGTTTTGCCTAAGGTGCCCCGACTTTTCGTCGGAGAGCCAGGATCAGCAGCTGGGGGCCCTAGCCAAGCAGAGTGGATGAGCCAAAATACCTAATGAGTGGATGAGCCCGGGAGTGGGGGAGGGTGTCAGGGCCCCAGTCAGGGCAGAAAACCAGGGTGAGGGTTCACTCCGAGTCTGGGTTGGAGGGATAAATACCCAAGAAAGTGGGAGATTAGGGTCAGTGGAGAAGTCTGGGGCAAGGGAAGAGCTACTGAGGAACGTGAGTACCTGTCATGGGTCAGACCCTTAACCTGTCCTGTCTCAGCCAGTCCTTACAGCCACCCCAGGAGCTAGGTTCTCTCCACGGCGCATCGAAAAACAGACTCACAGAGTGTAGGTATTTGGTTCAGGACCACCCAGCTAAAAAGTGGAGCCTTCTGAACTGGAACCCAGTGAATGTGACTCCAAAGCCCCGAGTCGGTTTATTGCTGTTCACGTGGGAAAGATCGGGTGACGGGGTGAGGAGGGAGGGGCTTACTGCACCTCGGGGTTGGGTCGGGAGGAGTGGGATTGGTGGGTTGGGGGCATGAGGCCGCGGGATCCGGGACTCCCGCGCCTCTGACTGAGCTCCAAAGGGTTACAGCCCTTCGCCCCCTCCTCCCGCCTCCTCCCTTCTCCTCCCCCAGGCTCTTCCTGTCCCGCAGTTGCAACACCCCGTCTGCCACTCTCCCTTCCCTCCCACCTCCTCGCTCTCTCTTTGCTTTAATTTTCTCCCAGTTCTCAGGACTGGGGCTCCAGCTCTGGCCTTTGGGTTTGGAGGTCCCGGCTGGGGACCGAGCGGTGATCATCACCCCAGTCTCCACCTCAGCTCCCCAGCCCGCGGCCCCGGGCTCCTCCCGGGACCTGCCGGGCCCGCGCCTCCCGGACTCCGCCGCCGCCGCAGCCGCCGCCGCCTGAGCCCCGATGGGGGAGTGAGAGGCCACAGCTGGCCCGACATGGGCCTCCCCGCCGTGCCCGGCCTGCTGCTGCCACTGGTGAGCCCCGCGACGAAGGCCGAGTGGGCTGGGGGGAGGCGTGGGGGGCCCGCCCCGCAGGAGTGGGCCCTTGCCCCGGCCCCCGGCCTCCGGCCAGCGTGGCCCCACTTCAAACGCGGCCAGAAGTTCGGGTCCCACATTCGGCCGCCGGCCCTGAGTCAGAGGCCAGGGGGACAGTGAAAGGGAACCCGAGGACAGCCAAGGAAGTTCGCTGGGGCTAGGAGGTGGCCAGGAGTGTGGGGGCAGGTGATCCCCGAGGGTGGGGCAGATTCGGGAGAGTAAGGACAGGAATGGAAGAAGGACATTCAGTCCTCGGAGTCCAGATGATTCAGAGTCCTGTCCTCTGGTCATCTGGCCAGCGGGTGTGTGCGGGGCTGGGAGAGGGGAGGCTGCCTGTGGGCTCTAGCTGAGCAAGCCCTGGCAGAGGGTAGGAGTTGGAGGCTAGTGAAGAGGGAAACTGAGTCCGGGAATGGACATGGGCTGGTGGGTAAGTTTGGGATGCTATGTGTGGGTGCCTGTGTGGAGGGGGGTATTTGGGAGTAGAGTGGGAACTGAATAGGGGCAGGGCAACCCTGTGGAGAGCGTCCCCAGTGCCCTCCCCAGGGCCAGGACGCCCACCTGGAGGCATTCCTCACCCTCTGCCTCTGGCTCAGCTTCTAGGTGGGTGGTCTCTGTTGGACAACCAGCACCACCTTCACCTGGTCCCGTCCCTGTCCCTGTCCCTATGCCAGCCTTCCAGCTCCCTTCCTACAGGCCTAAACAACAATCTCTTGGTTTCTTCTTTTTCAGCTCGGTTTGGGGAAGTTAGTAGAAAGTTGTTTTCGTCATTGGAAAATGTCCCTTTCTTGTGCCTCAGCCTCATTTCAGTGTCTTCTTGATCCCCCGTCCTGTGCCATGCCCTGAGCCCCTCTCTCCCGCCACCTGGGGTGGATTTTCCTGGCCTGTGCTGGGTCTCTGCCCTTCCCTGGCTTGCGTCCTCCCCACTCTCCTCTCCTCTGGGTCTTGTCCTGTCTCTCCTAAGCATGTCTTCATTTTCTGTCAGTTTCCCCATGAGAGTCTCCTTTTTTGAAACTTTTTCTCTCCCTCTCCCTCTCTTCTCTGCTGGAGTCCACATTTCTAGACCCTGATTCACCAGGCAGCACCTCTCTCTATCTGGGTCTCTCTGTTCTCACTGTCCCACCTCCTGCCTCCCCAGCCCCGGCTCTTGACTTCTCTCAAGGCGGTCCTTCTCCCAGGCTCCCTCCACCCCCATCCCGCTGCCTGGTCTTACTTCTCTTCTCTCTAGGGGTAGGTCACCTGGATTCAAATCCTGCCTCCCTCACCAACTAGCTGCCTGAACTTGGGCGGGCTACAGAACCTTCCATGTCTTAGTTTCTTTATCTCTAAAACGTATGTAATAAACACTACCTCGTAATGTCATTTTGAAGATTAAATAGATTGATACACAGTTGACCCTTGAATAACATGGGTTTGAACCACGAGGGTTCACTTACATGCAGATTTTTTCCATTAAATACAGTACTGTAAGTGAATTTCCTTTTTGTGATTTTCTTAATAACATGTTCATTTCTCTAGCCTGCTTTATTCTAAGACTACGGTGTATACTACACACAGCCTACAGAATGCGTGTTCATCAGTTGTTCCGGCTGTCAGTAAGGCTTCCTGTCAATAGTAGGCTATGAGTGGTTACATTTTGGGGGAGTCAAAAGTTGTACATGAATTTTTCATTAAGCGGAGGGGCCGGCGCTCCTCATCTCTGCGTTGTTCAATGGTCAACTGTGGGTTAAGTATTCAGCTTATCAAGTGCTGGGTCCGTGCTGGGGTTTTAAGTGCTGCGATTACAGCAGTGAACAAACCCTCTGCCGCCATGGAGTCTACATTCTAGTGGAGGAATAAAGTACAGCAAATAGAAAGCGCTCAATAAATGCTCCATTTGTCTCGTTAGTATTAGAAGTATTGGTAGTAATTGCTTGGTGGTGACTGTGTTCAGAAAACAGAGGGTATGGGGAGTCTGAACAGATAACGGAAAAGGCCTGGGGGCTGGAGGGGAAGGGACCCGAGCTCACCCTGGAGCTGGAGGGGAAACAGAAGGTTTGCGAGGACTGTGTGAGCTGCTCAGTTGCTCACCACTCAGTGGGCAGCGCTGAGCACAGGAGGCTGCCGTGTGTAGGGGGTAGTGGGGAAGAATACTGGAGAGACTGTGACAAAGCTCATAGGATTTTGCTGTTCTCAAAGAGCTTACAGTCTGGGAGCCAAGAAGCTTACAGCAAAAAAATGGTTTCAGAACAGTCTGGGGGAAAATGCCCACAAAAGTGTTTTGATGTGGTGTCCTAGAACACCGGTGGGAGGCAGAACCAGGGAAGGGAATGGGCATTTTCCAGCTGCCTCAACTCAGGTGTCTGTGCTCCAGGCACACCCCCTGCCTAGACTGCAGAGCCTACGAGGGACTGTCTCTGACCCAGCCGAGAACTGGACAGCGTGAGCGGTATTCGCTCTAGACCCCTAGCAGCCAAACGGGGCCTAGCCCGAGATGGTGCTTCCTAACTCTTCGTTGCATGAATCAAGGAGCAGGCATTGGTCAGATGGAATGAGGAACGGAAAACCTCATAGAAAAGTGGATTTGGAGCTAAGATTTGAAGTCACTGACTGGCAGCGCGGCAAGAAAGAAGGGAGACTGGTTTGAGGGAGAGTAGGGGAAGGGAGAGGTGGGATTTGTGTTTGGGTAGTGGTGGCAGGAAGCGGAACACCGTGGCTGGAGTGGAAGGAGCATGTTGAGGAACAAGAAGGAATGAGAATGAGAAAATCGGAGGGCGTGGGGGAGGAGATAAAGAGAGAATCCTGACTGCGGTCCCACGTAGATGATCATTCATTCATTCATTCATTCATTCAAGAAATGGTCCTCTGAGGGCCTATGGTGTCTGGGAACGTGTTCGGGTAGCAGTGAGGGACCTTTACAAGCACTCAGTCAGGGAAGGAGTGACCTGTGGAAATGATGTTCCAGGTCAAGCCCTAGAGAAGAAGATTCCCACACATGTGGGGACAAGCTGAAGTGTGAACATGGATAAGAATGTGTGTAGGACGGATTGGAGCAGGAAAGAGGCTGGTGCTGGGCCGTCAGCTGGAAGACAGTTGCAATAATCCACATATGAGGCAACCCATGGGTATGGACAGGACTGAGAGATCACAGAAGAAGGACTGGCAAGATAAACCGACAGACCCAATGTCCGCAGGATCGGGACCGCCGGGGGAGGGCCCGAGGACAGAAGGGTGACAGAGCTCTTGGTAGGTGGTGTGACATTTGTCTAGACCCCGAGATGGATCCATTGAGTTTGGGGCATGTTAAGGGTTCAGGAATAGCCAGATGAAGCGCGCGCCTAACAGGCTAGAGCAGGGCTTCTCAAACTCCTGTCTGCCTTCCTATCATTCGTATGGGCTGCATTCAGTCACCAGTGATGCTCAGAGGAGAGGAACACTCGTCAGACTCTCCAGTGGGGGAGTCCGTGTGTGTACATGTGAGGGAAGGAGTGGGCATGGCTTGAGAACTCTCCCCCGGAGATAAGTATGTTCCTACCAGGGGCACTGACTCTCTGCTTCCCTCTCTGGGAAGCACTGGCTTCAACCGAGTGGAGCACAGATGAGCTGTTAGGTTGGCCGATCAATCTCTATTTATTTTGCTCCTCTCATTTTGGGAGCCGAGAAGATACCCAGGAGGATAAGACACTATCTCTGACCACACACTCTCTCTGATCGCTCATCTCATAGAGTTTATGGTCTCTTTGGGGAGATCATATCTACTCACCCAGGATAATTATATTGTAATAAGAGCCAAAAGTAGATATAGTTAATTCATGGTATTGAAGTTCACAGGGGGCTGAGCATCTAACGAGCTTGAGTGGAGGAAGTAAGCGGCATTAATGAAAGGCATCAGGGGAGGGAGGTGGAATCACGACTGAGCTGTCATAAGCTCCTCAAAGATTTTCACAAAGAACAAACATATTTTAATTTAATGAACAAATTAATGCAGGGGAAGGGCACAGCTAAGGTTGTGAGGTGCTGGGTCAGGGTTAGACCACAGGGTCGCTCTCTCAGCTTCTCCGCCCCCTTTGCAGCCCCAGCACAGGAAGTCACACTTTAAAGTCTCCCCAGGCGGAAGTTGTGGGGGAGTTGGAGGGGTGCTGGGCCACCCCCTCAACTGCCTCTCCACAGGCACCTTCCAGCTTCCTGCCTTTCCCCTGCTCCAGATGACAGGTGCAGGCTGGCTAGGGTCTTTGGGCTCAGAGCTTGCTCACCTCCTAATTTAGCTGCAAGAGGCAGCTGCTGAGGACCTGCTCCCTGGAGCTGGTGGTGCCCACTGGTGTGGGCCCGAGGCCCTGGCTGCTAGGGGTCAGAGAGGGCTGGCTGGGGCACTGCTGGGGGCTATCAGGGACCTGGGAAGTAGGGCTGGCTGTCTTACATCTCTTCTCGCCTGCTTCCTCACTACTGGACGTGGGCGTTCAGGGCTCTGGAATGTTTCCTGTGCTGCCAGTGGACTTGGGGGGCGGGGGAAGGGCTGTGGAGACTCAGAACTGGCCTTATTTCCTAAGGGTTGTTTGGGGACCCCAGGGAGGTCCCCAACCCCAACCCCACTGGCCAGAACCAGCCGGGCTGTGGGAATGCAGTGAACCCCGGGTGGGAGGGCAGGCTTGGTTTGCTTTCTTTTGGAACTGGGGAGTGTCAGGGGGCTCCTGTGAGAACCCAGGGAAAGGGCCTTTCTGTTGGGGACTGGTTGAATGGGGAGGAGGAGTCGGGGCAGAGCCTGGTCTAAAGAAAGGATGCTGAGGGGCGGGAAGGAGCCGAGAGGCCCCTCAGGGAGGGGTGGGTAGTGACCCGATGGGAGGAAGCCAGGGGTTGAGGAGACTTCCCTTTGGGATGGAATGGGAGAGGGAGCCATTTCCCGAAATATGTAGGCCAAGTGGGACAGGGGTCCTTTGCCTGGCTCTTTTGAGGAGGGGTTGGAGTGGAGGCGGAGGAAGTGTGCTCTGAGTGGGGATTGGAGGGAGAGCCTGGCCACAGGAGGAAGGGCTCAGATGGGGTCTTAATGGCTGGCTGGTCCCTCAGTCTTTGTGCTGACTCATGACCCTTGAGGAGCTGGGGAAGCTGCTGGTTCTCTCTCCCTTCCCCTAGATGCCCTCCCTCCCTGGCCTGAGTCACTGGGCGGAGCTGCTGGGAAAAGATTTCCCTTTCCCGGATCTCACTTAACCCCCAAAGTGCTGGATAGGGAGTGAGACACTAGGCTTGAGACAGCCTCTCTCCCTCCCTGGCTCCTGCTCCCGGGAAGCTTATTCCTCACAGGCCAGTGGTCCCTGAAAAGCTCCCCACCAAGGCTGTCCTGGACCGAGCCCCTAGTTTTTCTTCCTGACTGTCTCTGTGGGTTGGCTTTGCTCCTGGGGGTGGGGGGTGGGCGGGCCCGCGTGGAATTTCAAGTGCCAGTAACCTTAGGCGCAGAGAGCTCTTCTTCAGGGAAAGGAACCACACTTTCAGGATTGGGAAGTTGTTCCCATAACCACCCCAAACTCTTCCTGTTGCCCTGGATGCCCCAGTCTTGTTCAAGGGAGATAACAGTTCCGGAGTGGGCCAAGGAGGGTGCTGCCCTCTGAGTAGGGTAGCGCAGCCCTGTGAGGGTAGGGGGTGGGGAGGGCAAGGGGTGCTGTTGCTGCTGTGTTTCACAGGGTAGCTTCTGTTCCTGGCTCCAGCTTCCAGGCTGCAGCGTCCCCCAGAGGGTGCTTCGGAGCATGGCCTGTCTACCTGCCTGCCTGCCTGCCTTCTGGGCTGTGGGCTGCCATGCCTGCCTGTCCCAGACTGGGGTTTCTGTCATCTGATTACCGTGTTGCTCCCCAGTGTTTAACACACTTGGAGGACCTCCTCTTATCTTTACATAAAGCGGCTCTTATAGCATAGGGAAAAACAAATCAAGGCCCAGGGAAAGCCAGAAAGAGGCTGACCGGAGAACACGGGGCAAAGTCTGGGTTGGAGGTCGACACTGACTCCTGGCTTTGCTGTCCCTGGCTTGGAAGCCAGAACTGAGCAAGTGATTCGGTGGCCGTGGGCTCTCCCTGAGGCTGTAAAACATGGCTCCCAGAATGCCCTGGTGTGCAGAGGGCTTCAGGACTCCCTTCCACCCTCAGCTCTCAACTTGATGGTCCTTTGAGCCGGACCACCAGCCTCTGGCCAGCTGTAGCTGTGTATAATCTACATGCCTTTGTCCACTCCTGCCTGCCCCTAAACTTCGTCAATCACCTACCTTGTTCCTGACCCGAAACTTTCCCTTTTACTCCCCTCCCCATTTGCCCTGGCCAATCTGGGGCCTTTGTGCAGATTTAATGGTGGAAGGGGATACGGCCTGGAGTCTGAGGGCAAAATCTTAAGTGAGGCTCTGATAGAGATTTATAAAGAAATTCTTCCTTTTGCTTCTGCCCACTCCCCTGGAATGGTGCCCACAGAAACATCAATTAACTTCCGCGCCAATCTGATTTTATAAAAAAACTTTTTACTGGTATAACACAATCCAGGAAAGTGCACAGATCCTAACTGTTCACCTCTGTGAACGTTCACAAAGTGAATACACTGCGAACATAGCCCCTGGGTGGGGAAACACCACCCCAATCCTTAGGGCTCCTTGTTGGAAGGAAGGGCCATAATTGAGGTAACCTGCCAGTTCCCAATCAAAAAAGCATTCCTTAGGGGCACCTGGGTGGCGCAGTCGTTAAGCGTCTGCCTTTGGCTCAGGGCATGACCTCGGGGTCCTGGGATCGAGCCCCACATCGGGCTCCTCCGCTGGGAGCCTGCTTCTTCCTCTCCCGCTCCCCCTGCTTGTGTTGTCTCTCTCTCTGTCAAATAAATAAATAAAATCTTAAAAAAAAAAAAAGCATTCCTTAAACACCTGCCCTGTGTCCAGCACTATTAGCTGCTATTGGGAAAGAAGGATCAAATAGGGCCCAGGCTGGGGTCCACGAGCCTTGACTTGGAGGGACAAAAATTAGTCCATAGAACAACTAGGGAAGAATTAAGCACTCATCACATGGGGCCAGCTGTCTAAGCTTAGAGGAAGAACACTGAGTGGGAGTGGGAGTGGCCTGGGGGGAATGTTCCACTGAGAAAGGACTTGAGCTGGGAAGGCTTCGGACTTGCTATCTCTGTGGCTCCCACCCTCCCTCTTCTGATGGGCTCTCCTCTGTCTGATTCTTCCACAGGTGCTCCTGGCTCTGTTGGTGGAAATATACCCGTTACAGGTTACGGCACTGGTCCCTCTCCTCAGGGACCGGGAGAAGAGAGCTATTCTGTGTCCTCAAGGAAAATATATTCACCCTCGAGATAATTCCATTTGCTGTACAAAGTGCCACAAAGGTAGGAGAAAGCAGTTAACGGTGAACCTGCTCAGTGATGGGGTCCTGCTTCTTCCTTTGCCTTTTCCAGAGGTTCTAGAACCTGGGGGTCTCTCACCTCCAGTCTCTTAACTTTGTTGCCTCTCCTGGGCTGGGATTTTCGCCCTTCTTTCCTGTCTTAGAGACTTGGTGGCGGGGGGTGGCCCTGGCCATTCTCTCTAGCATGGGGCTCCTTCCTTGAGCTCTCGCTGACACCTAACCCTGCCACCCCACCTGCCACCCCATCACAGGGACCTACCTGTATGATGACTGTCCTGGCCCAGGGCTGGACACGGACTGCAGGGAATGTGAAAACGGCACCTTCACAGCTTCCGAGAACCACCTCAGACAGTGCCTCAGCTGCTCCAAATGCCGCAAAGGTGAGTCTCAGGAGGCGGCCGGGGCTCTAAACAGCGGCTAGGTTAGAGCAGTGTGCACACCTGTCTGCGCGTGAGGGCAGACAGATCTCTGCTGGCGGTCGTGGGCGGGAATGCGCGTGCATGGGTGAATGCGTGGGTGCGGACGTGTGTACAGAGAAACACACACTCTGAGGCGGGGCGGGGGCTCACACCCATCTCCTCCCCTCTCCAGAAATGAACCAGGTGGAGATTTCTCCTTGCACCGTGTACCGGGACACCGTGTGTGGCTGCCGGGAGAACCAGTACCGCTATTACTGGAGTGACACCCTTTTCCAGTGCGTGAACTGCAGCCTCTGCCTCAACGGCACGGTGCAGATCTCCTGTGAGCACGGTTCTCCCGACCCCAGCCCCCTCCCTGCCCCAGGGTGGCCCCGTCGCAGGAGGAAGCTCTCCGCCTCTGCGCCCCCTCTCCCTGACGCAACACTTCCCCTCCTTCCCACTCCCGAAGTCTGTGGGACCACCTCCACTCTGGCCGCCTGCCCCCTGCCGCTCCTGGCTTTCCCCGTGGTCCTCGGGGTGCAGGGCGGTCCTCCCCTAGCTGTGCTGCATCTCCCCACAGGTAAGGAGAGACAGAACACCGTGTGCACCTGCCACGCGGGCTTCTTTCTAAGAGAGAATGAGTGCGTCTCTTGTGTTCAGTGAGTATCTCTGCTAGCTGCTGGGCTCTGGATCGGGTGGGGAGGGGGCTTGGGGTGGGATGGGGTGTCTGCAGGTGAGAGCCAACAGCAGGACAAGGGAGACACCCCAGAATGCTCTCTTACTGGCTTGAGTGGTTGACGCTTCGTGTCAAAACACCAGACGGTCCTTCCTCCTACACCCTCCCCCCACCACCACCACCCCCCCCCCCCCCGCCCCGGGGGGACTTGCTCCTAAAAATCTGAAGAAGTCTTTAGGAATAGAGGCTCATACTTCATGGACTTGCAGTTCTTTTAATTCAGACATTTGGATTTGGGGGTGACAGGGTCTATTACAGTTCATTGATTCTAGGACGTGCATTTTCACCTGGATGAAATCACACTGCATCTAACAATTGATGATGTATCATGGTTTAACTGGCAGCTGTGTGTGTGTGTGTGTGTGTGTGTGTGTGTGTGTGTAATATGTAAATAATGGTGCTTCTTATTATTGATGGCATCTTTGCTGCAATATGGTATTACTTCCCCAGTCTCTGTTCAAGCCTCCCCACCTTTTTTGGCTCCACAGAGCCTGGTCTTGCACACTCGCGTGCGCGTGCAAAGAAGTAACTCTGAGGGCTCTCAAGTTCAACTGACCTGGGTTTAAATCTCAGCCGAGCCACTTAGGCTGTGTGACCTTGGGCAAGTTACTTAACATCTCGGAGCCTTAGTTTTCTCACCTTTAAAGTTAGGATAATGGGGGCGCCTGGGTGGCTCAGTCGTTGGGCGTCTGTCTTCAGCTCAGGGCGTGATCCCGGCGTTCTGGGATCGAGCCCCACATCAGGCTCCTCTGCTGGGAGCCTGCTTCTTCCTCTCCCGCTCCCCCTGCTTGTGTTCCCTCTCTCACTGCCTGTCTCTGTCAAATAAATAAATAAAATTTAAAAAATAATAAAGTAAGGATAATGACATCCACTTGGCAAGTTGTATAGCTACAAAGTGTCTGACACTGGATTTTTTTTTTCCTATTAAATAGTCCGCTCTGCTGCTTCAAAGAGCTTTCACACTCATTCCATGAGGTTCTCACATGAGCTTGTGAGGTGGGCAAAAGTGCCTCTTCCTGCTTTCGGATTCCTGCTGAGAATTCACCTTCCCCTGGGTCCCTTCTAGCACTCTGTGAAGTTCTCATCACTCCATGCTGCCCAGTGACAACTTGCAACAGGGGAAAATGGGCTTGTTCTAGAGTGCTCTCTGACTGTCCCCAACAACGTCTATTTTAAAATTTTTCACATGCACGTTTGACCCCTTTCTCAAAGTCAGGGATTGTCACCAGCAATGTGATCTCAAGAAAAAGCTCTCCGACCTCTCTTTACCATGGGATTCTCATCAGGAAAACAATTCAGTGACCGCCCCTATGTACTGAGCACTTACTATATGTCAGGCAGACTGATCTCACTTGTTCCTCCATTCTGGCAGGTGGGTAAGAGCCTTATTTTAGGGAGGAGCAGACTGGGGCTCACAGGTGAAATGACTTACTTGGAGTCACACTGCTAGCCAATGAATGGGCTGGAATTCATGCCCCGCCTCTCACTGCTTTTAATTTTTTTCTACACAGCCTCCTCAAGACCGGTTCTAAAATTAAATGATTCTGTGATTAACCTAGCTTTCATTCCTGTGCATCAGGAGAGGCTTAATTTCCCAGGAGAGGTTTAATTTCCGTTATATCAAGAGAGAGCTAAAATATTTGTAAAGCAAAGAATTTCCAACAACGTGGGTTTTTTTTTTTTTTTCCTTTGTCTTTCTCCCCTGTCTTCCTCTTATGGGAGGGCCCCTATTCACCTGCGGATCTCTTCTTTTAGCTGTAAGAAAAACACAGACTGCACGAAGTTGTGTCTACCCCCAATGGAAACGGTTAAGGACCCTCAGGACCCAGGTGAGGACAAGTCACCCTGTCCCCATGCTCACCTGCCCTGTCCAAATTCTGCCCCTCCACCTACCCAGCCCCCCCTGCTGCCCCCTCCTCTGACCGCAGTCGGCCCCATCTCCAGGTACCACAGTGCTGTTGCCCCTGGTGGTGATCTTTGGTATTTGCGTTTTATCCTTCTCCGTTGTTTTAATGTGCCGCTACCAAAGGCAGAAGCCCAGGTTCTTCTCCATTGGTGAGTGAGTGGGGCCTTTGCGAGGGGAAAGCGTGCTGGCGGGGATGTGGGAGGTGGGTGAGTGGGCAAGATTGACCAGCGATGAGGGAAATGAGGAGTGTCCCCTTAGTTTGCTGCCGAGAACCCCGTCGGCAGGAGGAGGCCCTGATGGCTTGTGAGAGGTCACACTGCATCAGTAGTTCTCTTGTCCCTGGGGCCACTTTGGCCCTGAAGCGTGTCACCACAAGTCCCCACGGCCAGCCCCAATATGGGCGCCAGGGCTGAGAAAGGAAGTGAAATTTGTGACTCTTTGTTTCTTTTTTCTCAGTTTGTGGGAAATCGACACCTACAAAAGAGGTAAGATGAAACTAGGAACCTACCCCCGATCTTCCCTGATTGTCCATTATAACCCTGTGAGACTCAAATGACCCTCGACAACCCCTAACTCCCTCTAGTCCCAACCCCCTTCCAGAGTAGAGAGGGTTGGGGCTCTTTTTCCTCTCCTCTGCTAATGCTGTGCCTTCTCTCTTTTAGGGGGAGCCTGAGACCCTGGCCTCCGTTCCAGGTTTCAGTCCCACCACGAGCTTCAGTCCCACCACGAGCTTCAGTCCCACCACGAGCTTCAGTCCCACCACGGGCTTCACTCCCATCCCCAACCCCACCTTCACTCCCAGGTCCGTCTTCACCCCCAGTGACTGGTCGAAGTTCAGGGCTGCATCAGTCTCTGGAGAGATGGCTCCACCCTACCAGGAGGCTGGCCCTATCCTCACCGCGGCTCCAACCTCCACCCCTATCCCCACCCCTGTTCAGAAGTGGGAGGACAGCACCCACGCTCATCGCCCAGAAGGTGAGTTCCGAGCCGGGGCAGGTGGGCGGGGCTCCAGAGGGCGCGTGCGCGGAGCGGGGGGGCAGGAGGGGCCGGGCTGCCGCGGCCGGAGGCTCACTGCCTGCTTCCCCGCAGCGGACCCGGCGGACCCGGCGACGCTGTATGCCGTGGTGGACGGCGTGCCCCCGTCGCGCTGGAAGGAGTTCGTGCGGCGGCTGGGGCTGAGCGAGCACGAGATCGAGCGGCTGGAGCTGCAGAACGGGCGCTGCCTGCGGGAGGCGCACTACAGCATGCTAGCGGCCTGGCGGCGGCGCACGCCGCGGCGCGAAGCCACGCTGGAGCCGCTGGGCCGCGTGCTCCGCGAAATGGACCTGCTCGGCTGCCTGGAGGACATCGAGGAGGCGCTGTGTGCCCCCGCCTCCCTCTCGCCGGCGCCCCGCCTCCAGCGATGAGGCCCCGCCCCGCCCCGGGAGGGGCCTGCTCGGAGGACCGCTGCTTCCTGGCTGGGCAGCTCGGAAGGGCCGTGCGAGATGCCCTTCGGACCCCTTTTTCTGGACAAGGGCTTCGGAGGGGCCGGCATGGCTGTCAGCCGCCTACTTGGTGCTACTCTCTCAGTGTACATAGATTTTCTCAGCTGCCGGAGCACTGCCGGGGGCTCAGCCTTGTGTGTGTGACAGGTGTGTGTGTGTGTGTGTGTGTGTGTGTGTGTGTGTGTGCGTGCGCGCGCGCGCGCGCGCGCGATCCTGAGAGAGGCTGAGTGTGCCCGGAGCCCAAGCCAGTGGCTGCCGATAGGGGGCGCCCTGCCTCATCGCCCATTTTGGGTTTGGAGAACCAAGCAAGACAGCCTAGAGGCCTCTGGCTGGCTCTGGGCCTTTTTCACAGTAGATAAGCGATCTTTGTATCAATTATGTTACACTAATAGAAGGTGGGCACCCCTCTGCCCCCTGCCTGGACAAGCACAGAGTGAGCTGACCTGTCCGAAGGCAGGGGCAAGCACAGAACAATGGGGCCGCCAGCTGGAGCTGTGGACTTTTGTAAATACACTAAAACTCTGGAATTAAAGCTCTGCTCCTGGAGGGGGTGGTCCTTCTGAGTGGTGGGTGTGGGAGGCTGGGGCAGAGACCTGCTCCTGATGGGGTGGGAGGAGAAAGGCCCTGAGCCCCGGCCAGACACCCCACCACTGTGGTGCCAGCTGACAGAGGAGCAGCCTGTGCTCACTGTGACCCCCTCCCCATCAGGTTCTCTTTCTTCCCACCCTCATCCAGCGATGACCAGGCAGTCCTTTTTATGCATGACTTTTATGGGGCTCTGGCATGTCTACGGTACAAAAATGTACAGCACTTGATCCCAAAGCCCTCAGAGCAGGAGAGGTGGAGTGCCTGAGCCAGGCTTCTTAGTGGGAAGTGTGGTCCTTGAGGTAGAGTCCAGGGGTGGGGTGGTGACCAGCACTCTTGGGGAGAGATTTCCTCTGGGAGAAATGCCAAAGGTCCTGAGTGTTCCTCACACGTCTCTGAAAAGAAAGGAGGTGGGTGTTAGGTCAAGTCAGATGTGGGATGAAGAGTGAGGCTAAGTGCCCTTCCTTGCCTTGGCCTCCGCTCTGGTATTGCCCACCTTCTATACTGACTCCGCCCCACCCACATCCTACTCTGGCACCCCCTCCCACTCCATACCGCCTTCTTTGCCCCCTCCCAGGCCACCTTCCCTTCAGCTCTTACGATGTGGACAGGGGGGTGTCCAGCTGGATAGTGTAGGGCCCTCGCATCCTCTGCAGTTGGCCCCGGGTCAGCTTCCGAGGCCTGCTGTTCCCAGGCTCGGGGATGCCCTCGATCCTTTGGCTGGCCAGTTCTTCCCGGATCTCTCTGAGCATATCCTCAGCCTGGAGGGGGCGGGAGGAGGGGGTGCAGCCAGGTCCTCCCTCTTCCTCATCCCCTGAGGACTCCCAGGGGCTTTCTCCAGCAGAGTCTGTGTGGGTCGGGGATGGGGGGAGCTGTCCCCGAAGTCGGGCCCGATGCAAGGTTTCCACTACCACATTCCCTCCCACTGAGGTCCCATCTTCTTCCTCAGACCAGGTTGGTGGATATCCCCTGGGAAGGCTGCTTCCTCTTCGGATAACTTCCCTTGGCAGTTCAGGGGCGCTTCGGCGTTGGGGAGCTTGGGGGTTAGGAGGCTGAGGGCGCAGTGGAACATCTCGGAGGTCCAGGGTGGAGAAGGTGAGGCGAGGGTCACGCCGAAGGGCCTGTGGGCGTAGACGGCTCACACAGTGGGGCCCCTTGGGGGAGCCTGGGATCAGGGTGCTGTAGCCCGAGTCTGAGGTATCATCTGGTACCAAGGGAGAGTCTTCATCTGTGTCTTCTGTCACCACCAGGTGGGGGATGATGGTTGAGAACTCAGGCGTCCTACAAGTCATAGTAATAGTAAATGGTCAGAGTCCAGTGCTGAGGGGTCAAGTTCAAGTCCAGGAAGTCTCATCCCATCCAAAAATGGCCCCTCCTCCAAACGTACTTTGGTATCAACTTTACACCCTATGATTATTTTCTCATCCTGCTGGCTAGACTGAAAGCTCCTCTAAGGCATTTTAGCCACAGCACTTGAGCCAGGACTTTGTATCAAGCAGGTGCTCAGATATTTGCTGAAGGATTCCTGAGCCCCCCTAAGGTTATCCCCCAGGGCTGGATCTCTTTTTCCTTAACCATTCTGCTGAACAGCTGTGTTGCTGTGAATGAACCTCTCGCCCTCTCTGGGGATTTGGACTCACCGGATCCCTGCAGCTAGAACATTCTGCAAATCCATATTGGCTCTCCCTCTCCATCCCTGGCCTGGGGAGCCCGCTCCTCTCGGGAGCTCACGTCGCTTGTGTCTGTTTCCTTCACCCTGGCAAGCGTAGACTGACTAACCCCCTAGGCTTGCCCATGTGGCCCTTTGCATGGCTGGTGCCAACCCTGTTCTACTCCAACTCAGAGCCTGGGTTCCTCAGTCTATTCCCAATGCTCCCAAAAGCTATGTTGACATTTCTCTGTCTTGTGGGTTCCTCTCTGCTCTCTCCCTGCCTGCACCCCCCTACACTGAGAGACTTGTTGGCCCCGTGGGTCTTACCTCCCTTCTGCACTGCTCTGAGAGCCCTCTGGCGAAGGCGTGGAGGGCCGGGTGCCTGGGGACTCCTGGTCCTGGTCCCGATAGAGAGCCAGGAGCTCCCTCTTCTGTTGGACGTATTCCTCTGCCTTCAGCTTTTGCAGGGTGACCTGGGATGGGCACACTTTCATTAAGAGCTCTCCGTTACTGTGACTTGCTGTGTGCCAGACTTGGGCTAAGTGCTCTGTAGACATTAATTCATTTAATCTTCACAGATGATGAATATATTATGAAGCCTATGAGGCAGATATCATTTGTTACTCCCACTTTACTATGGAAAAACTCAGGATAAGTAACTGCCAAGGTCATGAAGCAAAAGACAGTGGGATGGAGCCAGAATTTGAACTCTCGAGCTGGCCCTGGGGGTGGGTGGGGTGCACAGAGGGCCCCTTTTTTTGCTTGCACAGTTCTTCCTGCTTCTCATGCCCCCTTTGCAAGCCCTCTATCCAGTCTGTCCCCTCCTTTAGGAAGCCCTCCCTGATAGATGATGATGGCGATGCAAGTGTTCTGAATGGTGCTGGGCCTCAAGTTAGTCCTGCCACCAGGGTGGACAGAGTCAGGCTTTCTGCTCTGTTGTCCTTCAGAGATGAAAGCAAGACCATTGCAAGAGGAATGGAGAGAGGATACACTATATTTTCTGTCTTCTTCTCTCAACATTTTCACACAGGTGCCCTCAGAATCAAGTAGTGGCATCTGGGAAGTGGCTTACAGGGCACCTCCACATGCATGTGGTCATTTGATACACACCAGCACCCTGCAGGGTGGACAGCATGGATATTAGCCCATTTTACAGATGAGGAAACAAGACCTAGAGAGACAAAGGCTTTCGCTCAAGGTCCCACGGGACCGGGCCTTCTCTTGAGTTCTCGTTCAGCAACTGCACTGTTTTGAAGGGCAGCCTTAAAGGGTAAAGAGTTGCTAAAGGACAACATTTACTTGGGGAGGAGGAGGCAAGGCAGCAGAACCTGCAGAGAGGTTGAAGGCAGAGGCTGGGCAAAAGGGAGGTGCTGGTGGCAGCTGTGGGCAGCTCTGATAGCAGTGGTCACTGGTATGGCCATATCATAGTTAAAATATTGGAGTCCTTCCATAACTGGTAAGCAAAGGGCTGCTACTGAGCCTCCTGCTTCCCTTCCCTAGGACTACCCCATCCCTCAAGATCCAGTGGCTAGAGGGATAACATGGCACAGCAGGGGACCTCTAGGACACCTCCCACACCCCCAAGATGCTCCACTCTGTTTGGATAAGGACCGTGCTGTACTGATTGTTAAATATTTTGCTAATCTCCCCAGCTTGAGGTATGTGAACCAGCAACTCCTGGACCTTGGACTTTCCCAAGCCTTTCCCAAAGCACAGCGGGTAGCTGGGTCAGGACAAGAGACATGTTGGAGAAACGGATGGACAGGGACAGGAAAATGGCATCAGGTTTATATTGCAAGTTTCCTTTCTCTGGGTCTCTAGTCCCTCAGTCTCGTGGGTGACAAAGCAGTGCAAAGATTCTTAGCAGTCTCAAAAGACTAGTCAGTCGGCCAGAGCAAAGGATGATGGTGCCTAGGGGTAGGAAACCCGCAAACCAGGGCCAGGTCTTATGACCTCCTCCCTCCTCTCCAATGTGGGATGGAAGAAGAAATAAGGACAGTGGGTGGAGTCGTTCTTGGGGCCAGGGTGGAGCTGGAGCAGCCTGCTTGTCCAGCTGAGATGCCATGCCCTTGGCCCCATATGACCCAAGTTCAATTGAGTGTTTGGGAAGCCCAGGATGGGGATGGTGTGTGGAAGGAAAGAATGGGAAGGAGGGGGTGGGGTAATACAAGTATTTGCACTAAACGTGCCCCTGGCCCAACTATAGGAGAAAGCAGGGAGGGAGGGGACCTAAGGCACCAGGGAATGGGGCTGTTTGAGGTCCTCCCAGACACCCCAAAGCCTCTCTAGCAACCCTGGGAGGATCTTCTCAGCTTGGGTAAGAGGAGAGACAAGTTGGGAAGGGAAGAGGAAATTGGTGCCTGAGCCAAAATGTGACCCCTCCACAAAGCCAAGAAGAGGAAGGGAGGGCTTCCCCAGCAGGATTCTTCTTCCTTTGCTCTGGTGGAGAACACAGCCTTGACAGGAAACTCCTCTTCTTCTCGCTGCTGCCTCTGGGTTTGCTCCTAGATTCATTTGTTCCTCCCAAAGTTCCCCAAATGGACTAACACGGATCTCTCAAGGTGCCCACGGACTCTGAACAGCAGCTGTGAGTCCTTTCCCCAGTCAGCACATAGCCCTGCCCAGGCGCCACTGACCACCACTGTCTTCTAATGATGACAATAACAAACATTTATGGAGTGCCCATTAAGCGCTGGGCCTCATGCCAAGGAGCAACAATAATTGTCTCACCTCTCCTGCATGGTAGTGCCCACTATCACTATCACAGATGGGGACTGGGGTTGCAAAGGTGACATAACTCCTGTAAGAACACAGAGAACAGGTGAGAGCTGGGCTCCGGCTATTCGCTCAGCTCTGCTTCAGTCTCCCCTCTGGTCATTTTTTGACCTTTGTCTCTGACAGCTTGTTTTGTTCCCATCACTGGTTCCCTTTTCCTCTTCCCAGTCCCTAAGGATGGACATTTCCCAGGATTTAGTCTGTCTTCCCTGGAGAAGCTCATTTTTTTCTAAAAGTCTAAGCTGCCCAGGCTAGACCTGCGGGGAATAAATCTACACCTACACTTCTGTGAAGGGGAGAAAGCAGTAGTCCCATCCCCAGCGGTTGCTCTACCAAGGGGAGCAACAGATATTCTACTGTCCTCATCAGTTTACAAAGACTGGTGGCAATAGAGAGCAGTTTTCTTTAAGAATTTGGTGTAAGACAATAGCAGGACAAACAAATTTCAGTTTCTTTGATCTTTGTTTTGCTAAGTGAGGCCAGGAGCTTGTGCACTGCTTGGTTATGTATCAGAAGTGACCTCCTTTCCCCTGTTAGCCAGGAGTGAGACTTCTGAAGGTAAACTAGTTGGAATGAAATCCTAACAGTTTGTAGTGGTCCCTGGTGGTTCTAAAGGGAGGTAGGGGGGTGTCATCTTGGGACTGCGAACCAAAGGAAGAAGAAAAAGTTCTGACAGTGGGGTGGTGAAGGAAAGGAGCTCCAATAAGGGCCCCCCACCTGCTGCCCTGCCTGGGGAGCCCTGTGGCTTGTTTAGGTGTTCAAGGAAGTGGCAGTCCTGCAGGGCTGAAAGACACAAGATCTTGAGGTTTTGTCTTTCATTCTTCTCTCTTTTTTTTTAATGGCAAAATCCTCATATTTGTTTTTTACTCTCCTAACATAGTTTTCAACACACTATTTAAACAGAGACTAAAGCTCTGAATTTCCTTTTCTTAAATAAGCTCTCCACATTATGATACTGTATTATAGATAAGCTTACAGGAAGAATGCTTAAAATTGTTTAAAGAACAAGACTATTTTCATAAGTTCCAGAAGCCCTAATGACCTAATGTGTTGATGACAAATCATTATTATCTATTCATAAAGCAAGGCCTACGAGAACCACTAATTTGATCTAAGCTGTAAAAATAATGAAGTTGCATTCTTTAGAAATAGTCTTTCCTTGCTCAAAATGCCTTTTTTTTTTGGTGGTAATTGAGGTATAATTGACATATAACAGTATATTAGTTTCAGGTGTACAGAGTAATGATCCAATATTTGTATATATTACAAAATAATCACCTCAGTAAGTCTAGTTAACATCTGTCACCATACACTTTTCGAAAATCTGTTTTGTTTTTTGTTTTTCTCTTGTGGTAAGAACTTTTAAGATCTATTCTCTTAGCAACTTTCATAGTTCATCCTTTGTCTTCACCTGAACCCCAGGGGTGTGTTTCTATCCTTCCCAAAGCCCCTAAGATATCTCCACTTGGCTATCACCCACTACATCATTTTCAAAGTGCTTCTGCTTAAAACTAAAGTACCCTAGACCCACCCCTCCCATGAAACAACAACTAATCCAACAGGTTTCTCTCCTTGTAAGATTTCATTTCATTCAGGGGTTCCATTGCCAAAGCGATCTTTCAAATGGGAACTTTGGGAAGGAAATCATGCTTTGTCCTTCCTAACCTGTGACCGGCATCGGGAGCGTTTACCTAGAGCTGGCAGTGTGCTGCCTGCTTAATCAGAATGACTTCTTTGACTCTTCCCCAAGAGGCAAGGACTGTTATTATTTATGTCCACTGCAGGTGAAGAAATGGCAGCTTGGGGGGGCCACATAACTCACCCAAGGTCACCCAGCTAGGAAGAGGTAGAGCTGGTGTCTGAACCAGTTCTTGCATTCAGTATGGGCTTTTAACCACAGTCTCCCAAAGGCTCACCTGTCTCTTTTTTCTTCTTTAGTTCCTTTCTCTACCTCCACCCCGCACACAATTTTTTCCCCTTTTTTGCAACATGTCCCTAAGAATATGGCACTAAACAACTGTATTTCACACCCAAACCAGTACAGTAAATCTCCTGCCACCAAGGTCTCCCTCCTGCAGCCCACCTATCACCCTGCCAGCTGTCCACTCAAGACAAACACACTGATTTCACCATGGCATTCCCTTGCTCAAGAATCTATGGTGGTTCTCTCTTGTCAACCCATTCCATTCAACCTGGTCCTGTCCATGCTCTTCTCTAGCTCTTGTGGGTCCTGTAGAACCTGGCCTCTCACCATTTGCTCACACAAACCCTTTGCGGCAGACTTAGACAGACATGGTCATTGTCCCCAAAATAATACAACCCAACTGCTCCCTTGATTTTTCTGCTCATGGTCTTCCCTAGCCTTAAAAGGCCAATTTAAATCTTTTACCCTTTGGCCATTCTGCTCCAATGGTGGGTTGAATAGTGGTCCCAGAAAGATATGCCTAGGTCCTCACCCCCAGAACATGTGAATGTGACCTTATTTGGAAAACGGGTCTTTGCTGATGTGCAAAGATCTTCAGTTAAGGATTTCAAGATGAGATCATCCTGGCTTTAGGGTGGGCTCTGAATCTAATGACTGGCGTCTGCATAAGAGACAGGAGTGGGGGATTTGGACACAGAGACATACAGAGAGGAAGGCCACATGAAGACAGAGGCAGAGATTGGAGTGAGATGGTCACAAGCTAAGGAACACATGAAGCCACCAGAAGCCGGAAGAGGCAAGGAAGGATTCTCCCCTAGAGTCTTGGAGAGGAAATGTGGGCTTACTGACACTTTGATTTCCAACTTCTTGCTTCCAGAACTGTGAGGGAATAAGTTTCTGTTGCTTTAAGCCATTAAGTTTGTGGTAACTAGTACAGCTCCATTTGGATCTTTGGAATTCCTCTAGCTGTTATTGCATAAATCTGCCCTGTTACATACTGTCACTTGCTCCTTGTCATCTATAGGATGAAGTTCAAGTTCCTTAGCATAGCATCCACCAGTAGGCACGATCTGCTAGTATCTACCTCCCAGCCTCTCTGCTACTATATCTGCCCTTGGACTTTGTATCCTGGTAATATGAACCACTAGGCCAGTGGTTCTCTCAACACACATGATGTTTCATGTTTCCCACATTTGCACATTCTGCTTCTCCATTTGGAATACCCTTCTTTCCCATCCCTGTTCCCCTAATGAACTCCTAGATATCCCCACAAATGGTGCTCAGACAATAGCCACCTGTGAAGGTGTCTCAGCGTCCTTCCGTCTGCACTGTCCCTTTCCCAACCAACCCACCAGACAGAATGAATTACTCCCTTCTCGGTCATAGTTCCATTTTGTGTACATGTTTCCATTACTTGTATACTAACATGTCTAGCTAGGCTGCAGAGCATGTTCCCTGCTTCATTCTTTTCTGAGACCCTAGCACCCAGCCAGTGCCTGCACCCAGCAAGTGCTCCGCTAATGTTGAATGGAAGACGAAGTTCAGAAGATCATTGTTTCAGAGTGTAAAAACCTTTAGTGGATGCTCTCTTGGGCTTTCCCGGTGACTGGCACAGTCGCTCGCCAAAGGCTTTCTTTCCTGCTCTTGTGGATGGTCAAGGCTGTGTCTCCCTCCGGAGGGCTGAACCAGACTCAACCTGCATCCATCCCAGCCTCTTTCTCTTCCTCCTTCCCTCTTGTGCTCCCATCTCTGACCTCTGAGGACCCCTCCACCCCTCCCCACTTCTGGCTTTCACATACCTGGGCCTGCTGGGTCTTCTCTAGCCACTGGGCACGGTCTGTAGCAGTGGGACAGTGCACGATGAGGGCACTGGAGACACACTGGAATTCAGTGAGATGGATCACCAGGAAGCTATCTGGGTGGAGGAGAAGGTCTGCTCAGGGGCTAGACCTTATTTGACGCCCATCCTGACTGCTCCTTCCCCTTGCCAAGAGGAAAGGAGAAGGAAAAGGGCCCCGCAGGAGAGACATACTAGGGTCTCGTAGTGGTCGGCACACAAGCTTCTCCAGCATGAGTGGGGGGCGGATGACCTTGGCTTTGTCTGCCTTGCGTTGGCGCTTGGTCACCAGGAGCACGTCAGAGAAGAGGAAGAGGTACACGTCCAGCTGGGAGGCACGTGCAGGAGAAAGAGACAAGGGTCAGCTGGAGCAGGCGAAGGGCGGGACATGGATCAGGTTCCTGCGTGGTGTGTGTGCATGGATACACATGTACACAGGGCACAAGTGCACAACTGTGGAGTGCTAGAGCTGGAAGGGGTGTCACTGTTCCCATCTCTCCTTTATAAGCAGGGAACGTGGCTGACTCAGGGGCATACAAACAACGAGAGCTTAGTCACGCCATGTCCTCCTCCCAACACACACAAACACAGACAGACACACACACAAACACACCTCTTTGCCCATTTCCAGCTTTTCTGACTCTAATTCTGTCTCCCGGCATCCCTGCCTTCTCTTCAATCTACCTCCCATCTTCTCCAAGCTTCCCCATAGCCCCTCACCTTCCCTTCTCGCCCCTCCTTCACTCGCACGGGTCCCTCCAGCAGCAGCTGCCTGGTGTGCTCAGAAGCAACCCCCAGCACGGGGGATGTCAGGTCCAGGGTGCAGAACGGACGCAGGTTCTGAGGGACACGGGGTGGGGAGGATCACGGGGCTGGGCAGGGCTGCCTCCCGTCCCAGCCACGGTGGGTCTTTGTTCTGTCACAGGCACCTTCCCTTCTCATCCTTGCCCTCTTGGAGGGAGAGGAGGCATCCAGTAATTCCTTCTCACTCTTTGGAACTCCACCCCTTAGGCCCTCCTCATGGGGAAGGAGTGATGGGCACGGCTCCTCTGTGGCCCCTCTGTCCCTTACCCTCCAGGCCTCTGCTTCATTGTTTCCCTGGGGACCTTGCTTGTTCTGAGCGTCCTTCCCTCTGCCCTCCCTCACCTTCTCCACCTCCTCACTGGATGGCTCCAGCACTTCGTAGGGCCCGATGCGTTGGGCTGCGGCCACCAGGCTCTCCCGCTCTTCGCCCTGGCGGACCTGTTGATTGATGTGTCGCAGGAATGACTCCACAGCGGCAATCTAGGTGATGGGCGGGGTGTGGAAGGAAGAACAGCTCAGCTCCTTACCCTGTATGTCTCCCCCAATTAATGACAATGCAGGCAGCCAGCCAGTGCCACACTGCCACATACATATGAGAAAAGAGAACCTTAAGAGTTCCTGGAAATCAGTTCCCACACGCCAGTCCCCAGCTCCCAAAGGCATGGCCCTGCCAGGCCCCCCTACCATGGCGTTCAGGGCGTCTCGGGCGCGCGCCTCAGGACTCCTCTTGAGCACAGCCTGGAGCAGCAGTGGGTACTTGGTGATGCGCTGGTGGGGCTTGATGAGCAGGTCACCCAGCGTCTGCCTCCCCGCGAGCTTGTGCTTCTCACACCACTGCCAGCAGAGGAGGGCGGGGTGTCGGGAGTCTGCAAGCCCCCTGCTGCCCCATTCCAGTGACGGCCTCAGCCCCGGACCCAGCTGGAGATCAGGGTGACCTGGCTGTCTAGGGTCCGCCCCAGCCCCCTTCCCGGCACCTCCTCTCCCACCTGCACAAAGGCGTGGAAGAGAGGATTATTGTCCTGCTGCTCCCGGGCGTAAGCCATGATCCGCTTCACCTGTAGGCAGTATTGGACATAGGGCCGGAACCGCTGGCTGAGCTGAGGGACAGATATGGGCAGGTGGGGGAAGAAGGTCACGAAATCCGCCCTCCAGCTGCACAGCACAGGGAGCAGGGGAGAGAGAGCCTCTCACTGACCCTTAGTCTAGCTCCTGCCAATCCCTAGCCCCCACGATGCTCTCCCCCACCCGTGACTGCCAGTCCCTCTCTCTGGATTGCAGGGAGAAACTGAGGTCCCAGGGGGCAGACCCACTGCCACTCTCTGAGCCCCCATTCCCGGCCCGTGCTGTGCCCTGCCTCTCGCAACGTACTCTCCCATCATCAATAATTCAGTTGGGATGTTTTCAGGACCCTGCAGGTCCTGTTTCACACAGGTGGTGGCTAGTGACCCGAGGCTTGCCCAGAAGCCCTGCTCCTGGGTGGGGACTGCCTATGGCTCCCAGGAGACAAGCCCCCTACCACTGTACCCCATTCCAGCTCTGCAAGGCCCTTCCTGGTCGGGTAAAATTGTGGAAGAAAGTCTGACCCCAGGCCTCTTGCTTTCTTTTCTCACATATCTTCATGCTCTGGGTATCCTGGAGCCTTTTACGCCCCCTCCCCCAGTCACCTAGGGGATGCCTTGCTTAGGCCCCATTCTCCTCCCAGCTGTTTGGCAATGAATCTCTGGCTAAGAAGTAAGATTTTGTAGTTAAGAAATTAGGTATAACCCTTCCCTGAGATAGCTGCATTTCATTTCAAAAGAGTCACCAAAAGACCAAAGAACCTTTGGGACAGAGGTCATACCTGTGGAATGAAGGGCAGGAGGTGAGGTGATATTCTGGGGTGGAGGCTGTGCCCTCAGACCCCCTCAAGTCATAGAAGAGTTCAAATGCCAGAGGCATACCCTGCAGACAGGACCTCTCTGGGCCCTCTCAGGCCCACCCCAGCCAGATGTGGCCCTTTGCCATGGCTCACCGTCAAGAAGCCATTTTGCAGGCTGACAGGGTCCAGAGGCTGGCCTGAGGTTCGAGTCTCCACCAGAGTGGGCCCCAGCACCTCCTCCCAAAAGCTCTTGTGGGCTCGAATCAGGCTGGGGACATTTCCAAACAGGGTCTCAGCTGATACCTGGAGGGGGGAGCAGAATTCAGCCACTGGCCTTGGCAGGTCACAAGCCTGGCTGTGGACAGGCAAGGACCCATAAGCTTGGCTGGCGGAGGGTGGGGCCAGGAAGAAACTTGCAGGGGAGCTGAGAGATCTAAGGGGCTGGGGCTTTCCCTTCTACTCCTCTGGCGCTTGGGCTGAGCTCTGCTGAGTCCTGGAAAAGAGCAGAGGCCAGCTTGGTTGGGGTCTAGAGCAGGAAGGGGAGTCGGAAGGCAGGGGGCGTCCTGGAAAATGGGGCCATGGGAATTCGGACAGAGTAGCCTGGGGGGCTCTCTGGGAGGCCACCCCCACTCTGTGGCTTCAGAGCTTGGGATATGCTGGGTCCTCCTGAGTGCCCACTCACCTCGGTCAGCAGTCCCACTCGCTGCAAGTTCAGCAGGCCGGCGGCCAGGAGCTGGAGGCAGGGAAGGCCAAGGGGGTTAGCGCCTGACCTCCTCTGGGGACCCCAACCTAGCCCTTCAACGTATCCCCACCCCAGCTTCACCACTGCTAACCTGCTTCCCAAGATCCCTGGCAGGTCTCCAACGGGGGGATCTCTTGGTTACCTGTCCTCCCTTCCCCCCACCCCCCATGGCTCTCCCTTCCTGGCCCCGGGAAGTCGGGGGCCATGCAAGGGAGCTGGGTGGATGGCTGCGGCGGGGGCCGGGCCGGAGCGGGAGGAAGCTCACGTTGGTCATGATCTTGAGCTTCCGCATGTAGGTCAGCTCTGTGGTCAGCAGCTCCCAAAGCGCTTCCTGTTGGTGGCAAAGCTCTCGGCTCATCTCCTGGGGAGGGGACAGTGCTGGATCAGTTGGGGGATGATGGCAAGAACGGCAGCTGCCCCTGTTAAATGCTACTAGATTTACTTTGTAGACAATGAGCTTTTAATCCTCAAACGTGTAGTGTTATCCCCATTTTACAGGTGAAGCGCCTGAGGCCCAGCGAGGTTTCCTGTCTCCATCAGGGTGTCACTAGTAAGTGGCAGCACCAGGAGGTGAACCTAGAGCAAGATGTCTCCAAACGCGTTCCCCATGTGACCCCACTTCCCAAGGGCTTTCCCTCTTCCAGGGCACAGGTGAAGTGTGTATGTGTGTCTGTGACACCGCAGGGACAGACGCTGTGTTCCAGGCCCACCTTGTGCCCAGGCACCAGCTCCTTCCAGGACTTCTCAATGACCAGGCCACTGTCGCTGCCCTCTCCTATCTCCCAGTGCCGCCGGTCCTCAGGGGGCAGGCGGGGCATCCCAAACATGCTGAATGTATGCAGCCTCACCTCCAGCTCACGGGCCTTGGTGACTTCCTGGGGGAGCCAAAAAGGGGATCAGTCCTGGCCTTGTCCTGGGCACGCAGGCCCCTGGCCTGGGGATGGCTGCAGCACGCACCTGTGTGCGTATGTATGTGTGTGCACTTGCGCGTGTATGCGTGCGTGTGCCTGGGAATGGGAGGCGGCAAGTAGCACTGTCTGTGAGTGGGGACGTGGAAGCCTGGGGGGATAGGGGAAAGGGCGTTGCTGGGACAAGGGTACAGAGGTACCTTGGTCTGCAGAAAGGTGCCTGACGGAGGAGTCTGACCTAGGCTCCCTGACCAGAAAGATACTTTCCCGGGCTCTTCTGAAACCTCTGAGGTCCCTTCAGAGGGACCTGCACGTGGAGACCAGGGAACCAGCGGTGTCAGGCAACATTTTGACATTTGCCTATAAAGCGGACGCTTTTATGAGGCAGCGTGGCTTGTGGATGCATCCCTGAGAGGGTCTCTCCACAGAACCAAATCCAGCTTCTTGGAGGGGCTGGCCACGCTCTCCGCTCTGATTGTCTGTGGGGGACACTACAGCTCAGGCTGTGAGCATGGGGATGGGAAGAGGGACCCCTTACCTTGAGTTTGGGGGAGTGTGGTGGGCCAGGCCCAAAATGGCCTCCATGTCTCTTCTCGGGCTCTAGTTCTCGAAACTTCAGGGGAGACACGCCTCGGACCTGGCCAGAACCCTTGACAAAGGGGACGTGGCCTTGGAGGCGTTGGCGACCGGGATCCTGGAGGAGGAGGAAGAGCAGGGTAAGTTCTTAGGGGGCCTCCCTTCTCCCAGAGGTCCCAGAGAGGTCGTGAGGGCCAGGCTTGACTCCAGATGGTGTCCCCTACCCCTGTAAGTGGGGCTGGCTCACCTCTCCCCTCAAACCAGTTTGGGGTGAGTCACTTGTGCTGTGAGTCACAGCAGCTGCTGCCAGAGAGGCCAAGCTGGGCTGGGCAGGGGCATGCCACCTTGGTTCCCCTAGTGGGCCCAGGGGCAGAAGTGGAGGCCTCCTCGAGAGCAGGAGCACAGGCACCTACAGGCCTGGGCTCTGATGTGGGTGTCCCCCAGGGTCTGCCCACTCACGTGTCACTCTCTGTCCCGCGGGCTGCCATGCACACGGCACAGTGTGCGCGGCATTCTGGGCCCCTCCCAGCTTCCCCTGCGTGGGAATAGCTTCCCTCGCATGTGGGGATGAGGGCACACACGTGTGCGGCCTCCTCCCCAGGGGCGTGCAGCCCGTGTCCCTTCCAGTTGGGAGTGGCTGTGCTTCCTCATGAGAGATTGAGACCACGGCCACAAGTCTCCTCCTGGGCAGGCCTGGTCACATTCCTTGATCTGCCTGTGGCCTGACTAACACCACATACTTCCTAGTCTCCCTTCCTGCCTTCAGCCTGGGAGAGTCCCCAGCTGTCCTCCCTGTCTCCCAGGGCCAAATCCTCTTCCAGGAAGGCAGGGGATACCCCCGGTGCGAAGCAGAACTGTCCTCAAGGTGAAGGGGAAGCTTGGGGGCTGAGGGAAAGGCTGCGTGGCCTCCACACCCCTTTCCTTGGTCGGCATTTGAGGCAGGCCAGGAGGGTGGAGCTGCAGGGAAGCCAAGGCAGGCCCCCACAGCCCTCCCCACTTGCAGAGTAGGGACACCCTGAACCTTTGCTCTTCCTTCAGTGCTGACTCAGAGGGAGCAGGTCTCAGGGAGCCCAGGCTCCTCCCAAGTAGAGGCGGGAGTCTGGGAGGTGCCCACCCCAGCAGGTGGTACACTCTCGCTCCCCTCCCTCCCACCCGCCCCAGGTCCAGGCCTCAGACCTGTCTAACAGCACCTCCTCTGGGGGTCTGGCTTCACCTATCTGCCTGGGATGAGTATGGAGTCCTGGGAGCCTGGCCCAACACTGCCCTGCTCTCCCTCACAACCCAGGACAGAAGGCAGGGGTGAGGCAAAGGAATAGAGCACCCCATTAAGCTGTAAGAGAGACCTGAAAGCCTCGCTATCCTCCCTCCTGCCCCACCCAGGTCACTTTTGGGGCAGCCTGGACTCACCAGCTCAGGGCCTCTTCGGGAATGGAGATTGCCCGCAGAACCCTGGTTGGAGGCCTGATGCCTGCCCCCGTAAGTCTCAATGCGGGACGCCACAAGTCCTTGGAGGGGACCCTTATCTGGAGGAGCAAATGTCTGCATCTCTTCTTTCCTGGGTCACCTCTGAAGGGTCATAACTTCAATTTCCAGGAGAAAAGGGTCCCCCAAGGCTGGAAAGAAAAAATAAAGGAATGGAAGGGCCAGTTTGATCAGTGGGTGGCACCAGGTTGGGGACCAAGAGGGGGTGGGGAGAGGGGAAGGTGATGGAGTGGGGGAGGAAGGGCCAAGGGCTTGTCACTTACTGCAGGAGCACAGCTGCCTATCTGTGACTTGGTGGGGGTAGGTTATGACCCCGCGTGCTGGGGAGAAAGCCCCTTGGAGCTATGCCTCCTCCCTTACATGTATGCACATTTGGCATACAAGCTCCCTCACCGGCCTCAAAGGATGCTCTAGTTCTCGGAGTAGCTGGGAGCAAGGGTCACAGGCAGGTCCCCAGGCTTCCTGGATGTCCCTCCTTCCCATGAACCGAGCCACACCCTCCCCGTAGCCTCGGGAAAAGCTGCTGGGAGGCCATGGGGTAGGCGGATGATGGAGACTGCACCACCTGCCCATTATTTTTGTATAGCCCAGAAGCTAAGAATGCTTTTTACATGTTTAAACAGTTGGAAAAAAAAGAACAGCACTCCATAGCACATGGAAAGTATATAAAATTCAAACCTCAGGGTCCATAAATACTCATGGAACACAGCCACATTTACACCTTTCCAATTGTCTACCGCTGCTTTCTTGTGAGTTGTGACAGATACTGTCCCTATAACCTTCAAGTCTAAAATATTTACTATCTGGCCCTTTACTGAAAGTTTGCCCACCCCTTACCTGGACCCTCCTGGCCACACACAGGGAGGTGAGAGAGGACAGCTCTCAGGCCGCTGGGCTTAGAGACAGCAGGCTATGTTTGGTCTTCCCCAGTCTCTGGGAACACCTCCACGGAGCTGGCAGCCAGGTGGGGGCTCCATCCCTTCCCCTTAAACCTGGATCGAGGACCCACCCTTTGAGTGGGCAGGACCTGGAGAGCAGAGGCCTTCTAAGCAGGTGCTTGTCCCCCTTCAGATGGGCCTGGGGCTCCTGCTCCCCGTCCCCTTACTTTTCTCTGATTTATGAGCGAAAGAGGAAAAAGTTCATTGTCTCCCCGGCCCCCTCCCAATAATCCTCCTTTCGAGGGCTGCCTCCATCTCCTTCTCCCTCTCCCTCCCCCGGTCCTTTTCGAGCTCTGACGCCGGCTTGCCTTCCCCTCTCGCCCCCGCGCCGCAGCGGCCCCAGCCCCCTGCCCACCCCGCCCTCGTCCGCCCGGCCCCGCAGCCGCTCACCTGTGTCCGCAGGTGTCCCGCGTCCGCAGTCCGCGCTGCCGACCCCCGCCCGCGGGGCTCCTGGTCGCCGACGGCTCCCCCTCGGCAATGCCGGCCCCGCTGCCCGGCCTGGGTCTGGGACCAAGCGGCCCGCGGGACCCGGGCAGCGCAGGGCCGGGCCGAGAGGGAAGGTGGAGGAAGAGGGGCGGGGACGCGGGCCAGCGCCGCCCTCTCGCCGCGGGCACCGGACCCGGCCGCGCTGTGCGGGCGCCGGTGGGGCCCTGGGAACGGAGGGTCCGGTGCCCGGGACGCAGCCGCCACCCTCCCCGGGCAAGGAGAGCTCACTGCGCAGGGCTCCCCTTCCCCTCCCTCCTTCGCACCTGAACTCACCAGTCACCTGGCCTGTGCGGAAGGCCGGGCACCGCGCGCCGCCCTGGCGCCCTCCGGTCCCGGCCAGACCCTTTCCAGGCACCAGAGTAATGAGCCACAAATGCGAGGCTGGGCGTCGCGGGAGGAGGCGGCGAGGGTAATGATCCGGTGATCTCTGGTGCCCACTTTGCCTTCAGGGGCAGTGAGTGGCCGGCTCTCCCCTCCTCCCCCTGCTTAGGTGAGTGGGACTGCCAGCAGAAGGGGTACAGGGGCCACAGGACTCTGGGGCCCTCACACGAGTTCTCTGGCTGAGTCCAAAGTGTGACCCTTATCGCTCACATGCCTGCCCTGGCCATTGGGTGGAAGGCTGTCTCTGGACTTTGCCTTTGCTCCATGGATGGCACCGGGTGCCAGGCTGAGACTTGACCCAACGCTTCTCCCACTCCCTGCGACTGGGTGTGGAAGGACAGGGGTGTCAGATGGGGGCATCCCCACGCTTCTCGGGCAAACAGGCACGTTCCAGGCTTCACCTACAGTGAGGGTTCCAGGGGCTGCTGACACAGACGCCGTGCAAGGAAGGGCACTCTGGGCATTGCGTGGAAGGACCACATTTTCACATCCCCACCTCAGGACACATCGCCTGACGGAAGCACTGGATATCGGTGATCCGCAGTGTCCACCGATGTGGCGTCATTGGGATCTTAAGAAGCCAAAGAGTCTGTGGTGGTGCGAGCTGGCCAGGCCTGAGTGCCTCCACCCCTCCACCCCGCCCTGTGGTCTTCCTCCCACCAATCAGCTATGCACTGACTGATACACCTCCTTCCATTTGTAGAGCATTGGAAAATTTATAAAACACTTGCAAAAGCACAATCTCAGTGTAGCACTAGGGAAGCGGGTCTCCGTGCTCCTCTGCTGTCTGCTGCCTTAAACCCGTAAGTGATTGGGAGTGTTCTAGAACTCACTCGGACTCTGATGACTCCGTTTTGTTTGGGAGAGGAATCTTTATCACGGAATGGTTTCTAATTTCCTCTGCCCTTGTCATACTTGCCCTCCAAAATTCTCATTTTCTGAGCTTGCTGTTATGTGATTGCTCAGTTGTTTCCGAAGACTACCTCTAGCTCCCTGCATCCTACCGCATCCTACCTCCTGCTTCTTGCCCCCAGGTTGCTCAGCATTGGTTTCCGGGAGAGGAGTCCAGTGGGGCAGGAACTGTAGCGAAGAGCCCTTTGCTCTTTCATTCACAGCCTGCGTGTATGTGTGTGTGTGTGTGTGTGTGTGAGAGAGAGAGAGAGAGAGAGAGAGATATTCAGGGGTGACAAGAGTAGCCATGAGGGAAAGAGAGCTAATAAACCAGGAGATGGTGATTACTGGCAGTATTAAATGACACCCCAGAGAGAGCTGGTGCCAAGGGGCCCCTAGCTTTTCCTCCCAAAGTCTCGCAGAAGGAGGTGGAAAGAGGAGTAAGGGGGAAATGCAAATTGAGAGCACACCAGAGACAGGCCTGGACTGACAGCGCTCTGGGGCTCTGGGGTGAGCTGGCTGGACTGGCCCAGTGGACAGGCCGAGAGGTAACCCTTTCACTTCCCTCAAGTCTGAGATCCAATCTCCACCCGCCACTGCCTCGGGGCCTGTCTTCAGCCTCTCTGGGAGGAGAGGTTCCCAGGGAAAGCTGGAGTCTAAAAGCGGGAGGTGTGGCTGGGTGCAAGCTGTGGGCGGGGAGGCGGGACTCCTGTGATCCAGTCCTTCTATTCTGGCCTTGTCACATCCTTGCCCTCACGACCTCCGTTTCCCCGGAGCCCTGACTGTGCTGTGGAGAGCCGTCTTCATACAGACTGAGGGGGAACACAGCTCGGGGAACTAAATGAAGCCCAGAGAGCTGGGGGGTTGGAGGGCTGGCCTCTACTGTGGGGCGCTGGGGAGCACCTGGCCCTTGGCCCAGAGAGGGGCACCTGGATGCTTGTCTTTCCTCCTGGCTGGCCTGGACTTTCCTCACACCTGTGGCTCGAGTCCTATCCCTCCTCCAAGCCGGAGTTTCTGCCTTAGTGTGGATGCCCTTCGTCAGGGTATGCCCAGCTCCACCCCACAGCTGATGAGAACGTGTCTGTCTGTCCAAGATCAGAGCTTTGTGCATCCAGAGAGGGAGGGCAATTTTCCGGGGCTTCATGTCCTTTCTCCCTTCCCTTACCGGCGGGAAGGTCAGGGATACCCACGGGAGCTTAGAGCTCTGCCCAGCCGGCCCCTCTCAGGGCAGGGCGGAGGCCATCTGGGTTAATGAGGCGCTAGCAGGTGCACCCTCCTTGGCCGAGGGTCAGGAAGAGGAGGGGAACCTGAGGGCTCGAGCTGGGAGTCACCGGGGCATGTGAGGCAGCTGGTCACCAGGAGGCCAGGCCCCTGGGCAGAGCGGCCAGGGCCTCAGACCAGAGCTGGTGCCCTCCTTCCCTTTGCTGCTTTCCTTCTCCCCCCCCCCCCCGCCCCGGCCTTCCTTCCACACTTGGTGCACAGTGTTTGTCCACACAAGAAAGTACTAGGAGTGTATAGAACACATAGTCCCAGTATGAGGACTAGTCCTCTTCCCCATGTAAGAGACAGTCCCTGGCCTCCAGGAGGCTACAGACTAGACAGGCTACAGAGAGACAGATGGACGGCGAACAGAACACTGATCTACAAGTCGTACGTACAAGGAACAAACCAAGAGCTGTGGGAGCACTTTGGAGGGACCAACAGCTACAGAAAGGAGCCAGGGAATCTTCATAGAGGTGGTGAACTTTTGCTGGGACTTTAAGGATGAGTAGGAGTTTGCTGTGCAGAGGAGGAGGAAAGGGCATTTCTGGAGGAGGGGACAGCATGAACAAAGACCCCAACATGTGGAGGAGTGTGTTTAAAAAGCAAGGGGGAAAGGGCAGGCTTTCCCAAAGGCCTCCTGAAAGCCAGCCGCAGTGGCTTTCTGGGGCCATCCCACTGTCGGAGCAGCTGATCTCCGGGCGGTGGCTTAGGGAGACAAAGCCTCTTCCTGGCATTCGAGGACCTGCTCAGTACGCCCCAACTACACTTCCTGCCTTTAACTTGCTACTTCCGTACTCCAGCCCTGGACATGTCCCCAGGCTCTGAGTCTGCCTCAGTGGCCCTGATTCCATGCCTTTACACAAGCTCTTTCCCTCAGTTGGCACAATGTTCTTGGTCCCTTGTCCTCCCATCTCCATTTCTGCCCCTTTCAAGGTCCTTCCCAACGGCTGTTTCCTTCATGAACCATTTCCTGCTAGTCCCCCAACCAGAGGGACCACGTTCCTCCCTGCTTTCAATGGCCTTGGACACCGTGTTTCTTGAAAAGACACCACTCTTATCCTGCCCAGTACCATTGCTATTCAATATGCCCAGGTCCCTCACTAGACTCCCAGCCCCGTGAGGGCAGCCAGCCCCCAGCATAGGGCCTGGCCTAGGCCTGGCGACCAGTGTCTGTGGGGTTGAATTGCATTGATTCACGAGAGGATCCAGAAAGAATCGACTTGTGGGTAGACTTGCCTACTCTGTCATCTCTCTGTTCCTGCTCAAAGGGAGGTTTGTTTTTAAATACCTGGGGAGTCTTCCATGACTTTAGTTTGGCGTTCCTGCTTTGTCACTGGAGATTTAGTGTTTCCTCGGGGCTCCTTCTAAGGCTTCTGACCCATTAGGACGAACACGCTGTGTAAGCTTTACTTTGCATGTCACTGCTGACAGATCAGTAGTGGTTTCCCTAGAATATTATGCCAAGAAGGATTCTGCGGATGATGAGGGCTCAGAAGAAAGAGCCCTAAGATGGCTGCGTGACGCTTGCTGTGTGAGGAGGCAGGGCTCCCTCCGCCTTCGTTAGCCCATGAGGTACTTTACTTACATGAAGCCAAGACTGGAGCCCTGGGAGGGCCCGGGGCCTTTGCCTCTGGTGGGAGCTGAGGCAGGACAGTGGGCAGAAGAGGAGCTGAGGGCTCTAAAAGTAGATTTGCCTTCTTGAGATTTCCTAGAGCAGAACTTGCAGTCAAGTGTCTGAAGGTTCCGGTCTGTGTTCTTACTGGGCTCCCTCCTGCTCTTGATATGATCATTCCCCGGGGGCTGTGGACTCAGCTGGACCAATAGGGCTTCATGGTTCAGGCTTCCCAGTGGGTTCCTTAGCGGGTAAAGCTGAGGCGATGACATGGAGTTCCCCAGCTGTGGGAATGTTCCTGATTCCTCTCTCCTCCTAGGCAGCCGAGGCTTCAAGAATGACAAGAGGGGCGCCTGGGTGGCTCAGTCAGTTAAGCATTTGACTCTTGATTTCGGCTCAGGTCGTGATCCCAGGGTCGTGAGATCAAGCCCTGTGATGGGTTCCATGCTCAGCGCAGAGTCTGCTTGTCCCTCTCCCTCCCCCTCTCTGCCTCTCGAGTGTGGGCGCCTCCTCTCTCTCTCAAATAAATAAATAAAAATAAAATCTTCAAAAAAAGTTCTAAAAGAATGACAAGAATGTATCAAAAGTGAGTAATATCTAGAGATGTTTTATTTCCCAGCTTCCTGTCTTTGCTCCATTGCACCTGGGAGCCATGGTCTCCCCTAGTGGCATTCCCTGGAAATGCTATGACTTGGTTTCTGGGGTCAAGAGTGGACACGCCCCCAAGCCCTGCCTTTCCCGCTTGAATGGGACCCATATGGTCTTGCAACCCAACATTCCTCCTCAGGCAAGAACACTGGCTAATGACCTTGGCAGATGGCCCAGGCCTCTACCTGATAACCTCCCGGAGTCTGTGCCTTTGTTCAAGTGGCTTTGATTAGGGGGGGTGCACTCACTTCCTTCAAGCCCCTTTCCTCCCAAGGAGTTGTTTGATTTCCTCCCTCAGGTCTATACTGACAATGGGTCTCCACCTCTTCAGCCTGAGGTTAACTCAAAAGTACTCGTAACTGTGAAGTTTAAGGCTCCAGTTGGTCTTTGTAAATGTTCTTCAAGTTAGAACAGCTTGGCTCCCTGCCACGGTCAGCTTCTAGCTCTGTGGCCCTCATTACCTTGCATGGGACTGCAGCCAGGCCTTGCTCATGGCATGTGTATTTTGAGGCTCACTTGTCCAGGATGGCTGACTGTCTTGTCCCATCTCATTATGACATATCTTGCCCAGCCCAGGAAGACGGGCAACTATTTTATTCTTTGTGTGGATGCCAGCACCACAGTCCTAAATCATTATTTCTAATTTAAGTTGACAACCCTGATTTTCAGGAAGTTCTTTTTCATCTCTGACCCAAATACCTCCAGCTTAAATTTAAGATAATTCCCTCATGCTCCCGGAACTGGCCTTCTCTGTAGCATGAACCCCTTTTCAGGTAATTGAACCACAATTTGGGTCATTTTAGGGTCCATCCTTCAGAGACCCTGGTTCTCAGTTTGGGTTCATGTGGACAGGCCCCCAGGTCTGAGGCCCCCAGGTCTGTGAGCCAGGCACTATGCTGGATGCCCCACGTAGATTAGTCAAACTTCTCTTGCTACAACCCAGTGAAAACAGGTACGACTGGTATTATCCCATTTGATAGATATAAGGCTGAGTCTGGAGGTAAAGTAACTTGGCTAAGGTCACAAAGCCAGCACGTGGAACAACTGAGATCCTATCCCCACATCTAACAAGGCTTTAGAGCTGGGAGTTGGTCCAACCACTAGCCTCCAAACAGGAAACCTCTGTGAGAATTTAGGACAGATGTCGTCCTCTGATCTTTCTTCCATTTTACATTGGTCTGCACCCTAATTTGGCCTTAATCCTTTCTATCTGCCTAAATGACCTTCAGTCATAGCCTTACGCATTCTTTCCTGCTCTTTGTTCCGTGTCAGTGTCTTTGTTCAAAGGCAAGCCCTTCTCAAGGGCTTCTGGGGCAAGAGGACTTGACTTCTCCCTGTCTCCATCCTTATATGTAAAATGAGGATAATAATATTAAATTTTAGGATCATTATGATAATCACAGCTAATATCTTAATAAAGCAGTTACTACGGGAAGGTATAATTAAGCACTTGACATTTCATTTCCTTTAATCCTTGCCTGATTCTCCCCCCCCCCCCCCGCCCCCGCAGCTCCACTCCCTTCCCTTTCCAAAGCCATCCATTCTCATCTTCTCTTCTGCAGCTCTGTCCAGCCTTCTGCTCTGAGCACGATATTACCCTCCTAGAACAAATGAAGAAACAGGCTCGGAGTGGTTACATAACATGCTGCAGATGACTGAGTGAGCAGGAAGAAAAACCAGGATTTGAACTCAGATTTGTCTCACTCCAAAGCCTGCACCTTTTACCACTGTCCTATGGGAAAATACATGGGCTGCTGTGTGCACGCTTGCCATATGGCAAGGAAACCAAGGAACACCAACTGTTTTGTTTCAACCCTCAAGGTCATCTCAGCATTCAAAGAAACAGAAATCTAACTCCCGAAGCCTTGAGAAGTAACATTGGTCTTCGCTAAAGGCTGTTGACCTGGAGCACAGGGTCTTACAGCTTACTACACAGCAACATTTCCTAAAAAGAAGCCTCTTTGCACGTCATTCCCTGTCCCCAAAAGATCCCTCCTCACAACCTCTGTTCAAACCTTTCCCATCCTCTCTTCTGTGTCCTTCCAACCCCTCTGCCTGGTTTTTCCCACCCCCTCCCCCAGCTCCACTCCCTTCCCTTTCCAAAGCCATCCATTCTCATCTTCTCTTCTGCAGCTCTGTCCACCCTTCTGCTCAGTAAAACCAAAGATTTTTCAGAGCCTACCATTCTCTAAAGGGGGTAGTAAACCCATATACGAATTGAATAGGATTGGCCTTGGCATGCAGGGCACCAAGGGAGGTGGAAGGAAACCCTAATGAGCTGAGGACACAATGGAGAGGGGATTAAAAAATTGACTTTCCTCCTGGGTTTCCCATTCCATCTCCTTCCCCCCCCCCTTCAGTACCTGGGGGAGAGAGGAGGACGTGGGTGATCTGCCCCTCCTTACTCACCGTCTGACATAATGCGGAACATTGTGCAAGACCCAAATGAACCCGCATCTGACCTTCCCCACTTCTTCAGCCCACAGCACCTTTTCCTACCTTTGGTTCCCATTGCTTTCGTCCCCCTACCATTTGTCTTGCCTTTCTTGTCACCAAGCCTTCCACAGTGGAGTCTCATCTCCTTAACTAGGCTGTAGGCTCCTTGAAAGTAGGACCTTGTCTCTCCATAGTGCCCACCAAGGTGCTGGGCACACGAAATGACGGAACTTGAAATGGGGACTGTACAAGATATGATAGGGAGGTGGCTGGGAAATCATGGTCAAGAGAGGTCTCTGAAGTTTGCTTCCTGGCTCCATCTCCGTGGCAGACTGTCCCCGGGTTTTCATGTCCCTGTGGCTCTGCATCTGAGAGCACCCTCCCATGCTCCCTCTGGGCTTGGCCTGTGATGTGCTTTGGCCAATAGAGTGGCAGAGTGATGAAGTGCTAGCTACAGTCTCAGGCCTCAGCAGGCTTTGTGCACTTCCGTTCTCTCTGGGAACCTTCCCACCATCATGCCAATAAGCCCAAGGTAGCCGTACTGGAGGACGAGAGACCATGAGGAGGACAGCCACGTCATCCCAGCTGAAGCCAGGCCAAGTACATGACCCATGGCCACAGGTGCGTGAGTGAGCCCAGCTGAAGTGAGCCTGCCCTGGCCCAGATCAGCAGAACCTCCCAGCCGATGGAGAGACTTGTGCACCAGAGGAATTCTTTATCATTAGCTGTTAGTAGAGGTCGTGGGGTTGTTTGTTATGCAGCACTCATGTGGCAATAGAGAACTGATACAACCGTGTATCAGCTCTGTGACCTTGGGCAAGCTGTTTAAAGATTTTATTTATTTATTTATTTATTTATTTATTTATTTATTTATTTATTTATGAGAGCGAGAGAGCACAAGCAGGGGGAGCGGCAGAGGGAGAGGGAGAAGCAGGCTCCCTACTGAGCAGGACCCCAGGATCATGACCTGAGCCGAAGGCAGACGCTTAGCGAACTGAGCCACCCAGGTGCCCCTGGGCAAGCTGTTGAATCTCCATGTACCTCAATGTCCTTATCTGTAGAATGGGGATGCAGCGGACATTGTTGACAGCTTGCAGCTGAGTGTCGCCTTCCATGGATTGCTTCAGCTGAAGAGCTGCCTTACTCAAATTTCTGCCCCCTCCTCTGGGATAGCCTATATCCAATGACTGGCTGCTGTGGAAGTAGAAAGTTCTGGCCCTCTCGTTCCAGTTTGGGAGAACTCTGCGGGGCCATCCCAGCTTCAGAGCTGCCTATGGGATCAGCTAAGGCTTTCCTTGCAACTGTGTCGCCTCCCTGCTTCTCCCTCTGCCCAGTCCTGCTTCCTTTCCCCTCCACAAGGGTTGAGGCCAAGAGCATTTCCAATAAACCTCTTCTGTTCATGTCTTCATCTTAGAGTCTGATTTCCCAGAACTCACACGTGAGAGGGTCTGCAAATGACCAGGTGGCATGTTCTGGCCAATGGGGTGAAAGAAAAGAGTCATGTGGCAGTTTCCTGAAATGTTCCTTATTAAGACTTTGTCTTCAAACTTTGTTACCGCTACCAAAAGAATTTTGGAAAAGGATATACATCCTTGCATATTTGTTTTTCAAGATTTTATTTATTTATTTATTTATTTATTTATTTATTTATTTGACAGAGAGGGAGAGAGCCTGCACAAGCAGGGGGAGCGGCAGGCAGAGGGAGAGGCAGGCTCCTCATTGATCAGGGAGCCCCATGTGGAACTCGATCCCAGGACCCTGGGATCATGACCTGAGCCAAAGCCAAACGCTTCATGGACTGAGCCACCCAGGCATCCCACCTTGCATGTTTTTTAGGTCAAAGATTTTTCCTTATATATATATTTTTTTTTGGTTAAAGATTTTATTTATTTATTTATTTGACAGACAGACAGCCAGCGAGAGAGGGAACACAGGCAGGGGGAGGGGGAGAGGAAGAAGCAGGCTCCCAGCAGAAGAGCCTGATGTAGGGCTCGATCCCAGGACTCAGGGATCACGCCCTGCGCTGAAGGCAGACGCTTAACGACTGAGCCACCCAGGTGCCCCTTCCTTATAGTTTTAAATGTAACATTTAGGGTATTATTAATATTAACATCAAAAAATGACTCACGTTTATTTTAACTTATTTTTAAAATTTTAAAACAATTTTTAAAAGTTGCAAAATGATACAATGACTTCTTGTATATACTTTCCTTAGATTCATCAATTACCAATATTTTGCCCTGTTTGCTGTCTCCCATACCCTACACATCATTAGAATGATTAGTATGAAATTGATCAAAACAGAAATATATTTCCAATTCACATTGAACGTAAAAGTTTATTGGGATTGTACCTCCCCCGTGAAATGGACAGAGCTTCCCCCTTGACCTTAATTTTTTGAGAAAGGCGGCAGAATGCAGTTATTTAGCTCATGAATGGAGTCAGGCAGCCTGGTTCTGCCACTCATTAGCAGTTTGGCCTTGGGCAAATTATTTAATCTCTCTGTGCCTCGATATCCTTATAATAATATCTATCTCATAGAGTTGCGGTGAGGACCTAATGGGTTAATCTTATAAGGTCCCTAGAACTTTACCTAATATATTGTAAGTGCGATTTATGAGTATGATGTAAATAGAATGCATCAATGGACACATAATTATTTCTTGCTAAAATAATTAAGGTTCAGAGCAAATTAACAAGAAAATATGGATTACCAGTAAATTGGAGGCTCACGAAAGATGCGTTAATGATTATTGTTGAATGCATTACTTACAGGAGGTCACATCACAGATGTTATTAAATGAATCTAATAGAAACAGGGTAAGAGTAAACAAATGAGCCAAGAAGTGACTGATAGTTGACAGCACGTGGGAGACTTGTACCCAAATTTAAAAAAGAAAAGAAAAAAAAAGACCATGACTTTCTATTACCCAATAATTTGGGGGCAAAAGTTAATGAAAATTTTTTCTACAAGTTAATAACTGTTTACAAAAATAGGAAACACTGAAGTGCCTTTGATATATGTTCTTTTTATTTAAAGATGTCGTGTTCAGGTGTTGAAAATAAATGTGAAACTTTTCACTTCCTCCTCCTTGAAGTCATGCAAATGTGCAAAGGAGAGCAGACCCAGACCGGATGGCTGAGGGCGCCGGCTGGCTGGCCGCATCCTATCTAACCGCCGGCGGCTCAGTGAACGCTCGGAGTGTGCTTCACAGCAGGTCAGCACTCTGCAGATCCTTTTTAGGAATCACAAATAGATATTTTTTTAAAGATTTTATTTATTTATTTGAGAGAGAGTGAGAGAGAGAGCTCAAGCAGGGGGGAGGGGTAGAGGGAGAAGCAGACTCCTCCCCGAGGAGGGAGCCGGTGTGGGCCTGGATCCCAGGACCCTGAGATCATGACCTGAGCCAAAGGCAGACGCTTAACTGACTGAGCCACCCAGGCGCCCACACACAGATTTTTTAAAAAGATTTATTTATTTGAGAGAGAGAGAGAGAAGGAGGAGAGAATCCTCAAGCAGACTCCCTGCTTGAGTGCGGGGCCTGTCGCAAGGTGGGGCTCAATCCCAGGACCCTGAGATCATGACCTCGGTGGAAATCAAGGAGTTGGGCTCCCAACCAACTGAGCCGCCAAGGCACTCCACGTATAGATTTTCAGGTAAATCTCTACTCCCAACGTGGGGCTGTAACTTACAACCCTGAGATCAAGAGTTACAAGTTCCACTGACTGAGCCAGCCAGGCACTCTTAGGAATCATGAATAGTTCTAAGATGGATAGATCGGGCATGGAGCTCTGCTCTGAGTTTGTCACCTGCATGATATAAGATACATTTAGTATTTCATTGCTTTGTGCTAAGGGATTCTCCCTCAGGACTTAGGCAGTCTGGGACAGCTTGGGGCATGTGGAATTTAATACTGCCATCCTGCTACGCTGCACCATGCTATAATTGAATCCAGAATATCCCAAATGGGCCGTGATATCTTCCTTTTAATTTTACAGTGTGCCCATAACAAAAATATATACATGACAGAGAAGACATGAAGACCTATTATAGGTTTGTGTTGATTTGATTACAAGGGGATTCACCAAAACCCATATTTTGGTGTCTTTTTTGTTTGGGGTCACCAAGCTTTTTCACTCTAAGCATTATATCTTTTTTTTTTTTTAAGATTTTATTTATTCATTTGACAGAGAGAGAAAGCCCATGAGCAGGGGTAGAGGCAGGGGGAGAAGGAGAAGCAGGCTTCCCGCTGAGCAGGGAGACTGACCCCAGGACCCTGAGATCATAACCTGAGCCAAAGGCAGATGCTTAACCGACTGAGCCACCCAGGCACCCTCAAAGCATTTTATCTTAATAAAAGTCAGGAGGGATGAGAGGCTGAGGCTGACAAGGTTGACGATGGTGTGGATTTTTTTTTTAACACCTTTCTTCTCTTTTAGACAAAATTATTTTCTGCAGTAATCATGAAATGAGGGACGCCTGGGTGGCTCAGTCGGTTAAGCGGCTGCCTTCAGCTCAGGTCATGATCTCAGGGTCCTGGGATCAAACCCCACATTGGCCTCCTTGTTCAGTGGGGAGCCTGCTTCTCCCTCTCCCTCTGCCTGCCGCTCCCCTGCTTGTGCTCGCTCTCTCCCTCTCTGACAAATAAATAAATAAAATCTTTAAAAAAAATCGTGAAATGAAATTATTCCATTCCATGCCTACTCTTACTAACCCAAAATAGTGTCACTTGGAATCTGTCCTCCTAATCACTGTTTTAAATTTTAAACACAAATAAAAAGTCCAAGTAGGGGCACCTGGGTGGCACAGTCGTTAAGCGTCTGCCTTCGGCTCAGGGCGTGATCCCGGCGTTATGGGATCGAGCCCCACATCAGTCTCCTCCACTATGAGCCTGCTTCTTCCTCTCCCACTCCCCCTGCTTGTGTTCCCTCTCTCGCTGGCTGTCTCTATCTCTGTCAAATAAATAAGTAAATAAGTAAATAAATAAATAAATAAATAAAATCTTTAAAAAAAAAAGTCCAAGTAGACAGAGGTAAAATAACTCACTTTGCTTCTTTGGTCTTTACATCCTCAGTGCTGTCGTTGCTTCCTTTGAATCTCCCGTTCAAATGCAGAGATAAGTAGTTTGCCCAGATGGATGCCCCGACCGAGCAGGAAGGGGCCTTACAATTGGAAAGGGCACACTTGGCTGAGTCAGGAGTCGAGGGGATCCCTGGAATTCCAGAACTGAAATTCTCTGTAGAATATAATGTTTCTTAAAAACACGTTTTCAAAAATGCCAATTTGCTAATACCTATTGTTGAAAGCCAGTGGAAACCACAGCATTAGTTTAGATTTAGAACTTAGACCAACACGATGTTTTTTCAGGAAAGGAACATTTTATCCCTGATGTTGTTTAGAATTGCTGGTTGAGGTGATAATAAAGAGCAGCTGGCTTTTGGTTGATCACTGTTTAAACATTCTCTACAGTGCACCCCATAGGCTGCCCTTGGTGGTGGGGCTGCAGTTCCCAGGACCCTGCTCTTGCACGCCGTTGATAAGACGTCTCCCTTTCTTTCACAAAGTGGCAGGACAGTGGCGCATGCCAGTGTGCGGGTGCGACAAGAGAATTGACAGATGCCTTGACCGTAGGCAGGAATGTCTCAGGAAGGAGGCCACTGGGAATGTGAGCTGGTGGAAGCCAATTGCCTTTCTGTGGTGCTGAGTACCTGCTGGCAGACTTAATGACCTGTTTCACACAGCAGCCAGCACAAGCCCTTGGCCCCATTTTCACTGGTGTCTGTCTCCATCCTGCTGTCTGGCAGATACTGTCACCCTGGATCATGAGGCTGAGGGACTCACCTGTAGGGCTGGCAGAGTGGGAAGGAGCCTGGGACTTCAAGGACTCCGCGAACACCCTGTGTCTCCAGACTTTACTCAAGTGAGAGAGAAATAAGATTCCATGTTTTTTCTGGGATTCTGACACTTCCAGGGGTGGGGAAGGCTCTGACATTTAACGGACCTGATATGTGAAGGAAGAATAGGTGTTTTCTGAGTAAAAAGAAGAGAATTTCCGGGAGCAGCAGGCTCAGGTAGTCAAGTCAAGAGACAGCATGGTGAGTTTGAGGAATGGAAAGAAGCTCGAGATGGGGAAACTCAAAGTTCAAGGAGATATTGGGGGTCTTGAGAAGGAATTCTAGAAGAATGGCAGATGATTTATCTGTGTTTGTTAGCCTTACCTAATATCCTAGTTGGGACCACTACTGTTCTAGGAGGTTCTCAGAGGCCAAACCAAGAAATCCAGGGCCCTGCCCTCCCAGGGTTGCCTCAGGCAACTTCTGTTAGTAAAGAATCCTGTTTATTATCCTCTGACTCACAGTTACTGTGAGTTTCCATGGTTGCCACCAATAATAAAGCATAAATCCAGTCCTGGAGGGTGGGGTCTGCAGGTGGGGCTATTCTCTCCCTTGTCTGGCTCAACACAAGGGACAAGCACAGCAGAGCTGTCCGGGATATAGCCTAGGTGGTTGGTGGGAGAATCTTGGGTGTGAGTTTCCTTGGGAGAGGACAGGGCGTGGAGCCAGGGTTAAGGAACCGATCTCTGTAGCAGGCCTGGGGGAATACGCAGTGTGTGCCTGAGAACTGTGCAGCCTCCGCTCTCTCCAAATACTTACGGGAGGACGCCAGGAAATGGGGAGACAGGGAACCTTGGGACACAGAAGAGTCAGAGCAGGATTTGGGAGACCACGCAACCTTCTTCCCCAGGGACAAGCAGGGTTTGTTCCCTATTATAGGCCAAATTTACAAATGCAAAGCCAGGAGGAATGGTCTGACAATCGGTGGGGTGTACACAAAGGAACCCAAAGAAGGGGAAGCCAAAATATAGATTTTATGAGATTATCTCATCTCATCCATTTGCACAGTCTCAGGTTACAAAGCACTTGTATATCTGTTGTCTCATTTGCTTTTCACAGAAGCCCTGGGAGGAAGTAAGGACAAAAACCACCGATCTATTCTAAAATGGGGAGACTGGGCTTATAGAAGCACAGCCAAGGTCATAGACTAGAATCCAGCCCTCCTGGCTCTCAATCCAATGTTCTTTTTACTAAATCAGTGTTTCTCAAATTTTGGCATCCATAGACCATTTTAATGGATGTCTGGGACACACAAAGTCCCTCAAATTTTGATACATTTAAAAAATTGTGAAAAATTTAAAATAATGTAATATTTTACATTATTACAATGCCTGCTGCTCTGCCTGCTTGTGCTCGCTCTTTCTCTGTCAAATAAATAAATAAAATCTTAAAATAAAACAAAATCTTTAAAAAATAAAACAATGTAATAAAACATTTGAGAAGTAACATCAGTGGCTTTTCAAAAAATTTTTATTTATTTATTTGACAGAGAGAGAGCAAGAGAGTGCAAGCAGGGGGAGGGGCAGAGGGAGAGGGAGAAGCAGACTCCCCACTGAGCAGGGAGCCCAACACAGGGCTTGGTCCCAGGACCCTGGATCATGACCTGAGCTGAAGGCAGATGCTTCACCCATTGAGCCACCCAGGCACCCCAATGGCTTTAAGTCAACGAGAAAGATATATTTGTAATCTTCACTAAAGTATTTATATTCAGCTTGATGTCAGATAGTTTGAGCCATAGCTCAGATCCCATATCCAGTAAGGTTTTGTGGTTTTTTTGTAACCATTTCTACTAAGGTAGGAATATTGAAGGAATGGCATCAAGTGCTTCATCAGACAGTCCTAGGTAAATAGATTAAACTTCGATTCAGAACTGTGGAGAGCGTTCTCAGTGAAAATGGTTTGCTGATCTACCAGGACCTAGGTCTATAAGCACGTTACGTACAAAAGTTGGAATATTGACTGTTTTAATCTAGGACACGGGGGCAAAGGGATTCCTTATCCAATCCTTGGCTTTGTTCAGCACTGGAAAGCACTTCTTGTTATGATGTAGAATTTCAAGGGTTTCTGGGTGTGTGTGTGTGTGTGTGTGTGTGTGTGTGTGTGTGTGTGTGGTTAAGTGCATAACATAAAGCTTTCCACTTTATCAAAGTGGTTTGAAATATACCCAATAGTATATTTTTTATTTCTTTCTCAAACAAATCAAATGTTGGGAAATGGTAAAACTTTGATGTTGCTACTGTGCCAGAGTTCTAGTTTTAAGACATCCTGACATTGTATCCCCAGCACTAAAATTGTGAAATTTTGGTTCCGAGTGATAGGTTCTGACATATCACTAAGGTACGTTATGTGAGTAGACCACTTGCAATTGGACAAATATTCTTTGTTGGCATTATCAATGTCATGAAGTGTCACCTTGTATTTCAAAAACTCATATAATGAAAAGGAAGCAGTGAACTATCTTTATTGGCAGATGACATGATCTCATTTATAGGAGACCTTAAAGAATTTACAAAAACACCAATTAGAGCTGATAAATAAGTTCAACAAAGTTGCAGGATACAAGATCAATATACAAAAACCAGTTGCGTTTCAATGCACTAGCAACGTACGATCTGAAAGTGAAATTAAGAAAACAATTTCATTTATGATAGCATCAAACATAGTAAAAATACTTAGGAATAAATTCAGCCAAGAAAGTGCAAGATTTATACGCTCTGAAACATTGTTAAAAGAAATTAAAAATGGTTTACGTAAATCTAAGAACATCCTGTGTTCATTGTCTGGAAAATTTAATATGGTTAAGATGGTAATACTTGCCAAATTGATCTCCAGATTCAATGCAATCCCTATCAAAACTGCCTTTTTTTTTTCTCCCCAGAAATGCGCAAGCTGATCTTAAATATCATATAGAGTTACAAGGGCCCAAGAATAACCAAAATAATCTTGAAAAAGAACAAAGTTGAGAGACTCACACTTCCCAATTTCAAAACTTACTATGAAGCTACAGTCATCAGGACAGTGTGGTACTGGTGTAAGGATAGACACATAGCCCAATGGAGTAGAATTAAGAGTCCAGAAACAAACTCATACATTTAAGGTCAATTGATTTTTGACAAAGGTGCCAACACCATTCAGTGGGGACAAAACTTTTTCAACAAATGATGCCGGGCTAAGTGGAGACCCACATGCAAAAGAATGAATTTGGACTTCTATCTCATACCATACACAAATCTTAACTCAAAATGGATCAAAGATCTAAATAAAAGAACTGAAAGTAGAAAACGTTTAGAAGGAAACACAGGTGAAACTCTGTGTGGTTTCAGATTCGGCAATGGTTTCTTAGATAGTACACCAAAAGTACAAGCAGACAAAAAAAAAAAGTAAATAAATGGGACTTCATCAAAATCAAAAACTTTTGTGGGTCAAAGGACAGTAACAAGAAAGTGAAAAGACAACACACAGAATGAGAGAAAATATTTGCAAATCATATATCTTATAAGGGTCTAGTATCCAGAATATATAAAGAACTCTTACAACTCAACAGTAAAAAGACAACACAGTTAAAAAATGGGCAAAGGGGGCTCCTGGGTGGCTCAGTTGTTAAGCATCTGCCTTCGGCTCAGGGCGTGATCCCAGGGTGCTGGGATCGAGCCCCGCATCGGGCTCCCTGCTCAGTGGGACGCCTGCTTCTTCCTCTCCCACTCCCCCTGCTTGTGTTCCCTCTCTTGCTGTGTCTCTCTCTGTCAAATAAAAAAATAAAAAAAAAACTTAAAAAAAATGGGCAAAGGATTTGAATAGGCGTTTCTCCAAAGATAAACGAAGTGGCCAATAAATGCATGGAGAAACGGTCAACATCATTAGTTATCAGAGATGTGCAAATCAAAACCACAATGAGGTAGCACTTCACACCCACTAGAATAGTTAAAATAATAATAATAACACCCAAAAGGAAAATAACAAGTGTTGATGAGAAGGTAGAGGAATTGGAAGCCTCTTACACTTCTATTGGGAATGTAAACTGGTTCGGCGGCTGTGGAAAACAGTTTGGCAATTCCTCAAAAGATTATAGAATTCTCATATGACCCAGCGATTCCATTCCCAGGTATATGCCTAAAAGAACTGATAACATGTTTACACGAAAACTTGTATGTGAATGTTCATAGCAGCGTTACAATAGCCAAAAAGTAGAACCAACACAATGTTCGTCAAGCGATTAATAGATACACAAAATGGGATACAGCCATATCATGGAATATTATTCAGACATAAAAAGGAATGAAGTACTGATCCGTGCTGCAACATGGGAGAACTTTGTTTTTTTTTTTTTTTAATGATTTTTTATTATATTATGTTAGTCACCATACAGTACATCCCCGGTTTCCTATGTAAAGCTCAATGATTCATTAGTTGCATATAACACCCAGTGCACCATGCAATACGTGCCCTCTTTACTACCCATCACCAGTCTATCCCATTCCCCAACCCCCCTTCCCTCTGAAGCCCTCAGTTTGTTTCTCATAGTCCATAGTCTCTCATGTTTCATTCCCCCTTCTGATTATGCCCCTTTCTTTATCCCTTTCTTCCCCTACTGATCATTCTAGTTCTTATGTTCCATAGATGAGAGAAATCATATGATAATTGTCTTTCTCTGCTTGACTTATTTCACTAAGCATTATCTCCTCCAGTGCCGTCCATGTTGTAGCAAATGTTGAGAACTCGTTCTTTCTGATAGCTGAGTAATATTCCATTGTATATATGGACCACAACTTCTAAATCCAGTCATCTGTTGAAGGGCATCTCGGCTCCTTCCACGATTTAGCTATTGTGGACAATGCTGCCATGAACATTGGGGTGCATATGGCCCTTCTCTTCACTACGTCTGTATCTTTGGGGTAAACAACATGGGAGAACTTTGAAAACAGTGTGCTAAGTAAAAGAAGCCAACCGAAAAGACCAAATACTGTAGGATTCCATTGATGTAAAATGTCCAGAGTAGGCCAGTCCATAGAGATAGAAGGTAGATTAGCACGTGCCAAGGGATCAGGGAGGGAAGGAATTTGGACTAATTGCTAATAGGGGTGGGGTTTCTTTCTGGGGTGAGAGATGTTTGGAATGAGTAGTGATGGTTGCACAACATAGTAAATAGACGGAAACCTCTGGAGTGTATGCTTGAAAATGGTGAATTTTATGTTATGTGAGTTACATCCTAATAAAAACGTTAAAATAGAACAGAACAAATTCATGTGAGCACCTTTGCCCTCTAGAGTCAGAGTACTTCTAGGCGTTAGGAGGAAGAAGCCGTTTCTTCTATGTGCTGTTTATTTCTACCTGAACACACTGGAAAGAATACATCCTTGGTGACTGCAATGTGAATCACGGTGAAATGTTTCTATTTCCTTCAACACAAAATTGGATTCAGGAGACACATTGCAGACTCTCGGTGGTTCTCTGTGAATTAAAGTGTTCCAACTGACGTTCGTGTGATGCTAACAATAATTTGTATTGAGTCCCTGCTGTCTGCCGGACATTGTCCTAAGCACTATGTATTTACTTCTTCACCAATCCTTACACCAAGTGTAGGAAATAGGTATTGTTATTATTAGTAGTATCATCATCATTGCCAATTTTTAGAGGGAAAAAACTGAAGCACAGAGAGGTAAACTATTTTTCTTATTAAAAATGTTATTTATTAATTTTTGAGAGAGAGAGGGAGAATGAGCATGAGTGGCAGACGGAGAGGGAGAAGCAGTCTCCCCGCTAAGCAGGGAGCCCGATGTAAGACTCGATCCCTGGGATCATGACCTGAGCGGAAGGCAGACACTGAACCGACTGAGCCCCCCAGGCGCCCAGTAAACTTCTTTTATTACAACTTCAGCCTCCTGCCTTCTTGTTTTTGTTTTTTTGGTCTTCTTCTTTTGCACTAATGGTTTCTTTCTTTCTTTCTTTTAATATTTTGTGCTTATTTTGAAAAAAAAAATCAGTAGGCTCTGCCTGTGACCGATATACAAGTTTTGATAACTTTGCTCCACGATTTGACATTTCACAGCTGATAATGCGCTGGGGACAAGGGGTGAATCGTCAATAAAACCTAGTTTCCAGGTAATCTTTGTGGCAGCTCCTATCTGCAGTTTCTTTTTTGCTGGTTGTGCAAAACAATCTCTCTTCCATTTTCCTTCATCTCAGTACATGCAGACATATTATATTCCCACCAAAATCCTGCTCACCGTGTACGGATGACATTGTTCTGAGTTGTCAGATTTATATTACTATCGTCGTTGCTACTTTTATGACACCATAAAGCACTTTTGAACCATTAATGACTTTTCCTACTTTGGGGATATAACCTAGCACAGCAGTGTGAACACACAAAGTACGTTTTAAAACATAAGCGAAAACATGCGTAACTGGCCCCTTTAATTAAAAAGCAGTTCTGAAATCTTTAGGAATGTAATAATTATTAACATAATGAGATGTCTGTGACAGCCACCATCAATGTCATATTTCAAATTTGTTAAAGATAGGGAGCAACATGGTTTATCACTTTTTTTTTTTCCTCCTGAAACTACCAGTCTACAGTAGATAAAACTGTTCCTGGAAACATTGCACTGCTCCAAGAGATTTTAATAAGAATGAGATGAGCTGCGGCGAAGGTGACGGAGGGATAAATGGGTAAACAGAGGCCACGTGAAGGGTTAAGGGTGGACTCCCAGGGTGGAGCGCATTCCCAGGGAATCCTGCACTTCCTCCCCCAGCCGGGGAGTCCTATGCCGGAGCTACAGCCCACCACCAGGGGGCACTGTACAACGAGGGACGCCAGCCCTGTTCTTCCGCGAGTCGGTCTGGAATGCTGTTAGCCACAGGCGTTCTTGAACGCTACTCAAGCCTCAGCAATTTAATCGTCTTCGTTTTGTTTTTGTCCTTGATATTCAGGGTTCTTAACCTGGTGACGGTGGTCAGGTTTCTGATGGTCGGTGAACATCTAAAATTTATATATAAAATATGTGTGCCTGCGATGAGCTGCATATTTCTAGTTAGAGGAAAATTTTATAGATTTTTTAAAAAAGATTTTATTTATTTTTGTGAGACAGAGAGAGCGCGAGCACGAGCTGGGGGGAGGGGCAGAGGGAGAAGCAGACTCCCCGATGAGGAGGACTTGATCCCAGGACCCTGGGATCATGACCTGAGCCAAACGCAGAGATACTTAACCGGCTGAGCCACCCAAGTGCCCAAGTTTTACAGTTTTTTTTTTTTTTGTTTTTTTTTTTTGACAGAGAGAGACAGCCAGCGAGAGAGGGAACACAAGCAGGGGGAGTGGGAGAGGAAGAAGCAGGCTCCTAGTGGAGAAGCCCGATGTGGGGCTCGATCCCAGAACGCTGGGATCGCGCCCTGAGCCGAAGGCAGACGCTTAACGACTGCGCCCCCCAGGCGCCCGCCAAGTTTTATAGTTTTAATCCAACTCTCAAAGGGATTTGTGTCGTTCCCCCTACCACCCCAAAGCATTACTATTCCCTCGACGGTATCGAATGCAATGATGTTAGGTACTAATTTGCTGTCGTCTACCAGTGGCAAGCACTTAATATATTGTTCTTTAACATAATCCTCCAAACTACCTTGCGAGATTCCTTCACTTCACAGATAAAGAACCTGAAGTTCAAAGAGATGAAAGTACTTTTTGCTCCCACAGCTACTTCGTGGGGAGGCTGGGATTTAATTCCTGGAGTCATTGACTCTCACCGCGCTGTTGCTACTCGGAGAAAAACAAGCATGTGGGACTCACTCACCCGCAAACAATACAGGAGGCACTGGCGTGTGTCCAGTGGTGTGCTGGGTGTCAGGACTAGAGGGGGGAACCGGACAGACTTGCTTCCTGCTTTCCTGAAGCTTAGCGCCTGCCGGAGGAGGTGCTGGTAGTGGTGGTCCTGTTAGTGGGAAACAGAGAGTAAACATACACGTCTGCAATTGCGAATGAAGGAAAGTGCCCTGAAAGAAATAAATAGGGGACAGCAACATAGAAAAATGGGGACATCTCCAGGGAGGGAGGCCTGAGGAAATAGGTCAGCTCAGACTAAAGGACAAAATGGGGACGCCTGGGTGGCTCAATTGCCTTCGGCTCAGGTCTTGATCTCGGGGTCCTGGGATTGAGTCCCCCTTGGGGCTCCCTGCTCAGAGGGAGCCTGCTTGCCCCTCTCCCTGCTTGTGTCTTCCCCCCGCTCCATGCCCTCTCTCTCATTCTCTCTCTCAAATAAATAGATGAAGTCGTTTAAAAAAAAAAAAAAGATTAGAGGGTCTGCTGTGGGAAGAGGAGACAGAGCCTTCCAGGGAGGGAAGAGCCTGGCCATCAGAGAGGCTGCTGGCAGGACTGGGCAGGGGACTAGGAGCAGAGGTGAGGGTGGCAGGGAAGCAGAAATCATATTTAATGTGGGAAACAAAAGCAGAAGGAAATGTTGATAAAATGAAATGTCCTTATAACCTGCAGCCCATTGGCAAATACCGAGGCAGGCAGAGGATAACCTTCCTCCGGGAACTCCCAGCTGTCTTAAGGTGAATGCTTTGCTAGAGGGGAAAACAACCTTAGTTTGACATAGCAAGGCCTCCAGTATCCATGAATCTTCTTTAGCATATGAAAATCCTTTTGGAACTTTCCTTATCTTTACATCCCTCAACTCCAGACTATATAATCAATTGCCCCTCACAATCCTGGGGCAGCAGCAGCTCTTTCTGCCCACGGGCCTTGTCCCCATGCTTTAATAAAATCACCTTTTTTGCACGGAAGACGACTCAAGAATTGTTTCTTGGCCGCCGGCTCCGGACCTCACCAACACTACTCCAAAAAAACTACATCAGTGTCCTCAGGGAAACGAGAAGCCATCGGAGGGTTTAAAACGGGAGAAACGCCAGCTCATTTATGTTTTTCTTATTTTATTTTTAATTGTAAAAATAAACACATAAAATAAAATTTACCATCTTAACCACATGGTAAGTTTACAGCTCAGTAGTTTAAGTACATTCACATCGTGCAATGGATTTCTAGAAGTCTTTTCATTTCGCAAAACTACTCTACTCCCATTAAATAACAACTTCCGCCCCTCCCCCCCCTCCCCAGCCCCTGGCAATCCTATTCTCCTTCTGTCTCTATGAAGGTGACTACTCCAGGTACCCCATGTAAGTGGAACAGTACACAGGTCTACCGTATTTTTTGGGGACTGACTTTTTTCACTTAGCATCATGTCCTCAAGATTCATCCGTGTTGTAGCCTGTGTCACAATTTCCTTCCTTTTTAATGCTGAATAAAATTCCAGTGTACGTATGTCACATTTTGTTTCCCTAGTCATCTGTCAAAGGACACTGGATTGCTTCCACCTTTTGGCCATTGTGAGTAATGCTGCTGTGAGCACGAGTGTACCAATATCTCTTCCAGACCCTGCTTTCGATTGTTTTTCTTTTCTTTTTAATTCATGTTTTAGAAATGATAATACATGAGTTTGACACAAATTTCAAAAGCCACAAAATCACTCTTCCTGGGGTGGAGAAGGGTTGGAGACAGTCCAAAGTGCAAGGATGTTATGGGGTCCAGGTCAGCGACGGGGTGGCCTGTCCTGTGTGGGCAGGCCTGCGGATGGGGAACCATGGACAGTGTTGTTCCCTTTTTAAAGTCCTGGGAGGCGTGCGAGGGGCCACGTCAGTAGGCAGTTGGGTATGAGTCTTGTGGGCAGGAGAGAGACTTGGGGAGTTGCGGTGACATAGATGGTATCTGAGGTCATAGGGATGGTAGCGATGGCCGAGGCAGAGAAAATTGAAGAAGAGGGGGCCTAGGACCAAACCTTGGTGTTTACAGTTGGCTGGAGGATGCAGAAGCTGAAGATGAGAAGGAGAAGGAGGAAGCGTGGGGCCCAGGGGCTGAGAGAAGGGAGTGATGCACTATGGGGTGGTCGATGTGACAGTGGAAGGGAGGGGAGCAGTGCCCCCTGGGCTGGGCCGCATGCAGCTGTTGGGGACAAGAGCAGTTCCAGCCCAAGCTAGGGGTAAGAGGCCAGCAAGGAGAACGGGGCAGTGCAGACATAGTCTCTATCAAGAAGCTAGGCTCTGAAGAGCGACAGAGAAATGGGCAGTCCTGAGCACGAGGGATGTGGAGAAATAAGAGGGGTTTTGGTTAGTTGTTATGGCTTTTAAAATGCATTCCACTAAGGAAAACAGTATGGAGGTTCCTCAAAAATTTAAAAATAGAAATAGCATTATGATCCAGTAATTCCACTCTTGGGTATTGGCTGAGAGAAAATGTAAACACTAATTCAAAAAGATATAGGCACCCCATGTCGACTGCAGGATAATTTACCATGGCCAAGATAAGGAAGTAGCCTAAGTGTCCCTTGACAGATGAATTGGATTAAGAAGGTGTGGTAGATAGACAATGGGATATTACTCAGCCATAAAAAAAGAATGATATCTTGCCATTTGCAAAGACAGGGAGGGACCTAGAGGTTGTTATGCTAAGTGAAATAAATCAGGCAGAGAAAGACAAGTACCGTATAATCTCTTATATGGGGAATCTAAAAAAACCCAAACACATGAACAAACCAACAGAAACAGAAACAGACTCATAAATACAGAGGACATACTGGTGCCTGCCAGAGAGGAGGGGATGGAGGATGGGTAAGAGGTACAGACTTCCAATTATAAAAATAAATAAATCATGGGTACGAACAGCATGGGCAATATGGCCAATAATATCATAACAACTTTATATGGCGACAGGTGGTAACTACGCTTATCATGGGGAGCATTTCATAACGTATAGAACTATAGAATCACTATGTTGTACACCTGAAACTAATATAATGTGTGTTAACTGTACTTCAATACAAATAAAAATAAGGAAAATGAAAGAAAATCTACCCAGACAGCAAATGCATTTATAAGAGCATGTGTGATGTTGGAGGGAAGGATGGGGGTGGCAGAGAGAACGAAGACAGCTGGCAGAGATGGCTAAGAGGAGACATCGAGAGGATAGGATCCAGGGCTCCTGCAGACAGCTGGTCTCTGGGAGGAGGGGTCGGTCCTCTGAGGTGTCGGGAGAGGAAAAGGGGATGGCGTCTTATGTGGGTGGGTGAAGTTGGTCATAAGAAGTTGAGAAAGCTCTCATCTGATGGTTCTGTGCTCTGGGGAAATGAGAAGAAAGCTGTCAGGTGAAATTCGGGAGGGGCAGGGGGCCAGGAGCAGTTTTGAGGGGCAAGGAGAGTGGGGGAGGGAGCTTGCTTCAGAAACATCTTAGGATCTTTGGCTGCTACTGGGGCCCCCTGAAGGGTGGTAAGCAAGAAGTCATAGCAATGTCGTCTGCCCGGTTGCTGTGTGTTCTCCAGCAAGTCTCAACTCTGTCTGTGTGGCCTGGAGGAGTTCATCCAGGGCTCAGGTTTTGTTAGGTGGGTATGATGGGAGGGAAGAGAGGGGATTGAGGACTTGTGTAAGGGAGTGAGTCTCATGAGGGTCCATTGACCCTCGGCTGGTGGGAAACAAAGAGAAGCCAGAGGAGGGGCAACAGACTGGAGGTCTCTGTGACACCAAACGTTTGGTTTACAGGCAATACAAATACCTGAGCAGGTGGCGGGAGCTGGGATGATGGGACAGGTGCCTGGGGAGGTGGGCAGTTTCAGGTACATGATAAGATCCAAGGTGTGACTCGGGAGTGGGAAGTTGAGGGGGGAGGAATTTGTCATCAGGAAGGAAGAGGATCAGGAAAAGAGGCCAAAGTGATGGCAGGTCTCGTGTGTGGGTGTTGAGGCTGCTTGAAGGAAGTGGAGGATGGGGGTGGAAAGCAAGATGGTGACCAGGAGCTCAATCTTCAGGGAAGGAAGGGGAGTGGCCAAGAGGCCAGAAGATGGTACAAGAGAGAAGACAGCATGCTAAAGCTGGATGCCCGAATTCTTCAAGGATGTTTACAAGGGATGGCAGGGATGGTGGTGGGATGCAACTTCTGGAAGCAGCCATGAAGAGCCACAAGGACACCAACCTCTCACTTCTGGCCCCTAAAGTATGTGGGGCACGTGAGAGTATGTTCAAGGCTAGATTTGAAGAAGAAATTTCTGACCTTATGAGGCAGGAAGACTGGGAGCTGACAGAGCCCTGGAAAGTGTCCTTTCTTCCTGGAGAGGTGTAGGAGCACAACTGTCCCCACCTCCCAACCCTTCATTTCCCTATCTTCCAATCTTTTTGAAGTCTGTTAGGGGCTGTCTGGCCTCATTTGGTAAAGAGTGATCATTCATTCCACACAATTCTGCTGAGCCCCAGATATGGAGACTGTTCTAGGTACTGAGGAGACAGCAGGGAACATAACACAGAAAAAGAAATTCCTGTCCCAGGAGCTGGCTGCTTTGCAGGGGGATTTGTTTAGGGTTTTTTTTGTTTTTGTTTCTGTTTTTTTTTAAAGATTTTCTTTCTTTATTTTAGAGAGAAAGAGAAGGGGAGAGAGAGCTCAGTGGGGAGGAACAGAGGGAATGGGACAAGCAGACTCCACGCTAACAGGCTGAGGGAGAGTCGGAGGCAGGGCCAGATCTCATGACCCTGAGATCACCCCCTGAGCCCAAATCAAGAGTCGCCCCTCAACTGATGAGCCACCCAGGCGCCCCTGTTTGGGTTTGTTTTTGCTGCAGAAGCTACCAGCAGGGTTAATTACTCACGTGTGCTGGAATCTGGATGCGGAGTGCATTACGAGAGTGAGTCACTTTTGTTGCTTGGGGGTAGGAAGAGGTGGGGTGACCCTGGACGGAGACAGAAAAAACACTGGGGGCTCCGTGTCTTAGGGCTGGGGCTGCGTGACCTTGAATCAATCATTTACTTTTTTGAAGACTTTTCCTGTTGGCTGATCTGTAAAGCAGGGGAATAATCTCTCATTCCTTGGGTTGTTGTGGAATTAAATGAAAGTGCTGCCTGAATAATTAAGCTCCTTACAAATTGTCATTATGCTATTAAGTCTTTATCTCTTTCTCTGAGTATAGACACATAACAGCACCTACTCCCCCCAGGTGGCTGTGAGCATTAAATAAAATAAAGCACGTAAAAGGCTTAGCAAGATGTTTTGTACAGGTACTGGGTAAATGTTGGCCACTATCATTAGTCTCCTGTTCATCTCCAGAGAATTCTTTGCTGTCTGACCTGGAAGCTCCCCCAGGAAGGGGAAATGGGTAATTGTGCCAGGCTGAGGGCTGCGGTCCAGGATGCTGGGGGCTAGGCCTGGGATTCCCCTGGGACCAACATGGTGAGCAGGCACTGGGTAGGGGGTGCTCACAGTAGTACCTCAGTTCCCTGGGTCTGAAGGACGAGGAAGAGGCCCAGCGATGAGGAAGTCCTGTGAGATTTCTAGGGCTAAGTGCAGCTGGAGAGTGGATGGTTGGGGACCCCTGCTCTCCTTTGCCTGCTCCCCTGCCCTGCACTCCAAGTCCCTCACCCATTCATTCATTTGGTACATTTTCATGGAGGGCCTACTGGGTGAAAATCCTGCGCTTCGCAGTGCGGGCTGGGGGTGTATGGGGGTGGGGGGGTGGGGGTGAGTCAGCCAGACAGGCTCACTGCTCTCCGGGGCCCACATCCCAGGTGGGGACAGAGGTAGATAGGAGCGGTAGGTAGGTCGTAGCCTAGGTCATTGGTCTCCCTGGAAGCTAAGGGTCTGGTCTTTCCTCTTGGGGGATGGGGTGGGTGGGGAGGCCTTCCCAGCTTCCGGCTCCAATATGGTCCCCAAGAGGGCCCAGAAACTCCTCTTTTTATTTTTTTAAAGATTTTATTTATTTATTTGACAGAGAGAGAGACAGCCAGCGAGAGAGGGAACACAAGCAGGGGGAGTGGGAGAGGAAGAAGCAGGCTCCCAGCGAGCAGCATGGCGCCCGATGTGGGGCTCCATCCCAGGACCCCAGGATCAAGCCCTGAGCCAAAGGCAGACGCTCAACGACTGAGCCACTCAGGCGCCCCAGAAACTCGTCTTTTAAAAGGACAATGCATTGTAGGGAGAGAGACAGAGAAAGAGAGAGACAGAGAGAGAGAGAGAGACACTCCCAGCTCAGCGGCCCGGCGGCGGTCGGACCGGAGGGCGGGCAGCGGGCGTGGGGACTCCTGTGGCCGCGAGGGGGCGCCGCAGACCGGCCGCCGGGGCCACTGCCGGCGGCGTAGGGCGGCGGCGCCCGCGGGTGAGTCACCGCGGCGGTGGGAGGATGAGTCAGCTGCCCCGCGCCGCGTCCCGGCCTCGCTTTCCCCCCTCGCCAGCCCTGGCCGCGTGCACCAAGCTGGCCCCGGGAGCCTGGCGGGCCCTGGGCGCCGCCCTGTCGGCGTGTCCCCTCTCCTCGGCCCGGCCTCCTCGGGACTCCTTTCGGGCCCAGCCCAGGGGCTCCTGGCCTTCCCGAAGCCGGGGTGCGCGCTGGCCCCGCAGGTTTTCTTTGTAGGACCAGGGCTTCAGGAGGAGTCTCTGTGGTTGCCTGGGCCCTGGGCTCCCCTCCCCCCCTTCCCGGAGGCCCTGGCTGCTCCCAGAGGGTCCGGGGTCTGGGCGTAGGTGGCATTTCCTGCAGCGCATGGTGCCCCTCACCCTCCCGCCGGGAAATGCTTCCCTCTAGAAGGGGCTCAGGGCCCCGCCTTGGCCTGGACCGGGATCTGCGGGCCTGCTCTGTGTGCCAGGGCTGGGCTGTGGGCTTAGCGCAGAGGGAAACATGCCCCCTGCCAAAACCACACGGGAAAGAGCCTGCTCTGTTTCTTGGGTGTGCCCGGGTGTTTTCACCTCTTCTCAGAGCAAGTCGGAAAGAATAGGAGCCCGTGGGTCCTACTGCAGGTTGGAGAAGGTGCCCCGGGAGGGCCTGGCTCAGAACTTTGGGCTGTAAAGGCTTCGGGCGACCTCGCCAAGCCTGGGCTATCAGCCTCGCTTTGGAGATCCCTCCCAGGAAAGGAAGTGACTTGTCCCAGGGCCTGGAGAAGGAGCCCAGAGCTCCTGGGTGCATGGAGAGTGCCTAAAATAGTGCCTGGCGCATAGTCGGCCACTGTATATTTATATAGCTAATCTTTATAGGGCACTTACTGGTGCCCGGTATTGTTCCGACTGCTCTTCGCGTATTAATGATCTTACTTGATTCTCACAACTACATAAAGACATAAATACCATGATCATCTCCATGTGGCAGCTGAGGAAACGGAAGCTCAGAGAACTTGGGTAACTTTCTCCAGATCACACAGCTAGCAAGTACTGCGTGGGATTAAACCCAGATCCCCTGCCTTCGGCCGCGGTGTGCTGGCGACGGACTTCGAGTATGAGTGGCATCGGGTAATACACTGGTAATGGTATGCGTTCGGGGTGTCTGAAGAGGACAGCCTTAAACCCGGCACCAGAGGGAGAAGCCATTTTTTCCTCTGGCCTTGTCAGCTCTGTTCCTCCTGCCAGAAGCCCATGCGGCACAGCTTTCCTGAAGCGCCACAGGCCAGAAGAGAACCGCGGAGTGGCACTCTTGTCCCCTTGTTGACCATCTGCATTGTGCCAGGACCTGGCCTCTGGCCTCCACCTGCTGGTTTGGTAGACCGCGCTTGCGGCTTTAAGGGAAGTTACCTTTAGCGGGGTTTCTCAAATACTTGTCAACAGAATGAGGTGGACTTGGGGTTCACTAGAGTCAGGGAGCATGTTAAACACACAGACCCGCAGCCCACTGGAGAGCAGAGATTCCAGCCTTGGTCCTACATGGATACTCGGTGAGTGGGTATACTTGAGGACTTGAAGAAAGCCTACCCTGCAGAGATGCCGATGGACTAGACCTGGGAGTCAGCCTGGGCACTCGGACGATTCTGGTGCGCAGCTGGGATGGGGCACCGCTGCCGCAAGGACTGGGTCAGTAGGGTTGAGGTGGCCCCAGGAATCGGTAATTTTAAGAGGCTGCCGTTTTCTCGTGCAGCCATGTTTGCCAACCTCTGGTGTAGAACCCACTTTCTTCTTCTTGTTTTAATTTTTTATTTAAATTCAAGTAGCCAACACATAGTACACCCTTAGTTTCAGATGTGGGGTTCAGTAATTCATCAGTTGCGTGTGACACCCAGTGCTCATCACATCCCGTGCCTTCCTTAATGCTCGTCCCCCAGTGACCCCATCCCCCTACCCACACCGAACCCACTTTCTTCTAACTGACTTTGAACCGTGTCCCAGATTCTCTGTGTCACTGCTTTGGAGTCGTGTCCCTTCTCAACCTCTCCTGGCCCCTGCCTCAGTTTATAGGATTTCTCCCCTTACCAGGCATCAGCATTCTCACCCACCGAGTGGGGTTCACTCCTAGCAGGTCCTGGGCAGGGCGGTCACGCCTCTGAGCTTCTCAGCTGAAGTGGGGACCCTTGAGCTCTGAGGGCTCCGACCAGCATGTGGGCAACCCCAGGACTTTAGTGAACCCTCATATCTGTCTTCTTTCCCCAGGTCTCTGGTACACTGTGCTATCAAGACAACACGTGAGCTGGGGAGAGTGATTGCTTTCCCTCCCCTTGGTCACATTGTTTCTCCCTCTCTTTTCGGTGTCATAGTCCACCCTGGAGTACAGTATCTGTCATCTCCCAGCTTGATAGCCTTTTTTTTTTTTTTTTTTTTTTTTTTAGAGTGACAGAGAAGGTGGGGAGAGGCAGAGGGAGAGGGAGAAAGAGGATCTTAAGCAGGTTCAACTCCCGGTGCAGAGCCCGATGTGGGGCTCGATCTCACCACCCTGAGATCATGACCTGAGCCAAAATCAAGAGTCAGATGCTTAACTGACTGAGCCCCCCAGGAGCCCCTGGACACCAAGTGTTAAACTGGATGCCAGGTGCCCATACTACAGTAGGTGTTAGGCTGGGAGACTAGGGACCTGTGTGCTGAGCTAATTGTGTGCCCTGGGTCATATCACTTAACCTCTCTGGCCCTCAGATTCCACATCTGTTAAATGGTCACAGGTTTCTGTGTGGTTCAGAGGAGATGGTCTGCAAGGCGTGCTTTGTGACTACAAATCAGTGGTGACACCGATGTTCTCTATATTCATTGAGTTGGGTAAACTGAGCTTTCTCTTTCCTGGTTGGCAGAGTGAGGGGTAAGATAGCCTTCGTAGGGAAGGCCCAAGATGTCAGCAGCGGATATTAAAGTTCCTGACAATAGTATACCCTAGAAGCTTGTCTGTCTTCCTCATTGAGTCGGAGAGTACTCACTGAGAGCCTGCCCTATGTGCCTGGTATGGGGTTAGGTGTGAGAGCGTTCTAGGCTTTTTGTTGGGAAGCAAGGCAATCCATACAGAAAAAGAAGTGGGTAATGCTGGGTGAAAACTGAGCAGTATAAGCAGTATGTGCTTTGGCATTTCAGAGGGAGAGTGTAGCGTTAATGACCAGAGAATAAATACTTTATGCAGATAAAGAACGGGAAGCAGCCAAGTCTAGAAGGACAGGTTGGAACTGGGGGAGGGGGTGTGTGTGGCTAAATGTGCCGTGAGAGAAGCCGCAGAGCTGGGCTGGGGGAGGCCTGAGGGAGAGAGACTGCAGTTACAAGCCACCCCTGGCCCTGATTTCTACAGTAACCCAGCTCTGCAGGACTGACCCAGGCCTGGAGGCCTCTTAGGCACCCACATCACGTAAGGGTGTCATAAAGCACTCACCAAGCAAGGCTCTGGCCCCTTCCCTTCCTTTTCCAAGCAGAAAGGCACATCTGTCTTCTAGTAGTCTCCTCTGAAGAGAGACGTGGTCCCACGCCCCTCTAGAATCTGACAAGGAAGGATGGATGAAAGGCTTCTTCTTCCCATCTCCCTGGCTGGGGAAGGGGTAGGGGCGGGGCAGCCACAGTTTGATACGTCCTTGTGTGGCCAACACAGTAAAAGTTGCTTATTGACAACAGTCTAAACATGTGAGGTTGCCAGGTCACCCCTCATGGCTGACTCCCTTGTAACTGGCTCTCAGTCTCACCGGGTTCTCTGGCACCCCCGTGCCACCTCATTCTGTTCCTTCCTCCGCAACATAACATCATTCGTCCCTACCCAAAGGCCGCCCGCCCTCCTGGAGCTGCCATCCATTGTTCTCTTAACAACGCTCTTTGGGAATGGAGGCAACAAGGGAAGTTGCTCTGGGACCTAGGAGGAAGGAAGGAGGGACAGGAATGGAATGGGTGGGTGATGGAAAAAGTGACTCCCAGCCATTCCCAGGGCTTGGGTCTGGAAGGCAGGGCCGTGGTGGTGTTCAGACAAGCACACTGCTCTTTCCCCTCTTCTCAGGACTGGATAATGTTTATTGTGCCTTTTCCTTGCCACTCTAAAACCTCAAGCCCGTGCCTGATATGGAGTACAGATTCCCCAGATTTAGCTGCTGTGCCTCAGTTTCCCAGCCTGACCAAAGGAAATCAGAGAGAGTGTGTCAGATATTCCGTTTGCCCCCCCATCCCTCCTCTGCGCCCTTCTCCACCTACTCTGCTTCCCAGCAGACCTCTTCTAGTGGGCTCCCTTGCCCTCTGGCTTCTCATCAGCCCATGGGAGGCACCCCAGGACCTGGAGGATGAGAGGAGAATGGGGTGGGCACTCATCCCCCTGGCTCACCTACCACTGGGCTGCTGATTGGCAGTTTCTTTGTTCCTCTCGTGAAGGCCCCAGGTCCTGGCAGGTAGCCCTCCCCGGAAGCTCCGGGCCTTGCTGGCTCCTGCTTCCTCCCCCTGGCTTCTTCATGCCACAGACAGGCAGTGGCTTCCAGCTCTTGCCAGCCCCGGGCTGCTTCACCACCCCTAGGTGGTGTCCTTCAACCCTGCCTGTCCCTCTGTGGTTAGTCCCTGTGTGAAACTCTTCTCAGTCACCCCCTTGGGATGCATTCTCTGTCTGCTGCCGAGACCCTGACAGATCCAGAGAATGTCTCCACAATGAGGAAGGAAGGCGGTAGTCTCAGGACTCCTTTGTGGTCAGGGCTCCGGCAGGCTGGCTGTGTGGGTGGGGCAGCGTCCTCGGTGTAATCTGAGACAGACCCAGACGTAGCCCAGCTCAGAAATAGCCAGGCTGAAACCCTCAAGTCAGAGGATGACCACTTCTCTGGATTAAAAAGTTTATCTGTAAAGATGACACACTCTTCCTAGGTAGGTGAACACGTTATCTAGTCATTCATTTCTTAACATGTCTTGGTTTCATCAGATAACAAGCTTGACTTGAAGCTTCATAAATGCGAGGACTGTGTCTTCATTGTGTAGACATGGGTGGCATGGGGCCTCGTGAAGGGAAGGCTTACATAAATATCTAAATATTTGGTGTATAAATTTAACCACCCCATGTTCCAGGTACAGTTCTGGGTACTTGGGATATATTAATGAGCAAAATAGACAAAGATACCCCTCAGGCAGAGAGACAGACAATAAATTATATGTACGTATAATGTCAGAAGATGATGAGTGTCATAGAAAAATAAAAAGAGCAGGATAAAGGAGGGGTGCCTGGGTGACACAGTTGTTTAAGCATCCGACTCTTTTTGGCTCAGGTCTGATTTCAAGGTTGTGGGACTGAGCCCCGCATTGGGCTCCGCACGCAGCACTGACTCTGCTTGGGTTTCTCTCTCCTTCTTCTGCCCTTCCCCTGCCCCCGTCTCTCTCTCAAATGAATAAATAAGTCTTTAAAAAAAAAATGAGCAGGATAAAGGCGGTAAGGGGTGCTGGAGCAGGCGTGATTGAAATTTGATATAGGGTGTTTGGGGTAAGCCTTATTGGGAAGTTGACATTTGAGCAGACCTGAAGGGGTGGTGAGGGATCTCTGCAGCTATTGGAGGAGAGGAAGAGCCCGAGCCAGGGCTCTGTAGCTGGAACCTGCCTGGCACCAATAAGATGCAATCCAAAGCCCAGTGGGTTTGGAGCAGAGTGAGCAAGGGGGAAGTGGTTTGCTATGACATCTTCTTCCTTCCTTTTCTGTGTCTGACCTACATTTTAGGATCTCCCACATCAGCACTTAGGCCCCCAAGGAGGCCTCTGGAGAACCTCGCTGCACCCCCTAACCCAATACGGACTACCTCTGTTCCCATTGCTCTAAGTAGCCAAATCTCCTGTTTCCTTTGTGCATCTGATCTCATGGATGGTTGATAAGGAAAGCAAAGGCTCCTAATCAATGCAACAAATGTTGCTTCTAGGAGTCTTTAAAGTGGATATTTTATAATCAATTCCACAGTGGTGAAATTAATGCAGTGTAACAGTATGAAAAACAACCAGGTACGGTCTGGTCCAAGATGGCGACGTAGGAGGCTCCTAAACTCACCTCTTCCCGGGGACTCACCTAATCTATAGCTACAAGTGGAGCTGTTTCTTCTGAAAGAAATCCAGAAATCAAATCAGTGACTTCTATACATGGGATGGATGAGAAAATACCCCCGTCAAAATGGGTAGGAAAGGCTGGGACAGACTCTTGCCAAAACCCCTACCCCCCACCATAGCACAGCGACATGAAACTGGGAAAGAAATCACAACTCCCAATTTCTCCCTGAGGAGCGAAGGGCTTGGACCCAATATCTTATACCCTAACTTTTAGGACTTCCACTTGAGGGCTAGGGTCCCCAAATACCTACTCTGAAAACCTATGGGACTTGCATCCATAGGACCCACAAGGCTATAGCAAACAAGGAAATGGTCCTCAATGGATACCCCCGGGACTCAGTATGGAGAGAGCAGACGGAAATGTCCACCTCTATATTTCAGAGAAAGAGGCGTATTTGCATACTTTAAAATCTGCTGCCTGAGGGTCAGCCTTCTAATTTAGCACACAGCTAGGGGCTAACTTGTGATCGTCCCAGAGAGCCGAGCTGGGGAGGCTGGCAGGCTTGTCTCTGCGTTCACCCTCGGCCTGCTCCAGGTAGGCTGTGTCTCCTTGGAACGAGCTTGTGCATATGTTTGGGGCTCTGGCTTTTCAGCTGCTACCTAGAGGATGTAGCCCTTGGCCACTTTGATCACTTGGTTCTGGTGGCTAGCAGGGCTTGTGCTTATGGATCCCACAGGATTGTGGCCAAAAAAGAGAAGAAAGAAAGGAAGAAAGGAAGAAAGAGAGGGAGGAAGGAAGGAAGAAGAGAAGGAAATAGTTCTTTTTTTTTTTTTTAAGATTTATTTATTTGTTTTGGAGAGAGAGATAGAGGAGGGCAGACGGAGAGGGAGAGAGAAAATCTCAAGCAGATTCGTCACTGAGCATGGAGCCTGATGCAGGGCTTAATCCCAGGACCCTGAGATCATGATCTGAACCAAAATCAAGAGTTGGATGCTTAACCAACTGACCCACTCAGGCGCCCCCAAAAAGAAACAGTTCTTAACCAGCTATCCTCCTAGGGCTCAGAGCGGACAGAAATGTCCATCTCTCAGTCTTTCTCTGAAGGAGATCTATTTGCATAGTTTAAAAGCTGCTGTCTAAAGGTCCAGCTTCCAATAAGCTTGCATCTAAGTGCTGACTAAAGTCCTCCCCTCTGGGATACTGACAGGTCTCGGCACGCTCTAAACTGCTGGGGGCCACTAAGAACATGGGGCGCCTGGGTGGCACAGCGGTTAAGTGTCTGCCTTCGGCTCAGGGCATGATCCCGGCGTTATGGGATCGAGCCCCACATCAGGCGCCTCCGCTACGAGCCTGCTTCTTCCTCTTCCACTCCCCCTGCTTGTGTTCCCTCTCTCGCTGGCTGTCTCTATCTCTGTCAAATAAATAAATAAAAATCTTTAAAAAAATCGTTAAAAAAAGAACAAAGAAGGTGGCTTGGACAATCACATAGTTTTGAGAAACAATTAAGGGCTCAGGCTTGGCCAAACGATAATGTTCATCTCCTACATGATGCCAATCCTTCAAGACTGGAAGCGAAGCCTGTTTTATCTAATGCACAGAAACCAATGCAAAGAGTCAAGAAAGGTCGAGAAACAGAGGAATATGTTGCAAACAAAACTAGGTATAGAGGGAACATACATCAACACAACAGAGGCTACGGACAACAAGCCCACAGTTGACATCATACTGAACAGTGAAAAGCAAAGGGTTTTCCGTCTAGGATCACAAACGAGACAAGAGTGCCCACTTTCACCACAGTTATTCAACATAGTACTAGAAGTCCTAGCCAGAGCAGTTAGGCAAGGAAAAAAAAAAAGCACCCAGATTGGAAAGGAAAAAGTAAAACTGTTTCTAACTGCAGATGACATGATATTATATATAGAAAATCCTAAAGACTCCACCAAAAAACAGTTAGAACTAATAAAAAAAATTCAGTAAAGTTGCAGGATACAAAATCAATATGCCACTAACCCTTGAAAACATGGGTTTGAACTGTATAGGTCTGCTTATATGTGGATTTTTTTCCTGACAAATACAGTATTGTAAATGTATTTTCTCTTCCTTATGATTTTCTTAATAACATTTTCAATACAGTGAATAATACACATACAAATTATGTGTTAATCAACTATTTATGTTATTGGTAAGGCTTCTAATCAACATTAGCTATTAGTAGTTAAGTTTTGGGGGAGTCAGAAGTTATACAAGGATTTTCAACTGTTGGGGGTCAACACCTCTAACTCCAGCATTGTTCAAGGGTCAACTGCACAAAAATCAGTTAGGTTTCTATATGCTAATAATGAACTATCAGAAAGAGAAACTAAGGGGCGCCTGGGTAGCGCAGTGGTTAAGCATCTGCCTTCGGCTCAGGGCGTGATCCCGGCATTCTGGGTTCGAGCCCCACATCAGGCTCCTCTGCTGGGAGCCTGCTTCTTCCTCTCCCACTCCCCCTGCTTGTGTTCCCTCTCTCGCTGGCTGTCTCTCTCTCTCTGTCAAATAAATAAATAAAATCTTAAAAAAAAAAGAGAGAGAAACTAAGAAAACACTCCTATGTGTGGCATGCCTGGGTGGCTCAGTCTGTTAAGCATCCAATTCTTGATTTTGGCTCAGGTCATAATCTCAGGGTTGTGACTGAGCCCTGCATCGGCCTCCATGCTGGGTGTGAAGCCTGCTTAAGATTCTCTTTCTCCCTCTCCCTCTGCACCCCCACCCCTCTCTAAAAAAGAAGAGAAAAGAAAAGACTCCCATCTGCAATTGCATCAGAAAGAATAAAATACAGCCAGGAGGTCGAAGATCTGTGCGTTGAAAACTATAAGACATTGATCAAAGAAATTGAAGAAGACACAAGTAAATGGAAGGTAGTTCATGTTCATGTATGGAAGAATTAATATTGTTAAAATGTTCATACTACCAAAAGCAATCTATAGATAGAATGCAATCCCTATCAAAATTCCAATGGCATTTTTTACAGAAATAGAAAAAACAATCTTAAAATTTGTATGGAGCCACCTTGCAGAACCAAAGCAATCTTGAGAGTAAAGAACAAAGCTGTAGTCATCGTGCTTGCTGATTTCAAACTATATTGCAAAGCTACAGTAATCAGAACAGTTTGGTATTGGCATACAAACAGGCATACAGATCAATCAAACAGAAGAGAGAGCCCAGAAATAAACGCACACATATTTAGTCAATTGATTTATGACAAAGGACACAAGAATATACAATGAGGAAAAGATAGTTTCTTCAATAAATGGTACTGGGAAAATAAGACAGCCACATGCAAAAGAATGAAACTGACCCCTAACTCACATCATATGCAAAAATCAACTCAAAATAGATTCAAGACTTGAATGTAAGACCTGAAACCATAAAACTTCTAGAAAAAAACATAGGGGATAAGCCCCTTGACATCAGCCTGGGCAGTGATTTTTTGATTTGACACCAAAGCAAAGGCACCAAAAGCAAAAATAAACAAGAAGGATTGCATCAAATGAAAAAAGTTTCTGCACAGCAAAGGAAGACATCAACAAAATGAAAAGTTAATTTATGGAATGGGAGAAAATATTTGCAAATCATATCTGCCAGGGGGTTAATAAGTAAAATATATAAAGAACTCATACAATTCAATAGCAAACAAACAAAATCCACAAAAAAAACCCCTAACTGGATTAAAAATGGCCAGACGAACCGAATAGGTATTTTTCTAGAAAAGGCACACAAATGGCCAACAGGTACGTGAAAAGGTGCTCAACGTCACCAGTTATCAGGGAAATGCAAATCAAAACCATAATGAGATATCACAACACACCTATTAGAATGGCTGTCATTAAAAAGACAAGAATAAGTGTCAGTGAAGATGTGGAGGAAAGAGAATCCTTGTGCACTGTTGGTGGGAATATAAACTGGTGCAGCCACTGCGGAAAATGGCACGGAAGTTCCGCAAAACATTAAAAATAGAATTACCTTTTGATCTAGAAATCCCACCTCTGCGTATCTATCTAAAGGAAAGGAAAACAGGATATTGAAGAGATATCTGCACTTCTGTGGTCATTGCTGCATTATTCACAACAGCCAAGATAATGGGATATATATGTGTGTGTGTATATATATATATACACGTATGTATATATGTACATATGTATACACACAGGGGCTCTATGTACATATGATTATATCTGTACACATGTATATACACACACACACACAGGGGAATACTATTCAGTCATGAGAAAGAGGGAAATCCTACTGTTTGTAATGACATGGATGGATCTTGAGGGCTTTATACTAAGTGGAAGAAGCCAGGCAGAGAAAGACAAAATACTACATGATATTACTTATATGTGGAATCTTAAAGGGAAAACAAAGTGGAACTCACAGAAACAGAATGAAGAAAAGCGGATGCCAGGGGCTGGGGGCTGGGGGAAATAGGGAGAGGTTAGTAAAAGGGTGTAAACTTTCAGGTGTAACATGAATAAGGTCTGAGGCTCTAATGTATAGCATGGTGACTCTAAGTAACCGTAATGTGCTCTATAATTGAAATTGTTAAGAGAGTGGAACTTAAATGTTCTCACCAAGAAAGGAAAAGAAAAGAAAAGAAAAGAAAAGAAAAGAAAAGAAAAGAAAAAAGAAGACAGGAAGAAGGAAGGAAGGAAGGAAGGAGAGAAAGAGAAAGAAAGAAGGAAGGAAGGAAGGATAAATATGTGAGCATGTGGGGTGATGGAGATGTTAATGAACTAGAATGGGGGTCCCTTTTCACGGAGCATATGTCTATCAAATCACCACGATGATGGACACTTTAACTGTCTCACGACTTTTTGTGCCGGTTACACCTTCGTGAGGCTGAAATCGAACAAGCCGGTACCGCACATGCTGCGTGTGTGTCAGTCCGTAGTTGCAAATACAGAAGTCGTTCCTGTTGTGGTCGGAAAAGGAACTTGTGTTGGAATATTTGATCCCCGGGAACCTCGGGGAGGACCAGGGAAACTAGTTTGCGGTCTACCCAGAACCTATCTCCCAGGGCATCAGACAGCCCCCCCCCCCCCCCCCGTCACGCGCGGTGCGTCTCGGGCTGCCCTGCAGGCCCGCAGACACCAGCACCGCCTCTCCAGCGGCCCCCAGACGCCGGGCGCTCGTCTTCTCTATCTCCCGCCCCGACGTGCGGCCCACGCGGTAGCGGCGTCCTTCCTCTCTGTCTTCACCTGCAAGTTGCCTCTGGTTGGTGGCGCTCGGGTCACATGCCTGCTCCCCAGCTACAAAGGAGGCTGGTAAAGCAAGTTCTCCGACTTCTACCTTGGAAAAGGGGAATTCCCCCAACACAGGGAGGGCATTCAAAGTGCTGGGGCGGCGAAAACATGACAAGTGACTCCCTCTGTAAAGCTCTGTGGGGGCTGGGAGGTGAGGGCCCATGACAAGTGACTCCCTCTGTAAAGCTCTGTGGGGGCTGGGAGGTGAGGGCCGGAGAGGGTCACAGCCTCTGTCAGTCTGTGTTCTCGGTGGCAGCCGCCAGAGAGGGACTCTGGTTAACTGAAGTCCGGGGAATTTATTGCAGGGAAGACTGAAGAGGAAAAGTGCAGGGAGAGGGGAAGGGTAAGAGTCATTTATGGAGCGTCTGCTGTGTGCTTTGTCACCTGCATTCTTTCTTTTAATTCTCCTGGCGACCTTGTGAATTAGCTATTGTTGCTTCCTTTCACAGGTGACAAGACCGAGGCTCAGGGAGGTTAAGTGACCCAAGATCGCAGAGCTAGGAAGTAGCAGATGGAGAAATCACATTGAGATCTTTCTGCTTTAAAACCCCCATGCTGTTTCTGTGGTTTAGTTTTCTTTATTTTTATGTGCGTGGATTGTCCAAAATCTCCAAATATTTTTCCGACTGCTGGAGGCTGGCAGAGGCAGGAAGTGGGAGCGGCCCCGGCGGCTGTGGTGGTGGAGGAGGACAGAGGAGGCAGGGGTGTGCCTGTGTGGGCCCTTTGTAGTTAGGTATTTATAAATCTGGACCTTCTCCCTTATAGCAAATATCGGTGCTGTTCCTTCTGGCTCTTAGACTCGGGGAAGGTATCCACGCCACTGTTCACAGGAGCTCATCCAAGAGAGGCAGTGCTGGGGGTCAGGTGAGGCCAGGCCGGCCTGGAAGTGTCTGGAGACTTTGGGGTATACCATATGACCACCCTGCCTCAGGCCTTCTGAGAGGAACCATCCTGAACCAGGGGCCTGTGGTGGGGCTTTGGTGTCAGGACTGTGCCCATAAGGGACTGACCGTAAGGGCTGGGCCTTCTGACAGAGAGGGGACACAAGCAGGAGCCTGCCTAGAAAGGGGGTAAAGGGGCAGCCCACTGGAGAGGTGATCCGGGATCTGGAGTGCCCTGGGTCCCGAGCACTGTCCCCTTCCTGAATTAGAAGGCCCATCGTATGGCTGTTCCTGGAATCCTCAGACACTTCTTGCTGTAAATTCCTTACAAGAATCCCCTCAGTTTGAGATCAAATTGAGTGAGAGAGATTGTGGCAGCCAAGAGATGTCCGAGAACAGTCCCAGATCGCAGAGCCTGATGTGGTCTGTCCTGCCACATTCTCAAGGCCTGTGCCTGAGGCCTGTGGCCGCCCCCACTTGGGTCACTGGTGTCTGTGGTTCATAGGGATGCCTTAGGACCGGAGCCTGATGTAGGGGTAAGATTTGGACCAGAAGCCAAGGAGGGGAGAGAAAGGAAGGGGTAGAAGGGCCATGGGGTGGAACAGTGAATTTCCAGTCATGAAGCCACAACATAGCTCAGTTGTGGGGTGTGTTTTAAGTGGCGCATTACCCATAATAGTCAAAGCACTAATTTGTATTTCAAAGCATATATTTACTTATTTAACTATTTTAAAATTCAAAAAGCACAGAAGGGAATACACAGAAAAATCTCTCTCCTTCCCTCCTGGCAGCTCCCTCCCGAGGCAACTGTTGAAGAATTGTCGGACTCCTTCCAGAACTGTTTTATGCACATACAAGCAGACACGTTGACACGCACATTCTTTCCCCCCACTCATTACATAAATGTTAGCATACTATTCCCATTGTCCTGCACCTTGTTTTCTTCACGTGTGAATCGTTAACTAGCTTCTCCCCTCAAGAGAGTAGATTGGAGGCCAACCCTGGAACAAGGTGGCCCTGGCTCATTTGCATTCTGAAGGGTGAGAGGGGGAGCGGCACCTAGGGAGGGGTTTGTGTGTGCGCGCGTGAGTGCACAAGTGTTTGTGTGCGTTTGTGCGTGCACTGCCAACAAGGCCTATGGGACAGCGTGCAGAGGCCCCACTCAGAAAACCTGGCTCTAGGTCTAGGGTCCCACTACCAAGCTGGGGCCTCTACCCCCCTCAGCTGATTCCTTCCCGCAAAGGGATAACAGGAATAATCCTTGGGGTTGTTGCGGGGTGGACTGAGGACGAGGTGAGAAACAGGCCTGTGAATTGTCAAGTCCTATGAGGTGAGGGGTTATTCTCAGCCTGAGTCCAAAGTGGTTTCCTCCATTTTCCTGAAGGGCAGGTTGGACCTTCTGCTTCCTGCCCACTCACCTCCTCATTTTGAGTTAGTGGCGACATCTCTACCTCAGGGAGTAAATAGAAGGCCTCCTGGGTCTCCCACCCACACCCACCTACCTATTTATTGGCATCTACCCCACCGCACCTCCCTCCCGTCCTCTCTTGGGCACCTGAAACTTGACTCCTCCCCTGCACTCTCCAAATCTTCAAACTCTCTTCTGGCTCCTTCTAATCAGCATTTAAACATGCTCAGACTCTTTGTGTCTTCAAAGGTAAACCCTCCCATGACTCCCTGTCGGCTTCCACTGTTTTCCTCTTCCACTTCAGAGTCAGACTTTTTGAAAGATTTGCTTAGGCTCAGTACCTTCCCCTCGCCCAGTTTCATTCCCTCTTCAGCCCTCGTGTTTCTTGGTCAAATACTTATTGAGCTCTATGTGTCCAGTGCTGTTCTAGACACTCGCATGAACTGACCCTTCGAATCCTCACAACAACAACCCAAAGAGGTAGGTACTACTACGAGCCCATTTTACAGATGTGGAAACCGAGGCTGGAGAGGTTAAGTGTGATGACACTGAGTGCAATCCCTACATAGCAAGTAGATAATTCTGGTTTCAAAGCCAGGCCATCTGCCTCCAGAGCCTGTGTACTTAGCCACGTCACTACCTGCCTCCTGTGGGCAGTGGTCTAGTAAACCAATTTGTGCAAGGTCAGTGACCTCTGCTAAAAAACAAAATCCAACCAAGTAAATTTGAAGGTCTAATTGGCTTTATTAAGTGTTTTATGAATTCGGCAGCATCCTGTCCAGCAGGCAGAGGGGAGCTCCCAGGAATTGTATGATATGGAGGGTTTTTTGGGGAAGGAAGGTGGGGCAAGAATGTTACTAGCAAACGCAAAGATTGTTTCAGGCCAGGTCATCTTCCTTCCTTTATTTATTTTTCTAAGTAATCTCTATACCCAACGTGGGGCTCGAACTTACAACCCCCGAGATCAAGAGTCACTTGTTCTACTGACTGAGCCAACCAGGTGGCCCCTGATCATCTTCCTTTAGGGAGAAGGGCAGGGGGTCTCATTAGGTGGATTTTCTCATCTTCTTTTGAGAGATGGAGAGGGCCCATGTGACAGATTACCTCACTGGAGCTAACTAGAAAATTCCAGATGGACTGATTTAAAATTCCACTCCTGGAGAAGCTGAAACTTCAGTTAAGTTTTGGTTTGCTGTCCTGGGGGCAAGTGGGTTTCCAAGTGTGGTGGACCTGGGTTCACATTCCAGCTCCTTTACCGAGTGCGCTGTGATCTAGAGAAAGTTCCTTGACCTGTTTCTCAGTGACTGAAGTTACCTGAAACCACGCAGCATGATGCCAGTGGGCCAGTGCTCTGCTCTTGGTTCTGTCCCTAACTGTGCTGGGCAAATAGCCTCTCCTCTCTGTGCCTCTGTTCCCCATGTGCGACATGAGAGCAGTAGCCAGAGTGTTTCCGAGGGCACTTCCATGCTTAAGCCTCTTTGGCTTGAGGGATACATCTCAGATTTTACACATTCGACATAGTGGGGACCTTCTCTCCTGGAGGAAGAAGATGGTAATGTTTCCCCCAGCAGTCCTGCACCCACAAGAAAGCAGGCCCCTGGCCACCAGACCAGCAATTAGGGAAGTTGTTTATGCCTCTTAGAAGTTGCTTCAGAATCAAGGGACTCTGGCTTCATCCCACCAGCAGGGAGGCAAGAAGAGGTGATAAGATCCAGAGCTGATAAAACCCAACTTTTGTGCAAAGCTTGTCTCCTTTCAGTTTCACAGGAACCCTGGGGGCAGAGGCTGTGACCACACACAGCCTGCTGGATATGGTGAGGGGTTTTATTAGGGCTCTCCAGGGAGATAGAACCGGTAGGATGCATCTATATATATATCTATGTATATAGATATAGATATATCTAGAAAGGGGTTTGTTTTAAGAAACTGGCTCATGTGATTATGGAGAGTGGCAATTCCAAAATCTGCATGGTGGGCTGTCAGGGTGAAGAGCCAGGAAACAGCCTAGATTGTGGTTCATGTCCAAAGGCAATTGCTGCAGAAATTCTTCTTGCTCAGGGAGGTCTGGCTTTTGGGTCTATTCAGGCCTTCAACTGATTGGACGAGGCCCACCCATATAATGGAGAGCAATCGGCTTTACTCCAAGTCCACCAATTTTAATGTAAGTCTCACCCTAAAACGATGTCACACAAACACCCAGAATAATGTTTAACCAAATATCTGGGTACTGTGGTCAAGTCAAGTTGATACATAAAACTAACCATCACAGGGGACTTTCTGTCTTATTAATCCCTGTGACCTGAGAGGTAGTTACTGGGATCCCTACTGATGAAGAGAGAGAAGAGACTCAGAGAAGTGACAAGGTTAACTTGGGGCTGCAGAGCTATGGTGGCATGCAGTCATCAAGGAGTCATCTCCTCCTTACTGGACCCCAGAATGCTTTCTGGGTGAGACACTTGAAAACCAATACCCAGGTGACCAGAACAGAGCTGTGTGAAGTCGCTTTCGACCCAGATGGAAAGTACACACATGCTTTCACCGGAAGGGATGCGGCTGGACAGCTGAGTCATGCCACCTCTCCCTTTAGGGATCAGATTGGCTTGTTCCTTCACCCCCGTTGTGGAAAGTCCAGGGTCTTCCCCAGGATTTCTCGGACTGCCGGGGGTGGATGCTAGAACGTGCTTTCTTGGTCAACAGGCCCTGAGTTCCTGCCTCTGCCCCGGCGGTGATCTTACCACAACTGACTGGGCAGATCCTGTTTGTCAACCTCACAACTTTCTTCCTTTCTTTCAAAACTCATCTGCTGCCCACACCACCGAGAAGCATCTGTGTGGCAGGCTTTCCTGATGGCCTGTGGAGATGGAGAGGAGTTACAGAGCAGCTGTGAGGGCTACAAATGGGAAACGAGACCATGTCTACAGCCCCAGCTTCCGCTCTCTGTTGCTTGGCATTCCCCCCTTCCTCATCTTCCTTCCTATGCCCTCTGTGGTCATCATCGTCTTCCTCTCAGAAGTAAAATGATCTCCCTCACATTTTCTTTCTCTCTTTTTTTAAAGGATTTTATTTATTTGAGGGAAAGAGAGAGAGCAAGCAGGGGGAGGGGCAGAGGGAGAGGGGGAAGCAGACTCCCCGCCGAGCAGGGAGCCCGATGTGGGGTATGGGGTGCTGTGCTGTGGGCTTTGGAGGCAGACAGGCATGCTTCAGTCCTGACTCCCATCTCCGTCACTTACTGTGTCATTGGGGCCAATTGCTTAAACTTTCTGAGCCTTACTTTCTTCATTTGTAAACATGGGGATCACGACACCTGCATTGGGAGGGCTGCTCAGAGGACAAGGAAGGTAAGCTACGACACGACACGTGCTTTGCAGCAGAGCCCCATGTTCAGGTCAAGGTCCAGGGAACAGAGAGGCTGGCCCTGCCCTCTATAGCCTCTGGCCCTCAGAGAAGTGGGGCCTCCCCTGGCACCCCCACCCTTCCCCCAGCCTGGCTTCTTGGGCTCTTCGAAAAACCTCACCAGATACTATTGGGAGATTTGATCTGCGGTTCCAGCCAAGGTCGCTCACGAAGGCAGTGGGGCCTGTATCCCCGTGTGAGCGCTGTAGGCTCAGACCCTGGAGGCCCAGAAAGCTCATTCATGGACATTGAGATCTCCTGCTTTCCTGAATGACACCCCCAAACAACCCAACCCTAGGCATGGACAGGGGCGCTGCTGCTGTTCTCTGTGTGTACCCCTCTATGTGACCTGGCAAGCTGCACTCTGCGGCAGGCAGTCTCTGTTTAGGCGGGCACCTAGGGTCTCTTAGCCAGTGTTTGGACAGAAGAAGAGGGAAGGAAAAAAGTCAAGTTCAGGGTATCCATTCAATGACTTTTAGGGATACATTCTATGCACCGGGCAGTACCACCTGTAGACCTGGGCCCGGTCTCCACTGCCACCCTTTCCACTCCAACGAGCCCTCTCACGCTCGCTACTCCACGCATGAACTTGACCTGAGGAGCTCTGGGACTCATGACCAAGGGTCCTCCGGGGGCTCGGAGCCAGGCCTCCGGAGGAACAGCCTGGAGTCAGCTCGCTCCTGCTGGTGGGTGTGGGATCACAGAAGGTCGAGTTGCTGGAATGGTGCTGACATATTGATTTTGTGTGACTCAAACTGTTTATCTAGACAGTGGCCCAGAAAAGGAATACTTGCCCAGGACCGCCTTGCCTACCCTGGAGGCGGCCCTAGAGCTGGGCCCTTGCCACACGCTAGCACAAAACAATGTCCTGGCTTCTAGGAGCTTCTATTCTGGTCAGGGGAGGCAAATCGGGGTGACAGGGGCTATGGAAAAAAAACAAAGCAGGTTAAGGGAGATAGCTGACAGCGAGGAGGGCTGGCTGGGAAGTCGTGACCGAGGAGCTGGCATTTGAAGGGCAGCGGGAAAGCTGCCTGTGGATATGCGTGGGGGCCGAACTCTCCGGGCAGAAGGAACAGGAAGTGGAGGCGTGCCCCTGCTTGGCCTGAGCCAGAAGGAGAATGATGAGGATCTCAGAGCCTGCAGGTGTTGGTAAAGCCGGCTTTCACCCAGAGAGGGAAAGCCACTGAGGGGTTTGAGCCGACTACATGATCTGACTTACATTTTTAAAAGGGTGACTGCATTCATTCATGGTCACTGCTGTGAAGTACGTCGTTGTGCAAAGGAAACAATCTAGTAATCCTCTCGCCTGCGATGGCCTCTCGGGCTCTTCTGGCTCTTTGCAGTGATCTACAGTTCCGTTGAAAACATTAGCTACACATCCCTGGATGCGCCCGTGCGGGCATTTCCGTCCGGTAGATCCCCTCCCCTCACTGGCTGCTCCTTCCTGTTCTCCTTTGCCCCTTTCTCCTCCCCTGCCTGACCTCCTGGCCCTGTCCTTGGACCTCTTCTCCTTCCTGTTGTCACTTACTTATAAGTCCTCTCATCCAGACTCGTGGCTTTCCTATCAAGTATATGCTAATGTCTCCCATTTTTAGCTGCCCAAAGCCCCCTCCTGAACTTCATATATTGAACTTCTTTTTTTTTTTTTTTAAGATTTTATTTATTTATTCGACAGAGACAGAGACAGCCAGCGAGAGAGGGAACACAAGCAGGGGGAGTGGGAGAGGAAGAAGCAGGCTCATAGCGGAGGAGCCTGATGTGGGGCTTGATCCCATAACGCCGGGATCACGCCCTGAGCCGAAGGCAGACGCTTAACCGCTGTGCCACCCAGGCGCCCCCATATATTGAACTTCTGACTATGTCTTTCTCTACTTGGCTTTCTAACTCTCGTATCTACAAGTCAACTCCTGATTCCTTCATGCCCCAGACCTCCTCCTAAAGTCTTCCCATATCGGTAACAGGCAACTCCACACTTCAGGCTTCTCAGGCCCCCAACCTTGGAGTCATCCTTGACTTTATCCCGTTAGGTGTACCTTCAAAATGGTACCCGCTTCTCGCTGCCTCTTCCCCTACTGCCCTGGTGGAAGCCAGCATCATCTGTCACCTGGACTTACCCAGTAGTACCCTAACCTGCACCCTCCTCCTTGGCTTCCCTCGCATCCATTCTCCAACCAGAGCGAAATCTTTAAGACGTAAGTCAGATCAGAACACTCTCTCTGCTCAAATCCTGCAATGACCGCCCATCTCATTCAGAGGAAAACCTGCCGTCCCCGGAAGGGCCTATGAGACCACCTGCCCTCGTGCTTCCTTCTGAGCCCCTCTCCCGTGACTCTCCCTTTTGCTCACTCTGCTCCAGCGTTCCTGGCCTCTGTGCAGGCAGGGCCCTTGCTTGCTTTCTTGCTGTGTCGCCAGCACCTAGAAGAGTGCTTGGCACAGAGTGGACAGCTATTTCTCGAATCAATCTATTAATGGATTATTATTATTAGGAGCTAGGTAATCTGAGTCAGATAAAGAGAAAGTTACATCATGGAGCTGAAGGGCCGGGGGAAGGCGATAAGATCAATGATTGGGAGGCTCTGGGTAGGGTTGGGAGATTGTTGCATCTGGACTATGAGAGACAATGAGTTTCAGTGACAGGGAGAGATTGAAGAGTGTGATACCGGGATTGAGTGGAGGAAGGTTCTCTGTTCTTCTACCTCACTGGCTACTTCACCTCCATCTCTTTCGTTGGTTTCTCATCAGTGTTTTGATTTCCCAAAATGGAGTGAAGTAATGAAAAAGTCTAGGGCAGTGTTTTTCAAACGGAGAGACTTTGCCCATTGGTGAATCATAAAATTTAAGTTGGTGGATCTATAAAAATGAAGTCGAACAGAATAGGAAATAGCGGCGCACCCTGTGTGTAGCAAGGGTAAGTATCATATTATAAAACTCTATCTCATTTAGGTAAGTGTGGATGTGGGTATTTATATATGGTGGGTGTTATACTGAGTCACGCGTACGGGTGGGTCATGGACAAGCAAGTTTGAAAGCCACTGGCCATGAGAGTGGGTCAGAGGGTCAGAAAACTGACAGGCCAGGTCATTGGAAGGAGTTTATTGTGAATCCTGAAATCACCAAGACTTTATCGGGGTAGTAGTGGAGAAAAAGATACTTTACCAGGGTCCCAACTCTTCAAGAATGTCCTGGGAGTCCGTAGATGATTGCAATGAGGTGCTGCTTGCTCCTGGCTCTCCGACTTCTCATTCTAATCCTTTCCTGCGTCTATGCAGCCCAGAGCCTGCTGGCTCTTTTTTCCCCCACCAGCACATTCCAACCCACCGCAGTAGCCCTAGCAACCTGCTCCTGACTGCTGGGTCACAGCCCCAGGAGCTGGTTTCCTCACTCATTCCTCCTGTCTCTAAGCACACTCATTAGTGCTCACAGCAGTACAATAGCAAGGTGAACCTTCACTTACTGGGCTCTTCTCTGTGTCCTGTAGCCCCGGCAAGGTACAAATTCCCTTCATTTTAAGGAAGAGAGCCCGGAGTTCCGAGGTTAAGTGACTTGTCCAATGTCACTCAGGGGCAGAGTCAGGATTTGAACTCAGGTCTGTTTTCCCAGGGAAGCCTTTGCGATGCAACCCTGCAGCCTCCCTCAACGGCTGAGTGGTTCACTCTTATAGAGCGTCCTCCCAGCATGACGTTCAGATTTCACGCTCCAATACAGCTACAGATCCCTATATTGAATGCAGGCTGGGTTCTACAATTCTGACACCAATTCTAATGTGTGGGTTTTTTCCCCTACACCAAGAATTCTCTGACACCAGTGGGGCGTCCTACAATTCCACTCAATCCTGACACCGTCCCCCCGGAGACAGCATCAGATGCCACAGGTTGAGGGCTCAGTCCCACAAGACTGGTCCCCCGCTACCGCCCTGCTTCAGACCCCAATCGCAAGCCCAGATTGTTGTTTGTGCCTCTGACTGACTGGCTATCAGTGGGAGGTTCCCAGGATCCCCTCTGTGGATTTGATTAATTTGCTAGAGCTGCTCACAGAACTCAGGAAACCAGTTTACTGCCTAGATTACTGGTTATTACAAAGGATGTTAAGGATATGAATCAACAGCCAGATGAAGAGATACACGGGGTGGGGTTTCCAATACGGGAGCTTCTGTCCTTGTGGAGTTTGGGGCCCGACACAGTGGCACGTGGATACGTTCTTGTTCACCAATGTGAAAGCTCTCCAAATCCTATCCTTCTGGGTTTTTGTGGAGGCTTCATTACATAGGGAAATTGATTAAATCATTGGCTACTGGAGATTAATTCAACCTCTAGCCTCTCTCCTCTCCCCAGTTGTCAAGGGGGTGGAACTGAAAGTTCCAACTCTCCATCACACGGTTGGTTCCCCCAACACCCAACACCCACCCTTGGGTGCTGTTCCAAAAGTCACCTCATTCATATAACCACAGGTGTGGTTGAAAAGAGTTTGCTATGAATATCAAGACACCGTTACTGTTCTTATCACTAAGGAAATTCCGAGGAAGTTCGTAAAGCAGCTCTATGCCGGAAATGGGATACAAATACATATACGAATACATATTTCTTTTTTTTTTAATATTTTATTTTTTTATTTGACAGAGACAGCCAGTGAGAGAGGGAACACAAGCAGGGGGAGTGGGAGAGGAAGAAGCAGGCTCCCAGCGGAGAAGCCTGATGTGGGGCTCGATCCCATAACCCTGGGATCGCGCCCTGAGCCGAAGGCAGACGCTCAACGACTGCGCCACCCAGACGCCCCGCACAAATACATATTTCTTATGATAACTCACAACATCACGGGTTCTCTCACAGAGTTGGAATGTAAACATCAAAATTCTTTTGTTTTTATTTTTATTTTTTAATTAATTAATTTTTAAAAGTAAACTCTACACCCAGCATGGAGCCCAATGCAGGGCCTGAACTCACGGCCCTGAGATCAAGACCTGAGCTGAGATCAAGAGTTGGACGCTTAACTGACTGAGTCACCCAGGCGCCCTAACATCAGAATTCTTGAATGGCTACTGTTTCCACTGAATGCCGGCCTTGTATCCCGAGCTGCACTGGGGTTATAGGGAAAGAGCGAAGGCTGGGCCCCGGCCTTAGGAGGTTACAATCAGGGAACTTGAGACCTTAGAGGTTCTCCACATTCAACAAACAACAAAACTGAGGCTTGAGTCATAATGCAGGAAAGAATTAGAAGCCATGGAGCAAGGATTAAGGGTTAGTCATTTACAAACTCCAAGGTCACTCCTCATCATTTCTTGAAGTTTTCAGTACCTGGTAAAAAGTGTCTCCAACACTATCTCTATAAAATCTTGGTGCTTCAGACTCCAGGTCTCCTGTTTATACCTCCCAGTTTATACCTTCTGCAGGTTGAGACGATGGAAGGACAGCATGGGACATCTATGAACCTGGCTCACAGTGTTAGGGCCCTGCCCAATCACAAGATCCTACCCTACTCCAGGTGTCCAGAGGCCATATGCCCCAGGTGAGGCTGAGACCCTTCCCAGCCCTGGACCTGGACCCTGGGGAATGAGTCTTGCTTAGTCTGACCCACTTTTGGTAATTCCACTCCACTTGCCTGGGTTTAAGAATGAGTGTGTAATCAAAGAGGGCGGTGGGAGGTGGAGCAAAATTGGTGAAGGGGAGTGGGAGGCACAGGCTTCCAGGTATGGAATGAGTAAGTCATGGGGAGGAAAGGCACAGCACGGGGAACAGAGTCAATGGTATTGTACTAGCCTTATATGGTGACAGATGGCGGCTACACTCGCAGTGAGCACAGCATGACGTATAGACTTGTCAAGCCACTATGTTGCACCCTTGAAACTAATATAACATTGTGTGTCAACTGTACTTCAATGAAGAATTTTTTTTTTTAATTTTTAAGAAGTAAGAGTATTGGGGAAAAAAAAAGAATGAGTATGCAATCCATTTTGCCCAATGAGATGTGAGGGGATGTCTTGAGGGAATTTGGGGAATAATTTTCATGTTTAAAAAAAAAAAGACAACAGAAGAAATACTTTCTCTTCTATTATTTAAATATAGATGTTGGGGGAGGAGGTGAAGCCTTGAGCTGGTATAGGCAGCTGGTGACCACTCAGGGACAAACTCCAGGGCGAAAGCCGGTGTGCTGAGGCGGGTCAGCCATGGAGCTGCTCTACCTCTGAATTTCCTGTACATGAGTAAGTTCCTCACTGGTTAAGATTTTTTGAGTTCAGCCTCCCGAAACTTGTAGCCCAAAGCATCTTAACCAGTTAAGGTAGAGTGTGGCATCAGGTGGCCTTGCCTCTGAGTGCTGCGGAAGGTCAAGGAAAGCAGGGGTCAAAGGCAGCCAGCGCTGTATGCTAGCGACTCTAACAGATAAACCGGGAAATCTGGGTTTGAGGCAATACAAACTATTTTTCCCCGTGTGTGTGTCACTGCACAGTTCCAACAAGGCGGACTTTTCTGTGGTCATTCGGGGACCCAAGATCCTTTCTTCCTTCCTCTCTGTCCTTGGGATTCAGCCGCTAGGTGGGCGTCGGGAACGCACAACTGCATCTTAAGCACTGTAGGCTGGAAGTTACACTCATCACTTGTACTTTTACTGCATTGGCTAAAAGTAGCCACACAGCCTCTCGTGGGTGCAAGGAGACCCGCAGGGCAGCCCCTCCCTTCCAGTAACAACTGTGTCCTCCACGAGCGGAGTAAGGACATCTGAGAGTCAGCGGGCCCTTTGGGCTGGAAGCTATGATGGTGGGGTAATGAGGGTCTGGGCTGGGCCTTGAGCGGGGAGGGACCCGGTGGTGGCATTCAGTGGTAGTGGTGGGCACAGTGTATATTAAGGGAAAAAGCTGATTCAAAGGGGACTTAGTTGGGGTAAGACCTGCATTTGGGGTGGAGAGGGAATGAGACCAGAATAAAGAGGGCCTTGCATGTCTGGGTTCCCCAGAATTGGGTTGGGCTGTTACACAGATGGGCTCTATCTGGGTCCCTACCTGTTAAGCATCGGGATTCAGGATGAATCCCCCAATATTCCATGGCATGGATAAAGGAACAGTAGACTTTATTTATTTGGAGTGGTGGGAAAAAATAAAATGTACAAGCCCAGGGTCAGCAAAACTAAGTTGTCATGTTCTAATAAAAAGACCCTGGCCCTTTTCATAGGGCAAATACAAAAGCAACCTTGTCAGTGAGAAAGCCCACAGGCTGTTGGGGCCAGCCAGTCTGGATTAGGGTGCTCCTTGTCGGCAGCAGAGGACAACTGTGGGTCCATGGGATGGTCAGTTGTGGAAAGCTGAGTTTGGGGCAGTCCCCCCCCCCTCGGAAAAGGGGACTCCTGATGCCAATGAGCTCTGTGTCCATGTAACATTATGGGAGGGGTCAGAGCCCTCGGATTCAGTAATACCAGGGCTACTTATCGTGCACCACTATGTGCGAGGCACTTTCTGTTTGCACTTAGTAGGCCCAACAAGCAGGGCCCATGGGTTGTAACCTTACAGCCACTGTCTTTTGTCTCACCCTGTTCTTAAATTGCGTTTAACGGAAGCGGTTCATCTTGGTCCAGGACGGATGTGTGGCAGTCTTAGGACTATTCTGATGACTTTTAGGGTAAAGTCCTACAGCGACTTTGAGTTGCAAAACACAGTTTTCGTTCCAGAATTACAAGGTTTAGTCACAGGTGATAGTCAAAGCTTCCAATTATAGTTAAAGTTGTGGCTGCTTTCCTTGTGCTTGGAAAGGAGTGTGCCCAGCGTTTCCTTTCTTGCTCACTCACCTCTGCTCACTTAACTGCATTTTCTGAGCTCTCAGTTGGAGAAGGTTTTAGTTATCCCAGGCCAGTGAGCAGAGGCATAGAATCAGCCTCTCCCCAGCGCTCCGGGCGCCAGCAGCAGTGGGAACATGGCCCCTCCTCTAAGCTTCTTCTGGTTATTACTTCCGCATTCCCTCCTTCTCTTTTGTGATTTTTCAGAAAAGATGTGCTTAACCAACTCCCTGTATTCAATTCTTTCTGATGAGTTACCTATTTTAGATTCTGTCTTCTTGGTCAGACTCTGATTATACATTGGTTATTTAATGATATACAACCAGCCACAACTGAAAAAAGATGCAAATTATATTAAATATAACGGTCAATTATTTGTGGAGAAAATGATGTCACATTTGATTCTGTGAGCCAGGGTTTAATAAAGTACTGCTCTCCCTGGGAGAGATTTGTACTGAACTGACTGCTATGACCTTCCTTCTCTGCCTCTGCTTTTAACCCCGAGGGTGCCTAATAAGTCATTCATGGACCAAACTATGAATACACCTTCCATTACATCAGCATCATCAGTAGGATCCGGGAGGATGAGATGAGGGACTCCACTCTGGTCCAGAAGGAAATGAGGGGAGCAGCCTGATATAAAGGGTGGTGGCCACTGAATTTGAGTTGAGGTTTTTCTAGGGCTAGTGGGGGCAGGAGACATGGCAGAAGAGATAAGAAGATGTTCCCTTGGGTTTCTCTTGATATCATGGGGTTGGATTTGTTTTCAAGAGATTCAGAGGATTCCTAACTTTAATTTGCTGAATATCATCTTTACATTTCATCTTCATTCTCCAGTTCCTTTAATTACTGATAACTCCTTTAAAAAGGAAGAAAAATGGACCAAGGAGAGTTTGCTTCTCTTTATTTCCAAACCAAAGCAAGGTAGTTCAGTAAATGCCGTTGCCTTTGTCCAAATGTCAGAATAATTGTCCGTTGTTTCTTCCACTCCTCATTGTTTCATTGGAGTTGCGTGCTCATGCTCCTTCTCCCTCCTCTGCATCCCATCTCTCCTCCTCCTCTCTCCCTCTCCCCTCCTCCTCTTTCCTCTTCCATCTCCTTCTTTTCCTTCTCATCTTCTTCCCTCCCCCTTCTCCTTCTCTTCCCTTCACTTCCTCCTCCCCCTTCCTCTCCTCCTTCTCCATCTTCTTTTCGCTAATGCTTTTCACAGACTTTGTTTTATGTGTTCCACAGTTTTGGTCAGAAGCTTCAAAAATTTTACCACATTTAGTGCACTCTTAAACAAAGCTATAAGTTTACCATCAACCTTTACCAAAGCTGTATCATCCCACATGTCAGAATCGTTACTCTGAAGGCATACAAATTGGCAAGGAAGAAGGAAAACTCTCACTATATGCAGATGATATGATACTGTATGTAGAAAACCCTAAAGACTCCACCAAAAAAACTACTAGAACTGGTAAGTGAATTCAGTAAAGTTGTAGGATACAAAAATCAATGTATGGAAATCTGTTGCATTTCTATACACTAATAATAAAGCAGCAGAGAGTGAAATTAAGACCAATAAGATACACCAAAACCAATAAAATACCTAGGAATAAACTTAACCAAAGAGGTGAAAGACCTGTACTCTGAAAGCTATAAAACACTGATGAAAGAAATTCAAGATGATGCAAAGAGAGAGAAAGACATTTTGTGCTCATGGGTTGGAAGAACAAATATTGTTAAAATGTCTACACGACCCAAAGCAATCTACAGATTTAATGCGATCCTTATCAAAATACCAACAGCATTTTTCACAGAGCTAGAACAAACAATCCTAAAATTTGTATGGAACCACAAAAGACCTCAAATAGCCAAAGCAATTTGAAAAAGAAAGACAAGGGGCGCTGAGTGGCTCAGTCGTTAACTCCCAAGGTCCTGAGATCGAGCCCCGCATTGGGCTCCCTTCTCTGCTGGGATCCTGCTTCTCCCTCTCCCACTCCCCCTGCTTGTGTTCCCTCTCTCACTGGCTGTCTCTCTCTCTGTGTCAAATAAATAAATAAAATATTTTTAAAAAATTCAAAAAAGAAAGACAAAACTGGAGGTATCACGACTCTGGATTTCTTTTTCATTTTTTAAAAAATATTTTCAAGAATTTTTATTATAAATCAAAACAGGGAAATGGGATAACAGTTGAAAGAAGCTGTGGGGTCTAAGATGGGATTTATTTTTAAATATGAGAGTTTTTTTGTGACTGTATGTTGATGGGAGTGAAAAGGGTAAAAAAATGAGAGTCCACAGCTTTCTGTGAATGAGCACAGTGGACTGGAGCAATGTATTGATGTTGGCTGTCCTTGGGGCAAAGAGAAATCCATTCATTATAACGGGAGGGGAGGCAAGTGTAAGGGCATATTTGGTAAAGGGATGGTGGGGAAGAAGTGGAGGAAGTGACATACGAGATGAAATAAAATGACTATTTCTCTATAGAAATGAGTCAGAGAGGAGACAGAAAATATAAGTGTGTTCTTTGAGAGAGCAGGAGATCATCAGAAAAATATGGTAAGATAGTTAAGGACCCAGTTGAGATCTGTGGGTAGAAATTCAAATGGTATCAGCCAAGTTGTTCACTGCTCAGATGTACATGTGGTGTAAGTAGAAATCTAGATGCAATGAGGGTTGGGATATTGCTAAGAGAATACAATAGAGAAAGAGAAGTCAAGGGACAATTCCAGATTTCAACTTATATTACAAAGGGTAGTAATTACAACAGTATGTTACTGGCATAAAAATAAACACATAGATTAATAGAATAGAACAGAAAGCCCAGAAATACATCTGCAATTATATGGTCAATTAATCTTTGACAAAGGAGGAATGAATATACAATGGGAAAAAGACAAATGGTATTCAGAAAAGTGGAAAGCTATATGCAAAAAAATGAAACTGAATCGTTTTTTTTCACCATACATAAAAGTAAATTCAAAACAGATTAAAGACATAAACATGAGACCTGAAACCATAAAAATCCTAGAAGACAGCACAGACTGTAATCTCTCTGACATCAGCTATAGCAATATTTTTCTAGATGTGTCTCCTGAGGCAAGGGAAATAAAAGCAAAAATAAATTATTGGGACTACATCAAATAAAAAACTTCTACACAGTGAGGGAAACAATCAACAAAACTAAAAGGCAACTAACGGGATGGGAGAAGATATTTGCAAATGACATATCCAATAAAGGATTAGTATCCAAAATATACAAAGAACTGATGCAATGCAACACCCAAAAAACAATCCAATTAAACATGGGCAGAAGACATGAACAGACATTTCTCCAAAGAAGACATCCATAAAGCCAACAGACACATGAACAGATGCTCAATATCACTCATCATCAGGGAAATGCAAATCGAAACTACGATGAGATATCACCTCATACCTGTCAGAATGGCTAAAATAAAAAACTCAAGAAACAACAAGTGTCGGTAAGGATGTGGAGAAAAAAGAATGTTCTTGCACTGTTGGTGGGAATGCAAACTGGTGCAGCAACTCTGGAAAACAATATGGAGGTTCCTCAAAAAGTTAAAAACAGAACTACCCTATGATCCAGGAATCACACTATTGGGTATTTACCCCCAAAATACAAAAACACTAATTCAGAGGGATACATCCACCTCTACGTTTATTGCAGCATTATTTACAATAGCCAAACTATGGAAGAAGCCCAAGTGCCCATCGACTGATGAGTAGGTAAAGAAGATGTGCCATATATATATATATAGAATATTACTCAGCCATAAAAAAGAATGAAATCTTTGCAACAACGTGGGTGGAGCTAGAGAGTGTAACGTTAAGTGAAATAAGTCAGTCAGAGAAAGACAAATGCCATATGACCTCAATCATATGTGGAATTTAAAAATTAAACCAAAGAGCAAAGGAAAAAAAAAAAAGAGAAAGAGACAAACCAAGAAATAGACTCTTAACTATAGAGAACAAACTGATGGTTACCAGAAAGGAGGTAGATGGAGGGTTGGGGGGAAACAGGGGATGGGGATTAAAGAGTGCACTTACCATGATGAAAAATAACACAAAATGAAAAAAGAAAAGAATAGTTACTCTGGCCTGCATGCCAATGAGTAGCCTCTAACTCCTCATGGAAGTTCATGGAAGTTGCTGCCACCCAGCACCACCATGGCAAGAAGGCTCAGGGTCATGTAACCAGTGTTTAGATGGATCCATAGAAAATTTGCACCTGGCACCCCACTGTGGAATCTTATATCTACTGTATCTTGATGTCTGAGTTGAAACTTCCATGTTATCATCCTGTTACATACAGATTAACATTTTAAGATTGTTTTAAATTAATAGACCTTATTTGTTGAGCAGTTTTAGGTTCACAGGAACATTGGCTGGAAAGTACAGAGCTCCCAAATACCTCCTCCTTCCCTCTGCCCCTTACACATATAACCTCCCACACCATCAACACTGGCTTCAAAGTGGTGCATTTGTTACAACTGATGAACCAATGCTGACACATGGTCATCACTCGAAGTCCATAGTTTACCTTGACATTGTACATTCCCTGGGTTTTGACAAATGCATGATGCCATGTCTCCACCATTACATACAGTATCATACGGAATAGTTTCACTGTCTTAAAAATCCCCTGTTCTCCGCCTATTCATCCTCTCTCCCTTCCTAATGCTTGGCAACCACCAATCTTTTTACTGTCTCCTCAGTTTTGCCTTTTCCAGAATGTCATATAGTTGGAATCCCATAGTGTGTAGCCTTTTCAGATTAGCTTCTTTCACTTAGCAATATGCATTTAAGGTTCCTCCATGTCTTTTCACAGCTTGGTAGCTCACTTTTTTTTTTAACCCTTTCAATTTTCAAAACTTCCTTGTGAGATATGTTGTATCAGCTCCTACTTACACATGAAGAAACCAAGGTCCAAGACCATGCTAGTTGAATGCTAGAACGTAGATCTGTTTTAGAGTCTCTCTCTGACCTTCCCCCATAGCCAATGGGCTTCTCTAGGCTTGACTGAGCTTTGTGGTCCTGGGCAAGTCACTGCCTCTTTTCTTTGGCCCTCAGTGTCCCCATGTGTTAAGAATAGGGAATACTCCTCATGTTTCCCGAACTCCCAGGGCAGTGTGGAGGGTCAGGGGGACAGCCCAAATCCTTCTATGAGGTCTGTGGGTACCAGCGACTGTCCTTGCAGGGTGTGTTGGAATAGCCCCCCTGGGTCCCTCACTGCCTTGCTTGGCTAGGTCAGTTCTGTCTCCTAGAGCCCTGCAGGGTAGTAGAGATTCCACATTGGGATAAGATCTGATCCTGTCTGCATTGCTACAGGGGAAGCAGATGGTTTGGGGAAATCTAATTTAAAAGTAAAGAAATTGAATTAGCTCTCCAGGGGTCTGCTGGCCTACACTTGAGTAAAAACTATTACATTAGCTTCTCAGGCCTCTCCAAGCCAGCATTAAAACTGAGGGTGGGTGGGGCGGGCCGAGGGGACGAGGAGAGAACTTAGCTCGGGTGGGGTAAAAGTCCTCAGCCTCTGACGATCCCTGGCTTGGGACTCATGAACCTGTAGTGGCCTCTGCCATTAACTTTCCATGGTTCATAGACCTCTCTGTAACTTCCCTTTCTCAGAGACACACACATAAAATTCTACCTTTCTTGGAGTGTGGTCACACTTAAGGATAACATCCTCACCAGGCATATTTACTCTGAGAATTCCAGTGAGATCCCCTTGGGGTAAAGACTCTGAGGCGGGGCTCATCTAGGGTGGCTGACCTAGGCATCCTTGAGCCAGTTAGCTCTGGCCAGGAAAGTTGTCCCGGGGAGTCTTTTCTGCTTAATTTCCTGCGCTTGGAAGGCCATCCAAAGGGCATCCTGAACATTAACACTGCTCCCTTGGCCACAACCATGGGACCAGGGAAGGGTGTCCTGACAAGAGATGCTAATGGGGATGCTTCTTATTGGATTGTGCCAAACTAGTCATTAGACCCTTTCTGCTAAGGGAGCTTGAGTGTGAGAGGCAGGGAGAAGCAGAGATGCATTTGCAGAGGTCTATTAGGCCTGTTGCACCATCCAGGCTAGAAGTGCCAAAATGCAGAAGTTGTGGTATGGCTGCTGAGATGCTGAATATCCTTTCAACAAACCCTATTATTTAAGGGCTGGGGTGCTCTTCTCCTTGCATCTTGGAGAGCCCAACAATGGCACTGAGTATGGAAAAAATGTAACAGTTTAGGATATAAAACATTTTTTTGAAATATTTTGGGGTTGCCCATAGAAATATTCATGGTTCCTATTACTTTCTTTTTCAGAGGTTCTCCCCTCACTCTTGCCCACCCCCCATAATGAAAAGAAAAACACATATATAGAGAGCACTGGTTCCTGATGGAGGGGCAAAGGGCAGGCAGCACCACTTTGGCGTGAACATTGAGTTAAAAGCAATCAAAACCTAGCAAATTCAGGGAAAGCTCTCTACCTTCCCCTCAACTGACTGCATGTCCCAGGAAGAGCCCTATTACAGAGATTCCTCTTTACCTAAGACACTTATCTATGTAATAGGGCAACCTTTGTTTTCCAAACATCTCCTTTCACCTTCCTAGTCTTTCTCCAACCCTTTGTATCCTCAGAACTTTACCCCTCTCCTTAGCTCATATAAACATCATATTGCCTGACTGTCTTTGGAATTTCCATGTCTGTGTGGATTCCCCATATGTATGCCATTAAATATGGCTTTCTCCTGTTATAATCTGTCTCATGTCCATTTGATTCTTAGTCCAACTGGAAGGACCTTGAAGGGCAGAGAAAATTCTTCCACCCCAACATGGAGTATTTGCTTGGAGACTTACAGCTCCACGTGATTTTAGAGATGGGAGGGATGTAGGAGTTCCTCAAGGCCCACTGGTATAGGAATTGGCACACCCCATCTCCAGCTTCTCCCGGAGCTTTCTTCACACTTTGGGGCCCTCTACTCTGTTGGACAGCCCCAGGTTCTATGCAGTTTTCTTTTTATTAAGCCAACATCTGTTCCCTGTGAATTCCACCATGAGTTCTCATTGCGGCCTCTGGGACCACATATGTCCCTGGTCCTCCTTAGAGTCCTTTAGAAATTTGAAAACCAAGATTGCTGTATTGTAGGTTTCCCCCAGCTGGCCCAGGTTAGAATCCTTTGGTCCTTCACTCTCCTCTCCCTGACATGGTTTTAGGCCCCTCCCCAATGAGGTCTCCACTACCTCCAGGTCTTTGTATTTGGCTCTCTTACTTTTTGAGGAGAGACCTGATGGGAGCATCATACTGCCCTGGGGCCTGACTGCTGCATCTGTGGTGGCTTTATTATCTCTCTCCATCTGAACACCTACCTCTTTGGATGGCACCCATGGCAGCCTCAGCTCACAGTTTTGGCTTCTTTTAAGGATGTGCTAAGCTACATTTCCTTGTCTTTTTTTTCAAAGGAAATTCTTTCTTAATCCTGCATTTATGTAATGAGTTCTTCCAATCAAGTGGTTCCAGTATGTTCCTGTTAAATTTCTTCCTATGATATTAATCCTGGAGGCACCACTATGTGAAATGTGCAAAAAGACTAGAGAAAGAATTGGATTCAAATCTGTATCCAATATATTAACTGTATGATCTGGGGGCAAATGCTTAGCTTCTCCAAACCTCAAGTCCTCCAACTTTAAAATGGAATAAAATACCCATAACTCATTTGTCCCTTTCCCATCTTCTTTTTAGGTTGGCATAATTAAATACTCATGTTCTCAGCCACCCCTGTAGCTGAGTACTCATGGGACAGATTTTGGTTAATGATGCACAAATGGAAGTCAGCTTCTGAGCTTTTGGGGAAGCTTTTGCATTTTAGATCAAAGGGGTACTTGTAGCAAGGATTTGCCTCTAACTTCCTGCTGTGAATGTAGAGATGGTTGGAGCTGTGGCAGCTACCTTGTGACAAAGGGAAGCCAATCACAGAGATGCCATCTTTGCCAGTGCTTAGTTGCTAAACGAACACCCGTGGTTGCCTTCAGACTTAATGCATAAGGGAAAAAACCCTATTACCTAGCCAGCCAAACATGCACTTAACTTATTCTTCAGCTACAAGTGTAAGGATGAGGAGCTGTGTTAAAACATAGTATGTAGACTGCTTGATTTCATTCACTTATTATTTATTCCTGTTAAGATATATCCTTTGGGTGTCATAATCCATGATTCCAGATCCTGAGATCTCTTTGAACTATAATTCTGTTACTCACATTACTGGGTATTCCTCAGAGCTCTGTGAAACTTATAATATTTAATACTATTCCCAGTTATTTAAAACATTGACCAGATTGGGCAAAACAGGGTGCCGCCCATCCCCAGCCCACCAACGAATCTCTCCCCTTGTATGGGAGTGCTCCCCCAGCTACGGATCTGCCTGATTGTGCTGTAAGACCACCCATACTACTCCATCCTGTGCCCAAGCAGCTTGTGAGCTGCCCTCATTTTCAGTGAAACAAAAACACACGGCCCTTTGGGAGTGTCCTAATGCACTAGTTAAAACTCCTTCCGCGGGGAAATTGTAACAGCACGGAAGGAGTGCCGGATACCTGTGGTCTTGCTGCCACCTTGGCACCACTCAGCTCCACTAGAGAAGGCGTGGAGTTTGGGGATTTTAAAGCACTTTCAGTCCTTGAAGGGTACCAGGTAAAGTAATAACCTTTAATAACCTTTACTATCCACCTGTTTATATTCGCATTTGCTGCCCGTGTACTGCCTTTCCCAGTTGAACAAGAGGCTGACACACCCAGTTGTGTATCCATTCCTCTTTTGCCCAAGAAGGTTCTTTCTGGACCCATAGCTATTATTGCTATTGGCAGTCTATTACCTTTTTGTGACCTAAAACTGCCTAAAGGCCTTTGTTCCAAAAGCCCTTCAGGCCCTGAGAGTTGTGGCCCATCTTGGTTTTGGCTTAGTTGCAGAGCTTCAACTAGCCCTGTCTACCAGGAGTCAGGGTGAGCTCGTTGGGCTGGACTGAGGGCAGCGTGGACCAGCTGGCTCCTTTCTGGGTGTCCGCCAGCTCTCAACGGTCCCTCCTCTTCTGGTCTTAGGTTCAGTCTATAGGTCAGAGGGTGGCTGAGTCTTTACTACACGTACCCCTCCACTGAAGTCAGGGATAGATATTGCACTGAAATTTCTCCCTGGAAATTTCAAGTGAGGCTACTAGAGGTTGTCTGCGTAAACTTGGGGGTTGAACACCAGCCCTTTTTCCAACCCATGTGGACTGAGTAGCAGAGACAAGTGGTCTCTTTGGAGAGCAGAACACAGCACCCAGAAGTGCAAAGCTGCAGAAGTTCCTAGTCCATGGTTCCAGAAACTTCCTACGGCTCAACTGTATTTCCACTCTTGGGTTCCGGGAGACACCACTTGTGTTCTTAAGCTTTAGCTTAAGCTAGCCAACTGGCCCGTTATTTATGACAAACTGAGAAGACAGGGTATAACCCCGAGGTATTCCTCGATTTAAGTAGCAGCAAATCCGTTATACTCTGACCCCATCTACTCGTCAGCAAAGCAGCAGAGTGGAAAGTCCGTAGACGGAAGCTGCATTTCCTAGAGGGAGCTGGCAGTCACCAACAGGGCAGACACTAGAATTCATCAGGGATGGTGATGCTGACTTAAGACGGGCTCGTTCACACTTTCATAAGAAGAACAGTGGATCTGCTATTTCCACATTGAAACAGTACAATTAGCCCGCAAATGCTTGGATCAGTAAGGTTCCTGGGGCCACAGAATAGCAATGAGACACAAGCATGCTAACCCTGGGCTTTTCCCCTCTCGCATGGGAGGCCTGAAAGGCAATGAGGCATTCTGCAGCTCACACAAAACGGTTGCTTTTTTGCTGGCTCATGTCAGCTACTGCAGCTCCTGGCCTGTGTGTGTTTAGCTCCAACACATAGGGTCCTGGACTCTGCAGGACCCACACCCCCATCAGAGGAACAAGAATTGACACAGATTTGTCTGTCTTCGTGGGTGCTAGCTCATGCTTGGGTTCTGGCCTTTCTCGCTCTCCCCAACTACATCCAGCTGTCCTTCCTGACTGCCCCGTGACCACATGGCTTCAAGTTCCAGTGTCTGATGCAAAGACAATGGTCTTAAAGAGACTGTGGAACCAACTCTAAAGATTGTACAAGGTCAAATCTGGACAGCAAATTACACACACACACACACACACAAAATGTAAATTACAATATATACAATATTTAACATTTAATATTCTGCCTCCCTAATCAAATGCCCTCATTTATTCAACCAACAAATATTAACTGCCAACAAATATTTATTGAGCCCCACGCACTAGAGACGGTGGGTTCTGGGTGCTGGGGGTAGAGCAGTGAATAAAACAAAGTCCCCTGCCATCAGAGAGGTCACATTTACTGCTGTCTTCCCGAGATACAGCCCGATGCCCCAAGAGTCATGGGTTCTAGTGTGGACTCTATTAACATCTGTGTGGTCTTGGATCAAAATTCCTTCCTCTTTAGCTTTCTTCATTAGCCAAGTAGGGAGACCAACTTTCCGACCTATTTCTCATATAAATGCTGTTAGAAGACATTTGAAAAATAAATAGCTTTAAAAATAAAAAGGAAGCAAAAAACAAAAGCCAGTCCAGGATATTGTCATCATTTATTATGTATCAAATTGTCTTCAACATAAGTTACAACCTGATTAAGTTTGATAGACATTTTTTTACCTCTTTAAAGACAAAAAAAACCTCTCTTTATGTACAATATCTTTTGTCTAGAGTCTAGCAAATATAGTACCTTTCATTGCAGGATTTCTGCTTAACATAATAAGCAAAAACAAACAACCAAAAAAATATAAACCAAAGCAAACCAAATCCCCAAATCGCTCAACTACAAATACCAATATTGAATAAAGCATTAAAAAGACAAACATGGAATAACTTTTTTGTTTAGAAATGCAGAATGAATACTAAGGTTAGTGGCAAAAAAAAAAAAAAAAAGTCAAAAAACAAAAACAACACAACACCAAAAAAAACAAAAACAAAAACCAAAACCCAAAAACAAAAACAAAAAAAACCCCAAAACACAAAAAAAACCAAAACCCCAAGAAAATAACCAACAATCTTTAGGGGTGGACTTTCCTGCTCAGGGGTGCAAGCTGACTCTAGACCATCTCTCGGCTCCTGCGGATCGCACAGCACAGGATCATACTGAAGATCATGCCAAATATCTAGAAGAGAGATGGAACATGAGGAACCGAGCGGCTCTGCTGAAGCGAGGGGGAGGGAGAGGAAAGACGTGAGTCACTCGGGCCAAGACAAACAAGAACAGCGACCACAGGGCCAGGCATGCTGAAGGGTGCCGAAGGAGGAGAGGTGGGGCTGGGTAATGGGAAGAGTCACCGACTGCTGGGATTCCGTGGGTCTGTGGCCACTTGCTCATGTCAACTGCACAAGCCACTTCCCCGAGGAAACTTCCAGAGTGTGACATATAAGCTCAGAGCTAAATTTAATGCTCAATGCCAGATATTCCAGTGATCCACACAGGCCTGTACTTTTCATCTATGTGTGTGTCTGTGTTTTATATTCCATTTAAAAAAGTACTGTTATGGTTTTTACTGAAAGTAGCCTCAAGCCTTTCTTAGGTGTAAAGAACCACTAAGAAAGGAAGCAGTTCTCACTTCTGGGATAGTCTTACTGGCGCAGAGGAGGGCTAAGTCCCCTACCTGGTTCTTATCACTCCCTCTTGGGGCAAGTGGGGGTGACCCTAGGGAACCTTGGTTGCCCTTAATGGTTTCCAGGGGCTGATTAGCGGGACAGCAGATTATCTGAAGCCTGGAATCTTCGTTCTGGCTGTCCACCTTTTCAGACTATGGTGTGTGTGTATGTGTGTGAGAACAATTCCCATCCATGTAACTTTTACTGAACTACTTTCTTGGGGAAAAGAAAAGCAGGTGCATAACAAAAACTTGTCCTGAAGATTATCCCAGGATAACTAACAGGTCTGGGTGACCTACGCCCTCGTTACTCAAAGTGTGGTCCATGGACCAGCAGCACCGGCATCACCTTTCAGTTACCCCTGAACCTTAATGGTTAAGACAACACATTCTGGAGACACATGGAGCTCAAATCCTAGATGCTTCACTCATGAGCTCAGAGGCTTTGATCAGCTCAACCTCTCGTCTCTCCACTTCCTAGTCTGTAAAAGGAGAATACCCACAGCTCCCACCTCATAGGTATGGTGAGGATTACATTAGTTGTGCCTGGCCAGAGGGTGTGCTTAACAGATGTCAACCACTAAGACGATCATTCCCTCCCGGCGTCCTCAATACTCACCATCACCACGGCAATCCCGATGCCCACCGCGCCGATGATGTGGAATTTGTTGTGAAAGACCTCTTTTATGGCCTCAGGGCAGGGCTGAGGGGGGCAAACCAAGACTCAGGTCACATACAATTCCTGCTCCAGTGCGCCTTCTCCCTCCCACAGCACCTGTCTCATGCCAGGAGCACTGGGGGTCCCAGAGAAAGGGCTGGGGACAGGAGTGCCCAGGTGTCCTGGCTGGTGGACGGAAAGGAGAACCGAGGGATATGGAGTTGGGTCCCTCAAGTCCGGGTAAGAAATAAGGGAAGGAAGAAGGGTAAGCTCCTGCTTTGGGGTCTAGCTCAGATCAGGCCATCAGGTTACTTTCGATTATTCTGAAATCTGGACATTAGCTCCAGCTTCCAATCGTAAGCTGTTGATATATCTAAAAAGTGAAGAGTCCAGAATTCAGAGCACACCCGTCCTGCTGGCTTGAGGGCTGGGGGAGGCAGCACGTGAGGCAGCAGCAGGCAGCTCCAGGGGCCCAATCATTGCAGGTGGCTAGAACACTTTGTTATTTCCCTGGTCTGTTCCTTGCTCTGCTGCCCCTGAGGAAACAGAGGCCCCAGGGCCGGGGAGAAAAGAGATGGCCACCGCGGGGCCCTCTCACAGGTGCAAGAAGTAGTTCTGAAGCCCTCGCGTGCCTGTCCCCCCAGAACGAGACGGCAACAGTTCACTTCAGCCCTGGCGGGACCTGTCCAGAGCAGCCGTGCGGGGATGCGAGTTTACCTTCACGGTGATGGTTGACAGAACATCCTTCTGGGGGCAGATGTCGGAGATGAACTGTTCCACTCCGCCAGCCAGACCACAGCAGTTCAACTGCAGCGGGAAGGGCAGGGACGGGGTGGGAGAGAGACGAGTAACACAGGTGACCGGCATATAGACGCGGGGTCTGGGGCGCTAAGCCCCCCGCCCCCTTGCCATGTGAGCACGCGTTCCGAAGGAGTGTCTGCGGAGGGGACGTACCGCGTAGTGGATGGCTTTCAGGGTTTCCCGCTGGGGCTCGTCCTTGGACTTCAGCTTGTTGTAGGTGTCCTTGTAGAACTCCTGGACTTCCTTAATCACCTGCGATGGGCAGACAAGAGACGGGCAGACAGGCTAGAGGAGACTGAAGCCACCAGACTCGTCCTGCTTCTCCCAGCGCCTCCGGGGCCCTTCTCGTCTCCTCCCACGTCCCTAGGAACCCACTCCGACCCGGTCCCTTCCACCCCACTTGGCTCCTTCCCTTCTCCTTGTGAACAAAATGGAACTCTCCTCAGTCCGAGGAACAGTAATGACAATGACAACAACAAAATCCTACTCCTGACCAGACTTGTTCCTCAGGCTTCCATTTTTTTCTTCTTCACTGAGAGGCTGTGTGACTTCTGGCACATTACCAAACCTCTCTGTACCTCCGTTTCTGCGCGTATGTACAACGCAGATTATAGCAGTCTGTGCCTCAGAGGTCATGGTGGGGATTTACATGAGTCCTTAGCACAGTGTCTGGTACAGAGTAAATCTGGAATCAGTATTAGCCATTATAATATGATGGACAATTATTCTCCTCTTGCACCTGGGTATTCCCTAGTTTAACAAAAGCCTGTCCCTCGAGGCACCCCCCCCCGCCACCCCCAATCAATTAACTGACCAACACCCAGAATCTCTCCTTCAGCAGTTTCTACTAGCATCTCTTCCTATTTCTATGGTTACGGCATTTGTATCTGGAGAGTTAAACCTTTCTCTCTCACTAAACAGGGTTCGACCATCCAGTCTCCCTGCCGCTGAACACGCCAAGATAGCCCTTCCTAAAACACTGTTCTGACGTGGCCCATCCTGGCCCACAACTCTTCAGTGGCTCCCTATGGGAGGAAACCCACATTCAGCTGTCTTTAAAAGAAAGTACTTGGGGGGCACCTGGGTGGCTGAGTCATTTAAGTGTCTGCCTTTGGCTCAGGTCATGATCCAGGGACCTGGGATCGAGGCTCACGTTGGGTTCCCTGCTCAGTGGGGAGTCTGCTTCTCCCTCTCCCTCTGCTGCCCCCGCCCAACTGGTGCTTTCTCTTCTCTCTCCCGCTCTCTCTCAAATAAATAAATAAAATTAAAAAAAAAAAAAGATAAAGGAAAAGTACTCAGTCTCCCACCAACTTTCCTCCTGAAATCCTCTCTCTCTTCCAAGGCTTAGGTCGATGCCCACTTCTCCATGAAGCCAGAAGAGATTTCCCTCTGGCATGCTACCTTCTCCAACCCCATGGAACTTCTGGATATAAATGACTTCCATGACACTTTAATTAAATACATATCCTCCCACATGTAGGTGGCAGCTTCAAGTGGGGCCCACAGCGGGCACATCTCTGGACTCACATGGGGTCTGGCCAGCACTTGGCTCATGGCGGCACATATTCAGAGACTAGGTGAAGGAGCAGGGGGGTCCAGCTCACTCAAAGCCTTGTTCTCCTAAGCCATCTTTCCAGAGGAGATGGGTACAGGGCTGCCGAGGTGTGAGACACACATACACATACACGGACCCAGTGAATATGTCCTGAACGTCTATTATGTGTCAGCACCATCTGGGGAACTGGAAGCAGTGACTGGCATGACACCCACATCCCCTGCCCCGGGGGAGCTCACACTCTGATGGGCACGTGGGAATGTGGTGAAGTAAGAGGCATGTGTGATGGCTGAAAGCTGACCGAAGTGGCCAGCTGGGACACCCTTCCGCCCTCATCACTCCCACCCCCAAATTCCCAAACCTGTATCACTCCCAAGAGATCTTACAGGAGAAACCTACCTCATCTTTGTGGGAATATCCCCAGATGGCCGCAGCTATCTCAATGGCAAATATCACCAAGAGGAAGCCAAAGAACTAGAAGGCAAAGAAGGTAGGATGAGGAGAAATCCCAGCCAGCCAACGAGAGCAACCAAAGGGTATTCTGGAGAACAAGGAAGAACAACAAGTCTCTGGGGGTCGGGCATCTGGGGGCACAAATGAACAGCCTGGAAGGGATAGGGAAGAAGTTTATAGAACTGTGAGTGTTAAGCCAAGGCAAGGAGTGAAAGCCGTAGTTGGAAGAGATTCCTCAGGAGGAGAGAACGGGGCACAGCCGACTCCAGAATTGGTATTTCTAAGGCGTTAGTGAAGAGTCAGTGATAGAATACAATTGCTCACTCACAAAAACCACAGGGATTTGAGGAAATAAAGAAAGTGAATACACTTTGGAATTTGAAGAAAACTAACAAATTTTAAAATAAGAGAAAGTGAAGGTACCTGTGGATTCAGGGAAAAAAAGCAAACGTGGTCCTCGAAAAAGGGGAAAACAAAGTCCTGGCATTTAGTCGCCTAAGGGAAGTGATAAGACAGAGAGGCTCCAGAAAGGAAGAGGAGCAAGGCATCATTGCAGGGGAGGTGGACAAGATGGCTGCCTGGCTCGGAGGCTGGGGCGGGGCCTGCAGTGGAGGAGCTGAGGAGAGCTCAAGCCCTTAGGGTACCCTCTTCACCCCATCCCACCCCATGTGTTCTAGGAGATCTTGGGGGTGGGAGCCTGGGGGTCAGAGTGGCCGCGGGGAGCGGAAGGGGTACTCACCAATCCCAGCATGCACTGGGACTCTTGCACGGCCCCACAGCAGCCCAGGAAACCCACCAGCATCATGAGGGCACCGGCTCCAATCAGAATATAAACTCCTGAGGGGAGAAGGGAGAGAACAGAAGGCAAGAATGGGGTCATTAGTGTGGAGGCCCAGATATGTCCTGTAATTTCTTTTTCCCCTCTACAAGAATCTGGGCTCTGCCCCATCCTTAAAAACAGCCTCCTCCATCTCTGCTCTTAAGTCTCCTTCTCACCAGTCTCTCGTCTAGGACCCCGCCCCATCAAGCCCTCACTCCCATCTTACCCTCCCCTTCCTGGAAGGTACACATGATCCCCTAACTGGGACAAAGAGATCCACAGAAATCCCCAGATTCGACTCAGGACACAAACCCATCCAGTCTGTCAGCTGTTTCCAGCAAGATGAATCCACTCATGCTAATTAAAATAGACCCTACAAACTGGGGCCGACTTCCTGAGACTCGGATGAGCCTTCTGCTGGCCTCTCCCGGACAGAAGAGTCTGTCAGCGCAAGCTTTCAGTAGGAAGGGGCTGTATGCATTCACAGAGCCATGCTCAGGGTGGGCCAGCTCTGCCTCATTCCCAGAAGGGCCGCCTCCCAGCCCTGCTCCCACGGGGCAGTGAGGCACACGCGCTTAGTAAGACCCAAGGGCATGTGTTGGGAAAGGTACGAGTACTTGCTCTATTGCACAGAACACAGGCCTGGTGTCAGAAGACCCTTGCTTTGATCCCGACTCAGCTACTAACTGCACTGTGATCTTGGGTAAGACACTTTCCCCCTCTGGGTCTCGGTGTCTTTATCAGTAGAGAGCCTGGTGGCTAGGAAATTTCAAAATATCCCTTTGAGCACACTAAAGAGGTCTTACAGTTGCAATTCATTTGTTCTAGGTGAAGGGGGAAAGGACCCTCCTTCAAAGGGAGGGTGAGGCCGTGGTTTCGAAGTCCTCAATCTGAGTGACTGATGGGGAGGTGGCAGTGAGAAGGGCAGTGCCTTTTGTCTGGGCCCCACAGTGGGAAGCAATGCAGTGGAGCCTGGCCCTGGTCACTCCGTCACCCCCCAGGGAATGCCCAGAGGGGCCCGTCTTGCAGTTACACTCTGGAGAAGCCACAGCTGGCCTGCTCCCCAGCGCACAGGCCCCGTGGGGAAACTGGCAGAGAGGTCCCGTGCCTTCCTGTCTTGTAGGCGTGTTTTGTTCAACCTGGGGAGGGGCTTCTGTCAGTGGCGAGAGCATGTCTGGGTTTGAGAGCCAGCTCCACGACCCTGGGAAAGCCACTGCATAGCTCCCTGCCACAGGTGGTAACGATGCCTACCTCACGGCTCACTGTGCAGATGAAGGGACAGGAGCAAAAGTGCATGAGAAAGGCTAGCTGCTATAATTCTGAATAATACGAGGGAGGGATGACAGTGATGCATTTTTACACACTTGATCCCTCCTTACTCACTGGGGCTCGAGAGACTTCCCGAAGTGCTGGCTGAAACTGAGAGCGTCTGTGATGTTTCCACACAATGCACAACAGGATAGTGCAGTGAGAACCTTGGCAGGTGTTACAGTGACTTCACTGTCCCGCATCTGCACCCCTAGTCCAGAGCCGAGGCTTTGCAGGCAACGAACCATGCAGCCTGCCTGCAGCTGAGGCTCCCGGGCCGCCCTGAGCGAAGCGCACACAAGGGAGCGTTTGTGTCCAGCCCCTTTCCCCCCACATCTGTCGTGATGTCAAGTCACGTGGGTTTACTGGCAAACCCCTATGTCGTATGAATATGGGTATTGTTCCTGTGCATGCCCGGCCCAGACTGGGCATGGGGACAAACGTAGCTTGTCCTCCAGTCAGGTCCTATCCTTCTGGGCCGTCCGATAGCGTGGAGCGGTGGGCCGGACTCGGACAGGCGGCTCAGCCCCACGCACTGCATGGGTGCGGCGGGAGGGGCGACCTCCCTCGGTTCCAGGCTCTGCCATGGGGACACCAGCGAGCCGCAGCAGTCAAATGGCCCCGGTTTCTCCCCATCTCATGGGGGCAAGACCACGAAGGATGAGGTCACTCCTTTGAGCTCCACAGCAGGGGCTGAATACATAGGGGGTGTTAAGAGATCAAAAGGATTTGCAAGCACATGGAATAGAGTGGAGTGGGAAAGAATAGACAGACATGTTTCCTCTGAGTCCAGACCCCGGTTCGTAAACCAGGACAGCCCTGGCAGAAGTCAGGGGAGTTGGGTCAGCAGCAGTGGTGAGGAAAAAGCATTCCCCCATGCAGAGGGAGAGAGAGAGCGCGAGAGAGCGCCCGTGCAATGGAGTCTCCTCCTAATGGGCTTCTTGTTTATGGTGAATATTCATTCTTGGGCTCAGCAGATGAAGACTGCAGGACAAAGGCTGCTGGTGCTCAATCTTGCTTGGATCGCTGTAGACGTGCGGTGTCTTGGCTTCACCCTCTCCGGTTGGGGAGGAAGGTACGCAATTCCCTGGAAGCTGTTTACAGGCATTTGAGCAGTGGCCAAGAAGCTAGAGGGCGGCTCCTCTGCAAACGCCCCCCCCCCCCCCCCGGAAGCGGTGGAACCACTGGAGGGCTTGGCGGCTGCTTAGCAGGGCCCTGCAGGGCTTCCCTCGGACAGGCTCCTCCTAGCTGACATCCTGAGGTTGTGAGCAAAGGCTGGCAAAGATCAATGACAAAACGTTCCCCTTTACAAAACAAGTGAATGTTAGCTTTCTGTCTGACTCATGGAAAAAGTTATTCGTCACGGAGCCTTCTCCAGGATTTCTGTATTAATTTGCTTAAGGGCTGTTTATTCTCTTTTCAGGCTGGCATTATAGGCCTGGTCAGAGGAAAAGGCCTTTGGTAGAGCGGGAGCGTATGCCAGGGTGTCCTTTATCCACAACACCGAGCATTCTTTTCACCTGCGTGTCAGGGCTCTGGGCTTCAGCTCCAGGGGGACGCATCAGCCTCCTGCTACCACCCAGCCCCAGCTTGCCCCTTACAACAGATCAGTGCCTCCGAATACTCCATCAGGGGTTCAAAGGAACCCTATGCTGCTCCCCAAGGGCTCTCTCTTGGTCCTGCTCTCTCTCGCTGATGGCTGTTCACATTAATAAGCACCACGGTGGACTCCGTTCGCCAAGCGCACTCCGTCTCTGTCTCGCAGAGGTGTGGGTATGTGCGCTCTGCCAGTTTGAGGCTGGGAGAACGGGGCGCAGAGCAACAAAACAAATGGCCCAGGGCCGCAAGCTCACTGAGGGCAAAAGCCGGAATCCCAGAAACTATCAGGCACTTTGTCATAAAAAGAGGAATGGTCCCAGGGAAGGGTGGACATCCACGGCCTCTGGCTGGAGCCCCCAGAGGCCCTCACTCAGTGGCTATAGTTCTGGAAGGACACCAAGGAGTTAGGAAGGGCTGCTGGCCTGGGACCAAGAAAATGAAGTTCCCCAACATGTTTGCGGCCTGGGATTACGGATACTGCTGACAGGCTGAATCTCCCAGGGCCTGAATTGGAGAGAAGGCCCATATAAGGCTGTCAGCTGCTCTGGATTCACTACTGACTGTTGTGAATGTTGGAAAGTTTCTTTTTTCACTTGCTTCTCTGCCTGGTTACACATTCTTTCTCTATTTTAAAAGCCGTTGCCCCCCCGCCCCCCCCCCCCGGGAGAAAATCCACCCCTGGGTGCTTCAGGTTTTCTGAAGGGTCAGTTGCATGGTCAGGCTGGCTGGTGGGCTGCCTGGCAGAAGGGGAGGGCCCCCTGTGCAAGGTATGGTCACCCCACGATGCCCGGAATATTGGCAGGGGTGAAGCTGGCACTCTGCCGAAGAGGGGGCATGGGTCAACACAAAGGCTGGTGCCACAGCTCAAGGGGGAAGGGGATCCAGAGAATGAAGCCTCCTTGGCCCTTTGCCCATAAACGACAATGACTCAGTTTCCCAATGCACTCAGTGAAGTGCAAGGCCCAGCCAGACCCAAGTGGTCACTTGTCTGACGGATGCTCCAGTGTCACTTGCGTTGCCCTCCTTCGCTTGGGCTTCTGCAAAGTTTTTGTATTCCTCTGTTGGAGCTGAGGGAGCATCCAACTAGGGATCCCTGTGTTTCTCTTTGGGACTGTGCCTCTGGTCACTCCGGGTAGGACCACTGGCCATCCTGCATCCTGTGATTCCCAGAGGCAGGCTGTGCTCCTCCCACCATGTGCTCGTCACTCTCCTGCCACCCCGCGTGACTTCCCCATCTGTCGTCTGCTGGCCAGGGCTACCAGCGCTGGGGACTTCCCTCTCCCAGCTACAATTTGGGTAAGGTCAAAGGCCAAAGGAGCTTCTGCTCTGCCCATCCCCCCCCCCCAGTGGGGAACATCCAGTTGGTAGAGATACTTTCTCTTCCTACATGGGGAGTCCTCCCCACAATCTAGCATGGATAGTCCGAGAAGCAGCTTTTGTAGGCCTGGGTTTAAATTCTAGCCCTGTCTCTTGACGGGTACCAGCTTGGGCAAGCTCTTTAACCTCTAGGCCTTGGTTCCTTCGTTGATAAGATGGGAATCATTCCATGTACCCTAAAGAGTTACGAGGATTAAATCACGTAACAACATGTGTGAGACAGTGAGCAACACATGACGAAGGGGCTGTCTCCCTCCCGATTCCTCCACTCACCAATGAGAGCCTTGCCTCCTACATCTAAAAACACAGGGAATTAGCCAGAGTCCTAGAAAACAAAAGACTGAAGCCAGCCAGGCACTCGGCAGAAGACAATAGCAGCCCGAGCAGAAGGCCAGGCTCTCCTCAGGACATTGGCCCTAATGGCTGCCACCAGCTTCCATATTTCTGTGCAGATCTGCTCTCCTCTCTCCCCCAGCTCCCTGGTGTGACAACAAGGCAGGCAAGAGGGCGCCAGGTCCCCCTCAGCACAGCACCCCTGTGTTGCTTCCTCTTCACAGGGCAGCATTCCAGGCCCCCCTTCCCCCCGCTGCCCTGCAAAAATGCTGTTGCTAAAACAAGTCAGGGCAGTCTGGAGACCTACTCCCTAAAAACTCCGTGTGTGCGTGCGTGTGTGTGTGCGTGTGTGTGTGTGTGAGAGAGAGAGAGAGAGAGAGAGAGAGAGAGAGAGTGCACATGCGCACGCACGTATTTTTTTCAAAAAACACACTTATGCTTTTCTTTCCCTCATTTTCTTTCCAGAAATAGGGAGACACACCCTAAAAAAATCCCCAAAACAATAGCAACAGGCAATACAAGCAGAGAAACTTCCACAGGGCCAGGCGCGTGCAGCTAAGTGGCCCATGCAGGCGTGGCTCATGTGGCGTCTGGGAGGCAGGAAGGGGGTCCGCGTGCCCACCCGCCACCTCGTCCTTCCAGAAGGCCTGGGCGATAACTCTCTTCAAGCTGTGTTCTCCATCTTTTTTTTTTTTTTTTTTTAAATAACTTCTTTGGTGGGTGGGAAGGAAATGACCAAACTTACACTTTGAGCCTGATGACATGGCAGCATCGTCCTAAAAATAGGGGGCTGCTCTTGTTTCTCGTAAATGAAGTGTTTCCTATCCCCAAAACAAAGAGCTACGGGATTTCGGATTTTGTGAGCTGACTAGAAACTGGGGAACTGCATTTGACAAGCCTCAGTGGTGGGTGGAAGGGACAGAATAATGCTAGAAAAGACAAAAAGATGCCCAGGAGCCATGTGTAAGTTGCTAAGTCTATTTGTGTTTAAATTGCAAACCTTTGACCTAAAGCAAAAGCACTTCAGAAAACAAACAAACCAAATACCCAAGGCCTTTACCAGCACCCGGGGTCTGCTGGGCTGGCATCTCTGCTCGTCTCTTCTTCATTTGGACTACATGAACAGGAGGCAGGTGTTTTGAGGTCTCAGGGCCCTATCTGCATAGTGGGCAGGACCCACCTCTCCTACTCCTGGTACTCTGGATCCCCAGGACAAAGTTTTTTGAATTAAGGAACTGAGCACGAAGACACAGCATTAGGAGAGGGTCAGAGACAAGCACAGAGGTTCTTAAACCCTCAAGAGTGGGAGCAACTTGGGCGGAGCCAACTTCCTATTGGGGGGATGGTCAGGATGCCAGACTTAGTCGGCATGGTAAAAGAAACCACATCAGTCAAATGCAAATTCGTGGGTTGGACTACACAAAGCATGGCTTGAAAGGGCCAGGCCAGGCCAATGGGACCAGAGCAAAAGTCTTTCCCAAGGCCAATCCCTGGGTCAACACAGAATCCCCACAGTTAGAGGAGGTACTCAGTCTCCCCTGCCCCACTCACCTGTGTAGAAGCTGGAAGGCTGACTATCTTGCTCAAAGATGCTCTTGGTCTGAGAGTCGAACCGGAGCCATAGTCCGACGGCAAGGACTGCAATCCCAGCAAGCTGCAAGATATCCCGGATGTGGGCGTTAGTCCTGGCTGCCAGGGGAGCACAGTGCCATGACACCAGAGGGGAGACTTGCAAAGAGCTCTGGGACCACCCTGTGTCTCTGCCTCTCACTGTGCACCTGCTAGGAACAGTAGCCGGTGTGGGGATCAATCCGTTTGCTGAAAATATCAGCCGGCTGGGAACAATTACCTACCGGCAGTCCAGCGACAGAATGGATGCTTTACGGACTCTGGAATACTACACAGCAGTGACAATGGACGTCGTAGCTACGGGCAACACTATGAGTACATCTCAGGATGCCAAACAAAAGCAGCAAGCGACACAAAAGCGCATACAGTGTGATCCCTTATGGTTAAAAATTGCTCTACTGTTTAGGGTACATGTAAATGACAAAGGAAAAGAAAAGAAAGCGATTATCCTAAAGTCAAGTGTGGGGTGCCCTGTAGGGGGAGGGAGGGAACAGCACTTGGGAAGGCAGGGTCTAGGGCACTGGCAACAGTCTAGCTTTGGACTTGGGTGGTGGTGCCATGCACATTCACGTCGTAATTATGCTTTAAACCGTTCGTGTTTCCTGCACTACTCTGTATATGTACCATACGATAAAAAAAGACAACAGTTGCCTAGCGGGCACAGTCAAGCACGCATGAGGGCAGCTGTGATTCCTCCTGAGATCACACGGCTCAGTAAGCGACAGAGCAGTTTCCCCTGAGCAGCCCACATTTGTCCTTTTCTTTCCACGCTGGCAAACCTTACAGGCTGACCTGCCCTGTTCCATGTTTTAGACACACGCTTCCTTATGAGTGATCCTTATAAACATCAGATAAGACATATCTGAGTCATCTCCCGATCTTCCGAAAATCCCATTTCATAGGTGGGCAAGTTGAGATACTGGACCCTAAAGGGCAGGCTTTCTCACTAAGGAATACAACCAAGGTGCCAAATCCTGGCCCGGCACTGTTGAACCAGAGGCCTGTGCAGGCGGCCCCCCTCCAAGTGGTCCTCGACCCCAGTGCTGAGCTGAGCTCTCCGTCTCTCATTCAGCCCGGGCTTGCTCGAGAGTGACCCCCAGGCTGCAGTGCAGGGTGCACGGCACCAGTGAGTGGCTCCAGGCCCACCCTCCTCGACAGAAGCACCCTGTGTCAGAGCCCTGCTCCTAAGGGAGCTGGGTTGTCTGCCCTGGGAGCTGGGATTGCCGTGCTGCGGCCAGGCTCTCTCTAATTGTTTGCTTCTCTCCTTTTCCTGGGGAGACAGTGGTTGCAGATGTTTCGGGTGGAGGCAGCGACAGCGGACGTGATGACCCAGGGCCTCCACCTGCAGTAGGGTCAAACCCTTGCCCACGCCTCCAGCACTGTGTTCCCACAGCGAGGCTCTGCAATTCCTGGCTCAGAGTTCTATTGCCTCAGTTTTCCCATCTGTAGAAAGGGAATGGTGACATGTGGCCCTTCCCTGCCATTTAAGTATGGTTAAAATAAAGGAGATGATATTAGAAGTCCTTCCGAAAGAGGTACCACCAAGTGGGCTTTGTGAGAATAACTTGATCAGCACTCGGTCACCAGGGTTGCACTCCTCCCTGTGGAGGACAGTCATTCAGCATCTCCCCAGACCTCTTAGCTCTCATCTGATGGAAGGCAACACCAAACATTGGTAAGAAGTACAGAACACCAGGTGCCCCGTAGCTACACAATGCAGAGAAGAACTCATGGATGCTAGGCTTTCCTTCTTACTCACAAAAGACTTGCAGGTGAGTGAGGGTCTCCTGGCCTAATCCAAAGACAGCAGACACAGCTCTGGGCGGGGGTGGGGATGGGGGAAAAAGTAGGAGTCTCTCCCCTGTTTCTAGCCTGGGTACCCCGGTTTAGACTGGTTGGGGCAGGGACACGGTGGGGCCCCGCTGGGACATCCCCATGCACTGAGTCCAGGACAAGCACACACTAAGTGGGGTCCTGACTGTGATGGTCAGGCCCTGGCCTCACTCTCCTGGGGTCCTGGAGAGTGAAAAGAAAGAAGGCAATACTTTCTCATCTCCGCCCAACATATGGAGGCCCAGTGAGAGCCCTGGACAGTGGGAGACTGAGGCTGCTGGCCTCCCTGTGGACATGACCGTGGTAACCTGAGAACTCTGTAGGCAGGGGCTTCCTGTGCACTAGAGGGAGGTCTCAGTTTCGGTCAGCGCTTGGCCACAAACCTTGTCCTCAGTTCTCCCTCTTGCCCTCATCTTGCTGGGGCTATTGCTGACAATTCCTGGGACCGAAGAGAGGCCCGTGTCCTTTACTGTCCTTTCTGCTCTATGCTTTCTCAATTACATGCAATTATTTCTCCATTATGCTCAATTATTTCTCTTTGGGAATGATTCCATGGACAGCACTATAAACTCACCAAAAGAGAGGAAGAGGAGGAAGGTTCAAGAAAACCAGGTGGAAGGGAGGGTCAGCGGCAGGACTGGGAGCCCACGGTTCACAGAAATCAGAGGAGTGAGTCTTAGGGTCTTTTTGGATTGAATTACTGAGTTAACTGGCCTGAGGGGAAGATATGTAAGCCATTAGCTGCCCTATTTTATGGAATGCTACTGGAGAAATTACTTCAGTTGGCTGGGTCATGATGGATGGCTTGGGGTCACAGGGCCACACATAATTGGCATCACCTAATAATGGCTCCGGTTGTGCAGGTGGCACTATCTACCGGGGTCTGGAGTACTTTCTAGAAGAATTCACTTTTTGGTGTGGTGCTGGAGGGTGCCCCAGCCCCCCACCTGGCTCTCACCCCTAGCTACTTGGAATACTAGGAGAAAACAAATGGCAAGAACCAGAGAGAGCTTTAACTTTGAAAAAAGGGCATGGAATGAATTATGAAGGGACTCCTTAAAATAAGAAAATGGGTGTGGGAAACCAAGAAGTTGCTGGTTTCCGTCAGGGTAAATAAGCTGACCTGTGGCAGGAACGCTGGCCACACCTTTACCACGGCTGCCATCTTGCTTTCGCAACAATGCAGGATCTGAGCAGGTTGGATTTAGACGCACAGTGAGCCAATTCCTGCTCACAGGGCCCCCCTGAAAAGGACAGCAATCAGTCCACGATCACCAACTGTGTAGTGGGGATGGAAGTGAAAAGTCCACAGCCTTGACTCCCAGCCCGAGGCACTGCCAGGTCTACCTGGTTACCTCGTTCCCAAAGGAAGCCAAAGCGAAACATTTGGTTTTGCCGAGAAAAGCTTCTTTGCCTTCAGGCCCCAAAATGGTCCCGTCTATCTGACAGCGCACAAACAAAAAGGAGAGCTTTTCCCCATTGTTTTGTTGGAAATGCTTGAATTCTTCATGCATGTTCATTTTTTTTTTTTAGAAGACAGCCAGGAGAAAAACCTAAATTGAGGACATTCTACAAAATACTTGGCCAGCGCTTCTCAGAAGTACTACGGTCATCTCCGAGAAACCAAGGAAGACCGAAAGTGTCACAGATCAGAGATGAAGAAGACGTAACTGTCACGTGGTATCGTGGATGGGATACTGGCACAGAGAGAGGGTCTTACTGGTGAAACAAGTGAGATCTGAAGGAGCGTGGTTTAGTCAATAGTAATGTACCAGTTGGTTTTTCCTTTGTTGTGACACATGCAATGTGGTAACAGAGGTGTTAACCATAGGGAAACTGATGCGGGTGTAGGGGGCTCTCTATACTCTTTTTGTAACCTTTCTGCAGATCTGAAACAGTTCTAAAGCTAAGCTGGGTTTTTTCTTTCAAAGCTTCTAGGTCTCTCTATCCTAAAATTCCAAACAGAAGCAAACCCTCTCTTCCTCCAGGGTCACTGCTCCCTTCTGGTTGCTCGGTGCTCTGACACCTAGGCTGGTGGCTTATCTGCCCCCAGGACCCCAGAAAGTAGTCACTGTATAACACACCCAGCCTGCCTCCCGCCCTCCATGTGGGACAGTAGCCATTTCTCTGAAAGGCTCACGTGGCTTAGGTCAGTCGCTCAGTTTTAAGTTTTTTGGTTTTTAAAAAAATAATAATTTTTTTAAAGATTACATTTATTTATTTGTCAGAGAGAGAGAAAGCACAAGCAGGGGGATCGGCAGGCAGAGGGAGAAAGAGAAGCAGACCCCTGGTTAAGCAGGGAGCCCAATGCGGGGCTTGATCCCATCACGCTGGGATCATGACCTGAGCTGAGGGCAGACACTTAACCAACTGAGCTACCCAGGCATCCCTCAGTTTTAAGTCTTAAGGTGTTATCTGTGGTTCACGTTTTCTGATCTCTCAGAAGCATGACACCACTGAACCCTGAGCCCACCTTAGATGCCCCTTAGATGGAATCACTCAGGTTCCCAAATAAGTCTCCTGCGTTCTCGCCTCTGCTCATGCCAGTCCTTCCTCCTCGAAGGCCGTCCTGGCCACCTAGGCCTGCTGCTTCCCCACCAAGAAGTCCTCAGTCTCCTCCCAAGGAAACGCAAGCCTGTGAGCTTCGTGCGTGTTCTCTCCAGAGCCCTCGCACATGCCCTTCTTCTTGTGGGTGTGCTGGGCTCGGGTGTCGCTGGAGCACGAGCTCCTTCAGGGCAGGGCTGTTTCTCAGGCCTTCTAGTCCCCTGTCCCATCCACACCTTGAACACACAGTGAATAAATTATCAATCAATCAATCAACAAATAATTATCCCGTACAGGAGAGGATTACTTCAAAGACCCACGAGGGCATGTGACGAATATCACAGTGAGATTCAGGGACGAATCCGTATAAAGTCTTTTGAAAATGAGACTCTGTGGAAAGCCCATGAGTCACTGTCCTCACCCCACAAAGAAGTCCAGTTCAACAGTCTGATCTTCGATGAGCGCACAGGTAACCCCGTCACCTGGGGCTTATGCCGGTTCTGGGGGACACGAGAACCAGAGCGCGCCAGCTCAGGCCCTCCGCCACCACTGAACGCACACCTCGCCAAAGCCACCCTTGTGGAGATGAGCAGTCCAGTGAGTCACCCCACCAGCCTGGCTGGAGGGCCAGGCCCAGAGACCTCACGCTAAAACACACCTGGAGTTAGAGGAACTGTCTTTAATTCCGAAGGCGGACTGGAAACAAATCAGAGTCTAATGCCACTGAGGGGCACCTGGTTCCTCTGGACCCTATGCCAAGTTTGCAGAACTGGTTCTAGTTAGAAGCGGAGGAGGTATTTACAGACAGGCAGCCCCACTGGCGGAAACACTTGAAGAAAGCCCGCAGAAAGATGTGACAAGAAGGAAAAGAGCAGCCGTGTGTGTGTGCGTGTGTGTGTGCGTGGTGTGCGTGTGTGTACGCACACGCGCAGCACTACAGCCCACCCTCTCAGGTGGAAAGAACCCTGTTTGCCTTGGATGAATCCCACTTCAAAGAAAAATCTCATGGTAAACAAAACGGAGGTCTTGGCTAGGCCCCCCTTTCCTCCGGGTCCCCTCTTTTCTTCTGACTGGTCATACATTTTTTTTTTAAAGGACAAAATACTCATTATGATGTCTCTCTCTAACTGCCGTAGAAAGCCCAGAAGGGGGAGGGAGAGTGGCTCCTCCTCCACACGCGGTTTCTCCGAGGCTGGCCTCAGACTTTAGGTAGTCACAGCCCCACTTTGGTGGCGTTGGAGGCAGGCAGCAGTAAGGGGCTAGGGGTAGGGGAAATAGGGGTACTTGCTTTCCTGCTTTCCCCAGAGGGAATGCCATACGGGTGTCCATAGAGTCCCCCACCCCGCCAGGGGAGCCTCTGGCATACTTCTGCTGAGAAGCCCTAGATTCGTGGCCAGCCGTGGACTCTGGGTCTCACTCTGCTCTGCCACCTGGGTGCTGTTTGACACTAAGCACTTTCCTTGGCTTCTTCACACCTCAGAGTTCTCATATGTGAAAAAAAGGTCGCATGGTGCCTGTCTTGCCTTTAACCTAGCTTGAAGGGGAGGATTCAATGAGGAGATGCATAGACGACCCTCTGAAGGCCACCACGTGGCACAGCCGGCCGGATTCTGTAGCGAAAATAACGCCAGTAAAAAGAACAATAAACCTCGAGAGAGACACAAGACACATTCACGGCACCTGGTGGCCATGGCTGTCAGCTGTGTCCCTCTATGATCTGATGCTGCGGCCAGGCAGGAGGGAGTGGGGCGATTTAGGACACTGGGGTTCTGGTTTCTGTGGGTCTGTGCGAGTGCCCTGCGGTGGAGGGACGACGGATAAATATACCTTCCCCACACCAGCACACACCTCCCAGGAGCTCTGCGAGGATGAGACAGGAATGGTAATTCGAACTACCATTCGAATGGGAAGGAGGTATTCACGGAGCAGGAAAGAAAGGAAGGGGATTTTACTTACTTGCCTCCTTCAGAAAGATATGTGCCAGCCCGGGTTATTTTTTTTTTTTTTTTGAAGGTACCCAGCCTGGGAGACCTGTAGGCATAGTTGCCCATGGCACCCGGGAAATCAGTAACAGACCGAATACCAAGGATGTGAGTTTCCCCTACCAGCCTTTTCTGGGCCCCAAAATACCAGTCACGCTTTAAGAAAGCCTCAGAAGTGGAGATAAGGGCCTCTATGTTCACACAGGCTTCAACATTTAAAAACAAGTCAGGCCACCCAGACCTGTGGGCTTGGGCCTCACCCATCTCCATGGCAACCCCGGCTCACCGCTGACTGCCAAGCCTCGGATGGGCTGATTCACTCGTCAGGAGGCCGGGCCGGGCATGGCGACAAGCACAAACAGGAACCCAGTCCCTACCACCTCTTCGGAACCTCTGCTGGCACACTCCTCTCCCACCTCCGGACGAAGCTGAAGCTGTCATCTTCGGAAGGGCACAGGCACCCAGGGGGCCGAGGCTGGAGTCTTCTGGGACCCAGTCCCACCGCGCAGAGAAACACCACCAAAAACCCAACTCCGACTGAGCAGGAAAAAAATGCCGTTGACTTGCTTTCACTAAGGATCACAAGCAAAATGTGACTTTCCGGCAGAATCTGAAGATATCAACAAGGGCCTGTTATTAACTTTAGTTTTATTAGAGATGAGCTGAAAAAACGCCGGAGGTGACGGTCCTGGAGACTACGTCCCTCTGTGAGTACGGTCATCCTGGGGGTCATCTCGGCCCTCTGGACCACTTCTGCTCTGGGGCTTTTACCAAGCCACTGAGGGCAGAAGCTGGGCCACTGGGAAACTGGTTTCTAGGCCAGCAGGTCGCGACATAGGGTCCCCAGACCAGAAGAAGCAGCATCACCTGGGAATTTACTAAGACACGAAAATTCACTGTCCCCATCCTAGACTTACTGAATTAGAGACGAGTGGGGTGGGGCCCAGCAAGCCCCCCCCCCAGATGATTCTGATGCTCCCTCACGTCTGAGAACCAACGCTCCAGGCCTTTATGTAATAAACGCCGAACAATCGGGACCACATGGAGAAGCTTCCTCTGGGGGTTCTCAACCCAGAGACGAGCTTTCTAAACGTCAGTGTTGAAGGGCAGGAAGCCATGGAGGGGGTGGGCAGTAGGCAGGTGGTATGAGCGCTCACCCGGCTCAGCCCAACACGGGGCAGAATTTCGCCATTCCAATTTATACTGCAATCCGGACACTGTGGCTCAGCAGCCCTGCCTTGCACTGTAGAGCCACGGGACGGGGCCTCAGGGCCACCTTGAACTGCTGCACGGTGACAGTTAAGGGGGAGGATACAGGACAGGTAAACAGGAAGGAAGCAAGAGGTATGAAAGAGATAATGGCTGGACAACTCCATCTTGAACCCACTGAGCCTGCGGAATCATAGTATATGGGTCAAGTTAGAACCTGCATTTGGCTTCCAAAGAAGTATTCATCACACAGGCTTGGCCCCATGACCTCTCCTCCAAGAAGCCAAAGTGATTCCCACAGCCTCCGTAGCACGGCACCCTTGGCAAAAACTTCCTCCTGATTTCTGCAACCTGGGTTCTCCCTAGGCTGGGCTGCCATTATGGATGAGTGGATTCTTTTCCTCAGCTAACCCTAAATTCTAGGGGAATTTTTTTTTTTTAAAGAATACATGCAGGGGCGCCTGGGTGGCACAGCGGTTAAGCGTCTGCCTTCGGCTCAGGGCGTGATCCCGGGGTTATGGGATTGAGCCCTACATCAGGCTCCTCCGCTAGGAGCCTGCTTCTTCCTCTCCCACTCCCCCTGCTTGTGTTCCCTCTCTCGCTGGCTGTCTCTCTCTCTGTCAAATAAATAAATAAAATCTTTAAAAAAAATAAAAAAATAATAAAAAAAATAAAAGAATACATGCAGAGGCTGATGGGTAATCACGTTGGTTAGGGTTGAGTTGACTTTGGCAGCCTTTTCTGTCAGGAGCAACTCCTTCAGAGGCTAGACAGAGGAAAATCAATAATATAGTAATAGGAGCAGTTACTCTCTACTGTGTCCCACAGTATAGGCAGTGACTGACGTACAGCATCTCATTGAATCCTCTTGTCACCTTTATTTTAGAGACGAAACAGGTTCCAAGAGGTTAAGTAACAACTCACTGGAAGACACACAGCCAGCAAGAGGCCGCATTCCCACTGAACCAGACCCGCGTAGACGACTCAAAGTACCCGTCCTCCTGATACTGTGCTCCCTCCCTGCCCAGCTGGTGAATGGGAAGACAGGGAACCCCTAAGAACTTTTCTTGGGGGACAAGAAGGTCCTCTGGACATGCTGAATTTGGCAAAATGCTCTGACCTACACCTTACCTTGCCTACTGTGGTGAGGTGATCTAGACTGAGGGCACCAGCCCCTGCCTAGGGGAAGGCCAAGAGGGACGGAGCACAGACCGCTAACTTCTTCTTGGGGTTTGTTCTCTCCTTCTTCTTCCCCTCCCCCTCTGTTGAGGTTGGGAGAGTTGGTGGTGTCAAGCCCACCATCACCGGGCGATGAAAATACACCCTCTGGGGCAGCTCTCCCTTCTTTTTCCTTCCTGTGGTGTCCACATAGAAGCCATGTGACTTTGGCCCTGCCACGCTCTGGGAGCTGGCTTCAAGGTATCAAGAAAGTTCTAGATAAGAGGAATCTACCTCTTTTTGGGAAGCATGAGAAGTGAACAGAAGAGGTGCCAAGGCCACCCTTCCTGGTTTGGAGGCAGAGCAGATCTCTTCTTCCCATGGCTATTGTTAAACTCCCAGTTAGACTCCACAAGGTGGGGGTGGGAGGGCTCTGCCAAACGGCTCCGATGCTGGGGCCACGTCCAGCTAAGTGCAAAACAGGGCCCTCTCTTCAACCACCTTTCCCACCCTGGGGAAATCTCTGAAATGGGCGTTTTGTGGACAGATGGAAAGACGAGTTCTCGAATTCACCTTCTGAAAGGGATGGAGCCACGTGATAAAGTTTCAGCCCAGAACAATCCTGTGTGAGGTGGCTTTACAGAACTGAAGCAAGACGACAGAGAGGAATGTGTTTAGGACAACTTCAACCTCTGAAACGTTCTGAGAGGCCGTGGTAACAGTAACTACAGCCAAAGCTGCTCCAACACCTGAGCTCTTGCTCTGAGCCAGGCCCCGCGCTACCCTTTATGTTAAATATGCCATCATTTCTAACAGCCCTAAGACTTTGGCACTATTACCTTCATGACTCAAATAAGGAAAGTGAGGCGTAAGGAGAGTGGCTGATTTGCTGCGTCCCCCAGGAATCTGCATTTCTGACAAGTCAACTCCTCCCACCCCCAACCACCACCCTGGGTCGTAAAGGGCCCTGCTACCGTGTGCCGCTCCTTGACGGCACGCTGGGAGGTCAACAACAAACTCAACCATCCTTGAGAAGCCAGGCCCCTGGGGAGGCACACTTCTGCCTCTTGTGACCATTTACTGCCCTCGATACTGAGAAAATGACACCTATCCCACCACCTATATAATTCAATATTAAAAAAAAATCAGAATTATAAAATAAATATAAAAGAGTTAAAAAATGTGCTTAGTTTCCCCAAGATTCCTTGGGCTTACCTGCACTGCTGACGTCCTAAGCACCTGCTTAGCTGCCCCGCTGCCCTTGCAGGGGTTCACTTTCTGGGGATTCTGTGCCCTTGGCGGGGGGGGGGGGGTGGGTTCTCCTGGGCAGAGGGGCTCAACAGCTACAGCGTACGGGTGTCATCAGGTTGCTAAGCGGGACTCTTTGGGGCCACGGTGTATTCCAGCCTGGCCTCAGGCTGGTGCACAGCTAAGAGGGGAACATGCCCTATACGAGCAACAGTGGGATTTCCCAGGGAGAAGAGGAATATAAGGGAGCTAGACTTCTACGAGAAGGCCCTGCTGCCTCTTCTGAATCTAAAAGGGCTGGGAGGACTGCCTTATACCCTTTGAAGTAGTTAGGCTCATCCCAGTTGGAGATGAGGAAAAGGGCTCAGAGAGGTAAAGTTGCCCAAGGTCACAGAGCAGGTATGGAGCAAGTTAGCCATCCGCTCTCTCCCTCTGCCACAGGCACAGCACGGGCCATGCAGAGGTCAGTTACTTGACTGCCTGGCTCATGCCTGGTGGAAGGGAGCTAGCGAGGTCCCCTCTCTGGGGTGCGGCTGGGGATGAAGGGCCTTGTAAGCTTTTTTTCGGCACACCTTTCTGGTAATTTGGCAGCGACCTGGTCTGAACAAGTTCAAGAGTTGAGAAATCCTCCCTTCCAAGGACAAAGTCAGCATCCTTTAAAAACCAGAACCCTATTCTGCCCAAGAGAGAAGAAAAGTTTTAGCTAATATGGTGTGTTAATATTAAGTAGTTTGGGGATGAAGAATCCAAAGGAGGGCCTCTGCCCAAGATAACCTTTTCTAAACAAGAAACCTCACTGCAAGTTTCCACTGCCTGCTCGCCAGACACGGAGCACACATCAGACAGTCCATAAATCTGTTTTCTGCTGAAAGCAGGCATTCTGATCTTAACCAGAATCATCTGATGTGGGGGATTGTTTTGGGGATGTTTTGCTTTAAATTCCAGAATACCACACATTTGTTTTCCATTGTGTATGCCTAAGATGCCTGGTGATCACACACACACACACACACACACTCTCTCTCTCTCTCTCTCTCTCTCTCCACTCTTGTTTACACACTTTAGCCATGTGGACCAGCTAGCTTTCGTTCCATCTGTGGGACCGGTTACCACTTGCCTGCATGACCCTGAGTGGTGGGAGATGCCCCTTTGCTTACACCTTTGAAGCCATGCCATGTGGTGTGTGGACTGGCAGTAGCTGGCAACAGGCACACCCAGCACCGCTCACTTAAATGGCCCTCCTTCCCCAGCATGGGCCGTTCTGAGCACAAAGCCAGGGGAAGCGCAAGAGCCGAGGTCTCCAACTGCTGCGTCCAACCTATCATCTATCCCCTCCCTTTGCCATGATCTCGGCCTTCATTTCGGGTCTCTTAATTATAGCTGCCATTTGCACAACATGGGTTTCAGCTTATATGCAGATTTTGGGGATAAACATAGTACAGGACTGTAAATGTGTTTTCTCTTCCTTAATTTTCTTAATAACATTTTCATTTCTCTTGATTACTTTATTGTAAGAATGCAGCATATAATACATAAGACATACAGAGTGCGTGTTAATTGACTACATTATCCGTAAGGCTTCTGGTCAACGGTAGGCTATTAGTATTTAAGTTCTGGCGAAGGCAAAAGTTCTAAAGAGATTTTTGACTGCACGGGGGTTGGTGCCCCTAACCCCCGCACTGTTCAGGGGTCAACTGTATGTTCCTGGCCAGCTAGCACCGTAACACTTGCCAGGTCCCACACCCCGCCTGCGGCTCTTCACCTGTACTCCTTAATTTTCACAACAGACCCACCAAGTAGGTACTATTTACTTTCATTTTTTAGCTGAGAAGACTTGGGCACAGAAGCAGCTCCTGTGAGATCACAGAGCAAATAAGTGGCTGAGCGAGAACTTGAACCCCGGACAGTCTGACTGCAAAGCCCAGATTCTCAATCGTTCTGCGGAACTGTCTTCTTGATCAGTGTCGTTAATTTCAGAGCCAGAATTTTTCACTTTCGTCCTGTCTCCCTTCCAGCCATAGCTGATCCTATTTCAAGAGTCTATCCTTAAAGGGTCCCAGGGGAGCCCACCTGAAATAGCAGAGGGCCCTACCTTCTCAGGACGGGAAGGCACCTGCATCGGCCACCTGGCCTGGAGGCACCACCTGACCCTGGCCTCTCTCTGAGGCCAGCTGCCTGATGGACAGAGTCCAGAGACAGAGAAAGAGAGAGAGAACGCACTTCTTCCTGCTGGCCTCTGGCCTGAGAACTTCACCCACGCCCTTGCTGCACTGGCCAGAAAGTCAGCGTGGACACAGCACTGCGCTGGGAAATAGATTCCCCAGAGTAACTTGGCATGTTTTCTTCTCTTCCCAGCTTTGCTACTGCTGCAAGCCTTGCAGTGCAGACATAGTTACAGCTGCCCTCTGGCCACCGTCCTTGTGTCCCCTATAGGAATGGCCCCAAGGGGAGGCCCAGAACCTCTGCCCTTTCTGAACAGCACCATCCTGCCACCAAAGGGCATGAGCGGGCATGACCACAGGCCTGTGTTACAGTCCTGGCTATGGGATCCTGGGAGGCACCTGCCACAGGAGGAGGATAATGGCAGCTTCTCATACTAATGGGCCCTCCCCAGCACTGGGAGAGAAGCTAATTTCTATTTGAAATAAACTTTCTGGGCCTCTTTAGGGTTATCTATCTTAAGGAGTCAGAGCTACAATAATATGGTGGGAGTGGGAGAAAGTAGAGGATGAGAAGATGTTCTCAGGCTGGCAGAAGGGAAGCTGTAGAAAGCCTGAGCATAACAGTAACGGATTTAAATCCACAGCCCCGTATCATGAGAAGCAACGTGAAGCATTCACACCGCATTGGGGTGAGCAGGACGGAGAGTCTTAGTGGGAAGGGTTTCTTGTCTCTGGATTGGAGCGGGGCTTCTGCGGGGTTGAGGAGGCCTGCCGCCCACTAGAGGGGGGCACCAATGTGAGCTGGGTATGAAAAATGGCACACCGAACTGCTCACCTAGACGGGAAGGGGTGCCGCTGATCTGAACATGTAAACAATTATGTCTTAGTCCGTCTGGGCTGCTATACCCAACGACCATTGATCGGGTGGCTTAACAACAAAAATTATTTCTCACGGTTCTGGAGGCTGGCAAGTCTGAGATCGAAGTACCAACAGACTTGGCGTCTGGTGAGGAACTGCTTCCCGGTTCACAGAGGGCTGTCTTCTTGCCATAATCTCATATGGTGGAAGGGAGGAGGGCGCTCTCTGGGGCCTCTTCTTTTTTAAGGGCACTGATCCCATCCACGAGAGCGCCATCCTCCTGACCTAATCGCCCCAAAGGCCCCACCTCCAAATACCATCACCCTGGGTTTTAGGATTTAGCATATGAATTTTGGGGGAATATAAACATTCCAGTCTATAGCAAACTATCTTTTATAAACACCAAACTTCTACTGACTTGCAAAGCAATGAGTTCGTAAGTATGATTTTGCTGATCTTTTTTTTTTTTTTTAAAGATTTTATTTACTTATTTGTCACAGAGAGAGAGACAGCACACAAGCAGGGGGAACAGGCACAAGGAGAGGCAGGCTCCCCACTGAGCAAGGAGCCAGATAAGGGACTCAAGGGACTCGGTCCCAGGACCCTCAGATCACGACCTGAGCCAAAGGCAGACGCTTCACTGACTAAGCCACCCAGGTGTCCCTTTGCTGATCTTTCTATATAAAATTTTAGTAAATCAGTTTATCATTTATCATGCTATTGATTCAATCAATATAGGTTTAAAGATAAAACTAGAATGCTATAGAAACCTGTTTTGAATTCAGTAAAACTGTCTGATTTACTTTATTGTATATTTAAGCCCCAGTCAAGGATTTCTGCTATGATCCATGTGTTGTGTTGTTTTTACACTTGGACACTGACATGCAGCTCATACTGGAAACAGAAGCCAAGGGCTGCGTCCTGAGCAATTTGGAGGTGAGGGCTTGGTAGAAGTCACGGGTCATTGGCCTGCCCGGCCTGAGAGGTGTTCGCTGGAACCTGGAATGTACATTGAACATAACAGTAACAGGATTAAGCTTTGAAGGGTGGCTTTCCTAGCAGAGCCAGCAAGAGTCACTGTTTCAGCATCCCTGCACAATACCTAACAAGAGGACTGAACAAGAAGGACCTTTAAAAACCCATTTCTGATTTTTCTCCAAGTCAATATTCCCCACACTTCTCCACCCAGGGATCTTTGCTAGAATCAAATGAATCCAGGCCCCTCTCCATCAGAGGACTTCACCGTCCCCGCTATTCAACCAAACTGAGTATCATCTCCTCAGGAGTCCAAATCCCCAGACAACCCCCTCCCCCAGGGGAACACTCCTCCCTTTTCAAAGTCCTCAAGGGCAAGCAAGGGGAAGGTTGGCTGATACTAGTCTCCACTTGGTGAGAAGGAGGCGGAGGGAAAGACAGAACTCAGTTCTTCCTAAACAAACACAAATCACCCAAACTATGGGAAAACCTAACTCAAGAAGCAAAACTTGGCTAGAAGCTAATAAAGTTGGATTCTTCATGTGGACTAGAAATACAGAATACTCATTAAATTAATCGAGAGTCAAAGCCACTCCTTGGGCAATGATTAAGCTGAGAGTCAGAGCAAGTATGGGTGGGGAGGCGAGCTCTCCAGCCTAGGCTTCTCTGGATCATTGGGGAAGTTAGCCTTTCTCAGATCACCCCGTATCCCCCCCCCCCCCCCACAGTCCCTGGGTAGTGGCGAGGCAACCCCCTGCTCATGGCTGAAACAGGGGACTCAGAACAGAGAAGAGGCTGCTTGGAAACCAAAAGAGAAAAACCAATATGAGGTGTTCACTGGCCTCCAGAAAAAAGCCCCCCCCCCCCCAAGAGGCAAAGCATTTTTCTGGAGGAAGGTCTCACTGATTTTGTGGAATTCCCTAAAAAGGTTAAAGTCCATGAGTCTAGGACAATGGCACACAGTACTTAAAAACGATTCAGAACGAAGTACTTTTTCGGGGTGGTGGTGGTGGTTGGGGGCAAGGGGGGGGAGCTGGAATTAGAGGATGGATGTAATTACTATAAAATTATCTCATCTGGAGACAGGATGCTGCTTTCCACAGCTGCATGCCATCACTTGATGGAAAATGAAAATGTCCCTGGACCAGCATTACTTTTTCCACAGAATGAAACAGGCAAGTGATCTGCAGTCAGACTTCAAAAACATAAAACCGTAAAAAAAGAAAAAAAAGTATTGTTAAGATTAGCCCTTCTGGTCTCCTGAATTCCCTCAGTTGCAGAGGACATTTCCGAGTAGTTGAGAACACGGGGCCAACGGGCTCTTGCCCAGAGTTTCAAAACCCCGGAACAAGTCAGTCACTGCTCTCCCGCATGGAAGCGACGGAAAGACTTTCTGCACGGCTTTGGTCAAACAGACCTGTGGTGGGCCCAAAGGCAGTCCCACTGACCCGGCCGCCCCCAGGGAGGGGGGAATGCAGAATATAAACATGCACCTCCTCAAACTTCACTCTCTTCTCCCCCACTGGACACAGGTCTACTGAGAATACTCCTTGTCCACCAAGGAGACCACAGCCACAGAAGCCACGATAACCCATGACCTCAGGTCCCTTACCCTTACCCACAGCCAGGGGCACCCAGGAAAGAACTGCCAAGGCTTGGGTTCTTCAGAAGAAAAGGTGCTTCTGCAAGTTCAAGGTGTATTATTAAGTTCCAAACTGTGTGACCGAAAGCCACACCTCCTTATAAAATTGAATCAAACCGGAAAACAAACACACAAATCAAACACGGGACACCCAGCTCTGCGTCTAACAGGGAAGATTCCCATCTAATACAAAAGGGTGCGAGAACGCGGACTCGTGACGTGTGAAGCCACAGAGGGCTCATTTAGCAGAGTTAGTTAGGTGCCCTGGCAAGGACGGCCCTCCGGGGGGCTGCTTATTAAAATGGTTCCGAATCCCAAAACTCTTCCTTTGAGTACAAAAGAGTAAGGTCTGGAATGGTGCCACGGAAAGGGGTGCCAAGGAAAGGGGTAGGGTGTGTGTGTGTAGAGGAATCCCCCTCCCCCCAAAATCAGGGGTCAGAGCTTTGTTGTTGACAACCATTGCAGGGAAGAGTGCACGGCAAGCCATCAAGATTCCGGGCAGGGGAGAAGCCCTCTCTTCCTTAGCACAGGCAGACACCTGGCCTCGCCTCACCTCTCCCCAGACCTGCCAGCCTCAGTGCAAACACGGCCAGCTTTACCAGAGCTCCCGCTGTCTGTGTGCCAAAGGTGGGGAGCCATTTTAGGCAGCAGTCCCAGCTGCTTGCTCAGCCCAAACTGAAGGCCAACAGCTTCTGGGGGAAGCAGCAAGTTGGGTGGGAAGGGCTTTTGCCCCTTGCCGACCCCGCTAGGTCCGTACCCTGGCCAGACCCAGAAGCCTGAGGTCTTCGGGTTTCTCTGCTGTGTTGTGCATTTTCGGAAGTGCGGCCGCCCCACAGTCAAACGTGGAGCTGCACATGAAATGGAGTGGGTGTCCTGAGGCGGGAATCACGGAGGTGGGGTGGATCACGAGTCTGGCAGTGATGCCGGAAGAGAAGGAAAGGAGGGGGGGGAATGTGTGGAGTGTGGATGCCTGCCTACATCCCTGGTTTCAATTTCCACACTTCCAGGGGAAGTGCTCTCACCCTCCCCATCTACTTTCTCAACTGCGGAGTAACAATGGCTTCGGTTGGAAGCTTACTATGTCTGGGGCTAGGCTACGAGGCCCAGGGCATCCCGTACATTCTCTCACGTAACCCCCAGTAGACACCAGCTCCGTCTGGTGACAGGGAAGGGTGGGACTGAATCCAGAGCTGTGCGCTGACCCGTGGGCAGGACTACCACAGGTGGCTGAGGGCCAGGAAAACAGAGAACCCCCAAACAGAAGGACCCCACCCAGGGCGATAGAGGGACATGTGAGGTTAACAGGAAAGAGACCAAGAATCGGGCCCCGGAGGTAAAGACCCAGTGTGCATTTCCCTGTGCATTTCCATCTCCGGATCCGGGTTTTGGGTTGAGTGGGAAAGTGCTGTTGCTGCAGGCACTGGGGCTGGGCTCACAGACTGAGTGGAAGGGGCCTTTGGTGACCATTTCTTTCAAGCCATTGGTTTTACAGATGAGCAAACTGAAGTCTGGACCACAAAAGCCACCTCCCCAAGGTGTCAAAGTGATGTGAGGACAGAGCTAGACTAATACCCAGGTCCCTGTCCAGATTTCCACTGTTTAGGGGGTGGGGGTGGTGGCCAGGCAGGGCGGTCTAGAGGAAAATAGAGAAACAACTGAGAGCCAAGAAGTTAGGGGTGTGGGGGTGTTGGATGAACAGATTGGTTGCTGGTCCGGCTGTGAGCATCAGAGGCCCTACTCGGGGAAGGCAGGCTCAGCTGTTACCTGGGGTCCCACGGGGCTGAGGCCGGCACAGAGTGTACCATCTCCCCACCCTAATCACCCCACTGCCACTGAGCTGGGCTTCTTCTCTCTGGGTCCCTGCTAGGCCACCCCTCCCAGCATCCTTTGTTCACGAGGTGCTGGTGCCTCCTGGCCTCACAGCTCTTGTGAAGGCCCACATCAGATCCCAAATGCCAAGTTTATAAATTCCTGGTCTCAAGAGAGAAAGGTAACTGGTGCCATCATAACAATCTGAGCCGTTCCCTTTCAAGGTATTTCTGAGAACTTGTTTCTGCCCAGCTGGGCCTGGCAGCAGGTTGGGATGGAAAGTAGACTAGACTTCAAGCCAACCAGACCTGCCTTCAAACTTACTTCTGATGCTACCCTGCCACATGACCCTGGATAAGTCACTTAACCTCTCTGGGGACAGGTTTCCTCACCTTGGTACCATGGGGATAATGCTTCCTGCTCTGGCTTATATCATGGGACTTGGAAGAGGCCTTTGCAGACTGTAAAACACTGCACAAGTGCACCCTGATACTCCCTTATTCTATCATCTCTACAGGAACCTTAATACAGGACTACTGAACAATCGTTAATTCAGGAAAACATAGCCCATTACCAGGTCCCCTTGTTGATCTCGTGACGGAGACAGAAGAGGACTGGGCTCAAGTCAGGGACCCAGGGCTTGTGATATTGGTTTGGTCTCTGGGATCCTGGGCCATCACCCCCTCTGATTCTCTGCTTCCTCACTGTGAATACCAGGGCTGGACTGGATGATCACCAAAGTCATTCCTAATTCTTGACCCAAACATTCCCACATTCAGTCATGTCTGTTTCAGATGACATAGTGGACCGGCAGCACCTGGTCCAGGCAGGGGCAGCTCTGAATATGGGTGGGGTGGTAAGCTGGACACAGTAAGAGACCGAGAAGATACCTCCCATCAGTCTCCTGCATGTGCCACTAGGCAGATGGATGGGTGTATGTGTGTGTGTGTGTGTGTGTGTGTGTGTGGTGTGTGTAATGAAGGTCACATCGCAGTCTGTAGTTCCTTCCTGGCCCCGAACCCCTGATGCAGCCTAGGCAGATAGCTGAGGACTAAGCAACAGCCTGGCAGGGGAGATTGTGCTGGAGAGGGGAGAGGAAGACTCCCTAAAGGACAGGGGTGGGGTGGGGTGGGGTGTGGTGTGGTGGGGCGGGGCGGGGCTAGCCCGCCTTCTCACATTCTTTTCTGGTGCCAGAGGTTGGTGAGAGGAGGAAGCCAAGCCTGGGAGTGAGCGGGATGGCTGCTGGGGGCTGGTGGGAACACCAGGAGGAAGGAATACCCACTGCTGGGGGGGGGGTGTCTCCCTAAAACAGACCAAGTGCTGGGCAGGGACACTTCTATGTGCCATCCTTCCTAGAACATGTGTTGTGCATGGTGACTCTTGCCAAGAACAGGTCAGTCTCTTACCATCAGCTCTGGAGAGAGGATTAAAATCTCAAGAGGTTTACCCCAAGGCTCACGGGGAATAAGTACAGTATATTTTTTGTTACAAGGCTCTGGTGGCATGCCTGTTTCTACAGCCATCTCTCTAGTGGTACAGGGGCTGCCTTTCCACACTCCTTCCTCCTTGCTTCTTTCTGTCTCTGGGTGGTCCCATAATCCCCCAAGAGAAGGTGTGGAGAGGACATCCCCTTTTCTGCTGCCTGCCTCAGGCTTTCCATTTGCAGATAGGCTGAGTGCGGCCAGCAGTGGGAGTCGGGCAGCTCCCGGCTGGTGTCCTGTCCAGGTAACCACTCTCCGTGGCCCCGCCTAGCCACTGGGTGGACTGGCATAGGGGTGTAGGCTAGGCGGGAGGACCTGGGCTGGCAGTGGGCGGATGGCACCTGATCTTCCCCCGGAAATGGAGAAACAGGACTAAAAGCGCCAACAGGCATTTGCCCCACCTCTCCCCAACTCTCCCAGAGTTCTCTCCAGTTCAGATACTTATCGCCTTTGGAAAAAAAAAAAAAATCAAGACAAGCTCGTCTTTCAGGTAGTTTCGACTTTCTCACGGTGGCTCAGAATCAAGCCTGCAGGGACCTCCTCGAGGGTGGAGGGGGTCTCCCTCCCCTCTCACTCAGGGACGGGGTCCCAGTCCTCCCTCCCTCTCCCTTTCCAGTGTAAAAGTGTCAACAGCGCTGGCCTGAGCTCTCCGCACCCCACTGAAGTCCTCAGAGCGCCGGCATTCCCCCCTCCTGGCGGCCCCGGCCACTTGTGAGACCCCACCCAGATCACGAACTGTACTGCCCGCCACAGTCCTCCTTGGCCAGGGACTTAAGTTCTCAGAAGTGGGGTGCTCCGTTTCTCCTTGCCGCCTTCCCCTCCTACACTCGGAGGGGCGGGGGGGGGGGGGAGCAGACACGATCCCTACCCCAAACCCTCGGCGAAAAAGAGGGCCAGGGCCGGACTCCACGCCCCAGCTCCCTAGGGACCCCCGCGTCCCGCTGCCAGCTCGGCTTCGGAGGAGCCCCCTACGATCGTGCCCGCCCCGCTCGTCCCCGGACCCGGTCGAGGAGCCAGCTGGCGGCCGCGGAGCCTCGTCTCCTCCCGCCCGGAGTCCACGAGCGCGGGCAGTGCCAGTTACTGGCAGCCCCGACCGCAGATAGGGTCCCCGGGACGAACAGGTGGCTCCGAAGAGGAGCGCGCGACGGTCGCGCTCACTCACCCAGAAGATGAAGTTAAATCCGAAGAGCAGGTATTTGATGCATTTGGTGCCTCCTTTGACCGGCATGGTGCGGGCTAGACTGGCCTGGGCCGGACTGGTGTGGAACTGGGAGGGCGCGCGGCCGGGACAAGAGGACCAGACTTGACACCGAAGCTTCGGCGGCTGCGGGCTGGCCTCCGGGCTGCACTTTTAAAAAGTGCCACTCCTTACTGCGCGCGGTGGCTGCGGTGCGCATGTGCGGTGGACCCCGCCCCCGGCCGACCCGGCCCCTGGCCCCACCTGCCCCGCCCAGGCCCCGAGGCGGGCTCCAGCCCAGCTTCCGGGGGGACTCGGGGCTCTACAGTCGTGGAGCCCGCACTCCCCTTTCCCCTCCTCCTTCCCGCAGGGCCCTCTGCCCCACCAGTTTGACCATACCCTCCTTCCCGCCGCCTACTGTCCCCTTTCCTCTCAACCGTCCTGGGATCCTTCCAGACTGCCCCCTCTCCACCCCCTCAGCCCCCTCCTGCTTTACCGAAGAGTTCTATGGAGACCTTGCCCTTCAGTTCTCGCTTTGTTGACTCTGGTCTTCCTGCCGCAGCCCTCTACTTTGGGAGACCTTTCTCAGGTCTCTTGGGGGTTGGGGTCGAGTCCCCTTACTCAAGGCAGGCTGCCCGCAGAATGAGGGCTCTTCCTGCTCTGGGCTCCATTGGAAGGGAAACCGCCTGGCTTTACTTCTCCTTGAGGCAGCTCCTCGGAAACGTTCGTTCACGGAGTTCACTCTTTGATTTGGCACATCATGTGCACGAGCAGGAATTAGAAGCTGGCAGTCCAGGTGGGAAGAGAGGTAGGAGGCTCATGGGAGTAATTTTCAAATAGGGTTCCCGAACAGCAATATGGCTGAGAGTCCGGTAGTCCTGGAGTGCCTCCTGGCCTTGGGGTTTAGATGCCCTGAGAGAAGAGCGAGTTCGTAGCCAGGCTTCTGTTCTTGCCTCTGCTCCCTAGCACCGTCCCTCTTACCCTTTGACCTCTGGATGCTGAGTTCTGAGCCCCTTTCTCCTCCGCTCAACAAATTTCTGTAACTCCGCACACTCCATGACCCAAGTTGAAATTCCCCATCTTGCGGTCCGTTCTCCTCTTGTGTCTGTGCTGCGCTGCTGTACCTGGCGCACGCTGCCCTCCTCTGCGGGCCTAGCCCTGCGTGTGGCGTGCGGTGTGTGCTTTCTGGCGGCCTGGCCCTACCCTCTTAAGTTGTAGAAACTCCGAGGCTCCTCAAACATTCCTCTCCTGTTTCTCACCAAAGGATGAGGAGACTCCCTCTTCTTTTGAAGTCCCCAAACCCCTTTGTATTTTTTTTTCCAAATGAGGTTTCCTTTATAAAAGCAAGAAACATCAGAAAATACCAACAAGCAAAAAAAGAACATAACTTAAATTTCACCCACTAGAAACAGAGGGTGTCGCACTTTGTAGCTCTTATTTTGTTGCTTATTATCACTCTCAGGTGTCTCACTGATTCGTTCAAAAACATTTTTCAGTATCTATACTCATGAGGGGAATCGTTAGCAGCAGGAGCCGCGTGTGCACCGGTGGGGGGATTCAGGCAGCCAGATGATGGGGCAGAGTACTGTTTGGGGCCACAGAGATAGGGCCGGGGGCTGAGGGAGCGCAAAGGAGGGGCCTTGACACAGATGGGGAAGGGCTGCTGCAGAACCAAAGGGCTAGCTGTTTCACGAGAGAATCTTCAGCCAAGTCTGGGGCCTGGGGCTGTCCGGGGTCTGGGCTGGAGCTCAGAGTTGGGGGAGGTACGCGGGAGGTCAGCTGGTGAGGTGAGGGGAGCCTCCTCTTGCTGTGTGATTTAGGTTGATGGCTACCTGTATTGTAGGCAGTTGTGGGGGGGAGGGCAGGAGGTGCAGGCAGCGAGCCCCTCCAGGATAAACACTATTGTTTGTCTGTCCTGACCTTGGCTCAGAGCTTTGGGGGATTATACGGAAGGTGACAGGTGACAGAGCAGTCAGGAGGCTCTAGAACAGGTCAGGTGAGAAACAGAGCAGTGAACAAGATGGGGTGATGGGGTGTAGGCTAGAGAGTGCAGCAAAATCACAAGAGAGGACGTGTGTTTGTGTGTGTGTGTGTGTGTGTGTGTGTCTGCGTGTGTAGGCGGGAGGCCCGGGGAGATCCCAGCCAGAACAGCTGGAACCAGATTATGGGGAACTCCATTCACGTGTTCTAACGCTTCTTGGGAGCCTACTGTGCTGAGGAAGGAGAAGCAGAGACCAGGGTTCCGTTCAGGGTTGCATAATACCAAGAGCGGTGGAGTGGAGGAATTTTGGTCATGCTTCACCTTCGTCACTCACCCTAATCTAGTGTCCACTGAGGACGGTTGGGGGAGGGCAGTATGTGGGGGCGGTAGCAAATCAGACAATGTCCCATTGTGCTGCTCTCAGGCAGAGGCCACCTATCTAGGGAGAACAGGTCGAGGGAACGAGGATTTTATCTTTTGATATTCTTCTCTCCTCTCCTCCCGCCACCCCACCCGTTAACCAGCACAGGTGGGAGGAGAGTTCAGTAAATATGTAAGCTAATAATAGAAACTACTTCTTAGGGTAATGTGCATACTGAATGAGGTAATCCCCTGGGAGGGCTTAGTACACTGCCTGGCACACAAGTGCACCAGAAATGTTAGCGATTGTTACTATTACTGTTACAGAAACAATGGAGGGGGGTACGGAGAAGCTCCAAGTTACATACAGTCAAGGGGGTCCTTATAATGTGAGTATGGCCATCTGAATTCTTGGGCTGACCCTTGGGTGTATTGTGGACAAGTCACTTCCTGTCTCTGGGCGTCAAGCTCCTCACCTGTAGAATGAGCATTTTGGATTAGGAGATGGCAGAGGAAGGGTGCCATTCTGACAATCTATGGTGCAAAAAGCCTCTGGGCCAAAGTGTGTTTATTACAGGCAGTTAGTTCTACAGGCAACCCGGAAAGGGAGAGATGGAAAAAATATGGTTTGCTTTAGCTGGAAGGGGAAAATCTGGGTAAGCCCCTGAGTCAGAGATCACATGGAGGCAGAGAGGGCTTCCAGGCTTTGTGGTGCTGGGAGTGGGAAACTTTCCCCTCCCTTCCCTCAGGGCATCCTGTTTCTGGAAAAACCCGGGTTCAGGCTGAAGGTCCACTTTAGCTTTTGTGCGCCCCCTGGTGGTAACATTTGAACACCCAGGGGCCAGGCGAGCGAATGACCTGCCACACCCATCTCCCTGGGACTGCTCATCCCTCCAGCTCTGGGAGGCAACAGGCAGGACCCACGCTCTCACGGGCCACTCACTGCCTCCTGGACACCCCACCAGCGATCATTTTGGGGCCTGTTTTCTCCCTTCTGCTGTTGCTACTGCAGCATTTCACCCTCCTTTTTTTAAAAGATTTTATTTATTTATTTGACAGAGAGAGAGAGAGAGAGACAGCCAGCACGAGAGGGAACACAAGCAGGGGGAGTGAGAGAGGAAGAAGCGGGCTCCCAGCGGAGGAGCCTGATGCGGGGCTCGATCCCAGAACGCCGGGATCATGCCCTGAGCTGAAGGCAGATACTTAACAATTGAGCCACCCAGGCACCCCCACATTTCACTCTCCTGACCATACCTTCTTTCTAGACATTTCTCCCTCGGTGTCCCTGGTGCTGTACCATCTTGGTTCACTCCCTTCACTTCTAGAAACTTCTTTCTTGCTCCTCTTACTAAGTTCAAATGCCACCACTTCATGAAGAACACCCCAGTCTTTTCCTGCATGGGTTACCTTGTTTGAATCTCCGTCGTGCGTGACTCATCAACCTTCATTATGTTCTCTTGTGGGTGAGCTCCTCTAAAGTAAACTTCATCTGATTAATTTCTCTGTTCTCTGTAGCACCCAGTCCCTTGCTGGCCCGTCAGGCCCTCTGCAAATGTGTGTGGAGAAACTGCAGAGGAGTGGGCCTTCCTCAGGCTTTGGGCCGCTGCTCTCTGCTCCCCTCTCAGCTCTCGCTGAGCACTCACCCCCCTCTCACCTTTTGTCTTTGGAGCTGACCTCTCCCTAAACTCATCATGGTATCCGAGGGCCTGTTGGGCAGTTCTACTTTAATGGCCCCTCACGTCTGAATCCCTTAAATCTGTGAGGAGGTCACGTTGTGCGCTAGAGGGCATTTCATGCATGTGATTAGGTTAAGGATCTTGAGATTGGGAGGTTATCCTGGATTACGCTGGTGGGCCAGGTATGATCAGTGGGAGTCCTTATGAGAAGAGACAGGAGGGTCAGAGCCAGAGAAGGAGATATGAAGGCGGAAACAGAGGTCCGAGCGATGTGGGGCCACGTGCCGAGGAATGCAGGCAGGTGCTTCCAGAAGCTGGCAGCAGCAAGGAGGCCAGTTCTGCCCTAAAGCCGCCCGAAGGAACACTCATTTTAGACTTCAGGCCTTCAGGACTGTAAAATGATGTGTGTTATGGTAAGCCACTAAATGAGTGGTAATTTGTTACAGAAGCAATAGGAATCTCAAAACAAATATCCAGACAGAGATCATGACCTCGGGGGCCTCTCTGCCCTGGAGGCCGTTCTCCTCACCCTCTCATCCGTCAGCCCCGAGATTCACAGCACCTGTGGCTGCGTCTCCCTCCAGTCCCACACCTGCCTCGCGAATGTGGCTCTTGCTTCTGGGAGTCTCTCCCACCACTCCTGGCAGTCACCACAAGCCTGCCCAATTTAGAGATAAGGAAGCAAGCCAAAGCAGGAGATCGTGATTTATGGCCAAAGATCAGGCCTCGGGCCTTCTGCTTCCAGCTCCGAGCGCGTTTCTCAGCCTTCATTTCTCCTGCCTTCTGTAGGCCAGGCCCTCAAAACTCTTCCTCAGCCCAAACAACCATCCTACCCTCCTCCTGACCCCCTATCTTCACTTGTCCAGTCTGCACACATCACTGGACCCATTGCCTTGTGCCATCGCTGCGCTTGGGCTGCCCTGGGCTGCTGTACTCCCAGCCATGCCTTTGCATTGCATTGAACACACACCCAGTCAACGTGGGACCACCCATGTTTAGTGGACAGTTCGTGAAGATGTCATGGAGAGCTGGAGGAGAGGTGACAGCTCACAGACAGAGAACACCATTCTAAAAACCCTTTCCGGGTGTCTTTCTGCAAGCTCCCATCCTGTGGGAGCCTCTCCAGCCTTGTCTCTGCCCCCAGCTTGGCCCTCACTAGCCAGCCTTCTGTCCACGTGGAGCGGTGGAGCACCCACTGGGCATTTCCAGTTTGTATTCTCCACTCCCCCCCCCTCCCCCGCCGCCGGCCCCCCGCAGCTCAGCAAAGCCTGTCGTATTTCTCAGGATCTGTCCTCTTTGTGGGGAGAGGGGTTGGAGGTAATGAATATTTAATATACTTTTGTCCTACTCCTAAAGCTTTGCTTTGTTGTTTCCTACTGATTTTTCCTGCTTGAAAACCTCCTAACTCCCCCTGCATCCACACTGTTTTCCTGAGCACTTGCGCCTTCTAACAGAGTGGAGGCTTCTTTCTTTTTCTTTTTCTTTTTTAAAGATTTCGTTCATTTATTTGGGAGAGAGAGAGAGAGCAAGCAGGGAGGAGGGGCAAATTCCCCACCGAGCAGGCAGCCCTATTTGGGACTCGATTCCCAGGACCCTGGGATCATGACCTGAGCCGAAGGCAGATGCTTAACCAACTGAGCCACCCAGGCACCCGAGTGGAGACTTCTCTTAGTATGTGCCCCATTTATGGTCTGCTTCCTCCTGCTGGAATTTAAACTCCAGTAGAGTGGGCAGTTTGGACTGTCCTGTCCGTAGATGTGTCCCAAGTGCCTTGAACAGTCCCTGACACACAGTAGGTGCTCAATAAATATGTGTTTATTGAATGTATGGAAAGCTAATGTTCCGATCTAAAATCATCACAAAAGCCCTTTGCCCTTGTCTTAACCGATCCATATTTACAATTGTCCCTGCTCTTGGGAGACTGTGTGCACTCCCGAGTCTACGCCTAAGTTCCCACCTCCCCTGCCCCAAGCCCCAGCTCCTGGCCCAGGCCCATCCTCCTCTCTTCCCCTGTATGCAGCTGACCCAGCTTTGAGGCCAGCGACCTCCCCCTGCCCCAGTACCCTTGGTCACCTCAGTCTGCTCTGCCCCCACTTCCCCCCCGCCCCCAGTACTCTTGTAGGAATTTCTTTCTGAATTACCTGCTAGACTGTATTCAGACATTGTCCTGGATGGTAATATGACATTTCACGCATCTTTAAAAAAAAAAAAATCTCCCCAACTAGATTATCAGCTCCTGAGGCACCACTCCAGGTACTCCAGAGATACTCAGTGAAAAAATAGTCCAAAGAATAACACTCGGATGGGCACATATAATGTATTAGGGACTGTTCTATCTGCTAGATAAGCTCATTGAGCCCACAAATGGCCCCATGGGGTTGGTAGTCTCACGATCTTTATTTTACAAATGGGTAAACTGAGGCACAAGGAGGTTAATGAACTTGCTAGGAAGCAGCAGAACCAGGATTTGAACTCAGGTGGTCCAGCTCCAGGGACCAGGTGCTCATCTGCCTCTTCATGGGGTAAGTGGATGTGTTAACACTGACTTCTTTGCTTTTTTTTTTTTTTTTTGCCTTTGATAGAGGAGGAGGCGAAAGGGCTGCAGGTGACGCCCAAGGGCGGTGTCATCCTGAGGGCACCTCAGAGCAAGCTGACTCGATTGCACCTTGGCTTGTCTTTCTGAGTCTCCCTTTCCGCAGCTGTGGAGCCAGGAGACTTACTGCTTTTTCTCTACCTTGCTGAGGGGGGATGGCTGCTGACTTCTGTTCTGGGTGGTGGTTCTGGGTTCAGGAGGAGGGTCGGAGGCTGGACACAGGCTCCTCCCGGAGGGGCAGAGTGTGTGTGTGTGTGTGTGTGTGTGTGTGTGTGTGTGTGTGTGAGAGAGAGAGAGAGAGAGAGAGAGAGAGAGACGTGGGACCTTAGTGTGTGGGTTCAGCCAAGTATGGACAGGGGAATTATAGTTAAGGAGAACCTGGGGGTTAAGAAGCTGTCACTAGTGTCCACCTGGGACCCGTGCGAAGGTTTCAGAGAGGGAGAATATTGCCAGAGTCACTGCCTGCAGACTGAATCATATAGGAGGCCCCTGGCAATCTGGCCTGGGCTGATGTCTGTCACCCATTTCCCTACTTCCAGCACCTTATATGCTCTAGCCATTTTGCACTACTTTCCTTTTTTTTCTTTCTCTCCCTTTCTTAATAGTTAAAAAATAATTTTTTTGAAATGACTTTAGGTTTACAGAAAATTTGCCAAAATAGTATAGCTTCCCCCAAATGTTAACATCTTCGTAACCATGGGATATTTGTCAAAAGTAAGAAGTTAACACGGGTGCAGCACTAGTCACTGAACTGCAGAGTTTATCCCGATCTCACCAGTTTTTCCACTGATGTCCATTTCCTGTCCCAGTATCCAATCCAAGATCTCACAGTGAGTTAGTATTTTGCATTCCTTTTAATTCTCTGAATTCACTGGGCTCATTCCCATCTGTTTGCCTTTGACCCTGTCATTTCCTTTGTCTACAGTATCTTTCCTTTTCACAGTGAACTCTTATTCATCCTGCAGCAACCCTTCTGTTGGGTCAGAAATGATGTGGGCAACTTGATAGGAGTGGGATTTGGGGATCTGGCCGTTCCGCCATATTAAGTGGGGAAATCGCCACTGCCCCTTCCACACCCAGGATCTCATTTGACTCCCGGCTGGGTTTTCTGTATCCTTCTTTATGCAAATGCAAGCAAATACTAACATATATTACTACTCACTCCCCACCTCTCCCAGCCGTCGTTCCTCGAGGTCTGCAGGTGACTTTCACAGGTGGCAGAGTGAGGGGGACCTGAACACGGGTGTCCCGAGCTCCAGTTTCTTCGGGCTGTCTCTGTCCTCTGTGCTTTGCCTGTCTCTGCTGTCCCAAGTTGTCAACCTGGGTATGCTTTGGTACAACACTTGGCTCAGTTTAGGAGATGGTGGGCTTCCTGTGGTTTCTCACCATGATGCATGTTTAGAATGATTGTATCATCCTTGGCTTTGGGGGTTTTCCTCAGGTTTCTCCAGGCTAGATTGTGGCTTGTGTCTCCGCCACCCTCCCACCCACTCCCTCCAAGCAGGCCAGGAAACCCCCTAGAATGCCAGACCCCTGGGCTCCCTGACTCTGTCTACCACCTGGAACTTTGGGGGACCTTCTGCCGCCCCCACCTTCCTCTCCGCCCTTGAGTCCCCACTGCCTGGGGGGCTTTCTTTCAACCCCCTCACCTTTGGGGGATGCTAACTCTCCATGAAGCATTAGGTTTGTATTTTCCTCTAAATTTAACTTCAGATGATTTAACATTTAGATGACTGAAAGATAGAGATAGAAAAGAGTAGGGAGGGAGAAGTGTCCCTTCTGGAATTGTTCTGGATGAAGATTAAAGAGTCATGTCAACCAAGGGCAACATGTGGGGCTGCTTAGAATCCTCCTTCAACCATATCAGTTACTAAAAATAAATTTTTTTTGTAGGCAGTGGGGGAAAGTTAAATATCATCTAAGTATTAGATGATATTAAGGACGTGCTGTTAATGTTTTTAGGAGGATGATGGTGTTGTGGGATATTTTGGAAAAACCCTATTTCTTAGAGATTCATCCTGAAATTTTTAAGGCTAGAATGATCTGGTGTCTGGGACTTGCTTTAAACTTCTCAGTCCCTTCCCCGAAAGTGGGGAGGCTGATGACATAAGAATAGGAACATGGTGGTAATTGTTGATACACGGTGATGGGTACATGGGATTCATTATACTACTCTGTACTCTCGTGTGTATTTGAACACTTCCATAATGACAAAAGACATCTCCATCCAACCTCTCCATCCCCTCCCAGTCTAGCCCTCCCCCATTAACCAATACTGGTTTTTATGCAAATACTAATATATATTATGACTCGCTCCCTTTCCCCACCATTTCTTTGGCACCTTGCTACTGCTGCATTCCCCTTTTCCCATCTTTATTATATGCAGTAGGCAGAATAACGCCTGCCCCACAAACGTCCACATCCTCACCCGTAGACCCTGTAGATATGTTACTTTACATGGCAAAGGGGACCTTGCAGATGTGATTAAGGTCACGAGCTTTGAAATGGGGAGAATATCCTGAATTATCCAAGTGGCCCCAGTCTCATCACATGTATTCTTTAAATCAGAGCTGTGGTCCTGGCTGTTGTCCAAGGGAGATGTGACAAAAGGTCAGAAAGACAGGAAAGTGCTGGCTTTGAAGCTGATGGAAGGGAGCCACAAGCCAAGGAGTGAGGACGGCCTCTAGCAGCTGGAAAAGGCAAGGAAACGAATTCTCCCCTAAAGCCCCCAGAACTAGGAACGCAGCCCTGCCGGCACCTTGATTTTAGCCGGGTAAGACCCATGTGTCAGACTTCTGACCTCCAGAAAATGCAGTATAATAAATGTGTGTTTAAGTTTGTCTTAATGTGTCCCAGCAGCAATGGAAAACTACAGCCTTCTATCTTGGAGATCTTTCTGTATCAGGACTGATTGTAGCAGCATTGGTTCCTCACATTACACACTGACTCTGAAGTCTGACAGATCTGGGCTGGAGTCCTGGCTCTGCCATATACGAGCTGTGCAATTCTGGGCAAGTTACGTCACCTCTCTGAGCTGGTCTCCTTATCTGTAAAAAAGGAGTAATCTGGGGCACGTGGGTGGCTCAGTCAGTTGAGTGTCTGCCTTCAGCTCAGGTCATGATCTTGGAGTCCCCGGGGTGGAGCCCAGCGTCAGGCTTTCTGCTGAGTAGAGAGTCTGCTTCTCCCTAGGCGCCTTACCCCGCTTGCTCTCTCAAACGAACAAACAAACAAACAAAATCTAAAAAAAAGAAAAAGGAGTAATAAGAGCACCCGTTTCATAGGGTTGCTTTGAGGGTTAAACCATATAACGCAGGCAACACATCGAGCACAGCGCCCGAGAGTTATTATAACAGGGATCTTTTCCCACGTGCTGCAGGAGAGTGGGGCCACCACTCCTCTCCCACTTTATCCACAGTTGAGGTTCCTTCCTTTCCACACTAAAGGCGAGTCAAGGGCACGATGGGACCCTGGCAGGTTCCCATGCTGCTCCCCCACGGCATAGCTTCTCTGAGGGATGGGGACCTCCAGGATCCCCCATAATGACCCAAGAGTCAGCTTGGCGTGAGCTCACCCCCTCCTCAGGCCAGCCCCCTCCTATGGGGTAGTCGTGGTAATTGGAAACGTTTGCACCCTGCCTGTAACCGCATCCATGTTCTGCCCTCTGGGGCTGCATGGAACGAGTTTGCTTGCCCTTGCACACAGCAGCTCTTCCGCCTTTTAGATGAGTGTGGGGTGGCCGAAAGAGCATCGTAGGCTGGGTGTGGGGGGGCACTTACTTGCTGAGTGGCCCTGGGGTTATGTGAGTCTTTTCTGTTTTCATAATCTGTAGAAAAGGAACAAAAACACCTACATTTCAGGATCATCATGGGACCCAACGGAAAATATCCCACACATCGTCAAGTCCAGTAAATTCTGCTTCTCTTCTCTTCTGCTCCAAGCCACACCTTCTGGGTTCCTTAACTGCTCCACTCCCTCTGGCTACTGGGGAGGGCAGAGCGCTGACCTCGGGCGGGCCTCCAGAGATGAGCCTGCCATAACCGCCCAGAATCTTCTGCCGCTGGGCAGCCTTTGCCTTCAGCCCTTCCTGCCCCGCTGTGGGCCTTCTCTCTGCTTTGCTTCCCAGCAGGAACGGCCTCTTTCCTCTCTGGGGGAAGCACTAGCCTCTCTCACTGCTGACAACCGAGGCCTGGCCCAGCTGTCCTCTCTTCTCTGGCCTCACTGTGCTTGGTGGCAGCCAGACACTGCTCTCCCCACCACACAAACCCGCTGATGCTCATACTCGTACTCGGCATGGAAATGCTTCCTCCGTTTTAGCTCTGGCCCTGGGCCATGTGCCTGCACCCTTCTCCTCGTGAACTTGTCCAGATCTGCAAACTGTTTTCCCAAATTCATCTCGTCGCAGGAATGCTCTCTGGTCACACAACATGACCAGGGCTCTGCCCACCCTTCTCTCCCCGAGTCACCTTGTTGGCTTGTCCACATCTGTTTCTGCCACACGCACTCTTGAAAGTGTCTCCCCAGCTCCTTCTTCATCTCTACTACCTGTCCTGTCCCTCTGTCCAGCAGAGAGGAACAGTCCCAGGAAAACCAAACGCTGGAGGGGACAAGGGAAGATGGTGGGAGGGAGATATCATTTCCTTTTTGGCCCAAGAGGCCAGATGGGGAGGGTCTTGGACACTACCCTGTGCATGCATGTGTACACACACACACGCACGCACAGGCACACATGCACACACGCACGCACACACACGCTGTGTTCCTGCCTCGCCCGGCATGGGGTTAGCTGTGGCTGGAGCAGCCAGCTTTCCGAGGCAAAAGTGGTTAACCCAGAGATTACTGTACTTTCCCTCCCAATTTAAATTTAAGATGAACAAACAAACAACCCCCTTTGGAACAAAGAGTCTTAAACCAACATTGACACAGCAAACCGGGCTTCTAAATGGAGCCCTGTGGTGTCTTCCTCGGCCTGGCGGACCACATCCATCTCCCTCCAGGCAGGCTTGGCTCCAAACGGATTCAGCAGGAATTCTGCCTCTGGTGGTTTGCTCCACTTCCAAACCTCAGACTGGAAGTTCCCTGAGGCCATGGGCCATTCTGTTTTCAGTCTTTTTTTATCCCCACTTCCTCAGAGTGAAACCCAATTCCCGAGGGCCCACGGTGTATGGCGCACCTCCCCCCATCCTCCCCCTCTGGCCCCCCGGGGTACTTGCTGTTACCTCAGCCTGGATCCCTTTCCCCCAGGATCCTTCCTTCTTTTGGACCTCTGCAATTGGATGGCTTCTCGACCTTACAACTGACGCAGCCCCGCCCGGCCCACCCAGTCCCTGTCCTCATCCCTGGCTTTGTTCCCTCCATCACCCTTGTCACCACCTGCGCTGGTGTCCATTGATTTGTTTTGTCTTTGTCTGTCTCCTTCCACTTGAATGTAAACTTCACGGGGACAATGGCTGTTCCTTTTATTTGCTGCTCTATCTCTAGGGCCTCGACCAGGCCTTCAAGGGGTGTTAATACATATTTGTTGAAAAGGAAGGGAGTGCTTCATATGAATGGAGGGATGTGACTTGCAGCGGAAGCCTCTGGGCTGGGACAGCTGGGCCTCTGGATAAGGAGGTTGTCAAGGGAGAAAGGGGCCCCCTTGGCCTCCCTCTGAGGGCTAAGTGGTCACCCCCTATGCAGGCAGGACGCAGAGTGGAGAGGGCTGGTGAGTGGGACTCCCCAGGAGACCATGCGAGGCCTAGCCAGAGGTGAGGGGTCCCTGGCTCAGCCACCAGCCGTTCCTGCCCGTCCCTTCCTGTGCAGTGAGTCAGCCAACTTGGGGAGACGCGCCAGGGGAGTGGCCCCTGTCAGGAGGAGAACAGGGTTAGGGGTCAACAAAACAAGAGCTTGCTCATCCACCCCTCCCACTCTGCCCATCAGAGGTGCCTTTTCTGTATTTGTCCTCTCTGTCTTGGTCAGTGCGTATCTGGTATGGGTTGAATTATTGCCCTGAGTTCCTATGTGGCGGTCCCCACCCCCTAGTACCTCAGAGAGTGACTGCAGTTGGCAATCAGGTCATTGCGGATATAATAAGTCAAGTTAAGTAAGACCATACTGGCGTAGAGCGGGCCCCTAATCCGGTATGATTGTGTCCTCATAAAAAGAATGCTGTGCAGATAGGGATGAGTTTTGAAGACATCACGCTAAGCGCAATGAGCCAGACACAAAAGGACAAATATGACACGGTTCCACTTAGGAGGTACCTAGAATATTCCGACTCACAGAGACAGCACACAAAGTAGGGGCTCCCAGAGGCTCGGGGAGGGGGGAATGGGGAGTTAGTGTTTTTGTGGAGGGAGAAAGAGAATCCTACGCAGGCTCCACACTCATCATAGAGCCTGATGTGGGGCTTGATCCCACGACCCTGAGATCATGACTGGAGCCAAAATCAAGATCGGGTGCTCCACCAACTGAGCCACCCAGGTGCCCCTGGTTAAGACCCTTTTCAAGTCCAGGTGGGAGATGAGGGGCTGGCATTGAGGCAGTGGCCATGGGACAGAGAGAAGGGGCTAGAGCTGGAAGGCATTTCTGAATCAGAACCATCAAGTTTTGGTGACTGTCGATGGGGGAGGTGAGCGGAAGGGAAGGATGGACCCCCAGGACCTGCTTGGAAGACAAAATATTGGTCCGCAATTGCTGCACAACAGGCCACAAAGTCTGCTATTTCCAGTCCAAACGCAGGACTGGGAAGTTTTTGCTTAACCTCTCCTGTCTTGAAAACACACAAGTACCTCAGAGGCTGTGGTTTAGATACCAAGAGGGCAAAATTGTCATCCAACCAGAGGCGGTTCGAAGAACCAGAGACAAAGCCACTGAGTCAAGTTGTTTTACGCAAGTCAGTTTTACGCAAGTCAGTTTTACGCATGCGCATCATCCCACCGCAGAGCGTCCATTCACCCTTGGGGAAAACAGCACCTCACCGGTGCTTTAAGACACCTCCTCCCGCCCCCCCCCACCGCGCCCCTCCATTCTGGCACTTAGGCTTTGGGTGGGATCGATCCCCTCTGTGAGTCAGCCCGATTGGCCAAAGCCATGGTCTGTCTTCAAGGCCACAGTGATGAGCTTGGGAGGGGCCTGGGCTCCAACCAGAGCCAATGAGACTTTCTGGAAGAGCGGTGGGGGCTCCTCCTCCACGGGCTTGAGCCTGGAAGCGCAAACACTGCAACCACTGTCTCCATTTTGTCATCATAGGTGGCCTGAGAAGACACCAGCTCCAGGAGGAGATCAAAGTGAGCTGAGACAGTGAGAGAAACTAAGATTTTGTGGTAGCGTAAACCCCAGGCGGGCTACACCGGAAACAGCCCAGCCCTGCTGCTGGACTTTTCAGTTTGTCAGCTCATATTTGGTTTCTGCCTTTTTTTTTCTTTTCTTTTTTGGTCACTTGCAGCTGAGAGAGTCCTAGATGAAACAATAGTCATCATCAAATTTTGTCTTAAGATTCTAGTGTTTTAGAGACAGTGCCTCAGGGGCGCCTGGGTGGCTCAGATGGTGAAGCATCTGGCTCTTGATCTTAGCTCAGGTCTTGATCTCAGGGTTGTGAGTTCAAGACCCACGTCGGGCTCCACACTGGGCATGGAGCCTACTTAAAAAAAAAATTGAGACAGTGCCTTGTGGAAAGTGTAATGGAATTCGGTGAGACCATCACAATTCCCCACTTAGACGAGCTCCTTCCATCTCAGGTCCGTGTTTGTGAAACAGTGCCAGTCACACCTGCCTGTTTTGAAGGAGAAGTGAGAAAGAGAAAGAAAAACTGTAAGGTGTTTTCAAAATTTTAATTACTGCTCTTTTATTATACGTTCCTTGTGGGCAGGCATTAAGGCGTTTTTTGTTTTTATATGTACCACAGAGACTGCTGAAGCCTCACACAAAGCAGGTGGTTGGTAAGGCTCCAGAGAGCTTTGGCCAAGGCTTTCTGGAACTGAATGTTCTTCCTGCTTATTCTCTCCAGACTATAGGTGGGGAAAAATGGAGTCACAGAGATCAAGCCATATGCCAGGAGCAGACTTGGGAATCCTGTCCCCGAACTCAGCTGAGGCCAACAGCGAAGCTCTATCCCTCTGAGAGGAGGTGACACCAGAGGACGAGTGACCACTCTGTCACTAGCCTGTGGGATGACTGGGTGAATCACAGCCGCACACTGGGTCTTCGTTTTATGATCCTTCAAATAGGGTCAGTCCTCACATGTAAGCCTCTGTGGGTTCTAGGTACAAGCCCTCTGTGTGTGTGTGTGTGTGTGTGTGTGTGTGTGTGTGTTTGTTTTTAAAGATTTTTAAGTAACCTCCACACCCAATGTGGGGCTCGAACTCACAACCCCAAGATGGGGAGTCACAGGCTCTACCGAGTCAGCCGGGCGCCCCCAGGTGCAAGTCCTCTGAAGTACAAAACGCCTCACGTGCTGCTCCACCTGCCGACTTTGAAAGCGGCGGGTGCTGCGGGAGCAAGGAAGCTCCATCATCCACACGCTGTCCTGTGCTTTCCCAGGCTCCGAGACAGCCCCGACAGGTGGTGTTTCTTCCCGCCACCGAGAAGGGGCCGAGGCTCTGAGGGGTTGGGTGACTTGCTTGAAGGCCGTCCAGCGAGTCGGAGACCCGGCGGAATTCACATCCATTATTGTGACTTTGGGTTCAGGCCCGGCAGCGGCCTCTGCGCCACCTGTCGGGAAGGCCATGGCCCGTAGGGACTTGCTCGCAGATGGGGCTCCATAAATGCGGAAGGGTAGGCTCGGAGGAAACCCGCTGGTCGCAAGGCCCGCGCAGGCCTGGCCACTGGGAGCTGGCCTTGCGGCGGCCTGGCTGCTGGGGGCGCTGGAGGCCCAGGTTACCCAGTGGTTTATTTGGGGGGGCCTGCCGCGTCCAGCATTCCTGGTGGAGGTGGGGTTGCTTCAACGGGATTTGCTGAGCAGCTCTCTTGGGTGACGAGGGGAGGCGGCAGACACTGTCCGTTTGCTGGTGACTAGCTCTTCCGGCCATTGTGCTCACCAGTGCCCCAGGTCATGAACACAGAGACCAGGATGCCTTTGTAGAAGTCACGGCAACACCCTGTACTTCCCGCCCCCGCATTCCAAGGAGGCTCCTGAGTGTGGTCACTTATGGAGGTCCCGCAGACACCCGCTTCCTCTTCCTTTCCTGGACTCCATCCTCTTTAGGACACGATGGCCCTCTTCACCCTGTGATCTGGGGGGACTGGGGTTGGGGGGTGGGAGGGCCCTGACCCAGCAGCTCCCCCCATACTGGGCAGCCCTCCTTCCAGACATTATCTCTCGGCTGCACAAAATACTAACATCACGGCCAATATTTTCTGACTTAGGCTCTGCTTAAGAGCTTTACATACTAATCTTGTCAACACTTGCACCAAGCAGATGCTATGGTCATCGCCCCCTTCCTGTTCCTAGGAAGGCAACCGAAGCATAAAGGTGTCTTTTTTTTTAAGCTTCTTATTTTACAATATTTTTAGATTTCTAGAACTATTGTGCAGAGGTAGTACAGAGAAGTCCTGTGTACCCTGTGCCCAGTTTCTCCTGTTGCAGACCTCCTGCATTAGGAGGGCACATATATCACTATTCAAAAACCGATATCCGTATATTACCGTTAAGTGAAGTCCATAGTTATTCAGATTTATTTTTACCTAATGTCCCTTGTCTGCTCCAGGATGCCACATGACATTCAGTTGTCATGTCTCCTTAGGCTCCTTTTGGCTGTGACTGTTTCTCAGACGTTCCTTGTTTTTGATGAGCTTGACAATGTTGAGGACTGTGGTCAAGAATTTTGTAGAATGTTACTCGATTAGAATTTGTCCGATATTTTTCTCGTGATGAGGCTGGGGTTGTGGCTTTTGGGGAGGTAGATCTCAGAGGTAAAGTGCCATTTGCATTATGTATCAAGAATACATACTATCAGCGTGACCTGTGCCTGTTGGTTTATTACATATCGAGGGTACATACTATCAACATGACCTGTGACTGTTGGTGTTGACCTTGATCACCTGGCTGAGGTAATGTTTGTCCATTGTAAACTGACTCTCCCTTTCCCATACTGTACTTAAGAGTTATTTTTTGAGCCCTAGAAGGGAATGAAGCTGGTGGCCCTCCTAGAAACAGGGGGAAGGGAGGGAGGGCAGAACAGGGTGATGGCAGGTCTCCTGCATCAGAAGAATTATTTTCGCCTGGCCAGGGAAGCCGGTGGCCTCTGACGCAGGCTCGATGCAAGAGAAGAGTCGGGGTCCGGGATCAGGGCTGGAGCAGCCACTCAGCACAGCCCAGTGGTACGACAGCCAGCTAGGCATTTCGTGGAGAAGTAGGCAAGAGCTTGGGTGGCTGGGGTCTTATTTTCACGACCTCATCTCTCGGTAAGTGCTGCTATAACCCTCACAGAGAGACAGTGACAGAACAACAATAAAAAGGTACACGCTGTTCAACTTTAAACTGCCGTCTAGCTTACTGTTGGATGATTTTGTGTAAGAGTTCAGGATAAGTACATATTTGTTATAAATCCTGAAAGTATTTTGTACATTAGCACCACGAGGTTGCATTATTCGGGATGAAAGTCTAAATTTTGCCGTGTAAATATTTAAAATAGATCACAGATTTCATAACCTTGTTCGGGCACATCCTCATTTGATAAAATACAAGTACTGGTAATTGCAAAAGACAGCGGTGGTCTGGGCCTCCTCATGGCACCCCAGAGAGACTGTGCCTTCTTCAAGCACCGGGGGTGGGGGAGAGGTGAACCCCGTGCTCAGAGGCCTCAGAGGACTAGCTGGACCAGAGCGGCACCACAGTCCATGGCCACGTCACAAGCTTACATTCATCTGTCTGTTCCAGATCGTGAGCTCAACATGTGAGACTGAATTTGACAGTTGATCTGGGAGGCAAGGCCCTGGCTGGCCAGATTTTCGTCCTAATGTTGGGAGGAACACGGGAAAATAAAAGGTTGCTTTGGATGGAAGTGGCCATCTATGATTTTCAGCGTAGCCCCAAATGCCTGTCACTGTGCCGACGTTACATGATTAGAGATGAATATCTGTGGATATTTGGGGGTCTAGGAGTTACCTGTTAAATGAAAATGCCCCAAGGATATGAAATCACTGGAGCTCTGGGCAGCAAATATGGCAGAGGAAGAGGTCAACCAGCTTCTGGAGAAGAGCGGAGTCAGGGCAGAAGTCTGGAGAAAGGTGGGGGGCAGGGCTGCAAGGGGCAGTGGGTGGGGAGACATAGGGGCAGTGGAAGGGAGGCCCCAGGGACATTCATGAGTCTGTGGAAAGCTGTCCTGGTGACATCTTATTTATAGCTGTTTGACCTCAGATGAGTCACTCTCCCATGCTCTAGTTTCTCCACTTGTCTGTGACATGGGGACGGTCTGTCGGTCAGGATGGGACACTTTCCCTCATTTTCCCACCACACACTGCCACACACCACCGTTGCCACAGCCATGTGTGGGAGCCTGGGGGCTCTGGGCTGAGGGCATAGCGCAGATTATAGCTGATTGGATTTTCACAGCCCTGGGACATAGGGTTACTGCCTCCACTATACAGTGGGGCAACTGGGCTTTATGGAGGTGAGATAACATACCCAAGGCCACCTGCCAGCCATGGGTGAGGGTAGGGCCTCCATGGCTAGGTCAATCTGGTTCAGGGCTGGCAAACTTTTCCTACAAAAAGTATATATTCTAGGCTTTGTGGGTGACATATGATGTCCTGTCATCTTCCTCCTCCCTCTCTCTTCAACCCTTGAAGAGTGTAAAAACCGTTCTTCACTCATGAGTGGTACCCGAACAGGCCACCAGCTGGATTTGGCCTACAGGCCATGGCTTACCAACCCCTGGTAACAGGTAGACGGAAACGCAGAATAGTTTGCCCTCCCAGGTTTCAGAGGGGATCTGAAACCCACTCAGAGAATGCTGGGCCCGGGAGCATGGTGGGGTTACCTGACTGGTCCAGATGGGTGCTGGTTTGCTGAAGACCCACTGGAATGTGGGCTCCAGGGCCTTTCTCATTGCCGTTTCTGCTAGGCAGTCATGCCCCTCACCCCTACCGCTCTGCCTGCCTGGCCTCCCCTCTGTTCCCTGTTCTGTGGAGAGCCTCATGGGGTCCCTGGGCCCAGGCCTCTCCACCCCCACACCACCCTGTCTTGCTTTCCTTTCTCCCGGGACTTCTGTTCTTGGTCAGGTAAGGCCAGCTGAGAAGATCTGTCATCAGCTGCTGGTCCCCAAGCCTTTTTGCCAGGCCGCCTGGGTAGCTGGCCTGGGCTGGGAGGTGCTGAGGCAGAAGGAGGAGAGAAGGCATGGGAGAGCCGCAGCCAGAAGGGAGGAATGCTGTGGCCTGGGGCAGGAAGCCTGGCAACCTCTTTGTTCCTAAGGCGTCTCAGAGTTAAGGAGATTTGGGAAAGGAAGCTGTTGTGTAAACACGGGGACTTCTGTTTGTGTGTGTGGGGCCTGCCTGGCGTGCATGTCGCATGTCTATCCAGCCAGTGCCTGGGTGCCTGTGTGAGTCCGGGTGGAAGGAGCAGGGGCCCCGGGTTCTAGGCAGCACAGAAAATAGTTAGGCTGGGCCTACACCCGGGTCCATCGTTGGCCAACTATGTGGCCTGGGTCCAGTCCTTCGACCTCTCAGACACTCCCTGTCCTCATCTATGAAATGGAAGGAACACTATCTGTCTCGGCAGGCATCGTGAGGCATAGAAAGTAACGCTGTTTATGAAATGCCTCCTACACACCAGGCACTGTTCTGAGGGCTTTCTCTGCAAAGTTGGTCCTCACCACGTGTGGATTCCATATTTGCAAATCTGCCTACTTATTCGCATTTTATGTGTAACCCCCAAAATCAATACTCGTGGTGTTTTCCCAGTCATTCAAGAACACGTGTGCGGCGGCGAGACATTTGAGTTGCCTGGTGTGCGTGCTCCCAGCTGAGGTCGAACGAGGCAACGTTCTTGTTTCAGCTCCCACTGTCCTTTTCGTGGCGTCTTTGGGGCCGTGTTGTTCTCGTTTTTGTGCTTTTTGATGGTGATTTCACAGTTACACGCCCCTCAATGTTGGGAAAGCTGGACAGCTATATGCAAAAGAATGAAACAGGACCACCGTCTTACACTACACACAAAAACAAACTCAAGGGGCGCCTGGGTGGCACAGCGGTTAAGCGTCTGCCTTCGGCTCAGGGCATGATCCTGGTGTTATGGGATCGAGCCCCACATCAGGCTCCTCCGCTATGAGCCTGCTTCTTCCTCTCCCACTCCCCCTGCTTGTGTTCCCTCTCTCTCTGGCTGTTTCTATCTCTGTCAAATAAATAAATAAAATCTTTAAAAACAAACAAACAAACAAACAAACAAAAAACAAACTCAAGAGGAATTGAATACCTAAATGTGAGACCTGAAACTGGAAAACTCTTGAATGAAAACATAGGCAGTAATCCCTTTGACATCAGCCGCGGCCACATTTTCCTAGATGGGTCTCTGCAGGCAAAGGAAACAAAAGCACGAATAAACTACTGGGACTACACCAAAATAAGAAGCCTTTGCACAGCAAAGGAAGCCATCAGCAAAATAAAAAGGCAACCTGCTGAATGAGAGAAGATATTTGCAAATGATATAGCCAATAAGGGGGTTAAAATCCACAATATATAAAGAATTTATAAAACTCAACATCAACACACACACACACAAAAACCCAAACAATTTGGTTTAAAAATGGGCAGAGGACCCAGATAGACATTCTTCTGAAGAAGACGTCCAGTTGGTCAGCAGACACATGAACAGATGCTCAACATCACTCATCACCAGGGAAATGCAGATCAAAACTGCAATGAGAGATCACTGCACACCTGTCAGAATGGCTAGAATAAAAAAGACAAGAAATAACAGTGTTGGTGAGGATGTGGAGAAAGGGGAACCCTCATGCACTGTTGGTGGGAATGCAAACTGGTGCAGCCACTGTGGAAAACAGTATGGAGGTTCCTCAAAAAATTAAAAATAGAAATACCCTATGATCCAGTAATTCCACTCCTGGGTATTTGCCTAGAGAAAATGAAAACACTAATTCCAAAGGATACATACACTCCTATGTTCATTGCAGCCTTATTTACAATAGCCAAGCTATGGAAGCAGCCTAAGTGTCCATCCATGAACGGATAAAGAAGAGGTGGTGTATATAGACTATGGAATATTATTCAGCCATAAAAAAATGAGATCTTGCCATTTGCAACAACATGGATGGACCTAAAGGGTGTGATGCTACATGAAATAAGTCAGAGAAAGACAAATATTACATGATTTTAGATTCATGGAATCTAAAAAACAAAACAAATGAACAAACAAACAGACAAACTCTTAAATACCAAGTGGTGTTTTCCAGAGGGGAGGTGGGTGGGGGTATGGGTGACATAGAGAAGAGGGATAAAGAGGTACAGACTTCCTGTTATAAAAGAAATGTCACGGAGATGCAAAGTCCAGCCTAGGGAATGGAGTCAACAATACTGCAATGCCGTTGTATGGTGACACACGGTGACCACGCTTCTCGTGGTGCGCCTTCAGTAACGTATGGAATTGTGAAATTAATGTGCAGTACACCTGAAACTAATAGAACAGTGTATGCCAGTTACACTTCAATAAAATAAAGAACAACAAAAATGTCCCCCAAGTATAGCACTGAAGTGCCGTCTAGTGCCTGTGAGTTCCGGAAGGCTGTCATGTGCCTGACGGGGAAGGTAGGTGTGCTGGAGAAGCTTCATCCGGGCATGAGTCGTAGTGCTGTCACGGTCAGGTCACGTGAAGGAATCTACAACAGGTGTCAAATCCAGTGCTTTCGAACAGAAACGCACCGAAAGTCAGGTTCTGTGCTGATGGGCTGCTGGAAGTGTGACTGCTTGCGGGAGCCTAACCCTTCCCGTATTTCCCCAGGGGCAATGGTTTAATCTTTGCTAATTCAGTGTGCGGCAACCTCACAGAACAGCAAGACCCTGAATACCAAGGATCAACAGTAGTAACTCATTTCCTCAACACAACGACCCTACTAGAGCTCACACGATCGGCATTTTGCTGATGAGAACATGGAGGCGCAGAGAGGCTGCCTAGCTCGGCTGAGGCCATACAGCCCCAGGTGGCAGGGCTGGCATCGAGGCCAGCCGGCGGCTTCCGAGTTAGGTCAAGCAATGCGCTGAGAGCCTGAGGCGGCGCCCCACACGTCGTGTGCCCTCTTCAAAGCTCTGCCACTCAGGGCCACTGTGGCCCTGGGATTAGATGGTCTCTGAAGGCCTTTCTGCTCTGGTACTACAAGGCCCGTGATTTCTGCCAGTTCTTCTAAGCCTACCCCGCATTGTAGGAGTGGGCTGGGTCTGCAGGCTGGGGGTGGAAGTTGGGATTCAGAGGCTGTGGGCATGGGAGGGGGATGCTCGGGGGGAAGATGCTGTGGGCTCAGGTGGTGTCGCGGAGGAGCCTGGGGAGAAACTTGGCTGTCACCTCTCCCATTGTCCCAACGTCTTCAGAGCTGTCCCCTCACTGACTGGGGGTGTCTGGGAGGGCTACGATAGGCTCATTCTATTTTGTGGAATTGTGACCTGAAGCTGAAGAGAGCTCTCCAAGATGACAGGACACCTTGGGACGGACCAAGAACAGAGCTCATGAGGAGCAATTTAAAAAATATTCAAAAACTGTGTAGCACCACCGCCAACCAATATTCCCAGTAGCTGCTGTAGGCAAGGAGGCTGTCTGCACTGGGGATGCTGGCTGAATCCTGCCCAGTCCCGGGGCAGTCCTGGCTACTCAGTTCTACCCCCTCTGCCTCTTGTCATACACACGGATGTGCAGAGCTGGGTGGAGATTCTTCAACAAGAATGGTACCGTGGTATGTGTTCTATCAAGCCACATGAATCTTTAGCGGGTGCCTTTCCTGGAAAATTGTAGTGGTGGTGGTATTAGTGGCAGGGCTCACCTCTCCCTCACATCACAATTATTACCCATGAAGTGCCCTGTTAGTGAGAAGTGAGGGCCGGGAATCTGGAGAGAGGGTCTGAGTTCAAATCCCAGATGTCCATCAGCCTGTGACCAGGTGCAAATACTCCTGCCTTTCTGAGTCCCGTTCTCTTATAGGTAAAGTCAGCTCAAACCACACACCTCACTGGGTGTTGTAAAGATGGAGTACAGTTTTACAGGTGAACACGGGTCATACGTTGAAAAATTCTCTACAAAAAATGAAAACAATTGAGCTGGGTCCTATCCCAAGAGGCTCATGCGGGGAAAGAGAGCTTAACATTTAGGTCAGATGGAACTGCTTTGGATAACCTAACCTACGGCAGAACTGCCACTTGGCCCCACATTCTCCTTCCCTTCTTCCACAGTCATTGGATTTTAGTTGGAAACATGACTTCACAGAATAAAGTCTTTATTTCCCAGACTCCTTTGCCCCCCCCCCGAAGTTCCAGCCAGTGGGATATGAGCAGAAGTGTGGATGCGGGGCGCCTGGGTGGCTCAGTCGGTTAAGCAGCCGACTCTTGGTTTCGGCTCAGGTCATGAACTCAAGGTCCTGGCATTGAGACCCCCATGGGGCTCCGTGCTCAGCGAGGAGTCTGCTAGAGGATTCTCTCTCTCCCTCTGCCCCTCCTCTTGCTGGCACTCTCTCTCTAAAATAAATAAATACATCTTTATTTTAAAAAATTAAAAAAAAAAAGAAGTGCTGGGTATAACTTCTGGATATGTCCTTAAAGGGCAGGACTCTCTCTTCTATACCCTTTCCCCACCCTGCTCCTTCCTTCCTCCTCCCTCTAGAGCCCGGATGTGGTGACCAGCTGTCTGAGACCATGAGATATTGCCAGCACACCCCCCCTGCCCCAGCCTGGGGATGGCAGAGCAAACATGGCCTGTGCCGGGTCTCTGGTGCTGGGCAGAGCTGCCGTAGCAGCCTGGACTGCTATGCACAGAGTAGTGCATGAGAGAGAAATGCTCTTTATCTCATTTACAGCGTGGTTATTTGGATCGACTGTTACAGCAGTCAGATCTGTAGCTTAGCCATGTGAAGGTGAACCCGATGGTGAAGTCAAAACGAACTCAAATCGTAAATCAGGCTACTTGCCAGTGCATTGCTTTTGTTTAAGGATGGGTGTTGGGCTGCGAAATTGGGAGGGCAGGTGGATTTAAGAATACCCCTGAGGGGTGCCTCAGTCAGGTAAGTGTCTGCCTTCAGCCCAGGTCATGATCCCAGGGTCCTAGGATCGAGCCCCACACCTGCTCCCAGCTTATTGGGCAGCCTGCTTCTCCCTCTCCTGCTCCCCTTGCTTGTGGCTCTGTCTCTCTCTCTCTCTGTCAAATAAATAAATAAATAAATATTAAAAAAAAAAAAAAAAAAGAATACCCTTGAGAAGGGCCCAGCAAGCTGCCAGACATCTTTAGGTCATTCTGGGAATTGCCGACCATGAGGCAGGACTTTAGAGATATCAATGGCATAAATACTCTTCCTCCATCTACCCGTTCCCTCAAGACTCCCTCTCTTCCTGGCTCCCTTCCTCTCTCCCTTATCACGGGCCATGCATTGTACCCACGCTATCCCTGAGAACAGTGAGGAAGAATGAGGCAGAGTTCCTGCCTTCAAGACATGATACAACGCGGACTCCAGCCACTTCAGTCACAAAGCTCAGGGTCAGCCTCGACCCTTCTCTCTCACACCCTGTAAAGAACTAATCAGCCTGTCTCGTCAGACCGACTTTAAAAATATACCCAGAATCCACCCTCACATTCCTATTCTCCTGGTCAAAGCCACCACCCAAGGCTTCCTAGCGGTTTCTATGCTTTTTACTCTCACCCTCTCACCCATAGTCTGTTCTCAACAGAGCACCCAGAAGGAGCCTCTTAGACCATAAATCAGATCGTGTCACTGCGAGGCTCAAAAGTTTCCAGCAGTTCCTCATCTCTTCCCACGTAAACCTCGCATTCCTTTCCGTGGTCCACGCAACCCTATGTGGTTGGCCCCTCGAGTCTCCAGCCTCAGCTCCCACCGCGCTGCCCCTGCTCACTGCACATGGCGCTCTCATGAGAATAGCTGGCTTGCCTCCACCTCAGGGCATCTGTGTGCGCTGTCTTGGCCTTGGCTCTTTTTTCCTGGATATTCCAAGACTTGCCCCTCACAGCCCTCTGCTCCCACATCACTGGCTCAGAGAGGACCTCCTGACGAACCTCGGTAAATATCGCTTGCCCCATCACTTGCCACCTGCCTTACTCGACTTTACTTGATTCCTAGCCTTTATTACCAGCTTACGTTTGTTTCAGGGGCCAGCAGATGGAGTTCCTGGGGAGGGCTATCTTCCTGGTTTGCCTTCTGTGTGTCCTCACATGGGCTTCCTACGGACGTGGAGATCTCGTCCTCTTCTTAGAAGGGCGCCATCTTATCTTGAGGGCCCCACCCTATGACCTACCCTAAGCCTGATCACCTTTCAAAGGTCTCACCTCCAAATGCCATCACATTAAGGGTTAGGGTTTCAACATATGAGTGTTAGGAGCCTACAAATGTTTAGTCCATGGCCCCTGTTCATTGACTTCCTCCCGCCACTAGGTCTAAGTGCTTTGAGAGCATTGTCTGGCACGCCGGATCTCCATCGCCTGCGACGATACCGGCGCGTAGTCGGGGCTCAGCCTGTTCACCGGATGGGCAGTGGGACTGAGGGAAGCACAGAAGCAGAACTGCCTCCTCCGCGGGTCCAGAGAACGTATTTGGACCTGGGACGTGGACGGTGACAAGGAGGGAGTGCTCGGCCTGAATCCGCTCAGATGGCCCGCCAGGCCAGCCAGGCCACTGCTCCAACCTCAGTTCTGGAGAGTTCGGTTTGGTGATAAGGGAGCCATCAGGCAGGAGCCGGAGGGGTAGATGATTCCATTAGTCCGGAACTTTGTCCAGGGTGGTCAGAGGGGCAGGAGGGATCACTGGGATTAGAGAGAAGGGGCATAAATGCAGGCGGAGGGACAGGAGGCAGGGGTGGTGGTGGGTGGGCAGGCTGAAGGGATGGGGGTGTTGTCCCCTCCTTTTCCAGACTACGGCTGCTGGAGTGCGCCGTGGCGCCTGCTGTCCACTTCCAGGACTGGCTGGGTGTTTACTTGGCCAGTACTTTGGGCAGCCTTGGCCTTTCCTTGCTGAATAGTTATTGCTGAACTTCAGAGGCAGAGTTAAGTAAATACAGGCTCCCAGATACGGGAACTAAAATCATACCGGAAATGTTGGGGCGGGAGGGAGTGGGAGGACCACTTGTGGGCTTCCCCTGCCAGGGGCCCCCGGGGAGCACATATCCAACTCATTCGTTCCCAGTCCTGTGAGAAGTGAAGTGGGTCATCCTGTGTTTTCCAGTGGACACCCTTCTTCATGGCATTCGTTCATTCCTGTAGCTGGCAAACCCTTACTGAGCACCAAATGCCATGATCAGGCCAGGAATACAGAAACCTTAGCGTGCCAAAACTTCTATTCATTGTTCATGGTCTCCTTGCTCTGTACATTTTCCTTCTCTTGCTCTTGAAACTTCTGCCCACATCAATTCCGTGCCCTAGACTGGAGCTGTATGCCTGGGAGCAATGGTGTGCTGATAAATGTTTAACATCTGACCCTCGGGAAAGAAAGACCAGATCTGTAGCTGACGAACACTCCCCCCATGGCTACACATGGCTACATTATTGTGCGGCCAATGTGATGTCACCGAATTACAATGTGATGTCACCGAATGCAAAATCGGGCAGAGTAGCCCTGAGGAGATTCTATAGCGTATCCGGCATGCAGATACCGTGGTCTGTCTGTATGACCTCAAGTGCACAGATGATAGTAAAATCCAAAATATGATTAGGGAGTGAGTTTTGAGTAGTTATTGTCTCTGTGTTAAATACAATGTCATGATAAGCTTAGGTAATTTAATTTTAAATAATGACTGTATTTAATAATTGAGTCACAAAGTTCCCGTAAATGTAACAATCAGCTCTTACAAGTCAGCTTATCACTGCCTGAGAGCTTGTCCGAGATGCCAAATCTTAGATGTCAGATCTACAGAATCACAATAGGAATTTTAACACTTTTAACAACGTCCTCAGGTAATTTGTGTACATTTTTTGGAGAACTGTGGCCCCAGAGGTAATCAGTGTTTAGAATTTTGTATCTTCTAGAACTTTTTCACAACAGAGATGCATATGATTTTTTATGATGTTTTTCTGGCTTCCCCTTCTTCTTCTTCTTCTTCTTCTTCTTCCTCTTCTTCTTCTTCTTCTTCTTCTTCTTCTTCTTCTTCTTCTTCTTCTTCTTCTTCTTCAAGATTTTATTTATTTATTTGAGACAGAGAGAGATGAATGGGGAAGAGAGGCAGAGGGACAGGGAGAAGCAGACTCTCCCCTGAGCAGGGATCCGGATGTGGGACTCGATCCCAGGACACTGAGATCATGACCTGAGCCGAAGGCAGATGCTTAACGACTGAGCCACCCAGGCATCCCTAAACAGTTTTTAAAAATAGATGTTATTTATTAGAGCAATTTCAGTTCACAGCAAAATTGAGTAGGAGGTATAGAGATTTCCCATAGATTTCCTTTCCCCACACAGGTATAGTCTTCCCCAGTATCAACATCCCCCAGCAGCGTGGTACTTTTGTTACGACTGATGAACCACTGGCTAACACATCATTATCACCCAGAGTCCATATTTACATTAGGGTTCATTCTTGGTGTGTACATTCTATGGGTTTGGACACATTTATAACAACATGTTATCTACCATTGCTGCATCATACAGAATAGTTTCATTGCTCTAAACAGACACGTATAATTTTTTGTTTCATTTTTGAATAAAAATAGTCACATTGTAAATGGTTTTGCAAGTTTTTTTTTCACTTAATATGTCCGATAGCTTTCCATGTCAGTCTACAGAGATCTAGTTATTTTTAAGGTCTCTATAGTATTTTAGGGCATGAATGAATCAGTGTTTTAAAAAAAATATTGTCTCTCTGAATGGACACATATTGTTTTCCCCTTTTGCTTCAAGAAATCTCTTAATTAAATCTTTTTCCCTTAACTTAGTCTCAATTCCTTCAACAAAATCTACCTTTAAAAAAAATCCTGAAAACTAATTTATACTAAAGGGGTTAGAGGCTGAAAATAATAGTTTAAAGTGTCTTCCTTCTTGCCCAGATCTAAAAAATTCAGTGAACATTTATCAATATTTTTTGAGATATTTATGCATAAGGTTGTAAGGAAGCTGACAGGGAATATGAAGAAGTTAGATACAGCCCAACCTTAAAATGCTGATGGCCCACCAAAGGGAATACGATCCGTGGACATATAATCATGAAATGATTACATACATATACCATGATCTATTTCTACCCACGGAACACTTCTGACACCGAACAGGTGGGTTTCCCCCCACATTAACTAATTCTCTGACATCAGCTGGGTGTCCTACAATTTTTTTTTTGAGTGTCCTACAATTTAATCCAACTGTGACATGGAGTTAGCAAGAGATCCCACAAGTTAAAGGACTCAGCCTCCCCCAAAATGACCCTACTTCAGATGCCAATTCCAAGTCCCAGGCTTTCTGTACTTCTGACCAGTTGGAGGTTCCCATGACCAATCCTGCTCTCTGGCTTGATAATTTGCTAGACTGCTTCACAGAATCCAGGAAAACACTTTCCTTGCATTTATCAATTTGTTATAAAGGATATAACTCAGGAACAGCCAAATGGAAGAGCTGTATAGGGCAAGAAATGGGCGAGCCTCCATGCCCTCTCTGGGCATGCCACCCCCACAGCCTGACTTGTTTGTTCACCAACCCGGAGGTTCTTTCACCTCTACTGTTTTAGAGCTCTACGGGCACGGGCACGACTGATTAAATCATTGGCCATTGGTCGTTAACTCAGTCTCTGACCCCTCTCTCCTCCCTGGGGGTGGTGGGTGGGACTGAAAGTTCTAACCCTGTAATCATGCCTGGGTCCCTCTCTCCCCCCCATGCCTCCCCGCCCCCGCCCCTCACCTGAAGCTAGGTAGGACCCCAGCCACAATCATCTCATTAGTGTACAGAAAAGCACTCTTACCACTCTGGAGAATCCAAGGGTCTTAGGAGCCCTTGTGTCAGGAACCAAGGACTAGGACCAAATAAAATAAAAGGAAGGCATGTATTGCAAACAATGAATCATGGAACACTACATCAAAAACTAATGATGTACTGTATGGTGACTAACATAACATAACAAAAAATAATAAAAATAAATAAAAATTAAAAAAAAACAGGAAGAAAAAGAGAGTTCCTATCACCCTCTCACTCAGGAAATTAGAAGGGTTTGAGGATCTTGCCAGAAACCGTGATGAAGATGAAATACATATTTTTAATGATCTCACTATATCGTGATTGAGACAGGACAGTTACCAGCAGCTTCGGTGCTGTAAGAACATAGAAGTAGAGAGAAAACGTTAATTAAGAAACTAGTGGCATTAGAGAGGCATTGACCAACAAGTGGGGAAGTGTCCATTTGTCCAGGGCCCTCCAACAGCATCATAAAATACATGAGGTGGTACTGTCAGCCTTAGGCTCATAGGGTGGGATGAGAAGAGAACCCCAGAGGCCGGGGTGCTGGTGCCAGGGATACAGCCTTCACAACCATCCTACCGTGAAATTTTTTCCTCCATCCTTTTTTTCTCCAGGTCTAGTCCCTGGCTTATTTACTCCCAGGAACCCTGATCTCCAAAGATGACGGACATTCTAGGTGGTTCCTGCCTGAAGCTCGGCTGGATCTGTGCGGAGGTTCTGGCTGGTCCCTGTGCCTTTACTCGAGCAGGAATCAGACTGTGATCAGTGTTGGGATGCAGTCCAGAGCTGGCTGCAGCCCCAAGCCTCTCCTGGCTGGACAGCCCGGTACTACCCGTCACTTGTCACGTCTTCCCTCTCAGCTCCTTGCACGTTGCCTGGCGGTCCCTGAGCCCTGAGTCTCCATCAGTGAGCTGTGTGGTGCCGGGTGCGCTCCAGCCTTTGCTACATCCTGGGTACAGAATGACCCTCCACCCTCTGGCTTGATTCACTTTCATGTCTTGCCAGCCCAGGCTTCTAGCCCATTCTAGCAGTCCGTGTCAAATTTGGCTAGAAATTTTTGCTTCAAGAACTTAAGTCTTTCACCTTTTGTAACAAGGCCTTATCTGTTCCTTAAGAAAGTGGTGGCTGTTCTCTTTAAGAGCATTTTTTTGTTTTAAAATTTTATGTGTACAAAATAAATGTAAAATGCATGTAATGATACAAAGTAACAAAATGAACATCTTTGAAGGCACTGCCTTGTCTAAGAAGTAGAACAGGATCAGTATGGTTGCACCTGCCTACGTGTCTTTCCCTGTTCAGTATGCCCGCCTCCCACCATCCCGAATTTTGTTTATTATTTCCTTGTTTTTAAGAGTAGCTTCATCACATACATGTATCTCCACAAACTTATAATTTATTATTTACTTTTGCTTGTTTTTGAACCTTATGAAAATGGAGTCATATCGTATGTAGGTATTTTGCTGTTATAAATAATATTGCTGTTCGTCAAATAAAATGGTGTTTGAAGTGATTATGCCAAATTACAATCCTATAAGCAGTATAAACGAGTTCACATTGGTCTACATACTAACAACCACTTAGTAATAGCAGACTTAAATTTTTTGCCAAACTAGTTAATGTAAAAGGGTATTTTACTGTGGATTTAGTTCATTTCCTTGATAATTAATAAAAGTGAGTATCTTTCCCATTCATCAGTTGGGTTTTCTTTTTTTTTTTTAAAGAATTTTTTTTAAATTTATTTATTCGACAGAGATAGAGACAGCCAGTGAGAGAGGGAACACAAGCAGGGGGAGTGGGAGAGGAAGAAGCAGGCTCATAGCAGAGGAGCCTGATGTGGGGCTCGATCCCATAACGCCGGGATCACGCCCTGAGCCGAAGGCAGACGCTTAACCGCTGTGCCACCCAGGCGCCCCAGTTGGGTTTTCTTTTATTTGAAATACCTAATTCTTATCTTTTGGTCATTATGCAATTGGGTTATTTATCTTAATGATTTGTAGTGGGTCTTCATATATTCCGGATACTAGCTCTGTATTGGTTATGTGTTTTACAGATATGTTTTCCCTGTTTCTATCTTGTTTTTTTGATAAACAAAAATTTTAAATTTTAATGTAGCTAGATACATCAATCATCTTACCATTAGTATTTTTACTTGCTTAATAAATCTACTCTGAAAATTTTAAAGTTTCACCTTTCATATATAATCCTCTAATCCCCTGGGAATTGCTTATTGAGCATGGTGTGAGGTAGGGATCCAATTTCATTTTTCTCTCCCATATGCATAACTGATTATTCCAGTATTATTTATTGAACAGTCCAACTTCACCCAATTGATCTATGATGTCACCTTTGTCAAATATAAAATTTCTATATTTGTGGGTCTGTTTCTTGGCTCTTGACCCAAGTCCTCTCATCAATTTGTCTATACCTACACTAATACCATTCAGTCTAATGTGCTATAGATTTATAATAAGTCTTGATATCTTGTAGTATAAGTCCTCCCATCCCATTCTTTTTCTTGAAGAGTATGTTGGTTACTTTTGGCACATTGCACTTCATTGATAGATACATAGGTCAGCTTGTTGAGGTTCTCAAAAGGCTTGTTGAGATATTGATTGGCATTGTAGTGGGTCTATATGTCAGCTGGGGAGAATGAACATTGTTGTGATATTGAATCTAAATATTCATGACATAACTCTCAAATTATTTAGGTCTTAATTAATGTCTTCTAATAATATTTTGTTATTTTTCCCTACATGTATTGAATTTGTTATAATGTTCTTATAGTCCTGAATTATGTTAAATGAGTTTCTTTTTTTACAATTGTATTTTCTGTTGCTAGTATATATACATGCAGATTTTCAAATATTGTTCTCATATTTGGTTGCCTTGCAGAAGATTTCTATTGATTTGTAGTATTTTGTCTGTAGATACTTTAGAGACAATTACATCATATATGATTAATGATAGGTTTGTTTCTTTATTTTTGCTCTTTATGACCAGAATTTATTTTTCTTGTTTTGTTGCATTGACCAGGATTTCCAATGTAGTTTAAACAGAAGTGGTAAGAGTGGGCATTCTATCTTGTTATTTTCATGGGAATGATTTTACATTTCTTGTACATTCTCATTAGAGTGATGAGGTTTTTGTTACTCTTAGTTAACTTAAAGTATTTTCTTTACTTTACTTATACTTAAATACTTAAAGTATTTTCTTCTATTTTCAGTTTGCTGAGTAAATTTGCCAAATGTTTTTTCTGCATCAATCGAGATGCTCATCTTAATTAATTCATTATTTTATATTGAGATATAATTGACATATAACATTATATTAGTTTCAGGTATACAAAATAAATGATTCAATATATGTATATATGTATTGTGAAATGATCAGCACAATAAGTCTAGTTAATATCCATCACCATACATAGTTACAGAATTTTTATTATTTTTATCCCTTGGGTTGCTAGTGTGGTGTGTCATAATTATAGATTTTTTAATGCTAAACCACTCCTAAATTTCTGGAATAAATAAAACTTGGTCATAATACATTATCTTTTTAATATACTGTTAGATTCAGTAGCTAATATTTTGTTTAGGACTTTTTACATTTATTTTTTACTCTACGTCCATGAGTAATCTGGCCAGTGATTTTGTTTTCCCATTTTTCATTTCTCATGTCTGGTTTTGGCATCAAGATCATATTAGATTCATAGTCTGAAGTAGGGACACTTTTCCTCATGGAAGAGTCTGCTGATGATTCTCTAGTAGTTACTGAGTCCTTGAACAGAGCACCAACTTTTAGCTGACCACATAACTAAAGATTACATTTCCCAGCTTCACTCATAGTCCCCCATGTGATTAAGTTTTGTCACTATCTCTTTATTGGCACCATAGTAAGTCACTTCTCTATAGCCTTAACCACTGGGATTTATGTCCGGCATTGAACAATAGGTCCTTGAGGGCATTTGTTTCTAATAGTGACTAGTTTCATTAAAACCAAAAATATGATCTAGCATATAGACTTCTTAATATGTATTTTTCTATATTAGGGTAGGATTAGAGAAGTATCTTCAACGCTTCTTGATGTATTTGCAGCTTCCCTAGATACCTCAACACAGTGGAAAAAAATATCAGTTCCTGAAGTCTCTAAACCAGCAACTATTCGCATGAAAGGATGTCAGTTATGAAACATTTTCAACTTTTACAAAGATCTTTAAAGACTTTTTCTTTAATAGTAAGAAAGCTTGCTCCTAAATACATGAACCAATGCAACTTTTGTATTAAACTACTACTACTAACTAATAACTGAATTAACATCGGTTGCAACATAATAGACTGAACTTCACATTTTTCATGATGATTTCTTCTTTGTTTTTTTTTTTTAAAGATTTTATTTATTTATTTAACAGAGATAGAGACAGCCAGTGAGAGAGGGAACACAAGCAGGGGGAGTGGGAGAGGAAGAAGTAGGCTCCCATTGGAGGAGCCTGATGTGGGGCTCGATCCCAGAACACTGGGATCACTCCCTGAGCCGAAGGCAGACGCTCAACGACTGCACCACCCAGGCGCCCCCGATGATTTCTTCTTTGACCCACGAATTGGTAGTGTGCTTAAATTTTTCCAGGCATATGGGAATTTAAAAAATAATTATATTTTGTTATTTACTTCTAATTAATTTTATTATACTAAGAAGCACCTTGACAATGATTCTCAAAATTTGTTGAGACCTGTTTTGTAGTTGAGTACTTGGTCAATTTATATAAATGTTCTAAATGTGTCATCCCTAATTGTTGGGTATAGAATTCTATATATGTCTAATAAGTCAAACTTACTGATTGTATTGTTCAAATTTCCTGGTTTTTTTTTCCTTTTTTTTTTTTTTTGGTCTCTTTGATCTAACAGTAATAGAGAGAGGTATGTTGACATCTTCCCATGATGATGAACTTGTCAATCTCTCCCTGAGTCCTATTAATTTTTTATTTTATATATTTTGGGCCTATTTTATTATTTATTTTGTTAGGTTAATAATAATCATATCTTCTTAATAAATTGAACCTTTTATCGTCATTTAATCTCATTCTCTATCTGTAATTATGTTTTTTTAAAAGTCCGTTTTGGGGACACCTGGGTGGCTCAGCTGTTAAGCATCTGCCTTCAGCTCAGGTCATGATCCCAGGATCCTGGGATCGGGCCCTGCATCGGGTTCCCTGCTCGGCAGGAAGCCTGCTTCTCCCTCTCACACTCCTCTTGCTTGTGCTCCCTCTCTTGCTGTCTCTCTCTGTCAAATAAATAAATAAAATATTAAAAAAAAATAAAATAAAAGTCCATTTAGTCTGATATCAATACAGCCACCCCAACTTCAAACATTTCCATGTCCTTAATTTTAGGTATGTCTCTGATAAACATTGTAGAATTATGTGGTATCCAGCTTCCAAGATAGACCCCTTATGAGTCTTGTCCCCCAGTATTCACACCCCTTATGTAGTCTACACCACTGAATGGAACTGACCTGTGTAACTAAAATATTGTGGAACTAACGAAGTTTGACTACCAATGTTAGGTTATAAAAGGACATTTAAGCATCCCTATGGAGAGGTTAACACACCAAGGCCCTGGACCTCCAGACAATAAACAGCATCAACTTACCAGCCTTGTGGGTGAGCCATCTGAGAAGCAGACTCTCCAGCCCCAGTCAAGCCTTCAGATGACTGGGGTCCCAGCCAGCATCTGAGAGACCCTGAGCTAGAACCCCCAAGAGAAGCTAGCCAAATGCAGAGGAGTATTTCTCAGCATCCACAAAGAAATATGGTCTCTTGTTTTCTTGAAACTCAGGTTGTTTTGTTTTGTTTTGTTTTGTTTTTTTGGAGCGAAAGAAACCATGGGGGGTCAGGGCAGAGGAAGAGAGAGACTCTTAAATAGGCTCCATGCCCAGTGGGGAGCCCAATGCAGGGCTCGATCTCACAACCCTGAGATCATGACCTGAGCCAAAACCTAGAGTCGGCCGCTCAACTGACTGAGCCACACAGGGGTCCCTGAAACTCAGCTTTCTTGCTGTGTCTTATTTTTTTCACTCTTCATAGAGAAGTGACTACAAAGAAATGTTTCTGTACTCTAAAAAAATTGGCAAGGCACTTGGAATGGCAATAAATGGCAACTGGCTTGGGGCCTTATTGTTGGAGGCATAACAGCACGTGGAAGGCACTGGCAAATTAAGGGGAAAGTGCCCATTCAAAGAGAGAAGACCCTCCTTCCCAGCTGATTTTTCCCTCATAGAATGTGGTCCAGTGATGTAAGACCTGACAGTCTTCCTACTTACGCCAGAAATCCACATTTTAGTGTAAAAGATCCTGAATTTTTAGTATTGGCTCAAAATTTAGAAACACATATAGAAATAAAACACACACACACACACACACACACACACACACAGAGTCACATGCATATGTGTCTGACTACTTTGGGGGAAAGCGAGGGCCAGAGAAGGTTAATCACTTTCTCAAGGCTGGTGGGGACTCTGAGGCTTCTTCCATCTTTGGGATTCTGTGATTAAATATAAGCAACTATTCATTCAAATCAAGGGTGTGATTTGATCCCACTGTCTGCTTGCTACAAGGGCAGTATCCTAACTGTCTGTGATCTTTGCTTTGAGCAAGAGGCTCCATCCTCTGTGAATCACTTGTGGAGGGTGGGCAGCTTATTCAAGGCCCACAGTTGAGGAAGCATTAAGTTTTCCATGCAAATTATAGCAGGGTGATTCAGTTTCACAGAAAGAGGTCAAAAACTTAGGAGGCCAGAAGAATTGGAGGAAGTAAAAAGAGATAGCTCTCCCCCCACCCCCAAATCAACAAATGCTTTATAGCATGGGAGAAGCCATTTCATATAATGATTGTTTCAGGAAGCCATGAAGATAAGAGGCAAGTTCCCATGGTTCATGAATGCACAGGTAAAAGCCTCCTATGAGAGGGTGTGGCCTGGTTTGCAGAGACATGTTCTGTGTCTCCAAGCAGGTGCCTGGACCTGTGGGCTAACTGCATTAAAAGCAGGAATTGCTTGGTTCAGCCAAATCATCTCATTCCAAAGCTCTTTCCCACCAATGAAGTCCGAGCTGACAGGATTCCAGCCTGTGTTTCGCAATAAACCAGAGAGGGCTCAGCCAGAGATTCTGGGGCCCTCTAGCTCCATCCAGATGCCAGGACCAATTGGGAGAGTCCTAGAGAAAATGCCCATCCCCAAGATCCCCTCCAGCTGTGACACCTGATGCCTTTGCTTTCAGATTTGAGGGCTGAGCCATGAGGAAGTCTCAGCTTGGACTAAACAGAGGGGAAGGTAGTGACAGTGTAGGGAAGAGAGCACTGGACCAGGAGTCAGAGGGCAAGGGGTAAACATGGGCTTTTCTACTCCCTCGCTGTGTGGCTGGTGGCAAGTCACTTCACTGAGATTTACTTCCTCAACTGCAAGCTGGGAACAACATCGCCTGTTCTTGCTAACTCATGGAGGTGGTACAAGGCTCTGAGGAGGTCATGTCTATGAAATTGCTCTGAAAACTGAAAAGCACCATAGAAAGGATTCCCATTACAACTGTACATTTATACCTCTCCAGCCCTTTTGCCTACCATGTTTCCCTTTATGTTCTATGTTCCATCCGGCCATGCAAACCATCTTTCAGTTTCTTTGTAGGAAGCTCCCTCCTGCCACTGGGCCTTTGCACTTGCTGTTCCATGCCCCAAAGGGCTCCTTTGCTTGGTTTTACTACTGCTAATCCCATGGAGCTCAGCTCAATTGGCACCCACTCCGTCCCCCACCCCCAACAGTTTAGGTTGGAGTCCTCTATTACATGTGTGCCTCCGTAGCACCACTATCTTACCAACATAGCTCTTATCACCGTTTACAGTTCTAATTTGTTTAGATTCATGTCAGTCCTTGTCCCTAGACCATAAGCTCCATGAGGTCAGAGAATGATGTATTTTTGTTCATCTTTGTATTCCCAGAGCTTAGCCCAGATACCAAATACATACTAGTGATTGCAGAGTAGGGTCAGAAGTGTGGGTAGCAGGGATGCTGGATTTAGGAGTGAGGGTTAGGATCCTCAGAAAGAGAGAAACCAGTAAGGAGCGTTTCCTCTCTGAATAGCCTCTGTGTTTGCACTT